>NC_080832.1:15423515-16673515 GCF_030435755.1 Ochotona princeps | reverse complement strand
AGGTTAATTACTACAGGTGTATAGCCAAATGTCTGGGCAGCATAGACTCTCAGCAGATAATAATGGGCGTCCTTTATGGTCACAGTTGAAATGCTTTACATTCACTCTGTTACCTGATCCTTTGAAGAGTGCCTGGCCTACCCCAGGCATTTGATAAGTGTTTGCTAAGTGACTGAATGTATCCTGGCTGCACAGCAGAACTAGCCAAGGCTTAAGAAAGGGACTTGCCCAGTCACACAGCCAGAATATGAACTTCATGTAGGAGCTCCAGGAGCTGTACCCTGAACCAGGCATTTGTGGCTGCTGCAGCAGCTTCTGAGGTTAGGCAAAGCAGCCCAGGTTGTGGGAGTGGAGTCGGGGGGGGGGAGGCACAGCTGCATGCATCCAAGCCAAATGAAGCAAGTAGGACAGAACACCCACAGGCTCATTCAGAAAAGATTTAATTAGTCATTCCTTTTCCTTCTTTTGCCTTTTTGAAAATCTCATTCTGATAGCCTAAAAATCTTTGCTCTGCAGCCTCCAATTTCTAACTCTGGTTAGCAGAGAGAAAAATATTAGAAATTATACTTTGAGCTATCCATCATTTAGCAAGGACTTTTTAAGGGTTCTTAAGTAATCAGCCATTTGAGCTTTAGGATTGTATTTGAGGGAAGAGAGTTGTAATGAGAGTGGAGAAGTATGCGATCCATCTTCATATCTAATTTTCACGTGTTGCAAATCAGTTCCAAAAAATCTGCCTTCAAGTAAGACTAGCTTGAAAATAATGAAATGTGAATCAAAATATTATACATTGATCTATGAATTAACAGGATTGTTGAATTAATTACCTGTGCATGCATTATTTCTATAATATTGATATGTAGACAAATCTTCAAAATAAGCTTTCTTTGATGAGAATTGGATATGCTCATGAGTGTGCTTCAAGCTTGGTGGACTAATTATTAAAATCTATCATTATTAGTGTTTTATTACCTTGCTGTAATTAAGTATGCATGAAAGACTGGGTGGAGAAGGAAAGGAAGGAAGGAAGGAAGGAAGGAAGGAAGGAAGGAAGGAAGGAAGGAAGGAAGGAAGGAAGGAAGAAGAAAGAAGAAAGAAAAGAGAGAAAGGGCTTGTTACCAAAGACTGTACAGCTTCAGCAACTTCACACCCATCTATGAGGGACATTTGTGCCTTGTTTTGACAAGGAATTATTCATAATGTGTGCCTAGCATATAGATTGCATCCTTTATTTGAAACAATAAAAGAGTCATCCTTGGTAGCAGATGGAGAGAAATAGGCAAAATTTAAAGAGAAGAAAGAAAGACCAACCAGTGGGCCTCTGTAATAATTGCTTGTCAGCGTAACATCAAGCAGTTCATCCTTGTAGGAACTTGTTATGTGGCTTGGCCATTATGTTCTGTGGATGGGGAAAAAAATGCAGTAATTCACAGAGAAGCGATGACAAGATTCTGCCCGTGTACCTGATAGTATTGACTAGCGAGAAGAATTATGGCTTGCAAAGAAAGAGATTCTATATTTGGAAATTGTTTTTGCTGCCTTCTTGACCAATCAGAATTTTTCTCATTTTGAAAATATCAATAGCTTTGAGAAATATCACAGGGACTAGAGCTACTTTCATATGTGAATGTGAGAGTGCATAGTTTCCAGGCTCTGCCCAATTACTTGCTTGCAGAAACCTCTGCCTTGGCTGGGAGGAAGCAGGGAAGACACGCTATGCTTTAGTGCCCCTTGCTGGTCAACCTGCAGAAAATCTACACACAGTTGCCAGGACCCAAGTTCCAGGAGAGTAGAGCATATTCCATTCAGATGGGAAGGAAGACAAAATGACCTAACCCCCACACCTGGAGCTAGCATGCAGAAACTTTATTAGCATGAGATATTGTACTTGAAAATATACATATACCCTGAAAAAGAAAAGTGCAGGATAAATTGTAATTTTTTAAAAAACACACAAATTATAGCCACCACCTGCGACACCGGCATCAAAAGTGCTATGATAATTCAACTGTGAAATGACTAGTCTTTTCAAACAAGTAATGCCAAGACAAACCAGATAGCACATACAAACAAATGGCCTGGTGGCCAATGACCAAAGCCATGATCATTTGCTTCCCATATCAGAGTACCTGGACTTGAGTTAGTCATTTTTGTTCCAGTTTTCTGCTAATGTACCATCTGGTGATGATTCAAGTAGTTGGGTCCCTGCCACCCTCATGGGAGACCAAGATGGAGTTCCTGGCTCCTGGCATCAGCCTGCCCATCCCCAACTGTTATAGGCATTTAGGAGGTGAGTCAGGGGAAAGGACCTCTCCTCTGTCTCTCTGCCTCCCAAATAAAATTTTAAATTGTTTAAAGAAATGATGGGCTTGGCCACCTACCTTACATAACAATTAACTCAAAAGCAATCAAAGACCTGCATGTAAGAAAACCAGGAGTAACTCTTTGTGCCCTTGGATTTAGCAATGATTTCTTAGGACACCAAAAGCAACAAGAAGAAAAAAATACCCACTTTGGGGTTTTGTCCTTGGGATGCATGAAACCCTCTCCTGCCACCATGGCAGGAGCACCTCCCCCTTTTTCTGTAAATAAATCCTGCTTTGCAAAATAATAATAATAACTTTGACTTCCTCAAATTTACAATTGTGCATCAGAACAGATGTCTTCAAGGAAGTAGAAATACAGCCTGTAGACAGACAAATGTCTAGCAGATTATCTATGAGGTATGAAGTCTCAGGAGGTAAGAATGCCTCCTGTGCAGCTCAGAGTCAGGACTATACTATACTTTTTTTTTATTCTGTATTAACTGCCACGTATCAGAAAAAGCACATGATATGGTATTTATCTTTTTGACACTGGCTTGTTTCCATTTTTCTTTCTTTTTTTTTTTTTTTTGCAAAAGACAGGATTTCCCTTTTTTTGGCTCCATAGTAGTCCATAGTGTATATAGAGCCACATTTTCTTTGACCATCAGTTGATAAGCATCTGGGTTGATTCAATATCTTAGTTATTATGAATTGAGCTGCAGTAAACATAGGGATACATGTGATCATTTATCTTCAGCATTAATCCTTTATAAGTTGCGTAATCTACGAATATTTTCTCCCATTCTGTCAGTTGCCTTTCATGTTGCTGAGTGAGTCTTCCTTTGAGTGCTGAAATTTCTCAGCTCGGTGAAATGCTACTTGTCTTTGTTTTGCCCTTACTGTCTATGCTTCTGGGGTTCTGGGATCTCTTCCAGGAGGTCTTGGCCTCTGCCTGTGGCTGTCCCCAATGTCTTCCTCTAGTGATTTGATAGTATCAGGTTGTAGATTCAGATTCTTGATCTAGTTTGAGTTGATCTTTGTATTACGTGTAAGATAATGGTCTATTTTCAGACCTCTGCCCACACAGATCCAATTTTCCCAAGTTTGGGCTTTCAAAGCCGAAGCTTGCCAGACTGCACTTCCTAAGCCCATGTTCTGCATTGTCCTTGTGGGGTTACTATTAATCAGCTCCGTGGACTTCAGGATTCTGAAAGACATAAACAGACTTTAATATCTACATCCCAGGGCCTTGACCATAGCCAAACAATTAGGAAAAATCCCATAGATGCTCCTTAAGTAAATAAGCAAATTTAATATTTGACTTTCTCATTAAATTTTTTTTTCTTAATTTGCTTGAAAGGCAGAATGACAGAAGAGATGGGGAGGGAGACAGAGAGAGGAAAAAAAGATTCCATCTGCTGTCAATTCCCGAAATCCACACACCACAGCCAAGCGTGAACCACTCAAAGCCACTAAGCAGGAATTCCATCTAGGTCTCTTTCACAGGTGACAGAGATCCAAGCAACTGGGAGATTTGCTGTTTTCTCAAGAGTATTAGCATGATGAGGCAAAATTATGAATATATACTACTTTCTGTTTTATTTGGATATGTACGGGTTTTGATCCAATAAGATTAGCAAAGAACATATTTGCCAATTAAATGTCCTTGTTAATCTTGCCAAAGACTCCTATCTTATTAAAAAGTCAGATGTACAGAGAGGAGGAGAGACACAAAGAAAAATCGTCCATCTGCTGTCCGGAACAGCCAGAGCTGCACTGATCCAAAGCCAGGAACCTGAATCGTCTTCCAGGTCTCCCACCCAGGTGCAGGGGCCCAAGGCTTTGGGCCATCCTCAACTGCTTTCCCAGGCCACAAGCAAGGAGCTGGATGGGTAAAATGACTTCCCCAAAGTCACCAAGAAACAGTCCTGGAGCCACACGTTTCAGACCTGGGGACATCAAGCCCTGTGCACTTATTCTCTATTTAATCATGACATCTCAGTATTTTAAGATTTGCCATTGTGCCTTTGTCAGGGGCACAAAGCAAGAGTCATGACTTGAGATTGCTCATGCAACTTTCAGGCCCTGTGTGAGGAGTTCTGGGCCTCCCAGATTTGTAAGTCCTGGTTGGGTTCAGAATTCCACCTACTTTCCTCCAACTCAGGCAGCAGGGTTCAGAGTAACCTCACTCCACAAGTAGAAAACCCGGCTGCAGCGTTCCCTTGCATTTTCAGGCTCACATTTAAAAAGTAAATGGGCTTCTTCCCCTTGGTCCAGTCTGTAATGAACAACAACCAGAAAGGCTCCGCGGGTTGTATTCATTGTCCCCTGCCTCAGAGCATCCACCATTTCATTTCTTCCTTTCTCGCTCCCATATGCATTTCAACAGCTCTCCACCCCGTTCTGCGCACAAGGAGACCACCACATGGGAGTCGATAGCTTACCAGGTAGAACATTCTGACATTTCAACATAGGCTCAGCTTAAGGGGGTTCAAAAGGCATGCACGAGATGTCGTACAGGCTGCAAGAATAGACTCGGCAGCTTTCAGGTGGACCGCAAGGAAGAAAATGAGATGTCTGCTCTGTGCATGCTTTCCATCCCTGGTACAAACATTCTGGGGTTTTCCGTATTTTCTGTTCACCGCTGTTCCCTCTGCCCTGTGTACACCGGAGTGCACTCCCAACCTTCACCTGCGAGACATTTGCAGAGATGTTTGTGCCCAAGGTGGAGGCAACTCCTGTTCAAGACAAACTGGAAGCAGAGGAGACCAAGTTAAAGCAGAAGCCAAGTTAATCCTCACTCACACGCACAGTCTCAGTGTGTCTAGGACCTGGCTCAAAGTTCAGAAAAGGACAGGATTGCCCAAACCATGGGTATGAATGGTCCTCAACCTTCCCGCGAGCTGCAGAAGCAGACAGAAAGTCTAGATGCTGCTCTTGAACTCGTCTTTTTAAAAAGTATGTTTAGACGAGCTCGGGTGCGTTCAGGGTGGTAAACTAATCATTGAAATGTCAATGAAGAAGTCACAGGATGTGGTTCAGAACTTGCATTCTTTTATTTTTTTTATTTTTTTTTAACATATTGGTTACTCAATACCATGTCAATTAATTCCATAATGTTATAAATTGTTACCGGTGTCATGTCGGGGCTTTCAATTGATCGGGATGATACTCTGCCAGCTCTACCTTCAGACCAGAGATGGTCTCCCCAAGAAACCGTTGAACTTATCTGGACAGTAAGATGCTGGACTTTATGCTTGGTAAATGCTTGCAATGAAAGAATCTCAACTGAATTTGAACTGTGGTAATGCAAGAAGGTGGAGGAATCCACCATGGGGGGGGGAGGGGCTTGGGGAGGGCGGGGGGAATCCCAGTGCATATAAATCTGTGCCACATAATGCAATGCAATCAATAAAAAGGAAAAAAAAGCATGTTTAGGGCCCAGCTCAGTAACCTAACTGCTAAAGTCCTCGCCTTACATGCACTGAGAGCCCATTTGGGCACCGGTTCTAATTCCAGCAGCCACACTTCCCATGCAGCTCACTGCTTGTGGCCTGGGAAAGCAGTCAAGGACGACCCAAAGCCTTGGGACCCTGCACCCACGTAGGAGACCTGGAAGAGGCTCTGGGATCCTGGCTTCAGATTGGTGTAGCTCTGGCCGTTGTGGTCACTTGGGGAGTGTGTCATCAGTCAGGAGATCTTCCTCTCTCTCCTTCTCTCGCTATATCTGATTCCAATAAAAATAATTTTTTAATGTTTATTTATTTGAAAGATAGTTACAAAGACAGAGAGTTTCCATATATTGGTTCATTTCCCCAATGGTCACAACAGCCAGGGTTGGGCCAGACTAGAGTCGGGAGCCTGGATCTCCACCCAAGTTCCCCAGGTTATTATAACGGGGACCATCATTCTTGATCCAGCCTATGCTGCTTTCCAGGGGCATTAGCAGGAAATTGGACTGGAAGTGAAGCAGCAGAGACTCAAACTGGCACTCTCAATGGATTGCAGACCTACCAAGTGCCAGCAGAACCCACTGCAACACAATATGTGCCAGCTCTTATTTCAAAAATCCATCCTCTACAATCCTCACCCAAGCATGAAGCTAGGGGAGCTGCTCTTACTAAAGACCGTGTATGTGATACTAGGTCCTTCTTCCTTCCCGTCCTAGTTCCACAGTTGCTGCTTGCTCACAACCTGTCACTGTGTGACTCCTGAAGGCAAAGTTAGGTCTGCCTTGCTTATCATTGCACTGCCAGAAACCAGTGAACACCTAACTTAATGCATTTTTTCATTAGGGGAAAGAAAAAAAATGATAAAGTCAAAGCAGAAGAAATGCATAGGAACAAAATGGGGATGAAAGTTGAATTCCCTGGCCAGGAGAAAGATATTGGCAGACACAGGGTTTGTCTACACTAAGAATGACCAGAGCCTTAGAGGCCGGCATTTTTTTTATTTTTCATTTTATTATTTTATTATTATTATCATCATCATTTTATGATGCAGTTAAAGAAGCTCCTGGGATTTTCCTTATCCCAGCCCCAAATCCTCCCCCCCAGCCTAGTTCCTCTATATCATTACTAAAGTATAGTTCACCACACACACTCATATGTCCATCATGGCGGGCATGGACAATGGCAGAGAGTCCAGCCTCCTATTGTCAAGATATAGTAAGCAGTTTCATTGTAAGTCCATCTTTGTCTGAAAGTAGAAATGCATACTACATTGTATCCTCACGTCTGGATATGTTAAGTCTCCATTTCACAGCTACTGTATATCCCTTCAAATGAAAAGTCATAATACAAAATCAACAATAGGAAGAAAAATAGAAATTTACAATGCCATGAAGTTAAATAACATGTCACTAGATATGACAGTCTCCAAAACACAGCTACTATACAGCCCCTTAAATGAAAAGACACAAAACAAAATCAACATCAGGAACAAAAAAGAAATTAACAACACCAAGAAGTTAAATAACATGCTACTGAATGACTAATGTGTTGCTAAAGACATGAAAAAGAAAATCAAGAACCTTCTAGAAGAAAATGATGCTACTGTATGATCTATGAGTCACTGAAGAATTTAATCAGAAGAAACTGCTTTGAAGAGATGAAAAAACAGAAATCAAAACCCATGCAATATAGTTTCCGTTGATTTTTGTTGGTGAAATGTGTCTCCTGTAGGCAACAAATAGATGGGTTTTGTTTTTTAATCCAGTCTACTAATCTATGACGTTTCATTGAGCTTACGCCATTTACATTCAGGGTTAATATGTATGGGTGGTAATTTGGTCTTGACATTCCAGGAATGGGTTGTTTATTGGTTTAGTCTTCTGTTGTCATTTTACTGGGATGTGCTTCCTGTTGCCTTTGGTTTTGTTTGGTGCTATTCCTCTTCTCTGTGAAGAGAACATCTTGAAGTATCATTTGTAGGGCAGGTTTGGAAGAGGCAAATTCTTGTAACTTTTCTTTACTGTGGAAGGATTTTATTTCATTTTCAAAGACAAAAGAAAGCTTTGCTGGATATGTTATCCTAGGCCGACAATATGTCACTCCATTCTCTTCTTGCCTGTAGAGTTACCTGTGAGAGATCTCCTGTGAGTTTAATTGGAATTCCTTTACATGTCAATTGACTTCTTTCACGTGCACATTTAAGGATCTTTTCCTTATGTTCAACTGAAGAGAGCTTGATGATCATGTGTCTTGGTGAAGATCGCTTTTGATCAAGCCTATTGGGAGTTCTGTGCCCCTCCTGCATCTTGTTTCCCAATTCTTTCTCTAAATTAGGAAAATTTTCCTTTATTATTTCATTAAATATATTGGTAAAACCAGTTTCTCTTTCTGCACCTTCTGAGACTCCCATAACTCTTATATTAGGCCTCTTAATAATGTCTTTCAATTCTTGAATACTTTTTTTGGCCTGATCCAGCTCTGCTTCCAATTTTTTGTCTGCTTTTCCCTGGTGATAGGAAAAACATTCCAATTCTGAGATTCTTTCTTCTGCTTGCTTAATTCTATTTTGGAGACTCTCCACTGTACTTGTTTTTTAAGATTTATTTATTTTTGTGGGAAAGGCAAATATACAGAGAGGAGGGGAGACAGAGAGGAAGACCTTCTGTCCGATGGTTCACGCCCCAAGTGGCTGCAACAGCTAGAGCTGAGCCAATCGGAAGCCAGGAGCCCGGAGCCTTTCCTGGTCTCCAATGCGGGTGCAGGGTCCCAAGGCTTTTGGACCACCTTCAACTACTTTCCCAGACCACAAGCAGGGAGCTGGATGGGAAGCAGGGCCACCGGAATTCGAACTAGAGCCCATATGGGATCCCAGTGCATTCAAGGCGAGGACTTTAACCACCACTCTATTGCACGGGGCCCCACTGTACTTTTAATTTGCTCTACTGTGTTCTTAATTTCTGATACATCAGCCTTAATTTGCTTTACTGCTGCTATTGCCTGTGTAACATAGTCCTTAAATTCTTTGAACTCTTGTATGTGCTTCTCATTGTTGATCAGAAGCTTTATAATGAGTTTTCTGAATTCTGTGTCCTCCATTTTCTCGATGTCTTCCTCAGTGAATTCTGAGGTTGACATAGCATTTTGTTTCCTTGCAGGGGAGTCTTCAGTAATATTCATTGTGCCTGTGTGTCTTCTTTTGCTCTTGGTCCTTGTACTTCCGGTTATCAGATTCTTCTCCTTGGGGCAGGTTTCTAAGCTGTGTCACCCATAGGCCTACAGTTCAATTTTACTTATTGCAGTTGGTGCACAACTCTTTGTTTGAAGTCACTTGTGCCACTCCCTCCAGCGAGTTCCAGGTCTGGGTTCTTATGTTAGATATCCACCATGGTCTCCCTAGCCCCAGCTCCTGGCTCACCACTCTCCACCTGCTGTGCTACCTTGCTGAGGCTGCACCATTGTCTCTGCAACCTTTCTCCCACTTCCAGTTGGAGCAGGTCCCAGGATTAGGGAGACACCAGGTGTCCTGTATAGCTAGGTTTTTGCTGATCTTGCCGGAACCTGTTGGGCATTAAGTATGTGGCCAAAATAGGCCACACAATATATTGACCTGTATGATGCCACAGTCGGTGTTATTTTCCTGTGGGATCAGTGCAATCCACTGAACTCAGGGAGTTCTCATTAGCTCAGCACATGCGCAATTCACTGTTGTCCCCAGCAGTCCTAAAGCTATTGCCACACTGTACAAAATGGCGCCTGATGTACCACTACTAGAGTTCTTAATCTGCTGGCCATTGGGTCTGAGGGCAACCCAGATGTGTCTTGGGTGGAACCTGTAAAATGACACATTGATGCAGTTCACTGAATCAGAAAAGAGTTCACTCCCAGCTCAGCACATGCTCAGTCCTTTCCCTTGCCTTTGCCTCCTTACACAAAATGGCACCCAATTCGGCCCTAGGGGACTGACTGGGCTCTGAAATCCACCCTGTTCTCGCACTGCCCATCTGGGATCTGCTGCTCTGTTCTGCTCCTGGTCAAATCGAACAAACCAGCAGGACAGACAGTTCTTTGTCTGGGTTCACCTCACAAGTTCCCAGGTAACATCCCTTCCCACCTGGTTGCTGGTGGAAGTTCCAGCTGCTGGTGGAGTTCAGATCATCATTAGCTGAATGCCGCTGGAGTATCAGTCATTGCAACACCACATCATTGTGTCCGCTGCTTTCCTGTGTCTGTCAGTCTCCAGGTATCCCTCTGCTGTTCTGTCCTCTGCTCTTTCCTGGAATGTGTCCTCTCTGCTTCATGCTGATTAAATGCTTCTGTCTGTTTAAACATGTCCTTACCCTATTCCGCCATCTTGATTCTCAGAGGCTGGCATTTGACGCAGTTCTTCATCTGCCATTTGGGACACAAGCATTCCATACCAGAGAGCTTGGGTTCAAGTCCTAACTTTACTTCCACTTCCTGCTGCCTGGTAGGGCACTCTGCAGGAGGCAGCGGCTTAGGGCTCTCCTCTCTGAGTCCCTGACACTGACATGGAAGACCCAGGTGAGTTCATGACTCCAGGCATTGGCCCCGCCCAGCCTTTGCTGTTGTTAGACTTTGAAGTGTAAACCAACATAAGAGAAAGAATCTCTCTCTCTCTCTCTCTCTCTCTCTCTCTCTCTCTCTCTCTCTCTCTCTCCCTCTCTCTCTCTCTCTCTCTCCTTCAAATAAACAGATGAAAGTTTTGAAAAGAAAGGAGAAGGTCTTGAGGCATTGCCTCAAGTCCTGGCTGCTCCCTGCTAACAGCCTGGGAAGAGCAGTAAGTGATGGCTTAGGTGTTTGGGACCCACCTCCCCTATGGACGGCCTGGACAAACCTGCTGGCTATTGTGGTCATCTGGGGAATGAACCAGGAGATGGAATATCTCTCCCTCTCCCTTTGTCTCTCCCTCTCCCTCTTCCTCTGTCTCACTGGGCCTTTAAAATAAATAAATACAACTTGGGCAGGGGACGAGTTAAGCCCTATGTGCTGGAAGAGGATTTGCCCTGTGATGCTAAAATCTTTTAAAGACTAAGGTGCTTTTGATCATTTTAACACCTTTTCAGACACTATAAAGCTTGGCTTTTACAATTATTTTTTCCCTGTTTTTATTACTGAGCAACACGCCATGTTTAAACACTAACCTTTTTCTTTAGTCTAACTTTAAACAATATGCACATATATTGAAGTATAAAATATTCTGAAAACACTAAAAACAATCAGATACTATGATGTTCCCTTCAATTTTCATCAAATCTGAAGCAGCATGATCTTGCGATTGTGAAAGTACCTATTGGGATATACCTCTATTTTATTGTAAATTTTTATTCGTTTATTTAAGAAGAAGAGACACAGAGAAAGTGTTTTGATCCACTTGCTGACTCTTGCAGTGGCCAGGTTGTGCTGGGGCCAGAGCCAGCGGCCAGGAAGGCAACCCAGATCCCCCAGGGGGGTGGCAGGGACTGAAAGTCAGACCTAGGGAGTCAGAACTAGGCCCGCAAATGTAATACAAGGTGTCTTGATCCCTAAGCCAACAGTTCACTCCAAACCTCTCTGTTTCAAATGAAAAAAAAATTAAATATCCCTTAAATTGTCCCATTAATCATCTTACCGTTTCCCCTCAATGATCTTATGCCACAGTTTATACATTTGGCATATAATTGTAATACCAGTCTCTTATGTGCAAGGATTTTCTAAATTCTAATGTGCCTTCCACATTTTCTATCCCTGAGGACATTGTCTAGAATATTTTCAACTGACATTTCACAAAAGAAAGTCCATAGCAAATTCCTGGAGAGATGAAGGGCCAACCTTCTGTCTTTGTGTTTTATCCAAATGTGTGTTGCCATTGGAGAGACTGCACCCCAGGGGGTTCCTGAGTCATATTGGCCTTTACTTCCTTTAGACTCCTTAGGCCTTCGCCTTCCCCCACTTCTGTGCCTTTCTGCCTAGAGAAAAGACAGCTGATGGGAATGTTGCAGGCACAAGTGAAAATGCAGACAGGTGATGTGTGGTGAGCGGGACCAGAAAAAACGTGCAAGCTAAACGTGAGAAGCGTGTGATTGGGTGCTTGTCACAAGGCCAGCACAGGAACCCTGAGTACAGGTGGTGGAAGCAATTTGCCTGTCAAGAGACTCACTTCCTAACAAGACCAGCCATGTGGAACAGCCACAGTGCCCCCGGGGCTGGCTCGTGCTGGCCCAGAGCGTCCCTCTGGCTGCCAGGCAGGCTGTAGGAAAGACAGCCCTGCCTCCTCAACTATGACATCCCTTCTCTCTCTCTCCCTTTCTCTCTCTCCCTCTCCCTCTCTCTTGTTCTAACTGAAATGACAATAGGGAGGCTGCTCTGTAGCTGGTACCGCCTGCTTTCTTACCATTTAGCTCTTACACAGACAGGAGCTTTTCTGGACAGCAATAGTAAGTCACTCTCAAAGTCAAGATCAATTTTAAATCACTTCCTCACACTGCCAAGAATCCACTTCTCCCTCCTGAGCTGACATCCTCTCCCTCAAAAGGAACTTCTCCTGGTAGCCACAGAGAGGTGCTGTGCTGTGCCAACGGTGGTACCCTTGGGTATGTTTCCAGTCCCTCTTTCAGCAGCCAGGCATGCAGGAGCACGTTGACATGGCAATGCCAGGGGAGGCAGGGAACAGGGCTCACAGCAGGACCTACAGCTACCAGCTTTTAGGAAGATCCGGCTTCAAATCAGGTATATTCCAAGGACCAACCTGAACAGCCCAAACCTCAATGAATGGAGTTTTCAAGGTCAAGGGAAAGGAAATGGAATTGGGTGGCAAATCCTGGTAAACATCTAGGCAAGATGCCTAGAGCCTCAGGGATGGGCGAAGGAGGTATGAGTTGTGAGACAATTCTAAAGAAGCTGGAAGATAAGAACAGCTATCATTGCCAGGAGCCTTGAGGCAGACACCTTGGCAGGACCAACCTGGACTCTTCCAGGGCATTGGGCATAGAACCTGATGATTCAGTGAATGAATATGCAATGACTGGAGCTGTCCCTGAAGAAGCAGGAGGGGGCTGGATGAGCTCCGTGCCTTTGGAGTGCCCAGCCTTCTTGCACACAGCCCTCCTTTCCCCGTTCCTGTCCTGGGGAAACAGAAGGCCATGCTCAAGTTCACTGAACTAGAACAGCATTTAGATACCACAGACCTGTGCCGGCTGCAAAGGCCATGCGCTTGGCAGGATCACCACCTTGCGCTCCGGGAGAAAGCGCATCTGTGCCTCATTGATAATGTAATCACCTATATTACAGTTTTTGGCCTAAAACACCTGTGCACAGCCCAGATCATCAGCCCAGGGCACCCGTGCTGATGGAGGTGATATTAACAGCCCTCATTAGAACTGATGATGAGAGCCGTGCCCGGCAGCATGGCTACCGGGAGGCATCAGTGCACATTTCCGTAACAAGGCCCTATTTCTGGCGTTCTTAACTGCAAACGCTTCACACACGGGAACTGAAACCTGAAAAGGAATATCTCGTGAGATGAATGGAGGCTGACTCTTGGAGCCGAGGAAGTATGTCTACTGTCCTTTCCCATCTGCTCAAGGTCCACTCTACCTTACCCGGAGGTAATGTACATCCATACCCTATCTGGACAGTGAGGAAAAAAAGGACAGGAGGCTAGGCGAATTCGTGTCTGAGCTGGCCCCTGGGAAATTTCAATGTCTTCACTCTGCTGTGTATCAGCAAAGCTGAGAGAAATGTCACGAGACAAGCATCGTGTGCCTGGCAATTTTGCTGTGAACCTTTAGGTTTTGTTTACTGCTACCTGACCAAAACAAGGAAGTAAAGAATTCCAAGTGTGCCAGCTGGGACTTACTGAGGCTTCCTAGGGCCTGGTCACGCTCACGCACCTTCTGATGAAAGGTAATTGGGAGGACACGCGTTTCCCTGACAACATTTGAAAAGGATTCCGTTATATCTTATTTTGACAAAAATTCAAACAAGAAAGAAAGATGATGCGAATGCAGTTCTGTCCTTGGGCAGGTGACAGCCGGATGGCCTGTATGTGTGTAGTTCTGTCCCTTCTGCGTGGACAACAACCACTGTTCCCACAACAATCCGAAGGAGTGTGTTCATGGATGATTGCTCTAGACAAACGAGATTACCTGGCAATTTTTGCTTTCCCTAACAAGTATTGCTTGGGAGGAGAAAGGTCATTATTGCATTCCATGTCCCTCCCTCTTTTCCGCACACACTAGAGGAATTATGATTAAAGCACAGGTCAGATTGTGCTGCTTTTCTGCTTACAATTTGCCAGTGGCTTCCTATTAGAGCTGGGATAAGAGCCACATCCGCCCATTCATTGCCCATGAAGGCTGCGCCACGTGCACCCTCCAGAGCCTCTCATTGCATGTCTCCGTCACCGAATGGCTCTACCATTATCTCCCGCCCCCTCTTTACGCTTGGCTTTTTCTAGCTTCCAGTTGTACAGGTCCCTCTCTCACCTCGGGAACTCTGCATGAACGAATGTCTGCCTGTACGGCTGTGCTTCCCACACTCTGCATGGCTGCTGTTTCATATTCTGCTAGCTTGGATGTCACCCCTGCCGGCCCTGTGCGGTTTCCCTCTCCCAACGGTCTCCATCTCAGCTCCTGTTGATTCCTTTTTAACTTAACACAGTCACTGTTTTTATCAACCTGCCTTGCCTCTGAATGGATGCCCATCTCCAGGTGCTTTGTGAAGGTGAAGACCTGCGTCATCATTGTGTTAGCAGTACGTAGTATGCACTGTACGCTCAGTGGGTATCTATCAACTGAAGCTGATGCCTGATGGTCTAAGCTTCACACAGAATGACAGTCTTGGAAACTAGAGAGATAAGGAACTGCTGCTCTTTTCCATCTTTCGCACAGCATCATGAAACCGGACCAGATTTCTGTAAAATGTTTACAGAGCTGACCAAGGTGCTTGTCAAGCATCACAAATACCTAAAACCTAGGTTCTTTTTTCCTAGTGTGTATTTCCTTACTTTATTTATTGAAAAGCAGAAAGACAGACAGATGCCACAAAGGGGAGGACTCGCATTTCCCCATTCACTCTCCAAATGCCCACAGTGGTTGTGTCTGGACTAGGCTGAAGCTGGGAGCCTGGAATTCAGTCCAGGTCCTCCCTGTATGTAACAGGATCCCAACTACCTGAGTCAGCATGGCATGACTCCCCAGTGAACTACTCAAGTTTTGATACTTGTAGTTTTTAAAATACCTTTAACTGTCAGAGTCTAGAAGTTTCTTACAAGACCCAGTTTCTATATTAGTAATGTTTTACCATTTGGGAAAGCTCTGGTGGTCAATCATAGCTTGCTCTGAAATATCTTCCCCAACTCTTTGCTCTCTGATGCTAGCTAGGAATTGGTTGACTGACAAGAAGATGAGGTTTAGATGACTTTTTTTAAATGCATAAGAATGTAACTTTTGGGGCCAGTGATGTGGCCTTACTGGGTCAAGTATTACCTGAAATGCTGGCATCCCATGTGGGCACTGGTTCGTATCTCAGCTGCTCCACTTCCAATCAGCTCCCTGATAATGTGCCTGGGAAAACAGAAGAAGATGAACCAAGTGTTTGGGCTTCTGTCCGCATGTGGAAGACCCAGTTAAAGGTCCTGGCTTCATCCTTGACCAGTGCAGCCTTTTAGGGGAGTGAACCAGCCGGTGGAAGACAGCTTTCTCTTTCCCTCACTCTTTCTGTCTCTGCCTTTCAAACAAATAAAAGAAATCTTAAACCAAAAATAGAATTTGATCTTTGCCAAGTCACTCCTTAAGTTTCAATTTTGTTAGCAAATAGTCCCCAAACTAGATGAAGGCTTTGCTATAGAAACTCCAGACTTAAAACTGTTCACCCAACATACAGAAAGACAGTTACTGACATCATAGAAATGGAACGAAGTAGGTATTTATGGTAAAAATGCAGAGCAAAGAGCTGGGCAGCTATTGTTTAATTCTCAAGCTCCCCAAGTAGTGAAATTGGGGCTGAGAAGTGCATGATCAGCTCATGTCTATTTGGTCAGCAGTTGCTGCGGCTTTTCTCTGGTCAGTGGTGTCATGCTTTGAGGGAATTTTTAGGGTTGCCAGGTGGACTTCAGTTGATCTAGGGGCAAGAGAGTTAGATGTAAGTGGTGGTTCTCTATCGCACTCAACTTGAAATTCTCCCTACACAAATTCCTCCAGGCAACATTGGCCAACAGGTTTTTTTTATCTGTTGGAAAAGAAAAATGATTTCTTGAGTCTGATAATTATAGCCTCTTGGGCCAGCTGGATCACTCCTTGAATTCAGGAAATTCCTCTTGATAAAGCACAGGCAGACAGAGGTTTGGTAAGTTTCTTCACCTATAAAATGGGGTTATGGCCTGCCTGCCTCAATAGTTCTTACAAAATTAAGATGATTTGTTCTGGGGGCAGCACAGTGGCATAACAGGCTAATACTCTACCAGCAAGCAGCGGCATCCCATATGAGCCCTGGTTTGTGTCCAGCTGTTCAACTGCTGATCCAGCTCTCTGCTTTTGGCCTGGAAAAGCAGCCAAGGCTAGCCTAACGCCTTGGGTTTTTTGTTTGTTTGTTTGTTTTGGTTTTTGTTTTTTTGCACCCACATGGGAGGTTGGAAAAAAGCTCTTGGCTCCTGACGTGGCATCAGCTCAGCTCTGGCAATTGCAGCAATTTGAGGAGTAAACCAGTAGATGGAAGACCTCTCCTTCTCTCCTTCTCTTGCTATAAAATAAAAATCTGTCATCAAATAAAAATAAAAATTTTTTAAAGAAAAAGGTTATGAATGTAGAGCAACTAGCACTATGCGTAGCCAGGATCCATGTTAACCTCTGCTACTGCTCTTACCATCATTATCTGCAGCAATTCCTGTGTTAGAGAAACTCTAGGCAGACAAAGGGGATGTTTCCACTTTTTCTTTTAAAGAAATGGTGGGAAAGTTGGAGGGATAAGTAAGGGCACAGGTACCATAAAGAAGTTAGTAACTGCTTACCACAAGCAAACAGTTCACCAATCCTGGAATTCCACTTAGACCTCAAGCAAACCACCTGACATCCCTAGACTTAGTTTCTTATCTGAGAGCCACAGCAACGCCACCCAGCCCCCCAACTGTCAAAGATTCAAGTGAGATGCAAGCGAGATGTAAGCGTATAGATGAAAGTACTGCTGTGTACAGGAGTACCTTAGTGACAGCGTGACCTCCAGCTTCACAGGTGTATGGTAAATAGTCCACGGTTTCAGCAGAGTTATCAACTCTCAACATGGCTGTACACTAAAACCACCCAGGATACTTTTTTTCTCAGCACTCTCAAGTGATTCCTATATCCAACCATGGTTCAGGATTAGGGAATAAACTATCTATTAAACCTGCCCAGTGACAAAAAACTTTTCTGAGGTTGCATTACATCTACAGAACCAGCTTCTAAAAGAAGGAGATGGGGAATTTGGACTTTCAACAAGCACCCTGTGCTGACTCTTGCCAGCAGGCTCTTCACAGAAACAACAGGCAAGATCATAGCCTGAGATGCGGAAGGGAAAGTCTTCGCGCTTGAATCATCTCTGAATCTTGTGGAACTTTGTAAATCCCATGATCAGAAGGCCAATGTATGTTAACCAACTATGTATGCAATAACTAATGCAGTATAACTGCAAGTAATTTCCCTGTGCACCCACCACTTTCTCGTCCAGGAAATCTTGACTGATGGAAAAGATTTTCAATGTTATGAAACTTCAGAAGCAAATCACTTGAAATGCTAAGAAATGCAGTGAAAGAAGACTTCTTTCATCTCAGAAAGAAAGAATGTTTAAATATTGCGAAATCAAATCATAAACTGAGCTTTTGAGTACACCTAGTGGGAGCTGACCTCCAGATGGGACCAGCACAACTGGATTGTTATTATATTTCCCCTCTTAAAAGGAGATACTGCATAACTCGAAAAGTTTGCACTATGACTTACAGCCCTCATGGAAAGTTAGATAGATGAGTTTTAACATAAATCACCTACAGATAAGCTACCAGATCATGTTTAAATGTGGCAAATGTGAGGGGGCTGAAAAAAGTTTTTGTGAAATTGAAAGATTTTTGCACAAGCATTCTGAAACCCCCTCATTTGAAGTTAATCAACTCCTGATACCCATGTTGCAAACTTCAGCCCTAGTCTGTGTGACAGCTGATACTTGCCCTCTTTCTCACCAATAAAATGGTCACACTGCAGGAACCACTGATCTGTCCGTTCCTACGGGACATTCTAGTGTTGCCTTTGAAAAGCCAAGACTTGCAAAATCCCATGTCTTGTGGGGCCGCATCCACCTGCGTGACCTAGGGAGTTAACCTTGAATATTTGCTCCTTCCTGTTTCCCACACTACCTGTGTCGTCTTCTTTGGTCTCATCTTTGAGCCATAAGTATTTCCAGTGTTTACAGACTATATTTGCCTCTAAGTTTTTTTTTAAGAAGAAAGATGATGGGGATTGATTTTTATAAATATATGGGCTATTTGCATTTCCTTAGTAATAACTTCATGTAAGTCACTTGTAAACTTTGCCAGATAACATATTTGGGAATGATGCGGCTGGATCCAGTCTGCATTTTATCTTTGGAAACTATGGCAACTTGCTCTGAGTAATAAGTTAAGTGGGTTAATGAGCATTCACCAAGCCTTTCCTTTTATTTTTGATGAAATGCTTTACTAGAGAAAAATCCACATAGCCTACCATTTCATATAAAATAGTGATATGTTATTGCTGCATTGGTTCGTGTCCTAATAAGACAGTGTGATATAAGTGCTTGGGATCCCATGCCCTAATGGAAGTGTTGAAATGGGACAGAAGTGAGTGCTAACTCTCCTGTGGACAGTGCATACCAGACCTTGATCACAGACCATACCATGAGCATTCCTGGGAGTGTGCTTTTCCCATCACCTGGTTTCTTTAGCTTCTTCATGTTTTTCTTGCATTTTGCTGTGCTTAGTTGAGTTATTTCAGTATTAAATTGTATGTCTGGAGTAGGGATGAAAGATAATATCAGGAAGTCTTAAGAAACTAAAGATGATTGCTAATAAAGATCTTTCCCTAGTGTTGGTTGTCCCAAGGATTCTCCCCTTCTTGAAAACTGTAGTGTGTTGGTTTGTGTATGGAGCATCTCTGATCCACTGTAGGATGCAAGAAAATGACGCATACTCAGGCGTCAGAGGATGCCACCTGCTGGGGTTGCTGAAGCAAAGCATGAAAGCCTGGGTGGGGAGGGAGCTATGCAAGTGAAATGCACTGTCTTACAGATTTGGAGGCTACAAGTCCACGATCAATGTGTCTGTAGGCTGCAGTGAAGGTTCTGCCACAGTTCTTTCTCCTTAGCACATAGATGCCATGTGGCATCCTGGCTGTATATGTGAGCTTCTAAAGAGATTCCCCCACTTTATGACACCAGTCATGTTGGATTAGAGCCCACTCGAGTTATTTCATTTCAATATCATTGCCTCATTTCAATGCCTGTCACCAAATAAAGTCCCATTCTGACATACTGGGGTTACACTTTAGCTTAAGAATCCGGGAATAGGGCCGGGGGACACAATTCAACTCAAGACATTGGGATTACATGTGGCTGTTCATAGCTAAGAAGTAAGAGTCAGCTGGTAGAATTAAGTCTTCATGGTGATGCTCTTTGTAACAGGGCTTTACTGGCACATCCTAGCAACTCCTACAGGTGGCTTCCACACTTGTGAAAAGACCATCTCAGGGGTTAACATGCATCTTTGCCTGAACTACAGTTATTACCTGATATATACTGATTTCATGCTCATGAATCCAAACTGTAAAAGGCAAATACTGCCTCCAATGGGGGAAGACTTTCTCTTTCTCTACTTTAGGGAACAGGAAGGTGGACAAGCCAGCCTATTCCCTACGTAAACCAAGCAACTAAGGCCATCAACAAGACCACTATGGCCATGGTCACAGGCTGGTTATCAGCAGTCCTGGAACCCAAGCCTGGATCTTCCAACTCACAAACCAGTGCCTGCACCAAACCACACTATCCTCCCACTCAACCTCTCAAAACCGCCCACTGCTCATTGACTACACCTGGCTCTGCTCAACTGATGCATTCAGTCTAGTAGTTGAGACGCCACTTGAGATTCCTATACCCCATATCACAGTGCCTAGGTTTGATTTCAGGCTCCGAAGTCTGATCCCAGCCTCACCCTAGTGCATACCCTGGAGGACAGCTATTGACGGCTCAGATCATTGAGGTTCTGGCACCTAAGTGAGAGCCCTGGCTTGAGTTTTATGTTCTCCATTTCAGACTGGCCCAACTTCAGTTGATGGAAGAACTTGGAATGATTTAGAAGTAAGTAACAACAACCTCCTTCTAATTACTAAGTACTTGATGAATACCCAGGAGCAAGATCAGAACTCAGGTGTTAACAACTTTGATAGTTGCTTCCCTAAAATCCTGTGAACCAAAGAGAAAGTGAGGTGTCTAATGTGTATAAAGTGAGGTGTCTAATGTGTATAAGGTAGCATCCTTACCCTTCAGATGCAACGTGTAATTTGAAAGTTGCCACACCAGCCATAATTGGAAATATACACCCCATGGTGCAAAAGCTCTCCATTGGGGATGTCAACTGGAGGCAGCTTGAAAGTGGGCCTTCTGGGTTACTAGGTCTAGGTAGGGAACAGTACACTGCCGTAGGGGTCTGGGTGTGAGAAATCATGCCTAATGCCGCAGCTTTACTAATGAGGAATCTGTGAGTAGCCTGGGCAGCGGCTTGTCCGGGGTGGCCCCATGAGACAGAGATCTGTGGATTAGTTCCTTTGTGTCTCATCTAGAACTTTTACCACCCCTTGCAACATTGATGAATGATTCTTTCAGTGTACTCGCAAGCTACAGAAAACTTAACTGGAAGTTAAATCTCTCTCCATGAAGGTAGAAAACACAGTAACCCTCATGCTCTCCAGCAACTTGAGACTTTCTCCCTATGTCCTTTTGTCGTCACGTCACGCTCATGAATTGTAAAGGATACCTCATACTTCCTGGGTTTTTAGTGCGACTGTCTTCTCACTGTTCAGTGATGTTATGGAAACCGAACTCACCTGTTTGTGGAAACACCAGGAATATTAACTTCTATTTGAAAGATCTATACAGAAAACTTGTCTTAGATTATGAAAAGTTTTATTAAATTTAATTGTTTTGGATGTCTTTGAATGAGTGCCTTGGCAACTGCTTTCTTTCCATACTATTCAATCGTTATGTTAAATCGCAGGAAGTGTTTCCTGTGGTGTTTTTTTTTGGGGGGGGGGGGGGTTAGAAGTTAAAATCTGCCAGTCAGCCCCATGTGGCAACCCCAGAGTGCAGGATATTCTGAGCCATAGACATTTCATGCCAGTGGGTGCTTCTCTACAGCATTCAAACTTACTGTGTTAACTGAGTTTCTGGATGTTTCTCTGTGGAAGTCTTGGACTAGGCGTCCTCTTTTATTGAGCCAAGAAAACTCTGAACCAAAACAATTCTGCTTCAATGTGTGGGAAAACTAAACTCCCAGAGCCAAGAGCGGAGTTGGGAGAGCTTAATGCAGGATGGGAGAGGGGGCCTCTGGATCCTGGGGTATGTTACTAAACTACCTGAATTACTACTCACAAGTCCTGAGGTACCCGGGCAGGGTTTGTTCCTGAGTCCCGGAGTCCTTGGGAATCTTCACTTTAAAGTCCGGAACCCGAGGAGTAGGCTTGCTTCGGTGTCACCGGCGTTGCGTTATATGTTAAACATTTGGAAGGAGCCCAGTGAAGCTGCAGGAAGCACTTAACACTGCCTCTGCACTTCTCATCTTGAAGGCGAGTCGTTTTTTAAGTTGATAATCCCTAGGGCTACAAGACTGTCCCACATCTGCCCCGAATTGAAAACACATTGTGCAGCCTGACATCAGTGCTGCGGATCGCAAGTCCCAAGGAGGAAGAGAGAGCGTGTGAACGCATGGCCCAAGAGAGAGAGAGAGCGTGAGCGAGAGAGACCGAGACCCCGTCTGAATGTACAGCCCTGGAGACCCACAAGCAGCGCTCTGCGCGGAAGATGGCAAGCACAGGGTATGTAGGGTCGTGCGGGTTCAACTTTTAGGATAAATGCGGATGTCCTTCCGACGTTTCAGGGTGCCATGTCCAGGAGGGGACTGTGGAGAGACATGGGGAGGAAGGAGCGAGCTGTTATTTCCAGGCACTGTCGGGGCTGCCAAACTTGGGAGCGCCTAGGCGGCCTCTGCTTCTCACTTGCTTTGCTAGGTTTGGCCATCTTTGTGACTCCTCGTTTATTATGTAAGATGTGATAGTTATACAATTATGCAGCTGTTTCCTTGCTTCCTGAACCCTGAGGAGGTTTTCTAAGCCAGGCAAAGTTTCTGCAACTCAAGACCAGAGCTTTTCTACGCCCTTCTTATCTCTTAATTTAAAAAAAAAGAAAAAACAAAAAAAAAAAAACCAAGATTTTCAGGCAAGCTGAGAAAGAAGGCAGCAAGTCTGTCCTTTGCATTACAAGCCTCGGGGGACCTGCTTCCTGAGATTAACTGTTTAGCAGCTAACATGCTGCTGAAGCAATTTCTTCCCACCTTGTCAAGCAGGCTTTCTTTCCAGCCCCCCAGTGAAAAGGACATTTTACAGAGTGTGACCTTCTTTGGCTTATTAATTTAAAAAAGGATTAGCTGTGCTCATAAAAAATGACAGAGGAAAAAGAACTCAGAAATTGCAAGCCAAGCTTGGAACCTGGGTTCTGACAACCCCAGCCTCGCTCCCTGGGCCCCTCTGGCTTGTTTTTGGGTCTGGACTGGGGTTTTGGTAGATGGAGACTGTTCCAGTGGCTTCCAGAACTCGGTTTGCTTCACCAGTCGCTGGAGATAGCGCCCGATGCAGTCCGCAGTCGGTCAGCATTTGTTGAATGAAAATGGGGCTACAGAAGGAAACCCTCACACAGATATAAAATGGGGCAAATTAATCGACAGCTTGGAGCCCTTTGCACTCATCTGAGTTGCAGGCAAAAAATGGGGGTGCTGGGTAGTTGAGAGATAAGCACTGGAATGTTCCTCCTCCTGCCCCTGCCCTGAGCACCAGCATGTGAAATGTGTGATACCGCGGGTAGGGTCTTCAAGCACAAATCCTGGGAATGAGACTTGAGAGGGAATGACCCTGCCCGTGAGGGTATGCGGGAGACCCAGCAGAACTGGGATGGCAGAAGTGGGCGAACACAGCTGACTGCTGTGCCCCTCCACTGAGTGCAGAGGTGCCCATCAGCAATGCACACACAGCACAGAGCCTGTTCTTGTTCCCAGGAACAATGCAGCCAGCACGGCCCAGTTGGCAGGTAACCTTTCCAGTGCCAACGCCAAGAACCTCTCTCCTTGGACAGGCCGCCCCCAGCTCCTGAAAGAGAGAAGGATTTTCCGATGCCAAAATCGGGTGGAAACTGTGTCATGGGACTATGCCCTCTTAATCCCAGTGAGACAGAGGCTCTTTTAGCAAAGGAAGCCAGCACATTTGGGGTTTTGTGCTGACAGATGCAGAAAGATGTATTGATTAACTTGCACAGAAAGGGAATTATCAGGCTTCGGCACATCCGCTTGCCCTACCTACGGCAGCCGCCAACGAGCCTTGATTCTACCCAAACAGCTCCAGGCAGGCCAGCTTCCTTTTTTGGAGATGATTATATGTGTGCATGTGTGTGTGTGTGTGTGTGTGTGTGTGTGTGTGTATCTTCATTTAACCAGCTATGCTAGTCTGTCTACCTACCTTAATTCCTCCACCCCAAATGTTTAGAGAAAAACATAAAAGCAGTCTGGCACAGACTTCCACAGTTACTCTTCGATGATCAATTTCAACTACTATTTCCTAAAGTAAATCCCTGATCCAAAAATCCCTCAGCTTCCCTTGGAGCAACACAATCTACAGGCTTTCCTTTGAGGTAATCGCCTCTCTCCCTGCCCCACTCTGATGATCCACAGCCCCAAGGTGGAGCACTGGGCACGTGGCAAGATGCCACCATGGCACCCACAGGCTGGACCATCCCCTCCAGTTTTAGCCTTATTTCTCTTTGGGGGTTTTGGAGGTCATTGTTTGGAATTCAGGACACACTATCCCTCAGAAGTGAGGCTAGGCTCCTGACACAACCCCTGAATGCAAATTTTTCCTAAACTAAAGAGAATTTGCTGCTAGTGTTTGGAAAAGGACAGAGAGAACTTGTACCATTGTATATTGTGGCACTGGAGAATCAGCTGTACAGTGACTGTCACAGCGCTCTCAAGAGCATTGTGAAGGCCCTGGGGGACTCACTCTTGGCCTTGAACCCCGCTCATGTCCTGGCTGGACCCTAACCATGCTGCTCGGTGGTTTGTCTCCCACTGTGCCCTTGAATGGTAGCCTAGGCTGGAGTCCAAGCAAATTATTTGCACGCATTTTCCACTTCTGGTTTCTTTTGCCTGAAATGTCTTCTTCCACCTCTCATTCCTGGCAAACTCTAGGATCAACTCAGGCACAGTTGAAAGCTCTTCTGTGGTGACCTGGTCACACTCCTGCCTCTCTGCTTCCTGGTTCAAATCCCCTCCTTTCCTTGGCCCTGAGAAAATTTTACATACAACTTAGGGTAGTTTCTCCACTGAAATTCTACATCCTAGAATCTCAGATTGAAAACAACAAAAACGAACAAATCCAAAAAAACTCCTTTTCTATGAAAGTCAGAAATTCTCTTCAGGGAAGGCATTTGGGCATGATGATTAAACTGCTACTCTGGACTCCCACAACCCATGCTAAGTGCTGGGGTTCAAGTCCCAGCTCTGCTCTTCATATGAGTTTCCATGTCACGTGTATCTTGGAAGGCAGCAGGTGATGGCTCAGCTCGTTGGGTCCTTGTCACCCACCTGGGACATCAGGATGGAAATCCCAGTTGCAAGCGTTGAGCTGGCCCTGTCCTATTATGGACATTTGGGAAGTGAACCAGGAGATGCAAAATCAACCAGGGACTGCAAATAAATAAACCCAATGTTCAAAAAAGAAAATGTCCCGCCTCTACCTCGCCTTCTTTTCCACAACTCAGTATAGGTTCCACAACGTATTAACACTTACCACATTTTGATCAAGATTTTTATGTTCCTCTTCCCTAAACTGGTAACTGCCTGGACACAGGTCATTCTTCATGATGTATTGCAAAACCTAGGACTTAGTAAATAAGTAGAAAGGAATACATAGCTAGATGGACAGGTGGATGGAGAGATGACTGGGTGAATACAGTGATGGATACATGAATGAACGGGTGTAGCAGTGGAGGGAAAATGGTATATTTAGAGGAAAGGATGAACCACACTGAAATTTCTATGAAATTCAGAATAGACTTTTCTAGAATTTCAACAGCATGAGGTTGATGAAATTTGTTTGCTTTTACATTTACATGAAGGAGGAATCATGGGTGGTAAGAACAGAATGGAACTGAAATCAGTACATCTGACTCCATTCATCCCTTTCTACTTCCTAGCTTAGTGATCTACATTGCCAATTTATTTCCCTCTCTATTTTTGCTTTTTGGCATCTGTAATTTGGAGATAATACTTAACTTGAAGGAGTTGTTGTAAGGATTAAAGGATAGTCCATCTAAAGCCCTAGCCTGGCGTTTGAGCCATCCAGCATGAAAGGGAAGTTCTAGTAAGACAGAAATCTGAATCTCAGGTGTCAATAAGAACGCTGTATTCCTGCAGTTCAGGATTGATCTTTCTTTTTGTTCCTCAGTCTCCTTCATTGTGAAGCAGTGTAGCAATAGCCAGGCTGCATTTTCTCTCTGTCACTTGGCTAAGTAAAATAAAATGAAAGGAGGCAGAGAGAAAGAAAAGAGAAGGGGGGCTCAGGAAATGTATAAGTGTAAGAAAGACATTGCTGGGGACAAGCATTGTGATGCAACTGCTTAAGCTGGTGCTTGGAGGGCTGAGTCACAGCCCTGCACCTCGCCTCCAAGCAGTGTCTCCTGTGGACTCGCACAAAAACAGTGCCAGCAATCCATTGTGAATCGATTCTTACATGTCATGTCCTGTGTGCTAGGCAGCCTTCTAAATTCTTCACACCCTCATTCAGTCCGTACAGTAACACTGTAACAAAGGGACATGAAAGCCTTTTTTATTGGCAGGTAGCAAACTCACATAATGAGTCACACACAACTAAGACACATAGTAGCGAGTGGACAAACCCAAGTATCTGGTGGGGGAGCCTGCTGTCTTAATCCAAACATCAGCCCGCCATGCACCTGCAGCCTCTGCGACTCCTGGCATGCGTCAGTGAGTAACTCAGCTGCTACGGTCAGTAGCACGGTGTAGTCAGGCTTGGTAGGCATCCCTGGGGATCTCACTTGAACTCCTGGCAAGTTCAAATGGTGGAGTTTTATGGTGCGAAGGGACATTGGATTCACTGGACCTCCAACAGCTAAGCATGCTAAACATTCCAGGGATGGTCTCATCAGGGTCACTGGCAGACACAGGAAAGGGGTCAAGAGTCTCACAGTACTGAAGTAGCAGAGGACATCATCTATACCCCAGACTAGACTATGTCTAGAAAATTCTACCAGAATCCTCTCTGAAAGTATGTAGACATTCAATACTGACACTCCAATAGTTTTTCAAATAGGAAAGTCAAGACAATGAGACTCCTTTTTAAGAGTCATCTAATTTTTACTCTTAAAAAAAGCAACAAAATAGAGTCCCTGAGTACTCTGTGTATGTATCCTAGATGAGATTGGTCAGACTCATGTTCTAACCAAAGTCCATGACTCTTACACCAAATCCTGACTCTCAGCTCTCCATTGATTCCATTTTTTACAGACTTGTTCATGTAGTTAGCACATTCAATATGTTGCACATTCTGACCTCAGGGCACATTAGGCAGAGATAATAGAAGTTTCCTTCTTGCTTGTTTGCATCCTTACAAGCATGTCTACAATTCATAAACCTATCATGCAGGTGTTTCAAGGTTCTAATTCTTCGGCCAACTTAGTTATCCCTTGTTGTAAACCATGTAAGTACCTCACTGATATTTTAGGGCAAACTTTAAGTGAGAAGGTTTGAAATGTGGCAAGAAATTACACATAAAACATCTACTCAGCAACCCGCTGAGTGTCTCCCTTCTGACTCAGGAGAACAGGAAGAATAGCATTTCACGCTTAAAACCACAAAATTAGGAGCCCCATTGCAGTGGAGAGAAGAAAGCAGAAAAAGAGAGGGACTAGATGCGTGTGTGGCCCCCTAGCCTTCTCTCTTTCATTCCATCCTGTCGATAGAATGTCTCATCTAAAAAAGTCGTTCATGTGAATTCAGTCCCTTTTAGAACCATTGTACATCTGTTCAAGTGTTCTAGAAATAAATATTAAATCAAATTAAATTTTAATTTAATTAAAACTCCAAACAAAAGGCTTTACATAAACTGAGCTTGGAGCTTAGCTATCCAAAAGTAGGTCAAATAGAAAAAGACACTTTCAGACAACCAAACAATCCAATCATTTAAAAAAAATATGGTGCAAGTTCAACAAATACCTGATATAAATGCAAAATTGCTAGATGTGCCCTTAGAGGAACTGATTTTCTCTTTCCATTCTTAAGCTGCCCCAAATGCCAAGAAAATAAATGAAACCTGGACACTGAGATGGAGGTTGAATTTTAAGGTAGTTTTCATTGAATAAATCTTTAAGAAACTGATTTTAGTAGGACTGGCTACCTGGCAGGGTTTGATGAATACACAATGCCCAACCCAATGCCTAGCGAGTGCCAACTACTCAGTAATTGTTGAATAAATGTGGACTAAATCTGGACTAGTTTAGCAAAACCCACCAGCTATCTTGTTAGATTCTGGTTGATACAGAGTAACATGGTTTGTTTTTCTGGGTGATTGTCAAATTTCACAGAAACAGCACTTTCTAGAATGCTCTATCCCCTGGGAAGCAAGCCCAGAGTTTCTGAGATTGCTTCCTAACGTTTTACAAAAGAATAGCATTAGAGTTAAAACAGATACTCTAAGAATCAAGTGAAATTATGTCCATCCCCCCCAACCATCCGTTCATTCTTTTAAGATTTCTTTTGTATATTTGTTTTTTAATCTTTTTATTTATTATTGTTTTCATCATTTTATGATGTAGTTAAAGAAGCTCCTGGGATTTTCCTTATCCCAGCCCCAATTTCCTCCCACCCAACCTAGTTCCTCTATATTATTACTTAAGTATAGTTCATCATACACACTCATATGTCCATCATTGCGGGCATGGACAATGGCAGAGAGTCCAGCATCCTATTGTCAAGATATAGTAAGCAGGGCTTGGCGGCGTGGCCTAGTGGCTAAGGTCATCGCCTTGATCCCATATGACCGCTGGTTCGAATCCCGGCAGCTCCACTTCCTCTCTGTCTGTCCTCCTCTCAGTATATCTGACTTTGTAATAAAAATAAACTAAATCTTCAAAAAAAAAAAAGATATAGTAAGCAGTTTCATTGTAAGTCCATCTTTGTCTGAAAGTAGAAATGCATACTACATTGTATCCGCACATCTGGATATGTTAAGTCTCCATTTCACAGCTACTGTATATCCCTTCAAATGAAAAGTCATAATACAAAATCAACAATAGGAAGAAAAATAGAAATTTACAATGCCATGAAGTTAAATAACATGTCACTAAATATGACAGTCTCCAAAACACAGCTACTATACAGCCCCTTAAATGAAAAGACACAAAACAAAATCAACATCAGGAACAAAAAAGAAATTAACAACACCAAGAAGTTAAATAACATGCTACTGAATGACTAATGTGTTGCTAAAGACATGAAAAAGAAAATCAAGAACCTTCTTGAAGAAAATGATGCTACTGTATGATCTATGAGTCACTGAAGAATTTAATCAGAAGAAACTGCTTTGAAGAGATGGAACTAACAAAAACAAAAACATAAAAATATGTGCAATATAGTTTCCGCTGATTTTTGTTGGTGAAATGTGTCTCCTGTAGGCAACAAATAGATGGGTTTTGTTTTTTAATCCAGTCTACTAATCTATGACGTTTCATTGAGCTTACGCCATTTACATTCAGGGTTAATATGTATGGGTGGTAGTTTGGTCCTGTCATTCCAGGAATGGGTTGTTTATTGGTTTAGTCTTCTGTTGTCATTTTACTGGGATGTGCTTCCTGTTGCCTTTGGTTTTGTTTGGTGCTATTCCTCTTCTCTGTAAAGAGAACATCTTGAAGTATCATTTGTAGGGCAGGTTTGGAAGAGGCAAATTCTTGTAACTTTTCTTTACTGTGGAAGGATTTTATTTCATTTTCAAAGACAAAAGAAAGCTTTGCTGGATATGTTATCCTAGGCCGACAATTTTTTTCTTTTAGAATCTGGAATATGTCAGTCCATTCTCTTCTTGCTTGTAGAGTTACCTGTGAGAGGGCTCCTGTGAGCTTAATTGGCTTTCCTTTATATGTCAGTTAGCTTTTTTCACGTTTAATCCTGAGATATTTTCTTCTGCTTGCTTCATTCTATTTCAGAGACTCTCCACTGTACTTTTAATTTGCTCTACTGTGTTCTTAATTTCTGATACATCAGCCTTGATTTGCTTTCTTGCTGCTATTGCCTGTGTAACATAGTCCTTAAATTCTTTGAACTCTTGTATGTGCTTCTCATTGTTGATCAGAAGCTTTATAATGAGTTTTCTGAATTCTGTGTCCTCCATTTTCTCGATGTCTTCCTCAGTGAACTCTGAGGTTGACATAGGGTTTTGCTCCTTTACAGGGGAGTCTTCAGTAATATTCATTGTGCCTGTGTGTCTTCTTTTGCTCTTGGTCCTTGTACTTCTGGTTATCAGATTCTTCTCCTTGGGGCAGGTTTCTAAGCTGTGTCACCCACAGGCCTACAGTTCAATTTTACTTATTGCAGTTGGTGCACAACTCTTTGTTTGAAGTCACTTGTGCCACTCCCTCCAGCGAGTTCCAGGTCTGGGTTCTTATGTTAGATATCCACCATGGTCTCCCTAGCCCCAGCTCCTGGCTCACCACTCTCCACCTGCTGTGCTACCTTGCTGAGGCTGCACCATTGTCTCTGCAACCTTTCTCCCACTTCCAGTTGGAGCAGGTCCCAGGATTAGGGAGACACCGGGTGTCCTATATAGCTAGGCTGTTGGTGCCACTGATCTTGCCAGAACCTTTGGACATTAGGTCTGTGGCCAAAATAGGCCACACGGGCCTGTAATGACCCATATGATACCACAGTCGGTGTTATTTTCCTGTGGGATCAGTGCAATCCACTGAACTCAGGGAGTTCTCATTAGCTCAGCACATGAGCAGTTCACTGTTGTCCCCAGCAGTCCTAAAACTTTTGCCACGGTGTACAAAATGGTACCTGACGTGCCCCTACTAGAGTTCTTGATCTGCTGGCCATTGGGTCTGAGGGCAACCCAGATGTGTCTTGGGTGGAACCTGTAAAATGACACATAGATGCAGTTCACTGAATCAGAAAAGAGTTCACTCCCAGCTCAGCACATGCTCAGTCCTTTCCCTTGCCTTTGCCTCCTTACACAAAATGGCACCCAATTCGGCCCTAGGGGACTGACTGGGCTCTGAAATCCACCCTGTTCTCGCACTGCCCATCTGGGATCTGCTGCTGCCCTGTCTCTGCTCCTGGTCAAATCAAACAGACCAGCAGGACAGACAGTTCTTTGTCTGGGTTCACCTCACAAGTTCCCAGGTAACATCCCTTCCCACCTGGTTGCTGGTGGAGTTCAGATCATCATTAGCTGAATGCCACTGGAGGTTCAGTCACTGCAACACCACACCGTTGTGTTCGCTGCTTTCTTGTGTCTGTCAATCTCCAGGTATCCCTCTGCTGTTGTTCTGTCCTCTGCTCTTTCCTGGAATGTGTCCTCTCTGCTTCATCCTGATTAAATGTTTCTCTGTCTGTTTAAATGTGTCCTTACCCTATTCCGCCATATTGATTCCCCTAGATTTCTTTTATGTATTTGAAAGCAGAATTACCGTTGGAGAGAGAGAGAGAAATCTTCCATTCACTGGTTCATTCCAAATTGCCGCAATAGCCAGAACTGGGCCAGGATACAAGAGGAGCCTGCAATTCCATCTGGGTCTCTCGTATGTGTGGCTAGGGCCCAAGCACTTGGACCATCTTCTGATACTTTTCCAGGCACATTAGGGCCAGCATTGTGATAAAGCCATTAAAGCTGCTATCTGTAGTGTTGGAATCTCCTGAGTGCATCTTCAAGTCACAACTCTTCAACTTCCAATCTAGCTCTCTGCTAATATATCCAGGAAAGCAACAGACGGCAGAACTGCTTGGGCCTCTACACCCACATGGGAGATCCAGAAGAAACTCCTAGCTCCCAGCTTTGGTTCAGCTTAGCTCTTGCCAGCATAGCCACTTGGGAAGTAAACCTGTGGATGGAAGATAGATCAGTGTGTGTGTGTGTGTGTGTGTGTGTGTGTGTGTGTGTGTGTGTGTTCCCCCCAGCCTCTGTAACTCTGCCTTTCAAGTAATTAAACAAACTTTTCTAAAAACTCGGAGCAGTCAACACCTCAAAGTAGTCCTCACACAAGATTCCAGTGGCTTACCCTGCTGTATCACAAAGCCAGCCCCTCCTCACTCATTCTTTTGACAATCTGTGTATTTCAAAGCTGGAAGATCTGTGTGGAACACTGTGGTGAGCACATCAATGTCTGAACCCATGAAGCATACCTTCACCCCCAAAGCAAGCAGCATGCAAGCCCTGCTGTCGCCTAGCTCTAGCTCTTTCCTCAGCAGGTGCCCTGGCAAGTACAGTCAGCTCGGAGGTTGAACTGACTGCCCTAGCTTGATCTCAGCTATGGAGGTTCAGGGTGTGCTGGGAAAGCCCCAGAGCCCAGCCCTTCTCTGTAAAATAGGTATGACCATACACACCTTGCGGGGATTTGGTGAAGATTAAAGGAGACATACTTAGCACAATGTCTGCCACACAGTAAGTGCTCAATAAACAGGGCTCCCTTAGGACCTTCCTGAAGCACCGAATCAAGAGCATGTCAGAAAAGCAGATGTCTTCCGGGAAGGAGATGCGGGAGGGAGTGCTAGCACACTGCCAAGGAGGTGACTTCCGAGGCAGGGTGTTGATAGTGCAACAATGGGCTTCTCATGAAAGTGAGCAAGTTGGACATTGCTCTTTTTCCGCATTCCCTCCTAAAAGCCTTAAAACATGAAAATGAAGAAAAGAGATCAAAACACAAAACCCACAAGGATAGGCGGAGGCTGGGTGACAGGAATGAGAAATGCCAGCAGAAGTTGGAAAGGCTGAGCCTGACCTGAGGGAAGCCACCGCAGTGCCACAGGGCACCAGGAGTCATTGCCTGTGGACAGGAGTTCTGGAAAAGGCCCTTGGGGACAAAACGCTGTGGAGAAGTAAGCGGACACAGTGTCCTTCCCCACCCCAAACCAAAGCCAGGGTGCTTTTTGAAAGTCTGTAAGGGAAGCGATCAGAGCCCCACAGTCCCCTCCGCTGACCATTCTCAGGCCTGTCTGGGTTGCCAGGCACCCACAGGCCAGCAGGATTGGCCTCGTGTTGTTTATTCTCCCAAGATCTCAGTGCTGACTCACATTGCTTCCTCCTGCGGGGCTGATTCCTCCTGCGGGGCTGAGCAGGCTGGCTGAAGAGGCGGGCCAGGGCGAAGAAAGGGGTGGCTCAGGTCAGTTCCTTCCTCCTCCTCCTCCCCCACCTTCCTGGCAGCTGTGACTGCTGCCTTGTAGCCACCTGGGCCCTGGGGACAGCTGCCACAGAGCCCTCTGGAGGCCTGCCACACACACACCCTGTCCAGACAGCTCAGGCCGGCTGGAATGCAGGCAGGGCAGTGGAGTGTCTGTGTGTGAGCGTGTGTGTACATGTGCACTCAAGAGAAGCCTCATATCAGCACATCACATGGTCAGAGGAACAACAGTGTCACCCACTCGCTGCCTCTTCCTGGGGCACACACCAAGTCCACGAAGAGCGGTTCTTATGGATATCACATCTGGCAATACAGGAAGCACACTAGACTTTGGAAGGGCAGGTGGCAGGAGAGATTACCCTTACTGATAGAGTAAAATATGTCCAGTGGTGGCTCTGTACTGGGGGTGCGAGAAAATCCAGATGCGAGACCCCACCATCCCAGCTGGCTACAGGCTCACGGCTACCCTATTTTCCGCTTCAGGCGAAGGGACAGAAGTCATCCCAGTTGCCCAAATAGGAATCTACCAGAAGATTTTTGATAATAGAAACTAGTAGGCAGACTACTTCTGATAATTTTCGCTTGTATAAAAATAGCACAAGTTTCATTGTATAAAAATTAAAACAGGCAAATAAAAAAAAAAGACCGCAATTGCACAGCCCAGACACACCCACTATTGACTTTGTTTTCTTTCCGTTTCATTTTCAAAATATTTTCCGGAGCTTTAAAACCTTGTTTCAATTGCATACCCAATTTTCCACTTAAATTTTTTTTCAAATGTGTTTCCTCATACCATTAAATTCTTTATAAACATCTGTTTTGCCAAGTTTGTTCAATGCTCCAACTCCTGGAAGTAGCGTAATTTTGCGCAATCTTCCGTCTTTGTTAAACTGTTTTATTTCAAGATTTTCCAATTAGCAATAATGCCACAACACACTTGAGTCCCATAAACTTCTTTCCTCACTTCAGATTACTTCTTCCCACCAGATTCCCAGAAATGCAGCTGTAGCTGCATTTTTAAGGTGATATAAGTTCTCTTTAGATAGATTGTTGAAAAGCGTGCTTAATATTTAATAGCAAACTTTTTAGACAAAATGAATAAACCAAACAAGTGCATGACTGTGATCCAACTTCAAAATATATTACCTGCGCAGCAAAATCACTGTACTGCTCTGCCCTCACATCCTGCCTCCCTGAATTCCCAAGGTGGCCATTATTCAGAAGGTGCATTCTATCAGATATTTTTAAGAATTTCCAGGTTCAAGCAGGTCTTTCTGCTAGAGAATAAGCGAGAACAGGAGGAAGCTAGGAGAGTGTCAGACACAGTGAGGCTGAGCGGTGTGAGGGGGACAATGAGGAAGGACGGAAAGGAGAAGCAGAGCTGCCTGCCCTGCCATCCTCGCCATGCCTGGCCTTGCAAAGCTTGGCTGACCATTTCCAAAGGCCATGTACTCACCTGGAAAGTGAGAGCAAAGCTAACACTATCACCTGCTCAGGGTTGTGGCATCCGTTAGAAGGGCTAAGCAGCTAGCGCCGGGGAGAGGAGAGAGTATTCTCTCTCTCTTTTTTTTAGTTTTTTTTTTCCATTTGTATTTTTTTATTTATATAAAATGAACAATACGGAATTCAATATAGGAGGAGCTTTTAGGGAGGAGTTGGGGGAAATCCAAAAGCCTATGAAACTGTGTCATAAAATGAAATAATAATAATTTAAAAGGAACAATACAGATTTTTTTTAAGATTTTTATTTTTATTACAAAGTCAGATATACAGAGAGAGGAGGAGAGACAGAGAGGAAGATCTTCCATCCGATGATTCACTCCCCAAGTGAGCCGCAACAGGCCGGTGCTGCGCCAATCCGATGCCGGGAACAAGGAACCTCTTCCGGGTCTCCCACACAGGTGCAGTGTCCCAACGCATTGGGCCATCCTCAACTGCTTTCCCAGGCCACAAGCAGGGAGCTGGATGGGAAGTGGAGCTGCCGGGATTAGAACCGGCACCCATATGGGATCCCGGTGGGTTCAAGGCGAGGACTTTAGCCGCTAGGCCGTGCCGCCGGGCCCAGGAACAATACAGATTTAAGAGCATAGTGATACTTCCTGCCCTCCTCTCTCTCCTGTCCTTGTTCCCCACCTACCTTCCAAGGTATGTGTAGAGGCTGAGCATTTGGTGGCCCAGGAAGGTTGTTTTCCATCATGGTAGCCAAAGAGCTCTGAGGGTTTTGCTGGTGGCTTGTTGTTGATGTGGCACTTGCTTCTTTTCCCAAAGTGGTGAGCGGCTGTCACTGCTCTTCCCCACCATTTTCTCTGAGTTTCCTACCGGGTATTTGGAAAATGTTGAAGTGGAATTCCAGAGGGAATCCCAGTAGATTTTTTCTGTTTCTTGCAAGTGTAAAGGGGACTGCCTTAACCATGTATCAAAATGCAGCCCTGAGCCCACTGCTGCAGTGTCCCTCCTATCTCCTGGGCAAACAAGACATCCTTAGGGTGCTGAGACATCCGGGTTTAGCTTTGGTTTTTGAGGGCAAGTACATACCTCAAATTATTTCTGTGTTACTAGTGCCTCTAGTTGCCTATAGAGGTTAGAGATTGAGGCCTCTCGCTCTCTCTCTCTTCCTCTCTCCCTCTCTCTCCATCTCTCTCTCTCTCTTTCTCATGGATGTGTTTCTGCTCTTCTGCAGAATTCTTTGTGGGTGTGACATCTCCTATCATTGCAGCCAGTCTGCCCCACAGTGTCCCAGTAGTGTTCATCAGGAACATGACTTGTTCTTCTTGAATGGTTGGCATCTTAATTCTATGTTACCTCTGTGCTTTCCGTGGATAGATATAATTAAGAATATTTAATGTTGGGTTTGTTTCCTAAGCAAATATTCTCTGTGTGTGTGTGTGTGTGTGTTTGCGTGCGTGTGCGTGCGCACGTGTGTGTATACAGACACAACAGCAGTATGTATATACACTATTCCTCTATGTGCAGTAACTCCTAGTTAGTGATCATTTGTAAATTTAGTTTATGGGCATGTAACACCTTCCCTTTGATGATGCTGTTCAATCAGAGCCCTGGACTGGCATCCCACCAGACGGCTCCCTGGGCTCTGGCCATTCATGTTTACCTATTCTGTGCTACTTACAGTTTCTTGTTGGTTGCCACACTATGGAACTAAACTTTAGCCCTCTCTGGGAAAAACTTGAGTTCTAATTTTGCAAGGAAATGCTTCAGTCCATGTTCAAAGCAACTTCACATCTCTGGTGGGCTTTCGTTTTCACCAAACAAAATAAACTGTAGACAAAACAAACATGAGATGGTCGTCCTAACCAGTCACACATACAGCAGTGACACAGACGCTAGAGCTGTCAGCCTGCTTGAGAACAAACATCAAACTCCAAACCTGTGGGCTCCAGCTGTCACACTATTCCTGGATTTAATTATAACTTGATCTCCGAAGAGGGAGCATGTGTCAAGTGTGCCTCTCAATCACTTAGCAAAATCAGAAGAAACGACATGCTGGCTTAGGAGTCACCTGTGAGCCGAGTCCTTGTTACAGGCCCCTGCAGTGAACGCATCCAGGGTCCTGTGGCCGACCCTGTTGTGGTAGAAGAAGCACAATCCAGCCAAAGCTGTAGCTCTAAGAGGCACCAGTGCAAGATGACTGTAGCAGTCAATCATTGAAGAACCAATAAAATTAAAACTGTGGAGGCACTGATGTGGTGGCATAGCAAACTAATTCTCCACCTGCGGTGCCAGTATCCCATTATAGGTTCCAGTTCATGTTCCAGTTTCTCCACTTCTGATCCAGCTCCCTGCTTCTGACCTTGGAAAGCAGCAGAGGATGACTCAAGTCTTTGAACTCCTGTACCCACCTGGGTAACCAAAAGATGTCCCAGGCCCAGCTCTGGCAGTTAGCCATGTATGAAGTGAACCAGAAAATGGAAGATCATTCTATCTATCCTCTCTGTAACTATGCCTTTAAAATAAAAATAAATAAATCTGTAAGGGGCCCGGTGTGATAGCCCAGTGGCTAAATCCTTGCCTTTCGTATGCCGGGATCACTTAAAGGTGCCAGTTCATATCCTGGCCACTCCAATTCCTATTCAGCTCACTGCCTATGGCCTACGAAGGTAGTAGAGGAAGGATGGCCCAAACCCTTGGGGCCATCCTTCCACATGGCAGACACAAAAGAAGCTCTCAACCCCTGACTTCAGTTCCAGCCATTGCAACCACTTGGGGAGTGAACCAGAGGACAGAAGATCTTTCTCTCTCTCTCTCTCTCTCTGTAAATCTGCCTTTCCAATAAAAACAAATAAATCTTTTTAATAAATAAATATTTTTAAAAATTTAAAATGTAAAAATAAACCAAGAGAATGATTTAGATTTCAGGTTGAGTATCCATTATGCAAAATGCATGGAACCAGAAGTATTTTGCATTGGGAACTTTTTTTTGAATGGCAGACTTACAGAGAGAAAAAGAGAGAGAGCGTGCTATCTTCCATCCACTGACCCACTTTCCAAAAATTCACAATGGCTGGAACAAGGCCAGTCCAAAGCCAGGAGCCTGAAGCTTTCTGTGGGTTTCCCACATGAGTGCAGTGGCCCAAGGACTTGGGCCATCACCTCTGTTTTCCCAGGCACACTAACAGAGAGCTAAATCAGAATAGAAGCCAGGACTCCAACTGGTGTCCATGTGAGATGCTGGCGCCACAGGCAAAGGCTTAACTTACTATGCCGTAAAGATAGCCCCTGAATTTGGGATCTTTCAGAAATTTGGAATACTGACACATACATAATCAGTTATCTTGGGAAAGGGACCTAAGTCTAAACATGAAATTCACTTTACATACGTAACCTGAAGGTAATTAATTCTGTGCAACATTTTTTGCATAATTTTATGCATGAAACAGTGCTTCATGATGTGAAATTTTTAACTTGTGTGATCATGTCAGCATTCAAAAAGTTTTGGATTTGAGAGCATTTCAAATTCCAGATTAGAGATATCACCGTGTGTGTGTGTGTGTCCATTCTTTTTTTTTTTTTAAAAGATGTTATCTATTTGTAAAAGAGAGAGAGAAAGTTTCCATCCTCTAGCTGATTCTTGCAGTGGCACAGCAGCAAAGGTTAGGTCATGCTGAATCCAGGGGACTAGAACTTCCATCCAAGACTGGATTGGAAGCAGAGTTCTCAACGCTTGAGTTGTCACTCAGCTGTTGGGGACAGGTGTCCTAAAAGGCAGCTTAGCCTACTGTGTTGCTATAGGCACCACATTTATGCATTCCTAACATGAAATGATTTCTCCACTTAAAAAAAAAAGCCCTCCCACTGTTTTATTTCTCATCTACCGCATGCATTCTCATTTCTTACCTTTTCCTAACTTCAAGAACGACGTCTAATTCTCCAATTTCTGACTTTTCAACAAATCCCAAATCAACCCTAGAACCAACTCAGACACATAAAGGACATAAACTAATACACACACACACACAGAGACAACCACACATCCCTCACATTGGACTTAGATTAACATGAACAACCTGCTTCTCAGTGGCTAGGCCAAGTCTACTTCTTAGGGTGAATATAAAGCATTAGCCAAATCACTCCTGTCAAACAGGCCAGGCCATTGAGCTTTTACCTTCTAGTCTTTCGGTTGCTAGTGAGATGGTCAGATAGAGATGCACAAATAAACGCAAATTTGGACTTTGTTTTGTTTTGTTTTACTGCATCCTACATGAAACAAAAGCACAAGATACAAGGTCAGGTTCCAGGAATTGTTTGGGTTACTTCCCAACGCATGTGACTTGGCAGTCCATACCTGGAGAAGCAGTTCATTCTTTGAGTTGATGGCCAGCAAGAAGAAGGGGGGCAGAGCAGCTCCTGTTGACTCAGGGTGGGGAGCGATGGCTCACCTTGCACAAATACACGTTGAGTCCGCTCAGAGTGTGGGCCTGAGCCCAGGCAACCCTGACCTGAAGGTGACCAGCCTGCAGCCTCTGGCCTCACGCCCCTCACTCCATCCCTGCTTTCCTTTCCTGATGATTTGGAGGAAGAGGCAGGGAAGTGGTCAGTGGAAAGGTTCATCCCTCCAAGGTCTGCAGTCTGGCTTCGCAGCTGGACCAGCCTGGGGGGATAGACAGTTTCAGGGAAGCTGGGGCATGTGTTTGTCACGGCAGAGTGTGAAGAGATGACTCTTAAGAAAGGTTTCTTTTGAAGCCAGATTAGCCCCAGTGACATAGATAGTTAAGTTTGTTGTTGGTAAACATCAGGGGCCTGCAGAGAAATGCAGGGAGTTTTGGAGCATGGGTGTTGGGATGCTGCACCGGTTAATGTGTGATGAGAAGGTGTATCCTCCAAGATACACATGAAGTGCAGCAAAGGTGAACACAAATCACAGCTAGCAATTCCATGCAGGAAGTTCAGAGTGTTCAGGAAATCCCTAGTGTTAGCGGTGATTCCAGCCAATACTATTTAGCTTTTAGATTTTGATTCCTAAATGTGTGGTTAAAAAAAAAAATAAAACAGGAAAAATGTCTGTCTGTGTCCCACTGAAGAACTGAGAAATAATGTAAATGTGATTAAATGAAACAGATACAAAGCCATCTTTTTTCTGGCTGCCTGCCTTATTCTGCTCTGTTCTTCCCTCTGTTCTATCCTGCCTCAACCCCGACGTTTTCCTGTTGTTCTACTTGCAGAACCAAAGCTAACTGATCAGAAAGAACATACATTCCCTAATGTTTATAAGTTACAGGCTAACTAAGGCAACTTTTGTGGTGTTAATTCTCCTTGTTGGTGGTTTTAGACTGTTTGAGAGGCTTTTTAAAATTTATTTATTTATTTTTGGTCCATGCCTGTGGTCTATCATTGGCAAGTGAATGTCATTAAAGTGCTTGTCACAGTGAGATCACTGTTTTGGTCCTCACATTACTGACCACCATTGCGATATCTTCAGGATATCCTAAAACACCTGCTCCAGCGCATGAAGTCCTGTGTGGGAGCCAGGTGGCCATGGGACTGTCTCCCAAAGATCCTTTTACTTACTAAAAGCACAGTTAAAATGATGTCCTTCCAAGGGGAGCATTATGTACCACTTTTTAATATGTCTTAAATTCTGGATAAATCTGAATTTATATAACTCAGAAGCCATGAAGTAACATCATTGCTTGAATTGTATCCCTCACTCTTTGGAATAAAGGTCAAGATAGGGCCCGGTGGCGTGGTCTAGAGGCTAAAGTCCTCGCCTTGAACGTGCTGGGATCCCATATGGGCGCCGGTTCTAATCCCGGCAGCTCCACTTCCCATCCAGCTCCCTGCTTGTGGCCTGGGAAAGCAGTTGAGGACGGCCCAATGCGTTGGGACACTGCACCCGTGTGGGAGACCCGGAAGAGGTTCCTGGTTCCCGGCATCAGATCGGCGCAGCACCGGCCCGTTGCGGCTCACTTGGGGAGTGAAACGTTGGATGGAAGATCTTCCTCTCTGTCTCTCCTCCTCTCTGTATATCCGGCTTTCCAATAAAAAAAAAAAAAAAAAAAAAAAAAAAAAAAAAAAAAAGGTCAAGATAGTTTAAGCCCTGCTTAACGAAACCAGATTACATCACAACAGGAAAACTCCATTCTGAAACTCCAAGATTGTTGATATGACCGAGAGCCAATGAGTTTCTCTTGTAGCACATTTTACTTGGCTTCTCATTCACTGGAATTATGACCTACCACACGCAGAATTGTCCAGTCTATTGAGAATCCCAGAACAAGAGCAGGCAGGCAGGAAGTATGCAAGTCGTACATACTGTTCAATAAAGTAAACTCTAAAAGCAGAGTCCAGTAGAAAACGTGTAAGATGACCAGATTTCCAGACATGCATCTGTGGCTGTTACCTATGACCTGTCAATGTGGGATGACACTGGAAAACTTGGGAAGTCAGGACATTTTTCTATTTTCTGTCTTGAGTTTCCTGGGTGTCCTCTTTCTGCCACTTTGAATGGCGGCCTCTTCCCCTGGTTCTCTTTAGTCCTCTTTATCAAAATTTAAAAAAATACTTCTTTCCATTTTTAATTTATTATTTGAGAAGCAGAGAGATAGTTCCCCCAAAATGTCTACAGTAGCTCAGCCTGGGCTAGGTTGAAGTTGGGAATTCAGTACAAACCTCCCACCTGGGTGGCAGCGAGCCATCACCACTGCCTCCCAGAGTGTACACAGGCAGGAAGCTGGAGTCAGGAAGTCAGCTCAGGTATGAAACCCAGGTAGTCCAATGCAGGATGCAATGTCTCAGCCAGCATCTTAGCTGATAAGCTAAATGCCTATCCCTAAGCAGTATTGTCATTTCTATTTGGCCACTACTCATTCTTACATCTGTACAAAGTGTTGCATTTCCCAAACATTTCCAATGAAGACCCTTTTATTCATTAATTTCAAATAGTAACGTATGGTTTCAGGGATTAAAAAAAATAGAACTTATTACTCAGTTTAAGGTCTTAGAAGACCCACTCGGCAGGTACAAATGCTCACTTGACCCACATCTACTCTTATTTCTCAACTTACCTTAATCCTGAATATTCTTTCCATAAGCCACATCTCCTAGACAGCCATTTCCCCTGTGCTCACTCTGTCCTCGGATTCACTAACAGAGCCCAGAATTAATGCAGTCCAGCTCTAATCTCTCTTTCCTAGCAAACACATCCAATGCCCGTATGCAGCCCACTATTGCCTTCTTTGTGTCCTGTGCCCACCTCCAGCGTGGGGCTTGCTCCTCACAGAGGCCCAATCCCCACAGTGTCACAGTCCCACTCTCTGTTGAATTCAGGCAACGTCCTGGCCAACCAAGTCAGACAAAGCAGATCATCTTGCAACATGTGGAAAAGCCTGCCCACCAAGAAAGCAGCACAAAAACATGGGTAAAGAGAGACACAGATCCCCAAGTGGCATCTCAAGCATCTGGATGCACTGCCAACATCTCAGTTATGGCAACCAATTCATCCTCCTGGGTGTAAACGAGTATGAATAGGGTTCCTTGTGACAAAGATCCCACACTCAGCCAGCTGCCTGGAGCAAAGCCTCTTTCTCTATCCTGAAGGCATATTTCACCCTAATTCATACTGACCCCAACACCAGTCCCAAGCACTACGTCAGAGTGTAGGGGTCACCACTTCCAGCCATTAGTAACCAGGGCACCCAAGAAGAGAAAACATTTGTTCAGCTACCACGTGTGGGTTTAGGATGGGATGGTAAAGCAGCCCAGGTGGGACCCAAGAAGCAGCGAGCCCAGTCCAGGAACAGACACATGAACCCTGTGCTGGTGGGAGGGTGGGAGGGTGGGTGTGAGATGATGATGATGGTGACACAAGAAAACAAGGAACACTCTCCACACTGGAACCCACTGAGCTTAGGAAACTCAACACGACCAGAGAAAAACTAAAATGTGTCTACAGAAAATCACAGCAATTACAGGCATTTCTTGAAATGCCTGCCATTGATGCCTAATTATCTTGTGACATAATAATGATTATGCACTTCATTAAGTATGTGTCAGGTCAATTTTGGTTTAAATTTTATTTAATGGCATCCATAAACATAAAGCATGTGGGCTCTGGCGTCATATTTTATTTTATAATACATACAAATTAGTCATCTGCCAACAACTTTTTTTTTACAACTTTTTAAAGGATTTATTTCTTTTTATTGGAAAGGCAAACCAGATTCAGAGAGAAGGAGAGACATAGAGAAAGATTTTCCATCCACTAGTTCACTCCCCAAATGGCCGCAGTGGCTGGAGCTGAGCCGATCAGAGGCCAGGAACCAGGAGTTTCTTTCCAGGTCTCCCACACAGGTGCAAGAACTCAAAGATCTGGGTCATCCTCTGCTGCTTTCCTAGACCATAAGCAGGGAGTTGGATAGGAAGTGGAGCAGCTGAGACACGAACTGGTGCTCAGGTGGGATGTCAGTACCACAGGTAGAGGGTTAGCCTGTTATGCAAGCACACTGACCTCTTAAAAAGCTTATGATGGCAATTCATTTAGACATGAAGAATGAAGGACCACAAATTTGATGAACAAATGACCCAGTTCCTGCATTTCCCTTACCCACAAGGAGATATCATCACATTACCTTGAACAATTAGAAACTGGTAAAAAAAAAAAAATGTGATTGATCATTTGTCTATACTTGCTTCAAGAAAAAAAAACCCTGGATTGGAAATGTCCAGAAAGCATTTTGTAAGGGTGGGGTTTGGGGACAGGCATTTGGTACAGCAGAGTAGCCCTTCAGATTGGCTCGGTTCAGATCTAGCTTCTTGTCAACGCTCACCTTCAGAAGGCAGATGGCTTAACTTCTCAGGTCATTGCTATTTATGCAGGAGATTCAGGCTCAGTCCCTGGCTCCTAGCTCCTGGCTCTTGCCTGCAGCCTGGCCCAGGCCTCACTGTTGCAGGCATTTGGGGAGTGAACCATCAGCTGAAAAAGTTAAATGAAACTGAATGAAAAAACTTTTGAGTTAAAAAAAAGATAAAAACAGGGCCCACAACAGTACTCCAGTGCCTTGCATGTGCCAGGATCCCATACGTGCACCAGTTGATATCCAGGCCTTCCATTCCAACATCCTGTTTGTGACCTGGGAAAGCAGTCCAAGATGGCCTAAAGTCCTGAGACCCTGCACCAATGTGGGAGACCCAGAAGAAGCTCCTGGCTCCTGGCTTTGGATTGGCTTAGCTCCAACCATTGAGGCCACTTGGAGAGTGAATCAGAGGACAGAAATCTATCTCTCCTCCTCTCTGTATATCTGCCTTTCCAATAAAAATAAAGAAATCTTAAAAAGAAATAAATAAAGCAAAAGCAATAAATTGCATGATTTGAATGCACACAGAAGGCAATATGGTGGAAGGTAAAGTGCAAGTGAGTGGGATGAAGCCGACCAGCCTTCCCTTAGCAGCCCTGAGTCTCAGTATCTGATAAGTGACAGGAGAGGAGGGTAATTCCTGCCTTGTGGAAGAGGTGTACTGTGGGCCAATGGTGATGCAATCTTAGAAGCCCTGTTCTTCAGGCAAAAAACAGGCTGTAGATCCTGCCCTGTTTTCTCTGTCACTGTTGAGCATATAGGAGGCTCATGGTCCCCTCCCCAAAGGTGAGCCTCAAAGGCCTCTCCCTTCATTTCTACCATATGAAGTTATTTTTATAAGTCAGACATGGTTCAATAATGGCAATTTCTTGGGATTCAACCTAATACCAGTAACAGAAGCCACTTTCCCAAATCTGCCCAAACACAGTGCCTCTGAGTGGTGAGAATCATTATTCATTCACGCAGGTAGGCTAAGCTTTCTCTAGCAACCCTAAACAAGGAGAGACGATGATGAGAGATGAAGGGAGAAGCAGGATGTGACTGATTTATTGGGCAAGATCAAATAAAAGCCACAACAGAGGGATGAAAACCGTAGCTTGGGGCACAAAGAATCGATTGTAATTTTTATCCTTGTTGTTGTTGCTTTCCCAGGGGCTTTTGGGGACATGGTAGAAGGAAAAAGCTGCAAACTCTAGACTCAGAAAAGAAGAAAAGTTTCAAGCCAAGAAAAATAGATACTAGTGTTTAGAAGAATTTTCTTATTTTAAGTTTCTCTTGGAAAAGATCAGTTAGGCTCCTTGACTGGTAACAAAGTCAAGTAAAGGACTACATTTAAAAAAAAAAAAAAAAAAAGCAGTCTGAATATGGAACATGAAAGCACCAATTTTGTGAACTGTGCTTAGTGAAGCCTTTTTTTTTTTTTTTTTTTGGTGTTGCTTGAAATGAGAAGGGGGACAAAGTTGTCTTTCGTGATGATTTTTTTTTTTCAGACTCTTATAGCCAGAAGAGAAAGATCCATCGTATTGCCCACCACAGAGAACTATAGAACAAGGTCATGCAATGTGTTTATCCACTGCTCCTGCGTAAGGGCTTAAAGCACCGTCTGCCCTGAGGTCTGGGTGCCACCCACCAGCAGCTGCCTGGGAATTCCTGTTCTTCTTGGGCTTTCCCACCTGCTTCTGCTAGGACGCAGGCTAACTAATGGAACCTTCCGCAGAAATGGGATGTTTCTCTGCAGTATGAATATTATTACAGATATAAGACACATTTGACCTCCAGGCACTTCCAAGTGTTGAAGTGCACTATGCTCCACTCTAAAAAATAATAATAGTAATAGCTTTTGGAAGCCTCTGTCCCCAGAAGAGAGCTGCAAAGGACATGCCCCCTGAGGATTCCCTTGGGAACTCAGTCCCTCAGGAAGGGGTGGTCCAGGCAGGAGTCCCAGCTGAGCCCTGAAAGTTCTGCTCACTCTCCAATAAATAAATGAGCATCATGACTGAGCAACACAAATAGCAGGAACCATAATTCCATTGAGCAAGTGCTCTGCCAAGCTACAGAAGGTGTACTGGAATCAACAGCAGCCCAGGGAGGTGGGAGACAGTTGTCTAGAGTGATCAAGAATTCATTCCACTTAGGTATAGCTGATTGTAGAGTGACCCATGGTGTTAGTTCATGCAATGTTGCTCTAAGAAAATACCTGGGGGCCAGCATTGTGGCTTACCAAGATAAGACACCGTCCGCAATGCCAGCATCTCATATGACTGCCAATTTGAGTTCCAGCTGCTCAACCTCTGATCCAGCTCCCTGCTAATGGCTTGGTAAAGCAGTACAAGCTGGCCCAAGAGATTGGGTCACTCACATAGGAGATCTGGAAAAAACTCCTGCACACTGGCTTTGGTCTGGTATAGCCCCGGCCATTGTAGCCATTTGGGAAGTGAACCACTGGAGGGAAAATGGTCTCTTTCAGTGTCTCTCCCTCTCTTTCTATAACTCTTCCTTCCAAATAAAAATAAATAATTTTTTAAAGAAAAGTTCTATTTTAATTTTATTTGAAAGGCAGAATTACAGAAAGAAGGAGAGACAGAGAAAAAGATCTTCCATCCACTGGTTGAATCCCCAAATGGCTGCAACAACTGAGCTGATCCAAAACCAGGAGCCAGGAGCTTTTTCCAGGTCTTCCATGTAGTTGTAGGGGCCTAAGCACTTGGGCTATGTTCTGCTTTCCCAGGTATAAGCAGGGACCTGGATCAAAAGTAGAGCAGCAAGGATACTAATCACCACCCATAACGGAAGCTGGTACTTCAGATGGAAACAGCCTACTATGCAACATAGCTGGTCCCTCAATAAATATTTAAAAAAATAATAATAATAATAATAAAGAAATGTAAGTAGATTTGTTTAACTCACTATTTGGAAGGCTCCAGAACATGACCTGGCAGCCCTCTGTATTCAGCCTTTGGTTCAGGTCGCTTCATCTCTGTTACTGCATGATGAGTGGCATCCCAACAAGAGAAGGAGAAATCAGGTAGCTAGATACGACTCTGGAGAGCAGGAAGTGAACAGTTTTGATGCCTTTGTATTGACTCACCCTGGTGAGAGCTTAACAGAGCCCAGCAAGAGCTCCATTCATCCATTCTGGGGAAGGGGGATCCTCAATGACCTGTCTTCACCAGACCCCACTTCTTTAATACTCCACCACCGCTCAATATTGCCATGCTGAGGACTAAGCTTCCAGCCCCTGAATCCCAGCACATACAAACCATAGCAGTCCCAGGGCAGCATAAAAGCCCTAGGTTGCCCAGATGCTGACAGAGGTCAGTGGTTTTGGGATGCCCATCCAGATGCTCGCAGGGACAGAGCACTCCTGGACCAGGGCTCCTCCTTACACTCAGCTCCTTGTACACAACAAGCAATCCACAGCAGGTGGAATGTTTCTGATTGGTTGGCAATGCTGGCAGGTACATATCTGAGTTGAGGAGGTGTCCCTGCAGTCTGCTTCTCTTCTCTTTAGCACAGATGTAGAGTGAGCGCATCTCAAGGGCTGCAGAGAAGTTCACAGATGGGGGTCCAACTGGTTCAGTCCCAAACCCTGGGTGCACTTGGAACAGAGACTCTGCACTATTACTCCATCCCAGGGGGTATGGGCAGAGCCTAAGACCCAGCTTGTCCTGAAAGTGGGGGACGACCTGGGGAAATCACATATATGCTACTAGATTTTCTGAAAAATCTGCTGCTGGGTCCCTGTAACCTGTCCAAGAGGCACAATGGGTTAGAGTCCTGGGGGAAAATCATTAGCTATAGTGTTCCCACAAAGTCAGTAGGCACTACGTCCCCAGGTCTGTTCTCAGCATGCTGTTAGAGACTCTGTTCTTCAGAATCACTATCTGAGCTGTCCTGGGAGGAGGAAGAGTGAAGGTGAAGGCTCTAGTGCCTCATTAGAGCTTAGGAAATATGTGCTGTTCTTATACACCAGAATCAAAGGAAACCTGAGAAATTAGTCGCTGTCCTCATGTGTGCGACTGAATCATTGTATGACAATAAGTCTGTGAATGCCAGCTGGACCCTCTGTATTGTTCTGGGGAGGCAAAGGGAAAGTGTGTTCCCTGGAAAAGCTCCATACATATGACTGCCACACCCGAACCAGCCACACCATGGCTCCTGGTCACACACACGTGGCTGGCGTAGTACTCTTAGATTTTACACGCAGCCATTCCGTTCCACAGGTGCAAATGGTTTAGCAGAAGTGTTGTCGGTCACAAGAAAAGGCAGACAAGAATTCAAATGAGGCCACACAGCCAAGAAACTGTCACTGGCTCAGTGGTCCCTGACCAGGGGACAGAGACCCAAAATGGTTTAGTGTAGAAGGACATTGTGACACTAGAAGGCCAATGAGCACAGCATTACAATTGATAGCATAATGTTTGTGTGAAAACAACTGGGTGGATGCCATTTGTGTGACTGATTGGATATCATTTGTAAGAGAACAACCAAATGGATACCTTTTGTATAACTGATTGGACATCATTTGTATGAGAACAACTGAGTGTGAACCATTTGTATAACTACATGGGTATCATTTGTATGAGGACAGCTGAGTGAACAGCATGTGAGTGAGAACACTTGGTGGGATACACAAAATGAAAGAGTTCCAAACAAGGGTATAGATACAGTTGATGGGTTCTGTTGGTAAGCTCAATACCTCCTCCCCTATCCCATATGACCCTCGGTCTATAAAGTCTGATGCCACTAATAAACTTTGGCTTTTGACCATCAGTCAGAGTCCACAAATGTTATTACCGATTCTGTGCACTGAAGCTCTCTGTAGGGCTGAGTGACAGTTCCTTCTGGCAACAAGGTCCCAATGTGAAGGAAAGGACAGGTCCTTTCCTGCCAGCATGTAGAAAAAGCAGTGATAAGACACTTGCTCACTCTCACAAGGAAAGGCCTGTGTAAGGCGTGGAGTTGCTAATACCCAACTGGTAAGCCCATGTTTTCCAGGAATGCTGCACAAATGGCCACATTTGTGTGATCAAATCTCAAACTCTAATTGTAAGGTGTGGCAAATAATGGTCACACCCTTATGTCTTGCTGGATGAGAAAAAGCACACCTGTCCAAAAAATAAAAACACCCATTTTCTTTCTCAGGTCGTTCAACAATTCAATACGCTATTCTATCCTCAACTCTCTGGGCTAAATACTGATAGTTAACTTCGCCAAAGAATGAATTTAGTTAATCTGACTCCTGTTGAAGTAGTGGAAGAAAAATCTCATGGCTGTCTAAAAAGTCTTGTAGACTAAGGCTTCTCTCCCATATACACACACACATACACACACACACAAACACACACATACACACACATATGCTATTATGGGCTATGCATATGGTAACTCCTAAATTATCCAGTTTTTGGAAAATAATTTTATATCTAGAAGGACCCATGACTGTGTCTACGACAATGCCTTCATTTTACAAATGAGTGGACTAAGGACCGGGGTAACAGCGGAACAGAGGGCCAGCATGGCTGGAGACTCCTTCCAGTGATGAGTATCAGGGCAGATTTGGAGAAAAGGTAACCTTTGCTTTGATGCCTCAATTGAGAGGTCCATCTCAGCACCAGGAAATCAGAACGAAGAAAGCAGTGCTGTTGGTGTACGCATTCTCCCGCGTCTCTCCCGCGTTTTCCTTCCCCATCTTCCTCTCTCTCCATCTCTCCCCATTCCCTAAGTTTGCCGTGTCCCCAGGAGCCGAAGTAAACAAATCAACAGTCCAGGCATTTGCGAGCAGAATAGATGCATTATTCTTCCCAGGGAAGGCATAATGGAGTTAAGGGCAGAAACCAGCCTCTGGAATCTGCTCAGAGCAAAGCAGAGATGAGCAGCAGCTCTCACACAGTCTCCCCCACTCTGCTGTGAAAACTGACTGACTCACTGTCCCATCAGGCCCAAAGACATCTGCCCCATGGCCAGGACACCTTCAGGCTGCTCAACAATGTCCGCAGAGTACCTCTCTCTCCCTCCGAGCCCAGCAAAGTAGGGCTGTGTGCTGGTGGCAGCCAAGCCTCTTCACCTGGTGTCTGGGGACAGCTGCTGTGTTGCCCACACAGCAGTGAACTGATTCATTCCTGACATGGTGACAGGAAAAACATAGCCCTGCCCAGTCCTGTCGTCTTGCTCTAATACCAAGAAGCCACCATATACAGTACTGCCCCCTACCCCCAAAAAATCACATGTAAAGTTCTAGAATATTCTGTTACCACTTATCCTATGTTTGAACTCATATTAAGCCTTTTATTAGCTAGTATTAGAATCTGTTGGAAACTTTTGTGACGCTAAAGGAGGGAATGCTTGTTGAAAAGCACATTTCTAGGGGACATTTGCATATTCTGGAAATGCATATTTGGTTCTATTGGAAACAGCAGTCATTACCCTATACTGAGAATGTCCCTGGAGACTTTGCCCCAGTGTCTCATGTAATACCACAGGGTAGATGGTCTTCATTTTCCTATTTTATGTATGAGAAAGTTGAGGCTCAGGAGGGCAGTCACTGACCCAATGACAGCTGTCAGCAAGTGCAGCCTACAGCCTCCCTGGGTGTCACACACACACTGAACATGTCTCCTGTGTCCCATTTGATGGTGGGTTGGAGGGAGGGGGCAAGAGCATGGGAAAGAGACAGGTCTTCTCACCACAGAGCACCTAACAAGGGCAGAGTTTGTCCTGGCTTGAATGATGAGGTTCTTGCTACCCATATGGGATATCTGGATTGAGTTCCTACCTACAGGCAATGTCCCTGGCCCAAGCCTAGCTACTCTGGGCTTTGGGGGAATGGCTTAGTGAAGAGAAGGTCTCTGTGTCTGTCTCTCCACCTTAGAAAAAGCAAGAAGCTCACATACGCATGTGAGGAGCCTGTCCACGCCTCCCCCCACATTTTAGTGGAGATTTTTAGGAGCAGATAATATTATCAAGGTTTTGGGGAGCAAAGCAGAACTTTTAATTCTTAGGGCCTGATTCCACTGATGCATGGACATCAGGTGAGCAACACATTGTAGTTCTTCTCACTTGAGAGGTAGCAAATTGCTTTTGGATAGAAATGAATTAACTCCTTCCTGTGACTACACGACCATAACAGGCTGTCAGAGGTGATTTAGTAAACTGAAGATAAAAGACTCAAATGCTGAATATGCTTCTAAGGAATGGTGTCCTGTTTGCATCAGTCGGACCAGGTGCACAGGGTGATTTTGCGCTCATGTTCATTTTCACAGCTTCGGTGGTCCACCTGGCCAACTCAAGATGGGCAGGTGTTCAAGGTCGAGCAGCCCTCCCTCCCCATGCCCATCGGCTGTTTGTCGCCCTCCACCATGTCTTCACCAAGAATAAGCTTCAGCGCTCCAGTGAAAAGCAAAGCAAAAAACAATTTCTATGCCTCCTAAAGCCTAAAATTAATTTTAAAAAATATAAAAAAAGCTCTATGCTCTACATCCGAGGAGAAACGGGACAGTTTTATATCCTAACGTGATTATGGCTTAATTACACGATTACTGTGTGTCCCTTACTGTACTGATTTTCAGGTAATTTCTCATTTCCTTACAAAATAAAAACGCATCATTTTTTTTTTGCAACACCCTTAAGAAGCTGGTACATTCAAGACAATATTTGGTCAATAAAGATGCTCAAAATGAGAGGAAGTAAAAATAATTTGCTTCCCATGTCTGTATTAGAAGAGAATTTTGGACTCATAGAATCCACTCCTCTGATATTTCAGGATTAGCCTTGATACTTGTGTCTAAGATTTGAAGTTGGAAATCTCAGATCAAGGTTGTTTCAGCTACTTCGTGTTGCCCTATTTCTAAGCTCTCGGGTCTCCATACTGCAGAAATTTTAAACACAAACTCACACACACACTCACATACACATACAGTTCTTAAAAAGCTTTGTGGAGGAATAGGATTAAGAGATAATTATGATATAAAATAATTTTAATCCATGTATGTGTTTTTCATGGGAATGCCCTTTTCATGAACTTGTTGAAGAACTTCACGTGCACGAATTTCATTTTCTAAGCAAAACAAACTTATCTTTCAGCTCCATTTTTCATGAACTTCATAAAGTGCCCCTAACACAGATGGTAGAAAATGTCACCCAGTAGCCCACTCAGAAATGTTCCTTCCAGCTAACAGTTATTACACGTCCCAAGCTGTACCTTGAGTCTTTTATGTTCTTAGGTTTAGAGAGCGTTCCTCTTTGGTCATTTGAAATCTTCTTCGTGTGATGTTGGGGCGTAATGGTTGGGCAGTGGCACTAAGAATAGTCTTACCTATGGAAGCTTGACCGTCGTGTTTTCCACATCAAGGAGTGATGGCCACAGGACTCCCGCCAGGTCAGTTTGCACATTCTGCCCCCTCGGTAAAAACCCTAGTGCTCAGGCTTCCTAATTTCTTTTATCACTACTCTGTAGTTTGATGTATTTTAGCTGTTCTGTGTGTATTGGCTTACTTTTCACTCAGACCTAAAAGGAGTCTCTACACTTTCGCCCCCTGAAAAGTATCATAATTTTTTCATAGCCCTATTCTAACAACTTAAAAACCCTTTTCATTTATTTCTGAGGTTTAAACTTTGTTCCAAATGTGTAGAGATTGCTAAAACAAAAAAGGCTGCCTCTATAAAAGTGAAACATTGTTGCTTTTGCTTATTTCTCTGTGTCTATTAACACTACGGAATCATCTAGGAGCTACTGATTTCTTATGGCTTTATCACATGTCAACTTTTTTGTAGTCTGGATTGTCTATAGTGCCCAAGTACAAATGCCACTGTTGAGAACAGCTGCATCATGATCATCATATTGCTTTTATTCTACTGTCTCAGACAAAAAAAAAAAGGTGATGAGAAACTAGTTTATTCAGTGGCATGTCCCAGCAAGTCATCCCACAGTCTCACAACCCTGCTGCCCCCAGGCTTGAGAGTGCTCCATCCTGACCACAGGACTTGGGCAGTCCCTCGGGAGACTCACTTGGTGCAGTGTGCTCAAGTAGATGCAGGTCAGATGACCAGGCCTGGGTACTTTTAAATGTACGTGGTGACAGCTCCTCTTAGTCATCCTTGAGTGTCCCAGAAACCTGGCTTCCTGCCGCATCTTCCGCACAACCTCTGTAGGCAACTGGCGAGGAGGCCAGGAGCCCTGCCTGCCTTCGAGAGCTTACAGTAAAATGAGCTGCCAAACGCAATAAATAAAGGCATCGTCCTGGAACAGAATATTTATGGACCCGGTTCCACGGCTGCCTGGTGCTTCATCCTCCTATTGTATCGACTATTGTGCTGCTCCTTGTTGGTCTCGGGCTTCAAAGGATGATGTATGGTTTGTGCTGCGCATCCAGCCCTACCAGAATGACCTGTCATTTCCCTCCTGCTGTTAATGGGCAGCTGCTTGTCGAATTAGGTTATTAGCATTTTTGCTCAGCCTCAGAGTTGACTTCACTTGGCTTCATTTTGTTTTGGTGGAAAACAAATCGCTTGCTTACTTGAACTGTGGTGAATTGCTCACTTGGCTCGGGACTTGATGACTTTAATATTTATATAGCAAAGAGATTTACTTCGTTTTCCCCTGAAATAATTCAGCTGCCTCTGACTGGTCACGATGTGCAAAATGCTCAAGAGAAGCCATGATTGCAGAACAAGCTCTGTGACCACCTAAACATAGAAAAGCATAAGACACAATCCAGTTGCTCAGAGACGAGCAAGGTGCAGACAGCCCCTACCAAGGCACATTCAGCCGAAACTGCACCTGCCGGTTTTAGTCCGGACCTAATCATATGTGATCCAATCTTCTCATGACACTGGACAGCAGCAGTAAGCTCAACTTCCCGTCAGTCCCACAATCCTGAGGGAGAACAATGGACACCGTACAGTGTCCTACATGACCGGCACATGTGGGACAGTGTATTTCGTGGTTTTGCAACCCAACAGGCCTAAAGAATGCCCTTTTATGTGTGCAGATGAAATTTTAGACACTTGGTTATAAAACAGACTTCGTGGAACATGACTTTGCCATATGGTAAGCTAACATAAGTGTTCTGAGCTCATTTAAGGTACACTGGGCTAAGCAAGCTTTGAGATCATTTTCTCACACATGAAAAATAGAATTGTCCCTTTTCAGTCTGTAAGTGACACCACCAGATAGTTTGGTGCTTGTAGTTATCCTGCCTTGGAAAAGGGGGAAAAATAGAATAAGAACAAGGTTATGATAATCTAAGAAGAGTTAAGAGATAGGAAGGCAACATCCCTCAAAATGGACTTTGTTTTCTTGTCTTTTCAGTAGCAAAGGCTAGCTGAGCGATGCTCTGCTGGCTTTGGCCTCTAGTGAGTTACAGAAAATTTCTTGCCTATAAATCCATGGTACTAAAGGTCATACACAGGGCTTGCCCACATTAGTTTATTTGCTCTGGGATCAGAATCAAGACCTTAGTTCATCTCCGTTATATATTGCTACATATTTCTTCCCTCCACCCACATTCTCCCAAATTACTCCCAAGCTGACAACCTTGCCCACTGGTCAGAGCAAGTTGTCAAATGATCGTTTCTTAGGACAGTCGGGGCTTGTGTAGCAGACAGACATCTGACCTTATGTCACTGGTGGGCAGGGACTCGTGTCGCCTCCTTGTGTTGCTTTGAGGAAGACTCAGTCCTCTCTCCTAGGATATGAAAGCTGATACTAAAGACGGGACAGGTCACTTCTGCCTACCTGCTAGGTGGCTCAGAGCTCTTGACGCACAGGCACCATATCCTAGTGTACTGTTCCTTTCTTGGCCAATGAGAGAACAAGGATTGGCCAGCATTGAGTAATGAACCCAACCTCCATTCAACTAAGTGTACTTAGTGAGGATGTACTCCGTCCAGGGCACTAGACTATGGAGGATATAGAGAAGTGTGCCAAGGAGTAGCAAATTCAGGAGGGAGTTAAAATATAAGCAAAGATAACACCAGGAACTACATGGAAGCATCCAGTCCTAAAATCAAATCTATCTATTGATACTGGAACAACTGGACTTGTGTATGTGAAAAGGATGAACCTGGAGTGCCTATATCAGTCCTTGTGCAAGGGTTCACTCAAAAGATCCAAATGTAAAAGTTACAATGTGCCTTCTAGAAGAAAATACAAAAGGGGCCCTGACACAGTGGCCTAGTGATGGTCCAAAGCTTGGGATCCTGCACCTGCGTGGGAGACCCACAAGAGCTCCTGGCTCTTGACTTCAGATTGGCGCAGCACTGACCATTGCAGTCACTTGGGGAGTGAATCGTCGGACAGAAGATCTTTCTCTGTCTCTCCTCCTCTCTGTATATCTGACTTTGCAATAAAAATAAATAAATCTGTAAAACACACACACACAAAATCTTCGTGACTTTGCTAGGTGAGTTTCCTTAGCCAAAGCGATAAAATAGAGGCCATTAAAGGAAGAAATGCACAAATAGCATCTAACCAGGATAAAAACTTCCTCCCAAAGACAATACAAAATCAGCAGACCACAGACTGAGGAGACCATTTTTCAAACATATGTCTGATAAAGAGCTTGTATGTGGAATTTATATTCAGGTATGTCAAAACTCAGTAATACTAAAACAGTGCAGTTTTTTAAAACAGGCAAAAAGATTGAACAAAATGCTTGGGGTGATAGTGCCATGAGTGAATATGGAAATGCAAATTAAAATCACAGCCAGGTGGAGCTGGCACCATGGCATAGAAAGCAAAGCTTCTGCCTGTGGTGCCAGCATCCCATATAGGTACTGGTGCAAATCCCAGTTGCTCCACTTCTGACCCAGCCTCATGCTAAGGGCCTGGGAGAGCAGCGAAAATGAGCCAAGTGCTTCAGCTCCTGCACTCACATGGGAAGCCTGGAAGAAGCTCCTGGCTCCCAGCTGCAGAACAGCCAAGCTCTGGCATTGCAGCCATTTGGACAGTGAGCCAGTGGATAAAGATTCTCTCACTTCTCTCTATAACTCTACCTTTCAAAGACAAATAAATCTTAAAAAAAAAAAAAAAAGGAACTGAGCATCCTTTAGGTAGTTTGTAGAAAATAGAATTAAAAGACTTGTATGTTAAGCAAAGGAAACTAACTGCATTGCTTTTTGGAATATAATCCAGGAAAGCTACTACAAATAGATAATAGTAGTTTAGAAGTTTCTTTTAAAAAAAAAGAGTTATTGGTCTCTGTCTCCACTCCCATCCCTACCTGCTGGAATAAAGGACCTCCTAGATATAAATGAATAAATAAATAGTTATTTGTTTAAAAGACAGAGTGAGGGAGAAAGAGACAGAAAGAGAGCTGCCTGCCTGAATCTCAGATGCCTCATGCTTAGTACAAGGTTCCGTGTGTCTGCGCGCATGTGTGTGAGAGAGAGAGACTTTGGAAAGGCAGGCCAGCAAGGACAGATGTCAGTTCTGTGTTTTTCAGAGCTGGGGGGTGAAAGGAAGTGTTGACCACTGCATAGCAGAGGGAATTCTTAGGGGCTAGGAATTCTTCCGTATCTTGATTGTGGTGCTGGTTTCCTGGTTGTAAAATGCTTAGCACTGCACTGTTAAAGGTGTGAATTTTACAGTGTGCAAATTATACCTGCAAAAACTTGATTTGGAAGCAAAAAAAATTAATACTGTAGACAGTCCTTAGTCATCAAAACTGGCAAAGGTGATATTTAAAAAGCACTGCTCTGGAATCGAAAGCTGAGCAAATGACCTGAGGCAAGTTCCTTCTCCTTTACAAGTATCCATTTCCACAGCCTTAAAAAAAAAGTAGTAACACTGGATAAAAATATTTTCTGACACTTTAAGTGACACAATGCATGGAGTAAAATTACCTACTGTTTACTGATCATTTTACTCTATGAATAGCTATTTACATATCTTTTTTTTCCCTGTATTTGGGGTCAGGGGAGAAACAAAGGGAGAAGCCCCACCTAGCCTCCCAATCCCAGGTCCCCAATGTGAGGCATGCTCCGAGGGTCCTGCTCATGCAGTTTTGATAGTTCAACAGTTCTGGATTGCTGCCAATCTCACCATTCCAATCGCGATGGAACCTATTCAGAATCCACTAGCTGACATAGTCTCTTCATGGTTGGGGTTCTGAGATCAGCAGTTCAGTTGGAGGGGTCTCCAAAGAAACTTCATCTGAGATGATCCCAAACCTGATTCTTGTGTGCGCTTGCCAGTACAGGGTCCAGCACAGTCCGTCACCCCAATCAGCTTATGCACGTGCTGGTCATTGCAATTACTGGATCAGTTCTGTTTCCAGCCCTGTCATCCACTTGAACCAATGGGTATTGTAGTCCAGCTCGATCCTACCCACTTCATACTCGGTCCTCAAACCAGTGGGAGCTGCAGCCTGGTTGAGGCAACTCCCCACAAACCCCACCAGGCCTACCCTCTACCCTGGTTTCCATGCATGCCAATATGTACCAAAGGCTTACTCAGTCTGTCCCACATCCCATTTAGCTCTGGTACTTGTCTATGGACATTGAAGCCTAGTTCAACCCAACCAGCCCTACTATCCAGCTCACACACATACTGGCAGGTGCCTTTCTGTGTAGCCACTCCTGTCCCTGTCCTGGTTTTCGTGCTCTCCAATGGGAGTGGTAACCCATGAGGGAGGTACCCACTATCTCCCTATTAGGTCACTCCCACTCCCAGGTTATACACTCTCCAGGTGGTTCTCGCATTTAACTTAACAGAATTAGCCCCCAGTGCCAGCCTCTGCCATCTGATGCTGCGGCAAAGCCCAACCAACCCTCACCCACTCTAATTTTTGCTTGCACCAGTCGGAACAGTCTGCCAAATCTGACCCTTCCCTAATCTAGCTCACATGAGACCCACAGGTGTTGTAGCCCTGCCTAGTCTGGTCTGCCCCCATCCCAACTCATGCTCTCCAGTGGGAGTAGCTGTCCAGCAGAGGAGCCCACATTCCCCTGCCAGCTTTGCTTCCTCCCCCGGGTTCTCACGTGTGCTGTTTGGGTGCTGCAAGCACATCTGGTACGGCTCACCGCACCTTGGCATTCCTTAATGTGCACTGAATATACCTTTTTTAAAAAATTTATTTATTTTTATTGCAAAGTCAGATATACAGAGAGGAAGAGAGACAGAGAGGAAGATCTTCTGTCTGATGATTCACTACCCAAGTGACCACAATGGCCAGTGCTGCGCCGATCCAAAGCCAGGAGCCAGGAGCTTCTTCTAGATCTCCTACATGGCTACAGGGTCCCAAAGCTTTGGGCCGTCCTTGACAGGTTTCTCAGGCCACAAGCAGGGAGCTGGATGGGAAACAGAGCTGCCAGGATTAGAACCAGCGCCCATATGGGATGCCTGTGCACGTTTAAGGTGAGGACTTTAGCCATTAGGCCACCATGCAGGTCCTGATATACCTTTTTTAAAAAGATTTTTTTTTTATTTGAAAGAGTTTACTTACCACGTGGTCATGATGACAAGAACAGAGTCAGGCCAAAGCCAGGTGCCAGGAGCTTCATCCAGGTCTTCTATACTGATGCAGGCCCAAGCATAGGGCCCTGTTATCCCCGGCTACCCTTCCCAGGATGTTAGCAGAGAGCTGGATTAAAAGTGGAACAGCTGGGACACGAACCAACATCCCCATGTGAGAAGCCGGAGTCCCAGGCAGTGACCTCGCCCACCGCAGCACAAGGGTGACCTCTTAATATTCCTTTACAATCATTCAGTAAGTGGATTCTGCCCATCATGGGATTGGTGCTTGTATTGACATGCCTAGAGCGGAGCTGGCTCTGAGCATCATCCTGTATTAGAAACCCTTTTGTCCAGGCACAGTGCTACTAGGCAGGGAAAATAACAAAGAAAAAATAAAACCATTGTCTCCCGTCCTCAGGCAGCTCCCAGTCTTTCCCAATAGTCCTGACAACGAGGCAGGCTTGGAATTAAAATGCAGTGTAATAAGGGCTGTGACAGTGAACTTGCAGGATCCTGCTCTGACAACAGGGAGAAGAGAGGAGGAGCAAGAAGGCAGAGGAGGTGGACCCCAGGACAACCACAAGCAAGTCCTTCCTGAGGGCTGAGAAGCTACCAGAAAGTCGCCCTAGGCGAGGGACATCCAGTGTGTCCTGAAGGACAAGTCAAAGTGTCAGCAGACGAACATCCAGAGGGATGTGGCGTGACTGAACAAGGCATGGCACACTCAAACACAGCACCCGGCCACCAACACACACATGCACACGCACGCTGAAACAGATCATGGGAGTTAATGGTGGAGGAAGAAGAGCCTGAAGTCAAACCTCAGAGCTGGACTCTGATTTTACAGAAGGAAGCAAAATGGCATTAGCTGGGGTGGAAGTAGACACTCCATTCTAATGTCCAGATCTTTGCCAAGAAAGCAAAGACAAAAACAAACACAAACATAGTATCCTCTGTGTTCATTCCAGCACCATGGTATTCACCTTGAAAAAAAAAATGTATTTTAGCACAAACTGAAATCCTTTTGGCTGCGTTTTTCCTTCACGGTTTTTTTGTGATATGGTTGGAGAATGGTTCGGGGATAACTTAAAGCTATTTATTTATTTTTTTTACCTGTTGAAATATTTTGCATATTTTTCAATGCCCTGAGATTTCTTGGACGTGGCATCGAAATGCAACCAATGCTCTTCTGGGTCCACATACCACTGCAAAACTATTCAAAGGATTTCTGGCAAGAAGGAGACAGTGGAGGGTGGTGGCGGAGACAGAACATTGAATCAAGTGGCCCTTTGTTTGTATAAATACACAAACCTGTGTCCAGCCTCCTACTGCCCCACAGCCCCCCAACAGGTGGCACGAGCTCACTGACATTTGTAGAGCAGATGGGATGTCATTCTAATGTGGTTTCTAATTGACAAGGGCCTTAGTGGCTGGGGCACGTGTGTGGCTGCATGCCTGGCTTAGGTCGGGCAATGGAATTAGAAACTGCTACCTGCTCTTTCTGGCACAGAAGCGAGAGCTATAATTGTGTCAACTGGCTTGAGCACCTCATGCTAACTCCTACTCAAAAGACTTATTTTTGCAAGTTTTCTTTGCCTTTACCTTGCTAATCCCTGCCTCTCCCATTACCCAGCTTTGAATTTTTGGACAACTTCAACAAGGAGTCCTTGTCCTCTGAAAATTACCTTTAGTGTGAAGCTAACTGTTTTCCTGTCCAGATTTTCATAAGCAGCTCAGGTTCTATTAAATTTATACCAGAAGCAAGTCTCAGAAAATGGTCCAAAGCGGAAGCACAAAGGACTGGGAAGTAACCTAAACAATCCTTGGAGCCTACCGGGTTTTCTAATCAAAGTAGAAACAGCATGGAGTCAGAAGTCCAGTCCCTGAACAGCCAGAATTTTGCAATTCTCATTCAGTAAGCCATATGGTCAGTAGAAGCCAACCGCTCCCGCCCCCCCCCATCCTGTATTGAGCACATCCAACTTCAAGGACATAGCCAAGCACTTTGGTCAGCTTCCACGAGGGCCCAACATGCTAATTAGAACAATTTATACAAAACAAAGCCAAAAGCATTTACTTGATCAATTTTAGAACGGCCTTTAAAACCATGTCGAAGTCCCTTCGATTATTCTGTTTCTTGGTGGAAGGTAAATCCCAATTATTAATCATATCCTATTAAATCAGGCTTGAAAACAATTTATATGGTAATGAGGAATTTACTGGACCTGCTGAGTTTATTATCTTAAGCCTGAGTCTAGGGGTTATGTCTAAGAAATTCATGGTCACTTCCCTCGTAGAAGCAGCATTTGCTTATACTGTGGGCTCTCCAACAAAAGTTTGGAAATAGCCATTCTTTTTGTTTTTCTTCTTTGCTCCACCTGGACATCATTGCTGTGTCTTTAGCTACACCCTTTGCCCTCCAAAGCCTGAATCAATTCGTGGTAAAGAAAAAATGGATTTTCTTTAGAAAGTAGTTAATGATCTGCAAGCATTTCAAGAAATTAAGTCAACTACTACTTATCACTGATCTTAAACAGAATTAAGATAAAGTTTTAGCAAATTATGAACATATATGCCAAAAAGGTATTAATAGGCATTTGTCTGTGTCATTTTTATTAAAAGTAGCTAACAAGTAACTAATATAGTGACATATACTAAGTACTATTCTTGGTATTAAGTTCTTTTCAAGTTCTTTTTATTGAAAAGACAGATTTACAGAGAGAAGGAGAGGCAGAGAGGAAGATCTTCCATCCATTGGTTCACTCCCCAAATGGCCACAATGGCCAGAGCTGAGCCACTCTGAAGCCAGGAGCCAGGAACTTCTTCCAGGTGTCCCATGCAGGTGCAGGGTCTCAAGGCTTTGGGCCATCCCCTCTACTGTTTTCCTAGGCCATAAACTGGGAGCTGGATGGGAAGTGAAGCAGCTAGGACACAAACTGATGCCCATATGGGATGCCAGCACTTCCAGGTGGAGGATTAGTCATTTGGATTTGACTTTTCCATCCCAACCTTGCAAAGTATTTTACTTATTCCTCATATCAACCCTATGTCCTAGACACCAGCATTAACCCCATTTTAGAACTCAAGAAAGTGGATCAACTTGCTTAGAGTTGAACTTGGTGTGTCCAACAGCGAAATTCATGTGCTCAACCACTACCTTCATGTCTGATGAATCTAGAAAATAATAATTTTTTTCTGATGCAAATCATCTCATGTATTGATCAATATTGTATAGATTCATACTATTAAATTTAAGAGGTATTGCTACTTTTTGCTTGTTATCTGAGAGTAGGAGCTTCGTTGCCCTGTGCAGGATCAATGCCAAGAACACTGGCCACACCCTCGGGCATATCAGCCTTCCAGAATTCTCCACACACCACCCCCTACTCCAACTTTGAAGACATAGGAATCTTTTTGTTCGTTGACTTCTTGGAGCACCAGTATTTTCAAAATCAAATCAAAACATACCACAAACATGACCTCTGCTTAGTTTCATGCAAAATGTTCATTAGCTTTCCAAATGATTTACTTAAAATACACTGTTACTGGAGTTGGATCACCATGTTTACTTGCAACATCAAGTTTTCTTCTCTCCTGAGCTTTTCTTCTTGGAAGCAACTCTCTTTGGATCTCCAGTTTCAGATGAGAAGGATGAAAAGAGAGCCTACTACAGGCCCTGGTGTGGGCAGTAGGGGCAGATTGCTTGCTCACTCTCTCTGTTTAAGGCAGTGAACATGAAATGAGCCACTCTGAAAATGGTTTCAGTCTAGACAGGAAGTGATGCGAATAGCACAAATAGAATTCATGTCTCCCAGCCAAGAACAAATTAAGTGGGTACAACCACAGATATATATCCCACTGTTACTGATGTCCAGCCACACACAGCCTACTTCGGGGCATGAGGCCAGGACGACTTGGCTTGCTCAGCACACGTTTGTGATTAGAAGAACACTCTCAGGAAACACTGGGCAGTATGCATTTGGACTCTGGATTTTTCTTCTCCTGGGCATTGGAAGTTAGATGTTTTATTTTATAGGCCAGGAGATAAGTAGCATCTGACTCCATGGGGTTATGAAATGCTCTGCTGGTTTTCCTCCATAGACTGTCAATGTTTCTGAGAGAAACAGCACCATATGTTGACTTGATCCAAGTGTTGTTGATGACTGCTTTACTGAGATGCCCACACTCTGTCATGGTCAGGGGTTATGGACTTATGAAACAGGGTATCTTTCCTGAATACATGTGTGCTTGAAAGACCAAAATGTAGCTCTTTGTGTCACTTGAACTGCCAAACTAGAGGAACTCCCAAGATGACTGTACTTAAATATACTTCTGCTTATGCCTTGAGTAACATAATGGTGGCCACACATGACACCTGGCACAGCCTTGCCCTCGATTCTGAGTCAGCTGGATTAGGAAGGCTTCAGGGGAAACAGCCAACAGTACTATGCAATTTCAAAAATTGCATCTCTCATTGGAAAATCTGGAGATGAATAGTACAGAAGGTTGATTCGGTCTCCAAGAAAAATCAAGGGTGAAATTGCTGGCATTAATGACCAATGCCTAACTGTTGGATGCAGAAAGTGATTCCAGTGGCCTGCACAGCCCCTAGGCATGCATAAGCCAATAATCAAAGTTGGTCCAAGAAGAAGGATCGGTTTATCTGTGACACCATGTGTATCATAGAACCTGAAAAACCAGGAAACTTAAATGCTCTGTGCTCCAAACTGGTGGCTTCAGGATGTTTATTATGATTAGGAAAGCTTGAAGAAATACTGAGAAAAAAGATTTTTTTTTTCTTGGATAGAACTCCCAACCACTCCAGCTTGCTTTTGTTGGCTCTGTTCAGTTTCCATTTGTGAAATATTTGCCATAGTACATTCCTGCCTTTCTGGAAATGCATCACACAAACCTTTCATGACGCATTCCAACGTTTAACAGTGAGGCATTCAGCAACATTCTAAGTAATGTAAGAAGTTATGTTTTCTCAAGCTGTTTTGAGAACTCTATCAGCTTCATAAATTTGGTCAATTCAAATCTGGCAACTATTGATAAGACAAAAAATGTGGATTCTAAGATTATATTGAATGAATATGTGAAAATTCACGCCCCATATCCCACACAAGACACGTTGTGGCCTAAGATGTTACTGCTCCAGGCTCCTTTCTCATTCCCACTCACTGTGGCATTCATTCATTCAGTCAGTCAGTCACCAGACTCATTCCTGGAACACTTATTTTCTGGTTAGCACTGAAGTTGACTTCGTGAATCTGAAAGGAGAAAAACAAGTGTGTTTTGGAAGGTGAACATAGATTGTATTACAGACTATTTAATATAAAGGGTGGTGTTTATACACAGTAAAGGTTCAGTAAATTTTTGCTATTAACATTGTTTATAATTAACTAAAGTAATAACTGCTTAGAATTTTTTTTTCAAAAATGATTAAATTCAAAATCCCACCATCCCAGTGTGTCAGAAGTTCTCATTTTACATTCATATATCTTTTAGTTCAAGGACTACTGATTGGGCTGGGCGTGGTGGTGCATCAGGTCAGACCAGTGCCTGAGACACCTGTGTCCCACCTTAGAGCGCCAGGCTGAGTGTGTTGTTCCACTTTTAATCCAGCTTCCTGTTAATGCATCCTGGAAGGTAGCAGGCAATGCCCAAATTGTTTGGGTCCCTGCCACCCATGTGGCAGACTCTCAAGGAATTTTGGCTTCAGCTTGGCCCAGCCCTGGCTGTTGTGGGAATTTGGGGAGTGAACCAGCAGATTGAATCTCTCTTCTCTCCCTCTTCCTCTCTTTTTCTCTCTGTCTCTACTTCTCCTTTTCTCTCTCTCTCTCTCTCTCTCTCTGTTGTACTGCTTTCAAATAGAAATATGTAAACACTTGAGACATTTGCAGGTTCTCTTCTAATATCTGTGCAAATGATTTGCACTCTAAAGGGGATATTTTCGCATACTGTTACAAGCTTTTACAGTGACATTTTGACCTGTTGATGTTATTCATTCAAGATGCCATGTCATCATTTATTTGAACGTGCTTCCATTGTGGAGTATGAGCTGCGGTTCGGGTCTTGACTACATTGCTTCCAATCCACATGGGCCAGGCTAAAGCCAGCAGCCTGAAACTCCATACTAGTCTCCCACATGGGTGGCAGGGGTCCCAGTTCTTGGGTCATCTTCTGCTTTCCCAGGTGCCTTACCAGGGAGTTGGATTAGAAACACAGCAGCCAGGACTTGAATTGACCCTTGCCTTGGGGATGCTGACATCACAAGTGGAGGTTTCGCTCACAAATGCCTATCCCATACTTCTAGTTTTGAGACCACTCTGTCTCTCAGATACTATGTCTCTTCTTCTTAAGCTTTGCTTATTCACTTTTAATTATTTGAAAGGCAAAGACAGCAGCAGAGACCGTTATGTCTTCCCTCACTTGATTCACTTCTTACATGTCTGCAGTACCTAGGACTGGACCAGGCCAAAACCAAGAGACAAAGTGAGTCCATGTCTTCCGTGAGGGCAACCGCTGCTGCCTGACAAGTGCATTAGGAGCAAACTGGGTAGGATTTGGAAGTAGGACTTGATCCCAGACACTCTGATATGGGATATAGCATCACAAGTGGTGGCTTACCTACTGCACCACAGTATTTTCCCAGTTCCCTTGAGTGCTGACGATTCCCAGTTTTTTGTCTCTTGCGTGGAAAAAATTCAGCCCTGACTTCCCGTCAGACTTACCTGTGACTTTTTCAGAATATTGAAACTACAACATACCTGGGCCCCATCTCCAATGATTCTGCCATGGTTCCAGATACAGGGCACACAACTGTAGTTTTCTAAGGTCACAGTGAGTCTAGCGATTACCCACAGCTGGGCATTCGCTGCTCTGATTTGTCTGTTGGTGACTTCCTTTAGTAAATAACATTTGACTATGTGCCAGGTAGAGTGCTGGTCAAAACATAGTAAGAGTGAGGGCCCAGCATGGTGGCCTAATGGCTAAAGTTCTTGCCTTGCACAGGCGTCCCATACGGGCGCTGGTTCTAATCCTGGCAGCCCTGCTTGCCATCCAGCTCCCTGTTCGTGGCCTGGGAAAGCAGTCGAGGATGGCCCAAAGCCCTGGGAACCTGCGTCCGCATGGGAGACCTGGAAGAGCTCCTGGCTCCTGGCTTTGGATCTGCGCAGCACCAGCCATTGTGGTCACTTGGGGAGTGAATCATCGAACAGAGATCTTCCTCTCTGTCTCTTCCCCTCTCTGTCTCTATATATCTTATATATATCTTATTTTGCAATAAAAATAAATAAATCTTTAAAACAAACAAATAAAAAGGTAACAAGAGTGAGTAAGATGGGAGGAGGGTGGGGGGGAGAATCCCAGATTCTATGTAATTACAACACAATGTAATTAATGAATAAGTTTAATAATAAAAAAGCACATTGTAAGAATTAAAAAAAAAAAGAGTGAGTAAGAGGCACACAGGACTTCCCTTCACAATGTTTGCAGTTAATCATGAAAGACAGGATTTGGTTAACAACTGCAAGGAAGTTGGATAATTGTTGTGAAAGAAAAACAACTGGGCGTTACAGACATGCATAAAAGGGGCAGTTCCCCGAGATTCAGGAAAAGCAAGGGAAGTCTTCCTGGATAAGAGGCATTTAAGTTGATACCAACTTAAACAGAAGGCTGCTGACCCACACAGATGAAAGCTAAAATGTTACCTGACAGACCTGGGCGTGTGCGATATGGCTGAAGTGTAGACAATGAAAGGAGAGCAGGCTTGGGGGGACAAGGGCAGCAGGAACTGGGGAGAAGGCTGGCAGCACACTGGCGATGCGCTCTCCTGTCCCCATGGCTCCGGCCCTGCTGCAGTGTGGAGTCCTACACCACGCGGGACCTGTGTATGCTGTTATTGCACCAGCAGTTCACATTGCACACAGGTCAGACTGAACTCATTGCTGTCCTCTCACACCTGCTGTCCCTTCTGTGTGCCCTGCTTCCATTAATTTTTTTTTAAAGATTTTATTCATTTTATTACAGCCAGATATACACAGAGGAGGAGAGACAGAGAGGAAGATCTTCCATCCGATGATTCACTCCCCAAGTGAGCCGCAACGGGCCGGTGTGCGCCAATCCGATGCCGGGAACCAGGAACCTCTTCTGGGTCTCCCACGCGGGTGCAGTGTCCCAATGCATTGGGCCATCCTCAACTGCTTTCCCAGGCCACAAGCAGGGAGCTGGATGGGAAGTGGAGCTGCCGGGATTAGAACCGGCGCCCATATGGGATCCCGGCGGGTTCAAGGCGAGGACTTTGGCCGCTAGGCCACGCTGCCGGGCCCTGCTTCCATTAATTTTGCAATCCACCTGCCTGGCTGCACAAGACCAAAACCTGAGATTGCCCTCCAGGCCTTTCCTTTGCTTCCGTCGACTCTCCAATTTCTCACCAACTCCTTCCAATCCAGTCCCATAATGTTCTCCAATTCTTCTCCTCCACCCCTACCTCGCAGTCACGGACTGTGGCTTCTCCTTCGGTGTTCTTAGCATGGGAAAAAAGTTAACTTTTTTAAAAGGGATGCATGAAGATGGGTAGATGTGTTGGGAAGGCAGGAGAAGCAAACTCCAAGCTGAGACAGGGATGATTGTTGACTGCACAGGCTGACCGACAGCCCCAGGGACCTAAGCAGGAGGGGTTTTCAGAATGTGGGGTTTGCAGTGCTAAAACAGAGATCTGTGGACAAAGTTGGCCAATCACTTTTTTTTTTAAAGATTTATTCATTTTATTACAGCCAGATATACAGAGAGGAGGAGAGACAGAGAGGAAGATCTTCCGTCTGGTGATTCACTCCCCAAGATGCGCGCTGATCCGAAGCCGGGAACCAGGAACCTCTTCCGGGTCTCCCACGCTGGTGCAGTGTCCCAATGCATTGGGCCGTCCTCAACTGCTTTCCCAGGCCACAAGCAGGGAGCTGGATGGGAAGTGGAGCTGCCGGGATTAGAACCGGCGCCCATATGGGATCCTGGGGCTCTCAAGGCGAGGACTTTAGCTGCTAGGCCACGCCACCAGGCCCTGTGCAAACTGTGCCCTGCATGGGATCTGCCAGAGCTTGCTGGTGCCTCTTCCCACGTTAGGCAGCCTCCAAATCAGGCAGCCAGAGCTGTGGACTCCTGCAGCTTCTGCTCTTTGGCCAGCCCAGCTGGAACCCGATTGACGCACCCCCCCCCAGTTGCATATTAAAACCTTAGGACAGTGTATCACATAGCTAGCTTGCTTAGCCACAGCTGCAGGGGAGCCCTAAGAAGTGTCCGTGTTAGCCTCGTAGCCCCTGGAGGCCAGAAAGGAGTGGGAGTGAGAGTCGGGGGAGTATGTCCACGAGGTTGCCCCCGTGCCGTAGTGACCTCTGGCCTTATTCTTTGAAGTTGCTTCGTCTCACATTTCACCCTCTTCTGGGCTCCACATTGCCATCAATCGCACAGTGAACCTAAGTCAGACAGAACTGTTTCCTATGAAAACCCTCACCCACTCCACACGGCCTATTTGACTAAGCCACAGTCCGATTTTGCCACATGCTTGCCTCACTACTCTGCTTATTTCTAATAGAAAGGGGAGATTCGTTTATTTGAAAGGCATAGTGACACAGTGAGAGGGTGGACACAGAGAGCTCTTCCAACTGCTGGTTTACTTCCTTAAGAGTCACAACAGCCCGGCCTCGGGCAAGCCAAACCCCAGCGCTCCGTGCCAATCTCCCACGTGCATGGCAGGTACGCTGGCCATGCTCGCCTGCCTTCCCAGGTGCGCCAGCAGGAAGCTACATCAGAACAGAGCAGCTGGGACTTGAAGTGGCACCTCACCATGAGATGCCAGCTATCTAACCCGCTGCACACTAGTGCCAGCCCTTCAACTGACGTTTGTGACATGACATGGATGAACAAATGAACGAAGGAAGGACATAGTAAAATCTGGTAAGAGAAAGATCAGTCATAATCCTAGACTATTTTAAAAATACATAAAAAAAACAGTAGCAAATTGGAGAATTATGCATGAAATGCTCTATGGCATTTTAACAAACTTCAAAAGGTTATCTTCGTACATTGGTTAATCAGCCTCCAAGTTCTCTTCTTCAAGTTTTATCCTGTTAGCTTAGTTAGTAAACTCCTCCGTCCCTCCTACTCCGTTTCTAAGAGCACAAAAGCAAACCTTGCCCAACCCAGAATGAATCACCCTGAACCGTGACTACTTGGTTGAGATTCACGTAGATTTATTGATGGATTAGCCAGTGGATGATTAATCTGTCCATTTGCTATCATATTATTTGTATACAGAAAAATAAAAGTTTTCCTGCCAATATTTGGCAGGTTTTGTTTTGGCCACTAAAAAATTGTCTCTGTTTTTGGAGATTCCTTTCCTACGCTGCGTTTGAACAAAGCTCGCCAAATGAAGATGTGGCATTTTCTTCTTTTTTTTTTTTCTTTTTTCCTCTCTCATGTGTGTCCCATTTAGATCAGGAAATTGACATTTCAGTGTAGAAGACTTAGGCCAGATGTTAGTTCACTGCCTGAAAGATGGATTTCCTGCCCCGATAGGTGACCTCTGAAAGCAAAATAGGGCTTCTTCTTAATGGATGGACTGTCCAGATGACCTCATTTCTAGAACAAGCGTTCTTTGTTAAGTGTCTCTTGGCTATTGGAATCAACATCATCTGATTTTTGAGAACATTCACTAGATAAAGAGAAGCTAACACCTAGTTGTCTCATTTATAAAGTGCAACAACAACAAAATTATGCCTAGGCAATGCAATTGAAAGAAAATTTGCTGTCATTGAGAGGGAAACGGTGCAGAAAATCTGGTGCTTGCTCAGCTCTGGTAATATATCTTTTAAAATTTAAACCGCAACCAGGCCAGCACTAACCATGGGGTAGAGTGCATTGTAGACTTCCCCAAACAGGGAATTGTTTCAGGAAGCTGGACTGAGGCACTATTTAAAGAAGGAGCCGTGACCCCGTGTCCTGTCATGGGAAGCTTCTCACTCCGCATGTGAGACGCCCATTGAAACATTCCCAGGGTGCCACCTCTTTTGATGAGTACTTCGCAGAGTTCATTTATTTATATCTTCAGTTGTAAAGGCAGCTCAGAAACAGAGCCGAGCCTTTGTGTGTATGCGTGCGTGCATGTACACACATATTTGCACGCATGTATGTCCTTGTGTCTGTGTCACAGGAAATGTGATTTGAAAGAAAGTGCCCAGGAAAAAGGTCATACACGAGTGGCAGTGGGCTTATTGACTCACGGTTCGGGAGTCAGAGCGAGAAGGAAGGTAACTGCTGTCAAAATCCTAAAATCTTCAAATGTCACAGCTGAGGGAAAGTTGATCATTTCTTTCTCCCACCATTTCTTTTGGAGCAGGAATGGAGTGTTTCTTTGTGATGGGCAGCAGAAGAATTTTTCAATACTCACACATAAATGTCACTAATCACTATTTAGTGGCTGTTGTTGAACCAAAATATTCTGGATACTACATCAACTTGAATGGGATTGAAATCATCTTTTATGTTTCCCAGGGTTAATTAGAGACATGACAATCTCTTGTCCTCTGTCTGTTACATTGTGGCATTCAAAGTCGCAGAGCGACAACATCAAGGAGCTTTTACATTTTTTTTTAAGATTTATTTATTTTTATTGCAAAGTCAGGTATATGTAAAGAGGAGTAGAGACAAGAGAGGAAGATCTTCCATCCCCGCTGACTTACTCCCCAAGTGACCGCAATGGCCGGTGTTGTGCTGATCCAAAGCCAGGAGCCAGGAGCTTCTTCCAGTCTCCCATGTGGGTGCAGGGTCCCAAGGCTTTGGGCCATCCTCGACTGCTTTCCCAGGTCACAAGCAGGGAGCTGGATGGCAAGCGGGCTGCTGGGATTAGAACCGGCATCCATATGGGATGCCTGTGCAAGGCGAGGACTTTAGCCACTAGGCCACTATGCTGGGCCCAAGCATTTTTATTTCACGGGAAAAAAAATATCTTCCATAGCCATGTTTAAGCGATAGACAGCCTAGCAAGCACACCCACAGGGTGAAGTTTATAAAACAGACAAGATTAATGAATCAATTTGGTTGGTGGATTCTTCCCAGCGCTGCTTTTCAGTCCTTTCTTGCATAGCTTCGAAATACTTAGTGTCATCTCTGGTCTCTTATTAACACATTCCTGCTTCCAACTTTCTCCTAAGCTAAGAAGAAAAATAGCAGGTAGTAATATTTCAAAAAGCACTCCCTCTCCATGTTTCTTTTTTCTCCTTCCTCTCACATGTCAGGTCACTCTCATAAATTCCCACCACTCGCGACAGGAGAAACTGCTCTCATTTGAATTCAGAAGTCGCTTTACAGTGAGTTAAAGGTTTTTAACTTCTTTGCTGAAACAGTGTGAAATTCTACTCACAAAGTGAGTGTCTGATCCCGATGGGGACCTGCAGACAGCCCACCAGCTCTTTGCTTCTTGTCTATAAAGTGTGGTGCTGCGAGTAGTTGCACTTTGGAATAGCAAGTGTCTATAGAAATCATTTCATTCTGTGGTCCAGCGCATCAGATTAAACCACTGCTTAGGAGGCTTGCAAACCATAGTGGCGTGAATCCCACTCCGTTTCCCTTCCAGCTTTCTGCTAAAGCTACTGCAAGGCAGCAGAGGGTGGTTCAAGTTTCTGGGCCCCTGCAACCCACGAGGGAGACCCTGAGGGACTTTTCTACTGCCTGGCGCTGGCCTGGCCCAGCCTCAGCTGTTTGGGATGTTTGAGGCGTAAGCCAGCAAATACAAGCTCTCTTTGTCTCCCTCTCTGCGTTATACTACCTTTCAAGAAATTTAAAAGGAGAGAATCTAGTCTCACCTGGCAGTGTAAAGTAAGTGTCACAGCTCTCTTGCATCTGAGGGACTTAGCAGAAGCTTGGCATCCCGGCAGCACCAACAAGAGGAGGACAGAGCTGGCCAGAGCTGGCGTCTTGCATCCTTAGCTCTCCTGGTTGCCTTCCCTTTGTTTTCATTTCACTTGGTTTGCTCTCTTCTCCACCTCTCTTGCCACAAAACTCCCAGATGAAGGGACTTGGCTTGGCTCACCTGGAAGGTATTTATGGAGGGAAAAAAAAAGAGTCTTGGTTTGGGATTCTGCTGGGATTCTTGCATGATCAGTCATTTCTTGAAGTGGTCCCCTGGAGGTTTGTGTGGCTTGCCCGATGTGGGAGTGCCACAGAGGGCTGCTGACTGTAGGCAAAAATTAAATGAGCTTATCTATTTTCATTGCTCCATTTCAGCAGCAGGCAGTGTGGAAGAAAATAAATTGGACTATTTATAATCTTTCAGATTTAATCTCTGCTATTAGAAGACGTACTGCTTCTTTAAAAAAAATATCTCAGTGAAGCTGTGATCCTAAAACACAAGCTATTTAGGGAGAATATATTTTAACGTCAGCTAATTTGTCTGCCTTTTTAAAAACTGGATAGGTCTGAAAGCCATAGTACTTGAGCAAGCTTATGGAAAATGGAATTAAAAAATAAGTTGGGGCCGGTGCAGGGGCATAGCAAGCTAAGCCTCCACTGGTCATGCTTGTGTCCTGTACGGACTCCAGTTTGTGTCCCATTTGTTCCACTTCCAGATTCAACTTTCTGCTTATGGCCTGGGAAAGCAGTGGAGAATGGTCCAGGTCCTTGGGCCCCGGCAGCCATATGGGAGACCCAGAAGAAGTTCCTGGCTCCCAGCTTTGGACCTGCCCAGCTCTGGCCATTGTGGTCATTTGGGGAGGAAACCAGTGGATTAAAGATCCGCTCCCTCTCCCTCCCTCCCTCTCTGTAATTCTGACTTTCAAGTAAAATTTAAAAATTATAAATTCCATTTGGGGAATGTTAGAATTTTAATGAAGCAGTTGTACTGTTTCCACACTGTGCCTGGCTGAGTGGGGTTTTGGTAAATGCTGCACTAATTGCCATTGCTGGGACAATGGGAGCGTGTCATTCACCCGACCTGCGGGGGGAACCCCCCACCACCTTTACTGGGCAATCACAGTCCAGGGCCTGGGGTCACTGACTCCTGCGTGGGATCCCGGAGGCCCAAGCAAGGACACTTTCTGTTTGTGGACATTCTGGAGCTTCGCAGGATGAATGGGCATGGCAGGGAAGAGCGGAGGGCAGGGCTCTTCCTTCGCAGAGCTGCCTGCTTGGTCACAGACGCCCTCACCGTCATGCCCTGACAGACGATTCTTACCTTGGACAAATGAAATCCGTACCTGATTCAGTGTCTTCTAAATTCAAATTGAAAAATACACTGTAAAAAAAAAAGGAAAGAAAAAGAAAAATACACTGTATTCTTTCCTCCATGAAACTGGACTCTTACTTCTTGCCAAGCAATAAGCCACTTATCTTTTTTTTAAACATTTATTTATTTTTCATGGAAATGCAGATCAGATTTACAGAGAAAAGGAGAGATAGAAACAGATCTTGCATCACCGGCTGACTCCCCAAATGGTCACAAAAGCCAGGGTTAAGTCCATCTGAAGCCAGGAGCCAGGAGCTTCTTCTGGGTCTCCCATGTGGGTGCAGGGTCCCAAGGTTTTGGGCTGTACTTTCTAGCCTTCCCAGGACATAAGCAGGAGATGAATGGGAAGTGGAACAGCCAGGAAACAAACCAGTGCCCATATGAGATCCTGGCGCTTGCAAGGTGAGGATTCAGTCATTGAGCCATCATGCTGAACCCAATAAACCACTTCTCTTACATTGGTAGAAGCATTAACAGCTATACCCCATGCCCTGCAACTTCTAGACTAGTTGCTTTTAAATTCTTGCAGTGTTGACTCACAGGAAGAATAATTGGGTACAAAGCAAGTCAGTATGAACACGTGTACATGTGTGTATATGCTCCACACTTACATGGGCAACATGATAGAGGCTGATTTTCTTTCAATACATAATGTTTGTACTGAAACAATATTGTCTGTATTCCCAATGAATGCCTTCTAAGAGTTTTCTGTTCATTCTTATGACAAATGGTTATCAGATTTGATTTCATAATCAAAGCCTGGAAAAGCCCCTTCTAGTTCCCTTCCATTGGAATTCACTCACTGGCATCCTTCCTAGCCATTCCAATGGGCTTGATGAAAGCCCTGATGGGAAGAGAAAAAGGGGCAGAGAATTCCTAGATTCTTTAAGAGGGTACCTCCACTGGCGTGTCTCTTGGAGGCTTTGTGGACACCAAAGCAGATGAAAGAACTTCTAAAGCAATCAGGCTGTGCCTACTTTGATTCTATCCCATGTAGCTGTGTCTCTGGAACACTTTTCTTCATCTGCAAAATGAAGGGTTTGGCCCAACTCTTCAAGGTCGTTTACCATTCTCATGGAATAGGATTGTATTATCAAAGCCCTTGGGATAGAGTACCCTATGGAGCTCTGAAGTGGTGATGGTGAAGTCAGTAGAAACTGGCACTTTGTTATAAAGCCCCAGAAGAAATTCTTAGGAGAAAGCAATGACACTGAGAGTACCAATCATTTAATATATATATATATATTTATTTATTTTTAAAGATTTATTTATTTTTATTACAAAGTCGGATATACAGAGAGGAGGAGAGACAGAGGCAGATCTTCTGCCTGATGATTCACTCCCCAAATGACCACAACGGCCGGTGCTGTGCCGATCCAAAGCCAGGAGCCAGGATCTTCCTCCAGGTCTCCCACGCAGGTGCAGGGTCCCAAGGCTTTGGGATGTCCTTGACTGCTTTCCTAGGCCACAAGCAGGGAGCTGGATGGGAAGTGGAGCTGCCGGGATTAGAACCGGTGCCCATATGGGATGCCTGTGCATGTTCAAGGCGAGGACTTTAGCCACTAGGCCACCATGCTAGGCCCTAAAAATATTTTTAGAGGGCTGAAGTGATAGCTCACCTAGCTAATCCTCTACCTACAAGTTCAGGTTTCCCATAATGGGTGCTGGTTTGTGTCCCAGCTGCTTCACTTCCTATCTAACTCCCTGCTTATGGCCTGGAAGGCAACAAGCCTTGGGACCCTGCACCCACATGGGAGACCCAGAGGAGGCTCTGTGTCTTAACTTTAGATCAGCTCTGGCCATTGTGGCCACTGGGGGAACGAACCAACTTCTCTCTGTAAATCTGCCTTTCCAATAAAAATAAACCTTTTAGAAATTACTTATTTTTATTTAGAAGGGGGAGTTACAACAGAAAGAGGAGAGCCAAAGAGAAAGTGAATGAAAGAGAGAGAGAATCTCTCATACGCTGGTTCATTCCATAAAGGCTACAATGACCAGAGCTGGACTGGTCAGAAGCCAAGAGCCAGGAGCTTCTTCTGGGTTTCCCGTATGGGTGCAGAGGCTAAGCACTCGGGCCATCTTCCCAGGCACACTATCAGGGAGCTGGGTTGGAAGTGAATCCCCCAGCAAGTGACGCATCTGTACCTCCACGGCATGCTGGGCACCAGGAAAAGGAGCCTAACCACGGAGGTTAGATTGGTTGCTTTCTTTAAGTATCAAAATGCTGGCTAAGATTTAATTATATTGTTGTGCGTGCATGTAGCGACAACAGTCGCTAAACTGTACCTATCTTTAGATGACTGAGACATATTAAGACCTTGGAGGAGGTGGCTGGCAATTAGTGTGGCCTTGCCTCATCTCGGATGGGGAAACTGCGGCTCGGAAAGGTCAAGTGCTTTGCCCCAGGTTATCTGAGTCAAAAAGACTCACAGTTGGTGCTGGGATGTCAGTCCTCCTGTTCGCCGAGGCGCCCACAGCTCTGCTTGCAAAATTCCTAGCTTAGTCTCCTGCCCGGAAGTCTTTAGGCCGACCACAAGCTTCCACTGGGTTGAAGTAGCCCAGTTGCTTGCATTTCTTTGGGTTTCAAGTCTGTACCCCAGGGCTAACAAACTGAACCACAGAAGTGCATCAGTAGACTCAATTAAACCTTTTCCTATCATTTACTGATTATCATGCCTTTATAGGCATGCCCATGCTACTTATTTGAACATTTTTGTTTATTAGAAAGCAGAGACAGAGGGATTTTTTTCAATCTGATGGGCCATTCCCTCAGAAACCCACAGAGTTGGGGCTGAGCTAAGCTGAAGCCAGGAGCCAGGAGTTCTAGTCTGGGTCTTTCTGTGCTACCACCTGCTGCCTCCCAGCATAAACAGTGATAGGAAGCTGGACTCAGGTACAGCCAGACACTCACATATTGCATGTGGGCATCTTAACCGCTAGGCTAAATGCCCACTCCTGTAAAAAATGGAAAATTAAAAAAATAAAAGCCCACCTGCTTAATGGAATTTGTTTGGGTCCACAGAATTCGTATAGGAGCACCAGAAAGCCTTGGAAAGCCTAGCCTGGCCTCAGCCAGCAATGTCCCAGGCCTGGCTGCACTGACCCATAGCCCGGTTCTGGCAGCTCCACTTCTGATTCAGCTCCCTGCTAGTGGCCTGGGAAGCAGCAGAGGATGGCCCACATGCTTGGACTCTTGGACCCATGTGAGAGACCGTGAAGAAGCTCCCGGCTCCTGGCTTCGGACTACCATGGCAGTCATTTGGGGAATGAACCCAAATGGACGATCTCTCTCACTCTGTCTTTCCTTCTCTCTCTCTTACTTTCAAATTAGACAACAGAAAAAAATTTAAAAAGAAGGCAGCAGATGATGCAAATGCTTGGGGCCGTGCCATGCAAGAGGGAGACCTAGAAGAAATAGCCATTGCAGTCATTTGGAGAGTGCAGCAACGGCAGGAAGATCTTTCTTGTACAACACTCCCTTCAAATTAAAAAAAAAAAAAAAAAGGATTTTTTTCCTTAAAGGAAACACAGGGCAGATTCGCGGAGGCTCAGTGTTTCACCCAATGCCCAGTTACCAAGTCCAGTGTCACAGGACTGTCATCTCCCAGGGAAAAATCTGAGTGGCTTTTAAAGTCACGAAAGAAAAAATAACCTCTGCAGAACGATTTCCCTCCCCAATAAATCCACCACGGGTCTTCTCCTTGGAAAACACAAACACCAGGGCCCCAAGGGTGTGTAGTAGGCTGCGTGTATATACCAATGAGCGCCTAGTGTTGAATATCGCCCGCCCCAGGAATCACGAAAAACCTAAGCGCACTGCCTCCCATTGGCTGAAGGTACAGCCAGGCATGGCATCGGGCACGCTCCGGAGCCAAAATGTCCCCGCCGTAAACGTGACCCAAACAATGCCGGAGCCCACGCGCTCACATTTGTTTCCTCAGCCAAGCCTCGGCTAGCAGAGCTGGGTTGGAATCCCGGAGGTCGCGGGACTTAAGGAGGGGTGAGGTGTGGACGGTGCACCGGATACTCGTGAACCCCTCTGGCGGGAACAGCTTAAAGATTAACTTTCTCCAGTTCTGGGACTAGCGTGCTCACAAACTTGTGCGGGCCGCCGGCCGCAGGGCGGCTGCGCTCTTCAACAGGCGATTTGTTCTCGGGTCGGTGGCTCATTTCCATGCAAAGAGCCTGACATCAGAGCACCTTTTGTTGCTAAACGCTTTCTTTAGCCTTGAGGGGAGAGAGTCATGTGGAGCTGGAAGAGCTCATTTTGAAGATAGGGGTCCCAGGACTTCCTTCCCATTGGCAGAGGCGCCGCGGCCACTTCTGCCGCGCCCTGTCCTGACTGGCGAACCGAAGCGAGTGGCGTCCTGGACTAGCCGTCCGGGTCACAGGAAGCGACGCCTCTTCAGTGGGATTCACCCGTTTTGGTACCCCGCGAGGTCCCCGGCTGCAAAAACTCAGTGGTGCGGACTTTGCCGCCTGTTACCCTGTTGCTGCGCGGAGCAGCGGTGGGAGTTTCTGGAGTTGTCAGACGCTCTGCCCTCGGCCACCTAGACCGAGGTGCGGGTGCCGGCCGGGTCCCGCGCAGGGTGGCCTGGGCCGCCAGGGCATGCGGCGCGGGGGTGCGGCTCCCTGACGCCGCGGGAGGGGACCCGGCAACCCGAGGAGGGCCGTGCACTCGCGCGGGACGAGGGCGCCGCGGGGACAGGGACGCACGGCCCGCGCGCGCACCGAGGCGGCCATGGAAGACGCGGGAGCAGCTGGCCCGGAGCCGGCGCCGGAGCAGGAGCCCGACCCTGGGCCAGAGCCGGTGCCGGAGCGGGAGCCCGAGCCGGAACCCGAGTCGGAGCCCGAGCCGGGAGTTGGCACGTCCGAAGCGTTCTCCCGACTCTGGACGGACGTGATGGGCATCCTGGTGAGTTACCTGGGGAGCAGCGCTCCAGAACGGGGTGCACCCCTCCCAACACGGGCGTCCTTCTCTGGCACTAGTGCTTAGAAGGCTGAATACACACGGTACGGGGTTTCAGGCCCCAATTAAAAAGTAGCCAGCGGTAGAGCCCTTCCGAAATACTAATTCAGGAAGCCCCAGGTGATGGTCAACAGTTTAATCTGGGACACCTGCTGAGAAATTGACGCGGCCGTAGCCAAGCAGGAGTCCTTCCAAGAATAGCTGTAAATACTCATGGTAAATATTTGGCGGAGGACTTTCCCGGCTGGAGTTGGGACGAGACTGATGACTCCAATGTTTATCTCTTTGCCCATTTGTTGTGTGCCCACGGGAAGAAAACAACCGTTTCCTTCTTCGGGACCCACAGAGTGTTTTCAGTTGGTAGAGTCTCGGGATATTTGTTTTAGAGGTTTGAGGCTAAAAACAATAGAACTTATTTTGCTAAATCTGTGCTGTCACGTGTTTTTTTGAAATGCTCAGTGTTTGGAAACTGCGCATGGATTTGGCATAATTTGTGAAAACCAGTTCTCTGTGGAGGACGGAGCTGGAACCCGTTGGGGGGTGGTTTAACGCCTTGAGAAGGCAGTGGCTGAGCTGGGAGGTAGCTGAGTTGGACTGGGCAGGCTGGGGGCTTGGACAGTCAGACATTTGAATCCACACTTTCAGAGCGCAGCTTTGGGTGAAGGATGTAGAACTGCCAGATGTGTGGACGGCCAGAACAGGCCCTGGATTTACTCGGAGACCTTTTCTTTTCCCAGTAGGAGGAGGCGTTTTTTTGTTTGTTTGTTTGTTTGTTTTTTTGGAAGGGAAGTGATAAGCTGTAGTTTTAATAATTTTTTAAAATGCAGTGATTTGAATGTTTTGGCTGTGAAGTGAATGCACCTGAATCAAAACCAAGCTCTCTTGCTGGCCGACTGCGCGATCCTGGCTAAGTTATTCAAAAGCTGCGACTCTCATTGCATCACCTGGAAAGTGAGGAAGGGATAACTGGCTGGGCAGGTGTTTGACCTAGAGGTCAAGTCGAGTGGGAATACCTTCATCTCACATCCTGGCTTCACTCTGATTCCTCTGTTGCTGATGCACAGCTGGGGGAGGGCTCAGGTCCCCGGGTCCCTGACCTAACCTGAGTTCCTGGGGCTGCCAGCTTCTGCCTGACTCAGCCTTGACTGGCAGTATCTGGGGAGTGGACCAGTGGACTTTAGGGCTCTCCCTTGTGCCTCCCCTACCCCCAAACTAGAATAAATACCTAAATCAATAAAGACTTGATTTTGGGTGCTTCTGAAATGGAGCCAAGTTGCTCTGTAACAAAACAAGTGCTTGACACACTGCCCAGCATAAAGTAGATGCTCAGTAAGACGCTCCTTTTCCTACGGAGAGCTATTTTGTTTCATCTTTCCCCATTTTTGGGTGTTACTGGTATTTATGGTGATCATTGTGTAGAAAGGAGGAGTTAAAGAGTTCTGGCTCTTCATACTTTTTCATGTTTAAAGATAGAAACATGGGGCCCAGTGCAATAGCCTAGTGGCTAACATCCTCACCTTGCATGCGCCGAGAGGGTGCTGGTTCATCTCCCAGTTGCTTCACTTTCCATCCAGCTCCCTGTTTGTGGCCTGGGAAAGCAGTCGAGGACGGCCCACAGCCTTGGGACCCTGCACCTGTGTGGGAGACTCAGAAGAAGCGTCTGGCTTTGGATCAGCTCAGCTCAAGCTGTTGTGGCTACTAATGGAGTGAACCAGCAGATGGAAGATCTTTCTTTCGTCTTCTCTCTGTAAATCTGACTTTCCAATAAAAATACATATTTTAAAAAATACGTGCACAATATACACTTACATAATTAGATATTGTGCATGCATGTCTATGTACAATATATATTTTGGATTTGAAAGCTCCTGTTTTTGCATTTTTTAACCTTTATGGATGAAACTGCAACCAATCCAAGTGGAAAATTTTTGAAAAGATTGATAAATGAATTTGAAAGGCAGAGTTAAAGGGACAGAGACAGACACTGGGAGAGAGGTATGACGATAGGCTATTTCTCAATTTTATCCAGCAGGAAGGTGACTGTGTTCTTCCTTTTATAGATTCCAGTTTGCCTTTATTTATTTATTTATTTATTTCAAAGTCAGATGTATATGGAGAGGAGGAGAGACAGAGAGGAGGATCTTCCATCCCCACTGACTCACTCCCCAAGTGACCACAACAGCTGGAGCTGAGCTGATTGGAAGCCAGGAGTCAGGAGCTTCTTTCAGGTCTCCCACGCGGGTGCAGGGTCCCAAGGCTTTGGGCCGTCCTTGACTGCTTTCCCAGGCCACAAGCAGGGAGCTGGATGGGAAGTGGAGCTGCCAGGATTAGAACCGGCATCCCTATGGGATCCTGGCCTGTACAAGGTGAGGACTTTAGCCACTAGGTCACCGTGCCGGGCCCCCAGTTTGCCTTTTCATTTACTACGACAATTCCCGCGACACTGCGTCCCTGATGAGGGTGTGTGTGTTTTGGGGCACACATGGGGAGAGCTGGAGGCTGGCTTGAATTCCAAGTGGCTTTGGTGAGGAGGACTGATGGGTGACATTTGCTGAGTGCTTGCGTTGCTGCCTCTGGCCGATTCCAGCACTGTGGGGTCTGTTCTAGCAGTGTTCTGCGGCTGAGTTTAAAGGTGGGGTGGGACAGCTGAACTCTCAGACCTGTTATTCAAAGGGTGGATGCGGGGAACAGAAAATATGTACTTGCTACAGAGCTCCGGGACCAGTGTGAGGCTGGGGAAAACCTGATGTTGGCCCAGACAGATCGTCTCTGCGGTTGTCTTCTTGCTCTCTCTGCTGTCCTAGTGTGAACCTGGCTTTGAACTGCTGTGCAGGGGAAGCTGCAGAGTTGGGCAGATGTTGTGGCTTACCCCTCCTTTGGAGGTTTCTGCAGGAAGACACCAGCTCAGCAAGATCTTGCCCAGTTCCTTCTCCCACCTGCAGCTTTGGCTTGGATAGCTGACTCTGTTGTTACGGAAGAAAAAGACTTACTTTTAATTATGATTGTGTATTTCAATGCTGGGATTTTGTAACATCCCACCAGTGTAAGCCAATAAACCTGTGTGTGAACTGCTTGCCTGGTTAGTGACAATATTTGACCCCAGCTCACTTTGTGAGTCCCCACAGGTCAGAAGCATGATGCTAAGACACTCCTTAGTCCAGTATTGTAGGTAAAACATGATATGAAAGTTTGTTTTTCCCCACCCCAAACCAGAGGAGGCTCCTGTAGTAGGCAGTGGAGGAATTATCCATTCAAACCCCTTAGATTCCAAGCCCAGTTGCTTCTTTCCTGTTGTATAGTCTGCCAAGCGTCCAAGTGAGGCCACAGCTTAGCCAGTGGAACCCTTGCCGGGTGAGTGGCCATTGGGAGGCTCTGGCCCTCACTCCCTGGGCACTGTGTTGGCCTTCACCAGTGAAGAGCGTTGACCAGCATCTGGTGTCTTAGTAGATCCAGGATGCCTGCATTCAAATGAATTCAGTCCAGTCATAGTTAAGCACCAAAGGATTGCTTTCAGATAATTGTTAACAAAGTGTTCTTTTAGGGAAGAAACTAGTATAATTGACCACATGAAGATGTTTGAGCAGTGCAAGAATGAATAATCGCTAATAAGCATTGCCTAAATGGACACAGAATTAAGAGAACATGAGCTTACACAACACCAGACTAGGAGTGCCTGGAGGGCAGGCATCTTTGGTAGCAGTGACTTAAGGAGTGTCTGGTTTTGCCAAGTGAAAAGGTGGGATGAGGGGAGAGTGTACACTTGTGAGACACAGGAATCGCATGAAAACACTGTTCTGCAGAGGCTCCGGTACCCACTGTCATGGGTACCTCCAGGTAGCCGCTGCTGGGCAGTTTCATCATGCAGACCAAATCCCCACACGTCTCCCGGAAGCCCTAATCACAAATTGCAAAACATTTGTGTGCCCTGGGCACTGAACGTGCAGCCCACTCTTGGGATTGGGAAAGCTGCTGTTCGGTTAACTAGTCCTGAAAGAGGTGGTCAACATTTTGGGGAGGTGCACCCCCAGGGTGACTGATGGTGGAGGACTCTTGGAAAGAGTCAGGATTGCTGAAGTTACTAGTGATGCCCAGGTAGGGTCTGGACTGACTTCGCGTGGTAGAAAGTGATGATGTTTGAACTTCAGAAAGTGAGGGCCTCCTTAGCTCAGCCTGCAAACCTACTTGCTCCCCGGGAAAGAGGTTAGTTAAGTGCCTATTGTTCTGAGATCCGGCGAGATGCCTCTCCCCACAGCCTGAAGTTTCCTGTGCTCTGCTCTGCATTTCCCTGCGGTGCTTAGCAGTTAGCCCCCCTGGAGAAACTGCCAGCCTTCCCCTACAGAATGTCACGTGGGTCAGCTGCAGTTCACAAAATCTTTAGATATGCCCTGCTTTGCAGTCCTAGGGGTCAAAAGCAAACCCAAATATGAGCAAATTAAAAACAAACACAAATCCCCTGACTTCTTTTGTCCTTGTAGGCAAGTTGTGGGGAGAGGGGGAGGTGTTGGTGAGGCCCTGGGTTGTGGTGAGGAGGGGGAGGGGAGGACTCCTTTGAAAGAAGTTAATTTACAAATATCCTTGTGTGGTAGCTTGAGTTAAACGCATCCCGTGATGACTTAATGAAATTTATGAATTGGAATTTTCAGTCAGATCCAGTTTTAGGCATTCTGACTTCATCTTTTTCAAGTATACTGCTTCCCCTCACCCCTGCCAAGCGACTGAAGGGCCCTTGGCCATGAGTCCTGACCTCCCTTACTTAGGAAGAATCAAGGGTTCCCTACATTGCTGACTTGCTCGAGGTAGCAATGAACCATAACTTTGCCCAAGACAAAGTGCAGGGCTCTCATATTCTGGCTGGATCACCGGGTCTCTTCCTGCCAGGTGAGACCCCTGTGCTCAGGCAGCTCTCGTCCTGTTCCTTTCTCCCTTCACCTGGCTACACACGCCTCACCTCTCCACCTGGCAGGTTCCTGATGCTGGCATGCAGCTCAGTGCTAACTTGGGTTCTTTGCATACCTTACTTTCCTTGCCCCTCTGCCAGGGTGACCAGTCGGTGTTACTGGGGCCCAGTTCACAAAGCTGAGAATTGGGTCATAGATTTCCTTGAAATTCCCTTTCTGTTCCAGTTTTACAGTTCATTCATTCCCACATGTATTGGCTTTCAGTTGCTGGGTTGAAGGTGTTAAGTATTGGTAACACACAGCCTTGACATCTGGTGTTGTGAGAGGAGTTAGACTGGGTGGTAGGCAGTTAGGGTTTTCTGGGTCCCCAAGTCATTTTTCTTCCCAAATATAAAGGGGTATTTTCCCCACCATGTCTTGGATTCACCAGAACACATCTCTCCCAAGACAAATGCATATTTTATCAGGAGTGCTTCCCCCAGGAGACAAGGGTGACATTAACATATCTATTCCCCACCTGAAGCCTCCACCCAATTCTGTCTCTGGCCATTGCCAAGGGGGAGGGCTTCAGACTGGCCTCTTTATCATTAGAAAGGGACCAAGGAAGTTGGCCAGTGACACCTTTCTGGCCTTTTGTCCCAAGACCAGGTACCATGGAAACCAGGAATTTCCTTTGCTTATGGAGAAACATCTTTGAGGGGAACCTTTAAAAGATGCTTTCTCCACCATTAATATGGGTTTTTCTCTCTTGCCTTTCCCCCTGCCACTATGGCAGAGGATCTCGAGGCCCCCTCCCATCACTAGGATGGGAGTCTACTTTCTCAACTATTTCTAATAAATCTTACTTTAAAACTAAACTGCGTCCGCATGAAAATTCTTCTTTCCTGCGAGACAAGAATTTGAGGTTGCTGCAGTATTCGGGGTTCAAAAACCCTACAACAGTGTCGCTGGGAGAACACAGCTGTACTGGCCTTAGCATGGAAGGTGGTGGTGTTGCGGGGAATCTTCCAGGAAAACTAAGCCAACTTTGATTCTTATGGTCAATGTCAGTGTGCGAAGCAAGGTTTATTAAATATAGTAAAGATGGAAACCAGCTGCACAGCATCAGGAAGCCCTTCTCCCGCCCAAGACCCAGGAAGTGATGTCTTTAGTGTATTATTGTTGTAGGGTTTTTGAACCCCGAATACTGCAGCAACCTCAATTCTTGTCTCGCAGGAAAGAATTTTCATGCGGACACAGTTTTTTTTTAAAGATTTATTCATTTTATTACAGCCAGATATACAGAGAGGAGAGACAGAGAAGAAGATCTTCCGTCCCATGATTCACTCCCCAAGTGAGCCGCAACGGGCGGATGCGAGCCGATCCGAAGCCGGGAACCAGGAAACTCCTCCAGGTCTCCCACGCGGGTGCAGTGTCCCAATGCATTGGGCCGTCCTCAACTGCTTTCCCAGGCCACAAGCAGGGAGTTGGATGGGAAGTGGAGCTGCCGGGATTAGAACCGGCGCCCATATGGGATCCCGGGGCTTTCAAGGCGAGGACTTTAGCAGCTAGGCCACTATGCTGGGGCCCCACAGTTTAGTTTTAAAGTAAGATTTATTAGAAAAGCTAAGAAAGGAGACTCCCGCAGTAGTGACGGGAGGGGGTTCTGAGATAGAAAAGACCCATGCATGGGGGGTGTTGGGAACTTTTTAAACTTTAGTTCAAAGAGGGGGTTTTCCAAGGACAAAGGAATTTCCTGGTCTCCAGGTATCTGCCTTTGGGACACAAAGACCAGAGAGGTGCTAGACAGGACATTCCAGGCACTTCCTGCCCTCCTTTCAATGATAAGGAGATAGGCCTGAGACCCTCCCACACATTGGCCGGAGATAATGGCTGGTGCTTCAGGTGGTGAATTGATATGCTAAATAGCACCCTTGTTCCTTGGAAGAGACTGCTCTGGTGAATTTAAAACATGGTGGGGGGCCCCAGCGGCGTGGCCTAGCCGCTAAAGTCCTCACCTTGAACGCCCCGGGATCCCAGATGGGCGCCAGTTGTAATCCCGGCAGCTCCACTTCCCATCCAGCTCCCTGCTTGTGGCCTGGGAAAGCAGTTGAGAACGACCCAATGCTTTGGGACCCTGCACCTACATGGGGGATCTGGAAGAGGTTCCTGGTTCCTAGCTTCGGATCGTCTCAGTACCGGCCATTGTGGCTCACTTGGGGAGTGAATCATCGGACGGAAGATCTTCCTCTCTGTCTCTCCTCCTCTCTGTATATCTGACTTTGTAATAAAACTGAGTAAATCTTTAAAAAAAAAAACATGGTGGGAAAATTCCCTTTTATATTTGGGAAGAAAAATGACTTGGGGACCCAGAATACCCTAACTGCCTACCACCCAGTCTAACTCCTCACACATTATGGGCAAGCAGAACAATGGCTAACAATGAGCAGGTTGGTCGGGACAAAGCCCCTCAAAGCGCCCTCCCCCTCCCCCGCCGCTATAATCCTGTCCTGCTTGTCCTTGATGAAACAAAAAGCCATCCAAAGAATGACTGACTTGATTTCTTTCCATTCACATGATGAGCTAAAATTTCGGAAGGGTGGGCAGGCACTTCTGTCTAGCAGAACATACCCTCTGGGCAGAGGCAAGAGTTTTGTAAACTTCCAGGGACTTCCCCTTTTCTCATTCCAAGAGAAGCCACCCTGACTACCTATTAGCCCATCTTCCTGTCACAGTGGGTAGGGCCATTGGAAAGCAGCTGGGCTTAGGGAGGCTGGAAACTAGACTACCCACTGAGTGGCGAGTGGTGACTTCCCAGAGAGCGATCCGGACCAGGTGGGAGACCGTGGAGTGCCACGGTGGGTGTGCGGCTGGACAGTGTTTTGCTGGCTCCAGGAAGAAAGCATCACTCTAAGCTGATATGGAACGTAGACACTCCCAAGTCTAGAGAAGTGGCAGTGTGTTGGTGGTGAGTGAGGAGGAAGGGGACTGCTGCTGTGAGCCAGGCAGAGAGATGAGAGCCTGCCCTTTGTCTGCATCCATCCTCCTTGCTGTCCATCCTCGGTCTTCCTCTGCCTTCCTTAGCTTTACTGTTTTCCTTCGGACCATATAGAGTGGCTCCATCCTTCAGGTTTCAGGATCGCACTGTACCATTTCTGTTTGTCAACTAAAGATAAATATGGTTTTTTAAAAAGATTTATTTATTTTTATTACAAAGTCAGATATACAGAGAGGAGGAGAGACAGAGAGGAAGATCTTCCGTCCAATGATTCACTCCCCAAGTGAGCCGCAATGGCCGGTACTGAGACGATCCGAAGCTAGGAACCAGGAACCTCTTCCAGATCTCCCATGTAGGTGCAGGGTCCCAAAGCTTTGGGCCGTCCTTGACTGCTTTCCCAGGCCACAAGCAGGGAGCTGGATGGGAAGTGGAGCTTCTGGGATTAGAACCGGCGCCCATCTGGGATCCCGGGGCGTTCAAGGCGAGGACTTCAGTAGCTAGGCCTCGCCGCCTGGCCCGATAATTATGTTTTTTTTAGAGATTTATTTATTTATTGGAAAGGCGGATATACAGAGAGGAGAGACAGAGAGGAAGATCTTCCGTCCGATGGTTCACTTCCCTAGTGGCCGCAATGGCCGGAGCTGAGCTGATCCTAAGCCAGGAGCCAGGAGCTCTTTCTGGTCTCCCACGCGGTGCAGGGTCCCAAAGCCTTGGGCCATCCTCGACTGCTTTACTAGGCCACAAGCAGGGAGCTGGATGGGAAGTGAGGCTGTCAGGATTAGAACCAGCGCCCATATGGGTTCCCGGTGCATTCAAGGCAGGACTTTAGCCATTAGGCCACCATGCAGGTCCTGATATACCTTTTTTAAAAAGATTTTTTTTTTTTTTATTTGAAAGAGTTTGAAAGGCAAGGTCTTTAACCACTATGCTATCGCGCTGGGCCCAAATATGTTTCATAGAAACAGTAAGAAAATGGGTGGATGTTTGACCTGTTGGTGGAGATGACACTTGGGATGCACGCCCCTGTGTTTAAGTACTTGGTCTGTTCCTGACTTTATTGTTCATGCCAGTTTCTTGGTCATGAATAGTCTGGGAGGCAACAGATGACTGTTCAAGCACTTGGGGCCCTGCCTCCATGAGGGAGACCTTGATTGAGTTCTGAAGTGAACAGCCTATGGGAGATTTCCGTTTGTCTCTCACATAAATAAATACATTCTTAGAGGTTTTTTTTCCATCCCTAAGAAAGAAATGTTTGTATACATATACTAGTATATATACATGTATGCATTCATATTTCTGTACAAGAGTAATGATTGGGCCCGGTGTGAAAGCCTAAATCCTTGCCTTGAATGTGCCAGGATCCCTATGGGTACCGGTTCATGTCCCGGTTGCTCCACTTCCCATCCAGCTCCCTGCTTGTGGCCTGGGAAAGCAGTCGAGGATGGCTCAAACCCCTGGAACCCTGTACCCTTGTGGGAGACCCAGAAGAAGCTCCTGGCTTTGGACTGGTTCAGCTCTAGCTGTTGTGGCCACTTGGAAACTGAACCAAGAGATGGAAGATCTTTCTATCTCTCTTATCTGTGTATCCACCTTTCCAGTAAAAATAATAATAAAAGATTAAGAAAAAGAGTAAATGGTTTGGTTCCTTAAAATGGGGCATTGTTGGACCTGGTGCAGTGGCCTAGCGGCTAAAGTCCTCGCCTTGAACATGCCGGAATCCCATATGGGTGCCGGTTCTAATCCCAGAAGCTCCACTTCCCATCTAGCGCCCTGTTTGTGGCCTGGGAAAGCAGTCAAGGACGGCCCAAAGCTTTGGGACCCTGCACCCACATGAGGGACCTGGAGAAAGTTCCTGGCTCCTGGCTTCGAACTGGCTCAGCTCCGGCTGTTGTGGTTACTTGGGGAGTGAGTCATTGGACGGAAGATCTTCCTCTCTGTCTCTCCTCCTCTCTGTATATCTGACTTTGTAATAAAAATAAAAAAATCTTTAAAAAAACAAAGGGAGTATTATTCTTAACATTATTCACTCTCTGCTATAGCTAAATCTCTTCAAACAGTAAAGAAAGGTGGCTTTTTAAAAAGACTTTTGTTTTTTATTGGAACGACAGATCGGATTTATGGAGAGAAGCAGAGAGAAAGATCTTCTGGTCTGCGTGGTCACTCCCCAAATGGCCACAAAGACCGAAGCTGAGCTAACCCAAAGCCAGGAGATAGGAGCTTCTTTTGGCTCCCAAGTGGGTGCAGGGTTCCCACGCTTAGAGCCATCCTATGCTGTTTTCCCAGGCAGTAAGCAGGGGGTTCAATGGGAAGTGGAGCAACCGGGACATGAACCCGTGTGGGATCCTGGCACTTACAAGGTAAGGATTTAGCCATTTAGCCATCGCACCGGGCTCTCAAATCTATCTTTAAAAATCAGGTTTTACTTAATTATTTAAAATGCTAAGTTGCAGTGAGAGAGAGAGAGAGAGAGAGGTCTTTCATCCTCTGACTAATTCCTCAGAAGGCTTCAGTGAGCTGGGGCTGGACCATGCCCAATCCAGGAATCTGGAACTCCATCCTGGTCCCCACCTGGGTGTCAGTGACTGCTCTCCCAGGGGCATTAGCAGGGAGCAGAAAGGAAAGTGGAAAAGCAGTGTCTGGAACCCTTGCCCACATGGGATGCCACTGTTTCAGGTCATGGCTTAACTCAGTGTGCAAGCCAGCTGTCAAACCCTTCTTTTCAAAGCCAATTGTAGAGGAGGATGAAGTAGGGGCCAATTCTTAGTGCTGGATGAGCAAGCCTGCAGCTCAGTTCCATAAAGGACAGCAGAAACTTGCGGCTGGGAGTTCATCCCATGTACTTTTCTTCCAGATATCCTGGCACTGTATCCCTGTGCCCTGCGCACTTGACAGTCAGAGTCCTGCTGTCCCGGACCATGCTCCCGCCCGTGGTGTGAGCACCCGCTGGTGTGGTAGATATGGGTCGATCTTTAAGGAGTTGAATTTAAATGAGGAGAGGCGAAAACTCTTTAGAATTAAGTGTGCTGTTTCATAGCAGTGAGTACAAAGGAAGACTCTTAAGGGCAACTTTGAGTTAAAACATGTTTTCCTGACTGCCTGGAATTGTCAGTGTTCACAGGACGTACTCTTAGATCATTAATTGCCTTTTGGTTATGGAACTCGAAAGTGGAGGCTTGTTCCTCGTAGTGTTGCCCTAGCCAGATGTCTGGTGTTCCCTCTTTTGTTCTGGCCAAGGTTTCGCTGGGCATCATTAATTCTTTATGAGGAGGGATGCCACGCAGAGATAACCCGCCTGTGTCCTTCCTGGCGTGCCAAGGCTTGTAATCCAGACGTGTCCAGCCTGTAGGCTGGGGCTCTGAGCGTTACACCTCCGAGGCTTGCAGGAGGAATACTTGGCAGTGGCATGGGCTCTCATCTCTGTTGTTTTTATTTTTTTGTCTTTCCTGGAGCAAACACATTTGTCTTTCCAGCGCAGGCTCTCTGGAGGAAGGTTGCCTTTGTCCCTGGAGACGCAGTACAGTTCTGCTAGGGCGTCTTGCATGGGGTGCTTTGGTCATCTTTCTTTCTTTTTTAAGATTTATTTATTTTTTATTGGAATGGCAGATATACAGAGAGGAGGAGAGACAGAGAAGAAGATCTTCCATCCACTGACTCACTTCCCAAATGGCCACAGCAGTTGGAGCTGAGCCAATCTGAAGCCAGGAGTCAGGAACCTCTTCCAGGTCTCCCACGCTGGTGCAAGGTCCGAAGGCTTTGGGCCGTCCTGGACTGCTTTCCCAGGACACAAGCAGGGAGCTGGCACTTGCAAGACGAGGATTTTAGCCACTAGGCTACTGTACTGGGCCCTTCGGTCAGCATTTATGAGTTGGGTTTTGCAGCAGGTAGTGAGGTAGTGGGTCTCTTGTGCCACTTCTCCCTCTGTGCCTGGTTATGGTTCTTGCTTGCTTCTGGCCTGCAGGTAAAAGGGGAGAAAATAGATGCATCACAGGAATCGCATGGTTTTAATTAAAAATGCCATTCGGCAGCAGAATAAAAAGCATACTTGTCTGTTCTAAGGCCTAACTCCTATTAAATTTTAGTTAAGATACTCTTAATTTGATAATTTTTTCCCAGGCCTTGCTATCAGCTTAGGTTTGTGTGATTCTTTTGATATTTCAATATTAAGTAATTGAAAAGGATTATATTCTAGTTCAAGAACGTGTTTTCTATTGGCCTATCTCCATTTTTACAGGATTAAAAGATATCACATAAAATAAACCATTAGCAATTTTATAGATTGCCTTTTGGGGAATGCCAAAAATTTTTGAAACATTAACAATTAAATCTTTTCATTAAAACCTTTAAAAAGAAAGAAAGAAATTAGCATCTCTTAGAACACTGAGAAGTGGAATAACATAGTTGATAAAAGTAAAAAAATGGGACTAGTGTTTGGGGTGGGTGTTTGGCACAGGGATTAAGGCACCTTGTGGGATACCTGTAACCCATGCCTGCATCCCATGTCTGAGAGCATGTTCCAAGTTCTGGCCAGAGCACAACCCGCAGCAGCAGGTGGTGCTTTGGGTCCCTGCCCCCCAGGCAAGCGACCCGAGGGAACACTGGGCTCCTGTCTGACCTGGCCCGTCCCCTGCTATTGCAGGTGTTTTCAGGAGTGACCCAGAAGACACTTGCTCTCTACCAATTCCTGCTTTCGAATAAAGTGAAAATAAAGAAGCAAACGTTTTAAAGTATCTTGGGGACGGTGGCCTAGAGGAATGAGCCACCCTTACATGCCCCAGTTTTCTCATCTGTGAAATGAAGGCCTTGGGCACTTACGTAGTTTCCTTGTCATGAGTATTAATTGATCATTAGAACTGCATGTCGCATAGTAAGCAGTTGATCATGTTCGTATTTAGTTGTTGGCTACTTTAAGTATAATGAAATTGTAGTTATGGTAGATTTAATCTTTTAATTTTAATTTCATATGGAGGAATGGGTTTTTTTTGTTTTTTTAGATTTTTTTTTTTTAATACTTATTTGAAAGGAAGAGTTACAGAGGGAAAGGGAGAAAGTGAAATAGATCTTGTGTCGGCGCATTCACTCCGTAAACGGCTGCAATGGCCAGGGTTGAACGGAACTGAAACCAAGAGCTTCGTCTGGGTCTCCCAACGTGGGTTGTAGGTGTGCAGGGTCTTGGGCCATCTTCTGCTGTTTTCCCAGGCGTATTAACAGGGAGCTGGATAGCAACTAGAGCAGCACAGACTTGAACTGGTACCCATATGGGATGCAGGTGCTGCAGCTCATCTGCTGTGCCATAATGCTGGCCCCTCCGTATTTTACAGTTGATTGTAATTATTCATTCAGGTCAAACTCTCCTTTTTATATATAGTTTAAAGCTTAGTACATACATTGCTTCAAGGTATTCTTCAGGTTACATGTTGAAAAACATGCATTTGAAATATCCTTTAAGATCAGGAAAGAAAATATGAGTGCTTTTGAATAGCCAGGATTTAGTTCCTGTTTGAATTGTGTGCAGGCGACTGGCTGCATTTCTCTTCATGCCTAAATGGTGCAATAATAGGAGAGCTTTGCAGTGGTACAATTATTGGAAACACGTAACATATTGAAGGCGCCCTCCTAGGCAGTGATAGGTTAGCGTGAGAACTGGGCGCAAGTGGAGTATCCATGATGCGTTTTTGTTACTCTGTTCCACCACCACCAAATACTCCATCCTCCCCTGGCTTATTTTACCAGTTTCATTCATTTGACTATTTTGTCAAGGTTGCAGATTACTCATTCTGAATGTGGAAGTTTTAGTTTGAAGACCAGGGCCTGGCGTTGTGGTCAAGCTGCTCCCAGTGGTGCTGTTATGCCACATGGACTCTGCTTTGTGTCCCAGGTGCTTCACTTCTTTTTTTTTTTTTTTTTTTAAAGTTATTTATTTATTTTTATTGCAAAGTCAGATATACTGAGAGGAGGAGAGATAGAGAGGAAGTAGAGCTGCCGGGATTAGAACCAGCGGTCATATGGGATCAAGGCGAGGACCTTAGCCACTAGGCCACACCGCCGAGCCCCCAGCTGCTTCACTTCTAATCCAACTCCCTGAGAATGAGCTGAGCGAAGCTGGTGCAAGATGGCCCAGGAGTTGAGGCTTCTGCTGCCCATGTGGGAGACCTGGATGAGGCTCCTGGCTTTAGCCAGTCTCAGCGTTGCCTGTTGCAAACACTCAGGGAGTGAACTAGCGCATAGAAGATCGATCTGTTGCCTCTCCTAGAACTCCTGACTTTCAAATATAGAAGTAAATCTTTTTGTTTTTGAAAGTTATGTTGAAATTACATGGTAGTGGACCTGTAAGAGCCCAAAGCAGCAGATGACCCATTTCCTTGACAGAATGGCAGAAAGTACAGTTTAAGCAAGACTCAAGTCTGTAATGAATACGTGTGCCACTAAGCCACAGGTTCAGTTTGGAGTCACTTCATTTTCTGAAGAAAGCCTGAGAGAATTTGAAATCTTTGGGAAAGTCTTTCAAGACCATGAGCATTTATTGTGGACTGGTAAAACATTTCATGTTAAAAGGGTGTTTAATTGTAAATTGCACTTCTATTAAAGCATTTCTAAGAGTGTGTCCCATTAGGACATAGTCAATTGGGGCCTGATCATTGCTGCCTCCTGCAGTGTGTTGGCGTAGCTTACGTAATATGTGGCGCCCAGGTGGTTATTTAATGGGAAGGCCTGCTAGCCCTGGTGCATAGTAGTGATTTGCCTTGATTAGAATATTATGAAACAGACTTGATGACGAACGTTAAAGTAAATAGGTATCAAATGAGTGATAAAATGGTCCGTGAAGGATATAGTGAAATCGCTGTGATGTTACCTTGGCAGCAGTAGAAAAGAACTCTCCAGCATTTCAACAGAAAAGTGTCAGTAACATCACAGTACCATTCTACACAGAGACACTTGGACTTGTCACATCTCCTAGTGGCATATTCCAAGTCTTCTAAGAGTCTACATGAGCAGGAAGCTGGAGCCAAGAGCCAGAGGTGGGCATCAAATGTAGGCACTCTTATGAGATGCAGGCCCTTCACCAGAATCATAACTACCAGGCCAAACGCCTGCCTCTGGCATTACCTGTCTTTTATCAAAGTAATTACGCTTGGCTTCCTGCTTTCCCTCTTCTGAAAAACCACCCGTTTCATTGCCCATATTCCAACATGTGTAAATCAACAGTTGTTGGTAGATTTTGGCTTTTGCAGATTGTAGCCATCCAGTCTGTACCACTGAGATTGAACAGTGAGGTTATGTTGTTGCACTCTTTGAGTAGACTTTTGCAGATAAAAACCAGTCTGGATTTTTCCACTTTTGCATCAGGCTGCTTCTGGTTCCTGGGTCCAGGATACCACAGTGTGCACCTGTGTGGCAAAAACATTGTAGACTTGGTAGGCAAGCAGGCAGAGAGAAGCACCAGCGTGCGGTGCTGCCTTGCTACCGCTCGCCGCAAGCTGGAGAGCAGCACACCTGTGGGCTTTTGACTTCTAATGCTTCTGTGTGTTTAAGCGGGAAGATGTGGTAACTGTGATGTCGGGAACAACAGCCTCCTGTCATCAGCCAGTTTTTCAAGCTGCAGAGTGCTTTGGTTTTATAATATTGAGTTTGGCTTTAAGAAAAGAAAATCAAGATATTACCACACATAAACCCATTGCTTGAACAGTTGCCAACTTAACTGGCAGACAAGTTCGGGTATGTTTTGTTTCAAGTCCTTGCATACAAAGAAGAAAATCCAGGGCAAGAGTTGCTCAGGGGCACTAGGTTACCAGTGGTTCCAGAAGATCAGCCAACAACCCGGTGAGTAAGCCAAAGCAGATTGGTTAGAGTCCTGACTTTGCTAGTTGAGTCAAGAGATGGGGGTACTGAGTTATGCAACGCTCTTGGCGGGGAGGATGAACAGGGCTCTGTGTGCTGTTTCGGTAGAAAATGACTTAGCAAAACAAGTGGCAGGAAGGGGTATTGGCGTGCCCCCTTCTCTGGTCCCAGGAAGGTCCAATGCAGAACAAGCTTTATTGGTGCAGGTTGGTGCTGTGCCAGCGCCTTGCTTGTGTCTGGCCACTGCGGTACACATGGGGATACAGCCAGAGCCTTAAGTACCTTTTATTTTATTTTATTTTTTATGAAGATTTATTTTCATTGGAAAGGTGGATATACAGAGAGGAGGAGAGACAGAGGGAAAGATCTTCCGTCCGATGACCACAATGGCCAGTGCTGCAGCTATCCGAAGCCAGGAGCCAGGAGCTCTTCTGGGTCTCCCACACGGGTGTAGGATCCCAAGGTTTTGGGCTATTTTTGACTGCTTTCCCAGACTACAAGCAGGGAATTGGATGGGAAGCGGAGCTGCAGGGATTAGAACCGATGACCACATGGGATCCCTGGGTGCGTTCAAGGCAAGGACTTTAACCACTACGCTATCGCACTGGGCCCTTAAGTACCTTTTAGACCAGGAATGATTTTCTTTTTTCTTTTAAGTTTAAGCCACACCTCTTTAGTTGTTTTTTTTTGTTTTGTTTTGTTTTTGATTTTTTTTCACATTTTCTTCGAAAGGTAGAGAGACAGATATGAACTTCCTTCCGCGAATGAATTCCCTAGATGCCTGTAATAGCCAACAGTGTGCAGACCAAAGACAGGAGCTGGGAACTCTACTTGGGTCTCCCGTGTGACTGGCAAGGATGCAGCTGCTAGAACTATCACCTGTTACATTAGGGTTTCCATTAGCAAGAAGCTGGGATAAAAAGAAGAGCTGGAACATGAACCCAGGCACTCTAACTTGGGGTCTGGGCATCCTAACTAGTGATTTTTTTCAAAAAGCATTTTATCTATTTATTTTAAATAGTTTTCATTTGTTTATTTTTTTATTGGAAGGAATTACAGGGAGGAGAGACAGAGAGAAAGACCTTCCATGTACTGGTTCACTCCCCAAATGACTGCAATGGCTGGAGCTGAACAGGGTCCCAAGGTTTTTGGCCATCCTACACTGCTTTCCAAGATCATAGGCAGAGAGCTGGATGGACGTAGAGGAGGAGCCGGCATGCGAATTGGTGCCCATATGGGATCCCGATGCTTGCAGACGGAGGATTAGCCAATTGAACCATTGTGCCAAGCTTCCCCAGACCCCCTAACTAATTGGTTGAATCAGTATGTTGAATGTATGTACCCTAGTTTGTTTTCTTTCTTTCTTTCTTTCTTTCTTTCTTTCTTTCTTTCTTTCTTTCTTTCTTTCTTTCTTTCTTTCTTTCTGTTTTTAATGTTTAATTATCATCTTTGGACATTTAATTTATAGAACTGTTTGTTACTCTGCCTTTGAAAAAAAGAAACAACATTTTTTTTTAAAAAAAGAAGAAATAAATAAAAAGGGGACTGTCCCTGTGGCATAGCAAGTGAACCAGCCACCAACAATTCCAGCATCCCATCCGGGCACTGGTTTGAGTTGTGGCTGATCCACTTCCTGTCCAGCTCCTTGACAATGTGCCTGAGAAAGCAGAGAGCAGCAGAGGTGGCTCTGGTCTCCTGTACTAACATGGGAGACTTGGAAGAAACTCCTGGGTTCCCCAGATGTTGGGGAACATCTCTCTCTGTCTCTCTTTGTAACTTTACCTCTCAAAGAAACAAAACTAAATGTCTGTGAACTTGTGTGTGTGTGTGTGTGTGTGTATAACTTAACTACGTATTATTTTTGATACTGTAGCTGAACTGTGCAGGGCAGAATCTAAAAATAAAATTAAATTTTTTGTTCAAGCCAAAAACTTGGGAGATTAGTTTTCAGCAGATTGGTGAACTTTATTACTGGTTCCATGAGTCCTTGATGCCTCCAGGCTCAGTGGGTAGAAGAAAGAAGATACAAGTGTGCTGCCCAGTGCGACGTTGCCATTACTCTTAAGGAGTTTAGTTGCTTGTGTTTTTGTGTAATTGTTTGGACAATTCTTCGAAACTTGACCATCACATATAGACTCGATTTTAAAGCTTTTTTTTTTTTAAATCAAACACATTATGGGATATGGTAATAAGAATTACATAGATGTTAACCATTAGTATTATCGAACATGTACCTGTGTGCTTACCATGGTCTTAAACCCTTTCAGATTTATCTCATTTACCTGAACCTGTGAACTGGGGTTACGGATGAATGTGTCTCCCCCCCAAAAGTGTCTTGAAGTGCTGACTGTTGGTACCCAAGAATGTGATTGAAGCTGGAAATGATATTCTGATTCAATCAAGCTATGATGAGGTCGTTGAGGTGTGCCCTGATTCAGTATGACTCACATCCTTATAAAAAAGGACACAAACACGAAGAGAATGCCATGTGACTACCAAGGACTGGAGTGGGATGCTATAAGCCAAGACATGCATGGGTTTCTGACAACTCCCCCAGAAGTCAGAAAGAGGCATGGAGGGTCCTTCTCTGGATTTCTGCAGAAATTGCCTCTGGGGTACATTGACTTTGGACACACAGCCTCTAGAACCACAGGTTGGCATATCCGTGTTTGTGTAAGCCCCCCAGGTGTTCGTATAGCAAGTGGCAGCCCTAGAAACCCCTAGAGCCGGGCCTTTGTTTTAGTAGTAGCTTTGAGCTGATGGGAGAAAAGAGCCAGATGTCAAGAGCCTGAAGCCCTTTTGACCTGGGCTCTTGGCAGATCCCGGCACCTGGCCCTATAGAAAAGAAAAATTGAGCAAACAGAGAAGCGAGCCTCAGTGAGAACCCTGGCAAACCTAGCTAACACATGCTTACTGGCTGTGGGTGGAGGCGCCTGGGAGGAAAGAGGCCTCCCCTCCTCCCCACCCTCCTCCTCCTCCCCCTCCCCCGCGGGTCTGCTGAGTAACTGGACACAGTTTCCTTGATGAGTGCCCAGCATTTCTTTTTCCGTTATTTGAGAGGGGCAGTGACGTGACTGTAGAATGGGAGGAAGTTACCCTGCGCCCCATGTTCCCACCAAATAAGGCCTCAGTCCGATGCTGTGGCTTCTCTCCTTTTCAAATCATTTACCATCATGACAGTTACTTTTTTTTCCTTGTGAAGGTGGGGTGAAAGAGAGGTGGTGGTGATAATGGGAACTGCAGGATGCCTGGCGTCTTCACTCTGAAGTGATGAGATGAAAACATCATTTCCTAGAGAAAACCCAACTTTCTTTGCCTTCATCTCCCCATCCCAGCTGCTGACACAGGCAGAGTTGGAAGGCAGTGGGGTGCAAAACTATTTATTTAGAAAAAGTTTCTTTAGTTGAAAGAGTTATGTAGGGGAAGACAGTGTGAGAGAGAGAGAGTGAGTCTTCTACCTATTAGTTCACTTCCCACATAGCTGTAACATCCTAGTCTGGGCCAGGTTGAAGCCAGGAGTCTGGAAGTCCATCCAGATCTCCCACATGGATGCAGGGATCCAAGCCCTTGAACTATCTTCCACTGCTTTCCCATGCTCAGTATTAGGGGAGCTATGTTGAAAGTGGAGCACCTAGGACTTGAACCTGTACCTGTGGGATGTAGCTACTAGACCACAATGCCAGCTCCAGCGAGGAAGGCTTAGCTCCACACAAATCAGAATCTCACTGAGGTCGTGGAGCTGACTTCTTATCCCCGTTTCCCCCTCCCCCCACCCCCATATTCTTTTTCCCTATTTTCATTTGAAAGGCAGAGAAACACAAAATCGGAAAGCTTTTCCCACCCATGATTCACTCCCCAGATCTTCACAAAAACCCGGGCTGGGCCGGGTTAAAACAGAGCTCCAAACTCGCTCGGTCTGGAGCTCTCAGATACCAGGTGGGGATTCAAGTCCTTGAATCGTGATCTATGGTGTCTGAGAACGCATGTTGGCAGGAAGCTGACTGGGAAGTGGAAGAGCCAGGACTTGGACCAGGCACTCGGATAAGGGATGCAGGTGTTCTGAGGGTGTCCTAGACTTCTTGAAGTGCTGTCTAGGGTGAGACACAAGTTGAGGAGGGTCAGGGGCTTTGGCAGAGGGGGCTGGGCTTCAGGTCTTCAAAAAAAATGGTCTGTCCTCAATGTTTTAAAACCAGCAGCCCCCAAAATCTTACGTTCTACATGTCTGCATTCCGGAAGGAGTTAATGGAACTTCCGGGGTGAAAAAACCCACCTCTGCCACTTCCCTTCCCAGGTCTTGAGGCTAGGCACGTGAGTGCAGGTTAATAGCTGGAAGGGCTTCGGGTTGGGAATGAAACTTAGAGAGGATGTGGAAACAATTTGTAGCATATTTTATTCTCTGTAGATTGTGTACTGGACAGTTAAAATCTAGTGGGATGTACATTCTAAAAAGTTCAGGTTTCTGAATAAATTCATATTAATCCCTACCATTCGTTCAGAGGAAATGCTTTTAGAGCCATATCTTCATAAAATCATAAAGTGGATATTTAGAAAAATAGACTCCCCTAGTGCATCCATGGCCCATTCTGTTCATAGAGGACTGCTCCCCGTAGTCCTTGATTGCTTTATTACCTTTTCCAACTGCAGTTGAATGATTCAAGCCAAAACCTCCAACGCTTCCCTTTGGAGACTATTACATAGTACAGCCAACATCCCATTAAGAAACTTCAACTTTGCAGAGGAAACGCAGAGTTTAAAGTTCAGGTGGAGAAGGAAGGCGACGTGGTGCCGTGGACAGATGCACATTAACCTAAAAGAGTGGCAGGAATCAGTAATTTGGAAGCAAGGGCAGCAGTGGGTGAAGAGAAGGAATGTAGACCTCCAGTCAGTGCTGTGTGCAGGTGACATACAGAAAGTTGCCTGTCCAGGACACTCGGAAAGCTTGTGATTCAAGCAGAACAGAAGACCAGCTGTTACTATAGCTGGGATGGGAAATGACTCAAGACTTAAGGAAGGTTTCCATCGATGAGAAGTCAAAGGGAGATTAAACTCTGCCATGGGTTTTGAGGGTGGGTGACTCTAATAGAGGCAGCATTAACCCCCAAGAGTTGTGACAACAGGAAACGTCGCAAAATAGGGAAAATGAAGCAAACTTAGGACAGCAGTATTGACTCAGCTGCCTCCACCATTAACAACATCCCTTTATCCAATAAATTAATGATCCCATTCCTGGCTGGCATGTTTCACTGGAAGGTAATCTTTAATCCTGGCTTTTAAAAAAGATTTATTTATTTATTTATTTGTTTATATTGGAAAGTCAGATTTACAGAGAGAAGGAGAGACAGAGAGGAAGATCTGCCATCCACTGGCTCACTCCACAAGTGGCCACAATGGCCAGAGCTGAGCCAATCTGAAGCCAGGAGCCAGGAGCTTCTTCTGGGTCTTCCATGTGGGTGCAGGGTCCCAAGGCTTTGAGCTACTGTTTTCCCAGGCCTCAGGCAGAGAGCTGGAAGGGAAGTGAAGCAGCTGGGATACAAACCAGCACCGATATGCAAGGGAAGAACTTTAGCCACCAGGCTACTGAGCTGGGCCCACAATTCTGGAATTTTTAAGAATAGCATGGTTTCTTGATATTCTTGCATTTTCTCCTCCTTCCCTATATTGTTCTTCCTTCCTCCACCTTGCTTTTCTTCCCTTCTCTTCTCTCCCCCTTCTTTTCTTCTTCCTTTTTTCTTCTTCTTCTTTTTTAATTACAAAGTCAGATATACAGAGAGGAAGAGACAGAGAGGAACATCTTTTGTCCGATGATTCACTCCCCAAGTGACCGCAGCGGCTGGAGCTGAGCCAATCCAGAGCCAGGGTCCCAGAGTCTCTTCCAGGTCTCCCACACGGGTGCAGTGTCCCAATGCTTTGGGCCGTCCTCGACTGCTTTCCCAGGCCACAAGCAGGGAGCTGGATGGGAAGTGGAGCTGCTGGGATTAGAACTGGCGCCCATATGGGATCCTGGAGCGTTCAAGGCGAGGACTTTAGCCGCTAGGCTATGGAGCTGGGCCCTTAACTCTTAATTCTTCTGAGATTTAAGACATTTTATATTTCCTTATTAGCCATCACCACCGTCCCGCCCCCACTTTTTTTAGGTTCTGCTTTTAGATTGTAATTTTCCTGAAAGAGAAATGCAAAAGCGTAGTCTGTGGGGAAATGTCTCTGTGGGTGGAATTTTGAACCAGACCGTGAAAGATGGATAAAGGATGGCTTGCCTGCCTGCCTCTTCCTTCCTTCCTTCCTTCCCTGTCTCTCTCTTTTCTTCCTTCCTTCCTTATTTCTTTTTTTCTTTTAGAGATTAATTTATTTTTATGGGAAAGGCAGATTTACAGAGAAGAGAGTCAAAGATCTCTGCCCGTGGCTGGTTCACTTCCCACATGGCTGCAGTGGAGCAGGAGCTAGGAGCCTCTGCCAGGTCTCCTACGTGAAAGCAGGGTCCCAAGGTTTTGAGCCATCCTCAACTTCCTTCCCAGGCCATGTGCAGGAAGCTGGGTGGGAAGTGACTCAGCCAGGACACGAATTAGTGCCCATGTGGAATCCTGGTCCTTGCAGCCGGAGGTTAGCCAGTTGAGCCATTGTGCCAGCCCCACGATGGCTCTTGCCTTTACTTTCTTAAAAACTTTTCATCATTTATTGCTTTAAGTTGCCACTTCAAATTCATGGTGATTAAATAGCATGTCATATATATGCCGCACGCTTTGTGCTTCTGTGGTCTCTTCAGTGCTGAACTGCGAGTGCTTTGACTGAGTACTCGTGCAGTCCAGGTTCCTGAGGGGCCAGAGTTAAACGGGTTGACCAAGGAAGGACCTGAAAATGGGCCACATAAGTGACTTCCTAGGGAAAACACCTTTTTAGCAGAATGAGCATCTTCCCAGGCTTGAAGATGAACTTGGTGAGTTCTGGGAGTAAAGCCAAGGACTGTGTGATTAGGAGAGTCTTGACACTGGTGCAGAACTCATCCAGGCATCACATGATACAGGCCCTCATTGGCCAGTGTCAGAGAGTGATCGGAAGCCAGGGAAGGGATCAACGTCAGGTCTGTTCTTCATCTTGTTGGTAATGGCTTGGAGGCCGCTGATGGGGAAACGTGCTTGTGGCTTGGGCCTGGATTTGAGAAGTGGCCAAGTTTGGGAACTTGTGGGTGTGGGCTGGATCTTAGCAGGTGGAATGGCAGGGAAAGAGAAGACAAGGGCAGTGAGATGTGCCCCTGGATCCTGTAGATGGCCAAGGGGGCTTTTGTCTACCAAGGGCCATTGCATTTTCATAACATTATTTGCAAGCCATATAAAATTATCAGCTTAATTATCATTCTATTTGTTGGATTTCCTTTTTTTCCCTTGTTTTCATTTTTTCAAAGATTTACTTATTTTTATTAGAAAGTCATATTTACAGAGAGAGGACAGAAAGAAAGATCCTCCATCTACTAGTTCACTCTCTAAGTGGCTGAAATGGCCAGAGCTGAGCTAGTCTGGAACCAGAAGCCTCTTCAGGGTCTCCCACGCAGATGCAGGGTTCCAAGCCCTGGGTCGTCTTCAACTGCTCTCCTAGACTACAAGCAGAGAGCTGGATGGGAAGTGGAGCAGCTGGGGTATGAACTGGTACCCACATGGGATCTTGGCAGATGCAAGGCAAAGACTTTAACCACTAGGCTATTGTGCTGGCCTCCCCCCTTTTTTATATAAGATTTATTTATTTTTATTGGAAAGGCAGATTTACAGAAAGGAGAAACAGAAAGATCTCCACCTGCTAGTTTACTCCCCCAGTGTTGGGAGCTGAACCGATCCAAAGCCAGGAGTCAGGAGCTTCTTCTGGGTCTCCCACATGGGTGCAAGGTCTCAAGGCCTTGGGTTGTCCTCTGCTGCTTTCCCAGGCCACAGCAGGGAGCTGGATGAAGCAGCTGGGACATGAACCTGTGCCCATATGGGATCCTGGTGCTTGAAGGGGGGAGGATTAGCTAACTGAGCCATTATGCGAGGCTGATTTATTGAATTTCTAGACCTGCTTGTTGTTGCCTTTATTGCCAGGCAGCTCATATCCCTGTGGGGCTACTGTTTGGACACGTAAGCCTGGATGTGAAGAATTGAGATAACACCCATTTTTATTAAACTAATTTCGGGTGGTTACGTTTCGAAAGCAGGCCACAAGAAGGGAGCTGCATGGGAAGCAGGGCCGTGGGGATCAAAACCAGCGCCCATTTGGTATCCCTGCACGCACAAGGCGAGGACACTAGCCGCTTGGCTATCGTGCCGGGCTCTCCAGCTCTCTGTTATTGCATACCCTGGGAGTCAGTAGACTGTCAACCAAATGATTGGGTCCCTGCCATACATGTGGGCGACATGGGTAGAGTTCCTAGCTCCTGGCTGGCGCCCTCCATCTGGTGGGTGTGGATGTTTGGAGAACAGCCAGTGTGTGGGATCTCTCTCTCTCTCAGATTTCTTAAAAGTTGGGAAAAAAAAGTATTATTATTAAAAGTTAGGTTTATAAATGATAATGAAGCTGGTGGGTAGCTAGGATTACGCTGACATGCTCTTTCCTGTAAGAAAGTCTACTGAGAAAACTCAGACCACGTCTGTTTTGTGTGTTTTATGGTTTTATTTGTTTATTTTATTTGCAAAGTTTATAGAGAGGGGGAGAGAGACAGAGAGACACAGAGAGAGAGAGAGAGAGAGAGAGAGAGACCGACCTTCCATTCGCTAGTTCACTCCCCAAATGGCCACAGCAGGCTGCGCTGAGCAGGTCCCAAGCCAGGAGCCAGGAACTTCTTCTGGGTCTCCCGCACAGATGGCAGTTCTTGGGCAGTTTCTGCTGCCTTCCCGGGCACGATAATAGGGACCTGCATTGAAAGTGCAGCAGTTGGAACTTGGATCGTGCCCATATGGGATGCAGGTGTTTCTATGTTTTAATAGTGACTAGGAGGACTGGCCCTAATTATGCTGCCCACAATCTTCCTGCAGGACCCCAGAATATAAAAGCAGATGAGGCGCTGAAGGCTCCACAGTGCCTTGTTAGGTTTGTCAGCAAGAGGTGTCAGACTGCTGCTGTGCCAGGCGACCAAAGTGCTGGGACTCTGACCTTTCCTGGATCGATCCAGTGGTGTGTGTTTCCAGGAAAAGGAAGAGAGGGAGGGAGCCGGGGTACTAGGGCAAGTAGATGTGAGAGCTGTTTTAGGGTGAAGTTAAGTACAAGGGCATTTTTAACAGTTTGTGGAAAACAAACTTCTCTCTTAAAAGAGAGAAGTAGAGAGAAGTTTGCAGAACATTTTAAAGTTCATATGTATGAAAAGGTCTCCAGAAAGTTCATGGAAAATACATGTTATAAAAAACTGGATGCATGCAGTAATAGATTCCAAAATTTGGGTAGCAGAATAAATTACCTTTTATTTCTAATTTTATATGAATTTACTGAAGCGCGCTTGCATTGGCTCGAGGTCATTGCCCAGTGCTCAGGCAACAGTCGTGTCCAGGGTGAGTGAGACTGAGCCCCAGGAATCCCCGGTTTCCACTGGATTCTGCTGTCAGCCCGAGTCCTCATCAGCTCCTGCTGTGAGGAGCCATGAGCCATCCCCCACCTGGAAACGTGGTCTTGGCTGAGGGGGGATGGGGTGGGGTGGGGGAGGTGTTGGTTTGCCATTCAGCAGTGTATTCTGAACCTGGTAGGGGTAGGCAGGCTGGAAGATGCTCCAGAAAGAGTTGAGGGGAGAGACAGTGTGAGCACACCACACGAGAGAATGTGATTCTAAGTCTCACATTGGCCATTCTGAGTTGCAAGAAAGGCACTGGCAATGTTACCCTGAGATGTATCAGGACGTTCATGGCTTTGGGGATGGTCTGGCCCTGAGAGGATTTCCCAGGGCAAGCACAGAGCTACCCAAGTGGGCTGGAGAGGGTGTGAGCAAAGAGTACATGGGGACTGTCACTCTTCTCTCTCTCTTCAAGGCTCTTGATTTAGCTGTTTTTTTTTTTTTTTTTTTTTTTTTTTTTTTTTCAGTTTTGGGGCTGGCATGCTTGTAGGTAAGCATAATCTTATGTGCCAGGTGTATAGCAGGCCGGGTGGGATTTTCTTGTTTTAGGGAGAAAAAAAAATTAAACCTGTCTTGATTCAACAAATATTTGTTGAGTATCGGCACCTGCCAGCCCACCTTGCCAGTGCTGTGGGGAGGAGACCCCGCTGAGCCTGTGGACTTTGTCCTGGTGGAGTCAGAACTGACCTTCCCTCTGTTTCTGGGCCGGGAGGCTTGTGGACCTCTGCCTGGAGAATTCCGGAGAGTGCGGTGGGTCTCTTGGTTGCGCACTGGCGGTATTCTTTGCAGCTCTGAAAGCTTGGGTGAGACCATCCCGGTGCGTCCAGCCATGCTGCATTGACATTCTCGACCTGTGAATTCCAGTCCTCCCAGCCCTTGCTCAGCTCAGCTTGGCTTTTTAGTTGCACTTTGGCCAAAGTATTGTTTAGCCGGAGGGCCGGCCTGGTCTGCAGGGACCCAGAACAAAGCAGAAGTGTGCCTGTTGACTTCCTCGGGGGCACAGCCACCCATTTCTATGGAGCAGCCAGGATTTCCTGAGGAAGCCTTCTGGGACGGTGAAGGCGGGGCTAAGCTGGATGTGCTGACTCCGCCCTCGGGATGTCTGCCTAGAGCTGTGTCTGGCCATACTCTTCACTGCCATTGAGTTTCAAGGTCAGTTCTCCTGGTCCTGGGCTTTTTTCCCCGTCTCTGCACCGCGTACTGGGATGTAGAGGCTAACGAGGTCACCGCTCCCCGAGGCTGCCAGAGCTGTGGGCGTGGGCGGCAGCAGCAACCGCAGTTTCCCACAGGGCTTGTGGGTGGGGTCGCTTGTGGGCCTGCAGGGTCAGCTGTGAGCCCGGCCTGAGGAAGAAATGCTGTGTTTGAGGATGTGACAATTTGTTTGGCCTGGCCAAGCACCCAGGCATATGTTTCCTCCTGTGGTGTTAAGTGAATTACTCAACTGTGTACCACGTGCCACTCAGGAGTGCTGTTAATGCACGTTGACTTAAAAAAAAAAATTAAAAGTGTAGTTGAGAGTTCCATCATCGGAGATAGCTGGTGTGTAATTTAAGTCAACAGTAAGGGTAGTTTAATGCATTTTAGACCCAACTAAGGTAAGGCTGGACTTGGGGGCTGGTGTGGACAGGCATGAATTTGAAGACTGGATCCGCTTTGTATTACCTGTGTGACAGTGGGCATGTTTATAAACCCCCTGAGTATCTGCGCCTCATTGGTGTTGCTCATTCCTTGAACTCAGTATTTTAGATACACGTGCCGTTTGGCACACATGGATAGGATGCTGATGATGCAGGGAAGGGCCAGTGCTACAGCAGCGTTGGCCGTGTAGTCTTCCCATAGCAGAGAGTTTGTTCTAGTCCTGGATGATTTACTTCAAATCTAGCTTCCTGCTGATACACCTGGGAAGGCAGCAGGTGGCGGCCTAAGGAGCTGGGCCCCTGACACACGTGTGGGAGACCTAGTTAGGATTCCTGGCTACTGGCTTTGGCCTGGCCCAGTCCTGGCTGTTGAAGCCGCTTAGGAGTGAACCAGCAGAGGGATGGTCTCTTTCTTTCTGACACTCTGGGTCTCAAGTCAATCAGGAATGAACAGGCATCAATGGGGAGAAGTCAGAAGAAGGTATTCTGCTTATTTTCCAAACTTGGGGACCCGGCGGCGTGGCCTAGCCGCTAAAGTCCTCGCCTTGAACGCCCCGGGATCCCATATGGGTGCCGGTTCTAATCCCGGCAGCTCCACTTCCCATCCAACTCCCTGCTTGTGGCCTGGGAAAGCAGTCGAGGATGGCCCAAAGCCTTGGGATTCTGCACCCATGTGGGAGACCTGGGAGAGGTTCCTGGTTCCCGGCTTTGGATTGGCGTGCACTAGCCCGTTGCAGCTCACTTGGGGGAGTGAAACATCAGACGGAAGATCTTCCTCTCTGTCTCTCCTCCTCTCTGTATATATCTGACTTTGTAATAAAAATAAATCTTTAAAAAAAAAACTTGGACCAATGAAACAAGATCAGATAACTTTTAAGGCATCTCCATATGGTGTTTGAATCTGTGTGTTGTGTCTAAGAATACATTCAATCAGGAAGCTTTTTGGTAAAGTTTTAGTGGTGGCGATGCAAACTTCTCAGAGAAGACACTTGATCTGGCCAAGCTGCGTGCGTGCGTGCATGCTTGCGTGTGTGTAATAGCTGGAATGCAGCTTGAGCAGGTGGAGACTGTATGTGTAGTAGGGGAAGTTAGGAAATAGGGTGGCCTTGCCTGTAGCTACAGCCCCTTGCTGGGAAAAGGGAAGAGGGTCTTTCTGGAAGGTGGGTTGATTACATCTCTGGGACACTCACATGTTGTTTTTATCTGTACTCACATCTGTTTCTTGCAGTGCTCCTACCTGAACAAAGGTGACTTCATTGTGTTGTAGGAAAATGTTTGAAAACCATCTGAGTTAGTCATGAGCGTTTATAAAACTGAAAGAGCAGCCACAGTGGCCAGTGATGAGAGAGCACCATGTAGTTCCGGATGGTCCACAAGGATTTTGTGAGTCTTGTATTTATTGGCAGGTGTCTCTTCCAAATACAAAACCAAACAAGCAAACAAACAAAAAAAAAAACCTGAGTAAGATTTGAAGTCAGAGTTCAGGGATTTAAAAAAGGATTTGTCTATTTTTTAATGTTTTTTTTTTAAATTATTTTTTAATAATCTTACTTAGTTGATTAGGGAACAAAGTGTCAAGGGCTACAGGGTGAAAGTGGGTAATACCATTGTTTCCACATGAATATCATTTTACCCTGTATCTGGGGTCAGGGAAAAAAACAAAGGGAAAAGCCCCACCCAACCTCCCACCCATCCCCAATCCCCAACGGGAGGCGCGCTCTGAGGGTCCTGCTCATACAGTTTTGATAGTTCATCAGTTCTGGATTGCTGCCAATCGCTCAGTTCCAATTGCAGTGAACCCTATTCAGAATCCACTGGCTGACAGTCTCTTCATGGTTGGGGTTCTAAGATCGGCAGTTCACTTGTAGGGATCTCCAAAGAAACTTCATCTGAGATGATCCCAGGCCTGATTCTTGCGCAAGTTTGCTAGTATAGAGTCCGACACCGTCCGTCACACCAATCAGCTTATGCACCTGCTGGTCGTTACAATTGCTGGGTTCGTTCTGTTTCCAGCCCTGTCTTCCTCGTGAACCAATGGGTGTTGTAGTCCAGTTCGATCCTGCCCACTACATACTGGTTCCTCACACAAACCGGTTGGAGCTGCAGCCTAGTTGGGGCGACTCCCCATAACCCCCACCAGTTCTGCCCCCTACCCTGGTTCCCATGCTTGCCAATACGCACTGCAGGCTTGTCAAGTCTGTCCCACATCCTGTTTGGCTCTCGCACGTGTCGATGGGCATTGAAGCCCAGCTCAACCCACCAACCTACTATCCAGCCTACACACCTACTGGCAGGTGCCCTTCTGTACAGCCACCCCTGTCCCTGTGTTCGTGCTGTCCAATGAGAGTGGTAGCCCCGAAGGAGGTGCCCACTATTTCCCTTCTAGGCCACACTCACTCCCAGATTATGCACTCTCCAGGTAGTTCTGGCATTTGACTTGACAGAATTAGCTCCAAGTGCCAGCCTCTGCCAGCTAGTACTGCGGCTAGCCCAACCAACCCTCACCCACTCTAGTTTTTGCTTGCACCAGTCGGAACAGTCAGCCCACCGTGGCCCTTCCCTTATCTAGCCCCCATGAGGCCCACAGGTGTAACAGCCCTGCCTATTCTGATCTGCCCCCATCCCGGCTCACGCCTTCCAATGGAAGTAGTTGTCCAGCAGGGGAGCCCACATTCCCCTGTCAGCTTTGCCTCTTCCCCCTGATTATCACATGTGCTGTTTGGGTGCTGCAACCACATCTGGTATGGCTCATCTCACCTTGGCATTCCTTATTGTGTACTAGTATGTGTCGCAACCAAACCTGGCTCGACCCGCACTCTGTTCTGGCGCTTGGACTCACCAGCGGGTGATATGAACAGGTTCAGCCTGGTCTGCCCCCAATCCATGCCATGTGTATACCAGTGGGATAATTTCCATTGCCTGTTCTGGGCTGTTTGCTATTGTGCTTCTTGCGCTTACCTGCAGGGACTGTGTCCTGCCAGAGGAGTTGCCCAGGCTCCTCCATCAGAAACTCTCCCAGTGCCAGGTTTTGCGCATACCAGTGGGTCCATGAGCCAGCCCTGTTCAGTTCACCTCCTGTCCTAGCAGGAACAGTGGTGTTTCCTGGCTGTTCTTCAACCCAATCTGGTTCTTATTGTTGGATGTTTCAACCCAGCCGTGGCTTTTCCATACCCCCATACAGCTTACACATGGTTCAGTAAGGGCTGAGACCTAGCCTAGTCTGTCATACATTTCCCCTGGTCCTGCAGAGCACCAGATGGTGTTGGGGGTCTGGCCCGGCTTGGTGCTTCCATTCCCAGTCAACACTTGTGCCAAGTGGGATTACACTCGTATCCTGATCGGAACGCAGCCCCATTTACAGCCCATGCACTCATTGGTGGGAAACTCAACCCAGCTAGAGTATCCCCTTAGCTGCCCAACCGGGCCTATTCCCAGCCTTAGATCTCGTGAAGGCCAGTGATTGCTCTGATTCAACTTGGTAGAGCCCCTCTCTTGTCCTGTCCCCTTAGATGCTGTGGTTTAGCATCCCTGTCTTACGCAGATCAGTAGGTACAAGGACCTACTTGGCATGACCTGTGCTCCAACCTGATTTCTGTTGTTTCTTGTGAGTTAAGGTTTGTTCAGCCCTGCTCATTCTGTCCCCTTCCAGTGACAGCACGGCCCACCCCACATCCTGTTAAAGGATGCACTTTCAGGTGCTGCTGCCTTGACCTGCGCTGACTGTTTTGGGTTCCTGCACCCGTGTGTGATGGCAGGTGGCATGGTCACATCTAGCTTAGTCCATCCCAACCCCAGCTTGCGAGCTAACCAGGGGAACTTGTATTTCCACAGGGTTGGGCCCACACAACCCTACAGAGTCTACCCCCAGACCAAGTTCTCTCGTGTACTGGATAGAGTCTTGACCCTGCCAAATGTGACCACTCCACCACTCCACCAGACAGTTGGGTAATGGTACCCCTCACTGCCAAAGAGGCCCCCATCCATAGCATTGGTGTGGGCTGGTGTGTGACGATCAGTGATGTTCTAGGCAAACAGGCCATTTCTGTATTCCGAATTGGGTTGGTGTATCTGACTAACTGTAATTGTCTCCTGGGTACTTCCCTCCAACCCACCAGGTCTCAGTCCCCACGCATGCCTAAAACTTCCATGACCCTGTCACTGGGAATCACCCAAGATTCATTACTCACCTACACTAAAATTAGACTTAGTCATGGGTGTCCCCAGGCAGCAAACATATCTTAAAAAACTCTAGAGTTTGCTGCTGGGCGGCCAGCAGCCAAAGCCTGGCACCACATGGTACACTGGCCGCCCTGGGGGAGGCCGAGGACTCGTTCACTGCCTTGTGGCAGTGTCTTTGGCGTGAGCCCCCAGCATTGGGTCGGACCCGGCGGGGGCACCCCCCACAGCCGCCACACTGTGAGGAGCGGCACTTGCCCCCAAACCCAAGGCCTGAACCGGATTTGTCTATTTGTCTGAAAGAGTTAGAGAGGGAGAGATAAATTTTCCATCCGCTGGTTTGAACCCCCATTGGTTACAATAGCCAAAGCTGGGTCTGTTCCAGCCAGGAGCTTTTTGTGGGTCCCCTACATGGCTGCGGGGGGACTCTTGGGTCACTCTTTACTGCCTTCTCAAGCACAGTAGCAGGGGGCTGGATTAGAAATGGAGCAGCTGGCACTTGATCCAGCAGCCCTAAATTGGATGCCAGAGAGCGGGTTCCAAATCTCCATCTCAGGCTTTCTGGTCTTTGCACAGCGCTATCTTGGTTTTCTACTCTTAAATTGTTTCTCTGCTTTGGAGCTCTTTAAGGTCTCATGTGTTTGTGAAGATTTTCTCCAATCTTACCAGGTATAGATCGAGATTCCCTCCCCTGAAACTTGGGGCCAGATTGTGGATTTCCAGTTGTTTTTGGACGTCGGAATATTGGGATATGTGTAAAGAAGATGCTCTGTAGAAGGGACTTGTATCTAGACCCCAAATTAACTTTTGTTTTATATGCACTTTGTACACTTAGTCTGAGGGTACGTACTTGTAGTATTTTAGCATTTAGAATGTGATGTCACTTAAGGACAAATGTAGGATTTTTTTTTAAAGATTTATTTATTTTTTATTACAAAGCCAGATATACAGAGAGGAGGAGAGACAGAGGGGAAGATCTTCCGTCCGATTATTCACTCCCCAAGTGAGCCGCAACAGCCAGTGCTGTGCCGATCTGAAGCCAGGAACCAGGAACCTCTTCCGGGTCTCCCACACGGGTGCAGGGTCCCAAAGCTTTGCGCTGTCCTCGACTGCTTTCCCAGGCCACAAGCAGGGAGCTGGATGGGAAGTGGAGCTGCCGGGATTAGAACCGGCGCCCATATGGGATCCCGGGGCTTTCAAGGCGAGGACTTTAGCGGCTAAGCCACGCTGCCTGGCCCTAGAATTTTTTTTTTTTAAATATTTATTTATGTATTGGAAAGGTAGGTCTACAGAGTGAAAGACCTTTCATAAGCCAATCTGAAGGCAGGAGCCAGGAGCCTAGCCTCTTCCACGTGTTCCACATGGGTACAGGGTCCCAAAGCATCCTCCACTGCCTTCTCAGATCATAAGTAAAGAGCTGGATCAGAACTGGAGCAGCCAGGACACAAACTGGTGCATGGCTGCACTGACTAATAGGGGAGGAGGATTAGCAAGTTGAGCCATCGCACCAGCCCACCAAAATGTGGAATGAATGAATGAATGAATGAATGAATCTATCTATCTATCTATATCTATCTATCTATCTATCTATTCACTGTCCTTCAGTGATGGACTTGGTGCATGGAGCCTATAATAACACGCGTAGACTACTGACTGGTGGTTAATAGCCGAAATTGATTAGGGCATCAGACTTTATAGACTGAGGATCATATTGAATAAAGGAAGAGGTATTGAGCTTATTAATGGAACCCATCAATTGCTTCTGTACTCTTGTTTGGAACTCCACTCAGTTGTTCTCACACAAATGAAATCCAATCAGTTATACAAAAGGTAACTATTCAGTTGTTCTCATACAAATATCATCCTATCAGTAGTAATCCTGTGCTCGTTGACCTTCTAGGGTCACAATGTCCTTCTACATCTATTTGTCTGTCTGTCTGTCTGTCTATCTGTCTGTCTATCTGGAAAGGCAGATATACAGAGAGGAGATACAGAGAGAAAGATCTTCCATCTGCTTGTTCATTCCGCAAGTGGCCACAATGGCTCCAACTAAGTCAATCCAAAGCCAGGAGTTCCCACGTGAGTGCAAGGTTGTGGGCTGCCCTCTACTGCTTTCTCTGGTCAGAAGCAGGGAGCAGGATGGGAAGTGGAGCGGCCAGGACATGATCCGGTGCCCACATGGGATCACAGCAGATGCAAGGTGAGGATTTAGCGAGTAGGCTACTGTTCCCAGTCCAAGATGTGGAATTTTAAAATTTGAATTATTTGAAGTTTTGAATCCCCACAAGTAAGGGTGCCCAGCTTGTATTTTTGTAATATTTATTTTATTTATTTATGTATTTGAATGGCAGAGTTATGGAGAGAGAGAGAAAGAAAGAGAGATCTTCCATTCTCTGGTTTACTCTGCAAATGGCCACAATGGCCTGATTAGGCCAGTCCAAAGCTGGGAGCCAGGAGCCAGATCCATCTGGATCTCCAGTGGGTGACAGGGACCGAAGCACTTGGGCCATCTTCTGCCTTCCAGGCATGTTAGCAGGAAGCTGGATCAGAAGTGGGGCAACTATGACACCAACTGGCTATCCTGTGGGATGTTGGGTGGCAGGTGGCAAGTTAGCCTGCTATACCATGTTGCTGGTCCAAGAAGGGAATTTTTTTTTTTTGTCAGAAAAAAGCAATGAGAAAGGTGTATTACCTTGTGCCTGGCATGTTTGTCTCCTTGAAAGTTGCTGCCAGAATCACCCTCCTGAACTGGGTTTTTCATAACCCCATCTGTCTTCTGTTTACCCTTTAGGGGCGATTTCATGACACTCATCTAGAAGAGGGCATTGCCCCAAGGATGGGGAAAAGGTATCAGCATTGCTGGGCTGATGCAGGAGAAGATGATATGAGGCTGAAGTGAATTCATGCATCTCTTTTTTGAATTATTTCTATGGAAACCTCAGTTGGCTTTTTTGCATGTCATCCTGAGCAGCAGTGCCAAGCCCCCAGCAGCTGCCGGGGTGGGAACTTGACCTCAGTCCGGGTCCAGAGCCTGGGTGTTGTCTGGCTTCATGGCAGTAGTCAAAGGAAGGAGCGGTGGGAGCAGGGCATGTTCTCTTCCCGCATTCCGCATTCCTTTCACCTGCCTCCCGTAGCTCAGGAGGCTGACTGAGTCCCTCCCTGCTTTAGTTAGCTCTAATGGCATGTGGGGAATCTTCATTTCCCAAAATTGTGGTCCAGGTTTGCCCTTAGAGGTCAAAAGCCTGTTATTTATTCATAGAATCATCTCCCTACTGTAGCTCTTCATCTACATTGTCTAAATATAAAGCTTGTGTGGTATTATCAATTTAGATCATTTAGGAACTGGATATGCAAAATGGATATAGAGAATGTCATGATTATAGGTCATGCTCAGTTTTACAAAATGAAATGGGGAAAACGGTTCATTTCTTGTTTTAGTTGCATTTGCCTGGAAGACACCTGGACTCACCCTATTGTGAGTCCCAAAGCACATAGCATGTGAAAACCTGTCCCCACTGCCTTCTTGTTTTACTTTCCAGCTTCAGACCAGAGGCAATTCTTAATGAGGCCCGGTCATGGAGTGAAATCATTTTCCTCTGCTAGTGGCTATTTTGCAACATTATGCTTACTGCATTTGACTTTCTCACATAAATACAACTAATAAACTACATACACATAAAAGTGTTAAGTGTAAGAACTGACACCTCTTAGGAGTTTGTTTTTAATAAGCTTATGTAATTAATGCCTTGAACTCTAATCCATTTGTTTCTTTTGAAACTGTACAAAGAGAACAGGATGGCACACATACACAGGGCACCAGCACAGTTAATATTGGCTTTTTAAATCATAATGAAGTCATGGGTATTTTAGAAGTTGGAACTTGCTGTGGACTTTTAAGTTTGAGAATGGAATAGTTGATATGTAACTTAAAAGGAAAAAGGTTAAAACATAAAGCAATCTATAAATTGTTTATGTTCATCTCCCAAGGGCCCTTAGTACAGTGCTTATTAACTGATTGTCTTATTTTTTTTTCTCATTCATTCATTCATTCATTCACTATATTTACATTGAGAGGCTCTCGTTTGGGAAGAGACACTTGAAAAATACAAGCCAGTGATATGCAAGCCAATGCAGCTGGTGAAAAGCGATGAGAAGAAATATCTGGCAGAGAAAAGGGTTAGAGACTGCAGGGGAGAGATGCCATTTCAGACTGAAGTCCTGTGAGAAAGAGGGTCTTTGAGCAGCATCCTCAGGGAGTGAGATCTAGAAATGTGGGAAGAGTAGTACAGATTTAGGGGCAGCACATTCAAAGACCCAGCCAAGGTCAAGGAGGGGTCAAGGTGCTGGAGGATTGCGTAGGTGGCCAGTATGGTGGTGCAGGTAGACTGGGCCAGACTGCGAATGAGGAAGGCATGAGTGAGGGGCTTTATACCATCTTGTCCTTTACTCTGTGGGAGTCAGGAGCTGGGGCAAGGATGTGGTTGACTGCAATTCCAGCAGGATCACTCCACCTGCTGGGTTCAGGGCATGGTCCCAGGGGCAGGAGGAAACCAGCCTCTGCTTCTGCAGTGTGCAGGACCGCAGTATAACTGCTATGCTTTGTGAATGGAAACACACAGGCCTTCCTGATAGAATCAGCACTATAAAAACAAGACCCAAGCATCTTCCTATGTGCTTCATTTTCTGGGGAGGCGTTACCCTTACATTTTGGCAAATCATTCAAATAAGAATAGTGTCCTATCCACATCAACAGAAAAGAAAGTGAAGTTGTCCTTTTTTTATAGGGCCATTGAGAAACATGAGTAGATGGCAGGCGTGTTTTGATGAGTTCATGTTCTTCCAAGGGATGGCTTGGTTATAAATTCAAGCACCTGTGTGGGAAGCAGGGGCTGTGTGTCCAAGCCAACATTGACCTATAAAGCCGGTCACCAAGGTTTGATTGACGAGTTTTTAGCTTTCCAGTGAAATGAATTGCTCTAGGTGTGGAAGTATTAGATGTCCATGAAAAAGTCAGTGTTTGTGAGCTGAGAAATGGACATTTTCATTCTGGGAATCATCATTTTGGTCAAGTCCTGTGAATTCGTTATAGATTTGTGGTTGTTTCTCTCTTAGGCATGAAATGACCATTGAATATGTTGTAGCCCTGCGTAGAATGTATGCAAAGCAAACGTTCTTTCAGCTTCCAAGATGTTTTTAATTTGTGAATAAGAACAGCCAATGTGCTTCGATATTTTTTTTCCAGAGCACTCTCACATTATATTCTTGGCAAAAGCAGAAGACTTTTAATGATTAAAATTGAGATCATCTTGAAGGGAAATGATGCGGTTGGGAAAGAGCTTTTTCCCCAAAGAGACTGGAAGTATGACTGTCATATGTAGTGTTTTAGAGATGACATGATAGATGGACAGACATATAGATGCAGCACAGATAATTCTCACGTATGTGCCTGTGGCATTCTCAAGATCTGAGTTTTCCTCTAAATCACTGTTCAAACAGGATGCTAGATGACCCAACAGCTTTCTCGTTAATACCTGATATTCCCAGGCAGGCCCTTGAGTGCTGACAGCGAATTCTTAGTGCAGTGAAGGCCCTTGGGTGCTTGGTCTAGAGATCATGTATATGGATACCAGAAGCTAGGTCAGGAAACATGCTGGGAAAAGGTCAGGTGTTGGGCTCAGAGTTGTTTTGGTATTACCTGTTTTTTCCAGTCCCTGAGGGAAAGCTGGCTTAGCCTTGCCTCTGGCAAGACACCACCCCATTGGTATGACCTCAGTGAAGGTCTCTCAGAGTCTGCAGCCAACTGGGCTTCCTGCAGCCGCAGAATGGGGCTGATGGTAGCTGCTCTTTACAGTAAATGGTGTCTGCATGTTTTCTCTGGCCACACCACTGCTGTGTTTGTTTACCACACCCAGGTCAGTGGAGGAAGTCCCATGGCATTCCAGGTGTTTTCCTATGGTTGGCCTGATAGGAGTGGAATGCTTGAGGATTCTGCTGGATAGGTTCCTTGTGTGTTCCATTCCCCCCATCCCCCTACCCCTCTGTAAATGAATAAATGTTTTTGGGCCAGGTCAAAGCCAGAGCCAGGAACTCCATCCAGGCTTCCCACGTGGGTGGTGGGGACAGAAGTACTCTAGTACTGCTGCCTCCAAGGGTGCACGTTGTGGGGAGCTGGGTCAGAAATCCAGGTGGGACTTGAAACAGGCACTCTGAAATGGGACGTGGGTGTCCCACACCTGGCCCTGGGCTTTTTAGATAGTCTCTGGATCTTCTCACCTGCGTTTTTTTTTTTTTTTTTTTTTTTTAAATTAGGAGAGAAGTGTGAAATTTGAATGGTCTTAACTGAGCCCTTTGCACCAATGGATTTTTCCCTTTAATTGCTTTGTTGCAAGAATCTTCTCTGGGGACCAACATCAGTGCATAGTAGGTTAAAAGCTATCAGCTGCAGTGTTGGCATTCTGTATAGGTGCCAATACAAATTCTGGCTGCTCTGCTTCTAATGCAGTTCCCTGATAGTGTACCTGGCAAAGCAGGGGAGTGTGTCTTAGGCCCCTGAACCCACGAAGGAAACCTGGAAGGCTTCCTACCAGCCCATCTCAGGCTGTTGTGGCCATTGGGGAGTGACCTTTGAATGGAAGGCCTCTGTTTCCCTCTGTCGGTCCTTCTCTGTAAATCTGCCCTGGGTTCAAAGGAAATCTGTGACCCCCAAAATACTAAGAATTATGACTCTGAAGGAGAACATAACTAGAAATTGGTAATTCCTACACTGTGTGATTGGGGTTTGCTCTCGCCTAAGATCAGTTGCTCTAAACCTGTGGCTTTCAGTCATTACTTACTCCCTAAGTGAAGCTATCAAGTGGGCTCATGTTTAAGGACCAACCTTGTGTTGAAATTGTAGGTCTCTGTTTACAGTGAGTTGGAATGCTTTGCCCTGTTGTGTGACGTAACAGGGCTTTAACAAATAATAGGGGGAATTTTTACCTTGTTGGAATGACTCCTGTTGCATGAGCACTTACATTTCAAAAAATTTTAATTATTAATTTATTTTTTACTTGGAAGAGTTACAGAGAAGAAGAGGTAGAGAGAGAAGGAGAAATCACTCCCCATATGACTACAATGGCCAGAGTTGGGCAAGAGTAAAGCTAGGAGCCAGAAGCTTCTTCCGTGTGTCTCACATGGGTGCAGGGTCCAAGGCTTTGGGCATCTTCCACTGCTTTCCCAGGGCTTTGCAGGGAACTGGATTAGAAATGGAGCAGCCAAGACTTGAACCAGTGCCGCTATGGGCTGCCAGTGCTACAGACAGAGGAATAGCTTGCCACTCCGCTTTGCCAACCGTATCTGTTAGCACTTAGTGAGTGCTACATGCTTACTTAGTGTTTACAGGTGTTGATTTCATCCCATTCTAGCCTGTGGGATAGCTTTGTTACTGCCACTTTAGAGAGACAAACAGGTTGTGCAGGGTTCTGATCTTGCCCAGGGTCACAGCTGGTAAGTGGTGGGATAGGGTCAGAAGAAAGGCCTTCTCATCCTCTGGCTGTAGTTCTTGGTCACCAAAAGATGCTTCGTTGTGTGGAGGCCATTTTGTTTGGAACTTTTTTCTCCCTGTTTGTGGCCACCTCTGGAGAGACAACTAACATGTCGGTGCGCACTGTCCCCATTGTCACTCTCTAAAACCTGCAACCTTATTTTTTTTTTAAGAGTTATATTATTTATTTGAAAAGCAGTGTTTACAGACAAAACATGCAGGCACACACAGACACGGCTCTTCCGCCTGCAGGTTCACTTCCCAAATGACCACAGCAGCTGGGGCTGGGCCACACTGGATCCAGGAACCTGGGTCTTCTGGGCCACTATGATTTGGGTGTCACTGAAATGAGTGGCAGTGAGTTTCAATTTCCAGGTAAAGCAAAACACTTGCCTCTTCCTGCATAAATAGCAGTGGCCATTGAAGTTCTGAAGGCCCCTCAGCGCGGGGCTCCTTCCTGCCCCCAGCCCCATCCTGCCAGAGTTCTGCATGGTGACCCTGTTGCGTTCCTTCTAGGAACATGTTGAATGGCTCCTGATCACAAAGGAACTACTCCTTCTACCTAAAACCACCCTCAGACCTCCTTCTCCCAGTTCTGCTTTTGTGGCTGTGTTCTCATGAGATAATTCCTGTTTCAGTGGTCCCACACACTAGACTGACTTTGATTAAAAGCTCAATCATGATATATGAAAGTATTGACTTTTGGGGGGGTCTATCAGTGCACAATGTCTGAGTGATTTTTATAGTTGGGAAGGGCTGAAGCCACTTGACTGTCTACTCATTCACCCACCCTTCCCTTCACATACCCATCTGCTTCCTTTCCTCCCTCCATCCCTCCGATCCATCCACCCCTCCACTCATGCATGCATGTATGCATCCATCCATCCATCAGCCAGTGCCAATCATTGCAAAGGTGTTAGGCACCAATGCAATACTCTGGAAGCTTCAGCTGGAATGTGTCCTGGTGACGACAAACAAAAATAAGCCTTTCCTTGTAGCCTCCTTATGATGGAAAATGGATCAAATGTGTCCTACTAGTTTTTAGTCATGATCTATATTGTCTGCTCCTGCACCCTGTGGGTTTGAACAAATCCCAGGCCTCATGCTTGTGGATGGGGAATATATAATTGACATTGATGCTAAAGGGCAGGTGATATGCAGAGACCATTTTTGAGGTATTGCATGTCTGTCTTAAAGGCACAGCAGCCTAGTGGCTAAAGTCCTTGCCTTGTATGCACCAGGATCCCATATGGGTGCCAATTCATATCCTGGCTGCTCCCTGCTTGTGGCCTGGGAAAACAATCGAGGATGGCCCAAAGTCTTGGAACCCTGCACCCACGTGGGAGACCTGAAGAAGTTTCTGGCTCCTGGCCCTTGGCATAGGATCGGCTTAGCTCCTGCCATAGGGGCCACTTGGGGAATGAATCAGCAGATGGAAGATCTTTCTCTGTCTCTTCTCTCTGTAAATCTGCCTTTCCAATAAAAATAAAATTTAAAAAAAATGTGGAATTTTGGCAATAGCAACAAGCAACACTACTATGGTTAGAAGTGGTGTCCTTAGAGGAGAACACTCACAACTGAAAATCTGCATATCATATGATCCAGCAATAGCACTTCTAGGAATATATCCAAAACACCTGTTACACGAGAAACCAACATGCACTCGTATGTTCATAGCAGCACAATCAATAATTGCAAAAACTTGGAAGCAACCGAAATGCCCAACGACAGAAGACTGGATAAGAAATCTGTGGTTCATCTACTCCATGGAATACTACTCAGCTATTAAAAAAAAACGAAATGTAGTTCTTTGTGGCCAAATGGGCCCAACTGGAAACCATAATGCTAAGGGAAATGAGTCAATCCCAAAAGGCTAGATATCACACATTTGCCTTAATTTAAGGTGAAAGGATGTCGATCCGAAAAATAGTACATATAAATTGTAATATTATTTCAACCTCAAACAGCCTGTATCTAATGCAGTAAGATAATGTGATGTAATCTATGAATCAACAATCAGTGTGAGTCAGACTACTTATGATCTACACCAAAGAACTGTAAAACCTAATATACTTTCAATATGCTATGTGATTCCGTAATGGGTCGGGAGAGCAGAGAAATCTTACACCTTCTTAGAACGCGTGAGTAAGACGTGAAGTATAACCTATCAAGAACATAACAGGTAACTTATAGACAATAGACTCGAATCAGCTTTAGAAAGTAGCAAAACTATAAAGACATACAGGGGGGATCAAGAGTGATCTTCACAACCTCTTAACAGGAGGTCATGTGCACAGAGCGGGGGGAACCTCAGAGTGGAGCAGGTGGACAGGAGGAGGCTTGTATCCCAACGCTGGAGACTCCCGGATCCTCACCAAGGACTACATCCCAATGGCCAAGGAGACCACGGGGAATTGGAGTGCCTTTGGAGGCCGAGAACTCTGAGGTCATCCACTGCCGTTCGAATCTCCCATATGGGATGGAAGAAGCCCAGATCCTTCCTCGCAGGATCCAAGGTCATCAGAACAACAGCCAGGAGCCCTGAGTGGTCCTCAAAAACAGAACAGTAAATTTCCTTTGGGACTTGGGAGGGGAGCTTTTTTTGGTCCTTACTTAGTTCCAACTTTGGATCACCACCCTCTCTTGCAATGACCATCAGGGTCATCTGGAGTTCCCCCCCCCCCCCAAAAAAAAAATAAAATTAAAACAGATAGAGACCAATAAGGAAAGTGTAGAACAGACAGTGAATGGTCAGCTTGGACTCACATGTACCTTACTAGGTAGGACACAAAGATTAGTTACTCCTCACTAGGGTATCGAAGATTTCTCTGCACACCCCTCCCAAAACTGTTCTGTGCCTCAAGTGTTAACATGCCTTGTTAGGGTTATAAGCCTGTTTGTTAGGTTATAAGCCTATCCTAAAATTCGCTAAGTTCAGTAAAAATCACGCTTTAATAGTATAAGCTGCTAAACAAAAACGAAAATAGACATGAGACATTTTAAGGTGTATAGCAGCCGGTTGTGTATAAACTAAAACTGAAATGTTAATGAAATAGTCACAGGCTGTGGATAAGAACTTACATTTTCTAACATTGGTTACTCAATACCATGTCAATTAACTCCATGATGCTATAAATCGTTATTGATACTGTGTTGTGGCGTTATGTTGGAGGGGATGGTATTCTGCTGGATCTACTTTCAGACGGGGGATGGTCTCCCAATGAAATTTGAATTTATCTGGACAGCAGGACACTGGACTCTGCATGGTACATGCCCGCAATGAAGCAACTATGACTGGATATTAACTGTACTACTGCAACGATGTGGAGGAATCCAACGTGGGGGGAGGGGTTGGGGGAATCCCAGAGCCTATCAAACTGTGTCATAAAACAAAATAAAAAAAAGTGATGTGCTTGTATTATATTTTTTATTTGTTTCTCTGGATAAGTGTCTGCTATAGTGGCCCCGCAAGCTGTACCAGAAGGTGCAGCGGAAGTGGGTGGCCCGTCTGGGCCGCGCTGGCCTGACGGCCTCCCGATGCGCCGCCCACTGTTTGGGCCAGGCTGATCTTCTCCCATAGGTGCGTCTGCACCGCCCCTGGCTGCTCTTTGGGCGGTGTCGCCTTTCTTGTGCTGTGCAGGCGCCTCCGTGGCGGGCGTGGCTTCGGCTCCGAGTACAGGGACAGCGGGGCTTGTGACAGCTGCGGCCACGGCTCTCAAGACGCGCCCAGCAGGCATCGGCGTCTGGAGGTCCACGCTGCCATCGAGGCTCTTACCGAGGGTCCTCTGCTACCTTTGTGCCGTTGTGCTTGCTTGCTGCTCTTCGGGAAGGCTGTCGGTCACTTCCGGCGGTGTTGGTGGGACCACCGTGGTCCAGAGGCCACATGCAGAAACCAGACGGGGAGCAGGTCAGTGTGACTTTGGAACGCAGCACTCCTAATGGTGGTGTTCTCGGGCTGGGCAGACCGTACCTTTCATACAACACCTGAGTCTCATGTATTGTACCGCGAGTAGCCCGTGATCTCTACTGCATTTCTCTCCAGAGTGCTAGGAAAAAGAAAAAAGTAAGAAAATTACGTACACGCTCAGATTTGTGTGCCCAAGGCAGCTGGAGGAAGCTCCGAGTGGGATCCACCCACTTCAGAATCTGTGAGCCTGGACTAAAGTTGGGGCTGCCTTGACACCCAGCTCTCTGTGCTGTTGGTTCCAAGTTTGTATTTCTGTCTAGCTCAGAGCAGTTTAGAGATGGGAAACTAGCCCAGTCTAAGGCGGTCGTCTGCTCAGTTCAAATTTCCATTTAAAGTCAAGCTATACGTGTGCTTTTATAATTTTTTGTTTATTCATTTGAGGGGAAGAGTCAGAGAGATGGTTTGGGGTGGGGAGGAGATTCCAGTGATTTGAGTCACTTCGCAAATACCCACCATGTCAGGCTGAAATTGGGAGCTGGGCATCCGTGTGGGTGTCCCAGCTGGCTGTCAGGGACTTAACTACCTCTCATAGTGCACTTAGGCACAAACTAGAATCAGGAGCGTAGCTGCGAATTGAACCCATGCATCGTGGCTTGGTGACTTGACCCCTAGACCAAACACCTACTATATACGGGCGTTTTTCAAAACCAAATTACCAGTAGTTATTGACTTTTCCCTGCATTTTCAAATTCTTAGGCCTTTTGTCACTGACAGCCTACAGATTGGATCTTTCAGAGCGTTTAATTCTGAAGCAACCTTATAATTCACCGTCCAGCTTAGTAAATCCCTTTACCGGGTTCCCATGACTTAGCCAAAGGATGAAGGAAAATAAACTAAAGGCTCTGCTTTTTAGTCTTCTGCCCAGTCATAAATGAGCATGCGTGTTTCTTGGCTTTGGATTGCCTATTTAGTACCTAGCACAAAAGACCAGTGTGTATAAATATTGCTTGAATTAATGAAAGATTTGTATTAGCAGCTGGAGCCAGAACTGAGATTGTAACCCAGGTGTTCCACTATGGGTCGTATGGACCTTAACCAACACCCATCCTATTCCTGTTCCTTCCCAGGAGATAGTTAGGAATTATCAGTTCACATTTAAGTTTCTGGTAATGATGTTTTTGCTGGAGTCTTGGGCGTTTTGCATCCCGGCATCAAGCTGTCTGCATTGGACCTGCGTGAAGTGGGATGGGAAATGTTTCTGCTGGGGCTTTCACTGCATCCACCCATGGGTGACTCTTCTCTTCCAGAGCAGGGAGCACAGGGTGAGACAAATGCCAAGAGAATGCTTGGGAATCCTGCAGGGAAGGGGGAGTTGTGGAGGAGTGTGGTGTGGTGAGCCATGGTTAGTGGGGTCTGACAGAGAATGTGGGACCCCAGCTCTGCAGCCTGACCTTGGGCTTTTCACCGTCATTGGAAGAACTGTGCTTCTTGGTGAGATCAAGAGCAGGAGCACAGGTACCTCTTGGAAACATGTTGCAGGTGACAGTTTCCCTCCAGGAATTGTGCTCCAGCATTGCTTCTTGTCTTCCATGCTATGCCATGCAGTATCATCTAAGCACACACTGGTCTCCAGTGCCTAAGCCTTTTGCTGGATTGTACCCTGTTGACCCTTCCTGGCATAATTCTTGGTTATTGATGTCCCAAAGAGGTCACTTGTTTGATTTGGAAGGTAGGAGACAGCCACAGCAGCGTCATCTTTTAGACTATGCAGGTAGGCAGAGCATACCAGGGCTTGGAGTGGCTTGCACATGGTGTCGCCTATCTGGGTTGCCTGCCTTATGGGCTGAAAACAAGACCTGCAGTAACTCCAGAACCTGCCAGATTTTCTGCCTCTTCTTTCTTTTGAAAGGTTTTATTTATTTTTATTATAAGTCAGATTTACAGAGAAGGAGAGACAGAAAGATCTTCTGTTCGCTGATTCACTCACTGAATTGCCTCTACTGTCAGGGCTGAGCTGATCTGAACCAGGGGCCAGGAGCTTCTTCTAGATCTCCCTTGTGGGTGCAAGGTCCCGAGGCTTTGGACCATCCTCTACTGCTTTTCTAGACCACAAGTAGGGAGCTGGATGGGAAGTAGAGCAGCCGGGACACAAACCAGCGCCTTTATGGGATCCTGGTGCATGCAAGGCCTGAACTTCAGCCACTAGGTTCTGTGCAGGGCCTGATCTCCTTCCTCTTGTCTGAGTTTTGAGCCCGGTGCTTGCAAGTTCGTTGCACAGGGTGCTGGCTTCTCTGGTAGGTGACGCATAGCGCCAGGGTTGAGCTAATGAGAAGCAGATGTGGGTTCCAGTTGGCTTTCTGGTTCCTATGATCTCCTGGGCCCTGTTTTGGCCGTTCCCTGTTTACATTGGCTTCCTTCTATCTGCTTTTGGAACTGAGTGACAGTGAATTTAGGCTCAGTGTAAGACACCCACTCCCATCTGACCCACAGTGCTTATGCTTGTTTGTTCCAACCTTGACCTAATACAGTTCTTGAAGGGCTGTGGTCCTGCGCGTGACTGGCAGTACAGATGTTTATCTATTTGGGAGCAAGAAAGAACCTAGAATTTTAACTTATCCTTGTCTTGATCTTATTTTAACTGCCCATTTTGGTGTGGATTTTCAATGTAAGTAATTGTAGTTGTAAATAGAATTGCTATTAATAAATGGCTATGGTTGTGAGTGGATATAATACTAATAAATACATACATATTTATAAATTGGAAGGAGGTCTGTGTTCTTTTTTTCCACGATTGACTCTCCCCAACCCCTAAGGCATTAGGATACCTTGTGCCTGAAAGTGCGGATAAAGAGAATTCTAGAAGGATGGAATAGTCAGTCCTGTGTATACTATAAGGCCCTTCACTCTTCAGGAGGATCTGTGCTAACTGGGACCCACATATGCACCATAGTCAGGGCCAGGGACACCCTAGGTATCTTTTCAGATTAAGAATTAGACAGAGGCTCTGGGAAGTTCCAGATGTTTTTGGAGCTAGGGGGATGGAAGGGATGAAGTCAGCCCTCCTGCAGCCATCTGCCTGGGGTGTGCCCCAGAGCCCTCCCTGTCCATCAGCATGAACTCATCTATGCAGTTGGTGTATGCTTTCAGCTGTTCTGTGTTAATTTTTTTTCCTGAGACATACGGTGCTATAGTCTGTAGGAACGCCGGGAGTGATGCCTCCGAGGAAAATAGCTGAGACGGAAGATTGTGTGAGCAGTGAATATCTGTGGCGTGACAACGCAGAATGGGGCCTAGAGGGCTGTGTGCCCGTGGTGACATTGCAGAATTTCAGCTAGGTGGACCCGGGAAGCAGCGTTCAGGTCTTTTCTATGGATGCAGCAATTTCGCCTGAAAAGTTTTATCACCCCAAAATCTCTAAGCAAGCTCAGTAGGAGTGAGAAAGCATTGTGAAGCCACTCAAGAAATCAGTTAAGCTTCATGGTCTGAGCTGATTTCTTTGAGTGGATTTGGCTCCTGTGTCAAAGCTGGGGTAACATATAATGTAACTCATGCACTTGTGGACAGAAAAGGTATGGAAGCAGTGAATGAGCTGGAGCCTGTTCTCTTTCTGAGCAGTTAGAGCGGCCCTTCCAGGTGTCCCGTTGGGGTGCTGCCTTTCCATAGGGAGACCACAGATTTGTTTGGGTCTAATCTGCATGCACTTGATTACTTTGGTGTTTCTGAACGCCACCTTCCCTTCTTTCGCTGCTTAAATCTGTTAAGGTATTCTAATCCATAAATCACATCTGGGGAGACAAGAGAGCAAATTAAGACCAAAATAATGGCATGAATGCCATCTGTTGCCCTAGCAATTAATTAATTAATTAATTTCTCTCTTTCTCTCTCTCTCTTTCTTTCTCTCTCTCTATTTCTTGAGGCACAGGACTGCATTAGGACACCTCTCAGAAATTTGGTTGAACCAGTTGGGAGAGTTCTGTTTCTGCTTATCCATCCCATCTGAGCTGTTTATTACCATGACCCTTATCTCTATAATTTTCAGTCTTATTTATGTATTTTAAGGTGGGTATTTGGTATCCAAGTGTTGTATGACTGGGGGGGGGGGATGTTATGTGGATTTGACTGTCAGCTGTTACTGGTGGTGGGATTTAAATTGCCCCCACTGAAATGGACGGCCACATAGATACTGTGACCCAGTTCTGTATTGAGACAATGAAAGGGAAGTTGAATTTGCTCATTTTCCTTTTCAGACACGATGGAAAAAGTCATGTAAAAAGATGATGTGACTTGAAATTTCACAATGTCCTTTTATAAGTTCTTTGAGGAAATAAGGTTTTCCCCTGTTTCTAAAGTTGAAAAATATATCGGTTTAGCCTCATGCCTGAGAACGAAAGCAGGAGAACAAGAAAGAAATGAAACCAAGATTTAAACTCTAGACTGGAAAGAAATCTTGACTTTTTAGAAGAATTTAGAGTGAATGAAATCCGCAAGTGGCGAGCTGATTTAAACCATGGAAGTCCACTTCGCAGCATTCCCTGTCTTGAGACGATAGCATTTGGGGGTGTTAGTCAGGCTTAGGCTTCACTTTCCTGCAAAGAAAGATGCAGTAAATGTGGGGCCACACCAGTAGTGTTATTTAAATTCCCTAGACTCATGTTGCAGATACCTAGAGCGGAAGTAAATGTTTTCACTGAGTAGGTTTGTAGCTGACTCAAGTAACAGCAAGTTGGATAAAATAATGGAGTTGCCAAATAGTGCTGAAAGGGCTTCAATTTAAAAAACAAGCCAACGGGAGTGGGTATTGTGGCACAACGGGTTAAGCTGGAGCTCTAGACACGCACATCCCATGTCAGAGTGCCAGTTCACCTCCCGGGCACTCTAATTTCTGATCCAGCCCCATGCTGGGAAGCAAGGGGTAATGCTAACCCTGGAGGTGACCTAGCTGGAGTCCTGGTTCCTGGTTTTACAACAGCTCTGGCTGTTGCAACCATTTGGAGAGTAAACCAGCAAATGGAAGAGCTCTCTGTCATTCTGCTTTTCCCACTTTTTTTTTGCTGAAGTATGAACCACATATGCAAAGCTGTGCATATTTAATAGATACAAGCTGATGGGTTTACGGTAAGTGACTGCCACACCAGCCATCAATGCCGTCATGTCTGAACATTTGTCATTTCCCAAATTTACTCCAGTCTTCCTTTCTCTCATCGCTTGATTTGTTTGGGTGCCTGCAGTGGGAGCGATGTGGAGAATTGTCAGGCAGTTCTCGTGTACGGTTTGATCAGGACATCAAGGACTGTTGGAGGGAGTGGGACAGATAAGATGTGCTCGCTCCTTTCGTTTCGTTTCCTTTCCTTTCCTTCTTGTGCTTTCCTTTCCTTTCCTTTCCTTTCCTTTCCTTTCCTTTCCTTTCCTTTCCTTTCCTTCTTGTCCTTTCCTTTCCTTTCCTTTCCTTTCCTTTCCTTTCCTTTCCTTTCCTTTCCTTTCCTTTCCTTTCCTTTCCTTTCCTTTCCCTTCCTTTCCTTTCCTTTCCTTTCCTTTCCTTTCCTTTCCTTCTTGTCCTTTCCTTTCCTTTCCTTTCCTTTCCTTTCCTTTCCTTTCCTTTCCTTTCCTTTCCTTTCCTTTCCTTTCCTTCTTGTCCTTTCCTTTCCTTTCCTTTCCTTTCCTTTCCTTTCCTTTCCTTTCCTTTCCTTTCCTTTCCTTTCCTTTCCTTTCCTTTCCTTTCCTTTCCTTTCTTGTGCTTTCCTTGGCATTTACGTCATCAAAACTGATGAAAGTGGTAATGTGGGGGTATCACTGCACATCTGGAGAGTGATCTGGGAAGCCCAGAGGCAGCTGTGTGGCCCTGTACTAAATTATTACCTGCTGAGCGCCACGTGAGGTCTGGCTATAGTGGCACCTTGTGGGCTGTGAAATATTGGCCTTCTGTGGAGTAGAACAGCTGCTTTCTTCCTCAGAAACAACACATATTTTTTTCAGGTTTCCACATTTTTTGGGGAGGCAGTTTCAAGTGATTGGGAATAAGGTAGAAAATTAAACTTTGCACTCAAAGGAAAAAAATTCAGTCAGTAGCTTGGTGAGTCAGAACTGAAGAACTGGCTTTGAATGGATTGGTAGGATATATAGGAAAGGAGGAGAAAGGAAAATAATAGCTTGGGCTTTGCTACAATTTATTTTGTTTTCTTGGTTTGTTCAGGGAAACATTCAATGATGAGAGGGCATACAGTTTGCCAGTGTGACTAATGGCTGTTCATGAGGGAAGCTGAAGTGAGAACTATTATGGTGTGGATGGTGTGTGTGTGTGTGTGTGTGTGTGTGTGTGTGTGTGAGGGAGAGAGAGAGAGAGAGGGAGAGGGAGAGAGAGAGAGTACAGAAAGAGAATTTTCTTTCTGTCCAAGAACAGCAGCCATAAGAAGCTATGATGTGCCCCCAGTAGGTAGTGCCCTTGGTCATTAGGAGACAGTGGATTGTCTGTGGTTGAAGGTGGCAGGTGAGTTGATTTTATTTACCCAGTGACCAAAGGCAGAAGTTTCCAGTTGAGGATGGCCCACAGCTCAGGGAGGAGACAGCTCTGTAGTAGACCCCAGGCTCTTCTAGAGCTCTAGGGGTGTGATGAGGTAACTCTTCAAAATGGGTTCAGATAAAGTGTTGCAAGTCTTGCCCTTCCTTGCCCACAGGGTTTTTCTCTCCCCCAGAGTAAAAGGGGCGGGGCTAGGAGGAGGCAAGATGCAGGAGGTGAACCTTGGTGCTGAAGGCTTTGCCTTTTGGAAGGGCAAGCAAAAACACTCTGGTTAATAGAAGGTGGTGCCCTGATTCTAAAGGTTGGCCAGGCCTCTTGATCCTTGGAGCTGCCCTGGAGCGTCCCTGAGTGGCAGGGGCACCTGTGGAGTTGAGCCCTTTGGAGGCAGGCCCTTGGCTGTCATGCTCATGGCTGGCGGTCAGCACAGTGACCCCTATGGGTGCTGCTCTGCTGTCCGCTCAGGTTGCCCCAGGTGATAGTCACAGGTGTGTGTGTGTGTGTGCGTGTGTGTGTGTGTGTGTGTGTGTGTGTGTGCGCGCATGCGCGCGCCCAAGGTTGGGGAGTAGGAGTGGTGTGGGGAGCTTTCCTGTGGTGTGCCTCCTTTTGCTGTCCATGGAGACTGCCTGTTGCCCTGTGGTTCCTTGCTGATTTCTCACTATGAAGGCCTCAGCTTCCTTTCTTCTTTTTGTCTTTTTTTTTTTAAGATTCATTTTATTTTCATTGGAAAGGCAGATTTACAGAGAAGGAAGCACAGAAGGAGGTCTTCCACCTGCTGGTTCTTTCCCCAAATGACTGCAATGGTCAGAGATGAACCAAACTGCAGCCAGATCTCTCATGTGGTTGCCAGGTCCAACGGACTTGGTCCATCCTCGACTGCTTTCCCAGGCCACAAGCAGGGAGCTGGATGGGAGGGGGAGCAGCCGGGATACCAACTGGGGCCCCTATGGGATCCAGGCACTTGCAGGCAGAGGAGTAACCAGTTGAGTCAAAGCTCTGGCCTTTAGCTTCCCTTCTAAACCTGGCTAGGATAGTGGTCAACAAGGAAAGGGGAGGTTTGGGGCTAATTTTGTTGGGTGGCTCATGTGGTTGCTTGAACTTCCCCTCTCTATAGCTAGGTCATTTTCACAGCTACAACAAGGGCAGATGGAGCAAGGCAGGAGAAGGTGCGATGAGGTTGTGGCCTTTGGGGCAGGTGCTGTTGGGTTGGGCTTTGCCGTGGGGGTGCTGAGTGTCAGGATTCGTTACGATGTGTCTTGAGAACCATCAGACAGGTTTCTGGCCTACGTTTTTGCTGCCAATCTGGCAGCAGCATCTGGAATAGGCGGGCGAGTTCTTCCAGCTGCTGCGTCAGTCTGGGCTGTGGCATCAGCCGTATCTGGGTCGTGGAGGCATGCCTTTGTCCAAACACGTTCCAGTGTTCAATGATCTCACTGACCTCGTCCTTAGCTTAGAATCCAGGAACTTCGGAGGTGATAGCTTCAACTGCGGAACATGTTGTTGCTAGGAAAGGAAGGATCTTTTCTAAAGAAATGGTTTCTTTCCATTTCTGTTTCTCTTCCTTCTGAATTCTGTCTTATCAGCGAATGGGAAGTAGTTAGAGGGCATGGCCTGGACCAGGGCTTAAGTCCTAGCTGAAGGTCTCTGGGAGAAACTTGTCCACAAACCCTGCTCACATCTTGAGCTACTCTGCAATACTAGCCGTGTGTCTCTAGGAGACACTGACCCGAGTTACCCAGGGGGCTGTTGAGCAGTCTGGGGTGACCGTTAAGGGGTCCCAAAGTTGTGTTTTCCTGGGTTGTCTTGCTCAAGTCAACTTTCTAGATTGTCTTAGAGAAAAATCATATCAGAGACAGGGATAGAGAGGAGGTGGGGGGCAGCTGGGGTCCCAGGGAAGTAAAACGGCTAAAAAAGGAAGCATCCTTCCCTGAATGAAGACGTGCATAGCTTACTGCTGCATGTTTGTCGTGTTTGTTCCCTCCATGTGTGAAGTTCCCCTTGTGTTTGCATCAGATATATTTCCCATGAGCTTTCTGAGGATCCCTGGATACATGGATTTTACCTTCTCTCACACTACAGTAATTTTTTTTTTTTTTTAGTATAACAGCTTTTTATTGGACAGCTACAAGATTTGGGTATCTTGCTGCTTTTGACCAGGTTTATACAATCTCAATTTTCAATAGTGCAACTTGTGCCAAGAAAATAGAAAAAAAGGAAAGACCTACTGTCCCCTCACTTGTTTTTAGAAACATCCATTATAGGTAAGCCAAAAGTTACCCCTATTATAGATAAGTATCCATTCACATTTGTACATTACAATTTTCAACAGCTTAAGATAAACTCTACAATGTATTATAATACATTAAACAATATTCAAGTTACTGGGTAACAAGAACACCACCACCACCAAGAAAAGAACATCCAGCAGAGCCTCAAGTGATTTATTTATTTTAATCGGAAAGGCAGATATACGGAGGAGCAGAGACAGAAAAATTTTCCATCTGATGATTCGCTCCACAAGTGGCTGCAATGGCCGGAGCTGAGCTGATCTGAAGCCAGGAGCTAGGAGCCTCTTCTGGGTCTCCCACACAGGTGCAGGGTCCCAAGGCTTTGGTCTATCCTCCACTGCTTTCTCAGGCTACAAACAGGGAGCTGGATGGGAAGCGGAGCTGCTGGGATTAGAACCGGTGCTCCTATACAATCCCCGTACTTGCAAAGCGAGGAGGACTTTAGCCACTAGGCTATCACACTGGGCCCTGCAGTAGTCTTTTAATTCCGTTCCCACAGCTTTTTAATTTGGTAATCTGCTTCCAAAAGGGAGACTACTACAGGAGGCAGCAGGGTCTTACAGTGACCGTCAGCTGCGTGAGTTCTGATCACCTCTGTGAGCCTGGCAGACTGGACGAGCAGGCTGACATGCCAGTGTCTCACCCTGCCATGGCCTCTCTCATTATTCCAGTGCCACCTAGAGATTAAGAAATGTGCCTAAGGCCGCCTCACTAGGAGCAGCTGCTTACTTGGGTGTTTGCCTCCTGCAAGAGACAAGTGTGATGTTTACTTATTTATTTGGGTGAATTTGCAGTGTGTACTCTTGCACCTGTACTTGGAATAACTAATGAATAGCAAGTCTAACAAATACTATGAATATTAATGACTGTAATAATGAGTGATGAATAGTAATGAGCGCTAGTGACTGATGAGTAAGATTTTCCCACTTCCCAAGGGGCTTGTGGAGAGCCTACGCATTGTGTCTCAGCTGCAGCTTTCCCTGCTGCTTGCCTAGGTTCTCTGGCTCCATTCAATCTCTGGGAGTGGAGTGAGTCTCAGCACGTTTGTTTCCTAAACTTCCCAGCAGCCACAGGCCAAGGTTGGGCATCAGGGAGCCTGTCACTCACTTTGAGTGAGGAGTGCTGAAGACACTTCCTCTCCCAGCACTGCCAGGCAGGCAGAGGTGTAGGTTGAAGACCTTAGCTTCGGCACCAGACTTTCCTGATTCACAGGCCTGGCTGCCTGAGCTATTGGCTCTGGAATGGAATCTAGAGGTGTTAGTCATCACTCAGCGTATCTGAGCTACTGTCCATCCATGGCTGCAGTGAGGGAAAGAGTAGGTCCCATCCCAGAGAGCAGTTCTGTGGATCCTGGGCTGTCACAGGTGAAACTTGTCATGGCCTTGGCCGTGAATGCTCCAGGTGTTGCATGAACGTTGGCCTTGCAGGTAGGCTCGCCTGACTGTCCTTCTCCCGCTTTTTCCTCTCCAAGGATGGTTCTCTGGGCAACATCGACGACCTGGCGCAGCAGTATGCAGATTATTATAACACCTGCTTCTCTGACGTGTGCGAGAGGATGGAGGAGCTGCGCAAACGGCGGGTTTCCCAGGATCTGGATGTGGTGAGTGGGTCATACTGGGAACACGCAGCCCTGGGCCTTCTGCCAGGCCTCACTGAACCTGCAGCTTCTGTGTGCTCATTGCAAACGTAACTCGGGCCCCTCAAGGACCAACCCAAGTTGTCTGTAGGTGTGTTAGCAATGAATGTGGACTGGTGCACCACAATCAAATCTTTCTACTCCCCTGAAGACTGGATTTTTTTTTTTTTAAAGATTTATTCATTTTATTACAGCCAGATATACAGAGAAGAGGAGAGACAGAGAGGAAGATCTTCCGTCCTATGATTCACTCCCCAAGTGAGCCGCAAAGGGCCGGTGCGCGCTGATCCGATGCCGGGAACCTGGAACCTCTTCCGGGTCTCCCACACGGGTGCAGGGTCCCAAAGCCCTGGGCCGTCCTCAACTGCTTTCCCAGGCCACAAGCAGGGAGCTGGATGGGAAGTGGAGCTGCCGGGATTAGAACCGGCGCCCATATGGGATCCTGGGGCTTTCAAGGCGAGGACTTTAGCCGCTAGGCCACGCCGCCGGGCCCGAGACTGGATTTTTATAAACTGTAAACCAGTGTGTGCTCTGTGTTCACTGATGGTAAGCTCCAAAGCATGTTTAGTTGGTTCCTCTCACCTGGCCAACCGTTCCTTTTTTCATCAGTCCTCTTAACCCCCAGCAAAAACAAACAAACAAACCGAACAGAAACAAGAAGCAAAACTTCCCAAAATCCAAAGCAACAAGAAAACACCCATAATCTGTCACATAGCAATAACCACCTTGCTTTTTTTTTAATTATTTATTTTTACTGGAAAGGCAGATTTATGGAGAGCAGGAGACAAAGAGAGAAAGATCTACAATCCACTTGTTCACTCCCTAAATGGCCACAATGGCCGAAATTAAGAGGTCCCAAGGCTTGGCCATCCTCTACTGCTTTCCCAGGTCACAAGCAGGGAGTTGGATGGGAAGTGGAGCTGCCGGGATTAGAACCGGTGACCATATGGGATCCCGGTGGGTTCAAGGCGAGGACTTTAGCCTCTAGGCCACGCCGCCGGGCCCCAGACCAGCTCCTTTTGCACTATGCATGTTAGGGTTTTGAATATCCTCTGCCTTATTTGAAATCACTGATTCAATGAAATCCTCATTTATCTGCTTTCGAAAAGTTTCTATAATTCAACTAAGGGTGGAAAAAATAACCTTTCACCACTAACAGTAGTTAACCAGTTTAGAACTAGTTAATAATAGAGTGATTAATAAGTCTTTTAAAAATATTTATTTTAAAAGGCAGAGTTAGAGAGAGAGAGAGAGAGAGAGAGAGAGATATCTTCCATCTGCTAGCTCACTCCACAAGTGGCTACAATGGCCTGGGCTGGGCCAGGCAGAAGCCAGGTGCCAGGAATTTCTTCTTGGCTCCCATGTAGGACCATCTTCTACCCACGTAGGGCCATCTTCTGTTGCTTTACTCACGTGCATTAGCAGGGAGCTGGATTGAAAGTGGAGCAGCAGGACTCCAACCAGGCATCCATGAGGGATGCCAGCTTTGTAGGCTGCAGCTGAATTTGTTAGGCCACAACCCCTTTATTTCTAAAGCTTAATGTATTTATCTTAAAGACAGAGTTACGTACACGTACAACACACAGAGGAGAGAGAGAAAGAGTGGTAGTGCATGCGCACACGGGCAGGACGGATCTCCCAGCCTCTGGTTCACTTCCCGCATGGCGGGAGCCTGGAACTCGATCCAGGTTTCCCACATGGCAAGCATGGACCCAAGCACTTAAGAATCTTCTACTGCCTTCCCAGGCACATTGGTCAGGAGCTATATAGGAAGTGAAGCAACTTTGACTCATGGACCCTCAAATGCTGTGCCAGCATTTGAAAGTGTCAGCTTACCCAAGTGTTCCACAGCACCCACACTATTGAGAATTCATTTTATATTACACCACAAGAATTTTATATTATTATATAATAATATTATATTCTGTCATTTTATAGAATTTGATTTCTTTCTTGAACTTGGTGTTCTGGGTCTGGAGTGACTATGTAGGACAATTGCCAGACTGTCACAAGGTAGTGGTCAACAGGCAAGTCAGCTAGTTCAATATAGAAGTATCTGTTGGGGCAGGAAGCCATCATCGCTGGAACCAGACACATTGGACAACAGATAGGTTGTTTTCTGTGACTGCCCCTGGCTTATGTGCATGGTGGGGTTATTTCCTTCTTTTTCTTTTAAAGCTTCATTTCTTTTCATTGGAAAGGCAGATTTACAGAGAAAAGGAGAGACATAAAGATCTTCCACCTGCTAGTTCACTCTCCAAGTTGCCGCAATGGCGCGAGCTGAACTGATCTGAAGCCAGGAGGTTTTTCTGGGTCTCCGCACAGTGTCAAGACTTCAGCCATCCTCTGAGTCTTTTCCAGGTCACAAATATGGTGCTGGGTCGGGGAATGGAGCAGCTGGAGCATGAACTGGTATCATGGGATCCCGATGTGTGCTGGGTCCTGTTTCCTTTTTTTGTTTCCTTAACAAAGTAATGTTTCAAAAGACTCACATACTCTGATAGAATTATGAGATTAGGTTCTTATATTGAGGCATATTGAAAATATTTTGTGGGGAGGGTGTTTAATGCAGTAGGGAAGATGCTGCTTGGAAAGCTGGCATCCCATGTTGCGATGCTGGCTTGGAGTCCTGGGCCTGCTCCTGATTCTGTCTGCCTGCCGCCGTGCGTGCAGGCCTGGAGTCCTGGGCTTGCTCCTGATTCTGTCTGCCAGCCGCCGTGCGTCCTCGAAGGTAGCGGGTGATGGGTCAGACAGTTGAGCTCTTGCCGCTCACGTGGGACATGCAGATTGAATTCTTAGCTCTTGGCTGTGGCCTGACGCACCTCAGGTTGATGCAGGCAGTTGGGAGGCAGTTGAGGGGCAGATTTCTGCCTGCATTTTCAAACAAATGAAACGATAAAGTAGGAAAAGCAAAATGCTTCTATGTTGACAATATTGCCAGAATAACTGACGTTTGGATATTCCAAGTCTGTGGTTAAGTAATATGTGACCTTTTTGGTCATTTCACTGTGCAGGGAAATGTGAATTAGTGGGTGACTGTTGATTTAGCACTGACTTATTTTTTTGAGGATTGTATCTGATTGAAGGTTGGAGTGATATGGAAGCGAGTCTGCCTGTCAGTGGCACACATACCTTCTTTCTCTGCCGGCAGATGGGCCTGTTGGGTGTGCTCGGTTCCAGATAGTCGGGAGGAAACATGCGCCACGTGAGCTTAATTAGTTCTCATCAGAGGTTCACGATGGGCTTGTGGCTAACACTGATGGGAGCTAATTCCAGCCGACTGCAGCTCGACTATTCAGTTTTTAATTGTGGCAGCAAAGAAAGAAAGATCTCAAGCTGGTGTATTCTATCCAATCCCAGGTAAGTTGCAGAAAGAGAAATAATGTTGAAACTGCTGAAGGTCATGAAATAAATTTTAATTTTTGTTTGGTCTGGAAGTCAGAGAGAGAGAGAGAATATATACGTGTCATTAGGGGAAAGGAGAACTAGGGAAAGGGAGAACTTTGATCTGATGGTCTTACTCCTCATGCCTGCAATGGTTGGGCCTGGGCCAGGCTGAGGATAGGAGCCTGGCCCTCAATCCAGGTCCCCCTTGGGAATGTCAGGGAACCTAAGCACCGGACTGCCTTTCAGCATCCATGTAAGGAGGAAGTGGAGCCAGTGATTGAATGCAGGCACTCTCATACGGGCTGTGGATGTTCCAACCAATGTCTTAAATGCACATTCTCCTATACTATATTAGATGTGTAGAGTGTGCATGTAGCACTGAGTACTTGAAGTTCCCTCTCTAACTTTCTGTGTGTAACCATCCCTTTTAAAATGCATCTGACTTTTACATGGTGGAGACTGAATTCCACAGCTTGGACAAGTAGGTGAACTACTTGCCTGTTGGGTTGGCGGAGCAGCTTAGGGTCCAAGACCTTGTTATGTGGCTATTTCACATGTTCATCAGCAGCTCTGTCAAGCTGAGAGTGAGGTGGCTTCAGAAAGGAATAGCCCACCCAGAGCAGCAGAGGAATTGTGATGCATTAGGGGCCTAGTGTGTTTGAGACGAGGAAAAGCAGTGTTTATTGTGCCTGCTGTAGAACAGGTCATTTACAGACAGCTTTGAGTAAGGAGACTTTGGGGTGATGTGTTGAGTTGTTTCATTTTGTTTTACTTATTTTTTAAAGATTTGTTTTTATCGGAAAGGCAGATTTACAGAGAGGAGGAAAGACAGATCTTTCATCTGCTGCTTCACTCCCTAAAAGGCTGCAGTGGCTAGAGCTGAGCTGAGCTGAAGTAGGGACCCAGGAGCTTCTTCCAGGTCTCTCATGTAGGTGCAGGGTCCCAAGGCTTTGGGTCATTCTCTGTGGCCTTTGCAAGCCATAAGCAGGGAGCTGGATGGAAAGTGGAGCAGCTGGGACATGAACCAGCACCCATATGGGATCCTGGCCCTTGCAAGGGTGAGGATTAGCCAGTTGAGCCATCGTGCTGGGCCCAACATTGTTTCATGTGGATTGTGGGAACTGTAGGAAGAACAGATATTTAGGTATTTGCATTGGCTTTAAAAAATCTGAAAGCACATTGCTTTTAGAAGCTAATTACTTGTCAGAGGACAGTCCAACCCCCAGGAGATGAAGCTCATGGGGATGCTTGCGTTGACACAGGAGAGAAGAGGTTTCAGTGATGATGCTCCTAAGATACTCTGCTCAGGAGGGCAGGCCGTGTCTTTGAGACCTAGTTGCCTGGATCCTGGCTGGAATAAGGTCTCAACAGCAGGTCCTTGGGGCCACTTAATTTTGATAGAGAAAATAGAGGGTATGGGTGGGTGAGAATCCAGTAGTATAAAACCAAGATTGTGATCAAGTGGTGACCAAATGGGCCTAGAAGGAGTGCTGGGTTTGGGTCACGCAGCCTTGGCCTATGTCAGGGAATGGATGTTCGTGCTAGTGAACAGCCAGGAAATTGCTCATATTTCTTCATGTCTGCCACTTCTCTAAGCACTGTGTTTCTTTGGCTGGGAGACACGACAGTGAAATAATGATAGCAGTTTTCTAAGCCCCTGGTAGGTCTGTCTCTACTGATAGAGATTCTGATATCTGTCACGGAGATGTGGTGGCCAGGAAAGGGGACAACACTGAAGGTGACCTCTTATTGCTGGTAGTGACACTCTGCTTGACATCTTGATGATTGGACGTCTTTGCGTTTGGGCAGAAGACCGTTTCTGTGGTTGCTGCTTTACTTCAGGGCTGATGAAGTGTCCAACTGCCGCAGCTCCAAGGTGACGGGGACACCCTCAGCGCAGCCAAAGCCAGACCTAGCCTTGGTGCCCGGGCCTTATCACAGTTGTGTGTATACAAGGCAAGTGGAGACAGGGCAGAGACACACCCAGGTCCTTTAAGGATCGGAAAGGCAAATAGCGGTGTTGCGTGTTTCACAGTGAAACGCGATAAGAGAACCATTGTCCATGGCATGGAGGAGTGACTCAGGAATCCTGTAGTTTTCAGTTTGATTTTTTCCAGATAGAATTATAATAAATTAATCTTTCCAGATACTGAAATCTTGCCAGATACAGTTTTACCCTAAGACAGAAGTAACAAAAGTAGTGTGTATTATGACTAGTGGTCATCCTAGGATTTTTTTTTAAAGACCCTGTTTCCCTGTCCTCCCTCTTTACTCCCAAGCCGAAGCAGAAGGCCTGGCCCCTGGGCCAGCTGCAGTTGGCAAAAGGGCAGGGGGAACTGGTAGGAGAGGTTGCCGTCCAACAGATCCAGGTAACTTTCTGTGTCTTCACTTTTCCTGAGATGTTAGCCCATTTTTGGTTGCTGTTGCGAAAAGCCTTTGCTTTATGATGAAAAGAGGTTTATTTAGCTCATGGCTTAGGAGGCTGAAAGTCCAACTGGGCACCCCCTTTGCTTCAGCCTCTCCTGAGGGCCTCGCGGAGGATGCTGATGCTATTATGACAGGCCAGGAGGCCCAAGAGGAGGGGGGCCCCAGCCCCTCTTTCACAGCGACCCTCTTATTAGAAGTAACTAGGGTCCCCTGAGAACTCCACTAATTCCTTCCACGCGTGACCTCATCTTCTGGTGAGTAACCGTCACCATCCTGGGACCATACTTTCCATGAAACAACTGTTGGAGACGCACGCTCAGCCACATCTAGCCCCAGACACCTGTCCCATTTATCACCTCTTTTTTTTTTTTTTAAGATTTATTTATTTTTTTATTGCAGAGTCAGACATACAGAAAGGAGCACAGACGGAGAAGATTTTCCGTCCAATGATTCACTCCCCAAGTGACTGCAACGGCCAGTGCTGCGCCTATCGAAAGCCAGGAGCCAGGAAACTCTTCCGGGTTTCCCATGTGGGTTCAGGGTCCCAAGGCTTTGAGCCATCCTCCACTGCTTTCCCAGGCCATAAGCAGGGAGCTGAATGGGAAGTGGAGCTGTGAGGATTAGAACCGGCACCCATATGGGATCCTGGCCTGTGCCAGGCGAGGACTTTAGCTGCTAGGCCACCAAGCCAGGCCCACGTTTATCACCTCTTAAAGCTTTGATTTCTGTATTTGTAGAATGCAAATAGAAAAAAGATCTCACAGTTACTATGAGACTGAAATGCAAACAACTGTTAGCATTGGTGACCTAGTGCGATTCTTGTCCTTCCTTGGTCTCTCTTGTTTAGAAATTCCTGTCTCTGCCGCAGTGCCTGAACTTTGCATTGCATTTACACTCACAAACATGAGTACAGGAGTTCAGTTTGTGGCTTTTGATTTGAAAGAATTTCAAATGTGAATGAATAGTTTAACACAGTGAACCTCCTGGGCCTGCTCCCCGGCTTTAACAATTACCCCCATTCTGCTATATTCTTCCTTCATCTTTCTCCCTGCTCCACTTTATTTAATTTTTTTAAGATTTATTTATTTTTATTGGAAAGTCAAACATACAGAGAGGAAGAGAGACAGAGAAAAGTCTTTTTGTCTGATGATTCACTCTGAAAGTAACTGCAACAGCCAGAGCTGAGTGGATCTGAAGCCAGGAGCTAGGAGCTTCTTCCAGGTCTCCCCCTCAGGTGCAGGGTCCCAAGGCTTTGGGCTGTGCTTGACTGCTTTCCCAGGCCACAAGCAAGGAGCTGGATGGGAAGTGGGGCTGCTGGGATTAGAACTGGTACATGCAAGGTGAGGACTTTAGCAGCTAGGCTACTGTGCTGGGCCTCTGCTTTATTTGTTTGACAAGTCTCTTTTGAGGTCAGTTATACATATGTGAAACCGTGCAAACCTTAGCTGTATGATTTGGTCAAGTAAGACACCTAATTTCACATACCTTCCAGTGCAATATAGAACACACCCTCTCCCTACTTAGCCCTCCTTCTTTTGAGACAGGGATTAATGTTATGGGTATTTTGTTTTTAAGATTTGCATATTTTATTGAAAGTCAGAGTTACAGAGAAGGAGATACATAAAGAAAGATTTTCTGTCTGCTGGCACACTCCCCAGGTCGCTGCGATGGCCGGAGCTGAGGTGCTCTGAAGCCATGAGCTAGGAGCTTCTGCAGCCTCCCAAGGCTTTGGGCCATCTTCTACTGCTTTCCCAGGCCTTAGGCACAGAGCTGGATAGGACTTGGAGGAGCCAGGATGCCAACTGGTGCCTATGTGGGATCCTGGTGCCAGCAAGGCGAGGATTTAGCCACTGAGCCATTGCCCTGGGCCCTTGATGTTGTTTTCAATTTGAAAGACAGTTATAAAGAGAGGACATACAGAGAGAAATCTTCGTCTTTTTGTTAACTCTGTAAATGTTTACGTAGCTGGGGCTGGGCCAGGCCAAAGCCAGTAACCCAGAACTCCATCCTGGTCTCCCAGGCAGGTGGGTGACAGGGGCCAAGTACTCACGCCATCTTTTATTGTCTTCCCAGGCACATTTTCAGGGAGCTGCATGGGTACAGGAGTGACTCAGAGCTTACATGGGATGCTGTCTGTGTAGGCAGCCGCTTAACCCCCTGTGCTGCAACACTAGCCCCTGTGTGTGGATTTTGCTTTTTTTTTAAATTGACTTCTTTTCATTTGCTGTTTGCTACAGGCAGCAAAGCTTGTTGGAAGCAGGTTTCTTGTACATTTGAGCACCCTGACTATTCAAGAACATGTTAAGGGAAGTGAGGCTGCCCCTGGCTCACAGGTCTCCAGGAGACAAATGGACTTCCCCAGTTCTTATTCTCATTTTTCAAGTGTAAGCATGAGAACTCTGTTGCTTATTAGGAGTCCAGTTGTCGCCCTGAAAGCATTTGTTTCTGTTCTGTGAACTCGTATAGCTTTGCGCCCCTGTTGACTTGCAGATTGTAATCACAGTCAGTGGTAAGTTGAACTGCATTCTGGTGTGGGACTCAACACAGGATGGCCTCAAACACTGAAGCATTATGTCTGCAGCCAGATGGTAAATGCAGTTCTGTGCACTGGCTCCTCGCAGACAAAGTGGCGTTTGTGTTCCAAAGCCCAGGCCTGATTGAGTCAGCAGTTTGGGTAAGTCGCACTGGGCGAGCATGGACCTACGTGGACTTCTTGGTGCTGGATTTGACCTTGGCATCCCCAGAAGGTTTTCACGCAGGGAGTGGCTGTCTCAGGTGAGTTTTGGAGAGGTCTCATTCAGATGTTTCAAGTGTGGATCACTGACTTGAGATTCTTGGGGAAGGTACCTGACACCGTGGTTCACGATGCTGCATGGGATGCCCTCATGCCTGTCAGAGTGCCTGGGTTCAAGTCCGGGTAGTAGCTGCTCTTTCCAGCTTGCTGCTAATGTACCTCTCCAGACGCAGCAGATAATGGCTCAAGGACTTGGTCCCTGCTGTGCACAGTTGAGACCTGGCTTTTCGGGGCCCCTGGCTTCAACCAGGCCCAGCAGCTGTGGTCATTTGTGGCATGAACCTGAAAATGGAAGACTTGCATCTATGTGTCTGTCTGTGCCTCCCTCCTCCCCCTCCTCTCAAGTATCTCCCTGGAGTCAACTTCATCCTCATTTACATTTTTTGCTCATGACTGATTGTTGTTTGTTTGCTTTAATAAAACATAATATGCCCGGGAGATTAGAGACCAAAATAGCATGCTGCTTAAAACACAACTGCCTGCCAGGAAGGGCCAAGCGTCAGCTTTGTTGCTGTTTCCATTTCCATAGGATGGAGAGAATTCCCGACTGTGGGACTGGTGCTGGCTGGGGAGAGGAGCCAGGGATCGAGGACAAGAGGCAGCTTTGACAGCAGCGGGCAGCGGCCAGGGCCGGGAAGAGGCGAGGCACAGTGCTGTTTCTGGAATCGGGAGCCTTCTGTGAAGGAATGAGGCCCAGGCCAGGTGCCCTATGAGCCCTCAACTATGAAAAGCTGGTTACCAAAATTGTGGTGTGATCTAAATGTTTACATTGAACAATTAAACCCTTTCCCCATGGACGATTACCATGTAATTTATTGGTGCTAATCACAAGCTAATCATAGGCTATTTAAAAATGTTAATTTGTAGCACACAAGGAGCAATGTGGTCTTGATGGGAGACAGTCTTTTAATGTTGATTTAAAATTTTTTTTTTCATCTGCTTGGAAGGCAGAATGACAGAGATCTGGCATCTACTGCTTTACTCTAACTGCTGGACCAAAGCTAGGAGCCTGGGGTCTTCCAAAGGGGTGGCTGGGGCCCAGATGTTTAAACCATCATGTGCTGTCTCCCATGAGGGAGACAAAATGTAGAGTGGCGCAAGGAGTTATTATTATTATTTTTTTCCTCAAGACCTTAGCTACAGAGTCTCTGGCTTTGCCTATAGCATCATTTGGTGATGCTATCAGAAGACCAAGTAGTTCTGGTCACATGGCCACATGGCCTCTAGGGACCTGCCTGAGGCATGAGGATGGTTTAGATTAGGCAGCTACGGCAAGGCTCAGCCTGGGAGTCCACTGGGAGGACTGGGCAGCTCCTGTTAGTGTTGGCACACATGCCTGACCTTGGACTCTGGGTCCCTGGTTTGAACTGTCACCATGGCTCTGCTACCCACAAATGACTCAGGGTGGGACAAGAAGAAATCCAGGTCATCAAGTGTATGGACTACAGATCCCTTCGGCCACCTCTGTGTGTGTTACTGTACGAGCTACACAGAGATGAGACAGAGAGTGAGGTCCTTCCCAAATGGTTGCAGTGTCGAGGCTAATCCAAAGTTGAGAGCCAGGACCTTCCTCTGGATCTTGCACGAGAGTGTAGGGGTCCAAGGACTTGGGTCATCTTTGTGCTGGTTTTCCAGGCCATCAGCAGGGAGTTGGGTCAGAAGTGTAGCTGCCAGAACTTGAATTGGTACCCATATGGGATGCTGGCACCACAGGATACTGTTGTATCACTGTGGTAGCCCCTGCTACTTCTTATCTAGTAGAGCAGCTGTCTTTTCTGTCACTTTGCAAGTTTCACAAATCATTCTATCCAGCAAATGGAAACATAGTGGTAAAATGCTGAACTGATTTGTTTGGTATGGTTGATCCAGTTACTTTGGATTCTCACCTCTGTATTCTGTGTGCTTGGAAGGACACAATGTAACTACTACCGTGGTCAGTTTAGAAAATATCAGTCAGTCCCTGCTAGAGCATGGCTCTTGTCTCCTTCTGTGGTTCACTGTAGCACATGTAACAAAGTCAGGTTTTCACCTCTTTTTACCAAACTGTGCTTTAGAAATGGTTTAATTTGGCAACTCTAGAAGTGGTTTCATATGCTCTTTAAAAAAGGGGTGGGGGGCCCGGCGGCGTGGCCTAGCAGCTAAAGTCCTCACCTTGAAAGCCCTGGGATCCCATATGGGCGCCGGTTCTAATCCCGGCAGCTTCACTTCCCATCCAGCTCCCTGCTTGTGGCCTGGGAAAGCAGTCAAGGACGGCCCAAGGCTTTGGGACTCTGCACCCGTGTGGGAGACCTGGAAGAGGTTCCTGGGTTCCCTGCATCGGATCGGCGTGTACCGGCCTGTTGTGGCTCACTTGGGGAGTGAAACATCGGACGGAAAATCTTGCTATCTGTCTCTCCTCTTCTCTGTATATCCGGCTTTCCAATAATAATAAAATCTTTAAAAAAAAAGGGGGGGGTGGGAAGGAGAAAGGGTTATTTGTTTATTTGGAAGGCAGAACCACAGAGAGGAAGACAAAGATCCTCTGGTTCATTCACCAAATGGCTGTGACAACTAGGTTAAGGTCAGAACTGGAAGTCTATCTGCGATTCCCATGTGGGTGCTTGGGCCGTTTTCTGTTGCCTTTCCAGGTACATTAGCAGGCAAGCTGATTGGAAGCAGAGCAGACAGGCTCCTGCTGGGCCTCCAAAGCACGATGCCCAAGTCACACGGGGCAGCTTAACCCAGGGCACTCTAGCAGTGCGGTGGTTTTAGAGTTCTGTTTTAGGAATAGCCAACAGTTTCCATCACTAACATTGTAAGGTCTGTGTATGCATTACTTAAATTACAAGGGACGGTTTAGGAGACTTTCTATGATTATTTAGAATATGAAAATGTTCTAAATTTGTGCTCCGGAAATGCCATTCATCTCAGGGGACCAACAGAAGCTGATGGAACTTAATCAAAACTAAATCAAGGGCAAGTCCAAACCAAATTGGAAGCGCATCATGAATATTCGTGAACATCTGGCTGTGTTGGGGGGTATCTTTTTAATGTGCATGAGGCAGAGAAGTGACTTCTTATCAAAAATGCTGCTTCTGTGGTTTCAAAGGGTGTTTTTGTTTGAAGATGTCCCTGCCCCTCCGGGTGTGGGCTTTGATCTCTTTCATCTTTCAGAATCTATTTTGGTATTTTATCGGAATTCTGCATTGGCGTCAGTCACTTGACTCATGACAATTAAGCTTCCCACCCCCCCCCCCCCACTAAGGGAGTAGTGTAACAACTAAAAATCTGGGGTTTCTGAAAAATCTTTTTTCAATGCCAGTGATATCAGTGAAACGGTACGTTGCTAAAAGGCTATTGTGCATCGGCCATCCTTGGTATAACTTCCCCTCTGCAGATTGCAAGGGACTTTATCTGCCTCACCACCTAAGGTATGACGGAGAGCTCAGGAGGCTGGGACAAAGTATAAAGAGGTTATGGTAATATTTTTGCTGATTGTTATCGCAGAAATGACGCTTTTAGAAGTACCTGAGAGTTGATAAGGCATCTGATAGGTCTCTTGCCTTCAGTTCTTAATAACCCTGCAGGTAGATCGAAAGGTGTTCGTTTTGGCTGGGCAGAGGCAGAAAGCCATGTTCCATAAAGGAAGTGGTGTAGCCTGGTCGGGAGGACCTGAACTGCGTCACCCGCAGTTCGGCCACACACGAAGGACCTCAGTGACTGGTGGGGGGGTCCATAGCTGCCTTCTTCTGGTTGTTAGGAAGCTTCGATAAGATATATGGTGCACTTGGCTGAGTTTCTGGGTACATGCTCGACCTTAATGCATATGTATAATAAATATTGTTTTTAAATTAAAAAAATGATTTGAAAGGCAGAGTGACAGAGAAAGAGATTTTCCATTTTCTGGCCATAGTGGCCAGGGCTAGGCCTGACTAAAGCCAGGAGCCCAGCTCTCCCTCTGGGTCTTTCACATGCCTGGTTGGGGCATAAGTACTTGGGCCGTCATCCACTGCTTTCCCAGGTAGATACATTAGATTGGATTTGAAGCCAAGAGACAGGTGATGGGCAAGTTGATTCCTCCCAGGCTATTAACCTTGAATTTTCTTCTAGAGCCTCCCCCAAGAGGCCATAGTATCTTGATGTGCAGGTTAGAGTATGTGCTGGAGTAATATAAAAATGTAACAGGTCAATGTATCGTTTAATATAAAATTACTTAGTCGAACATCTTTAGAAGTTAGCATTTGAATGAATGTTTTCCTCTTCATGTCTTTCTTTCCATTCTCTCTCTTTGCATACACACATACCTTCCCAAATGAGCAGGAATGAGTTTGTAACAGTGCCACATTTGGCAGCAAATTAAAAGAGATTTCTTGCTGGAGTCATCTGATATTGGTAAGAAATGTTAACATTTTAAAAACATAGGCAAGGCAACTCAAAAGCCCAAAACCTAGACTAAACAGAAGCGGGACCAACAAAAATAACTTGACATATTTTGTAATTTTTTTTAAATTAAAAAAATTAGAATGATAGAGAGATTTGAGACAATGAAAGATTCACTCCCCCAAACAGCTGCTATGGCCGTTGGGGAGAGGGCAGAACCAGGAGTTTGGGACACATTCTGGGACTCCCAAGTGGATGTTAGGGACCCAAGTCCAGCAGCCAGGATGACTGGCTTCCAAGACCTGCATTAACAGGAAGCTGGAATCAGAAGCAGGTACCCGTAGTTGAACTTGGCTGCTCTGATATGGGACACAGGCCTCCTAACTGGTAGCATACTTGCCAGGTGAAGCGCCCATTCCACATTTTAGAATCCTTTGGGCAATCCTGTATTCTAAGAAATTTATTAAATTATATTCCCTGTGCTGTTTCAGAATGAAGGAGATAATAGATTTTAGAAAATTGTCTTCAAGGTTTTAAACTAAAGATGTTTTATGTTACCTGTGTTTCACATTGAAGATTCTTTAATGTCATACAGTCACGTCGAACTGCAGGAGAGCAGAATTGGGGAAAGAAAAAAATCACTCTTGAGGTGTTGGAATCCAAGAGGAAGCTGGGCAGCGCCGGCCTGGGGGCTCTGCTCAGAGCAAGGCATGCCTCCAAGTTCACGGAGCTTCCTGCACACGAGGAGCAAGTGCGGGGACGAGGGGCTGTGCTTTCCTCTGGCTCCTCCAGACCAGAACACTGGTGATTCCAGGGCCCTCACAGAGGCTGGCCTGTTCCTGGAGCCGTGGCCCGCCAGTTCTCACCTCCTGCCCATGATCACATTCTCCTCTCTGCTGTCTGGCAGACAGACAGACAGACAGAATCAGTATTTCCAGTACCAGTAGCCCGGGTACTGGGGCATCTGAAGAGACAAGAGGACAGCAGACCGTGTCCAGGCTTCTTCCCATCCGTCCTTTGCTTCAATGGGATGTGGTTGAAAACCTCAGCAGCAAACAAGTCCAACCCGGCTCCCAGTGGGCTCTGTTCCAGCTGGGACAGCACTGAGGCACACACCTTTCCCTGCCAGGACCTGTCCCGGGCCTTCCTCTGCATCACTCTTCCTCTCCCTTGGGAGTCGACCTCCTTCTCCTCCCCTCCTTCACCTCTTCCAGGCTCCGTTCCTTCTCTAAGCCCACGTTCCTGGAGCCCAGCTTTGTACCTGAGCCTCTAACTCCCCCAGAAACCAGCTAACAGTAGCCTCCAACTTCTGTGTCCCCTAGGCTGTGTCACTTCGCCACTCCCTGCTCAAGGGGGCAGGTTCATCTTGGCATTTCACATCTGGGCTCAGACTCTGTCTCACTGTAGACCCTGCACGGTGGCTGAATTGAGCTGTTCTGAGTGGTCCCAGCATGTCATGAGAGAAAGTGCACTTTATGGCTTGACCTAAGATTGTGTGCTTTGTGTGACTTCAATTGATTAACCCCCCCCCCAAAAAAAAACAAAGACAAAAGTTGACATTGACAGTCTAGTCTAGTCTTTGCACCCCAGCTCATTTCATGCTGAACTTGGCCTGTGTGACAAAGGACAGTCTGGGGCCCGGCGGCGTGGCCTAGCAGCTAAAGTCCTCGCCTTGAACCTGCCGGGATCCCATATGGGCGCTGGTTCTAATCCCGGCAGCTCCACTTCCCATCCAGCTCCCTGCTTGTGGCCTGGGAAAGCAGTCAAGGACAGCCCAAGGCTTTGGGACCCTGCACCCATGTGGGAGACCTGGAAGAGGTTCCTGGGTTCCCGGCATCGGATTGGCGCGTACCGGCCATTGCAGCGCACTTGGGGAGTGAAACATCGGATGGAAGATCTTCCTATCTGTCTCTCCTCCTCTGTGTATATCTGACTTTGTAATAAAAATAAATAAATCTTAAAAAAAAAAAGGACAGTCTGGAGCCATTTCTGCAGGTGGAGATGTGCCCTGTGCCACACTGCTGTGAGGTGGGGCAGGAGCATGCAGGACTGCCCGACAGGCCAGGGTGCATTCTTCTCATTGCTGGGTGCTGTCACCTGGCCCTTCTGAACAGGAAACAGTGCTGTCATCACACGCTAGTGTCTTTAGCATTCAGCTTCTTTTGGGCTTGTTTCTTTTGGCTGGCTGGACGAAGCCCCTGAAATTCCCTCTGCACGACTTCACCATCTGCTTCAGAGCTGCTAGAGTAGAAAAAAAAAGTGGTAGATAAACGCAGCTGGCATGTGTTATTTTAATTTACTGGGCTATGTTTAAGTAGCGCTGCTGCTTGCATACAGATTCCTCCAGTGTGTGTGCGCAGAGCAGCACCCTGCAGAGGTGGTCCATGGGGTGGGCTCACCTTCCATGACAGCTTGTGTGTGGACACAATGGTGGACACAGGTACTGAGAAACTGGCCCAAGGGATCCAGGTCCGCAAGGAACCTATGGGGCTGGCCAGGCCAGGCAGGCTGTGGAAAACCTTCAGTCCACTGGTTTACTCTGCACTGATTTGAACCTCAGAGCCAGAAGTTTCTTCCGCATCTCCCACCCTGGTGCAGGGACCCAAGGCTTTGGCCCATGCTCTACTGCTTTCTCAGGCCATAAGCAGAGAGCTAGATGGGAAGTAGAGCAGCCGGGATACGAACCAGCACACCATGTGGGATCCCAGTGCTTGTAAGGTGAGGCTCTAGCTATTGAACCATTGTGGCAGGCCTTCTGTTTTTGTTTTGTTTTAGGATTTACTTATTTTTATTGGAAAGGCAGATCAGATTTACAGAGAGAAGGAAAGACAGAAAAAGATTCTCCGTCTGCTGGTTCACCCACCAAATAGTAGCAATAGCTGGAGCTGAGCTGATCTGAAGCAAGGAGCCAGGAGCTTCTTACGGATCTCCCACACAGGTACAGGGTCCCAAGGCTTTGAGCTGTCCTCTACTGCTTTCCCAGGCCACAAACAGGGAGCTGGATGGGAAGTGGAGCAGTCAGGACACAGCTTGGAGCCCATATAGGATCCCAATGCTTGCAAGGTGTGGATTTAGCTGTCGAACTGTTGCACTAGGTCCAGGTTTCTACTTTTTTTAAAGTTCTATTTGCTCATATATTTGTTTGATAACCTGAAAGAGAGCGAGCGAGCACGAGAAAGAGACCACACATTCTCACCTGATGGTTCATTCCCCAGATGGCTCCCGTGGTTGAGGCTGGTCCAGGCTCAAGCCAGGAGTCTCGAGCTCCAGCCAGGTCTCCCACTTTGGTGACAGGCGCCCAGGGACTTGAGCCATCCTCTGTTGCTTTCCCTGGTACATTATCACGGAGCTGGGTGAGAAACAGAGCAGCTGGAACTCAAACTAACACTCCAGTACAGGATGCTGGGATAGCAGGCTGTGCTCCAGCCCAGGTCCTGCTTTTATTTTTTTGTTATTATTTTTAAGCTTTTTGTAAAGCATGCCGAGCACAGGGTTTATCATCTTGGTTATCCAGCATGCAGTTCAGCGGGGGCAGGTGTGTTCGCGTCGTGCAGCGGGGGCAGGTGTGTTCGCGTCGTTCAGTCTGGGCAGATGTGTTCGCGTTGCGCAGCCTGCATTACCCTCTGCAGACATCTTCCTGCACAACTGACATGTGATCAGTAAGGCCATGTCCTCCTTCCCCCGCATATCCTGGGCCACCACCTCCTACGTTTGGTTTCTGAATTTGACTGCTCTCAAAATTTCATGTGAGATTATGAAGTATTTATCCGTTTGTGATGGGGGCAGTTTCACATGGTGTCTTCGTTGTTTTTATGTGTTGTGACATTCGTCAAAATGATCTTCCTTTTGAAGGCTGAGTGATGTCCCATCGTCTGCATGTTCCGTCTTCATTTCTGCATGCATCCGGTGGTGTGTGCTTTCTTTAAACCTGAGAACACAGGTACCTCTCTTTGAATCCCTGCTTTTATCTCTCTGGAGAATGTACGCAGAAGTGCCATTGTTGGATCATATGGGGTTCTACTTTTAGTGTTTTAGGAGCTGCCAGACTGTTTTCCACATTATCCCTAATAGCTTACCTTCCCACCAACAGCACACAAGGAGTTTCTCCTTATCCTTGCCAGTACTTGATTTAAAAAAAAAACCATTCATTGTTTTTGAGAATAACCATCACAACATGTGTAAAATGGCATGTGATTGTGTGTGTGGTTAAGATTTATTTATTTATTTATTTGAAAGTGAGAGTGGCAAGAAAGGATAGAGAGGGAGGAAAGTCATGAGGAAGAGAGTGAGAGCCTTCATCATGGCCTCCCAAGTGCATGGCATGGACCCCAAGTATATGAGTTCTGTTCTACAACTTTCCAAGGCACATTGGTAGAAGGCTGTGTATGAAGCCAAGTACCTGGGACTCAACCTGCCCTCAGATATTAGATGCTGGCATAGCAAACAGTGGCTGAATTCTGTGTACCACAATGCTAGCCCCACTTTCAATGTGGTTTTGATTTGCATATTTAAAAGATTATTTATTTGAACGTCTGAGTCACAAGGGAAGAGAAAGAGAAAGAGATGGAAGGAGGAAGGGAGGGGAGGATTCCATCTGCTGGTTCTCTCCCTTGATGGCTGCAACGTCTAGAACGCCAGGATTGCTGGGAACCAAGAGGCCCAAACATTTGGGCCCCAGTTTACACTGCTTTCCCCCAGCCATTAACAGAGAGCTGGATTGGAAGTAGAGCAGTTGGGTGACAAACCAACACTCATGTGCCACGATGCCAGCTTCTTAAGCTCCTTAATTTGCATTTAAGTTATTTTTGAGGTTAAGCATCTTCTCTTGGTTAGCCATCTGCATATCTTTGCAGAAATGTTTATTCAAGTTCTTTTTCTGTTTTGAAGTGTGTTTAGTGTTTTGTTAGATTGTAGGAGTTGTTTATCTGGATTTTAATTTTTATGTGATGTATTTTTGTCACGCATTTCCTTCCATTGTCTGAGTTAGGTTTTTCTCTGTTGATAGTATTCTTTGATGCACAAAAGTTGTTACAATGATGTCCGGTTTATTTCTTTTGCTTCCTATGTTTTTGGTGCCATAATCAAGAAATCATTGCTAAACCCATTAAAAGTTTCTTCTCCTGTGTTGTCTTCCAAGAAATGTATACGTTTTGGTATAAGATGGCCCGTAGCTTTAATTCTGGAGGGATTTGCTTTGAAGGGAAACAACCCTTGCCTCCCTTCCATCCCTTCCTTCCCCTGCGGGATCACTCCTTCTCTACCCTTGTCACTGCCAACATCTCTGTGTCACTTCCTCTGTAGGCCCTTCCTGGGTTCCCCAAGGGAGACGGTACCTGCCCTTCTGCATTCCGATGGCCATCCTTTTCATACTTTTTTTTTGAAAGGCTGTGTGTTCTGTCTGCTGACTCAGAAGCCAAATGCCTGCAGCACCTAGGCTGGGTCACACCAAAGTCAGGAGCCAGGAATTCAGTCTGTCTCTTGTGTGTGTGGCAGAGACCCAACCGCTTGGGACAATACCTGCTACTTCCCAGGGTGCACCTTAATGCATATATATATGTATATGAATATATACATATATTACACTCACATATATATACACATATATATGTATATAAATAGTTTGAAAGGCAGATGTTACACACAGAGAGAGATATCTTATATCTGCTTGTTCAGTCCCCAAATGGCTGGGAGCCAAGAGCTGCTTTGGGTCTCCCACATAGGTATGTGGACCTTAAGAGTTGGACCACATCTTCCACTGCCTTTCCGGGCTCAAGGAGAGATCTGGATCAGAAATGGAGCAGCTGGGCCATGAAATGTGCCCATATGGGATGCTGGCACCAAAGGGTGCTGAATTAGCCTTTTGTGCCACCGCACTAGCCAGATGCCTGCCCGCACCATGCAGCCTAACTGCACTTTTCTGGTGGTGTCTGTTTTCTGCTGTGTATTTTGACTTATGTCATGTCTCATCTCTTCTACAAAAGCTTTAATACCTGCGTGTCTGGGCTTAAATTGCATTCCTGTATCCTGTGGAATGTTTGCCACAGTGTTTTCTGTCTCTTGGTGGCTTGGATGAAGAGCCTTTCAAAAGTTCTTAGAGAAAAGCTTTGAAATCCATGCATATATTTGTTCTTTTATTTATTGAAAAAAGTTTTAAACGGTGTATGTTATTTTTATTGGAAGGTCAGATATACAGAGATAAGGAGAGACAGAGTTAGACCTTCCCTCTGTTCAATCACCACCACCCCCCCCAAATGGCTGCAACAGCCGGAGCTGAGCCTATCAGAAGCCAGGAGCTCTTCAGGTCTCCCACGCGGGTGCAGGGTCCCAAGGCTTTGGCCATCCTTGACTGCTTTCCCAGGTCGCAAGCAGGGAACTGGATGGGAAGCAGGGCTGCTGGGATTAGAACTGGTGCCCATATGGGATCTTTGCATGTGCAAGGCGAGGACTTTAGCTCCTAGGCTACTGTTCCGGGCCCTTATTTATTAATTTTTAAATATTCATTTGAAGCCAGAATGACAGGGGTTGGAGAAAGAGATTGAATTTTTCCATTTGCTGATCCACTCCTTAAATGGCCACAAGGACAAGGGTTGGATCAGGCCAAAGCTAGGAGCCAGGAATTCCCGTCCTGATGTCTCCTGTGGCTGGCAGCAACTCAAGCACTAGCGCCCCCCTCCCTGGTGCACTAATAGAAGGCTGGATTGGGAGCAATGTAGCGGGGATTCGAACTTGTACTCTGGCTGGGCATGCTGGCAAGTGGCCACTCTGTTAGTTGTGCCTCTTATGCCCCCTGTGCCCTTTTTCTTTGAAAGGCAGCGAGCTAGATCACGAATCCACTGGTTCAGTCGACAAATGACCACAGTAGCCAGGGTCGGGCCATACTGAGGCCTGTAGCTCATAACTGAATTCTTGTCTCTCATTGGGTGGCAGGGATCTGAGCCTCCCAGAATTCACGTTAGTAGCAAGCTGGAATCGGAAGTGGAGCTAACACCTGAACCCAGACATCTTAACTATTCAAGCGTAGATTTTGTTGTATGTGTTTGCAAGAACTATATGGTTGCTTAAAAGAATTCTCAAGTTCAAATGCTCCTTCAAAGTGTCTGGGATGCTCTGAAAGCTGCTATCAATAACACTGCAAGAAGCCACAGGAGGTCTTTTTGTGCCAACAGCACCTTGAAGCTGTAGAAGATATTTAATACCCAGGTGATTTCAAGGTCGTCCTTCAGAACTGCAGTCTGTATTCCAGGACAGCTCAAGTTTTTCTTGTGCCTTTGACCAAGTCGAACTGCTGGAGGCAGTCACACACCATGCATCTGGAGAGGAAATCTGGTCACCTTGGGAGGCGCTCTCACCACAGACTAGAACAGAATACAGCCTTCGCTTAAAACAAGTGTACACGACTTCTCACATCAGGCTGTTGCCTATGGGAATCCTCCCATGTGTGTCCGTGGGAACTAGGGAACACACCTTGTAGGACTGGCCAAGTTCGGGAGTGTTTTGTGCTGAGCACGCACCATGGGAACGACTGAAGGATTGGGGTGGGCACGAGCTTTGTTATAAGGAACAGGCAGTGCTGCACTGTGATAGAATAGAATGGTTGCACATCCAGATCCCAAAAGAGATGACTAATAATTTATAACAGATGCTTCTTTTGAAAATGTTGAAAGTTCTCAGAGTTAGTCGTGTTACAATAAGAACCATAACTTACTAGTAAGCCAACGAACAGTTTTCAACATTACTTTTTCTGTATACGACAAGTTGAATTTATGAACTGTGCTGACAGTGGCATTCTATAAAAAGGGAACTTTATGAAGTGGAGAACAACTTGTTATGTTAGAGAAAGGTGTTGTGTCTAAGGTGAATGAATAATAGAAACCGTTATAAACTAACCTGAGTGCGCATGAGCCACAAAGGGTTGTGACGTGAAAGCTTTGCTGTGCATCTGCAACTCAGAAATTGCCTTCCACGGCTGGCTTTATTTAAAACATTTTAAGAATTCTAGTTAAATATGTAATCCTGTTACTCAGTCACTATGTATTGATTAAGGCCTCTTGAGGAACCAAGAAAAATGCAGTGTAGAAAATTGTCCCACTAAAGGAACACACACGAAATAGGGAGGAGACATGGAATTCAGCACCAGGCAGTTACAACCAATCAGGGCTTATTGAGTCCTCGCCTGGCTGAAGGGCTACGTGGATGAGAAATAATGTTCTGTGGCTGTTAGCAATTTTCTTTGAAAAACTTGATGAAATTAATATGAAACATGCAATCCCCTTTTCAGTTAAGAGTTGTTTGAAAATTTGTTCCCAAAGACCATAATAGAAATATTTGTGGAAATATCTATGCTGGATTCACTCTTGATAGATTTTTTTTCAACTTTTTTTTAAATGCTTAATCCCTATTTGCATACAATCCATGTAGTTACAGAACCCTTTCACTGCCTGAGGCCAGACTAAATGTTGATTTTTACATACAGCATGAAGTAAACTTTATCTTCAGGTTTAATAATCATATTTCATGATGATTAAGATGCTTACATCATTATTTAGCAAAAAAAAAATCATATTGGCTAAATATTTTGAATATTTGAAGTCACTTAGTCCTAAAATTTGGCTAGATGTAAGAAATAATTCGGTATCTAGTATTGCTTTTCCCGTAAATTTTGGTTTCTATTTCTCTGTGTCCTGGTGGTCACAGCAGGTGTTGTCATGGTTGCTGGCATTATGAGATCAGGACTGGACTACATTCCGACTGCACCTGAAGCATCTTCAGTTGACAAAACAAAGTTGCTTTTTAAAAAGATGCCAAATGATACAGTGAAACATTTAGTGTTCGATTTTAAATCTAGACGTTGAAGCCTAATTACCTTGGTTTATATTGAGTTTCCCCAAAACTGATTAGTCCATCATAAAGGATATAGGGGGAAGGTCATAGGAAAATCATTACTAATTTTTTTTTTTTAAAGAAAGTAGCCACTATATCAGAATATCACTGAGGCTTTAATGATGAGACTGTGTCTGGAACTAGTTACCATTTTGGACACTGAACCTGGTGTGTTTGTTGGTTTTTTACCCAGTATACAGTTCTTTATCATCCCTTTAACTATCTCAGCTCTTTTAGTACCTAGCTTAAATTTTGGATTTAAGCTCAAGGGAATTTGGTTTTGGATAGGTTAATGAGATAAGTAACTTGGAGAGCGAGTTGCGTCCATATTGTGGAAACCTTTTCCTGTTATTTGAGAACTTGGCATTATTCTGGGTAAGAGGGGAAGTTTCTGATGAAGAGAATGACCTGAAGGATGTGACATAGCCAGAGGTCCCTCGGGTGATTGGGGGGCTCGCTGGCCGCTGCTGACATCCTGAGCTGGACGAGTGGAAATGGGGAAGTGGGCAGAAGGAGCATCTCCTTCAAGGACTTGAGAACTTGATTCGAGGAATGGACAGGGACAAGAGAAGATTCTGGGGATGTTCATGTGACTGTTAACCAGGTGAGGAAGAGGAGGTCCCTGGTGCGTGGAAAATCGGGAGCTCATTCTGTTCTTGCGTGCGGTTTGTCAGATGTCGTCGGCCATGGGACTGGAGGTTGCGGATGAGCTGAGGCAGGAACGATGCTGCAGTTGGCTCCAGCATGACGGCACTCTTTGTCCCCAGCTTGACGAGTGCTCAGTGGCAGGTGGAAGCGTGGTGGCAGTGCCCTCCCCGTGGCTGGGGCCATGGCGTCCGTGTTGGCAGGGGGCGTCTGTCACCTCACAGGATTTCCTCTCTGCCTTCATTAACGTCATGTTTACTGCAACGGAGACTATAACGTAAGGTCGGCGAAGCAGCATCCAAGTAGCTGCATCGGTGAGCCCAGGCCTGCTGAACATTTCTTCGTGAGTCACAGTCAGAAAGCAAATGGGCGGAGTTTCAAGAGGACTTCTTGGTGAATGCTGCTGTGGACTCTTGGCTGGGAGCACGTGGCTTAAGGAGGCTGGGGGGGCGAGAGACTTACAGGTGGTGGAGCAGAGTGAGTCAGGCTCGGGGCCGCTTGGCTTTACTGGTTGTGTTAAGTGAGCCAAGTGACTCTGTGAGCCTCATTTGTTCTTATTGTAAAAAAAGGAGACAAGCCTAATTGTCTGCCTCTGACAATTTTTCCAAGTTTCCACAATTCATATTTATTGAGTACTGGATACTGTACACCTAATACTAGTCTAGGTCCTGGAGCTGGGGCAGTGAAGACAGAGAGCTGTCTGCTCTCATTGAGTTTCTACTCTCCAAAGTCCAGAAAGAGGACATCCATTTTTCCAGACAGAGTCAATTTCTTCTTTTTCTTTTTAAAAGATACATTTATTTATTTGAAAAGCAGAATGTTAGAGAGGAGAGACATTGAGATTTTTCCATATACTGGTTCACTCCCCAAATGACCAAAATAACCAGAACTGTGCTAGGCTGAAACCAGGAGCTTCATTCAGATCTCCCATGTGTGTAGGGGCGCGAGAGCTTGAACCTTCTTCATCTGCTTTTCCAGGTGCATAATCAGGGTCCCAACGACCACCTGTATGGGATGCTGGCTTTGCAGATGGTACCTTAACATCCTAAGCCACAACACCAGCCCCCGAGAAGGCCTTATTGCTGAAGCACTAACCATTGTGCCTGGCTGTGCTTTATCAACCAGAGACAACACTTTGGACGTCACACAGAGCACAATTTTCTTGAGGACAAAGGAGGAAGGCTTCTACCGGCAAATGAATTCAGAACCTTTGTATTGAATACTTTTTATTTGGTAGAAGACATTAATATGTTAATGGTGTGTGAGTGACAGCTGCAGTTTCTGTGCTGGTATTGGTCCGTGGCCATTGCATATGCTGGCGGTTCTGATCATGATCCAGGGGTCCGGGGCAGTTGTGAGCATGATCCAGGGGGCTGGGTAGTGTTTTTCAGGCATTCGTTCTTTGTTTCTCTCCTAGCAGACAGTGAGCATGAGAGAAGAATCGCCCTTTCTGAATACCTCCATCTGGGCATTTCCTTGAAGTGCTCACGAAATGTCTCACACGCCTGTGGTAAAGACAGTTTTGCTGAAGAAGTATTTGAAGAAAGGTATTGCATTTCCTAGGAAATGAGCTATAGGATTTTTTTTTTCTTTGAAATGGGAACTATTTCAGTCTAAACAGGATTTCTTGTTGGTTTGACTAAGTAAGCCAGAATGATCAGCAGTGTCTGAGAGTCTAAGAACTGGACAGATAACCCCACATGGGCTCAAGAACATGCCTGCTCTTGTCGGGACAGATTTGAAGAAGCTTACCGCTGACGGGCGCCCGAGAGCCAACAGGATGTGTTGGCCACAGCGTGTCCTGGTGGGGAGACACCAAGAAGCCCAGAAGCAGAGCATAGGCCTGTTTTCCTGATTCTATCAAGGCTGGAATTCATCTCTCTGGGGGACCTGCCCTCAAATGTCCTAGCCAAAGGCAGTCCATTAAACTTTCCCACTCATTTGTGGGATTCCCTTGGGCAAAAGGAAGCTCTTTTAAAGAGGGAATTAGGGAGTTGTCCTCATTAATTAAAAATAACCCTTTTATTTTTCCTAAAGCCAGAAGAGCTTTGTGTAATTGTTGTCTGGGGGAGGGGAAGAAGGTCCCAACATTCATCGTGGCTCCTGGCTTACCTGCCCTACCTGCCCTGTCTGGTTTGGCTGGAGAAGCCAGCCTGTCTGTATAGGTTACAGAGTGCCCCGGAAGCGTTTTCATTGTGCACTGGGATGGCCTGCCAGTACTGTGACCCACATGCATAGACATGCTATCTGGGTGGATAAGAAGCAATTCGTTCCCCCTTATGCCCTCTTGCGTTGCTTGATTTTAAAAGAGTAGATGAAACAAAGCAAATTCTGTGGTTTCTTTGAAAACGTGGAATCGATTGTATCTAACGTTTTTTTACTTTGTTTTTTCAGTTTCGTTTGCATCCTGTTCCGTAATCCCTACCAGTTTTATGACCTTTCTGAGGGATTCCTAATGGAAGCACTGTGGTTTTACAGTGGTCTGCCAAAGAAAGCAGTTTGAAATCTTGCTCGACTGCCGGATAGGTTTAAAAATAGCCCTTGCATCTTGTAGTGTGGCGCGCCATGTGTGAGATCTCCAATGACATGTGTGCTGCACGTCAACAAACCCTTCACAAGTGTTACCTAATTAGCTGCACAGTGTCCAACAGGTGGCTGGCCTTGAATGCCTTGGAGGAGGAGCAAGCCGCTGTGCTGCCAATTCGCAACAGTGGCTTTGTGGCTTGGGTTGTACTGCCTCGAGAGAGAATACACCTTCATTGGACTGCGATTGACAGATAACCTAAGATCCTCTCTGGGAAACCAGGCATTCACTATCAAGTGCATTAGCCTCTCTTAGCAATTTTGCATCTTGTTTTCTAGACAAGGAGAGTTATTGGTAGTGATCTGAACCCTGAAAGAGAGAGCATGACCTGGATATGTACCCAACCGCTAGGGAACACTTCGTGCTAGGAATTTGTTAGAGGGGCTCAGTCTCCCCTAGTGGCAAGCAGCAGATGCTGGAGGTACTTAAGATAGGCTGGTGGGGTGAAGGTGGCTCTTGGAAGTATAGAGCATCCTTTGTGTGGATGACTGTCCGTTGTTGGTCTGCAAACAGGTGGAATAGACCCACCCAGCAGGTGGGTAGAGCAGAACCTTAGTCCTGGTAGATGAGGGCTATTTTTCAGTTGTCAGAACAAAGTCCAGACCACTGGAGTACAAGCCAGAAAGCAGGGCAAGGGGACAGGGTCTCTGGAAGTGAAAAAGGCACTGAAGGGCCCAGCGGCGTGGCCTAGCAGCTAAAGTCCTCGCCTTGAACGCCCCGGGATCCCATGTGGGCGCCGGTTCTAATCCCGGCAGCTCCACTTCCCATCCAGCTCCCTGCTTGTGGCCCGGGAAAGCAGTCAAGGACGGCCCAATGCATTGGGACACTGCACCCGCGTGGGAGACCTGGAAGAGATTCCAGGTTCCCGGCTTCGGATTGGCGCGCACCGGCCATTGCGGCTCACTTGGGGAGTGAATCATCGGATGGAAGATCTTCCTCTCTGTCTCTCCTCCTCTCTGTATATCTGACTTTGTAATAAAATAAATAAATCTTAAAAAAAAAAAAGGCACTGAAGCACTTAGCGAAAGTGTGAGTGGATATAGCCTGACACCTAAGAGTGCATAGTCCTGGAATCAGTCAAAACACGCAATGATATAGGGACAGAGAGATCTTCCATCTGCAGGTATACTCCGCAAGTGAAGCCACGGGCCAGGAGCTGCTTTTGGGTCTCCCACACGGGCGCAGGGTCCCAAGGCTTTGGGCTGTTCTCTACTGCTTTCCCAGGCCACAAGCAGGGAATTGAATGGGGAGCGGAGCTTCTGGGGATATGAACCGGTGCTCATATGGGATCCTGGTGTGCGCAAGGCAAGGACTTTAGCCACTAGGCTACTTGTGCCAGGCCCTGTATGATTTTTAAGATAACATTTTTAAAAACCCACGTGAAGTGTCTAAGACAGTGTACATATACTTGGTAAGTGTTGACAGTGATGAGTGTGAAGCAGTGCTGCTCTGCTGCAACAACATGTTCTGTCAAAGTGCCTGAAGTGCCAGGGTTGGCCATGGGTTACGGACTCAGTGCATCAACAGATTTTGCCGGCTGATGAGGACGTGGGAGGTGAGCTGAGAAGGGGCTGGGTGATTTTGTTGGGCACTCTGTACATATTTGGTATTTAGGAGGTGGGTAGACTAGGCAGCTCTGTAGGAGTTTTCTAGTGCTGATTCTGTAATTATTTGATAACACCTTGATGAAGATAACTCATTTCATCGGGTACGTTGTTTATGTGTGTACCATTTGAATGCAATTAAGAGTAGGTTTTCAAAAGAATAATTACTTTTATCTATTTCAAAATTACTACAGTCAGCTTTTGCTCTGGTTGCTTCTTCAGGATAAGCAAGGACAAATGGCTGTGTTTGTGTGTGATCCACATGTGGGAGAAGATATATAGAGAGCCTCTCAGACCTTCTGTGCGGCTTGAATGTGTTTCTCCCATTGTTTTACTTTCCTGTTCAGCAAACAGCCTTTTTCATGCTTTGTGGATCAAATTATGCAACAGAACACCCAAGGATTAAAAACACAATAGGCATTCAAATTCTGTTTCTAGATGTGTATTGATTTCCCACTGTGCAGAAGGCACCAGGTTTAATATGCTATGAGGTCTGTGTTTCCAACATCCAATACTCCGTTGCTTCTTGTTTGTTTAACCAACACTTGGGAGATACTTGAGTTGTAACCTCAAGTACCAGGCGGGTGGCTCTGTCTTGGAACCGCTCCAGGGTGTTCCAGTGGTTGAAACTGCAGTGATGGGGGCAGTACTGGAGGAACCAGTCCTAGGGGATCAGGAAACTCCCGTGATGAAACTAGCATGTCTTCATTTTCTTGCAAGTTTTGTCAAAAACGTGCACTACCCTTCAGTCTCCAACACACAGGTCTTTGAAAGCCCTGTCATTTTCAGTCCAGTCAGTCCTCCTTGCAACATTGCGTCTTGTCTGGTAATTATTCCCTTCCCATCTCTTAGCCACACCCATGGGACACATTCTTTACTTCTTGTTTTATGACATTTTTGATGAAATTTTAGGCTTCTACTTACTGCTCTCTGAATAATTTGTGGCAAAGAACTGGAGCTGCTTCTCCATTCCCGACGAACATTTCTCTGTTATGTAATTGGCAGGGTGACATGAGTCATTAAGGCCATTAGTCTGGTGATTACAATTTGGAATATTCAAAGAGACTTTTTATAGCAACTTTGGAAATGTGCCAAGTGTAACATTTAGTAGGTTGCTGTTGGTTTCTCATTCAAGCTTGGGATTCTGTGGTGAAGGTGAGCACTCCAAGTGTCTTCTCTGTGCTGAATTTTAAAGAATGAATGAAAAAGCCAAGTGTCAGTACCTTTTTTTTTTTTTAAAAAGATTTATTTATTTGTATTGGAAAGACCGATATACAGAGAGGAGGAGAGACAAAGAGGAAGACCTTCTGTCTGATGGTTCCCTCCCCAAGTGACCAAAACGACTGGAGCTGAGCCAGTCTGGAGCCAGGAGCCTCTTCCGGGTCTCCCATGTGGATGCAGGGTCCCAAGGCTTTGGGCCTTCCTCAGCTGCTTTCCCAGGGCACAAGCAAGGAGCTGGATGGGGAGCGGAGCTTCCGGGGTTAGAGCCAGCACACATTTAGGACCCCAGCGTGTTCAAGGCGAGGACTTTCAGCCACCAAGCTATCGTGTCAGGCCCAATCATCAGTGCTTTGAGTATGCATGTATTGATGTGGGTCTCAGTAGGGAATTATTTGTGACTTTGAAGTGGTACCGTATTACTGTGCAGGTAGTTTTCTTAGTAGCAGGTGTGCTGTGACGACTTTATAGCCTTGATTCTCTAGATGGCAGATCTGCCTGGGTTCATTTTCATGTGTCTCAGTGGACATGTATTTGGGGAGCCCCGCTTCCCTGTGTGCTTGGGTTTATCTCTACTTCTGCCGATGCGAGCAGACACTCATCCATCTGTGTTCTGCCCTTAGAGCTCAGGTCCTAATGTGCTTCCTGTTTGTACGCTTCTGACGTTCATGTTTATGTGCTGTTTCTGAGAAAACACACTGTCTTCCCTGGGAGCGTGGACCTGTTGTTGGTGCACAGACCTTCTGTGCATGCGCTGTGCGTAATATCCTATGAAATAACTTTTGTAATAATGCTCTAGTATTTAATTGTTCGAGATCAGTTGAAACAATAAGGAAATACTTCAGCATCTTAACACCTTTCAACTACAGGAAAGGAAAATTCTACAACTCTGTTTAATAAAAGGAGAAAGTAATGAAAACATTATGTATGGAAATGTTGAAATATTGATGTTGCTAAACCTTTCATAGTATGATACAATTGAAAATATAAGATCGTATGGTGTATGTCTCGGTGCCATTGTGTATGTTGACTAATGTGTCTTCATATGACAAATGCTCTACCAAGACAAGTTTGTAGGGAAGAAATGGGTCAACTTATGAAACTAAAAATTCATATAGATCTTTTATGTCATGGATCTTCTCTATCCTGTTTTTGGTTGGGAATCTTTCCAGCACGTAAATTTCTGTTTTAAAGATTTATTTATTTTTATTGCAAAGTCAGATATATACAAAGAAGAGGAGAGACAGTGAGAAACATCTTCTGTCTGATGATTCACTCCTCAAGTGACCACAATGGCCTGTGCTGTGCTGATCTGAAACCAGGAGCCCAGATCCTCTTTCGTGTCTCCCAAGTGAGTGCAGGGTCCCAAGGCTTTGGGCCATCCCTGACTGCTTTCCCAGGCCACAAGCAGGGAGCTGGATGGGAAGCGGGGCTGCTGGGACTAGAACCAGTTCCTATATGGGATCCCGGTGTGTTCAAGGGGAGAACTTTAGCCACTAGGCCACCGCACTGGGCCCTAGTGGGTAAATTTTAAAACTAATCTGACTCAGTATCTCTAGAAGAAATAGCATTAAGGAAAATACATTTTATCTAGAAATATTTTATTTTAGATTATAAAAATAGTATATATGCATGATAGAAAAATAACATCTAGGAGAACTTAGAGAAGAACATAATAGGTACAGTTAAGGCTACCTACCTACACTTGGAACTCAGATAAAGCCATGGGATTCTGTCTGATGTATTTATTCATTCAATAGATGCCAATACCCTAATTAAGTGAGTAATATAGGTCCGTGTCAGGTACATCAGTGTTGCTGTATGTTCAGCACTGAGCTCAAGCCAGTGCTATATCTTCTGTAAGAAACACTTTTCCCTATAACTATTCTTCAACTCACTATATTCAATGGTTGTGCTCCTTTTGTTTTGGGTATGCACTGGAATTTATGTGTCCCAGTTTGCATTGTTTAAGTAATTTCTAATTTTTTGATCATTATAAAAATAATTGTGAATGGCTTTAAATATACATGTTCACCTTAATAATTTATAATCTGAGGTTGGTTCAGTCAATACAAACATACCAGGTTGAAAAGGAGGAACATTTAAATCTTGAAACACTGTTAAATTACCTCCTGGGAATATTGCATTCTATCATCTGTGTATATACCTTTGTGTTTGAAGAAAAATTTATTTAAAGGAAGGAGTGAGGGAGAAGAGAAGGGAGAGAAAGAAAGCTTCTTTTTGCACGTGCTGGTTAACTCTGCACATGGCTGCAGTCTAGAACACTCTCTGAGCTTCTTACATGAACACACAGGCTCAGGTGCTTGGACTGTCATCAGTTGCCTTCCCAGGAGCCCCACAGCGAGGGAGCTGGAATTGGATTGGAAGCGGAGCAGACCGGAATTAAACTGGTTCTCATATGGAATGCCAGTGTCACCGTCAGGGGCTTAACCCTGTACTCCACCATACTGCACCTACCTCCCTTCCTTGGCACAATCCTGGTTTAGAATATGATCAGGAAAGGCAAAAGCCATAACCTGTGTGATGAAAAGTAGTATCATCATGTTTTAAAAATTGCATTTGATTATGTGTAATCTTTATTTCTTGATTCATCTCCTCAAGTCATCTCTTATCCACTTTTTGGTTAAAACTCACCGACTTTTAAAATTTATTGGCATTCTTTATATATTGAGCCATTTAGTCCATTATCACATATAAGATAGATTTTTTTCCCTAGATAGAGAATACACATTTTCTTCCCAATGTGAAAATGCCTTCCCACCTGATGTGGGGAAGTTGGTTTTTAAATGGGAAGCTCTCTCTGGTGTAATAATAGTACTCCCAGGCCAGTGCTGTGCTGTAGCTGGTAAACCTGCTACCTGCAGTGCTGGCATCCCGTATGTGTACCAGTTTGAATCTTGGCTGTTCACTTCTGATCTGCTTCCATGTTAATGTACCTGGGAAAATCAGTGAAGGCTGACTCACATACTTGGTCCTCTGCTATCCCTGTGGGAGACCCAGATGAAGCTAATGGATCCCGGCCTCAGTGTGACCAGCCCTGGTTACCACAGCCATCTGGAGAATGAACTAGAGCAGGACGCTTTTCTAGCTCTTGGTCGATCCCTCTCTTTATGTAACTCTGACATACATTATTTTGGTTGATGGGGTTGCCCTCAGTGCCAGCATCCTGCAGGGTGCTGTCCCGACCTGCAGGACACGATGCTCAAACCCTGAGGGTGGACTGGGAATGCCGGGCTGGTAGCCCCGGGCTGCTGGCCCAAAAAACACACGGACACTCGTACTTGGTGGAAAAGAGTGCCTCTCTCTTTATTTTTACTCCTCATATATATATATACCTTCTTCTCTAGGGGAGGGGAAAAAGGGAGGGGTTTCCTGGGAGTAATTATCTTCACTGAAGCAGGGAAGGAACTAATCAGCTATATTGAAACAGGGGAGGAACTAATTATTTGTTTTTTTTTTTTTTTTTAAAGATTTATTCATTTTACTACAGCCAGATATACACAGAGGAGGAGAGACAGAGAGGAAGATCCTCCGTCCGATGACTCACTCCCCAAGTGAGCCGCAACGGGCCGATGCGCGCCGATCCGATGCCGGGAACCTGGAACCTCCTCCGGGTCTCCCACGCGGGTGCAGTGTCCCAAAGCATTGGGCCGTCCTCAACTGCTTTCCCAGGCCACAAGCAGGGAGCTGGATGGGAAGTGGAGCTGCCGGGATTAGAACCGGCGCCCACATGGGATCCCGGGGCTTTCAAGGCGAGGACCCTAGCCGCCAGACCACGCCGCCAGGCCCGGAACTAATTATTTGAACAGGAACAAGGGTGGAGGTTCTACTTGCTCTACAGAGGATGTTTTGGCCTAATATCCTGCTTGAGGTAGGCCTGCTTGCAGGCTTTTGCAATGCAACAGGCTGTCAGGTAGGCCAAGTCTAAGGGCCGTAAATCTCTGGCTCCTAACAGGGTGCAAGTGGGCATGGGAACTCTGTTACTTCCCCTTCTCCTATTGTAGCAATTCATGGGGCAGGGACATTTAATTGGCTTTTCGGAAGTCAATTCATGAGCGTTATCTGCCCTTCCCCCAGTGTGCCACTTCAGAATTACAGAAAGAAAATGCTGGTCCTCTGGGTTGGGGGTCCTGAGATCTCCTGCAGGAGATCCTGAGAACAGAGCTGCTGTTGTCAACAGCAGGATAGATGGATGCTTGGAGCAGAGTGAACTATGCATCAGGTAGTCATTTTGAGCAGTGAAGCAAGTTTGCTATAGTAACCGTTAGAGAAACAGATAAATCACAGCAATTTCAACATGGCACTTGTGCCATTCAATAAATGGGTATTTTCAATTTCATTTGCTCTTGAACTAAGTTCAATAATTTATAGAGTAAGTCATTCAAAGATTAATGCTCAGAAGGGAGGAAAATCACTATACCAGAACAGAAACATATCATTTATGTATATTACACTGGGGCCATATGTGCCTGAGTTTCCGTTATAAAGCTGATTTTGCGAGTGTTTATAGTAGAGCACTAAAAGATTTGCTCTGGGCTTAAGTTTGGCATTTGTCTCAATTTGATGAGATTCTGAGTTTTATTTTCCTCTTTTACAAATGACAGCTCTGTGCGTGGGTGCGCCTGTTTAATGTTTGACATCATTTGGCAGCCCTGCTAATTCAAAAGTTCGTTTAGTTTAAAAATAAGTTTGTGGCTGATGATTTTAGAATGTAGTAAATTGCTGTTGATTCTGAAGCTTCTTAAAGATGGTTATGTAGTTGTAAAACCTGTTTGGAAAACATGATTCAAAGAACAGGAAAAAGGGATGTTTGAAGGTCATGGAGCACCATTTGATTTGACAAGCACAAAGACAGTAATAATAATGACACTTCATCAGGACAAGGCATCAGCTAATCTAGCAGAGGAGTCATTAAAATTTGGCTCCCCCAGTTTGATCAGGATTCGTAATTGTGTCAAAGCCATACTCAAGACACCCAATCTGCATACTAATCAGTTCAAATGTTGCTTCTGTAATAACATGGAAGCTGTTCTATATTCTGTTTTGACCATGAACTTGTCCCAGTCAGTGGTTATTCTTTATACTGAGCACAAAGTGGACACTTAAGAAATAAGAGGTGGAATCAATGAAAGCCTGAGTGTTAGGATTCATCATTCATTTTCTCATAGAGTCTACAATGTAAATAATACTGCGAGCACTTAGATAATTTTCAGCAGTCACACACCAACCAACTAGTAGACTCAACAGGTATCAGTTAGAGGCCTTACCCATTTCAGATCAAGTCCTATGTTCAGCTGTTTATCCCTGCTCCAGGTAATGTGTAAGGAAGAGAGGTAACCTAGCTCGAGATATTCAGTAGAGATGAGGTGTGACTCCACCTCTTCAGTCTCTGTTGAAGAACCCCTTGGCTGTGTCACATCATGGTGGATGGCATCTTGGCAGATGCTCATGTGAGGCAGGAGTTGCATAAGGGAATGGGAAGCCAGGGATCTTCATCATTATTTTCTTTAACAACTTTTTTTTTCAGATGTATTAATTTTTATTGGAAAGGCAGATATATAGAGAGGAGGCTAGACAGAGAAGAAGATCTTCTGTCTGCCGATTCATTCCTCAAGTGGCCAAAATGGCCAGTGCTGAGCTGATCCGAAACCAGGAACTAGGAGCCTGGAGCCAGGAGCCCCCTCTAGGTCTCCCATTGGGTGCAGTGTCCCAAGGCTTTGGGCCATCCTCAACTGCTTTCTCAGGCCACAAGCAGGAAGCTGGATGGGAAGCAGGGCCACTGGGACCAGAAACAATGTCCATATGGAATCCTGGCACGTGCAAAGCGAGGACTTTAGCCACTAGGGTACCATGCCGGGCCCTTTAACAACCTGTTCTTTCGGGAGCTTACTCACTGTCAGAATTAGCATTAATACCTTCTTTTTTTTTTTTTTTAAGATTTATTTATGTTATTACAAAGTCAGATATACAGAGAGGAGGAGAGACAGAGAGGAAGATCTTCCATCCGATGATTCACTCCCCAAGTGAGCCGCAATGGCCGGTGCGCGCCAATCCGAAGCCGGGAACCTGGAACCTCTTCCAGGTCTCCCACGCGGGTGCAGTGTCCCAATGCATTGGGCCGTCCTTGACTGCTTTCCCGGGCCACAAGCAGGGAGCTGGATGGGAAGTGGAGCTGCCGGGATTGGAACCCGGCACCCACATGGGATCCCGGGGCGTTCAAGGCGAGGACTTTAGCTGCTAGGCCACGCCGCTGGGCCCTTCAGTGCCTTTTTCACTTCCAGAGACCCTGTCCCCTTGCCCTGCTTTCTGGCTTGTACTCCAGTGGTCTGGACTTTGTTCTGACAACTGAAAAATAGCCCTCATCTACCAGGACTAAGGTTCTGCTCTACCCACCTGCTGGGTGGGTCTATTCCACCTGTTTGCAGACCAACAACGGACAGTCATCCACACAAAAAATGCTCTATACTTCCAAGAGCCACCTTCACCCCACCAGCCTATCTTAGGGATCCGGGGGCATTCAAGGTGAGGACTTTAGTTGCTAGGCCACGTCGCTGGGCCCCAGCGTTAATACCTTCTGAGCGTGAGCCCCAAAGAATCAGATTCCAACTCTTAAAGGTTCCTTCCTTCCTTCCTTCCTTCCTTCCTTCCTTCCTTCCTTCCTTCTTTGCTTCCTTCCTTCCGAATTACAGAGAAAGAGGGAGAGAGGGAGAGAGAGAGATCTTTTACATGCTGGTTCACTCCCCTGATGTAGTATCAGTCAGGGCTGGGCCAGACTGAAACCAGAAGCTTCATCTGGGGCTCCCAGTGGGGTCGCACAAGCCAAGCACTTGGGAGATATTCCCAGCGCATTAGCTGGGAGCGGAATCAGAAGTGGAGCAGCCAGGACACAAACTGGCCCTATTTGGGATGCTGGAGCCACACGTGACAGGTTTACTGGCATTGCCATAACACCAGCCCTAGAAGTTCCACTTCTTAATACTGCAACACAGAGCTTTCAATACAAGAAGGTTTGAGGGGGGGCGGGCAGGCAAATCACGTTTGAACCCTACTAAACCCTTCTCAGGCAGTGTCAAGCTCAAACCTTCCATTGACATGAGTCCTACATGTTTCCAATCATTGTGTTCCTGGATGCCTGGCTTTATTTGCTCTTTTTCTCTGAAATGCTGTTGAGCCCCCCTCTTTCCTTTTAACTTTCCATTCATGAGTCTAAGCACTGCAGACCAAGCCAGAGTCAGGGCTGGCTCCAAAGCCAGCTGTCTAGCCTGCAGCAGTACAAACCCCAGACAAGGGACGGCACTTGCACAGCGTGGTTCCTCTGCCAGCCATTTCAGCTACGTCCAGCACCCTGGGGTGACAATGCAAATGCACAGCCCCTCAGGAATCTGTAACGAGCACTGCGGGGGATTACAATGCTGCAAGTTTTAGAACCATTGTGGCTGGGGTCTCTCAGAGTGTATGTGTGAGTCCAGTGAGCACGGGGAATGCCACGCCCCTCAGCAGCCTGTTGCAAAGCTGGCTTGGCTAGAGAGTAAGTAAATGGGCTTGGAGCTTTGGGGACGATTTGAGTCAAGCATCAAACATGGTGAAAATGGGTTATGGGGTACGACGATTCTCTGCCCCACTGTGGCCGGGCTAGCTTCAGGATGAATCCTGCGCGCACAAGGCCGCATGTCTGTTGGAATTTTGCAAGACATACTTGAAAAATGTCAACTGGATTTGCAGTTACATTTTCATAAGAAGTTTCATCAAGATGTTAATCAAATAAAGTGCTGTTGGGTTCTTGAAATGGGAGTTGCTGGGTTTAAGTGATTGCAAGAAGTTTTACCACTTAGTTGTGTGAGTAAACTCTCTTGTTAGGAATAACCAACAAGAACTTTAAGATGCCATCCTTACACGCCTGTGGCCGAGTTATCTGATGTGCCTCAAGTATGTAACGTGATCCTGCCTGTGGCTGGGCTAGCTGATGTACCTCAGGCATGTAACGTGATCTTTTTATACTGACTCAACATTTACTATTCCCAAAGATATTCTGATTTTATTTTTTCCTCATTAAAAAATTTTTTTTCCAATGGCAGAGCCATAGGGAGGGACAGAGATCTTCTATTTGTTGTTTCATCCCCATGTGGCTGCAATGACCAGTGTCTGGGGCCGCCCACCTGGAGCCCAGCGCTGCATCACAGTTGCCAGTGCTTGGTCCATCTGCTGCTCCCTGCCCAGATGCCTTAGCAGGACACCAGATTGGAAGCAGAGCGGCCAGGACTCAGACCACTCTCTAAAGATGGGGTGGCAGTGTTGCGGGGCCTTGCTTCCACGCCACCGCCACAGCACTGGCACCCCTACAAATGCAAGACTTGTTTTCCACCTGAGTCTCCCTATGGCCGCCGAGCTGTCATCCTTAGTGACCACCACAGCATCAGGGGCAGTGGACTGGGCAGCCCCCTGCCCTCTTTTCCCTGGAATCATTACATGTCTGTGTGTTCCTTCCTCTCCCTGGGTAAATGTTCCCTCTTCTGCCAGCTGATGCCCCTCATCCGACACCACTTCCACATGCCTAGCTCATCAGTGTGTTGTGATTTCCATTATTCCTGGCAAAGGTGGCATTCAGAGCTAAGCAGAATTACCCAAGGGCCACCACCTGGTGCCAGAACTAAAGGAATATTGCACCTGTCATAGAGACGTGGCATGCAAATAATTTCCTTGAGTGACAGACCACAGGAGCCCCTAGAATGGAAGTCTGATGCGGGCACGGGCTGTTCTTTCATTGTGTGAACCTTATTGATTAGAAGAGTGCTTAGCCTAACGTATTTGCTGGAAAAATATTTTTAGGCTTCAGGAATGAATAGATGAAAGCAGAGATGTGGAGAAACAGGGCAATGCTTGTCAGTCACACGTAGAGGAAGGAGGGCAACAGAGCACTCGGGCAAAATACAGGATTTGATCCCAAAGGTCTGGGTGGAGTTCAAGGCTACATCTGTAACAGACAGGGTGTGCTGATTGGCACACAAACCACACCTTGAATAGAAAGGGTGGCATATCTGTTTCCAGCAGATTGGTGTGACAGTAGTGATGGGATAGACAGGCCACAACTTCATTATGTTTTAGAGTCAAAAAAGAACATAGCATATAATCAAACCTTCCATTTGCCTTTCTTATCATTGGAAAAACTAAGTAAAACTGAAGTGTACAGTCCCCGTGGCAGCCTCCTGATACCCTAGTCAGTACCTATACCCTGAGGGTGTGTTCCAGACACCTGGCAGGCAAAGGAGCTCCAAGGATTTGGATTAGATGGATGCAGGAGTGGGATGGAAAGAGGCAGTGCCTCCTGGTAGCTGGTGTAAGGGCAGCAAGAGGTTTCCTAAGCAGGGTTGAGTTTCAGATCCAGGTAAGATGGACAGATGCTTTTCTGTCCTGCTCCCCTCCCTACTAACCACAGTAGAGGAACCAGACAAAAGGGGAGCTGGCTTCCAGGCACCAGTGAGGGTTACAAAGCAAGGTGTTTCAGCTTATCCAGAGATGCGCACTTCACTGGTCTTGTGTGGCTTCTTGTGTTAATGGTAGTTCATCTAGCGGGACCCTGGGAAGGCAGACTCCCCTGGGACAGACTATGCTAGTCTGAAAGGGAGAGGATTCCTATCAACCAGCAGGTCCCGGAGGCAAAGCTGGAATTCTGATGACTGTGCAGAGAGTTCAACTGTTTCACCTCTTCAAGTGAACATAAAGGTATGGTGCTACTAGAATTTGATAGCTGGAACTCACTTGTAATAAAAAGGAAAGGAAATAATAGCCGAGTGTACAAGGTGACAGGCATAACTTTAAGTAAAACTCATCTGTAGGTTTCTCTGTGTTAGTTGCTTAGTTTAAGGACTTGGGGCTGTGGGTAGGAGCAGGGGTTCCTTAGGATATTTTTCCACTTTTAGTGTCATGTGAAGTGACAGAAGCCATAGAAACAGCCTTCATTTTCTAACTTTTTGCTTTGGATATTTGAAAGGCAGAGTGAGTGAGAGAGAGAAAACTTTCCGTCAGTACCCAAATGGCCACCGTGCTCGAGGCTGGACCAGACCAAAGCCTGGGAGTCCATTCGAGTCTCATACATGGGAGGGCAGGAACCCAAGTACTGGGGCCCTCTTCTACTGCTTTCCCAGGTACGTTAGCAGGGAGCAGCTAGCACTCAAACTGGCACTCATGGGATGCAGACGTTAAGGTGGCAGCTTAGTTTGCTGTGAGCCGTCCCCTGCCAGGCAGAGCACGGGGGCATCAGAAAGCTACTGCACTTTGCTGAGCTGGCCGACTCCTCCCTGTTCCTGTAGGAGTGTGGAGGAGGAGACCTTGGCCCCAGGCGGAGCTGTGGGCTCCTGCCTGATGGCCGTCCTCCCTGCCTTTGGAGCTGCAGAAGGCTTATGCATCCTGCTTTTCCAGCTGGAAAGTTCATTTGCCTGGGGATCCTGGCAAGCCCGTGGGTGGGACAAGTGTGGATTTCTGCAAGAAGCTGGAAACAAAGTTGGAATGGGATGGGTGCAAGATTTGTTTCCCAGGACCGTATGCTTTCCTTGGTAGGTTTTTGACCCCGGTGGATTGCAAATAGGTTGCAGCTTCTGAAAGCAAAATAGAATATTGGGTTTAGAGCTTTTATTCCTCCGTTTGTTCCGTGGATGCCCCCCCCCTTTTGTGATGGTAGGGGTGTGTGTGTGTGTGTGTGTGTGTGTGTGTGTGAGTGATACAAGTACAGGCAGATAGAGAGGCGCACATGTGGAACACATAGGCTTTGGTTTAACAAACATGATTTCAGTGTGAAATGCTTGTTTTTGTTTTGCTTCTCTGTTCAGAATAATAAACATTTAGGAAAATTATTGTTCCCTCAGATTGTCCAAGTCGGCAGGGAATGGACGTGAGGTTTGTCCCCAGTAGTTATTTTTTTTTTTTTTTTTAAGATTTATTCATTTTATTACAGTCAGATATACACAGAGGAGGAGAGACAGAGAGGAAGATCTTCCGTCCGATGTTTCACTCCCCAAGTGAGCCGCAACGGGCCGGTGCGCGCCAATCCGATGCCGGGAACCTGGAACCTCTTCCAGGTCTCCCACGCGGGTGCAGGGTCCCAATGCATTGGGCCGTCCTCTCCTGCTTTCCCAGGCCACAAGCAGGGAGCTGGATGGGAAGTGGAGCTGCCGGGACTAGAACCGGCGCCCATATGGGATCCCAGGGCGTTCAAGGCGAGGACTTTAGCCGCTAGGCCACGCCGCTGGGCCCCCCAGTAGTTATTTTTTTAAATCTAATTAGTTTGTAAAAAAGCATTACATTCTTTTTTTATTTTGAATTTTATGGTACAGTTCCATGGGATCTTGGATTCCTTTCCCCCTTCCCCAATTCCTTCCCCCTACTGATTCTCCCCATATTGTTATGTTAGTACAGTCCTTCATAAGCAGTCCTAAATCCTTCATTCTGTTATTTAAATATGTCCTGATATCGCAGGTGTAAACAGTGCCAGACAGTCTAGCATCCTGCAATGCATTCTTATGCTGTATTTTTTTTAAATCCTCTTTCAGCCAAAGTATGAATGTGAGATGATTTTAATATGCGACTCTCAGGTACTCACAGAGTGCTTGCTTGCCCATTTTTCTGTGACACTTGTTTTAAAGATTTTGTTGTCTCAAGAAAATGTCTTAATAAGGGGCATGGCTTAAGAGAAATTGAGTTTCAGTATTTCTTAGGTCATTTTCATTGAACTGTTGCAATACAAATTGACCACCTATCTAATTTTATTTCTGGGACACATGTTTTTAAAAGCTATAAAGGATATACATGCTCAAAAATTATGTTAAAATTGAGGAACGTATTAGTCTTTGTAGAAATTAGCTTGATGTATAAGAGTCCTTTTAGATATTTTCCCATATACATTACATTTGTAGATAATTTAAAAGCATATATAATGTATATATTTTTTTACTTCTCTAGTAAGTAATTATTTTTTATTGGAGCAGCAGATATGTAGAGATGAAGAGATAGAGAGAGATCTTCTGTTTGCCTCTTCACTCCCCAAGTGGCTGCAATGGAACGAAGCTGAGCTGATCCGAAGCCAGGAGCCAGGAGCTTCTGGGTCTCTCATGGCAGTGTAAGGTCACCTTGGGCCATCCTCTACTGCTCTCCTAGGCCACAAGCTGGGAGCTAGATAGGACGAGGAGCAGCCGGGACAGGAAATGGGCCCATATTGTGTCCTGTGCTTGTAAGACAAGGATTTAGCCACGGGCCTATTGTGCCAGCCCTGGAGATCGGGCTTGCGGGCCGATCTTTCGTATTCAGTAAATAACAAAGAAAGTAATACAGTAATATGTGCTTCTCAGAAATGCAGAAGAAAAGTGAAGGCAGCTGATGTTAGCCTTTTGTGAAGAACTTCCAGACCTTTCCTCTGCAGACAGATAAGCATTTGTACTCAAGAATATTACCTGCCTACACATGACAACATGCATGTATACATGTTGGGGCGTATTCATGGTTTGATGTCATTTTCACTGTTGCTGTTTTATTAAAAGTTGGGGAAATTTCCTTGGAGTCTGTGATGTCGTGACTAATACTTGTCCTTAATGGCTTACTGAGGAATAATTCAGTTAATAGGTCAAATTTCATCATCTCCTTTTTTAAAAATTTGTTTTAGAAAATTTCATCTGAAGCCTACCCTCCTAACTAATGCATGGATATTTTATAAAATTGACAGAAAATAGGATTAACAGATGCTTATTTTGGTTAAAAAAGATTGAAATGCATGTATATGAAGAATCCATAAAAACAGGTATGAAAAATGTATATTATGAAAAAACTCCACATCAATTTAAAAACCTCTGTTAAGACTTTTTCTTACTTATTTGAAAGATTTAGGTCGAGTGGGATAGAGGACAAGATTTTCCAACTGCAAAGGCTGGGCCAGGGTGAAGCCAGGACCCTGGATCTCCATCCAAGTCTTCCATGTGGCTATCTCAGCCCTTGAAGTGCTTGGGCCATCTTCTACTGCTTTCCCAGGCACATGAGCAGAGGGCTGTATAGCGAGTGGAGCAGCCAAGACTCGAATCTGAACTTAAATGTAATACTAGCATTGGAGGTGACAGATTAACCCTCTGTGCCACATACCCAGACCTCCATTTAGAAATCTCATCTTCCCTAAACTATTGGGAGACATTTCAGATGGGTTCATGTTTGTCCAGCATTGCGTGGCTGTTCCAAGCAACTCTGGATGCCCTAGCTGCGTACTGATTGCATTATGGGGTCGTACTGCCGAAATACTTTATCAAGTGCAAAGTCAACGGGCAGCTCGCACTGAACAACGAAAAGGCTGCTATAGTCACCCTTGGGAAACAGTACTCGGTATTTCCCAGTGAACTCATTGGTTGCACGCAGATGTGGAATGCATTTCTTCATACTCCCCTACGGTATTTACCTGGGAGATCTAGAGCTCATGAACCATTTTTGGTTTTGGCCAACACCGAAGAGTCTTCCAGGCTGATTCTTGGTGATTGAGTCATTTGCTCAAGATTGAGCAGCATTGAAGACGTGAGAAACCTTTCTAGCCAGTCCACACAACTAAACATTGTGCTATTTCATGATATGGTAGCTGAGCTTTTCTTCAAAGTGAAATGGGGTAGTCTTCAAGCCTGGCTAGAAGTATTGATGAACCAGAATAGACCACAACTCGGTTGGAGCTGGGTAACAGTATTTGTTTGTTCATTTTTCTGTCCTCTTTATTTTTGTGTGTTTGAGATTTCCTGTAAACAAGTTTTTTTTTTTTTTAATTTCTTCTTTTTTTTTTTTTTTAAAGATTTATTTATTACAAAGTCAGATATACAGAGAGGAGAGACAGAGAGGAAGATCTTCCGTCCGACAATTTCACTCCCCAAGTGAGCCGCAACGGTCGGTGCCTGCCGATCCGAAGCTGGGAGCCAGGAACCTCTTCCGGGTCTCCCACACAGGTGCAGGGTCCCAAAGCTTTGGGCCATCCTCGACTGCTTTCCCAGGCCACAAGCAGGGAGCTGGATGGGAAGTGGAGCTGCTGGGATTAGAACCGGCGCCCCTATGGGATCCCAGGGCTTTCAAGGCGAGGACTTTAGCGGCTAGGCCACGCCGCCGGGCCCAAAAATTTATTTCTTTTTATTGGAAAGTGAGATTTACAGAGAGAAGAAGAGACAGATCTTCCACCCTCTGGTTCACTCCCCAAGTGACCACAACAGCCAGAGCTGAGGTGATCTGAAGCCAAGAGACAGGAGTTTCTGCACCAAGGCTTTGGGCCATATTGTATGGCTTTTCCAGGCCACAGGCAAGGAGCTGGATGGGAAGTGGAATAGCTGGGAAAGGAAATGGTGGCCTGTATGGGATCCTGGCACATGCAAGGATTGTTGTGCCGGGCCACAAGGGAAAGATAATCATTATAGCCTGAAATGCAATGATATTTTTGCCTGAAAGCAAAAGGTAAAGTTTGAAATATATTGCCTGATGTACTAGTTGAGTAAGCTTTGTTTAAAAAAAAAAAAAGCCACAAAATGATCCTTATGGATGTTAGTTAACATGAACACAAGGCCCCATGTCATTAGGAGAGTACCTACTATCCCCTTGGGATTCAGTGTGGCAAGCTTTCATTTCCAGTGCTGGCCACAACTGGGTCTGCAAATGTGGTGCTCTTGCACAAGGTGCCTAATGACCTCTCACTGAGGGATTGGGTCATGGGAGGCTGACTTCATTCCTTATCTGTGTTATAGCCAGTGATGCGGCCATAACCCATCTCTTGCTCCGCGGAAGCCCAAGCAGCTCATGTGGTCCTCCCGCTGCCACCCGCATGGGAGTTCCAACTGAGGGAGTTTTCCCACCCACCCAGTCACTTCTAGTGTTTGGGGCTGCATTCACCAAGGAGCCCAGATGAGCCTTCTCTGCTGCCCCCTATTGGAATCTCTGAGCATCACACCATGCTCCTTGGTCAATGCCCCTACTTATTAGTTATAAAGCATTCATAGCTGGAATAGTGTGTTAGCGAGGGAGGCGAGGATCATAACTTGGCAGTGACCCTTTCTTTCCATGATATGTCCCACAGATTTGCATGTACTCAGTGACAGTCTTCTGATGGCTTTCATGGACTTCACTGTGGCCGTCAGCCTGGTGACCCCCAAACCAGGAGTCACATTGGAGGCTATTGGTTGTTTTCTGAAGGTTGCTAGATGCGTTCACCTTGGCCTCTGTGAGGACTCCCTCCATTGAGCTGGACTTCCGGAATCTGCCCTTTTCCCTCTGTGACACCCGGTGAAGTTGCGGCCAGAGCAGGGGCCCACCTGATCCAGAGCCCGGACAAAGCTGAGGTGGCATGGAGCCTTTGAAGTCTGAATCAATCATTGCTTCATTTAGTTTGGAAACCACATCCTGGGTGGCTGCATGCTTCGCTGCGTCTCCCGTCTGCCTCTTCCACACCTTTTCATTCTGTGTTGTGCTTTGAAAACACGTCTAATTATTGTTTCACCAATAAACTGCTGTTAAGCACTTCTTTATATGTGAGCATGTACCTATTAAGATTTGCTTCGTATTCTATGCGTAAGAGATTTTATCCAAGTATATAAATTAAAACATCTACTAGCTTTAATTCTGTTTGTGTTCTGTATCTCAGGCTGAATGGTGGCTCCACCAGCATTTGCTGTAACTGTATTTGTGCACCTGGAGTATTCACAGTTGCATGACAAAAAGTTTTCCTCACTGCTCTATAATACTCACCAATGTCTAATAATGGAATTTAACCTATTCTTTATATTTTGTCTCCAATTATGAGATACTTCCTAAACTTAGTAGGATATGTTGTATAAACTTCTCCTCAATTGTGTAATGCTTTTACTTTAGGGTGTGATTGCTTTTTAAAAAGTCTCTAAATAATAACTGTAGTTTCTTTGCTTGAGGGATATAATTAATAGGACACACTTTCAAACAATTACCGTGCTATATAATAAAAAAAAAATATCCAGTGCACATATCACAGTACAAGATCTTTGGCTTAACATCAGTAAACCATTCCTCAAGTGAACCATCTGCAGGAAAGCATTACCTGCCAGCGTTATTTAATGACACACTTTAATTCATGATGTATCCTATTGCACCTGCAGCAAATTCCTAAAAGTGGCTACAACACAATCAAATGCCCATTAAAGTACCAAAGTAGCATGGTAATGTGAAGTGTTGCTGACCACCATGCGTTTATTATGGCTGACGTACAACTGACTTGTTTGTGAGACCAGGTATGTTTAAAACAAGCAAACAAACATCGAACAAAAAACAAGAAGGGTTTGTCTATTTGAAAGACAGGATGACAAAAAGACACACACACACACACACACACACATACCGTATCTCATCTGCTAGTTCATTCCTCAAATGACTGCAGCAGCCAAGTCCCGGACAGGCTGGTGCAGGAGCCAGGGTTCCAATACGATTTCCATCCTGTTTCCAATATGGAGGACAGGGACCCAAGCACCTGGATTGTCTTCTGCCTTCCCAGGTACAAGGAGATACATCAGAAAGTGTAGCTGGGACTCAAATTGGCACTCTGAGATGGGGTGTTGGTGACACAGCCATTTAGATAGCTTGTCCACAGTCCTTGTGTTCTCACATTTACTTATTCTGGCATTTGTATTGTTTTTCTTGGGAGCAAGAAAGCATGTAACATAGAATTTGCCATCACAGTGATTTCCAAGCCTGCGGTACAGTCATGCAGTGCCTGCATGTTCTGAGTAGTAGACCCTCAGCCCAGTACCATGTGCCCACCAGCTTAGTCCCATGTTCTCTGTTGGTCCTGAACTGCACTTCACTCTGTGTGATCTGCATTTTATTATTTCGTTGTTATCTTTGTAGTTCGTCAAGACATCTACTTACATAGTCTAGCTTTGTCACTGTGTTAATGACCAAGCAGGTGTTATGAAGAGGCAGTATGCGTTTGGCTGGTGTGAAGATGCCCTTGGCCCACATTGGAATGCCTGGGTCTGAGTTGTGCCTGTGGCCCCTGCCTCCAGGCGCCTGCCGTTCAGACCTTGGGAGGCAGGGCTAATGGCCTGTCACTGGCCTGCTGCCTCCCACGTGGGAGAGCTGGCATTTGGGGAGTGCACCAGTGACAGGGAGCTCACTGTGTCTCTCAAATAAATTAAAAGACAAGAAATGGAATTGAAGTTCAATGCTTGTGTGAATGAATCATTTGAGATGAGATATCGTGGAATGTTGGTTACATAAAGGAAGCAGTCTTCTTAGAGTACACATGTAGCCCTGGAGAATACAGATTGAAGAAATCACAATAGAACGAGTAGGGAAAACTGAAATCATCAGACTGATCGTGAACTTGCATTATGTGAGGGATTTATTGCTTCCGCTAAAACTGCTCATCTTGTTGATTGCAACTTGACTGTCACGGGCCTTCTTCCTGCACCTGGGGACTGTACTTTGATGGAGACTTTACCTGTTTAGATTTGGAGTTATTCACTTGGGAAGAGCGTCAGCGTGGGACACTTGGCTCCGTTCACCAGAAGAACTCGTGTTTGCCCACCGCACTATTGGAAACGTTCATGGTTCAGTTTTCATACTTTGCTGGCAGGACTCATCTCCACATCTTATTTTCATAGGGAAAGATTTTGTCCCTTGTTCCTTCAGATGGTATACAACACCCTTCACTGTAAGACTCCAGTCGGGTGTTGGAGGATGATGTCTCTCAAATGACAGTGCATTCAGCGTCTCGTGCGTGTACATTTCTTTTACCAAGTGGATGTTGACAGTTTTTGTTCCTGAGTTTTCAAATGGGTCAGTTCATTTTACCGTAGGAACATGTGATATTTTGGGTTGCAAGATTGTGTCCAGTTAGCTTTGCCACTTCCTCACCACACTGACAGCTCTTCTTCCATTAGCACACACTTCTGAGCACGTTAGAACTTCCGACGGGGAACGCCACTGTTAGGGAACAGTCAGCCAGACCCCAGTGGCTTGCCGTCAATCCAGTGTCCTAATGATGAGGAAACTGAGTCCAGAGAACTATTTTAACTGTGAGTACTTGTCACTGGAATATTTTCTTCTGCAATAAAATTAGCTGTCTCCTGCAGGGAAGTTTGGAAAATAGTTTAATTTTACGAGACCTGAGTTTTTTCATTTTCCCAGAAAAGTGTCTGTCTGCTGTCTCCTCCCATGAGCCAGCCTAGCTGCTCAGAGGCCCCCACCCCAACCCCCCAGGCTCTGCTGTCACGTTTGTGTGTCTTTTCTGCTGTGTGCCATGCTTTGGAGTGTCATTAAGCCCGCATCTGTTCTGTTTTAGGAGAAACCCGACGCCAGCTCCACGTCACTTCAGCTGCGCTCCCAGATCGAAGTAAGCACCATCATTCGCATCTATTTTTGCGTCTGCTTGTTTTTTTAAGTGGTATTTTGTACAAATCCCACGAAGCCCGTTGCTCAGCCTGCACTGACACTTCTCTCTGCATCTTCTCTCGTAGGAATCACTTGGCTTCTCCAGTGCCGTGTCAACACCCGAAGTGGAAAGAAAGTAAGTCTCCTTCCCTCTGGCCAGCACCCGTGTGGTCCAAAGTGCCTGGCCGGTCCACACGGATGGAATTCAAACGGGTGATCCTGTGCGTAGGTGCTGTGGAGTGTATGATGTCATTTTCCCGTGTGGACTGCACGTGTGTGTGTGTGTGTGTGTGTGTGTTCCTAGGTGGGTAACAGGGTGTGTCATGTAATACAGTTGATAATGCCTAGAGTTTCAGTAAAGCATTCTGGATTTCCCACCGTGTATTATGAAGGAACCCAAAATAAATAGCCGGGAGCGAATCTAGAGAAAGGGACCCAGTGGGAAGCTTGACCAAGGTTGGCTTTCATGCTTCCTGTTAATTATTGCTGGGAAAGAAAGTCATAAGAAGCTAAGACACAAAAATAAAACACATTTCTGGCTAAAACAGTGAGCCAAAAACCTTCTCCGACCCCACATTCTGGTCAGCGACCCTAAAACAAGGCTAAATGCATGTGTCAGAGCTGGGAAATGCTCCCTGCTTCTCCTGTGAAGAAAGTCTTTCTGCTCCCTGTCCAAACTTAGGCCTTGTAATTTGTGCTCTCATGGAAGAGAATTCTATGCCTTATGTGGTGTTTCCAGAATTTCTTTTAGGTAATTCCCCTGCTTACCAGTTCCCAAAATAAGAACAGAACAGTTTCTTGCTTGCCCTACAACCTTTCGCGTTTCTACTTTATTCCACTCCAGTCATGCTAGAATGTTCTATTTGTGATCTGCTGAGGTGAAGAAATTTAAAGGAAGCCTACCTCTCTGAATAGCCACTTCCTTTGGCCCAGAGCCCCTGGCAGTGTTCCCTGCCAAGAGAGGCAGAGACGTGGCTCAGGAATGAAGTATTTCTGGAATGAGCAGCACACGTTGTGGGAGCATGTGTGCGCCTCACAGGCAGCTCTGCTAATCCATGCACGTGTGTGTGTGCGCGTGCAGCGGGCAAGGAGCCTGCTGGCAGTCCTGCCGCTCTCTGTCTGGCCTCGGGCAGCCCAGGAAAACCCTGGCTGTCGCCGCCTGTTGGTCAGAAGCAGAAGTGCACACCCGGGGAGTCCCTTTCCTCTCAGAACTGTAGGTGACGTGGAGGCAGAGAGAGGTGAAGGGTTGAGGTTGACTTTGAACTTGGAGGTTCTGTGGCGGTGGTGAGACGCACTGAGTGAACGAGCTGTGGCTTCCTCTGAGCTGGTTTCCCTGGGCAGGGAGTGGGATTCAGGCCGAGAGCTCAGGTACGTTCCAGCATCCTGTGATGCTTTCAGGAAACCAGAAATGCTTGCCCTTCCTCCTCACAGGAAGTGACTCATGAGATTTGTACAGGCTTTCCTTGGGCTGGGAAGGCCCTGTGCCCTGCAATTACGGGCAGTCATGCTTTCCGTGTTTATAGCCTTTCCTTGGTAAAATGTAGTGTGTCTCCTGTGGCCAGCAGAAAGTCTCGTGGCCTCCTCTGACGTGAGCAGATGTTGGCCAGAGGCACACAAGTGCGCGCGCACACACACACACACACACACACGTATGCGGACACACACACACACGCCCTACTAGCCAACAGACATCTCAATTTCCAAAACTGCTGTTTGCTTCTGTACTTTTAAATATTCAAATGCATGTGTTTCCAAACAATTTGAATGTAATTTTTTTAAATTATTATTTTGGGTGATGTTTACATAGTCGATCAGGTTGGGAAGGATCCAGGGTTAGGGAGAAGTGGATGTGATCATGGTTTCCAGACTTTCCATTTCTTCTTCCCAGCTCTTGGGGGAGAGGGGAGATAGGGGGATAGGCCATACCCAGCCTCCCAACCATCCCAGGACCCGAGGATGGGGAAAGACCACCCGATATCAACCCAGGGTCACAATGTGGGGCATGCCCCCGAGGTTTTAAAACATTTTATCCTTTATTTCCCCCTTTGAAAGCTATGGAATTCTGTTGCAAAAAATTATTTTTTTCTAGCATATGCTCTTCTTTCTTAAACAAAATTTATCTTTGGAAAACACTGAGTTTTGAAAAAGTTTTCTTTACTTTTGAAATTTATAGCAAGAGAAGGGGGGACAAAGGAAAGAAGAGAGGGAGAACATCTACTGGTTCACCCAAATGGCCCGGCCTGGGTTGGGCTGGGCCAGCCCCGAGAGCCGTGAGCTCCGTCTGGGGCTTCTGCGTGAGTGACGGGGTCCCAGTCACGTAGGCCATCTTCTGCTGCTTTCCCAGATGCTTTAGCAGGGAAGTGGACAAAAAGTGGAACAGCTGGATTCCAAGGGAAGCTTGCACTGCACGTGGTAGTTTTAGCCACTGCACCACAAAGACGGCCCCATTGGAACACTTGTTCAAAATGTATTTATTTGGAAAACTTTTAAACAGAAATGTGACAAGAATCGTGTAGTGAACTTGTATATAACTTTGTCTCCAACTCACAGATGTTTGACTTTCGCATACTCTTCCTGTGTCTTCCACATACAGTCACCCCTACTTGTTATCGCCACTATGTTTGGGAGCAAGTTATAGACATTATGCTCACTGGTATCAGTGCATCATTGTGCATTTTCTAAGGACCTAGCTGTTCCTTAGAGAACCATGGTATAATTACCCAGGATAGAATATATACCAATGGCTATTTTTAAGATCTCATATTCAGATTTCTCTGTCGGGGGTAGGCCCTCTCGCCTGGCACGTTTCAGAACCAGTGTAGAACCCATGTGTGGTGTTAGCATGGTGTCCTGTTTGATCTGAGCGGTTTCTGCAGCTGCTGTAACGTTGACTTTGCTCTCCAGTGCAGTGTGGTTGCTTGGTGGTCCTTTTTTCTCGTGTTCCCTGAGGACCCCGCAGCAGGAGGTCCCCGGTGCCCCTCTGCTCCATGACGGGGGCTATTCATTTTGACCATTTGGTGAATGTCATACCTGCCAGATTTCCTCTGAGAAATCACAATTTGTCCTTTATAGTGAGGAAATATTCTGTGTGGAGATCAGCTGAGACAGTGTAAAAATTCTTGCTGTGTATCTGACTGCAACTGCATGCTTTTGGATTCTTTTAGTGTTTCTTCTCTGAATCATTTATTACCGACAGGATTGTGATGCTGTGTGTTGCATCTTCTAGAAGTTTATGTTAAGTGGGTTTGGTACAATGGTGACATTGTCCTTGAAAAAGCACATGCTTTCAAATGGAAAAATTCCAATCTTTTTCTCTTCAGAGTGCTGGATAGTAGCTTTCCCACTGAGTAATCAGTTCCTGGTGGCCCGGCACACCAATTGGTTGTGTCTGGTTAGTGTCTGTGAAGTGTCTGCCAAGCAAAATATCCTTGTGATTCAAGAGTGGTGTTTCATGGGTAGAATTTTTCTGCTGCTTTGTTCAAAAGGCAAGATTTCTCAGTGAAGGAAAGTAGACAAGACCAAGACCCACGCAGCCCAGCCTGGGAGGTGGAGGGAGAGAAGCCACAGACCGCTCGGACAGGACTTGAGCAGCTGGCCCGCGACTCCCACCTTGCAGACCACAGCTCTGCCCGGTTGGCTCTGGGACTCCAGCCTGCTCGCCTCCCCTGCTCCCTTCTAGTACCTGTTTTGATGGAGCTACCTGGCATGAATTAGGATACAAATGGTGCTTTGCAAAAAAGATAAGGCGATCCTCTCAGTGTTAAACAGGCTTTAAAGTCGTAAAAGAAGTTAGCTGTAATTCAAAGATGCAGTGAGTCTCTTGTGAGAGACAAGAGGGAATTCTTTTTATTATCTGGTAAAGGTGTATGTATTAATTTGAAAGGGAGAATTACAGAGAGTGAGAAAGAAGCTGGGAAGAGTGTGCACCTGCTGCTTTATTTTCCAAATGGCTGCGATAGCTGGAGCTAAGTCGGGCCAAAGCCAGGAACCAGGAGCTTCTTCCAGTTTCCCATGTGGGCTAGCGGGGGCTTGACCACACAGGCTGCCGTCTCTGCTTTCCAAGGTGTATTAGCAGGGAGCTGGATCAGAAGTAGAGCAGCCAGAGCTTGAACTGGTGCCCACCAATATGGGATGTCAATGTCTCAAGCCGCAGCTTTACCCACTCTACCTAGGAAGGGAGACTTCTAATATCCTGGCCATTACTTCCCTCCTGCATCCATAGGCAGGCACATAGATGTTTGGATGGGAGGGTAGACAGATACACAGATACTTAGATGTGGGTAGAGAGGAGATGGTGGCACGCATGGGTGAATGATGCATGTGTGGGTGGTAGATAAGAGCAGATTGTCCCCATCCCCTTACCATTTGACACAGTCACCATTCATCCTTATTTTTCTTCGAAACTGTCTGGTCCTCTGTATACTTTCACTAAAAATCTAAGAGGAGACCAAGGGAGCTTTTGTTTGAGCCTCTCGATTTTCTGTGTTTACGTTGCTGATGGATCAGGCTGCGTGCTTGATCACACAATCTTGCACTTGTCTCCAATAGCTGGAAAGGTGATGTTAGCGTAACTTCTTGTTCACCACCACTCTCAGGAATCTTGAAGAAACAAGACTTCTTTTTATTGGAAAATAATCTTATAGCTGTATCTGTGAGGCATGACTGTAGCTTTGGTTTAACAGAAAACCTGGCAAACAGTGACATCAGCAAATGCAGGGCTGATCAAGCATCTGCTTGTTCCATGCAAAGGCCGAGGGCTGGCCCTCCGCCTCCCGTGGGCCTTAGGAATCCCTGGCTGGATTTTCCCTCTTTTCTTTCTAACTCCCCACTCCACCCCCGTGACCTGAATGTGGCTGCTCCATCTTCTGAGTGGGAAGGGAAACAGGGTGAAGGAAGATGAGGCAACGGGATGGGAGGCTAAGACACATCATTTCCCAGACTTTCCTAGAAACCCTTTCTGCACCAATGAGTGATTGAATACACTCGCCTCTTCCCACTGCAGCTGTTCTCCACCTGCTTTGTGGGGAAGAGCGTTCTGGATGAGCGGAACAGGTGGGAGCTGTGTGCAGCTTGCATTCGAAGGAAGGCTTCTGTCACTGGACAAATCAAAGTCAGAATTTGAAACAGCCGTAGGGAGGAAAGTTGGACCCAGAATTGGTCATTTGGCCACATAGCGCTAAAGAAGCTTAGGAGAGTATTTTTAACGTGAGCACATTGCTGGTCTTGATAAAATACACATTGTTGCAGGAAATTGAGTAGGAAGCTGGCAGAATCGTTCATGCAGGTTCATCTTTTATTTGTGTGGGCATATGCTTACACATCCACAGCGTATCTGTTTATGCAACAAATAAGCTCAGTGTCAGGGTTATTTAGAGTCACTGCTTTCTAGGTGGCCTGTCGTAGATTGGTCCTGTGCTCGCTTTTTAGTGTCAGTACTCCATCTTTTTGGAATGGGTACCCACAGACTGAACATTGGAATGGGCCTAGTAGGTACCAGGTACTGATCTGAGATGGATTCCCCCGGAAAGTGGCTCCCTGTGAGGCTCCCTGCAGTGTTAGTCCCACCTGCACAAGCTGACCAAGTGGCATGGCCCAGATTTGATCCCAGATAAGTCACCACACCCTGCTAACCACTAGGTTATGATCCCAAGACACTTAATCCTGCATTGCTTACACAAACACAGAGGTTAGGTGTGCATCAAGTTCATTAGCATTAAGCCAGTGGCAGCAGTTAAAACCTCTTTGGTGGTTCCTTTGAAATAGGAGCAGGTCCTACTCCTGTGCAGAAATAAGCTGGATCTTAGCTATTTATTTGGTGAGGCAGTTAGGTCTAAAATAAATCTTGAAGTGTCACCTTAGCCCCTGTTTATTACTCGTTTTCCTCTAAGTCTTTCACAGGAGTTGAAAATTCACTGATTTAGTTTCACTTTCTTTCATTACTGTGACTCCACTTGAACTACTTTATGGTGGAAAAAGTCCAAAAAGATATGAGATGCAGGAAGCGGAAGATAAATCAAAGGAAAGCAAGCGGATAGGGCAGTAGAAATGCATGGCGTACAAATCTGGGCAAGCATTTCCTCCGTGTGCCCAGCGCCACACTCTGAGGTTTGTTTCTTCCGGCAAGTGGATTGTTCTTTGGGTGGCGTGCACTCCCCGTCTCTTCCCCCTAAAATCTCTCTCCGTGCACTGCCTCTCCCTGCTCTGATGTCAGGAGAGGAGCACCCGCATGTCAAGTTGTCCCAGACTCTTAACTCCTTGTCTTGCTGCTCCCTGGACTGTTTGCCCCTCTGACCCTGCCTCCCTCTGTCTCCCGGGGACCCTACCCCTGCAGTAGTCGGCTCCTTACCCCCATCCCCCCTTTACTTCCTCACTCTCTCATTGTCCCACACCCCCATCCCTCCTGCTGCACAAGCTGTGTTCAACTTTAAAAACTCAGCCCTACCCTTGACTCCTCCCGGAAGTTATCCCTAGTCCAGAATGGGGTGAAGTGGGTATTTCTGTGTAGTGGGTACTGTGTCAATTCATGTTTAATTGTGTGTCATCGTAATAGTAACTCACACAAGTACTGTTTTTGAAAGGTATTGGCTTCCCTAAGGTCTCCTAACTGAAGACAACAGCCTCTGATCCGCCAGCATGTCATTAGCCTTGGGTGAAGATGCTGTGCCTGGTAGTAGACTCTGAGCTGAAATCTAGACGCTCGTTCTTACCAGCTCTGCAACTTTTGGGCAAGCTGCTGGCTCTTGCTGTCTATAATTTTCACAACTATAAAATGAGGATAATGATTATAGCACTTGCCTCACTTAGCTATCTGGCGCATAATAAGTGCTCGGTAATCTTGTGTGTTACCCGTGTCTTTCCCGTCTGGCCCAGGTTCATGCCTTGGCCTGTGGCTCTGGTCGTCTGCGCCTTCTTCCAGTCCCTCGTCAAGCAGCTGGGTCATGAGTTCTGAGGCCGAGAGCTCCCTTCTCCTCTTGGGGTTTTCCTCCATGTCCAAGGATGGTGTTTTTCAGGGGCAGCTGATTGTTGAGTGCTTGTCTGGCATTCGTGGATTGCCCTCAGGTTTTTGAACTGTTATTCTCAGGACTGGAATTTACACTGGTACAAAAGACCATCTTTGGTGTTTCCTGTGATAAGAAGTATTCTCTGCTTTTTATCGAACATTAAGAAGCTCCTTGCCAGGAATACTGGGGGAATAGCAACCCCGGTAAGCTTCTAAACCTGTCTCAGAATCTGCCATCTGATTCTGTCATATAGACTTGTTCAGTTCTTTTCTTGTTAATAAAACAAACAGCAGGTGGAAGGGGAAATCCCTGAGCCTAAGTTTCATGGGAAACATGCCTCTATTTTATTTTACATGACAGATTTATTGAAATAGAGTTCACATAAGATACAATTCACCCATTAAGATATATAGATTGTTGATTCTTTCATATGTTCGGTTTTACAACCCACATTTTGCTGTGTATTGTCAATTCAAAATTAAATGCTGTAGCCTTTAGGTGTCATGTCTCCAGATTCCCCGCTTTGCTCTCCTCCTGGGCAGTCATTGATCTCCTGTCTGCCTCCCTCGCTTTGCCTGACCTGTGTATTTGATGTGACGAGCCGTTGTCATCTAACGTGATGTTGTCCGTGCACACGTGCTATGTATCCCCTTCTTGCATGAGCTGTTTGCCGCTTGAGAAGGACACTGTTGTGAGCACCAGGGTCCCAGCTTCCATGTAACCCTCTGTTCTGGTTCTGTTGGCCCTCTTCCCCGAGTTTGCACAGTGCCCACATGGCACGTGTGCCCGTTTCAAGTGTGCAGTTCAGATGTACTTGGCACATTCACAGATGTGTGCTACCTTCATGCTCCAGTCCTTCAAAAGAAACCTTCGAAGAAGCAGCATTTGATTGCCATTCCTTTAGTTAATGAAAACATAAGCCATCTGTCCATCCACCATCTCTACTGATTTGTCTTTCCTAGGCATTTTATGTAAATGATGGGAAGGTAGATTTTGGAAAGTTTGTTGTAATTGTATTGAGTTAAATCCTATATTTGTATCTAGGCTCTCTGAAATATATATGACAAATCATTATTGTTTTTCCTTGTTCCCTAACTGGGACCTCCTCCCTCTTCTCCAACAAGCTTAGAGGAGTGGTTTCCTGCCATCATGGGAACTCCTCACGGACATGGCCCGCCATCTGTGCTTACATGCACTGTGACCCAGGTCCATACCCCTACCACAGATGTGAACAGTGGATGCCTTCCTGCTCTCAGATGAGGAGCAGCCCAGACCCTGAAGAGCCAGTAGGTTTGCCAGGTGAAGCCTTGGTCTCTGGAGCCGAGTTTGGTGCATGCTGTGTGCTTCTACCTCTTGTGTGTGACAGGGCTGTGGGGTAGGGAGGACACACAGGGCATGTGTGTATGTCCATCCTTGGGTGTGTCTGGCCTGGATCCCATGGCCTTGGAGGTGGGGTGAGGAAGTCACATGCCAGCGGGGGTGGAGGCTGGCTGAGAGGGCTGCCATGCTAGAGCTGGTGCAGGCTCCAGAGCTGCAGAGAACCTGTGCTGGGCTTCAGCTCTGCCACATGTGGGTTTAGAACGATGCATTTAGATTCTCTAAACTTCAGGTTCTTCACTGATAAAATGTGCCCTGTGAGCGCTCTTTCCAAGGGTGATTGGAAAATGCCCAGTTTGGTGTCTGGCTTGAGACAGGACCTCACACACCACTCCCTCCCTCCGCCACCCCCTGGCATGGTGCAGGCAGGGGCAGTGAATCTGTACATCCATCTTTTATCCCATCCCAAGGTGTCCTGCACAGAGCTCAGCAGCGACCAGGCTCATCTCCGATATGCCCTTCAGCATGGCAGGGGAAGCTCGGAAAAACAGCAGCCATTGTCACAGAGCCTGTGTGGTTACCCTGTGTGATGGGCCAGCGTGTGTGTCCGCACCTGCGTGCTTGCCGTCGCTTGGCATGCTTGAGGGGTTCAACATTCCAGAATGCAGGGACTTGGGTTGGGAGCAGCTGCGTCCATGTCCTCCCCGCAGCTGTTGCCAGCCACAAGCCCTGTCCGCCCCGGCTGTGTGCTGCGGGGGGCCTCCAGCTGACCCAGCTACAGCCTGAGCCGCCTGCCGCCTCTCTCAGTGGCCCTTGCTGCGGCTGCTGCAGCCCAGAGTTGTTTAGCACGCGGAGCTGGCTGCTGTTTGCCCGGTCTTTTGTGTAGGAGGTGGACAGAGTATTGGCCAAAGGGCGGGGAAGATTGTGGGAGGATGGAAGGAAATAAACAGCATGCCTACCTGACGGGAATAAGGGGGAGTTGGGCTGGGGAACACAGACTGTTTCCTGACTGCTTCCTCTGTATTTGATTACTTCTGCTCACCAATCTATGTTGCACTTGGTGCTTTATAGTTAAGGAAAGCAAGGTTGAGCAAAGTGGAATGACTTGGTGGAGCCTCAAAGCTTGGATGAGGCAGAGGTGAATTTGAAAGCCAGGTTTGTGCAGGATCAGGCTGCTGATCACATCTTCCAGGAAGATAGTCAGAGGTCAGTGCACTTTGGAGAAACTAACATTATAGGCTAGTCAGCGGTTGGAAATTAGTGTAAGATATTCATCAGGCTCCTACCATATGATGAGCATGGCAGACCCTGGCAGAGGGACTCGGATTGGAAGGGTGACTATCCTTAGCATTGGCAGAATGTGAGAGAAAGGGGAGAACCTGAAGGGTGGGGCAATTCAGGAGAAGGATAGGGGAGCCCTTAGGGGAGGGAGGTGTTAGGGCTGAGGATCATGGAATTTGAGCCACGCTTGAGGCTCCACTAGAGAAGTTATGGTAGATAAGGACTTTGTGGGGCAGGTTACACGGCCCAGTTGGGGCTGTTTTGGGTCAGGTGGCACCTGACGCTAGCTGTTAGGGCAGTGCTGTCAGGAATGTGGCTGCATGCATGTGACACGGGGAGAGCCAAGGCTGCTGCTCAGCCACCAGGATGGGCTAACCCCGTGTCCTCTCACCCCACCCTTGAGCACACTTGCGGCGCGAAAGCTGCAGAAATGGGTGTCTCTCCACTGGAGCTCGGCGCACTGTGGCCTTGCAGCTGGCAGGGTCTCGAGAACAAACGCCCAGCAGGAGTGAGCGTGCAGCCGGCTCAGCTGCTGCCCCACACCACCAAAGGACCAGCAGTGACACATGCCAGCCACCTCGGGCCTTGTGCCTGTGTTGGCCTCAAAGCATGCAGAGGACATAGTGGTCGCTCTCCGTCTGTGTCCTGCAGGTCCTATAAAGGGTCTCTCGTGGTCCCTGAGAACTATGCCAGGGAAGAGAGTTCTGGGAACCACAAGGTGAGCTGGATTGTCAGATTCCAAACCCGCCACTCAAGGAGTGAACACTGGCCTGACCTTGGGGGTGCTAGCAGAAAACCAAGAGGAGGTGAATTGCAGGTATGTGGGGCTGCGAGCCCAGAGCTGCATGGCTTCATGGTGTGGTGGAGGTTACGCCTGGCTTAGGAGTCAGTGAGTCTGTGTCAAGGGACGCCATTGTTAATGTGGAGCGGGCAGAAGGCCTGCCAAGAGCCAGGCGGCCACTGGTGCAGAGAGAGATGCTGAGAGTCTGACACTCACCTCGCCTTGAATTCTGCTTCCACTGTCTGAATTCTTTGCTCCACTGCCTGATTCTTTCATCAGATCTAGGCGGAGCAGACCTCCTGCCAGCCATGACAATGTGATGGTTAAGACTCAAGCCAGACCTTCATCCCTCCTCTCTGCAAGCTTTGTCCAGATGTGTATCACACTCGGGCCTGGCCGCGGGTTTGCTCCTTTTTGCTGTGTTCTTTCTTGAGATGCTCACATGGGGTGCCATTGCCAGATTTGGGGAGAGAATGGAGAAGGCAGGGAGATGGGACAAATGATTCCAAGCATATCCACACATCAGGCTTACCCACAGAGCTGGTGGGAAAGACAGCCCCGCAGGCTCCACCCCTGCCCATTGGACCTCGTTCTGCAGGTGTGACCCCTGAGATCTGAGTTTCCCAGGACAGTGCAGTGTCATGAGTCTGGACCCAGGTTGTGCTGTTTGCTCCTCCTTCATGACTCAGCACAGGCAGGCCTGGGGGCCACTCAGCTGATACTGGGAGAGGTCATTCAGTGCAGGGTCCTAGGGGACCATGCAGAGCTTCCTGATAGCAGTGGATGAAGCCACAGAGTTGAGGGGGAGGGATATGCTGCTGGGGCTGGGTGGGGCAGAGCAGGCGGGCCGGGGCGAGGGTGAATGATGGTGAGAGAAGATGTTTGGGGATTAGCAACTGAGATTTTAGGAGGCAGGAAAGCCACAGTACTCATAATACAGAAGGTCTATCCAACAGGAATGAATAGTTGGCGCTGAGGGGAGCTGGTTGCTGTGGCAGTGGGGCCATCATGTTGTTTGTGTTTGCTAGCAGGTGCACCCTTGACCCCGAGGAGTCAAGTCCTGGTCATTACTGGACAGCTGGGTCACTTGGTATCCTGGAAGCAGAAGAAGGTTCCTTCCTCCCTGCCCACAGCTACCCAGGCCCCCTGGCTCTCCCAGGATCCTCGGCTCAGCCTGCCCAAGGGGCCAGCGAGGCCAACAGACTGGGCACTGAAGAAGAATCGCTGTTTGTTTCCACTGAAAAAGTTCTGCCTGCTTCTGCAGCCGTCACCATGGAAACGTTCGGAGGAGATAATTGAATGGCGCTTCTCGGCTCCCTTCCCCATCCTGAATCAGGGACTGGTCAGGGCCAGCTCTTTGCAGTCTCCAGTTCATGTAGGTTCATGCAGATTGGCTAAGCATGCTGACCAACAGCTGGCTTCTCTCTCTCTCTCCCCGCTGGCCTCTGCTAGGCTGCTAGCCCTATTCTCCCAGTGGAGGCCGTGCAGCCCCCTTAACACACCTTTTGACCTAGGCTTGCCTCCCTCAGAGGACCCCCAGCTCCCTCCAATCCTCAGCCACACTGCTTTGAGAAAAGCCTTTCCTAGACCCGGATTTATTCCACAAGATTTTCCACTTTGAAGTGGAAGTCGAAGCAAAGATGGATTTTATTCCATCTGCCGACTAAAGAGCACCCAGGCAAAAGTGCAAAGAAAAGCATTTTATTTTCGGTGCCTGGTTGATGCTCGTGTGCTGTTTCTTTTCCCATTTTCTAAAAACTAGCCTCTGTGGTGCAACGAATGTGCTGTAACCTTCTTTTGGCTTTGCTTTTGCCAAAAATGTAGTGATTTTCTTAAGTTGTGAGACTGAAATAAGATTTTAGATGCACACGGAGGCCGTGGAAGGAAGGGCTTGGCTTGTACTGGTTCTTCCGAAGCCAGGGTGAGCAGAAGGCAGGGCGTGATAAAGGGTACGCCTGGTTGGCGAGTCGCTTGGAGTTGACGTTTGACTTGCGGCTGTAAGCTCTTAGAGGTCAAGCTATGAAGTTGACTTGCACTCTGAGTGACAGACATGAGAGAGCGCATACCATTTTGGCCTTGGGCTCACAGCATTGTACCTGCTAGTGGGAATTTGTGACCACTAAGCCAGGCAAAGCCCTACTCTCCCTGAAGAAAACTGTTGGGTTAGGCATCCAAAGAACTGTTAAGTCAAGCTCTGTGAATTTCACACTTTGGGCCCAGTATCTTCTTCCCTTCAATGGGGCTAGTTCTCTGGAACCTCGAAATAGAATGAGACACATACCTGTGCTTGGTTGACCAAAGAAGTGCTTTAGAGATGCGCTTGTCTTGGAACCACTCCACGTTGTGGTTTCGTTGTTGAGACCAGTGGAGGCACATTGTCAGATGACCAGGAACCTGGAGGCAGGTGCCTGTAAATCCGTGCAGCTGCTGCAGAAATGACTCCTTTTCCCACTCCATTGTCCTTAGGCCCTGACTTTCTTTCTTTTGGTAAAATAATTGATGGGGCACTCATCAGGTTTTTGCCAAGAGAAAGGAGAGGAGCGCAGGCCAAAGATTGTCCCCTAAGTGGGTCTATCTCATCCCAGAAACACTGGGATTGTTTGGAAAGCCTAGTTGAAGTTCCAGAGTTGCTTCCCTTCCAGACCCTAACACTTGCCCTCTGCAAGCTGCAAGGGAGTCTGGTAAGTAAAGAAGAAAGAAGATATAAATAAATATGGAAGTGGAAGACAGCTTTTTAAAGATTTATTTAATTATTTGAAGGGCATAGCTACACAGAGATTTTTCCATCTGCTGGTTCATTCTCCAAAGGCCCACAACAGCCAGATCTGGGCCGGGTCAAAGCCGGGAGCCAGGAATTTCGTCCTGGCCACACATATTAGGCTGTTGCCAGCTGCCTTCCCAGGTGTACCAGTAGCAAGCTGCATTTCAAATGCAGTAGCCAGGACTTGAACCAGCACTCTGAAACAGGATATTGTGTCATGAGCAGCGTTGGCCCAAATGCAGTTACTTCTGCCAAATTCCTCATCCTTCTACAAGTCAGTCAAATTTACCTGCTCAATTGTAAATTCCCAGAATGTGTGGCTACCTGATGTTCAGTTTCCCCTTGGCTGCATAGTTTCATCATCTATGCCAAATAGACCTCAGTTGTCTTTAATGAGACTGATCCTTTAACTTTGAACTTAAAATACTGCATGCACTTTCATTTTCGTAAGTGTTATGAAAAGCACTAAATTTGAAAGAATTGGATGAGTATGACTTCTCAGTGCTGCAGTGTGAGCTATTAGTGGTGTTAGCAGCAAAGCTAGCATGCTTACAACAATTTTATGTCAGCTTCTTCAGCAGTTCACGTGCATGAGGCCACAAATGAAGGAAGAATAGGGCCCCGATGGAAAAGAAGACCCACTGAAAATTTTCTGGAAGCTTTAGAATGTGGCTAGTATCCATGCATGGAGCAGATTCTCCCTGCCCTGAGCCCACATCCACAGGCACACTCAGTTCTGTCCTTCTGCACTTGTATGATCCTGGTCTCAATGAGATTGTGGACCCAACACAACTAGGCCACACCCCCTGCACGTGCACACGCGCGTGCGCACACACCCACACACACACTCACTCACACCACCCGCGCCTTTGGCTGCTTTTCAGAGACAATTGTTTATTTGTCTGCCAGTGACCTACATCATTAACTTTCGGTACAAGTTACCAGCTGGTGAATGAAAATGATACAATTCCCTTTGAATGCACCTTTGTGCAGACTCTACAGGACCGAGTGCTCTTCTTGGTCCGGTCTTGTTGTCTCCCCGCAAGGTGCCAGAGCACCAAGCCGTTACATGCTGACAAATGGAGGACGTTTCGAGAAAGATCAAGAGGAGTGTACAGAGCTGCTTGGAAGAACAGGGCGGCAAGCAGAGCCTCCATGGAGGTTCTCGTCATTTTAGTGTTCAGCACCAGCACCTGTGCCTGTGCTGTAAGGACAGTAGGAGTCTTCACTCACTGGAACCTCAGGGACACCTAAGGGACAGGTAGCAATGTCTGCTGTGCTTGGCAGGAAGCCAGAGTCAGTGGGAGCTGGAGCTCCTCCATGGGTGAGCGGTATGGGCCCCCTCTGAGCCATTCATTGTGCCTCCCTAGGTACTGCGCGCCCTCGGGCTGCCTTTGAGACAGCAGTCGCTGCTTGATGCCATTCACCTGCCAGGATCCGTATCAAGTACAACATGAGGGGAACTGGAGTGGACTTGCGGGCTTAGAGCCCCAGAACTCCAGGGGGCGGAGGGGCAATGAGGGTGCTGTCCTGGGAGTTAAAGGTGTTCTGCTGCGCTGGCCATGACTTCCTCCTCAATGGTGATGCGCCTTGTCTAGAGAGAATCCGCTGACCTCAAGTGGGTACAGCAATGATTTTAAGCCCAAACTGGAATGGGATAGAAGAAGTTAAAGCTGCAGAAACTCAAGCTGGAAATCGTAGGCCTTCTTGGTGTCCTTTCAACATTTCCCGAGAGTAAACATTCGGTTCATGTGATTAACGGTCCTCTTTGAAACAGAATGAAGGCGTGGACGTTTGACTGTTTAGAGACAATATCTACACTTTCATAATTTGGCAAAACAGTCATTTCTGTGGGGAATTAATGTTATACAATTGGTGGACCCATGGCATTTCCCATGATTCGAGTATCTGTATTGAAAAGCTGCTCAGTGTAGATCGAAAGTATACTGTATACTATACACTGTAAGCTTACATCTTTTTGAAGATTTAACTAATTTTTAAATAATTTATTTATTTGAAAGTAGAGTTACAGAAAGTGACACACACACACACACACACACACACACGCACATTTTCTGTCCACTAGTTCACTCCACAAATGGCCTCATCAGCCAGGGCTGGGCCAGACCAAAGCCAGGACCCAGGAACTTCTTCCAGATCTCCTATGTGAGTGCATGGGCCCAGGCACTTGGACCATCATCTACTGCTTTCCCAGGCGCATTGGCAGGTGGATGGGTTGGAACTGGAACAGACAGCTGGCACCAGTGCCATATGGGATATGAGCTTTGCAATCAGTGGTGGCTTTATGTGCTTTGTCACAACACCAGTAACAGGCCAAATACCTTTTGTTTAACTTTTCAAACTCTTTTTAACAGATTCAGTGTGATTTTGTAGTTGTTTATTTGGGGGTTTCCAAGTGCCAGCTACTGTGCTGAGCTCCACACATGTACCACCTCACCCATTCCTTCGAGAAGCCAATTGAGGCAGGTTCTTGTTTTCATCACGACTTGAGCGAGGCTGGGGTTGTGACCAGTGTGTTTTCACTGCCGAGGTCAGCCTATCTCCCGCGCCTCGGAGCTCTCGGGAATCAAGTGATTGCTTTGGATTTGCTACCAAAGAAACCCGTGTTGCTCATTTACAAAGGAAACCACCTAACGCCAATCTGGGAAGCGCACACGGGGAACGCAGCGGAGGCGGAATGTTTGCACAGAAGCTCGCCAGCATTGTCACTACAGCTCCATATTCCTCGAGCTGCGACCACAGGCAGTCTTGGCCATAGGATGACCTTCACTCTTGGCCAGGGATCAGGCGAGCTGGGGTGTCTTATGTGCGTGCGATCCAGCAGCTTTGGCCTAGGGCAGGAGCAGATGTGTGTGGGGGGTGCCAAAGCAGCAGAGGCACACAGGGTAGAAAATAAGGCGCCCTCCCTCACCCCTTAACTTGCCTGAACCTTAGCTAGATAGCTGGGCGTCCGTGTTGCTCTTCTTCCCCATGTCTGGGCCTCGTGGCTGGTGATGGGGCGGCCTTTAAATCTTCAAGGCAGTATGAGTGAAATTTTAAAAAATTAACATTTGTTTATAAGGCCCAGAGAGAGATCTCTTTCATCCACTGATGTACGCCCCTAATGTTGGAAATGACTGGGTCTGGGGTAGTCTGAAATCAGGAGCCTTGAACCCCGAATCTGTCTTTAATGGGGGCACAGGGGCCCAAGCCCTTGGGCCATCTGCTGCTTTGCCAGGCCCATTTGCATGGAGGCAGGTCAGAACTGGAGCAGCCAGTACTCCTGCTCATAGGAGGTCGGTACTGCAGGCAGTGGCTCAACCCTCTGCACCACAACACTGTGGGAATGAATTTTGCTTCCTGTTCCCCCCACTACAATAGAGATGTGTTTGCCTACTGAAAATTATCTTTGAAACCACAAGAATAAAAGATGTCAAATTAAGAAATCATCATCATGAAGGAAGCACTGTGAGTGATATAATTGTAAGATTGACAGCAAGAATAAGAAAGTGTCAGTGGCCTCTGGCCGGCAGCCTTTTTAGCCTTCTGCTCACACAGAGATGTTCCAGTCGATTCTCTGCATCCTACAGAGAAGGCTATGGGCTCTGGCGACTGCCTTGCAGCCCTAGCACGATGCCGGAACCGACCCTAGACGCAGCCAGATCCCTGAATCGGAGTGCAACAGCAGACAAGCTTAATGAATAAGCTTAGTCCCCCAGGCTCCAGATTAAGAAACCATAACAAAAGTCTTGGAGGAGTACTGTTTTTGTCCTAACATAGAACATCCTCCCTTTTCTTAGAAATTAGGTTGTAGCTGCTTTTCTTCTTGTCTTGTTTGGTTGTAATGGAGTCTGTGGGCATCCTGTCAAAGCCCAATGTGCTGCTCTGCTTGGGAATGATTGCCCATTGGCTGGTGTGCCAGGCCAGTGTGTGAAAGTGGGCTGGGGCAGAGTACCCAACCTGGCTGCACCTCGGACAGTGTGTGTTTAAATAGGAGCCGCGATTGGTGTTCTTTCCTTCTCCAAGGAGACGAGAAGTAGAGGGGAGGGACTTGGAGGTCAGAGGTGCCCCGTGCAGTGTTCCAGGCAACAGAGTGGGTTTTGTAAAATCGAGTTGCTTTGCTATTACAGTCAGGAGAGGGAAGTGCTCCCACCCCATTCCCATGGGCTTCCTTGGGGCCAGCCCTGCTCAGGCTGCCCCAGGACCTTTTGTCTTCCGGTTGCAACTCTCTTTCGTGTTGCCCATCGCTTTACCAATGGTGGGACTTCCAAGGTCTCACCTTTAGCTTTAGGCTCACGCAGCCAACTGTTTCCTTAGTACCTGCACAGGGAGGTTTAGTAAGCACCTCATGCTTCGCACAGGTCCCAAGGAGAGCTCTTGGCTCTCCACTGCAGTTTCCCAGCCCAGCTGTTCCCATCCCCAGACCAGCTCCGCCTCCAGGAAGGTCTTCCACCTGCAGGTCCCCCTGCCTGCTACTCTCCCCATCCAATCACCAGGATCCCAGCGCTCTTTTTGTTTGTTTGTTTAACAAGTCATCCAATTATTTGAGAGTCAGTTCTCAAATAATTTACTCCCCAAATGGCACACTGAGAAGGGATGAGCCAGGACTAGAGCACCTGATCCAGTTCTCCCACTTGGATGACAGGCATCCAGGTACCTGAGCCATCACCACTGCCTCCTCGGGGGACTGCTGTGGCAGGAAGCAGAAGCCGGAAGCCACAAGCTGCACCTGAGCGCTCTGCTCTGGGATGCTGTGTCCAGCACGCTTGGTTCAATATCTGCTGCCCCAGGCGCCTTATCCTTATTGCCAGCTGGGTTCTTGGTACCTCAGAGGGTCCCTAACTCATCCTGGCAGAGAATCAGTATTTCTGGATAGAAGATGGAGGGAGGAAAGAGCAAAGTGTGAAAATGAATGAACAAAATAATGTAGTCATCAGTGAACTATTTAGGTAGGAGTAGAAATAAGAAGTAAGTTTTGGGGATACTGCCCTTCATGTTGGATTTTTAGATCTAATTAGATTCTTATTTAGGAATTTTTAAAATTTTGCCTTTCAGAACAAACTGAAGTATAGCGTAGGGGTCTTGAGGAAAATGCTTAGCAGTGACACAGTTTTGAGCGCTCCTAGTAGTCACTGATTTGCTAAGGTTCAGTTCTGAGACCCGAATGCAATATTTGGGGACCAATGCTGCAGTGCAGTGGGATGAACTGCCACCTTTGCTACCTGCTTCCCGGATGGACACCCGTTTGAGTTCAGGCTGCACTGCTTCCTGTCCAACTCACTCCTAAGGCACCTGGGAAGGCCGGGGAGGGTGGCCCAAGTGCTTGGCTCCCATGTATGCACATGGGAGACCCGGATGAAGTGCATAGTTCCTGGTCTTGGCGTGCCCCAACTCTGAAGTTGTGGCTGTGTGGGGAGTGCATCCGTGAATAGAAGATCAGTTTTTCTCCTTGCCCCCTCTCTCTTACTCAAATACATAAATCTGCTTTTAAAATAAAGAAATAAATCTTTTAACCACAATACTTGAAGTTTAAATGTTGACATAGTGTTCAGTAAGTGTCAGAATGTTCATTACTGCTTCCTGGTCAAGGAATTATGGTGCCGTCTCCTCCTCGTTGAAGCAGGAGGTGGGGGCACAAAGGTGAGGCCCTCCCTCCACCCCACCCCCGACTCCACCCCGCTCCAATGTGGTGCCCCAGTGTCCACTGGGAGAAGGATCTTATCTAAGGACCGTGGTGGAGCTGCCTTCTGAGTGCTAACACCTTCCACCAGGAGGTCAGCCAGTGACCTGCCCCCCAGCTGCTATGCTGACTTGGAATCCTGTTGCATGGCTGACGGCTGCTCCTGCTGTGTGAATTTTATAATCAGCATCTAGGGGGAATAAGAAAGAGCCTTTCGCCCTTCTCTGGCAGGGTCTGTCTGCAGGGAGCCATCACCGCATTCACATCCCTAAGAGATCATCATACTCTTTTGCAAGGTGACCAGTGAGAGGCCTCACACTTGTGAAACACTGATTTGTTGTTTTTTTGGCTAGTGTCTAGTTGGAGAGTTTGAAAACAAATCCCACTCACTCCTGCTGAGATGAAGGGAGCTGAGGTGCCATCTGCTGGCTACATGTGGAAAATACATGCGCTGACTAGGGTGTGAGCAAACCCTGGAATTTTTCAAAATTATAATAAATTGAAGGAAGTAGAAAAAGTAATAATGTTAAGTCAACACTTTAGAGAGGAAACATTAGTATATTTTGTAATCACTGTGAGTTAGTAAGAATGAACCTTTTTCTTCAGTATGAGTCCTGGAGTATTTTATGGTGTTAGCTATTTCCATTTGGCTGAAAACAATACAGAATTGGTTGGAAAAATTGGAAGTGAAAGTCTGAATGTTTGGAAGATAGTGCTCTGTTGGTTTTATATACATGTTGTCTGGATTAAGGAGAGGGAGGCAAGAGCCAGGGCCAGTTGTCTTGGTCTCATCATTTGCTGACCTCCAGTGGCCGTGGAGTTCTTGGCCTCTTTAACTCCGAAAACCACAGGTTTTGGTAAAATTGGGGTTGGATTAAGTGACTGGTCATAGTCCTCACAACTCACTAAGATTTTTAAATCAGCAAAGGACATTTTTTCCCCAGCCATTTTCTCCGCAGCCACTGTATCTTCTAGATAAAAGTTCATGTGTGTATTTTGAATTTATTGTATCTGGAGCTGGAGTTGTTTAATGTGTTTAGTCCTAAGCAGTTGAGTCGACTTGTCTGGCCCTTGGATTGGGCGCAAAATTATGTGGAGGCCTTTCTGTGCGTCCGGATCTGCTGTGCAAGGTGCACTGATGGACCTTGGCTTTGAGATCAAAAGGCAGTAGAGGAAGATGCAGTGAAACAGTTTCAGATGCCAGCTTCGCCTCACTGCCTTTCCCTTTGAGCGATGCCTTGCCGTAATTCCAGGCCCAGTCACCCCTTTCCCTTTCATTTAGTCTCGTCCTTCCCATAACCCTGTAGCCTCTCCTCTGTACCCGCTGCCTTCTTCCTCTCTCTGCCTCCGCCTCTTCTCTCTTCTCTTCTTTCTCCCCCTCCCTTCCTTGCATGTCTCTGCTCATAGTTGTCTCCTTCCTGAAACCCGTGAGGTCCGTGCCTTTGGATGCATCCTGGTTGGAGTTCACTCAGTGCAGTTTGGCTTCAGTGATATCAAGTTGGAAATGGCCACTCCGGACAAGTCACACAAATGGATGTATTTAGGCATTTTTGCTGTTGCAGAGCTAGAGGGGGCAAGGGGGCAGCTGCACGTTGGGACAGTTTCCTGTGTTTGATGCCTCAGGATGGGCAGGGGAGGAAGGAGGACCCCCGTCTCTGCTCCCTGCTGCTTCTCTCCCCGGGGGGCAGGAATGGGTTCTGTGGAAGTAACCCTCTCCTCTCAGACTTGGACAGTGAGAGTGCTCTCTGGCTAGGGTCTCCCTTCCAGAGGCCCCCCCCCACCCCCGACATGCAGCCCTGCTCACGGGTGCTGGTCCCTACATACGCTTAAGATGTTTTTAATCCACCAGAAAAGCAGCGAGTCACCAGGAAGTGACCTAGATTGGCTGCTCTGCGTCCACTAGTTTATTTCCAGATCTGACCCTCCAGCTTCAGTCTTCCCAAACATTCGAATACCGCCAGAGTGTTTGGCCGGACACCTGTTCCGTTGTGTTCCCCAACCCTACCCTGGGACTCCACTGCGAGGACTCAGGGTGTAAATCCCTTGTAGGAACTTGCTGCTGTGACATGTGGTTCCTGCTTTCTGGTTCTTCACTGACCGCAAGCCCAAGGGGACGGAATGTACCAGTTTTGGATCCAAGTGACCAAAGCCTTTCTCCCAGCCCTCTCTTCTCTTTCTGTTTTTGTGCTTTTCAATGACTTCTTGAGAGAGTCAAAGAGAAAGACAGTGCAAGCTCCCATTTGCCGATTCCTTCCCCACTTGTCTACAATGGCCTGGCCAGAGCCATAAGCCCGGAACTTCATCCCCATCTTCCACGTGGGTGGCAGGAACGCAGCTCCTGGAGCCATCTTTTCAGCATCCTGGGATCTGCATGAGCAGGAAGTTAGAGTCAGCAGATAGAAGAATCAGGGACTGACCCAGGTATTCCAAGTATGGGACACATACTTCTTAAACTGTGTCTGAATTGCTAGGTTAAACACTTAACCTTACTCTTTGCCCAGCTCTGCTGTGCTTTTTTAAAAGATGGCCAATCTTCACTCTCTTTGCTTTCCCCTCCTTCTTGCTTTAAATTGGTATGTGTCTAAAATACTCTCTGGACACATGCTCAGTTGACCAGCTTGGGTTCACCCGTATCGTCCATCACAGAATGGGAGCAGGGTGTGGGGACCCAAGCTGGTGCTTGGACACCATGAGCCTGAATGCGTGGTTGTCTGTCACTTCAGAATGTGAAACTTATATAAAGTAGTAGGTTTCTTGCTTGCCTTCGAGCCTGGGGTGATCTAGCAAGGTGGATATTGCACTGGCACTTGGAACTGGTAGCAAGGCTGGGTGCAGAAGTTCCAGGCTGCCTGCACCTAAAATGGAGTAGCCAGTCCTCTGGAACTTAGGGTTCCCCCGTCCCCCCACCCCCCCAGCCCCTGAATTGTCCTACCATTGACCACTCAGTGCGCCTGCTGGTCCGTGTGGCCTGTGGCCTGTGTGTGTGGTGGCAATTTGTAGGTTTTTTTTTTAATTGCTTTCTTTATATATTTATTTTTATTTATATGAAAGGCTTCCCAATGGCTTTAGCTGAACAGGTAGTTCATGGGAATGAAAGGAATTTGAGCGAGCATTTGTTGAAGTCTGTCCTGTTCATGTAAGGTCGGTCGGAGCCTGTGGTGCCTCTTCAATGCATGTTGACAAAGGGCAGTTGATGGGTAGGAAGGGCCGGTGGTAAAGGCCTTGACTCCGTGGGGTGGTGTGGTGGGCTAGGTTCTGCGGCAGGTTGCTGAGTGAAGGCAGGGTTCCTTGGTAATCAGATCTGTTTTTCCTTTCTAGGCACCCCCTGCATAAATCCAACTCAGAAGACAGCGCCGTAGGTCAGTACTCTTTTTCTTGGTTCGAGTGTTGAGTTGTTTTACTGCTTTATATAGAAGGTGTAACTGAGAGAGCCTCTCCCAGAAAGCAGCAGCATCTGCCTTTCGATGTTCATCCCCCCTCTCCTGCCCTTCTCCGCTGGATGAGATATGTTTTGTAAATTGCCATTGTGATCATAGGCTAATATCCCATGGTGATTATTTAGACAACAAATGCCAGGAGCATTTTCCCCACAGGTGTGAGCGTGCCTTGCAGTACAGTCTGCACACTGTTCTGCCATGTTGGAGGTGGCCAGACTGAATTCACCAACCTCTTCAATGCTCACCATTTAGGTGCTTTGCAATTTTCTCTGCTGGAAAACCCCTGGAGTCAGCATCTCTGATTGTGTCCTTGGGGTGAATCCTGCAAAGTGGGATTTAAGCGCCATGAACGATGAATGCATTCTATATCATATATTCTTGAGGGCGCAACTCTGCACTGGATATAGTAACAGCTTTTCTGCTTATGTTAGCGGTGGGTGTGGACCAGTGATTGGGACTACAAGGTTACCCATCTGACTGTAAACTTTTGCATCCTGGCCCTGAACTCAGTGGTTATGACCTTAGGCAAGTCTCCTTCCCCTTGTCCAAGTCTTTCTCACCTGTTGAATGAGAACAGTGCTGCTTGGTACAAGGGTAGCAAAGGCCTGGGTATGGTCAGGGCTGAATAAGATGTTGGGTGTCTTCTAATTGTTAGGCTCGCTCTTCATTTTAAAATTGGCAGGTAAAAGGCAGGTACAGTAAGACCTGGGGTCAAGAAAATATGGTAGGTTCCCGAACTGCCCTAGAGGAAGATGGCATGAGCAGTATAGGACCAGCTCCCATCTCCCCTGTTGGCACGGTGGTTTGGGGGTGTGGCCCTGAGGCAATGAGCGCCCCGAGGCCGGTTCCGAGGATTGCAGGGCTGGGAAATCCCAGGCTGCCTGGCTGCCTTGGTTGGCTTTGTTTCCCACCATTTGGTGGCATTTCAGAAACTGAAATGAGAACGCCCTGTTTTGACAGGACAGCACCCTGGCTAGCCTGGGTGCACCCTGGCGGGGTTCCCACATGCCTGCTCCGTGCAACATGGCCTGACACTGCCCGTCTAGACTGTGGAAGCCTGCTGCTCTGCTGGGCTATGTTTGCCCGGGCAGACATCAGACAGCCCCACGCCGCTGCTTTGAATGTGCCTCCTAGTGGAGACTTGCTGTCGACTTGACCTTGTGCAGACCAAGGCGCTGCCCTGTGCATTCATTTCCCCTTTGCCTTTTCCCCCCCATTAAAAGAATTACATATTAGGGATGATCAAAATTCTACCAAATAGTTAAGATGTCTAATTTTGGCAGGGAAATTTTCTACACTTGGAAGCCATCCAGAATAGCCTGGGAAGAATGAGGGGTCAGAGGGAGAGAGACAGACTCGGGGTATGTCATAGCAGGACCTCGGGCTGTGTACCCTTGTGCCCTGGGGTAACCTCTAGGGGGTCCCAGGAGGCCTCTGTGCCAGCAAGATGGGCACCGTGCCCCTGCCATGCCATTCCTAGAGCCCTGCAAAGGGCACGCTGTAGAGAATCAAGTGGGTCAGCCCCATGGACCACTGGGAATTGCTGGCATGAACTGGCTAGTGGGCACCGGAAATGCCAGCCATTCTGTTCTCTGCATTAAATCTGGAATACTGGAGATAAACTAAGGGCAGATCAGCAATAACAACCAAAAAAAGTTCACTTCCTGAAGGATCCCGCTTGTGGTACAGTAGAAATAGTTGTGGCTAAGACAGAAAGGGGAGGGTGCTGCAAGACGGGGCGGAACGAGGAAGACGAGTTAAACAAACATCAAAGCGAATCTAAGCATGTATGTTGTGCCGGCCTTTTTGATGTTTCGTTGTTTCTCATGTTAACCCCACTGCTACTAGGAAATCTGCATTTCTTTTAAACAACTTTATAGGCATTTCTTTCACTGAGTAAAAAAGAAAAAATATCTTTTTTGTGAAATCAAAGTATTCTTAGAAGCTTTGACTTATAAGGAAGAAGCCACTTTTGTTACTAATGAATTTGTTATTGTGTCTTTACTTTTTCAAGGAAGGGGAGATTGGAAGAAAAAAAATAAGTATTTCTGGCAGAACTTCCGAAAGAACCAGAAAGGAATAATGAGACAGACTTCAAAAGGTAGTGTAACACAGCCATCACACAGTAGGCGCTATCAGCTCAAACGCTTGGGGAAGCTTTGCTGTCACATGAAATACATTTTGCAAGTTGGAAGAGCTCATTGTATGTGCCCATAGAATGTTCTAGATTTCTGACTTTTCTATCGCCACTATGAGGCGTCTGCATGGTGTTTCTTATTTTTTATCAAAACCAGCAAAAGGGAAAGAGGCAAGAAAATGGGAAGAACCTTCTCATAGCTCTGATGGCAAAGACCGAGCTTCCGTTGTCTTAGCCCTACAACCTTAGCACCACGTTTCCTCCTCCCTCGCCACTCGCCTGCTAGCGGCCAGCGAGACTTGGCCTAAGTTAGCTTTGGGCCCTGCCATCCACTGCCCTGCCTGGAGCTCTATATTCTCGTGAATGTGTCCCTGTCCTTTGTTGTCCGTGGACACCCTCTAATGGCCTGACATCGTGGGAACCTGCTTTGGGAAGAGTCCCACTCTCCTTTCGGCTGTGTCTTGGTTGTTGTGAGACAGTGAGTAAATACATCATCCCTTTGAGGCTGGTTATGGAATTTCTGTTTCCCTTGTGTTGAGAGAGGACAAGCTGCACCAATCCACAGTGAGCTTTCAGTCCTGCTGTGTTGGAGATGGCCCGCAGACTGTGGACACCCCGGCACAAACTTGGGGTGCCTCACCCTGTCCAGAATGCTTCTCCCCCTCTTCCTGCACACAGATGCAGAACGTGGTGGGACAGGACCCATTCTAAGGATGTCTGCCCTAGAAGACAAACTGAGGAGCATGTCACAGGGAGGGAGGAGGGCATAGCTGAACAGCTCCCATGGCTGCTTGGGTCCCCAGCCGGTTCCTCTTCTCTGTTGCCAACCCTGACATGGTGAAGTGAATCAAACAACTCACTCTCTCCTGCCTCAACCTGCTGTCACTCCCCCTGAACTCATGGGCCAGTGTGAGACGGAAGTGAGGTAGCATTTCTGGACTGATTGATGACACAGTAGAAAGGAGACAGGGAAGCCGAGAGCATCCTACATTCCGAGGTTAACTGTGTCCTCATTCTACACCAAGGGCTCACAAAGCCACAACCAAAATCCTGACAACATTGCAAACTTGTAAGGTGTGTCTGTGAAGGAAAGGAGGGGCTGGGGCACGTGGCCGGTGTCCTCCTCCCCACACTGACCAAGGGACACCTTGGTCCATTTTTCCAGCTTGCTAGAAGGGAGCATCTTGGGGAAGAGCTTGCTGGGAATTCTCTTGGCTGCCTTCAGTTTAAGCGGGAGCTTGATTCCTACACCCAGCATGGGACCCTCTGCCTCATGTCTGACTCTCCTGGTTTGCACTTAGTCCAGGACGATTGATTAGCTCAGTGGCCTGATAGGGAGGGAGGATGTGACGTGGCTGTAGGATGTCACTCCTGACCTTACCTACCTCTTCCATGACAGAGGAGTTTTTGCCCCCTACTCAATAAAATATCTTCTCCTTTAGAGATTCTGGTGTGTCCATGGAAAGCTTACGGGGTCTCCTCTGTCACCTGTCACTGAGGCACTTCACTGGACAGGCTTCCTGGGTTGGGAGGACTGTTACCATCCACGCACTCCTAAAGCCTGCTTCCCTGTTTCCGGGATGTGTTGTTCCACCCATGACAAGCTGTGTTCCCAGTGTCCCTGCTCTCATCCTTGGCGGGCCTGAGGCAGTGTGGGGACAGAGCCATCCCTGTGCTTCCTCTTTCTGATTCCTGTTTCTGTACTTCTTGGTCCTGTCTCTCCAGGGGAAGATGTCGGCTATGTGGCCAGCGAGATCACGATGAGCGACGAGGAGCGGATCCAGCTCATGATGATGGTGAAGGAGAAGATGATCACCATCGAGGAAGCCCTTGCCAGGGTAGGCACCTGAGCAAATAGCCTTCTGAAGGCCGCTGCAACATTAACAGGGCTGACACTGTGGCATAATGGGTTAAACCTCCTGGCATCCTATTGGGGTGCTAGTAGCTGTCCTGGCTGCTCCACTTTTCATCCAGTTCCCTGCTGATGTATCTAGGAAAGTAGTGGCAGATGGCCCAAGTGTATGAACCACTGCACTCACCTGGGAGACCTGAAAGAAGCTTCTGGCTCCTGCCTGTGGCATGGCCCAGCCTTGAGTATTGTAGCCATTAGTGAAGTGAACCAGCAGAAGGAAGATCTTTCCCTAACTCTAATTCTGCATCTAACATAAAAAATATAATCAGTGATAAAACATTAACTACTCAGAAAAAGTTATAAATAGAAGCATCAGTTCTGCATAATGCCTTTATGAACTGAACTTTGAGTGATCTATACCACTATACCACAGAAGTTTTCTTACTTTCATGTCCTCACAAGCACTGATTGTAGTTTATTGTCTCTTCCTTTTGTCCCTGAGTTAAATTAGCCACCAAGAGAAGCCTAATTAACTTTTAGGGTCCTGGCAAGTATTTATGATTGCAAGGCAGCAAATTATCAAGCCATTTTCCTTTTCTTGTTGACAAATGAGCTGATTGATCTTGGGCTTTCACTTTGAGCATTAGGCTTAGTCCTGTGCAGGCAAGTTTTAAATAGTCAAGGTTGGAAACTAATGAAAACTTTCAAATCATTGAGGAAACTTTGGATGAGTTATGACTTTGCCCTGTCTCAGGCCATTCTGTGCTGCTGCCACATGATCACACAGACTCGGTAATTTACAAACAACAGCCGTTTAATGGTGGGAGGAAGTTCAAGGTCAGGGGACTGCAAGAGCTTTGATGTTTGATGAAACCATTCTCTTCTTCCATGATGGAACCTCACAGGCCGAGTCGTCTGGGAGGAAGACTGGATGCTTCCGTAACATTGGGCAGAGGGTCAAAAACCCAGTCGAGGCCAAACCCTTGGTTTTCCTTTGGCATCAGTCCCACCCGTGGCCCTATCACCTCCTTAAGTCCCCCCAAATTTCAACATGAACTTTGGTGGGGACAAACCACAGCACAGCATTTTTCAGAGCCGGAACCTTAAAAGAATGAAAGCATGCTCGGTTTAGTATACCATGCTGTAAAAGTCAATGGTTCAAAAAAATTTTTAAACTTTGTTATTGAGACAAGGTTTCCAAAAAGTCTTTTATATGACCTGAGAGTAAGTGTGCATTAGAACCCCCTTCTCCTCTTTCCTCTCCTTTGGACGTGGAAGAGTGACCTCCGCCGTGGTCTCCTTTGGCTCCAGCAGGCTGAAGTGGTGGGGGAGGCAAGGATGGTGTGGCTGAGTTTATTCCAGATGAGCAGGTTGGGGCTGTTGCCAGTTAGGGAGCAGATAGCAGGCAACAGCGTCTTGTCCATGCTGCTGGTCCTCTATGCCTTCTTCATCAGCCACCTGGCACAACTGCCACTTGAGGCCAGAGTCTTCCTCCAGTGTCATTCTTGGGCTGTGGGAAGTCTGGGCTTGTATTTAGTTTTATCGTGGTGGGTAGAATACTTACTTGCCTTCTAGAAAAGGTGCTGCTCTATTGCCGTTGATAGTACAACTGAGGATTTGAGGGGCAGACTGTGTGGCACAGCATGTCAGGTGCTAGGGACGGCTGTGCTCTCAGGCCAGCTTCCTGCTGTGTGTCTGCGAGGCAGTGGGTGATGATCTAGGCTCTGGGATCCCTGAGAGGCTCTTGGCTTCAGCCTGGCCCCGCCCCAGCTGTTGGCAGGTGATGGGGAGTGAACAGTGAATGAATGATTCTTCCTCTCCCCCTCCCCTGCCTCTCCATTTTCTCCTCCTCTGATGCTTTCTGCATATGCTTTAGGGCAGTTGAACTTGTTAGTTAAGTTGTTGTAACAGAGCAAAACATGTGCCTTGAAATGTTAACTGGAAGCACTATTTATAGGGAATTGAAAGCATTCTGACCATGACTTAGTAATCGTATCTCTTTTAACATAATTATTCGTGCTGAAAACTACTCATGTAATCTAAATAATGTTTTTGTCCATTTGATTAGTATATAGCTGTTCCATGAGACTACTACTGTGTGAAAAATCCAAGGTTAACGTCCTTTGATTTCTTTCTTTCCTTTTTTTTTTTAAGCAATTAATGTTACAGAACTTCATCAGTGCTTTGGTTTGCACTTAATGTCACTTGTCCCAGGTTTGTGAGAAGCAGCGCCCAAGACAGGGGTTCTTGTGCAGCTGGCTTGTTGAAGGAAGGTTTTGGAGGGAAGAGGGAGAGGAAGAGGGAAAGGGAGAGGGAGAGAGAGAGAGAGAGAAAGTGGGACAGAGGAAAAGCTGATCAGAGATGTTCCTTCCATGCAAGTCTACCTTGCCCTGAGCCCATATGGGGTGCAAGGATTGCATTGTAGGGCTTGTTCTCCCCAAGAAGGAACAGTTGAACGCTGGTTGTGGAGAGAGGCAGCCTTGCAGGTGTCTGAGGAGACAGGTTCTCAGCCCTGTTCTTCAGAGAAGAGTGCAAGTATCAATTCAGACATAGGGAATCTGGGCATCTGGTATACCAGAGCACAAGGCTTGTGAACTGGGATCCTATGTGTATTATGAAACCACTTCCCTGTAGTAGCTTTTACATGTCAAACACAGAGATTTAAACACTGAAAGAGGCTTGTAAAGTTTGTAGGGCATTTTCTTAAATGGGACCCATGAGGAGAAGTGTTTTTATTGATTTATATCAAAAGTAAAGGATTTATGTCAGAGGTGAAGCAGACAAAAAATACATCATTGCCTTCAAGTATCTGAAGGGTTGTCAAACTCTGCATCCTCAAAATGTATTGAAGAATGTGTGTTTTTAAAAATCCCTACTGAGGACAGATTAAAAAAAATACAATTATAGCTGGAAGGGATCTAGATTTGGTATAATACACATTTTTTTTATAATGAACACTTGTAGGGATTGGGACATTACAGACTCTGTCTTGTAGGTCTCCAAGATCAAACAGCATTAATCTAAGGAATCTCTAAGGCTCGTGTCAGGATCTTCAGCGGTGAGAAAACAGTGAGGCCAGGGGAGGTAGACTGTGAAGGAAGTGAATGTGAGATGGACACACACTTTATAGCGTCATGATTGTATAACTTGTGAAATTCATGTAAAATGTAACATTTCCTTTAAAATATGTGATGAAATGGAAATTATCTACCATTTCTTCATGAAATGATAATTAAAACACCTGGAAGCAAAGTAGAATGATTGTATAAATGATAGTCAGGGGGCCCAGTGGCGTGGCCTAGTGGCTAAGGTCCTCGCCTTGAATGCGCTGGGATCCCATGTGGTTGCTGGTTCTAATCCCGGCAGCTCCACTAACTCTCTGTCTCTCCTCCTCTCTGTATATCTGACTTTGTAATAAAAATAAAATAAATCTTAAAAAAAAAATAAATGATAGTCAGGCTTTATCCCTTGAGCAACACATTTTCTTTTTCTTTTCTTTTTTTTTTGAAGATTTCTTTCTTTTTATTGCAAAGTCAGATATACAGAGAGGAAGATCTTCCATCCAATGATTCACTTCCCAAGTGAGCCGCAACGATCGGTGCTGAGCTGATCCGAAGCCAGAAACCAGTAACTTCCTCCGGGTCTCCCATGTGGGTGCAGGAACCCATCCTGGGCCATTTTTGACTGCTTTCCCAGGCCACAGGCAGGGAGCTGGATGGGAAGTGGAGCTGCTGGGATTAGAGCCGGTGTCCATATGGGATCCTTGCACATTCAAGGCGAGGACTTTAGCTGCTAGGCCACGCCGCCGGGCCCAAGCAACACACTTTCTAAAAGTTCTTGTTTTGCAGCTTTTTAAAGGATTTATAAGTCAGCTATGTAGTGACATCTTCTCTCTACTGGTTCATGTCCCAGATGAACACAATACCCAGGGCTGGGCCTTGCCGAAGCCAGGAGCTTGGAACTTCCTCTGGGCCTTCCACGGTGCGCATGGGGGCCCAGGCGTAGGAGCCTTGTGCTGTGCTTTCCCTGGCCCATCAGCAGAAAGCTGGACAGGATGTATGTCATCCAGTGCTTAAGAGATGGCATTGCCCTGGGTGACACAGTTACCCGGCTTTGCCGCAAAACACGCCCCTTGTTTTGTAACATGAAACCACATAACATTTGGGAATTATGGTATCTGCAGGACGAAGCACTCATACTTTTTGACTGCCAAGTAGATGTTGGAGATAGGCATATATCAGGAGAAGAAAACTAACTGGACTGAAGTCTAGTCCTGATTGATCAGCTTGGATTTGTGATGTTTTTAAATTTTTCATTTGTAAACAAAAATGACTTAGTGATTGCTGGTGGATTGGGGACCAAAGTTAAGTATATACATAGAGAGGAAACCCAGATAGAAACCCAATAATCCCATTTTCCAGATGGTAAAACTGTTCATCCAGAACATTCTTCACTAGGGACAGTATAACATTTCTGAAGTCAGTATATTTAATAGAGCATTCTATAGGTCTCGCACAATGGCTCATCTGGCTAATTTTCGCCTTGCAAATGCCAGGATTCCATATGGGCGTTGGTTTGTGTCCTGGCTGTTCCACTTCCTATCCAGCTCCCTGTTTATGGCTTGGAAAAGCCCTGGAGGGTGACCCCCAGGGCCTTGGAGCCCTGAGCCCACATGGGAGACCCAGAAGAAGCTCCTGGCACTTGGTTTTGGATTAGGTTATCTCTGGCTGTTGCTGCCATCTGGAGACTGAACAGCAAATGGATAAATCCTTCTGTCTCTCTATAAATCTTCCTTTCTAATAAAGATAAATACTTTCTTTAAAGTAGAGCGTTCTAGCACACAGTATATAAATATACCACCAAGATTAGAACAACATAAATGTCTCTAACGTATTTATGAAAGATTAAAATGATGAATGCCCCTATCAGCAAAAAGTTTGACCCACCATAGTTAATAAAACTCTGGGCTTTTTTTCTGTATGGAGCCACAAGAACAGTACTACTGAATGTTAAATAGTGGCTGCGTTGTACGGCGGTCCTGTGCTGCTTAGCTTTGCTGCATTGCGTTTCCTGGTTCAGCATGGGGGCTCACGCACAGAGCTAGCGTGTCTGTCCCATGGACTTTGGGGCCAGATTATTTCTGTGTGGTCCATGATATGTGACTTGACAGATCTCTTCATATCTGATTTATAAAAGGATTTTAATGCAGTGAGAGCTGTATTGAACGAACGACGGAGTTCAATTGCTGTGTGTTTTCTGAAGCACACTGGTGGCTTCTCACAGATACCATTTGTAAGATTCCTTTAATTTGCTCTATAAGTTTGCTCGCTCTTCTATCACACATAACCTGCCTTTCTGTGTTTCTGGAAAAAACAAACAAACCAACCAGAAATGTAGTTTCTTAATCTAAGCTTTAAATATCTTTGAAGTTTTCCGGGTTGTTTTTTTTCTTTTTTTTTTTTTTTTTGCCTCTCCTCAAATCCCCTCACTCTCTTTTCCCCAAACTTATTACATTTGTTATGTGATAAGGTTCAACTAGTAATTACACTCTTGAAAAAGGAAAGTGAGTGATGCTTTTTTTTTTTAAATTGGAACGTCAAATAGAGAGGAGGATAGACAGAGAGAAAGATCTTCCGTCCACTCCCCAAGTGGCCACAATAGCCAGAGTGGAGCCAGTCTGTAGCCAGGAACCCAGAGGCTCTCCCAGGTCTCCCATGTGGGTGCAGGATCCCAAGGCTTTGTACTGCCCTCGACTTCCCAGGCCACAAGCAGGGAGCTAAATCCCAGGGTTGCTGGGATTAGAACCGACACCCATATGGGATCCTGGCGCGTGCAAGGCAAGGACTTTAGCCACTGAGCTGCCATGCCAGACCCGATACTTTCTCTAAAACATATATATATATATATATATATATATATATATATATATATATATATGTGTGTGTGTGTGTGTGTGTGTATGTATACATATACACACACACACACCTTTTTTAATTTAAAAAAAAATGTATTGTTGGACAGGCAGATTTGTAAAGAGAAGGAAAGACAGAATATTCCTAGATTTGCTTGTTCACTCATCAAATGACCACAACAGCCATCTCTTAGCTGATCTAATCTGAAGCCAGGAACCTCCTGTGGGCCTCCTATGTGGGTACAGGGTTCCAACGTCCAGACCATCCTCCTGTGCTTTCACAGGCGACAAGTAGGGAGTCGAATGGGAAGTGGAGCAGCCAGGATGCTGTTGGGATCCTGCTGCTTGCCAGGGCAGGATTAGCCAATTCAGTTTCATGAATGCTTTTGCTCCTATTATTGCAGTGCTCGAGCCTCCTGCCTTGTCTCACCCGAAACAGGGAGTGTAGTTTCCTGTCCCCTTCTCTCCCCTCTTTCTGTAATATTTATTGATTTTTGTGTGTGTGTGAAAAGCAGAAATATGGAGAGAAGGAGAGAGACAGAGAGCCAGTTCTTCCATCCGCAGGTTCATCCCTAAATGATTGCAGTGGCTGGAGCTGGGCCAATAGGAAGCTAGGAGCTGGTGCCTCTTCCAGGTTTCTCCTGTGGATGCAGTGGCCCAAGGACTTGAGCTATCCTCTACTGCCTTCCCAGGCCACAAGCAGGGATCCAGATGAGAAGCTTAGGCCGCTGGGACACAAACCAGCAGCCGGGTGTGAAGCCAGTACTGCAGGCAGAGGATTAACTTACTATGCCACAGTGCCAGCCGCCCGACCCGGTGTAGTGATTTGATTTATGCAAGTGGGAAGAATTTCAGAGGCCAAACTCCAGAGACTTTCTGTTTGCATACTTCCCATTGAGCTGAGGAAAATGAGTGCCAAGGTGAGAAAATATTGGAAGGGAGATCAAGATTTTTTCTAGAACGCAGCATAGAGAGCGTCTGTGGTGTGTGTGGGTTTGATTTAGACAGAAGCCTCTATGGCTGGTTGTTCTGCTGCCTCTGGGTTCCCGGAAGACGCGAGTCCCCAGAGTGAGCTCTCTGCTGTGAGGCAGACAGTCTATGGCCAAGATTTCCAACTCAACCCAGCATTTTCTTCCCGCTGCAGCTCAAAGAGTATGAGGCCCAGCACCGGCAGTCGGGCCCTCTGGACCCTGCTGACTGGCCTGACGGTTCCTGTCCGTCATTTGATGGCTCCTCCAACTGCAACGTAAGTACTGTCCATCTCTGCAGCTCCCCACCTGTGACACAGTGCAGCCTGGGCAGCCTCAGCCTTGGCCTTTGCGTCTCACCACTCCCGCTTTGGTCTGGACAGAGGCATCTCTTGTAGAGTACTATGCTATCCTGACCTGAAACAGCAACAGGGCAATTGCTGCTTTTGGAAAAGTATTTTAGTAAAATATGCTTCATCAAGTGTGCCGTATTAACTGTTTTTAAGTGCTTAATGGAGTATCAGTAAATATGAATGTGGTTGTAAGAAATTTCACGTAGATTTCAAAAACCTTTTTACAACAAAATAAGCTGCTTTTTCACTTCCATTTTCACAAACTTTTTGACACCGTCTGTGTTCACAGCACTGTGTGACCAGCACGAGTGTCCTCTTCTGGAAATTTTTCATGATCTCAGACAGAAACATTTTATACCAGTTTTATATTTTTTTCGTCCTGTGTGTAAGTTTGACTACTGTCTTCTTGTGAGTTCAGTCACACGATATTTGTCCTTCTGTGTCTACCATAATGTCCAGCATCATGTTTGCAAGGTTCATCCCATGTATCCAAACTTCATTCCTCTTTACGAAGGAGTGATATTCCTCATGTGTAAATCACATTTTTCTCTTTCCCTTCCATCTGTTGATAGACGCTCGGGTTGTTTTCTGCGTGGGCCATCATGAACAACATTGCTCTAAAACCTTGGTGTCCCCATGGGTCTTGAGTTCTCACTTTTATTTCTTTTGATGTATACCTAGAGGTAGAATTTCTGCTTTCTACCAAGGCCAGAAGCTGGGAGTTACGACATATCCAATTTTGTTATTTTAATGTTTTGAGGTCACGGAGATGGCTTGTGGATTCCGGGATGGATTGTTCAGTTTCCTTAGAGACTGACAGCCACACACCAGCGGAATTCTGATAGGGATTTGAATAATAATGACATCTTAATAAAGTGAAGTCTTCTAGCCCATTAACATGTGGTTGCTTGAGGCTTATTTGTAGTTTCTAACTTATTTATAGTTTCTCATAACAATGTATTCCAGTGTACATGCCTTGATTCGTGGGTTAAGTTTATTTTATTCTTTTTGATGCTATGATATATTGAAGTGTTTTCTCAATTTTGTTTTCAAACTGTTCCCTGCTCATGTGTGCAAATACTCCTGGGAGGTTTTGTACCCTGTTATTTGGCTGCAGCTCTTTATCAGCCTAACAGGCTTTTATTGTGTTAACATACTCTTAAATTAAGATTTTCTTCTAATCAGTAGAAACTGTAGTAATGTTACTTCTTTTACAATTTAGATACTTCTTCTTATGCTATATATATTAAAATTTATTTAAAGAAAATAAATTCTGTGCATTTCATATTTGCAGTTTTAAGAGCATAATGATACTTTGTTAGGCTATGTTAATGTGACTAAAACAGCTTCAGAAACTAATTACGAAGTGCCACAGTTTCAAATAGGTGTTTCTCAGTGCCTCTGTCAAAGTTCCAGGAGGTGGAAAGGGGGGAGGTATTCTCCACGCCAACATGTTTATGTAACATTCAGAGTTACGGAGAGAAAAGCAAGCCACTAGTTCGCTCCAAATGGCTTCAGTGTCCAGGGCTGCGCCCACCCAAAACCAGGAGTGTCATCCAGATCTCTCACATAGGTGTGAGTCCATCTTCTGGGGCCTTCCCAGGCACATTAGTAGGGAGATGGATTAGAAATGGAGCAGCTGGGACTCAAACTGGTGCCCCTCTGGGATTCTAGGACTGCGCATAGCAGCTTAAATGGTGTGTCACAGCGCCGGCCCCATGTGTTAATCCTTTTGTGTGTGTCTTTTTTTTTTTTAAGATTTATTTCATTTTTTTATTGCAAAGTCAGATATACAGAGAGGAGGAGAGACAGAGAGAAAGATCCTCCGTCCGATGATTCACTCCCCAAGTGACCACAACAGCCAGAGCTGGGCCAATCCGAAGCCAGGAGCCAGGAACTTCCACCAGGTCTCCTATGAGGGTGCAGGGTTCCAAAGCCTTGGTCCTTCCTCGATTCTTCTCCCAGGCCACAAACAGGAAGCTGGGTGGGAAGTGGGGCCGCTGGGATATGAACCAGCACTTACATGAGATCCCAGCACATGCAAGGCGAGGACTTAAGCCACTAGGCTACCGAACCAGTCCCAGTTGTTTTCTTTTTAATTTTCTCAACCTTTAAATTTGAAAATAACTTTGTTTCCCTGTGGTTAGTCTTTGTCTCCTGTCCATGCCCCTACACCCAGTTGACATATCTCTTGTCTTCTGATGATGTGTTTTTGCAAATATCTTGGCACACTGAAGGCCCTATGCGACCTGGCTTTCCTCTGTTGTGGACCGTGCATACATTACTGAAAAACCCCGTGTTTTCTCCTACTTTGGTGCTTTCACTGGTGCCATTTTCTCTGCCCAAATGTCACGTGTCTTCCTCCCGACTGTGGCACACATCCTACAAGGTAAAAATCAGCTGTCATCACCTCTGTGAAACTCTCCATGACTCATTACAGCGTGTGTCTTACTTCCTAGTCTGTTCTTTGATTACGAGCTTTGCACATTTGCGCTAAACTGTAATCACGCCTCTTCCGGCATCCCTGGAAACACTGAGCTCCTTAAGCAAGGGCCTGGCCCATCGCTGTCCAGCTCACATGGCCGCAGGTCATGAACAAAGTATTTGAATGGCCATCCTTTCCTGTTTTACAAGTGTGTTTCATGTCTCACAATTGCTGAAACAAGATTTTCATTGCTGTGCAAGGATTATGCGTTTGAAAACCTTACCTGGTTTGCTTATGTTTGAAAGAGATGGAGACATTACCGTTTATAAAAATAAATGTGTCATAGGCTGATCAGCCATGTGCCTGGAAACATGAGATCATCCAAAAGACCCACGTCCCTGGTTTTTAATGTGTCTTTTGGGTCTCTTATCCCCAAGTTCTAAAGACCAACATAATATAAATGTAAATCATGAACCTAAAGCATGATGAAGAACAAACATAGTAACTCAGTACTGATGCGATTCAAAGCCAGCTCAGGGGAGGATACAAAGAGGCAGTTGTCTGCAGTGGGCCCTCTGGTATTGGAACCACTGTCCACTGTCCTGAATGACAGCATCTGAGGCCAGAAGACTGGGTCCTTTCAGAGAACCAAGACAGCAAGCCATAGCCCTCGCAGCCTGAGACTGCGGGGAGAGAGACATGTCTCATCAGAGAGTTAATAGGAGTCGTGTGGGGGGCATTTTGCATGAGCTGTGGGGAAGGCAGGATTTCTTTTTAAATATTTATGTATTTTTATTGGAAAGGCAGATTTACAGAGAGCCAAAAGAAATATCTTCCATCCATTGGTTCACTCTCCAGATGGCTGTGATGGCTGGAGCTGAGCTGATTTGAAACCAGGAGCCAGGAGCATTCTCCAGGTTTCCCGCTTGGGTACAGGGTCCCAAGCCATGACATGAGCCAGCATCAATATGGGATGTGGTGCTTGGAGGCAGAGGATTAGCCAGTTGAACCAATACACCAGCCAGAAGGCATGTTTAAGTGTCGGTTTCTTGGAGCCCTTAGAGAGTCTGTGAGATAGAAACTGTCAGAATGAAACAGGTGCTTCTTACAAGATGGGCATTGCCATTTCCTGTTTGTTCATGGAGTCCTTCCTGTGCAGGTACAGTGCCACATGCTCAGATTACAGATTCAAGACAATCATGTATTTATACTTTTTCCTTCGCAACGTTGTGCCACATGGTTGCTTCTGTGCTGGCCTCAGAGTCATTCCAGGCTCTTCCAGTCTGGTAAAGGAGTAGAAATACAGTATGTCCCTTCCACTTGGGATGCAGTCTTCAGAAGCTGGGAAGAGTGGGCAAAATGTCTTTCCATCAGGCACTGTGGGTGCGGCTCCTCTTCAGCAGTGAAGTGAGCTGTGGTTTGCTTTACCGACGGTTGTGCTGGCTGACTTCTACGGACATGCAGGCCCTTTGGGTTGTGTTCCCAGCTACCTCGGAGGTTTACCTGAAGTGGATTGTCATTGTAAGGAATGTGACACTGGGCCCTTATGCAGACTTTGACAATTAGCACCTTTTTCTGATTCTGGTCTTGCCCTCATGGCAAAGCAGGTCACGTCTGATGTGAGCACTGTGTCCCACTTCACCTCCGGGGGTTAGGCACTTGGATTATCCAGGGATTTTTGTTTTTTAACTTTCCTGTCGATTCTTTTCTATAGTACGGTGTCAATAGCCCACTCACTAGCTGTCAACAGGAATGCCCAGGCCATGAAAATTTCAGGCATCATAAGGCCTTTGTCACCAGACCTCAATGCCTATATTGATGGCTGTCGTGCTGTAGGATTTCATTTGCATTGACTTTCAGGCTTCCCCTCCCCATGAGCTGACATGAGATAATTGCATGTTGCACATTCCTGATCTTACCAGAGTGCAAAGCACTAAAGATAGTTACCAAGGGAAGTGAGAACTAGCCAGCTCCTTGCCAAAAGACAACCTATTGTGTGCTGTTTTTCATTAATAATAGATTTCTTTTATGGAGTCAGAGTGGCAAAGCGGATTTTTTTTTTTTTTTTTTTTTTTTGGTCACAAACTTTATTTTTTGTGAAAACTTTGAATGTTTAAGGTTTCTGACTTTATTTATTCATTTTTGGTAAATTTGTATTTACTCGACAAGGGGGAAAAGTTGTGCATTATCCTGTGTGCTTTGAAGTTCACTTTAGCTTCTGGTTAAAAAATCATTTTAAAAAATTATGCTTTCTGTTTTACTGGGTTTATAACTGTTGATCTAAGGCTCAAATTTCTGTAAACCATGATTTTTGTGTTTTTATGAAATTGGTAGGTAAGAACTGGGGATCTGTTCTTGGTGCCTAATGTTCATCGGAATGTTTGTAGTGGAAGATTTTTCTAGAAAATGTCAAGCTCTCTAGATCTGTTTATGTTGTCATCTAAATTATGTTTAAAAATAATGTGTACAGAAAAATGAAAGCCACATATCATAAGATACAAGGGTTTTAGAGTCTATAATAGATGTGTACTTTGGTTTTGTTCAGTTGTGTCTGTCACTTCATATACAACATGTTCCAGTAAAAGTTGGGACTATGTTTCTGTAGCCGGAGTTTCATGCTAGTTTGAAGCAAGCCTGGGGAAATGTTTTTGTAAAGTGAATTATTTTGTAAAGCAAGTCATCATTTCATAATCACTTTTACACTTGGGGAGAATTCAAATTGGAAAACGTTTACAGAATGGAAGTCATGCTCTTAGAACTACAGTGTTATGATACCTCATATCCACATGTGCCTGTCTTCATAACCTTTCGCTCCAACTAGAATTTGATGCCTTTCCTGCAAGCTGGTTTGAGGGATGTTATAGCCATAAGGCAGCAGAACCGGAACACCACATGGTCACTTCTTGCACATTTTCCCCGCATGCTATTTTAACCATGTCCCAGATTGAGAACATCCGTAATCTCAGCTAAAATATCCCTTATTATAAGATGCTTTGCCTGGCATTTCCTGGGTCTAAAGGAGGGCCTTCTAAAATTGTAAACCCTACACTTGTCTCTGGGGAGCAGCCAGACTGGACATAGGGTTTTAGAATCATTCCACCTGACTCAATCAGGCATTGCCTTCAACCCATTGCAGTGGGGGTTTGGTGTTTTAAAGGAGGGATTGCCTACAATTTGAGTCTAAATTAAAACTTTCTTAAAAATAAGTAGTACTGTTATTAGCGATTGTGGTAGGCAAAAGCCATAGTATTTTAGCTAGTGGATTTTCAGTAATTCTTAGGGTGAGTGTTTAATTTCTTTCATGGACAAAGAGAAGGCTACGGATTTCATCATTTCCTACTGGTGATGGTGGGAGAAGTCCTAGAGTGTCCCAGGAGCTGGTATTGTAACTGCAAGACTGGTTTAGAACAGAATCTCGTAGGAATTGAAGAAAAATATTTTTTTGTATTTTTGTGGACTTACGTGGCAGTGGGTGTTCATTGCAGATATTAAACATTCGATGGAGATTCACAGGGTACAAGATTTGAGTCGGTGTTGTGAGCGGATCTTCAAGAAAGCAGTTGGTGTAACTCTTGTATTTCTTTTCTCATGTTGGTATGTTTTATGATTTAGAAGAATAGATACCAAATGCAAAAATAATTTACATTTTTGAGTAAACCTTTTGCGTTCCGTGGTGTTTACTGTTTTCCTTTGTAGCTTTTTTCCTAGAGATTTGTTTTCATAATTCTGGGCTTCTGCTTGTTGAAGCACTCATGGTTACTCAAAGCTGGGCTTCAACCTGAGATGCCAAGGCTGGGCTTCAGTTCTTTGTTTTCCACACAGGAGAAAGTGGGTAGACAAAGTCGGGCAGTCTCTGATCAAGGGCATTTATGTCCCAGGACAGGAATCAGCGGGTGTTCCCACTGTGGTCTATTGCCATTTGCCAGAGTAACTACCTCCTGTAAATGGTCCTACATGTAACTGTGTTAAGCAGTGGCTTTTATTAATTCTGAATGTCTTATCCATACTTGAAGTCCTTAGATGATTATTCTAATTTTTATGCATATTTCCTACAAATGTGCATATGTCCAGGTGGTAGTAAAGGAGGGAATATTTGTATTTTAATAAGATGGTAATTCTATTATAAAATCATAGTAATATAGCGACATAACAATTTTTAATAAAACAGGGAGAATGACTTTTTCCTTTCTTTCTTTTCTATCATTTAGGATAAGACTAAAAGGAAAAACCAATCCATTGGGCAAGTGTAAATAGTATATCTTTTGGCCAATGGGAATTTTTGCTCTAACTGGACAGGAGCTGAGCGAGAGCCATGAGTTCTTGTCAGTTATTTCCTCTGACTCTTACAGTCCCAGCTTTCTCCCTTGGGCCAAAGCTTGAGGCATACATTTGATGAGTCCCTGAAGATCACCATGGTTAATCCAAATTAAATGAGAAGAAAGCACTTTTCCTTTACCAGCTTTTGGAAACCAGGCCATTGCCCAGCGTGGGCAGGACGGGGGCTGGATACAGTCAGACTTGAGTCAGACTTTGGCTAAGATCACAGTTCACCCCTACTCTGTGAAGGTCAGCACATCATTATGTACTTCAGGGTCCACATCTGGAAAGTGAGTCTATGTTCTCTACCTGGCAGGTGTGTGGTAAACGTTAGGTGGCATGGAGAAGCAGACAGCCAGTGGATACTCCTCTGTACTTGTCGAGTATACTTAACTTCCTGGAACAGTACTGCTTTCATACATGGCGTTTCAGTTAGACTCTCATGTTCAGGACAGGCTTCATAAAAATTTATGTTTACTTGGTTATACTTTTACCAACCATACTACCAGCTTGTTTTCTCTTTGAAGGAAATATTGTGTCAGTGGGTTTCAGAGTGGGTCTGGTATGATTGCAGTAAGCCTGTTTGGCTTTCCTGAGTACTGTTGGTGAGGAGTCAGCACTTACGGCATTGAAACCAACTGGGACTTACAGAGCTGGTGAGATGGCCTCGTTGAGCTTGGGAACGTGGCTGTCCATCCCTGTTGAGGTGCAGGAAATGTCTTTGGCTCAGAAATACCTGGCCCTTCACACCCCAGGATATTGTTCTCACTAACGTGTTCAGTTACAGAAGTTGAGGGTTCTGTCTACAGACCCTTCTCACTATATCAAGGGCTACATGAATAAAAGCAAATTTTGAAATACCCAGGGATCACATAATTCGGAACTATCTATTTCACAAGAGTTTTTGAAACAGCTTTTAGGTGCAGTATGCTGTGTTTGAGTGAGTGTGTGTGTGTGAGAGAGAGAGAGAGAGAGAAGAGATTGAGCCCTGTGAAATTGATGACTGTTTTAGATGCTATTGACATATACAAACCTTGATTGTATTATTGTCAGTATAATTATATTTGGTGAACCTCAGCCACGAATTCCAAGTGAGATATTCCCCATTTCCCCTACTGGCTGATTCTGTGTAAATCCAAATGTAATTCAATTTGGGGCAGGGATTGGCGTTGAGATTTGCAATATCAGTTTCTTATTTTGCTGTTGGGAGCAACTTCAAGGAGATGGGGGATAAGAGAGGATTTCCATGGCTTATTTATGACATGTCACTTCCTCGGTAAGTCACTTGCCCTAGTGCCAAGCCTTGTTTAATGGATGGGTTAGAGAGATACCCACGTCCCACTGTGGTTCATAAGATCCAGACCAAGCATCCATTAAGCTGGATGCTGGGCCAGCTTGTTGTGATCCACACTGCTCGTCGCTAGAGTCACTTGAATCGTAAGTTGCCGTAGTTTCCCCTGACATTGAAACTCTTGGCACTGCAGTCAGTTGTCAGATGATGACACTCTTTTGGAAAGCAGTATTTCCAAGATGCAACTCCACAAACTCATACAAAAAGATCGCTTTATTCTACTGTGTCACCCTCTTTGTACCATACCATACCTTGTGATATTTCTGTGGGGATTGTATTTTTACTAGCAAAATGCTAATCAAATTGCATAATTCTGTGTCCTGAATTGCTGACAGTTAGAAAGTACCATCTTAAACATTCTTGTAGTCACTCATTGTGGGAACAAGTCTCAAACTTGGGTACAAAGAGAAAATCCATGATATGAAGACTTTGCCCTAGCAGCGTTTCAGCTTTCATGGCATACATTCTGTGCTTGCTATTCTTATTGGCACATTGGAGCTGTACTTGGTGGGTTTTGTCCTTGTTCATCTCATTTGTATTTTTCATCTTCTCTCTGAGGGCTTTTTTAACTGAATTCATGTGCATAGGAAATTATTTTGTAGTGTGAAACAACAGGGAAGAATCTTTTCCAGTTTCCTGAATTCTCTTTCCTGGGGCAGAAATTAGATCAAGAGATCGGACCCTTGTTTTCTCGGCTCTTCCTCTCCCGTTTCCCTCCTCCCGGTAGTCTAAGCAGGTGTGCTTCCTTTTTCCATGGCAATTATGCTTGGGTGGCTGTGATCCCATTTGCCATTTTTCTGCTATAATGAAGGTTACTTTTTGACCTGTTGGCTGTGTGATCTGCCAAGGATCCCTGTGCCCTCCCTGCTGCCCTTCTCCAAAGTACAGTCGAGTTGAGAGCTATGGTTTATGGTCTGTTGTATCTGTTGTTGCCATAGTTTGAAGCAGTGAGCAGGGAACTTAGCCTTGGTTGGGCCACCTGAACTCTGCCTTTTCTATCCTGCCATTTAAGGAGTCAGCCAATGGACAGAAGAGCTCATTCTGTTTTTCTCTCTCACCAGTGGATAGAAGATTGTGTGTCTGTGTGTGTGTGTGTCTTCTCTCTAACTCTGCCTTTCAAATAAATATGTTTTTCAAATGTGATGCATTACTCCATAAGAGTTGACTCACAACTAGGGTGACTGATGAGGCACGGACAGTAGATTCAAGTCATTTCTCCAATTCCCATTTCTCCTATTCTAGATCTTTGATTTCAGTTAGCTTCACCGTTGACCTTCCCATCCTTCCACGATCCTGTAACCATTTCCACTGTACTTACATTGGGGAAAACAAAAACATAAACGGGCCAAGCAGTTTGCTTCCTTTCATAATTAGGGTTGTAGGAAAAAAATGCATGGATTCCAGTCTGGCTTTGGGAGAAGTGGGGCCTTTTCCAGTGGACTTCCAAATTGTGTTTCATGCTTTGCTTGTGGAGTTTGGTGCATTCGATTTTATGCCATTCTTTGATTGCGCCTAGTGGAATGCTTTCCGGGTGTGCCCAGCTGGGGCAGCAGGGGTTTCAGATGGTTAATTGTTACAAGATTATTCTCTGGTTCAGTAGAGATCATGACCTAATATTTATGCCAGTTAATTGACTACAGACGGCCTGCCTAGCATTGAACAATTCTTTTTCAAAGGTGGGATTCAGCCCAGATTTCTTCAGTTGGAATCATGGTGTAAAGTTGCTTTTTCATTCTGCAAACAGGAGAATTATGTTAAGTTGGTGGGAAGATCATGACTGCAGAGGGTGATGCGGAGCCCACCCGCCTCCAACTTGGCCGATGGCCACTGGGCTGGTGGCAGAGGCTGGCCTTTGGAGGAAGGGCCCTGGTGCCCACCCCTTCCCTCATGGCTTGTTTGGCTTCATCTGCTGTGTTTCTCCGCTGTTGTTTGCCTACGCAAAGCTGTTTGGCAGCGCCTTCTGAGAATTTGTCATGCCTGAGCCATGAGTCAGTCAGGCCACGAAGTCCTAAAAGTAAAGTGACTTCACCAACACCACCCAATCCCTCAGGAGCCTCCCCACTTCTGGGATGTACACTCACGTCGGCTCCAGAAACCCGAGCTTCCAACACCAGTGTCATTGCCCCACTTGGCAGCCCTGGCCTGCACTGTGCTGTTTCCATGGCGGGGGCGATGTGAGAAGTGGAATGCACTTGGGAAGGAGTGGACCTGTTGCTTGGCTGCAGTCTCCAGGGCACCTTACACTAGGGGTCTGTGCTGGACACTGCCCTTGACTCCCACCAGAGGGAGCTGCAGGAGTGGGGATCATCTTCCCAACCCTTCTCTGTCACCTTCCCTTGCTGTCCTCACCTGGACAGCACCTGCAGGCAAAGGGAGGGCGTCTCTGGAGGAATTTCCAGAAGCAGAGAGAAGTCGGTCTTCCCCTCCTGCCCTGGCCCCTCAGGGTCTGCTCCTTGGCCACTGGTAGAGTAGATCTGAGGCTGGTGGGCTTACCCACCTCCTGTGTTGTCCAGACTTTGTGGCAGGACATGAAAGATCTTGGTCATTTTTCCTCTCCCTTTTGTGGGAGAGTCAGAAACATGATTTGCTGATGGCTAAACGCAGTTCATAATTCATGAGTTTAAGACATGGAGTTTCTCCTGGAACTTTATTATCTGTTGCTGCTGCTTTGGTTCCAGGGTTACTTTATTTAAACAGTTTCAAAAGTGAATTTAAGTGCTGAAAAGGCTGTGGCCCCAGGAGGTGCTTATATTACCTCAGATTCTCACATATTTGTCCAAATAAAAGTACCATGTAATTATCTTTTTTTCCGCCTCTGCGGCCTCCTCTTCCCCTTTCTTTAAGTCTGGCGACAAGTAGTTAATTTCGAAGCTGCCAGAGAGATTATTTCAGGGTTACACAGCACCTCTGGGAAAAGAATGGAATCTCATCTCTCTTCCCCCCACCATATGCTTACAAAAATGTCCTAATTTTTGTAAGGGCAATGATGTCACCAGCTAGCAAGCAAAATATTTTTTGCTAAACAGATGCATCTTTCTCCAATCTCTTTGTGATGGAGAGGAGGAAGAAAACCCACAGTGTGCAACCCATTCGATAGCATTATTTGTAGCGACTCATAAGCATGTTTTTTAGGTAAATGGGACATCTCTAGACAGTGAAACCAATTGTTTTGTAAACACAAAGAATGATGCATTGACCCAGTGACACAGGACTCGTGCCATACCCAGGCCAAAGCCTTAGGGTTGGGAAAGTCTTGAACCCAACCAGCCCGGGCCTCTGTGCTGCCTCCAACATGGAGCAACCCTGAATGTGTCACTGCTTGGACCAAGACAGGACATCAGGCATGTGGAGAGATTGTGACATCCAGCCCGAAAGGGGGGAAGGCGGGGCGGCTGGTGTTGATCGGTGTCACATGCTGTTTATAAAGGCTGCAGAGTTAGCCAAACTCCACTTGTTCTAGATTGGTGGGCATCTGAGGTCATGGACAACAGGAAGAAACTGTATCCTCGAAACCGTGGAAGTCCTAACTTCTCAGCTGCTGTAGAAACGTGGAAATGTCCCCAAGTCCTTGGCAGGTGCGAATGCCTTCCCCTTAGCAAAGCATGGATCCGTTCACGAGCCAAGGCTGCCCATTCTGACACCCATCCCCAAATCTCTGAGCTTGCTCATCACGGTTACCCCTGGATGTTCGTATCCATTCTGGCTCTGGATTTCTCTTGGCGCTTTCCAAGGAATGCCTGCCTACTTGTGTGTGTATTCCGTGCCCTCCCAAGGGCCTGGAAGCAGCGCATCTGTCAAGTCATTTCTATCACAGAGTGTTTCTGGAGCACAAATGTACGTTCCACTTTGATTTATACAGGTGGAAACAAATATTGCAGTCCTCCCTGTTGGCAGTTGTATGGGAAATAGGCTCTCCTGTTTCATGGCCTGTGAGAATTGAATACGTTTCTTCGGAGTGAGTTGTTAACACAAATCAAGAGTCTTAAACAAACGCCCATTCCTTTAACCATGAATTTCACATTCTAACCATGTCTTCGATTTAGAAAAGTGTATTGGACTTGTTGGAAATTTTGCCACAAAATGTGCATCAGAGGAGTATAACATGGAGCCATTGGAAGCGTGCAGCTCTTTGGCCCTGGGATCGTTGCGTGGGCCAATGATGCGTTCTGTCGCTGGGTGCTACTGCTTCGTTCCTACTGCATTGTGCTTTATCTGTGGGCTGTTTGCTGGCATGGGAAAATGTCCAGAGCCTGTTCCTGTTGAAAAGTGGGAGTTGAAAATAGCCTGAGCAGTGTGTGTGGTTGGCTCCAAATTTTGTAAGAAGGAAGCCTTGGGAGGCAGAAGTGTGCTAAGTGGGGTCATAACTGTGGCAGCCATTCATTCAGACTGTGTTCATTTGAGGGAGTCTTGGTGGTGATTGTGGGAGACTGGGCAGCTAAAGTCAAAGGGCGCCATTATTTGTAATACCAAAGCAAACTTAAGGGGTGACTAATGTGTGATGGCAGTGGGAGGGTATGAACCAAAATACCACTTATTTTTCCAAGTATGGGGGCGGTCATTGGCGATTTCTCTTTGTTTTTGTGTATTTCTGCTTTTCCAACTTTTAAAAATATTGTTATAAATACCAGGACACAAATAGCCCAGATTCTGTTCCTTGTCCTCAGGACGACTAAGGAGAGCCAGGTGGCACAGGGAGTAGGTGTGTCATCTGTGACAAGGGGTGTGTAGGCTGCTGTGCAACTTTGTAGCCTTGCAGAAGTGAGACTGCCCAGGTGTGTTAGGCAGGATTGTTCCTGAAGAGGGTCCAGCAGGTGCACAGCTATGCCTGCGGCCTCAGAGGTAGTGGCTGGCTGTGGCAAGGGAAGGAGGGGAGGACCAGGTGCTAGGGAGGCCCTTCCTACGATGAAAAAAAAAAAGAAAGATATCAATATCCTCTTATAATTCTGATTTCCCAGGAACTTATTGAAGGATTCCCAAAACACAGAAACTGCCACGCAGATCAGAATCTGACCACATGAAATCCCATATTGCAGGAGAAGGTCTTTGGACACCTAAAATCAAATGCTCAAATTTGCCCTCTGCTAATTTGGCTATTTGCTGCATACTGGATAAATTCAAGTGCACCCCCTAGCTGACAACGTCCGTGATGCATTTCCTTCTTGAAGCCTCTTTCTACCACCCGGAAACTTCCCAGGGCAGCCTAGCCCAAGCTAGTCTTCCATTTGGGTCACTGTGATCCACCCTGTCCATTTACATGAGTGTTGACTGGAGGTCAGCTTTGGGCAGACCCTGTCCCCATGGGACTTAGTGTCTTCCCAACCTTCATCCCAACGTGAGCATCTCCATAGATATCCGGGTTATTCTTAAAGAGGTGGTGGCAGACATTAAAGAGTTCTACAGGCCCAGCCACTTTGTCCTCTGTCTCAGAGGCCCTTCACCATTGTGCTGTGAGGAAGGGGACAGGGGAGTCGGGGGCAGCACCTTTCCCTCTATGTCCATCAAACCTGGACAAAGCAGCATGGAGCTTCGGAGGACTTCCTGGTCAACAGATATCAGGCCTTACTTGGGTCTTCCTGGGAATAAGAGAAGGTAAGGAAGGCCTCTGAGGCCGCTCATTCTTTGAAGGAGCATAGCCCAGGCTGCATGGACAGTTCTGCCTCCTAATCTGGCTCCACAGTGTCCTGTGTGTCTCTACAGCCTGTTCACTGCCCCCTTGCTGCCAACCCTCAGATGTTGCTGAGTCACTGGCTTTTCACATGCCAAAGTTTTCAGTAGTTTTAAAAAGCAGGTTGCAAGAACTAAAATGGGTGTTTGGCTTTCAATGAGTAACAGCTAGAAGACTGTATGGGTCAGTGAGCACTGAAGTACTTGCTCAGTTCCGGTTGTTAACTGTATGCACACAACTTTTAAAACCACAACATTGCAAGATAGGTGTTACTATACTGTTTTGAAGTTTTTCAAATTTTCATTTGGAAAGCAGAGAGGCAGATGTTCCATCTGCTGGTTCACTCCCTGAATTCCTTTGCCAGTCAGAACTGGGCCAGGTCGAAGCCAGGAGTTGGGAACTCAGTTGAGCCCTCCATGTGTGCGTAGGGACCCAAGTACTTGAGCCACCATCTGACACCTTGGTGGACCAAAGTAACAGGAAAGCTGGATCGGAAGCAGAATCAGGACCCAAACCAAGGCATTTTAGCATGAGATATGAGTGTCCCCGGCTGCTTTAACCACTGCCAAAAGCTTGCTCCATATACGGAGGGCCTCTGAGCACCCTGGTAGGTTGAGAGGACTTGGAAATAAAGCCCAAGTTCTTCTTACTCATGAGGGTTCTGGTCATTTCTCTTCCCTTTATCTCTTCATTTGGATGTCCTTGTGGTCTAATTTTTACCATGCAGCAAAGCAGTCCAGTCTTGGGCTTCCGCTGGCAGCTTTAAGGAGTTGGTAGCATCATGTGGCAGCACAGTAACCAGTGTTGGGGAAGAAAGCCGGGACAAGGACGTGGAGGGCTCCTGTGCAGTCCTCTGGTGTGACCTGGGCTCATTTGTCAGGCCTGAGCACAGTGTCTGCAAAGGGTGGACACTGGAGAAACCTGAGGCTTGCAAGTCCAACCTCAACAAAAGCACCTGCTGCTGGCCATGACACAGGTGGACCCTGGGAAGGGAGAGGGAGTGAAGCAAGAGGATGTAGGTGATGGGTCTTGAAAAATGGGGAATTGGGCAGTACCGGGGAGCAGGGGCGAAGCACCATAGAGTCAGGAGACTGTGGGTAGAGGGACTTGGTACAGTTGCTACTGAAGAGTGAGAGATGCCAGGGCGCAGGAAATATGGGCAGATCCAGTAACCAGGGGAAGGGGCGAAGAAGCTGGGCCTGGAATCTCTGGCCAGCAAAGCGTGGCTTCCCATGGGAGCTTGCACGTTGATTTCCTCCTTCAGTCTTTAGTTTGTGTAACCTCTGAACTCCCTGCAGATGGAAAGTTCTGTCGTTTTGAGGCAGAACCATGGTTTGTACTAGTGACACATAAAGTCCCCAACGGTGAATCAGGTGCCACCGTGCAGTGAGTGGGAACAAATAACTTAACCAGCCAAACCCATCTAGCCATGGATGCACAGATAAAACTTGCAGCTCACGTCCTGGTGAGTTTCTCTGGGTTTCCAGAGTCCTATCTTGTTTAGAGGATGTTCCAGCTAGGTAACAGCATGTGCCTGGAGATCCCCGGAGACACCCCTTCCCTTTCCCCCTACCCCTGCGAGAGAAAGGAAAAGATCCTCTAGCAACCCAGACTCCATGTTGACGTCTCTAGATGGTTTGATAACTCAGCTGCCCCAGCTTGGTCATTGAGACCCCTTGGGAAGACAGAAATCCAGGGAAAGGGGTGGGGCGTCCTGCCCAGCAGTCAGTCACTCGGTGGTTAAAATAGGAAGAGGAGTGAGGAAAGTAACAGAGAAGGCGGCAACTACAAGAAAAACCCCAAATCATAAGTTTTAATTCAGTCATTTTCAAAATAGCTTCTGGAAGGTGTCTATTTTCCATGGAGACAACTCTCTGATGGGAGGGTTTAAGAGAATCCCGGAAGAGAGGTTTTTCTATTTTTTAAAGTTCAGTCACTTTAAGTCCTTGTCCTGGATTTGCTCAGCTTCTCGCGGCTTCTCTCTCTCTCTCTCTCTCTCTCTCTCTCTCTCTCTCTCTCTCTCTCTCTCTCTCTCTTTCTTTTCTGGAATTCCATAGACAGTAATTAAGGAACCGAGGCCAGCAGGAGGTCAGAGAGCCTTCCTCAGTGAAAACAGGGATTGTTGGCCACGCACAACACTGCCTTTTTTCCTGCTGGTGAATAGGAGATTTGCTTAGAGCTGATGACTTATGCCTTTCTTACAAGTTATGCAGCGCGCGAGCGGCCGGGGAGGCAGCCCGTGTGTAGAAAGAAGCTAATTGAATCCAGTGTCTTCACTTTTTCCTCCTTCGGTTGTTGAGCTGCGCCGGCCGAGCCGGATCATGTAACTGCAGAGGAACATGTTCCAGGAGCGCCGCGTCCGGGCTTTGAGATCGCAGAGCTGACGGAGTGCTGGGCAGTGGGACTGCGCGCAGCTTGGGGAGGGGTGGGGGTTCCAGACGCATCCGAAAAAGTGCCCCCCAGGCCTGCTAAATGCCGAAGCCGGTGAGTTGCCCCCACAAGTTGTGTCCTGTCAATCGCAAAATGTTTTCTGTTGCCACAAGGGAAGGCTTTTCCATCGCGCCTGCCTGGGTGTGGGACGGCTGTTTTTTCTTCTGCCATGTCTCTATCCTTTTCCCACTGCTTCCTTCCTTGTTTGTAACCCTGAGGGTGCTGGCCCGGCAAACTCACCCGGGAATCATGCCTGCCTTTGGGAAGAGATTGCACCTCGTCGTGAGGATGTAGGAATGTGTGTTCGTGTGTTGGAGCTTGGCACTTTTTGTATGGAGGACTTGAATTCAGGCAGCGGGGCACGTTGGTTTTCTTAAGCCTCCAACCGATTGGCTTGCTTCTCTCCACTTGAGAGCCCTGACAGCTTGGCCCTGGGAAGTGGATGCCCATCTTCTGCTGATGACACTCCGTTCTCATGAAGCTGTGGCAGGGATCTCAGAGGCAGTGCATGCCCAGTTTTAGATCTGACTGTGTTTTAGGTGGCACCAGCGGTGCTTGCTGTGACAGTGCTGTGTGTAAGAGGAGGGTGCAAGGGCTGGGTGATTGCGTGGTTATTTGCTTGTTTGTTTGCCAAGAGCTCCGTTTTAACCCCATGTTCAGCAGAGGTCCCCTAGGAGATGTACCTATGTCTTTGCAAGATTGATTGAACTTTTATTCCAGCACGTTACCACCATACTTACAAGACAGTGCCAGGTGGCTTTGGGAAGCATTTGATCTGTGCATTGTAACCGCAAGAACTGCTTCCTGGTGGGATCCCGTGAAGCCGGGTGACAGCCAGCTGCAGTGAGTGGGTGCTTTTAGTGCCCCTGGCCGGCGCGCAGATATTCTTGTTTACAGATGCGATTCATTTAGTTCCTCCTTTTTCCCATGATCCTGCATGTGGCTGTGTTGTAAAAAGTTCTCCACGCTGGCTCCTCCGTGGCTTTCCTATTAGAACATCGCAGATGTGTCAAGGCTGCACTTGTTCCAAAAGAAACTGGGAAGGAAGGAGGCTCCACCCTCCTGTGCGTGCCAGACAGGCCCCCGGGGTCCCCATTCAGCGCCCCGGCAGCCAAGTGATGCACTGTCTCTTTAAAGCGGCTATAGTTTTGTGCCTTGGCTGGGTCAATTTGTTATGGTTTAGAACTGTGGAGCCAGCTGTCTGCAATCTGATGTAATGTTGCTATGGAGACCAGAAACGAAACACTGAAGCATTCACCACAGAATTACTACATATAGCTTTCGCCAAAGTAATTAAAAGTTAAGCCATATGGGCTTTCTGGTGGAAAAATCTGCAGTAGGGAAGCTGCGAGTCCAATGTTTCTATTTACAGTGTTGTAACTCCACTTTTCCACTTCCTTTGTTGGGATGAGCTGCTTTTCTCTGTATTTTGGCCTGAGTCTTGGGGTAGGGGGTGGGGACTATACAGCCGATTTGCCCTTCTCCTGTAGGCGGATGAACCAATTCAAGTTGGTGTCCGTGAACTTTAGTAAACTCTGGCCCAGGCTGGCATGGAGAGGTTGGGGACAAAGCCCCACATTGGAACATGTGTGAATATATGCTTTTTCCCTTCTCTTTCTTTGCTTTAAAACGTACTTCTTGGAGTCAATCATTAGTTTATAGACACTGCCAGTTTCCTTTATCTTCCACAAGTTTCTTTTTTTAAAAAGAAATTTTATTTTATTTTTTATTGGAAAGTCAGATGTACAGAGAGAAGGGGCAGAGAAGATTTTGCCTCTGTTGATTTACTCCCCAGGTGGCCACAATGGCCGGAGCTGAGCCAGTCTGAAACCAGGAGTCAGGACCCTCCTCCCTGTCTCCCAAGTGGGTGCAGGGTCCCAAAGGCTTTGGGCCATCCTTGACTGCTTTCCCAGGCCTCAAGCAGGGAGCTGGATGGGAAGCGGGTCTGCCAGGATTAGGACTGGCGCCATATGGGATGGCAAGCTGAGGACTTTCACCACTAGGCTACCATGCCGGGTGTTATTTATTTATTTATTTATTTATTTTAGATTTTATTTTTATTACAAAGTCAGATATACAGAGAGGAGGAAAGACAGAGAGGAAGATCTTCCGTCCGATGATTCACTCCCCAAGTGAGCCACAACGGGCCGATACGCGCCGATCCAATGCCAGGAACCAGGAACTTCTTCCAGGTCTCCCACGTGGGTACAGTGTCCCAAAGCATTGGGCCATCCTCAACTGCTTTCCCAGGCCACAAGCAGGGAGCTGGATGGGAAGTGGAGCTGCCGGGATTAGAACCGGCGCCCATATGGGATCCTGGTGCGTTCAAGGCGAGGACTTTAGCTGCTAGGCCATGCCACCGGGCCCTATTTATTTATTTTTAAATTTTATTCTAAAAGCAGAGTTAGGGACAGAAAGAGAAAGACAGACACAGTCTATTGTATTGCATAGATTGGAGCACCATGTGGTCTCCCACATGGGTGTCAGAGGCCCAAGCAATTGGGCCATTCTTTGCTGCTTCCCAGGCACATTAACAGACAGCTCGATTGCAAGTAGAGAAGCCAGGACTCAAACTGGCACCCAGCGATGGCTTAACGTGCTGTACCGCAATGCTGGCTCCAGACGTTGGGATTTTTTTTTTTTTTTGAGATTTGTTTATTTTTATTTGAAAATCAGATTTAAAGAGAGAGCTTCCATTCACTGGTTTACTTCCCAGTGGCCACCGAGGCCTTTGGCCAACCTGAATCCAGAAAGTAGGCGCTTCTTCCGGATCTCTTGTGTGGGCGTAGGGGGCCGAAAACTGCAGAGCCATCCTCTGCTGCTTTCTCAGTCCATAAGCAGGGAGCTCGTTTGCAAGTCAAGCAGCCAGGACAAGCATCAAATCAGTGCAAATGGGATGCCAGCACCACAGGCAGAGGATGCCATACCATACCATACCACTGTGCTGCCTTGCCCTCTCCCCAAGACTAGCTATCTTAATGTGAAACTTATACTCCCCTCGTATTAATGTTAAATTCTTTAAGTTGTTTCTTAAAAAAAAAAAAAACTTGGTAACCCCCTTCCTGACGGTGTGTTTCTTAGTATGAAAAGACATAATATTTTATTTGAACATTTGGGAAGCCAACCAGGCTTATTTCACTTGCTGAATCTGTCATGAGGACTTTAAGCTTTATTCTCCAGTTAGAAGAATGCAGCTTTTTTTTTTCAAAAAAAAAAAAGCATCTTGATGTTAAAGCAGCTAGAGAGAATTTTTTAAAAGCAAATATTTCACCAGTTTTCTCTCTGGGCTTAGGAGGAAGTAAGAAGTCAACACCTCTCCTTGAGTGAAAAGCATCCCTGGGTTGTGTTGTTGAACTTGAACTCAAGTAACTTGGATGCTGGCTTAAGAGGAAATTTTCTACTTGACACGTATAAACACACATATATTTCTTTAGTGACTTGGGTTATTCCTTAGATTTTCTCTCCAATGACTTGTTCTCCTTCTGTCTTTGGTGTCCAAAGTACGGTAGATGCAAAGGATGTATGTGGCTGCCCTGGTTTGTGATTTACCGATGATAGGCACCTTCAGAAACTCTCTGTTTCACAGAAGACATAAAAATAACCTTGGTTCAAGGTTCTGAAGGGCTCACATTTCTCGAAAATAGCCGGAACATGTGAAAGCAATTAAATGAGTACCTGGACGATGTTCTTTTTTCACCACATTGAAACGGGCAAAGTTGGACTTTGTGAGCGGGACATTGCCCTTGAACCTGTTGCGGTGGTTGTTTATGTATCTTAATTCCTCCCTCTAGTGCTTTGCCTACGTAGGATGCATGCCTACGTGGGCTTGAATTTTTATTACTCCTTTGTGTATCATTTATTTTTTTACCTCCCCTTAACATTCATGAATACATGCACACCTCACTGCCACGCCATTACCACCAACAACCAGTACCAAACTAGATACAAGGTGTGTGAGTGTGTATGAATATGAGTATTGTGTGTAAATAAATTGTTTTTACTGTGTAACACAGCAACCTATGTCTTCTTCACATTCCATGCTGCTTTAATTTTCACTTGATTTTAGGATTTCCTAGCGTGAGGGTTAGAGGCATGTTCTACATTTGTCCCATTGGTATTTCCGAGACTTTCTGTAAATTATGGTGATGCTGTATGAAAATTGTCTGGCTTTTGAGCTATCCCAAGAAGGCAGAATGTTTTTTCGAATGTTTGTACGTAACTCTGCACTGCGGGTTCTGCAGGTGCCCATTGCCCAAAAGGAGGGTTAACCAAGTTCTCATTCCTGTGGTGGGCCACTCTAACCATTTCAACACACATGAACAATTGAACCAAGGAAAAATGACATTCAGACTCCTTGAAGTTACGTTTTTAATGATATTTTTATTGTTTTTACATTTTGACTTTGAAGCTGAACATCCTAAGCTCAGTTGTACTGCCAGTGAAACCTCATTGTTCTAGCCCTGACGGATTCCGGTTAGGTGACCAAGCACTAACTTCAATTTGGAAACCTGTACGCAGGAACTTCAAGGAAGTTAGATAGAGCTAGTGATACACTTGGTGTAGACCAGAACACAGAAAAATACCCCATCCTGATGACTCGCTGGTGATAGATTTCTATTAATTGATGCCTACTGGATGAGCTGTTTGCTTCGAGTCATGCAAGAAGGAAGCATAGTGACTCCATGCTGTGAGTACCAGGGCTCTGAGAACACATCTTTGGTCCCACAACATGTACCCTTTCTATGCCTAAGAAATTAATGCCCTGTTTGCCTCTGCAGCTCTGCCCCCTCCTCCTTACCTGCCCCATTGTCTGTGATATTGGGAAGATTAAATGCTGCCTCTATTGGGGTGGGGGTGGGGGAGGAGTCTCTGTATTAATCTCATGGTCTACTATGTGGTTTGTTTTGCACTTTGTGGCATTTTCTCTCCCTACCATTTCATGAACCGAGTTTGAGGACACGGGGGAAGGAGGAGGAGCGGTGTGGGGGGAGAAGGTCGCTGTCAGGATGTGCAGGATTAGCTGGAATGGTCACATGCCCCATGGCGGGCTGGGCGAGGCACTGTGCTCCTGGGACAGCCCCAGCCCCCGGCCCGTGCAGCCGACTCCTCTGCCGGGCATCCTCTTTGCTGCTTCTGTACATTTTGGACAGGGACAGCAGACGGTGGCTGCATGTTGAACCTTGGAGCCGAGTTGGAAACGAAACCGTCATTTTGTTCACAAGGAAAGGATTGTTTTTCGCCTGGGTCAATGCTGCAGAGAGAGAATTTTTCCCCTGCTCTGTAATGTTTGGTACTTGAGGGAAAACAGCTGGGCCGAGCATACTTGAGTTGCTACAAAACGGAATGGGCTTCCGGGGGATATGGACTGTACTATATGGCTGCAAAGGTCAGCTTTTTCCCTTGTGTCTCACGCGCCAAAGGAGAGGGGAAGCCGGGGTGCAGCTGACGGTCCCCACATGCCAGGGAGGAGAAGACTTGCTGTGTCCCTTCCCCACGCCTGCCCTGCTGGTTTTGATTGTCGGGGCAGAACTGGAAAAAGTCAGCTGAATTTTTGGTTTGGAGAAGTCATTGATGACCACGTTCATCAGCAAGCCACCATGGGCCAAACCACAGCTGCGTAACTGGAATTACTGGGCCGGCCTTGGGGACAGCGTCCTGCCGCCGTCCCCTGACGGGGACAAGGGAAGTGGTTGAGAGAGACTGGGCCAGGGACAGGGGTGTGTGTTTCAGTGCCTGGGACCTAACTCTGCCCTGAAGTAGAGATGGTATGTAGCGCTTTGCAAAAGTTGCTGGCAGCGAGCGAGGTAGCTACACCCAGCTGCAGGAGCGATGATCTGATGGGGTTTTCCTTTGTTTCTTTGCCAGTCAAGAGAACAATCAGATGATGAGACGGAGGACTCGGTGAAGTTTAAGAGGTTGCACAAGCTGGTCAACTCCACTCGCAGAGTCAGAAAGAAACTCATAAGAGTGGAAGAAATGAAAAAACCCAGCACTGAAGGTAAAAGGAAACAAAGACAAAAAAAACGCAAACCCTGCTCTGATTATTCCCAATGGTAGCACTTGGGGGTCAGTTGAAACTGGGGTGAGTTGTGGCTGAGGCTGACCGGGGCCAGAATGTTGGGAATTGGGGGGCGGGGTGGTCCTCCGCTCAGGCGTTTGAACTACTTCCTGACAAAGATGAAAATGACAGTGAAGCTGTTTCCTGTGAGCCTTATAATGTCTCCGTGGCATATGCCCCTGCCCCCCAAGAAGGACAGGGTCTTCTTTGGGAGATGGGAGTCCAGATTTGTGTGACGCCCATCACCAATGTGCACCGGGACATCAGGACGCTGCCTCTGCCTCCCGGTCTCGGAGGGATTGTTTGTTTTCTGGGAAATAGTCTCTGATCTCAATGCACGTGGGGCTCGGAGCTCTTTAATTCCACGGGCATCTTTCTGAGCTGTAATACTGGCAAATCCTCCGTCAGGTGAAGCAAGCGTGTGTAAAGCTACCTTTAAACAGCCAACCTTTTTCAAAAAATGGATTTTGTTGTGTTTGAAAGAGTTACAGAGAAAGAGAAAAACAAGAGGCAGAGATATATTCCATCCGCAGGTTTGCTCCCCAAATGTTCGCAATGGCTAGGACTGTCCCAGGCCACAGCCAGGAGCTTCTTTGGGGTCTCCCATGCGGATGCAGGGGCCCAAGCACTTGGGCGATCTTCCACTTTATCTTGCCAGGAGCATTAGCAGGAAGCGAAGTGAAAAGTGGAACATGCAGGATATAAATCAACACTCATTTGTGATGCAACCAGCGTCTTAACCCTGCTATTGGCACACTCTGACAACTGAAGCGTTGGAATTCTGACTGCTGAAATCTTGGTGAAATTCATCTCTTGTTAGTAATGTGCACTTGAACATCTTGTACATGCTTCCCAAAACAAGATAAAGTATTTTCCCGTTTGAAAAATGGTAACAGAGGAATTAGGGAAAATGCAGAAAAGAATATGCCTTTAGAAAGATAAAACAGCGTAGTATTTAATAAAACTCACATCTACATTGCGAAGGATTTCAAAGTTTTAACAAATAGTTTTTAAAATGATTGCTATAGAGGCCTTTTGGTTATGTATATAGAGTCAGGCCATGGACAGAAATGAATTTCTCTTGTTTGCAAAGATCAGAATTTCTGACTTTTTATTTGCTATTATGTATTGATTTAAGTTCCCAAGATAATATTATGGGTAAGGAAGTTGCCTTGGGAGAGTGGTGGCGATGAAAGAAAATGGAAGGGAGGAGAAAAGCTCAGCTTTGTGGCCAATCTCACAAACTCAGAGTTGCTTCATTTGGGCCTCTTTTTGTACCGTAGTTCTGTTTCTGTCTGGCTGCATGGCTGGTTTTCCTCTTGCATGGTTTCATGCTTGCTCATGAGGCATAGATGCCACAGCACAGAATGTATCCTGGTAGCTTCGTGCCTTGGCAGTCTCCCTGAATTCATACACCGGGGCCCTGGGGATTGTTAGAGAGAACCATAGGGAACGGCCAACAGTCCCAACCATGAAGGAATGATTTTGAACCTATCTCATGCACACCTGCCAACATTAAATATTTATTTTTACTGGAAAGGCAGATATACAGAAAGAGAGAGAGACAGAGAGAAAGATCTTCCATCTTCTGATTCACTCCCCAAGTGGCCGCAACAGCCAGAGCTGAGCCAATCCAAAGCCAGGAGCTTCTTCCAGGTCACCCACATAGGTACAGGGTCCCAAAGCCTTGGGCTGTCCCTGACTACTTTCCCAGACCATAGCAGGGAGCTGGAAGGGAAGCAGCGCTGTCGGGATACGAACCTGTGCCCATATGGGATCCCGGCACGTGCAAGGCGAGAACTTTAACCACTAGGCCACCACACCGGACCCTAGCCTTACGTTTTAAACATATAGAAACGTGATAATTTGCACATTTACGGCAGAGTGAAAAGCCTTCACTCTCCTGAGTTGAACTTCTACTCATTGAGGTGGGACTTGGGGTTCTTGGAGGAAAGACAGTGCAGTATCTGATGAGGCAGGGAACTGTGGTGCCATTGGATCAGCAGGAGAGGCCCCAGGGATGTGTGTGTCACCCTGGGCACTTGCCATGAGCTGTCCCCAGCCACCCTGCCAGGCTGGGTTCTTTGGGCTCAACCTGTTTGGGATCTCATTGGCAGCAGAACTAGAATGTGGGAGGGGCCGTTAAGCAGTGTTTCTGTTCCTAGTCACCCCCTTCACCTGTACGTACTTGGACTTCGAGCTGGAGCTGCCCCTGCTGCATGCAGATGCAGGTGCTAAGCTGTCTCAATAGTAGTGGTGCACTTTTTGAATGCATTCAAAGTTGTGTTCGTTTCTGAGTATGTCATCCTCAGAGCCTGGCACCTACACCACCCAAGCTTGTTTCATAAATGAGGATGCAAAAAAAAGACTGCATCTCGTACTCCATGTCCCCTGAGCCAGGCACAGAATGAAATCCAGGCTTTCTGATCCCTTACACTATCCTGTGACCTTCCCCTAAGCTCCAGGTTGCCAGACAAGCTAGGAATAAATAGTCCCAGGTTTTCTCCCAGCCTCACCCTTGCAGCTTTAATCTAGAGGCTGTATCCAAGCCTGGATGACACATCCCTGCCCTTAATCTGTCTGCTTCCATGTCTTCTCCCAAGAATCAACTCCTACCCCTCATTGCCCACCTCTGCTGTCAGCCAGCCATGAATCAGTAGCCTTTGCACAGTGCCCTTCAGCTTCTGAAATGGCTCTGTGTATCTCTTTGTGCCGACGGGTATTCTCCTGGTCAGGTATTGTCACAGATGGGGAAACAGGCTCAGGAAGAGAAGTGGTCCTCAGGGTCAAGGAGCCGAGCCAGGCCCGGGATCTACAATGTAGGTCTGACTTCTTGACCTTAAGTTATCTCCTGCCTACCTTCTCCTCCTCCAAAGTCTTCCTTCTGTATTCTGATGCGTGAAAGCCATCGTGTGAAGCCCATCACACCTCGCAGGATGGAATGAGCTCCTCCCAGTTGTCATTCTATCAAGGAGAGAGTGGTCCATCTAAGTCAGGGGATGGTGGGGGAGCGGGGTCTTCAATACAAGGAACCCAGCTTAAGCATGGAATTCCAGGCCACCCTTCAGGCCCAGCCAAAACAGCCTACGGGTGTCAGGCCTGCCCTTGGCACCGGCCAATACAGCCCCCAGGAAACCTTAGCCACGTGTCCCCACTAACTCCCTCCCACATGCCGTCTTCCCAGAAGCAGAGAAGAAAGCCCCAGATGTGAGGGACATGTGTGTATCAACTGGTTCCAGACCCAGCATGACAGAGCAGCCCTGGAATCTCTGATGACGTCCTCTATGGCGTGCAGGCAGTATGCAGGCCACTGCTGTGGAGAGCTTCTTAAAGCTGTCAGGGGGAGCTGCCAACTGCCCTGAGCCCCCAGGACTGTGCCCACTCAGGAGCCCTGGCCCATCTCTGTGGGCACCTGGATCCAAGGCCAAGTCCATGCCAACCATCTGGTGTGGCTATCTGTGCCCCCAGGCTGCAGTTCTGGTCATGGTTCAGTCACTCCATCCTGGACGTGGAGGGATGGTGGTGTCCAGAAGAGGTGGCCGCTGTCATCTCTAACAGCAGTCTATCCAGTGTTGACCCGTGTCTGAGGAGGGGGCAGGGTGCTCCCATGGTATAAGACACTGATTCTGGTCCAGTTAGGTCCTAGCAAATTCTGGGCTCTACTTTTAAATTGATTGATGTCCTTATTTATTTATTTTTAGATTTTTCATTTATTTAAAAGAGTGACACACACACACACACACACAGATAACTTCCATCCCCTGGGTCACTTCCTGGATGGTCACAATGGCCAGGATTGGGCCACACCAAAGCCAGGGGTCAGGAGCTTCATTGGGTCTCCCCCATGGGAGGTGTCAGGGCCATCTTCTGCTGCTTTTTCCAGGTATGTTAGAGCAGGGAGCTGGATCATAAGTGAAGCAGCCAGGACTAGAACCAGTACCCATATGGGTTGCAGGTAATACTGTGCTACAACCTTTCTTTATTTTAAAGATGTAGTGATTTATTGAAATGCAGAGTTACTGAGACACAGGTTGGAGGAGAGAGATCCTCCATCTGCTCCCCAAATGGCTATAACAGGCAGGGCTGGACCAAACCAAAGCCAGGAGCCAAGAAATCCATTCAGAGGCCCAAATATTGGGGTCACCTTCAGTTTGGGTCCATTTGCAAGGAGCTGGAGCGGGAGTGGTAGCTGTTGGACTTGAAGCAGTGCCCATATGGGATACTGGCATTGGTGGTGGTGATTCAACCCATTACAGCATAATGCTGGCTTCTGGACCCCATTTTTGACCCTGTTGACAGATCCCTGTGCTAACTTTGGCCTGGACTTAGCTTTGAGAACCCCCTTCTCTACTTTCTTTGCCTCCCCACTGCCACCCCTGGATATCACCATCTAGTCCATCTTGTGTCTCATGGCAAAGCTCCTGTCTCCTTAGTAGCTGAAATCCCCATCAGTTGGGGCAAAGAAGCCACTTCTAGGGCTGAGGACTGCTGCCTTGGGGACCTGCTGACTGTTGATTCAGGGTCTGACACACTTGTCCCTACTGGTGTCCCCACTGCCATTTTCCTGTTCCGAGGAACTTGGTGGTATTTTTTTTTTTATTCCTCTTTGCAATTGAGCTGATGGAAACCCACACGGCTGCAGCGTTCCCTTGTTATTAAAGGGACACAGCCATTTGGGATCACTACACCCATAGTTTGACCTACTTCTTTGCTTACATCTGTTCCCATAACACAGGCAAGAAAAGAACCGTTTTCTTGCCAGGAAGTCCAAGCCTTTGACTCTCCCCTGGGCTCCCAGGGGCTTGGCTCACACTACCTGGCTCCAGTGAACACTTCAAGATGTTGAAATCCTTAGGGCCAAGCCGAACGTCTGAGGAAGCTGCTTGCTTGCGTGTCAGGCTCCTTAAATGGCCTTGCTGCTTCCTCCTGAGGCGCTGGATGCAAGAGACAGCCAGGCGGGGGTCACCCAGCTCCCTGGCATTTTGTGTCTGGCCCGGCAAGTGCCGACCGACCATGTGTCCATCACATGAGAGGCACAGCCCTTCATGGTGTTTCTCCACCCACGCTCCCATGGAGAGTCAGTCAGTGGCACATGTGCCAATGAAGACATCAGTGTCAGCCACATTGTAGCCAGAAAACAGCCACAGCACCAACAGAAAGGAGGGGAGGGGCGTTCTGATTCCTAACTGGAGGATGATACCCACCAACTGGGGAGGTCATTTCCTAGCAATGCCAGTGATTGGCTTTGAGATCGCCCATGGCATCCCTAGTAAGCATGGGAGGGTGTCTGGACTATAGAGATACAGAAAGAAGCAAAGAGAACATTGAACATTCAATGTGTATGCAACCATTTATTTACCTACAAGTGATCTGTTCTACAGGTGTGTTCAAGTAGGAACTTGGGCTGCGAAGAGGGTCTGGGCATGCAGAATGAGCCCCTGGGAGGTTGCGGCGTGCACAGCCCGGCTTTCGCAGGGTTGGGAGCGGGTGTTAGGATGGCGCAGGCTCACTGAAGTCTTGGTTCCCTCGCAGGTGGGGAGGAGCAGGTGTTTGAGCCTCCGCCCGCCCTGGATGAAAGGGCTGCTCTGTACTCCGGAGTGCACAAGAAGCCCTTCTTCTTTGATGGCACCCCAGAGAAGCCTCCCGAAGGTGACCCGGACTCCGTCACCATGTCACCTTCATCCAGCAACCTGGACACCTGGGGTACCGGCCGGAAGTTGGCAAAAACCTTCAGCAAAGGCGAGAGCCGGGGCCTCATTAAGCCCCCCAAGAAGATGGGGACGTTCTTCTCCTACCCAGAGGATGAAAAGGCCCAGAAAGTGTCCCGCTCCCTGACGGACGGGGAGATGAAGAAGGGCCTTGGGTCCCTGAGCCACGGGGTAAGTAAGGATGGTGTTTGCTTCTATGACAGCCACCGTCGTAGGCACCACCTCCTGGTGTCCCTGGAGGAGGTTCAGAGCGTCCGGAAGCAAATCCGCTGGAAGAAAACGGATACTAATTCTTGCTGTTCTAGAGCGTTTCTCTGCCAGCGCCCCTGCAGAAAAGGCTCCCTGAGCCCGGCCTGCGACCTGCAGCTGCTGCGGCCGAAATCCAAGGCGGCCGGAGGCAGCGGCGGCACCTGTGGCCTCCCTGGCAGACGGGTGCGCGCGCGGACCTCGGTCAGCGAATTCAATATCACCTACGTGGTGGAGCGGAGCCTCTACAGCCACTTGAACTTGACCCAGCTGGTGCGGCCCGCCTCAGACCGGACGCTGAGTAAGGCTGAGAAACAGGACCTAAGGCGGTGCTTGTTGGAGGAGGACGAGGCGGCCAAGCGCAAGTGGGCCGCCACGGTGGACCGCTGTACTAAACGGGTTCTTTTAAGAATCCACCAGAAGTCTGTGAGTCCCGGGGACGCTGGTGAGGACAGCCTTGCCGTTTCCGTGAGGCGCAGTCAAGCGTTATGGCCTCCCCTCCTGCCTTCCCTGGCGCCCAGCTTCCTCCCTGCTCATCACTTCCTGGTCCATCCCACCGGTCACAGTCACATCACCTCCAGTTTCGCACCCTACCTAACACTGCCTAATCGCCTTCTCCAACTCGTTTCCTTGCCAATCGACTCTGTTCAGCTTGTAACCAAAGCTCGGGGTGGAGGGGTGGTGGGGGCAGGGTTGACCGCCTTGGAGCCCGCTGTCATGGCCCTTGACCTCGAAGGATGGTTCTCCCTTAAAAGCCATGCTTACTTAAGAACCGCCCTCAATGGAAAGCTGGCCACCTGCGGTGATGGGGCCCCTTCTGGGCTGTGAGCACAAAGGGAAAGAAAGTTCTTAAACCCAACCGGAAAGAGACTAACGCTCTCTTTTTTTCCCTTCCACTTTAGCCCATCCAGTGTTCTAATCTTTGTAAACAAAGTGAGCTGTTTGGAAGCGTCCCCTAGTGTCTGCCACATGGACACTTCCACATAGGAGAGCAAATGCAGTGCTTCCCCATCCCGTGATGAAATGTTTTGCAATTTTTATACCCTGTGAGCAGAGACGAAGGAAAATATGTTTGTGAGGGCAAGATTTCAGAATGTACACTTTTTTCCCCTCTGTTGATATTTCCTCCTAACACGGAGCCCCTATAAAATAGCGCAGAGGGGGCAGCGCCTGGCCTGGTTGTCCCTGGCACCTGCCTTAATCACTTGGACCGTTGCTGTGGGCCCCTTTTGAGATCTGAAAGAACCTTGGAAGTGGAAGGTCTTCAATAGTAGCTTTTCCCAGGGTTCCCTCGCTTTCATGAATAGGATATTCTTCCCCCGAGAACTCCTGTAATTTAAATTCATTCAGTCAAGTTCTGCTTTTGTGAAAAGGCAGAGTGATTGGGCAATGGGCTTCTTCAGATCCTTCCTCCCTCTTCTGAAAGGCTCCTTCCTGGCCTTGGGTGTTCCAGGAGTCCCACATGTGCTGACTTTCTTGCTAGACCTCACATTCATAATTCTCCTCACATTCATAATTCTCGCTGCACTCTTAATACTCTTTGTACATAGCAAAAGCTTGTCTGCTGGCTCTTTCTACCTTATGGCAACCAGTTTTTTTCTTGTTGGTTTTGTTTTTGCTTAAAAATAAGAATTTTCTTTCTCCACCCATTGAGGCTGCCGGTCTGCTTGGACCCACAGATCTTTTGTGAAATGCCCGTCTCAGCATCTTGGACTTTTTTGTATTCCAAAGTGTCCCTCCCTGTTTAGCTGCCAGTGGACACGGCCCTGGTGAGCAGGTCCTCTAGCGTGGTAACTTGGGATGCCTTCTTGGAACCTGAATCCTGGAACACCGAGGCTCTGAGCACCTGCAGCTCCTCCTGTACGTCTCATGATGCTTGTTGCAAAATTAGTCCTAGAACGTCATCAGCATGTTTTCTTGCAAGGCATTTTTTTTTCCTAAGACTCATGCTGATGAATATGGTGGGTCATAGATGAATTCTTTGACTTAGAGCGTGGAGCCGTGTGCAAGCTGGTTTCCAAGTACCAGTGCCCTGCACATAGCCCGCTACCTGTGCCATGGAATCTCCATCCAGACCACCAGTGCGAGGCTGGATATTTTCACAATGCAATGAGCTGGAGGCATTACTGGCCAATTTTAGTCCTTGCTGAAGTAAGTGTTCAATAGACATGCACGCATACTTTTTTTTTTCTTGTAAGTACAAATGTATCATCAGGAAAACCCAATTTAATTTTCTGATTATCCTGAGAGCAGCGGAGGAAAACCATGTTCCAACAACACAAACAGCTATAGACATAGTGCAAGAGATTAATTCCGTTTCTTTGCTTGGCTTCTTCAGCATTCTTTCCCATTCTCTTCATCACGTATCCCTTCCATTTTATCCCAGAGTGCTCAGTTTGCTTTGCCCTGTGACCTTGATCGAAGCGCCATATTTGCTTGATGAAGCCTCAGGGAGATGGTAATGCTTTGGAATCACCCAAAATGGTCACGTGTCGTGCTTTTTATTTGCTCGTTCAGTTTTCGTTTGGGTCAGCAACATGCATGACATTTTGGAATTGTGTCCATGTTTTGGAATTCAGCACCTCCCTTCCCCCAAGACATGTTTTCAACCGCATGGCCATTCCATTGACCAGCCCCTCATGAACAGCACCTGTCTGAATCCGTGTTCTAGTTGTCTCTGCAGAAGCAGCGTGGATTAGAAAAGAGCCTCCTTTCGGCTTAATAGATTTGAGATTGCTGAGTCAAAATCGGTCCATTGCTGTTTCGCTTTTGCTTTATAACCCATTTTTCTGTTTTGAACAAGCACTGTTTTGAGAACTACTTGATCATGCAAAAAAAACCTGATTAGTTCGAGCAATGTTTATTGTCATATTCTTCAGCAGTCCTCCCTCTGATAAAAAGAGGCATTTGTCGCAGGTATCTTAGCATTTCCCTAGAAGAGGTTTTAGTTGGTAGTGATGAAAACCCACCCATTCTTTACTTTCAGCTTTTTATTGTAACAATAAGTGCGTACAGCAGGCGTATGAAAGCTGCAGTGAGCTTCTAATTGATTGCAGGCATAGTTTCCACATAAATTCTTGGCAAGTTATTTCCTATGCATCACAAAGAACCCGCTGGGATCTGGAGTCGCAGGCATCTGGGTGCCATATTGTGTCACAGAGCTGGGAATCCCAGGAAAGGAACTGTGCTCAGCATCACTGCCTTTACGAAAAGGAGAAAATGCATTTGGCATTAGAAGCTGGAAAGGGAAAATTCATGGTCAAAATTTGTCTTGAGATTGCCCACGTAGGCGACTTGGTGTTTTCTTGTATAGAGACACGTTTCCATAGAGTAGCCATGGGTTCAGATAGGTTGGTTCACCTAAAGGATGTCTCACTATGATAGGGCGATTGCCATAGTGGCTGGCCGCCGTGAATGTTGGCCGCTCTGAGCTGCCTGCTCTAACTGCCAGCCCTTCCACTGTGGTTCATTCTTGGGAAGCTCTTGTTTTAGAACGGAATTCCTGGATCCCAGGTCCAGAATGGAGTTCCAGTCCTTCATTTGCACATTTGCAATGTTGAGAAAGTCTAAATGGCTTTGTCCTGGTTGTTGGGGCCAGCTACCATGTTCTTAGTGTATCCTTAGTGGAAACTTATGGGAAAAACAATAGACCATCTGTTTGGTGCCAAACAACATACTCTAAGTCTGCCAACAGCTAATATGTAGATACTATTTTGCTAATGAGGACTGCAATGCTCAGAGAGTTCAAGTGCTTTTCCTGTGGTCACATAGGAAGTGACAGAACCAGGAATTGTGTGATTTCAAACACCTGGGATGTTCCTGCTTTCTCAATTCCAGTTGATGTCTGTCTTAAGCATATTTATTATAAATCAGCCCTGTGTACAGCATGCATTGTTTTTTAATGTCTGAGAAACACTGCCAAAGATGCTGTTTAACTTTCATGACCCAGTAAGTCTAAAAGGAGAATTCACTGTAAACAAGACAGTGTACTTTTGCGGGGCTGGGCATCAAAAAACAATAGCACATTTGACCCAAGTCGTGGAAGTAGAGCATCAGAGGCCGTCTTAGCAGTTCTGGAAGGGCAGCTCCAACACCGGGGATGTTTTCATTCTCCACAGCATCCGTGTCCTTCGTGTTGAAATGTAGAGAATGTGGCAGACAGTCACTCAGTCGGCCCATCGCTTTCTGGGCAAACAGTGTTCACCTCTGGGAGCGAAAGGGAGGAAGGGAAATGATTGGTTGGCCAGTTCTGTGGGAAAGTGAGCTACACTTGAGGCTAGCAGGGAGACACAGCAAGTGCTATCCCCTGGGGCAGGGGTATCGGCCCTACATCTTCTCCAGGCAATTTCAGACTAAAGACTGTTAGATATGCCTGCTGCTGGTGGCAGAGCCAGAGATTCTGAGAGGGACTTCCAGGACCACCAAGCATAAAGAACCTGAATGCATATCCATTCATTATCTCTGCTACTAGGAGCTGGGAGCCAGGGGACTGACAGTTGGTCTGGGTGCTGGACCCAGGACTCTCATAGCACTGAACTTGCACAGGATTTTATTGCATTTCGATGTCTGTGTGTAGGTTTTGAGCAGTTGGTTTTGCATGAACCTCGGATGTAGGCTGAGTCCCAGTAGGCCGTGAAAGGGCAACTTGAGCGAACCATGTATGTTTCCTTCCCCTAATCATTTCTCGTTGCCTCCTTTCATCCTGTACACGCATTTGTGATTCAGCGATGTCCTCCAAGTGGGAAATGTATTGGGTTGGTGCACTGCTCTCTGACGTAAGCGTAACTGGATCGTTTTGCCCTGCCCTCCCCTCCCCACAGAGAACCTGCAGTTTCGGAGGCTTTGACCTGACCAACCGCTCTCTGCATGTTGGAAGTAACAACTCGGACCCCATGGTGAGTACACGTGAGCACGAGGTCGGGGCGTTTGTACTCAGGGGACCAGCGGGGCCCTTTCTGTGTCTTTTCAGAATTGACACTGGCAATATTTCTTGGCAGTCCTGAATCATATTTGGATAGAAGCTCACCTTCATCTTTTATTTAAAGATTTATTTATTTGAAATGCAGAGTTAGCAAAAGAGAGACAGACAGACACAGAAAGAGGTTGATCTTCCATCTTCTGGTTCACTCCCCAAGTGGCCACAAAGGCTGGGGCTGGTCCAGAGCGAAGCCAGGAGCTTCATGCAGGTCTCCCATGAGGGCGCCAGGGCAGTTCTGACTCATCACTCTCCAGTGGGATACATGGTGTCTGTGCCTTTCTCTTCCCATTCCTGTCTCTCTCCTCTTCCCAGAGCCACACGTTCCCTTTAGTGTTTCTGTTTCTGTTTTTTGTTTTGTTTTGTTTTGTTTTGTTTTCAAATAACCAGTCTGGACAACTGTGACTTGTGTGTCCCAGTCCTTCATGTGTACCAGTTGCATGCTTGTGGTGGTTACTGGGTGCGTGGACTAGTTGCATGCATGTGGTGGTTACTGGGTGCGTGGACTAGTTGCATGCATGTGGTGGTTACTGGGTGCGTGGACTAGTTGCATGCATGTGGTGGTTACTGGGTGCGTGGACTAGTTGCATGCATGTGGTGGTTACTGGGTGCGTGTACTAGTTGCATGCATGTGGTGGTTACTGGGTGCGTGTACTAGTTGCATGCATGTGGTGGTTACTGGGTGCGTGTACTAGTTGCATGCATGTGGTGGTTACTGGGTGCGTGGACTAGTTGCATGCATGTGGTGGTTACTGGGTGCGTGGACTAGTTGCATGCATGTGGTGGTTACTGGGTGCGTGTACTAGTTGCATGCAGGATGGAGGCCCACGATTTGGATAGAAAGGACACAGACGAACATTGGACCTCGTAGGTGGCTCTCTGGAATTAAACATCGGGTGATTTTTATACCCCCCCTCAAAAAAGGAAATCCATATATGTGCAGCATCTTTTAAAAATGGTTCAGATTATGACGAACATATGCATGGACTTCAAAGATAAATCAAACCAAATTTAAAAGCCAAAATTAGCTTAGTATTTATTTCCATTTTTCTATGAGATTTTTGAAGTGCAATTTACATGAAGTGTTTGAGCATTCCCTAGAAGAATTGTAATATTTGATTTTAATATCAACTATTGATTCCATTAGCCAATAATTTTGTCAGTCCTTTAGGAAATATTTCCCCTTTTTAAATTTTTTTTTTTCTACTTACTTGAAACAGTTACAGAGGGAGAGGAGGAGACAGAGATCTATCCACTGGTTCACTCTGCGAGCGTCCGTAATGGCTGCCGTTGTGCTGATCTGAAGCCAGGAGCCAGGAACTTCTTCCAGATTTCCCACATGGGTGCAGGGGACCCATCCTGGGGCCATTTTCTGCTACTTTCCCAGGCACATCAGCAGGGAGCTGGGTTAGAAGCAGGGCAGCTGGGACTTGAACCAGCGCCTGTGAGGAGTGTGGTGCCCCAGGTGGCATCATTACCCGCTGCACCACAGCACCAGCCCAGTCTTGTTTCATTTTGTTTTTCCTTTTCCCTTCTTCCTTTCTTGGAAGGAAGTTCTTTAGTGCAAAATCCAATGAGATAACTCCAAGCACAGGTCCAGGAAATGGACATGGGCTCAGGAGGTGGCCGCGTGATGATGGTTGCTGTACCTTGAGAGTTTATGTTTTTGCCCCTGTTGGCATTCCCTGCACTGCTGTTGAAACGCACCCACGCTGAGTGTTTAAAACGGTGGGAAAAGTAAACTCAGAAAAGAATGCACTAAGATGAGATGTAAAAATGACTCACATCCCGCTATAAACCAACAGAACCTGGGTTTTAATTTTTCATCAGAAAGGTAAATAAATAGCCCCATGTTAACGCAGGAAAAACCTTCAGGGTTACAAGGAATGCTAATTTTTTTCTGAGAGCAACAACGTTAGTGAGTCCAGTAATAAAATATTGGTTCTGGGCTTCGCCGTCTGAGACTCAAGGCGCTCGTGCTGTTTCATTTTGCAGGGCAAAGAAGGCGATTTTGTGTACAAGGACATAATCAAATCCCCCACCGCCTCTCGCATCTCTCTGGGGAAAAAGGTGAAGTCGGTGAAAGAGACCATGAGGAAGAGAATGTCGAAAAAGTACAGCAGCTCTGTCTCCGAGCAGGTCGGTGTCTGCCCTTCTGTCCAGCTGCTGGCCCATCTGAGATGCCAAACGGCACTGCACGCTGTGCCCGCTGACAGCCATGCTTGATTTCTGTAGACAAACCTTCACAAGACACTCTGCCGGGTGCTAGGAATACAGATCACAGCCCTGCCTCCCACGAGGCTGCTTCGAAGAAAGTCACAGAAAGATTGATTTCTTTCAAAGGCAGAATGACAGAGAGAGGGGCATTTTCCAGGCGCTCATTCACTCCCCAAAAGGCCACAATGGCCAGCGCTGGCCCAGGCTGTGGCCGGGAAAGTAGGAGCTCCTTCTGGGGCCCCCAGAAGGCTGGCAGAGACCCAGGTACTCTGGCCGGCATGCATTGCCTTCTAGCACATTAGCTTGGAGTCGGCTCGGAATTGGAGGCGTTGGGACTTGTACTCCAATATGGGGGTAAAGAATTCAGTGTTGCAAGCAGCTGGTTGACCCGCTAGTTTTCAGAACTTCTTAGCTCCCAAATGAATTTCTAGCTTAACTGAAATTTCGCCGGAATTTCTGAACCAGCCTCCTAGGAACAAAGCAAAGCAGAGACAGCCCACATGCAGAGACGACGACTGGTGCGCTAGTTGAAATCTGAGCACAGATGCAGATCTTTAGGTTTTTAGAAAAGTCAGGTGCTAGATCAGATCGTCTTGGGCAGCAGACTTTTCAGGCGTAACCTAAGTTGGTCTCTAACTCCGAGAAATAAAAACACTGCCCAGTTACTGGAATTAAGTAGCAATCCAGCTTCTACAGGCAACATCTTCTCTAATGGGCCCCATTTATTGCCATTAAGATAGTACCAGACAGGTTCCCTGCTCCCAGCTCTGAAATTTCATCACCAGAACTGTGGCCACTTTCTTGTCTCAGTGACACTTGCAAAGGGGATCTTACAGTGATTTTTGACCATTGTTTCTAACACTACCCTGGTATAGTTTTAGTGCTCATTTTGTGCCTGTTGAAGTGCCTGGATGTGTCTCCTTCACATTTGTGGAGAATTTTGCTTTATATTCCTAGTAGCAGCAGCAAGGAAAGCAGAATTTTTCTGTTCTACTGCTGCCCTCTGGTGGGCTTAGTGTGCCATGCAGTTCCCAGTCTCCATGGCCATGAATGCACTTGGACTCAAAGCAAGCTGACTGGTCTTGACTCTTCTACCGTGAATGCTCCCTGACGGGATTGAATGTGGTGATACTGGGTTGGACCAGAGCATGGTGAGGCTGGGGATGTTACACAGGCCGGCCCCAGCATGGAAAACCTCCCCCGCTCCCCCACAGTGCCCACCCTTCCAAGGGAGACCATGATTCAGCCATCATGAGAATATCTCAACTGCCTTCCTTGGGTCTTCCCCAGGAGCCCCGCCTTTTCGTGTGCTTGTCTGTCAGGGTAAGCAGGGCATGGTGATTCTGTCTTTCCGCCCAGTGATGGAGAAATCACATGCTCCTTTGCATCAGACTGTGCCAGTGCCAGCCTTGGTACTCATTTACACACTTCAGTTTTAACACCATTTGAAATACACCTCTGTAATTTTACTACTATACAGCAATATGACACTTTTAGCTCCCTGAATTTTTTTTTTCTAGATTTATTTTCTTAGAGGGAAGAACACAGAAATAGCCCATATACTGATTCACTTCCCAAATGGCTGGGGCCAGGTCAGGTCGAAACTAGGATGCCGGCGCTTTTTCCAGGTCTTCTTCATGGGTGCAGGGGCCCAAGCACTTGGGCCATCCTCTGCTGCTTTCCCAGGCCTGTTAGCAGGGAGCTGCAGCAGAAGTGGAACAGGCAGGACACGAACCAGTGCCTGTAGGCGATGCCAGCACCACAGGCAGTGATGTTCCATTAACACTGTCCAAGTATTTGCTTGCAATGTGCACACGTTCCCCTGTTATTTGAATCATCCGTAGGACCTAATTCGATGCAGGTGCTCTGGAAATAGTTGATACTTTGTGATGGGCAGGGAGTGATGGCCTCGACAGGAGGCCTGCAGGTGGTCAGCACACAGGTGCAGCTCTTGGGCTGGGAACACATTTTTGATCTGAGCTTGGCTGAGTCTGCAAGGGCAGAACCGGCAGACATGGATTGTCAGCTGTTTTCTGGGCTCTGAGTTTGGTATTTTCTTTTTCTAGTTCCAATAATTTGTAACAATAGGACCATAAGAATCTACCTAGGTTGTTTTGTTTTCCCCAAGGAATATACTTTTAGTGTAAATGTTTCCTTCAAATGAAGTAGCATTTGCCAGTACTTCCAGATACTGCCTTAACAGAGTATATTTGATAGGCATTCAGACTCTAGCCTCAGTACCAGGCTGTTGGGTGTACTAACAGACTTACAACGATGTGGCTAAGACAGAGTTCTCTATAAGATTTCAAGATTTTTTTTTTCAACTGTGAAAGTCACTGTCAAGTGCACTGCTTCATCAACAGAATCATGAGGCATGAGTTTAAGAACTAAGCAAGGATAGAAGGTAAAAGAATATCCAGAATCCATCAGGGCTGTGAAGGTCTGCTTGAGTGAGTTGAGGGCCACACTGCCGAGAATGGTGTCCATGCTGGAGGAACGCAACATTATTGATGTCATTCCAGGACTCTGGCCTTGATGGAGCACCGAGTCCCCCCGCGTCCACAAAACCTGACTCGGAGCACACGGACAAGCCCAGGCTCAAGGCAGGAGGCTCTGTGGAAAGCCTGCGGAGCTCTCTGAGCGGCCAGAGCTCGATGAGTAAGTGCACCTGCTAACTATAGATGAGCGATGCCTCGGGGGTCCCAGCCAGACTCCTGGAGTCCTGCTGGTGCAGTAGGGGGGCATGGAGCAGTGGCACAGAGAGCTGCCATTGAACTTCATAGCAAATGGGGACCCTGTCTCAAAGGGATGCTGTAGAGAATAGGGGAGAAGATGAGCAACAAAGCAGGGTATCGGGCAGCGGAGTGGAGTGGGAGTGTTACCGACACACTTCAGAGCTGCTCCAGGGCTGCGAGTGGGCCAGTGTGGCCAAATGCTGCGGGGGAAGAAGGCAGGTTTCTTGCACTCTCCAAGTTTGTATTCCTGTCTGTAAGTGAGGAGGAAAAAGACTACCCATGAACAAATGCAAGATCATGTACTGGAGGCTGCAGCTTCTTCCTTTGGGGAGTTCCCATGATGTGTGGATCCCCAGAGCAGGAGGGTGTGATGAGGGACCCCGTAACCCCAGAAAAGCGGGGCCCTGCCTTTGTCCCAGGAGACAGCCCAGGACCCAGCTGTGTGGGAAGTGTGTGACCCTCCTAACTCTGACACTGTCTGCACAGGTGGGCAGACGGTAAGCACCACCGACTCCTCGACCAGCAACAGGGAAAGTGTCAAGTCAGAGGACGGAGATGACGAGGAACTGCCGTACCGGGGCCCCTTCTGTGGGCGCGCCCGGGTGCACACGGACTTCACCCCTAGCCCCTATGACACGGACTCGCTCAAGCTCAAGGTGAGTCTCACCCTGGCCTCCAAACACTTTACCTGCTTTGAGTCCCAACTTCTCGCCCCCATGATCCACTGAGGCTTTGGAGGAACACATCGACCCAAGAGCCAGTCCGTGTTGGAGGCAGAGGAGGCTCACATGGCAGCTCCTGGGTTGCCACTGCTGTGTCCCCTGGCTCCACAACCCTGGTTTTCCATCTGCAGAAAGAACACTGCTGTCAGGGAGGGGGAACAGCTCGGGTCCCACAGGATGGAGGAGGCTGTTCTAGGAGAGGGATGACCCCTGGCATATGACTGATGGAAAATCAGCTCTAGTTAGGGCACTGGCACGGGGTATTCAGAGAGCCAGTGGGCAGCCTGGCTTGGAACAGCAGGAGACAGCACAGGGCACATGGTGTCTGTGGCCCAGCCATGTACACAACCCAGCATGGTCAGAGACGCTCCCTGTGGCACCCCAGTCCACGGCCGGGTGACTCGTACACCTGTTCCATGAGATGTCCCCGATGGCATGCTCTTTGTTCTTCCCTGGGCCACAGAAAGGAGACATCATCGATATCATCAGCAAACCGCCCATGGGAACCTGGATGGGCCTGCTGAACAACAAGGTCGGCACGTTCAAGTTCATCTACGTGGATGTACTTAACGAAGAGGAGGAGAAACCCAAACGGCCCACCCGGAGGAGGAGAAAGGGAAGGCCTCCACAGCCCAAATCAGTAGAGGATCTTCTCGATCGCATTAACCTGAAGGTCAGTGTGGCCCTTCGCCAAGCAAGCACCTTCCAGGGCAGGCTCAGAGGGCGTTGTCAGACAAGGGTGGCCCACTGCCAGGATGCGTGTGCATACCCTTGGAGATCGTTGCCAGCGCCTCCTGCTTGGCCTGTCCTCTGCTGTGGATCACAGCGCAGCCCCGGGTCAGAAGGTGTTTCTCTAAAGGCTATCAGCACCGTGCCTTGACGTGCTATGCCACTGGGATGTGAGGAGACTCCCAGCCCAGCCAGACAGGTGCAGTACCAGGCTGGGTCTACAGTGGGAAGGCTCTGCTTCTTCCATCCCACACCCCTTTGCTCCTGAGGAACTGGTTTTCTAAGTCACATTGCAATGATTCTATAAAGGAGACATGACTTTCCTCCACTGTGTACCCGGTGACATTGAAGTAGCCAGGCTCACGTGCTGGACACAGTCCCGACACCCGCCAGTGGAATCCATTGCATGTATAGTCTCTAACTTCTCTCTGCTCAGCTGGAGGACCAGCAGGTAAGGACTATTACAAGTGATGCTTAGGGATCTTTGGATCAGCATAAAGATGAGCACAGAGAAGAGCTGAGCTGTCGTGGCTTATTGTTGATCTTGTATTTTTCCACGCTGCCAGGCATCTGACTCACTGTGGCTTCTTTCTCCCAGGAGCACATGCCCACATTCCTGTTCAATGGCTATGAGGATCTGGACACCTTTAAGCTCCTGGAGGAGGAAGACCTGGATGAGTTAAACATTAGGGACCCAGAACACAGAGCTGTCCTCTTGACGGCCGTGGAGCTGTTGCAGGAATACGACAGTAAGTCCCTCTACCCTTAGCAGGGTTCCTTCCTGGTCACTCCCATTGTCCGGTCCCGAGCAGGCTGCCCACAAGCTGCCAGCAAGTGCGTATGCCCCTGCGGTCAGTCCTTCTCCTTACGACCCAAGGTGAATGTCACACTGTCGCACAACAAGTCACATAAATTCCCGATACAGACGTTCGTGTTAACTTGGGAGCAAAAAAAGAAAACCTTATTGAGGATACATCTCCTGGCACATTCCCAGGCAGTAGCTAAGGGTAGCGCTGTACCAGGCATGTGGGACACCTGAACTGCACTGCTGTAAAGAAGCCAGGAGCCTTCAGCTCAGTCCTGTCCTGGGATTCACAGAGTATATCCAAAGATATACTCAAGCAACATGTGGTTTTCTTGTTGAACAGGTTGGCTGTTAAATGTCTTAGTACATTTTGTGTCTGTAACAAAATCCCTGAGACAGGGTAATTTACGTTTAAAAAAAGTTTCTTTGCCAGCATTTGCTAAGCACCTGGTGAGAGGGTCTTCCTACTGCTTCATAGCATGGCTGAGGGCTTCTGGTGCACCAGCAGGTGGCTGGCTCAGGTCTCTCTTCCTCTTCTTGTGTCCTGGGGACCTTTCTCAGGCTCCACCATCCCCTCGATGTGGGGGTTGTCTCCAGCATGGGGACTTTGGGGGGACACAGCCTAACTGTGGCTGGGAGTGAGTGCCGTGTATCGGCATCCACTGCACAAACAGGAAGTGACCTGTGCTGGAGTGTGGAGAGCAGGGGGTTGCAGGTCGGCTTCCGAGTGTCCAGCCTGTGAGCAGCACTTGGCCAGCTCCCTGCTGTTACTCAGCGCAGTTGAATACACAGCATCCTTTGCTCCACCAACATATTTTCAAGTTACTTATTTTTATTAGAAAGGTAGATTTTCAAAGAGAGACAGAAATATCTTCTGTCCATTGGTTCATTCTCCACATGGTTGCGATGGCCAGAGCTGAGCCGATCCAAAGCCAGGAGCTTCTTCTGAGTCTCCCACACAGGGTCCCAAGGCTTTGGGCTGTCCTCGACTGCTTTCCCAGGCCACAAGCAGGGAGCTGGATGGGAAGCAGGGCCGCTGGGACATAAACTTGGTGCCAGTATGGGATCCCGGCACGTGCAAGGCAAGGACCTTAGTCACTAGGCTACCACGCCAGGCCCAGCCTACCTCCTTTTACCCAAGACCCTGACTCTAGACTTTGTGCGGACTTCTTATGATTTGAATGTAGATTTTAGTAATGGGATGAATCCTCTGTCTGGAAGAACTTTTGGTCCCCAGTTGTGTCTGCCGCAGAAGGGCTCTGCTAAGAGGCCAACACGTCACGCGCTCCATGCGGCTGCAGGGAGCAGGAGCAGGCTATCTGTCGCACTCCCATCCCTTTGGAGCCAGCCTGGTGGAGTCTGTTGGCCACTGCGTCCCCTCAGCTGCTGTCGCCAGGGACAGACCGCACCAGCTCTTCATCCTGGGTTGCCACGGATAGCTTAAAACCCTCATTCTGTTAGTCTCATTTTTCTGAATAACATGCTGGGCTAGAACAAAGGCCACGCCAAAGCCACAGGCACTTCAGCTCAATGAGGACATCACTCTACAACGTTCCAGACATTTCCATGGGGGAGGGAGTCAGTCATTGCTCTCGTTTGTCCAATTAGCCGATTTCTTTTTCACTAGTCTTTTAAAAAGAGCACGGTTAACCTGGAATTCTAACTTAAGGACCCTGGTCCCTGCCGTAATTTGTGTTCTAGAATGCTTTTCCATAGGAGAAGCGCCAACAGGAAGTGGTGAGCAGACAGTAGGAACGGCCAGCTTGTGTGCAGGGACGGGCATCTGTCTCCCCACGTGGCTATGCTGGTAACCTGAGACATGGCATCGCATTTCTGGCTTATTGATTAATCTTTGTGGATGTGGTTAGGGTAGGCAGTGGGTTAAAGAGAAAGGAAAAGAATGCAGTGCAATCAGGCGGGTGCAACTAGTGATTTCAGGTAGAAAATATGATCTTGGATTCTGTCTTATGTGACCGAGCACACACCGTTGTTTCTGGCTGTGACCTCTCTGTGTTTGGACGCCCCCAGCAGGGGCCAAGGCCACTGTTCTCGCTCCTCCCCAGCTTTCTGGCACTGCGGTGAACACTGCTGCCTCCTTTTCCTCATGAGACTCGCCTCCTAGCTCATCCCCATCAGCCTGTCTGTTCATTAGTTCATTCTGATCCAAGTTGCTTCCAGATGACTGGTTCGCTTCTAAAAGCAGCAGGCTTCAAGTCATCCAGTGGAACCACAGACAGCATCTGGCTGACGTCATAGCCCCTGCTCCCCACCTGTTCCGCCCCACCCGTGACTCCTTTCCCTGTGTTCGCCTTCTACAGGCAACAGTGACCAGTCGGGCTCCCAGGAAAAGCTGCTGGTGGACAGCCAGGGCCTGACCGGACACTCGCCCCGAGACTCCGGATGCTATGAAAGCAGTGAGAACCTGGAGAATGGTATGTCGGCCCATCTGTGCACCTGCTTTGACCAGACTGGGTTTCCTTCTGCAACACGACGATTCTGTCACGGTTAGGAACCCCGTGGTCACCCTTCCCTTCTTGTCCTCTTTCCAGTTCTCCCTGCCAGTCAGCTTCCCTCTCTCCCTCCCGCTGGCTGCCCATCCGAGGTTAATAAATCCCAGCTAAAATACTTGCAGCTGTAAAACCAAAACTGTAGGTCTCAAGTGCCCTTTTCTTTTACCAATAAAAGCCAGCATTTGGGTACTGGGAACGATTAAGACCACAAGAACAATTCACTAGACAATCCATCCATCAAGCACACCAGCGGGGGGCCTTGCCTGCCTCAGCTGCATTGCCCAAGTTGAGAGGCGGTTGCCATAGGATGATGGAGGCCACACGCTGTGTTTGTGGCTTCCCTATGCCAACAACCGGAAGCAGTTAATGAGAGATTTCAAAAAGCTTACCTGTGAAACAAGAGTTTTAAGTGGATTGGGGTCAGGTTACTGAATGTCCCCAGGAGGGTCTACGGTTTCCTCTTACAATCCTCAAATTCCCATTATAGTGTAAGAAGGTTCTCACTGCTCCAGTACCTCATTCTCCATTGAACCACTTGAAGACCATTATGAAAAATGCCCAGGTCTGCTCATTTGAGCTGCCATGGAATCCTATCTAGTGACCCATGTAAGGCTGTCTGTTGAGTGCCTACTGAAGCCGATTTTATAAACTGCTGGTTGTAATTCATTAGTAGGTTGTGAAATCAATTTAGTGGCTCATGTGGTGGGTGACCTTCTAATTTGATTCAGGGGTCCTGCCACTCACTCCCAGGGTTCTTGTACAGCCCTCCCCAAACCCTCACATCCAGATAGCGCCCCAATCAAGAGAAGAGATGGAAAATCCATTCAGTCTCTATCAACTTGAGAATCCTCCTGTAGATGCCTGAAGGGGCTGTTTTCCCTGGTAATAGCTTTTCCAGATCCCGGTACGTTGAGCATATGAGTTCCAGCTGTGCTAAGTGGCTCAGGATTTCACGACTCACTGGCAGAATGTCAGTGCCCCAAAAACGCGAGGTGCACCTGCTGAAGAACTGGATTAATAGCAGGCAGACCATACCCATCTGGCAGTATGCACAGAGTGTGAAACCAGAGCTCACTCAGGATTTTGTGTTAGGAAGTAAGGAAAAGGAAAGCCATGTTTTTCAAATTTTGCCCAAGGGCTTTGTAGGTGGATAGGGTTTGAGGGCTCAGATTCCTATTTGTAACCGGGGACATTTAACCACGTCTCTGCTTTGCCAATCACAGAGTTTTATGGGTTGATTTAGGTCTTATCAGTGAGTAGCAGAATGTCTGAGGGGGCTGCAGTTGTTACCCATCAGTCCTAGAGGCTAGAATTAGGCTTGACATGATGCATTTAATATAATCTGGGTTGGTTGGAAAGTCATGACATCATGGAAGAGGTCTGTTGTCCTCGTTGTCGATTGTTAACCAAGTGTATTCCCACAGCCCCAGGGCCCTCCTCCCTCTCCTCCCTCATCCATATAGCAAACAGAAGTTTCCACAGAGAAACCCTTCCGTGTTCTGCAAGTACCATTTCCCTCTTTCGGTGGGCACAACCCAGCCCTTTCCCCCGCCCTGCAGATCAGTTCTGTCCACAGCCTGGATTCTCCATGCTGCTTATTAACAAACAGGGGAGATTCCTTTAGGGGGAGATGCTCACATTCTAATCTAAAATGTTGACCAGCACAATAGATTACAAAGAAAACCCTGACTCCCGGGAGAGTGGCTTTCCAGAGATTCTTGCCAGCCACTTCTGTGTCTCTCCTAAACCTGGTGTGGGTTTAGGATTTTCCTTCTTCTAAAGGCCTGGAGTGATAGAATCACTTGGCTCACGAGTGTCCCGCTTAGGATACATATCTCACCCAGCAGACACGTTAACAGACACACACACCCATGTGTGTTTAAACTGCTGAGAACAAAGCGTGCGGCACAGTCGTCTGACCTGCAGGTTGTGCGTTTCCAGGCACGTTCATCCAGAGCAGCAGTTAGCATCAACCAGCCATCAGTAAATGCATAGACGATACCTGGTTCAAACTTGCTATCAGCCTGACATTTCTTTGTATTTTTATGTGAGACGCAGACAGACAGACAAACCTCTGCGTCTGCTGGCTCACTCCTCCAACTGCCTGCAACAGTCAGGGATGAGTCAGACCAAAACCAGGAGCCCAATCTGGGTCTCCCACGTGGGTAGCAGGGCCCCACCTGCTGACTCATGAGGTATGTTAGCAGGAAGCTCTGTGGGGAGTGGAAATGCAGAGATTGGAGCCAGGCACTGAGGCATAGGACGCGGGCATCCCAATAGCATTTTCACTGCTGGGCTAACTACCTACCGCTGGCAGCTTGTTCTAGCGCAAGATACTCTTTCCTGGAACCTGGAACCATGTGTTTTCTAATTTGTCTCTTTGCAAAGTGAAAATCACTTTCACTTCAGCCTATTTACATTTCTGAATGCTGGTTGGGAGCAGCTTTACCGAAGACGTGACTTGAGTGTGCACTGATCACCCTGTAGGGGGCGCCATATGTGGAGTCTTCCACAGCTGGTCTACTTCCCGTCAGTCTGGGCCTTGAAAAGCTGTTCGCCAGACAGAATTGCTGTTAGTGTGGCTTGTAATAGGTTATGGGTGATCAGCCTCTCTCACCAAGTGCAAGCTGGAACAGACATTACACCTAGGTTTATTTCATGGCCTTGTGCATGTATCTCCTTCCTAAAGAACCAGTTAATTTGTCACCCTGAGTTTAATAAGACCAAGAACTCATTCTAAAAATGGGCACCACCATACTCCAATTCAACAAAGGAATATGGAAATCCAAAGTTTCCATTATTCTAGCATCCATTTGATCCACTTTTTAAAACATGATTATAAAGCCATCCTCTTGTTCCACAGGCAAGAATCGCAGAAGCTGCCTCCTCCCCACCAAGCCGTCCACCGTGTGCAGCCTCAAGTCCTTCGGCAGGACTCCACGGGGCAACTACCCGACGCTGCCTCTGACAAAAGTCTCTGATGCCCGGAAGGAGGGAGAGGAGGAAGGGGGCAGGCTGGGCTGGGGTCTCACCCCGTGTGCCCCTAAAGCCTGTGCCCCACTGGCCTCCACTGGGGCCAGTAGAAACCGAAGGAGCCTCCCAGTCTCCATGTGTCGAAGCTTCGAGACCCTGGAAGGCCCCCAGACTGTGGAGACGTGGCCCCGGTCCCACTCCCTGGACAATCTGCAAGGAGAGCCAGACATGACCCAGGCCACCCCACGGATCGCGCCGGAAGTGCCCCGAAAGCCAGCCGACCCTGCGGCCAAGCTTCAGCAGCCAGAGCAGGCCTTGACCGCTGGCCCCGCATTGCCACAGACTCAAAGCAAGCGCTGTTCTGAGCCCCCAAAAATCACTCCCAAGAAGCCAGACAGCCCGGCAGTGGCCCCTGCCCAGGCCTCGGTGCTTCCCCCGGGCGTGCCCAGAAACTCTGATGCTCAGCCTCCTGGCGCTAAACATAGCATCACAAGGACGTCTCTCGAGGGTCCCAGGAAGGGACAAGATTTGGAAGGAACCAGCCACCCCGCGGGCACCAAAGAAGGGGTAGATACTGAGCACAGAGCCCCCGAGGCCAGAGCACAGCCCAGACATCCTGCACAGCCCCCACCCGTGCCTGCCAAGAAGAGCCGAGAGCGCCTGGCCAATGGGCTGCACCCCACTCCTGCAGGCCCCGATGCCCCCTGCCTGCCAGCCAAGAAGGGCAGCCTGCCCAGCCCCATAGGGCCCGGCGACAGTGTCCCCTCACCGGCCCCCAGGCCACCATCAGCACAGATGCAGGAGCCTGGCAGCCCCACCAGCGCCCGGCCGCCACCCTGGCTCTCGGAGCTGCCGGAGAGTGCCAGCTTGCAGGAGCACGGCGTGAGGCTGGGCTCAGCTCTGAGCAGGAAGATCTCCTGCCCCCGGGGAGCTGACCTGGAGACGCTCACGGAGAACAAGCTCCAAGCCGAGGGTATAGACCTCACGGAGGAGCCCTATTCCGACAAGGTATCTGGGGCCGGGTCTTTGTGCTTGTAGAGTGAGGCAGCTAGGCGGTGGCACACACTCCCTGCCACTGCCCTGACGTCGCTCGGGAGCATGGGCTCTAGGTTTAACACAGAACCTCATGGGGAGCTCCTGGCTTTGGCTTGTAGTTCCAGGCCAGCTAAACGCTGAAGAGAGGGCCTTCCACAGCCTAACTGGGTCCTGAAAGGAGCGATTTTGTGAGCAGAACTAAGTGTCCACAGCTCACCTGATCAGACTTCTCCCTCTTCACTTCCCTGTATTAAACCTCTGTAATCACCTCACAGTGAGGTGATTAAATCAAATGAATGTGAACATACTCAGGAAAGTATTCACAGTCCCCTTCAGCTGTGACCCAGGAACTGTACTGCTCACGTCTCTGTAGACAGGAGGGGAGAGCAGATAATACAGAGAACCCCCACTGTATACCCCCACTGTACCAAAAACACTTCGATCTATACGAAGAAGTTATTTCTCGTTCAAGAGAAACAATGTGCTGTGCCACTCGCAAAGCGGCGTTAGAGACAAATCCATAAGACACGTAGCTGCGTAACTCCTGAAAATGCATGCTTCCTTATAAGTTGCATCCTCCTGCCCTGAATGCCTTAGGCTGCTCTGCCTCCTCAATACTTCTTGAATGCATGAGAAATCTGCTGCAGAAAGCTGGTCTCGTGTGTGGCTGTGATCATTCTTTACAAGGGGCGGACAGAACGAAGAGTTTCTGGGGAGGAGGAGTCTAACCCTCAGCTATGAATCACACAGGCCCGAGAGAGGCGAACGCCCTGGCCCGTAAGCTGCAGGCCGGCTGCTCTGTACCGATACACCCAGGATGCTGACCTCAGTGAGATCGGGGTTGTTCAGCTCACGGCTTAGGAAGTGCGAGAGAGGACAGCCCCTTGGGCTTGGGGTCTGCTGAGGGTGGCTCTGCTGGAGCATGCGTGAAGGGGGTCCTTGGCTTTTTGACAACCCCCTTGGGCGTCATCTTCCCTGAGCATGCTATCCCTGGAGCACAAAACCTTCTGTAGGGCTACACGCCAGAAGTGGATTGCATTTCCGCTGTTAGAGCCACCAACCTAGGAGTTTGGGCTTCAAAACATCCAAGTTCAGAAGCCCGATCTTATCCCAATTGTATCACTTGCGGTCTCCTTTCATTGGGTTTCAAAACACTCTCCTAGGGCTCGTTAGTACTTGTAAGATTAGTCAGAACTTGGGGGGATCCTTGGCTGACGCCAACAGCCTGGTCCTACCCGAGGTCTGTGTTCTCTTGGGTGGCGCTCATGCCCCGTGCCTTCTCCTTGCAGCACGGCCGTTGTGGCATCCCCGAAGCCCTGGTGCAGAGATACGCCGAGGACTTGGAGCAGCCCGAGAGGGACATTGCCACCCACCTGGACCAGATCCGGGTGAAGCTGCTCCGGAAGCAGCACCGCATGGCGGTGAGCAACACAGGCTTCTGGTCCCTGCCCAGCGTGCTGCAGGGTACTGGCTTCTGCAGTTCCGGGCTGAGCTCTCGGAAGGCTTCTTCCAGCTGCAGAAAGGAGCCGCCCCCCACCCCCCCGGAGAGGGGTCAACCATGATGGGGTGGGGGGGACACTTTCCACGGTTCCAGCAGTATGAAAACATTGTCTAAAAAAAGATTTCCAAGGCAGATTGATGAGAGAGAGACCCCGGCATCCCATATAAAATGCTGATCCAAGTGTTGGTTGGTCCACTGTCAGTCCAGCTCCTTGATAGTAACCTGGGAAGAGCAGCAGCAGATGGACACTCTCTTCCACCTTCACTTTCTGTGACTTTGCCTTTCAAATAATTTTTAAAAACCTGTACAAAAAGAGAACAGTTAGTACATTATGTACTTGGAAATTGCTAAGGCAGAATATTTATTAGAATCGGAGTTCTCTACATGAAATCATGGTATGTGAGGTAATACATTTGTTAAGTAGATCAGCCACTCCACTAGTATACAAGCCTAAAAATGTGTTAAGTACCATAGATATATGGAATTTTGAATGTCAGTGTTAGAATATTTTGCTGTACATGTGTAACAGAGGAAGTACTTTTTTTAGATGTGTCATTTTAACATTTGTTTTCATCTACTTGAAAGGCGCAGTAACAGAATCAGACAGACAGATCTTCCATCCACTGCTTCATTCCCCAAGTGAAGGCCGGACCAGACCCAGGTCCTAGAGGCTCAAACTTGGCCTGGGTCACCCATTTGGGGACAGGGTCCTAAGCTTTAGAGCCATTGTCTGCCTTCCAGGACACATTCCAAGATTGGAAGCAGAGGTGCTAGAACTCGAACCAGCAAGTTGATATGAGATGGGGACATTCCAAGTGGGGACTTAACCCACTAAGCTTGTTCTCAAAGTCCATTTTGAAACCATATGGTTTTCAGTTATCTTGTCACAAGTATTCCTTGTCCACAAAGAATATTTTCTGTTAGTATTTTAAAGTGTTCTAGGTGAGTATATTGTAGTTTAGCTGATCTCGCATTGTGGAAATGTTTTCAAACTTTAATTAGATTTTTAGGAGTATAGAATGCCCCTGTTAAATTCTCAAGGAAACCCACTGTGATTTATTAAGTTTGAGAAAAATTCTCCATGGCTGACCTTGATCTTGTGACATGGCCTAGCTTTGTCACTTTTTTATGTTACTCTGGAATTGCAGTACTTCAATGCAATCACTTTGCCAAATGTCCTTGGCGAATTGGTTCCAGGAACCCCCAAGTCCATGTGTGTCCTAATCCCTAATACAAGATGGAACCCTAGGGGCAGACGCTGTGCAGCAGTTAGGGTGCTGCCTGGAGCACCCACATTCTGAGTTCCTGGGTGGAGGTCCAGCCCAGCTTCCTGCTGCTGTCAGCCCTGGGAGGCAGCACCTAATGCCTCCAGTACTTGAGTCCTTGCCATCTGCTTGGGAGACTCGGTGGCGTTCATGGCTCCTGGCTGCGGCCTCACCCCAGCTGCTGTGGGCTTTCTTTTGACAAGTGAATCAGCCCATGGAAGGAGTCTGTCTCTCTTGCGCTGCTTTTCAAATAAAGGGAATTTATTTTTCAATCAAAAGGTAATGAACAGATGTATTCTTTGCAGAGAACCTGCACACATCCAAGTACCTTCAGTCATCTCTAAGACTTAACAATACCTACCGCAAGGCCCTGTGGATGGAGTTACACTGCCTTGTAGGGAATAATGACAAGGGAGATTGGCCATGTGCAGTGGTTGTTTTCCAACCCCTCTCATCCCTTGGTTGATTGAAGCATCGTCATGGAGGCCGCGCTGTGTCATTATTCTTGGGGTCCTAAAACATGGCCGTCCAATGGCATATTTCAAACCTTCCTCACTTGCTTCTCTTTGTCCATCCAGATCCCAAGCGGTGGCCTCACGGAAATCTGCCGAAAGCCTGTGTCTCCTGGGAGCATCGCCTCCGTGTCCGACTGGCTCATTTCCATCGGCCTGCCCATGTACACCAGCACCCTCACTGCCGCGGGGGTCAGCACACTGAGCCAAGTGCCTTCTCTCTCTCCCACTTGCCTGCAGGCAGCCGGCATCACAGAGGAGCGGCACATCCGCAAGCTCGTGGCTGCAGCCAGGCTCTTCAGACTGCCCCCAGGGCCCGAGGCCACCGTGTAGCCAGCTCCCCGGGCCTGGGCCTCTCCGGACAAGACACCCTTCTCACTGTGCTGAGAGATGCAGTTCTGGACTCAGCACGTGGCCCACTAGAGTGGGCAATTTGGATGGAGGACGGAGGTCCCCTCCTCCAGAAGGAAACCAGCGTGGTTCTCTTTGACCCCCAAAGACAAAGACAAGCACTTACTTTGATTTTCAGAACATGGAAGAACCATGATGCAAACCGGCTGCGGATGTTGTGCCTGTCTCTGTTTGCTGTGGCAGAGGGCCTGGAGGAGAGGGTGGGACAGCCCAGCCCATTGCTCACTGTGCCCTTAACCTTGTTGGTCCTCCTGAGGCATGCCCGAGGACCAGACGGGCTTAGCTAGGCCAAAGTAACAGACGTGGGAGTAGTTACACGCTATTGACCATGCTCACAGGCTCAAGAGTTAGAACATCGTGGCTGTAACACAAGAAAACCAGTCCTGTTCTCCTTTAGATAAACAAGAGCATTTTAATCATTGCTTTCTAGCAATCAGCTTTTATTTGCCTTAATATGAGCTTTTAAGCATTTATCTAACTCATGTCCACAAACCCATCATCATAGTTCCAAACTTCCAGCTCCGACTGCCATTCGAACATGCCTGTGATGTCTTCAACAAAAATGGGCTTTCCTGATCGTTTCATTCCAACATGGCCTACTGTTGTAGAGGTGTTTTTCAGGTACATAATCCATGTTGGCTTTTAGTTCTTAAACAAACCCAGTGACCAGGTATCTAACTGACAGAGATAATGAGGGTTTGCACTGTGAGTAGCTGCCTTTGTTGTCATCAGTGTAGTAGTGGTTCCACTGCAGTATTGACTTAGAAACCTGACCATTGTAAAGCATGAATTCCATCGTTAGCTCAGATTGCCTATTGCAGAAGTAGTTTCTAAAAATGTTTCAGCTTTTTCAATTTAAAATAATTAAGGTAGCTTCATCCTTGTTTTTCTTTCTAGGTACCTTTTTCTTTACTGGGTTCATTATAGACCCAGCAAGCCACGTTAGGCAGAGGTAGTGAAGTATGCGCAGGTTTTTAAATTATTTTCCAACTGATTCCAACTTATATATTTTTGTAGTCTGGTATCTGGTTTTTCTAGCAAACAGCAAATTTAGACAACTATTGTTTTTATTACTTATAAAATGATTTTCATTTACACTGACATGATAAACACTATTTTAAGTATCAGAGGTGATCATTTATAACAGAAACACTTGGAACACAAGACTTTGGTCACAAGCTCTGTGCCGTCCCATCTGAACTAATTTCACTCATGGCAGCAGGGAGGGTAATCCTTTCATTACAAAGCCATCATTCATCTTTAGCATATCCTTTATGTTTGAGGCAAAGGACGCTGTGGAAGTATGGATTTTTTTTCTTTGATGCATTGGTACATAAAGTATATTTCTTCAACAACATTCACCTTCTGTAAGTTGCCATGTGAAGAAGTTTTGGAAATGTAGACTAAAAAGGAATGCTGCCAAGTTTCTATTGAACTCTTAAAGTCAGCGTGAGTTTGCCGCTCGGAGGGTGAGGCACAGCCCATCCGGAAGGCGGAGAGGCTGTGGGGATTAGAACCAATGTCATGCGCTGGGCTGCAGCGCCAGACCCCCCCGCTTCCCCCAGCTCTCCTCACAGCTGAGCAGACCCCACGACAGCACAGAGCAGATAGCGAAGGAGAGACCCCCTGTCCTTTTTCCACTTTTGGCTCACTGCCAGTGTAGGATTTCCAATGAAGGAGAAATAAGAGCAGAAGAGGGAAGTTGCTGATTTGGAGTTTCTGAGAATACCAAACCCCATTTTTTTTAAATTCTTTAGAAACCATTGCCTTGGCATATGAAATCAAATTCAGGGACCATGAAGTAGTGTTTAATGGCAGTGTCTGATGGATCTGAGGTGGTTTTTACTTTACTGTGTTTATATTTTTATATATATATATATATCTCTCTTTAGTGGGGTTTTATTTTTTGGGGGGGAGGGTCATCTTTTGCTTTGAACTTTCAATCTGGTCTGAGAGAAACCTGAATGTTGTGCGTGATATTTGACTGAGGTGATGAGGGGCCATTTGGGGGCCTTGTAGTAGGCAGGTGAGGGCTCTCGCAAGCTCCAGTTTCCATCAGGCACACCGGGTATGGAACTGCAAGTAACCACACAGTTGCCATCTTTGGGGAGCACAGAGGAAAGCTGGGAGGGCGGCGTGTCTGCCTTAGGAAGCTTCGTGACATTGGATAGCGTTTTTACTTCAAGGCTGTCTGGAACGAAACGCAGCCAGCCCCTACTTCCACTTTCATTCCCACCAAAAAACCAGGAGAGCTTTTCCCGCCCTTCCCAGAGGCCCTTTCCTCCATCCTAAACCCGAGGGCGGGTGAAATTGGAAACTACTCGTTTTGCTGAAAGCAGTTCCTGAGAGAGTGTAGCTGGCGTTCGGGACTGCAGCAAAGGAGGCCTCCTCACCAAGTCACTGCTGCATGTCTGTACTGTATTATTTTCAGAAAAGAAAAAAAATATATATATATAATAGCCCAAATCCAAGTTACCTTGATTTCAAATTGATAGAGAAAACAGTCAAGCAAGTTATATAACAACTAACAACATTGCACTTTCTGTATATGAAATCAATATTTAAATAACTTATTTTTCTCCATTGCTGTTCTTAAACATTGTAAGTAGCTGTAATATACCAGTACCAGTATGTTCTTGCAATTGCTTCAGCTCAAGAAAGCTATGTATTGTTTTAAAAACTGTAAAAAAAAATTATTGTGATGATTGATTTAGCAAAAATAAAGGTGGACAGAAGGGTTTTCCTGTGTATCAAAAACTTGTCTATAATTGTGTCATCTATGTACCTAGGGAAAAAATAAATTTCTTCAGTTGGAAATGCGTCTTGTTCATTTTTGGGGTGTTTTGCAAATGAATAGAGTAGCCATGATAAAGGGATCCATAATGCAATTATAAAATTACTCGTGCTGTGAAAATAGCCTAACCACATCTTCAGCGTATACTGTTTGGCATTCATGGAGATTTTTCTCTACCCATTTTTGGCTTTCCCCTACCCCTAAAATGTGCAACGGGTCAGATACCACAGCACCTTAATCCAGAGATTTTTAGACATCATCTGCAGTCTAAGCCCATGATTTTCAGATGAACAATCACAGCCCAGGTGGAGGGTTAAGTTGCCCAACAACCCTTGGGTAGATGGTAACAGAACCTAGGCCTTCCACTACAGAGGGAAAAAATGACCAATCTGAATGTTGAAGCAATTAAGCAACTTGAGAAACTGCAAGATGGCTGAAACGGGAAGAGACTTGTCCATTGTGACCAGGCGAAGCTGGTGGCAGAGAAACAGAAGCACCTTCCCAGAGGAAAGTTCTAGAGACTCCTGAGGGGGAAACACTGGATAGCTGAGAGACACGGTGGAGACGTGTAGATACAGCCATGTGTGGCCAGCAGAAACGCCTCTGGCAGCTGGGGAGAATCTGCCATTCACTGGGCAGGTGAGGGCACCTGCTGGTGATGTTTTCTGATGTGCAACCTAATAGCACTAACTTCAGGCTTGGTCTGCTGCTGGAATGGGGGTGAGGGTTGTCCCTAGATCTTTGTGTAGGAGGATCACATTTCTTCAACCGAGTACCCGGAGCAGGCAAGAGTCAGTACCATTCTGAAGTCAGAGACCATGGAACAGCTTTTCATTCGCTAACCATGAAACCCAGTACCATGGGCAATATTGCCCAATAAAGAGTCTGAAGGCCCACAGTGACTGGGCTCAGATTAGAGACAGGGTGGGGGATGGCGAGTCCATGAATCATGGGGGAAAGACTCCTTCACTCCGCTTACACCAACCACGGAGGACTGCACCAAATAGGGGATAAAGCCATCTAAAGGTCAGTGAAGGTATGTGATAGATACAACACCCCAGCATGTGTAGATGTGAACAACTAGGGAATTTAAAAACAGGGACATATCCGGGACCCGGCGCGATAGTGTAATGGTTAAGGTCCTCGTCTTGAATGCACCCATATGGGTGCCGGTTCTAATCCCGGCAGCTACACTTTCCATCCAGCTCCCTGCTCAAGGCCTGGAAAAGCAGTCAAGGGCAGCCCAAAGCCTTGGGACCCTGCACCCACGGAGAACCAGAATGAAGTTCCTGGCTCCTGGCTTCTGATTGGCACAGCACCAGCCATTGCAGTCACTTGGGGAGTGAATCATTGGATGGAAGATCTTCCTCTCTGTCTCTCCTCCTCTCTGTATATCTGACTTTCCAATAAAATAAATAAATTTTTAAAAAACAGGAATATATTGACACTCCCTACAGACTGTGCTGGTAGCTTGGCAGGGGGTTGCACACCCATTGGAACACACACATACACAACAGTTCACACTGTTTCAGGCTTGGGGCAAGGCTGAGCACTCAGGCAGCTGGTGCCAGCAACACTGCTGCTCTTCGTGGGCACACAGGCCCAGCAGATGCTCAGTTCCTGCTGACCATGAGTCCCTAGCACAAAAATTGTGGGACTTCAGTCCCTGCACAATAGGGAGCGGCAAATAGCCAGATCGTTGGACCTTTAACATGTCTGACGTCAAAGACTAAGAGACTATAGCTTGCCCATAGTGTGTTATCGCGGGATTCTGCTCTGACATGGGCACCACAGAGATCCTCTGGTAGTTCATGGGCTCATGGGCTGTTGTGGGTGAGGGCTGTAGCCAGTGGGCTCAGCCCAGGCATTGATCACCATGAAAGTCAGAAGGTAAGGTGGTGCTTAGCTTTCAGGATTATTCCTTTTCTGCTGTTGACAATTCACCATGCTCAACTTGGGTGTCACCCTGGACTTTGCATAACTGAACACTAGCCACAGAACCCTGATCTCAGCCTGAATCACATCTGAACTTCAATTCCAACCAACAGAGTCATAATTCAAAGATACAAAATTATCAGATAAGAAAATCAAATGTTTCTACAGATGCATAAAATTCAATGCAGAAATACACAACAAGAAGGAAGGCATTATGACTCCCCCAAAAGAAACAACTCTTGGAGACCATGCAAAGGTCAATTGGCTATTCCTCCACCTACAAGCACTCACATTGCACATACATAGCAGTTCATGTCCCGGCTGCTCCACTTCCCATCCAGCTCCCTGCTTGGAGCCTGGGAAAGCAGTGGAGGATGCTCTAAAGCCTTGGGACCCTGCCCCCATGTGGGAGACCTGGGAGGGGATCCTGACTCCTGGCTTTGGATAAGCTCAGTTCTGGCCAGTGCAGCTACTGGGGAATGAATCAGTGGATGGAAGATCTTTTTCTGTGTCTCTCCTTCTCTCTGTAAATTTACCTTTCAAATAAAAATTAATGTTTTAAAAAAAACTCTTAAGTATTGTAATGAGAAGATGAAGAGTCTGATAAAATGTCTGAAAAATGAATGGGGAAAAAGGACTGCCCAAAATTATTGAGATAAAGGAATACATATATGATGTGGATGATAGAAGCTGCAAAAAGATTGAGATTCTTGAGAGAAATCAAAGAGAAATATCAGGGATGAAGAATTCAATATGCTAGGTAGAATATAGTGACAAGCCTCAACAGGCATGGGATAACTGAAGAAAGAATATCTGAGAATACAAACCCTACAATTATCTCATGCTGTCAAAAAAAAAAAAAAAGCCAAGAAACAAATATTAGAAAAACTCAAAACATTGTTAAAGATACATGGGACACTATCAGGGCCCGGCAGCGTGGCCTAGCAGCTAAAGTCCTCACCTTGAATGCGCCCCAGGATCCCATATGGGCGCCGGTTCTAATCCCGGCAGCTCCACTCCCATCCAGCTCCCTGCTTGTGGCCTGGGAAGGCATTCGAGGATGTCCCAATGCATTGGGACCCTGCACCCGTGTGGGAGGCCTGGAAGAGGTTCCTGGTTCCCGGCTTCAGATCGGCGCAGCACGGGCTGTTGCAGTCACTTGGGGAGTGAATCATCGGACGGAAGATCTTTCTCTCTGTCTCTCCTCCTTTCTGTATATCTGACTTTGCAATAAAAAATAAATTAATCTTTAAAAAAAAAAGATACATGGGGCACTATCAAGCAACAAAACATACATATGTTAGGAGTTCCTGAGGATGTGGAAGCCGAATGGTTTAAAGGCCTGTGCAGCAAAGCAGCAGCAGCAAATTCCCTAACATGAAGGAAGACATCCGAGTAGAGAAAGCACCTAGACCCCCCCAAAAAGGCATGATCAAAAATGATGTTCGCCATGATACATTAGAGTCAAACCTCCCACAGGAAAACAAGGATTCTAGAAGGAACGTGAGAAATGCTAAATGACCTTCATAGCACTTCCGTTTAGACTGACAGCTGAGTTCCCATCAGAAACCCCACAGGCTAGGCGAGAATGGAGTCTAGCTCCTAAACAAAACACGCTGCCAGGACAGAATATTGTATCCAGCAAAACTCATTTATACACAAATGTCAAATAAAAACTTCCCAAAACAAAAATAGGAAGAATTTGCCACCACCTGACCAGTCCTACAAATGATGCTTAGCAAATTGTTACACACAGAAACAGAGAAGGATAGTCACACCCAGTGAGAGATTAGTCAAGTACAAAGGTAGTCCAAAGTTAACAATGAGAATATTTATGAAAAGTTGCAGGACCAAGTCACTACCTTACAATAAGAATTCTGAATATAAATTATTTCAGCTCTCCAATCAGAAAATACAGACTGGCTAAATGTGTTTTTAAAAAGTATTTTCTGCTTACAAGAAATACACATTATTAGCAAAGATACACACAGAAAGTGAAAATAAAACACTAATAAACAACAACAAAAAAAAACCAAAAAATCCAAGTGTGGTGGCTTACTGGATAAAGTCCTTGCCTTGTACATGCCAGGATCCAAAACCTTGGGACCCTGCACCCACATGGGAGACCTGGAGGAAATTCCTGGCTCCTGGCTTCAGATCAACACAGCACCGGCCATTGTGGTCAACTAGGGAGTGAATCATCAGACGGAAGATCTTCCTCTGTTTCTCCTCTTCTCTGTATATCTGACTTCCCGATAAAAAAATAAATCTTAAACACACCCACACAAACAAATCCATGTTTCCAAAAGAAAGAAAAAATAAGCAGGTATAGCCATTCTAATACCAGATAAAATATACTTGAACACACAAAAAAACTATTAAAACACTTCACTTGCATCATAGGTCAAGTAGACAGAGAATCAACAAAGGAAACAGCAGAGCTAATCTACACTGTGAGCCAAGTGGACCTAACTGATACCTATAGAACATATCATCCCACAGATGCAGAATACACATTCTTTTCACCAGTTCATGAAATCCATACTAGGACAGAGCACATGCTATGCATTATGTGAGCCTCAGCAAATTAAAAAAAACTAACATCGTATTATTTCTAACCACCATGAAATGAAGCTAGAAAGCTACAACTCAAGAAATCATGGGTAATACGCAAACATGTGGAAACTGAACAACACACTACTGAACCAACAGTGGGTCCCAGAAGAAATCAAAAGGGAAATCAAAAGATTCCCAGAAATGAATGAAGATGACATATCAAAACGTATAGCATACACCTGGGACAGTGGTAAGGGAGAAAGTCGTAACAGTGACTTTAGCAAGAAACCAGAAAGGCATCGAATAAATGATCTATTGGTGCGTCTGGAAGACCTAGGATTGCAACAACTCAGACCCAAAGTTAGTTGAAAAAAGGAAATAGGGAAGAAACAAACATAGCAGAATCAAAAAAGATACATAAAATCAGTGAATTGAAGAGCTGTTCTTTGAAAAAATACACAAAATTGATACACAATTGGCCCATGTAACAAAAGGGGAAGCTCAAAATCAATGATAGAACGAAAAAGTAACTACGGAAACCTCAGCTACACAAAGAATTAGAAATACAAACAGGTATATGCCAACACATTGGAAAATCTAGAAGAAATGGCTAGAATTTGGACACATATACTCTAACTTAACTGGATCATGATGATATAGAAAATCTAATTAGGGAAATAACTAAGAGGAAGGCTGAATCAGCAATACAGACCCTCCAAACAGTGAAAACTCCAGCAGAGACAAAATCCACGTCCTGAAAGGAACTTCCAACTCTGAACACTGTAACCAGCAGCTTTCAGTGTTACAGGAAGGTGAAATCAAATCCTTCCAAGCCAAGAGACATGGTAAGGCTCTGCCACCAGCTGATGAGTCCTACAAATGACGCTAAGGATGTTACACACAAAAGTAGAGCCTAATCATCACCAAAATCAAAAGAGAGAATGGTGGGGAAATTCCTAGTAAAGCCACGAAGAAAACTAGAGCAAATAGCGAGGAATCTAGGTTTAAATGATAGGACCAAGTCATTACCTTTCAAAAATAAGCACGAACTCAAATGGCCTAAACTATCTAAACAAAAGAAATAGGATAGCTGACTGGATCAAAAAGGAAGACCCAACTATCTTCTGCATATTTGAAACAAACCTCTCTAACAAAGAAGCACACAGATGGAAAGCAAAAGGTTGGAAAACATTCCAGGCAATGGAACACATTAGCAAACAGAAAAGAAAAACTAGTGTGTGTAGTAATCCTAATAGCAGACAAAATACACTTAAAGACAAAAGGCATTAAAAGAGATGATCAAGGGATCAATTCAACAAGAAGTGACTAAAGTAAACATACACATAAATAATGCTAAGGCCCTGGCTATTTAAAATAATTGTTAATGGATCTAAAGGGAAACATAGGCTCTAATGCTATAATAGTGTGTAATTTCAACACTCCAGTATCATCAATGAACAGATTAACAATGAACAGAAGCTCAACAACAAAAAAAATAACAGAGCTAATCCATATCATGAATCCAATTACTTAATTGGTACCTACAGAGAACTTCATCCAAGAGACACAGAATACACATTCTTTCCAAGACAGACCACCTGCTGGGCTATAAAACAAGCCTCAACAATTTCAAAAAAAGATTCAATCCACCGTATCATGTAGGTATTTCTTTATCTCAACAATTTGTTTCTGTGTTCTTTTGAGCAATCTTTTTCCTCATTCATGTTTTAGGCATTTTATTAATCTCTTCATCTCCACATTCTAATATTGAAGAGTTGTGTTTCTTTTATTTTTATTGGAAAGGCACATTTACAGAGAGGAGAGACAGACTGAAATCTTACCAAGTATCTTTTCTGAACACCAAGAAATAAAGTCAGACACCAAGAACTCAAGAAAACTCCAGGAAATATGCAAATGCATGAACATGAAAAATATGCCTCTGAATGAACACTGGGTTATAGAAGAGATCAAATGAGAAATTTAAAAATTCCTGGAAAAGAGTCCGGGGCCTTAGATTGCCTTGATTGCATCTGATACACAAATTCCTGGAAATGAATGAAAATGCCAACAATAAATCAAAACATGAAATAAAGTGAAAGTCGTGCTAAGACGGAAGTTAATAGCAATCAGTGCCCATGTCAAGAAATCAGAAAAGCATCAAATAAATGATATATCAATGTATCTCAAAATTGCAGAACAGCAAATCAAACTCAAAGCTAGCAGAACAATTAAAATTAGAACAGAAAGAAAATCAAAACAAAACTAATATATTAACATCAGTGAATCAAAGAGCTAATTTTCTGAAGAAATTTGCAAAACTGATACACTATTGGCTCAATTAAGCAAAAAAAAAAAAAAGAGGGAAACAATATCAATCAATAAAATCAGAAATGAAATGGGAAAGATAGCAATGGATATCACAGATACACAACGACTTACCAGGAATAACCGCAACAATCTATCAAGAATTACTGCAAACATTTATGTTAATAAACCAGAAAATCTAGAAGAAATGGATAGATTTCTGGACACATAAAACCAACTGACACTGAACCACAAGGCTATAGAAAATCTAAATAGACCAATAACTAGAAGAAATTGAGTCAGTAATAGACTCTCCTAACAAGGAAGAGTCTAGGCCCCAGGCAGCTTCACTGCTGGATTTTACCCAACATTTCAAGAAGAATTAATTCCAATTATTTACATTATATTCAAGACAACATAAAGGGAGACAATCCTCCCAAAGTCCTTCTATGGGACCAACTGTTAGGAGCCAGAGACTTATGGGCCTTAGACTTGGCCTATCTGACAGCCTGTTGCATTGCAAAAGCCTGCAAGCAGGGCTACAGCAAGCAGGATATTAGGCCAAAACATCCTCTGTAGAGCAAGTAGAATAGAACCTCCACCCTTGTTCCTGTTCAAATAATTAGTTCCTCCCCTGTTTCAATATAGATGATTAGTTCCTTCCCTGCTTCAGTGAAGATAATTACTCCCAGGAAACCCCTCCCTTTCTCCTCCTCCCCTAGAGAAGAAGGTATATATATATGAGGAGTAAAAATAAAGAGAGAGGCACTTTTTTCCACCAAGTATGAGTGTCCGTGTGTTTCTTGGGCCAGCATCCCGGGGCTAGCAGCCCGGCATTCCCAGTCCACCCTCAGGGTTTGAGCATCGTGTCCTGCAGGTCGGGACAACCAACATCACCTCAATTCTAAAACCAGAAAAAGATACAAGGAAAACTATAGGCCAACATCCCTGATGAACACAGACGCAAAATTCCTCAACAAAGTACTAGCTAACAGATTCCAATAGCTCATCAGAAAAAGCAATCAGTCAGACCATAGGATATAAACCGATTCAACATAAGCAAATCAATAAATGTGATACACTACATTAATGAGTGGAATAAAAGCCATATGTTAAAAATAGTAAGCAAATTATGAATAGAAGGATCATCCCTCAACATAATCGAGGCAATTTATGAAAAATCCACTGCCATCGTATATTAAATAGGGAAAAGTTGAAGGCATTTCCGCTAAGATTCAGAACCAGATGAGGATACCTACTCTCACCACAGTTTTTCAAAACACTCCAGGGAATTTTAGCCAGACCTATTAGGAAAAATAAAGAAATCAAAGTTATATAAATTGGAAAAGATGCAAGTCAAGCTATCCCTGGTTGCAGATGACATGGTCCCTTACATAGGGAACCAGAAGACTCAACTAGGAGATTATTGGAGTTCATAAGAGAAATTAGCAAGTTTGCAGAATATAAAATCAACACACAAAAATCAACGGCTTTCGTATGTACAAACAATTCCACAGCTGAGAAAGAACCCATAGGATCAATCCCATTTACAATAACAGGGAAAAAAAGCTTAAATATTCTGGAATAAATGTATATGAGGATGTGAGAGATAATCTGATGAAAAATACAGAATAAATAGATGACACAAAAACACAAAAAAGTAGGCCATGTTCATAGAGTGGCAGAATTAGTATCATTAAAATGTGAACATTGGAGGAATCAAGATGGTGGAACAGGGTAAGGACATGTTTAAACGGACAGAAAAACATTAATCAGGATGAAGTAGAGAGGACACATTCCAGGAAACAGGAAAGACCAGAACAACAGCAGAGGGGTACCTGGAGACTGTCAGACACAGGAAAGCAGCGAACACAACGGTGTGGTGTTGCAGTGACTGATACTCCAGCAGCATTCAGCTAATGATGATCTGAACTCCACCAGCAGCTGGAACTCCACCAGCAATCAGGTGGGAAGGGACTTTCACTGGGAGCTTGGGAGGTGAACCCAGACAAAGAACTGTCTGTCTTGCTGGTCCATTTGATTTGACCAGGAGCAGAGACAGAGCAGCAGATCCCAGATGGGCAGTGTGAGAACAGGGTGGATTTCAGAGCCCAGTCAGTCCCCTAGAGCCAAATTGGGCGCCATTTTGCATAAGGAGGCAAAGGCAAGGAAAAGGACTGAGTATATGCTGAGTTGGGACTGAACTCATTTCTGGCTCAGTGAACTGCATCAACGTGGCATTCTACAGTACCACCCAAGACAGGTCTGGGTAGTCCTCAGACCTGACTGCCAGCAGATCAAGAACTCTAGTAGGAGCACGTCAGGTGCCATTTTGTACACTGTGGCAATAGCTTTAGGACTGCAGGGGACAACAGTGAACTGCTCATGTGCTGAGCTCGTGAGAACTCACTGAGCTCAGTGGATTGCACTGGTCCTGCAGGAAAATAATACCGACTGTGGCATCATACGGATCAAAATAGGTCCGTGTGGCACCCAGTCCTAAAGTCCAACAGGTTCCGACAAGATCAGCACCACCAACAACCTAACTATATAGGACACCTGGTGTCTCCCTAATCCTGGGACCTGCTCCAACCAGAAGTGGGAGAAAGGTTGCAGAGAAACGGTGCAGCCTTAGCACGGTATCACAGAAGGTAGAGAGTGGTAAGCCAGGAGCTGGAGCTTTAGAGACCATGGTGGAAATCTAACATAAGAACTGAGACCTGGAACTCGCTGGAGGTTGTGGCACAAGTGGCTGCAAGGAAAGAGTTGTGTACCAACTGCAATAAGTAAAATCGCATTGTAGACCTGTGGGTGACAAGGAGAAGACTCTGCTAATCAGAAGTGCAATGACCAAGAGCAAAAGAAGAGACAATAGCACAATGAATATTACTGAAAACTCCCCTGCAAAGGAGCAAAACCCTATGCCAACTTCAGAGTTAACTGAGGAAGACATCGAGAAAATGGGGCATACAGAATTCATAAAACTCATTTTAAAGCTTCTGATCAAAAAAGAGAAATACATACAAGAGTTCCAAAAATTTAAGGAAGCAATAAAGCAGATCAAGGCTGGTATATCAGAAATTAAGAACACAGTAGAGCAAATTAAAAGTACAATAGAGAGTCTCCAAAATAGAATGAAGCAAGCAGAAGAAAGAATCTCAGAATTGGAAGATATTTCCTGTCATCAGGGGGAAGCAAACAAAAAGCTGGAAGCAGAGCTGGATCAGGCCAAAAAAAGTATTCAAGACTTGAAAGACACCATTAACAAGTCAAATCTAAGAGTTATGGGAGTCCCAGAAGGTGCAGAAAGAGAAGCTAAGTTTGCAAATGTATTTAATGAAATAATAAAGGAAATTTTCCCTAATCTAGAGAAAGAATTGGGAAACAACATCCAGGAGGGGCATAGAACTCCCAACAGGCTTGATCAAAAGTGATCTTCACCAAGACACATGATCATCAAGCTCTCTTCAATTGAACATAAGGAAAAGATCCTGAAATGTGCACGTGAAAAAAAATCAATTGACATATAAAGGAATACCAATTAAACTCACAGGAGATCTCTCACAGGAAACTCTACAGGCAAGAAGAGAATGGAGTGACATATTCCAGATTCTAAAAGAAAAAAATTGTCGGCCTAGGATAACATATCCAGCAAAGCTTTCTTTCATCTTTGAAAATGAAATAAAATCCTTCCACAGTCAAGAAAGGTTAAAAGAATTTGCCTCTTCCAAACCTGCCCTACAAATGATACTTCAAGATGTTCTCTTGCCAGAGAAAAGGAATAGCACCAAACAAAACCAAAGGCAAATGGGAAGAACATCCCAGTAAAATGACAACAGAAGACTAAACCAATGAACAACCCATTCCTAAAATGACAGGACCAAAGCACCATCCATACATATTAAACCATGAATGTAAATGGCTTAAGCTCAATCAAACGTCATAGATTACTAGACTGGATTAAATAACAAAACCCATCTATTTATTGTCTAGAAGAGACACGCTTCAACAAAAATCAGCAGAAACTATATTGCAAGGGTTTTGTTGTTTTCTGTTAGTTTCATCTCTTCAAAACACTTCCTACTGATTAAATCATTCAGTGACTCGTAGATCATGTAGTAGCATCATTTTCTTCAAGAAGGTTCTTGATTTTCATTTCTTCAGCTACATGTTGGTCATTTAGTAGCATGTTATTTAACTTCATGGTGTTGTTAATTTCTTTTTTCTCCCTCATGTTGATTTTGTTGTGTGGCTTTTCATTTAAGGGGATGTATGTAGCTGTGTAATAGAGACTGTCATATCTAGTAATATGTCATTTAACTTCATGTCATTGTAAATTTCTATTTTTCTTTCTATTGTTGATTTTTTATTAAAACTTTTCATTTGAGGGGATGTACAGTAGCTGTGAAATGGAGACTAATATCCAGATGTGAGGATACAATGTAGTATGCATTTCTACTTCCAGACAAAGATGGACTTACAATGAAACTGTTCACTGTATCCTGACAATAGGATGCTGGACTCTCTGCCATTGTCCATGCCCGCAATGATGGACATATGACTGTGTATGAAGAACTATATTTTAATAATGATATAGAGGAACTAGGTGGGGTGGGGGGAGGGAATTGCAGAGGGGATAAGGGAAATGCCAGGAGCCTATGGAACTGTATCAACAAATGATAATAATAATAATAATAAAATGCAAAAAAATTTTAAGAAAATGTGAACATTACCAAAAGTAATATGCAGATTTAATGCAATTCCAATCAAATACCTATGATATTTTTCTAAGATCTAGGAAATATTCTAATATTCCCATAAAAAACACAAGGGGTCCCAAATAATTAAAGCAATCTGAAACGACAAAAACGAAATAGGAGATATCGCAATACCAGGCTTCAAGATGTACCACAGGCCATTGTAAACAAAAACGCCTTGTACTGGCATAAAACCAGACGTGAAGATCAATGGAACAGAATGAAAACCAGGCATAAGAAAGAATGAAACCTTGTTGTTTGCAACAATATGGAACCTGCTAGATACCAGTTAGATCACAAAAACAGCCAGTCTCAAAAAGACCATCATGGAGGAGTCACATACTCACAGCCTGAGGCTCTGCTAAAAGCAATGTCTTGAAAAGAATAAGAAAAGAGCAGAAAATGTCATTGGAAAATCCAGATTCCTTATCTACTGGCCTCTCACCCTGAGTGATGAATCCTGCACTTAACAACTGGAAACCACAGAGCTCCCTTCTGGATCTTTCAACTTCTCACACACACCACTTCTAGTCTTCTCTTTGTTCTGCTATGACGAAAGACATGCCCTCTGTTTGTTTCTCTCTGCCACTCTTTCGAATAAATAAATTTTATAAAAAGTGGGGGCAGGAGGCGGTAGATGGGGAGCTGTTGCAATGCAGCCAGTTAGATCACATCCTGCAATGCCAGCATCCCATGCAGCAGGCCGCCAGCTTCAACATGGCTGCTCAGCTTCTGATCCAGCTTCCTGCCTCTGCCTGGGAAATCAACAGAACACAACCCCCACTCCAACCCCCGCACTCACCAGTGGAAACCCCAACCCAGTTAGGGAGTCTTCTTAGCTCCCCAATCGGGCCTGTTCCCAACATAGATCACTTGCATGCCAGTGGTTGCTCTGAACCAGCTTGGCATAGCCCCTCCTCACCTGTATTGGCCTTTGCTTTCCATGCTGTGACCTAGTATCCCTGGCTCATGCAGACCAGTCAGTGTAAGAGTCTTGCGTGGCATGACCTGTGCTCCATCCTGATTTTTGTTCTTCCTTATAAGTTAGGTTTGCTCAGCCCTGCCCCCTTCAAGTTGTAGCTCGGCCCACCCCACATCCTATTTTAGGATGCACATTCGGGTGCTGCTGCCTTGACCTGCCCAGACTGTTGTCAGTTCCTTTACCCGTAAGTGATAGCAGGTTCCATGGTCACACCTAGCTCAGCCCATCACCACCACAACTCGCGAGCTAACCAGCAGAACTTGTATTTCCACAGGGTTGGGCCCACACTTCCCCCAGAGGATCTACCAGATCTGGTTCTCTCGCATGTTGGTTAGTGTCTTGACCCTGCCAAGTGTGGCCCATCCCCTGTTCAGCCACTCAGTCAGGTACTGGTACCTAGCACAGCCAGAGAGGCCCTTAGCCATAGCTTTCATGTGAGCTGGTGTGTGGCAGTCAGTGGTGCTCTATGCTAACAGCCCATCTTAGGATTCCTATGTGGGTTGGTGAATCAGTCTGGCCCAAATAGAACTTATGGACTCTCCCCTCCAAACCTCAGATCTCAGACCCCATGCTTGCAAGCAAGTTCAGTGACCCCATCGCTAGGGCTCACACTGAATTGATCCCTCACCTATACTCACACTAGCCTTATCCCTGAATGTCCCTACGTAGCAATTACATATCCTAAAAACCCTAGCGCTCGCTGCCAGGCAGCCAGCAGGCAGAGCCTGGTGCCAAATAGGTGCACTGGCCACCGAAATTCTAGGACTCACTCACCATGTGGCAACAGTGCCCATGGGCCAAGTCTCGGGCATTGGATCTGACCTGGCTCGGGTACTCTCCTCAAGCAGGTTGCCACCGCTGTGGAGGGCTGCTGTCATCCGAGCCACCAAGGTCGAACTCCAGTAACTCCAACTTTCAAATAACTAAAACTTTTTTTAAAAAGTAGTTGAAAGTTCTGATATTCCTGTCTTCTAATAAATACTTGTATTTTTTAAAAAGATTTTTATTGGAAAGTCAGATATATGGAGAGGAAACATAAAGAGGGGAGATCTTCTGTTTGATGATTTACCCCTCAAGTGACCACAATGGCTAGAACTCAGCGGATAAGAAGCCAGGAGACAGGAGCTCTTCCAGGTCTCCCACACTGGTGCAGGATCCTAAGGCTTTCCCAGGCCACAAGCAGGGAGCTGGATGGGAAGCAGGGCTATTGGTATTAGAACTGGCGCCCATATGGGATCCCGGCAAGGACTTTAGCCACTAAGCTACTGTACTAGTTCCAAATACTTGTATTTCAAAATAAAACTGCAACATTACTTTTCATAATCAAGAGTACTTTTTAAAAATTGTGGAAAGTAGAACTGATATTTATATCAGGTTGAAAATAATTTAAAACTCATAATTTTTAATGACACATATTTCATTAACTTTTTGAAGATTCCTAATACGCCTAGTGAGAAATAAATAACTACAGCTTGATACTGGTCATTGCCTCTCTAAGGCACGGAGGAATAAATCATTTAGAAGCATATATTTTCAAATTTGAGAGCAGCCCAGTGAGATGGCTAAGTGTCTAAAGTCCTCACCCTGTATGCACAGGGATCCCATATGGGTGTTGGTTTGTGTCCCAGCTACCCCACTTCCCACCCAGCTCCCTGCTTTGGCCTGGGAAAGCAGTCGAGGACGGCCCAAAGCCTTGGGATCCTGTGCCCACGTGGGAGACCCGGAAGAAGCTCCTGGCTTTGGATTGTAGCAGCTCTGGTTGTTGCAGTCAGTTGGAGAGTGAACCACTGGATGGAAGATCTTTCTGTCTCTCCACCTTTCTGGAAATCTAAGAAAAGTAAATCCTTACAAAATGTTTATTTGAGAGGCAGAAAGTTTTCCTGTCTGCTGGTTCATGCCCCAAATGCCCTAATGTCCAGGACGAGGTGAGGCTTAAGCCTACTGTCAATCATCCAACCCAAGGCTTCCCCTGGGTGGCAGGATCCTTGGGCCTCCCAAGGTGGACAACAGCTGGAAGTTACACTGGGAGCACGGACGGGAGGAAATCCAGGCCATTCTATGTGGGATGAAAGCGTTATGAATTCTCAAATTTTTATCTTTTTGATCATTCTATTATGTTTCTACAGAAGAAAAATGTTTAGATTAAATCTAACTTTTTTTGACCATTGTGCTCTATCAGCAAGCATTTCTGAATTTCATTATCTTCAACATTATTACTACCAATTTATCTATATGCAGCTACATTAGAATTCTGACAAATGACGAACAAATTTGGATGCCCCTGGGTGGCTTGTCTCCAGTAAGATGTGACCACACCAGCATTTCCAATTTCCCTAATTGGTACCCAGACAGTTTTTGCAACCTTTTCAGACAATGTGACCGTGGAGAAGGGCATTTAGGAAAGAAGAGACGGGAAAGGGGTACCCGATGGCCCAAACTGTCTAGAGACAGTTTCTATATGCTGATGCTCCTCAAGGTCATAGACCCTGGGAAGTCCCCTCTGCGTTCTTCCCAAACATCCTTTTCCTGTTGCAAAGCTGAAGACCCATCAGCTACCACAGCCTTAACCTCGCTTTCCTTTCCAAATTTCTCTTTCCACCCACGTTTCCCTCATCTGGAAAACCCTTGCACGTGCTCTAGCTGTTCACAGCCAAAGTTCTTGTAAGCATTTCCTGGTCACTGTCCCTTCTTCTCTAGGGGCCTTCTATTCCACAGCCCGCTGCTCCGGGGCCACCAACCAGGGACCCACTGAAGCAGGGTTCTTATCTGCAGGGCACGTCCCCGCTGCCTCGGTCCTCCCCTGCTCTGTGGCTGTGACCCTGTTGCCCCATTAGTCAGGAGCTTGCCTCCCAGAACTGCCACCTCACTGCACGTGGGCCCTCCGCCCTGCACAGCTGCTGCCACTTAGTGTCCCTGGCAGCCTCCTCTTCCTCCCCCACCCTGTGAATGTTCGGGAACGCTCAGACTCCGCCCGGGCTGTTTCTCGCCCTGCCGATGGCCCCGCTGTGGGCTGCTTTTCATCCCGAGTCAGAGTAGTCATCGCAGACATCCACCGTTTAAGAGGAAATGCTAAGAACAAACTGCTCGCCAAGGCACGGCGCCACCCATCTGCCCGCCACTCTGTCCAAGTCAGTGCTGGGCTTAGGACCTAGGCTCCGGGGTCAAGCCAAAGCAGAAAAGTGTGTACGATCTGAAAACCTTTCATTGCTCATTCTGTCTCCTCTTGCTGCCATTCAGGACTCAAGAGAGCCCAGATCTGCTCTCTGATAAACCACAAACCTCTTGGATTGTTCAACGACTGCCCAGAGTCCCAAGCCCCTGGAATCCTCCCTGGTAACTCCAAGGAGAGGCCCTCTCTGCACAGCCTCACAGAGGCGACAGAGGACAGCCATCCAGAGGCAGTGTCCTGCTGCTCATCGAAGTCTTCACCGTGGCCTGAGAGCGCCCGGAGCTTGGAGAGCCATCAGGGCCAAGATCCAGCAGAGCGCAAGCCAGCGTGGCTGCCCAGCGTGCGGCCAGCAGAGAGCGCCGGTGTGCCAGAACGAAGGCCACCTGCGCTGGAGAGGGCAGGGGGACAGGCTGCACACTGCGCAGCCGCCAGCGGAGCCAGCCACCAGCTCCCAAACGGAAGGCTGCGTGCAAACAGCAGGGCCTCCAGGCTCCAGCCGGTCCTCTACCACTTACACCTCCCTTGATGAGCAGAGCCAGGTACCTGGTCCAGCTACCTATGCTCAGTGGGACCCAGGGTCTCTGGGTCTGAAAGTAAGGCGGGTGCCCTCCCACCTGTTGTAGTCAGGGAGCCTTCAAACCGGGTCCTCAACTTCAGCTGTCGCCTTAGTCTGCTTTTCCTTGCTTTAAAACACCGGGAGGGGTCTCTGGGGGGAAGAACAAAGTGTGTTTCAGCTTACAGTTTGGATGTAGCCACAGTTCAGGGCCTGGCTGCCCCTGGAGTTAGAGTCGAGGTAGGAAGCTGGTCTTGGCAGGTGCGAAGGCACACACTTCTGGTGAAGCAGGAAGCAGAACGAGGAGAAGCTAGCCTGAAATGAGCCCCAACCAACCAACCCTGAGCCAATCCTCCCAGGGCCCGCCCCCAGTGACTCAAAGACCGCCCCCTGACCCCTTAGCCCTGGTGTTGCCACAGGTGGTTGGATCACCACTCTTAAGCCATCAACTATTAAGACATCAGCGTAGAAACATCTGCACAAATTGGAGGGAAGCAAGTCCTAGTGTCGCCATCACAGATGGGCAGCGAGATGGGCGGCCGGGCTGGTGTGGTGTTGGCCATTTCACTGCTCCTAGCGTGGAAGGGCAGAGGCCATTCAACCCAGACGTGCAGGGAGGTGACACCTGAGAGGGGGTGGCTTCTTCCAGTGTCTGTAATCACAGAGCTCCTAGACGGGGGCTTTGGAGTGATTTTGTTCTAACACCCTTTGGCTTAACCACCGCTGAAAACCTCCCGGTCTCTCAGCCTAATAATCTCCATATTAACATCAGCTGGGGCATCACTCAAGGTTTGATCAGAGCAAAAGAACTCCTGGAGACAGATATTTAAAGATAATTTAACCGAACTGGCTTATGCCATTGTGAGGCTGACGAGACCCAAAGTAAAATCTGTGGCCAGGAACCTTGGACACTCTGTCCACAGTAGGGTGTCTCATAGCAGGGTGTGCCCACAGTAGGGTGTGTCAAGTAGGGAGCCCCTGCTGTTCTTGTAAGGCCTTTAAAGGCCTGAAGAAGACGCTTCGCTGAAAGGCAATTGATGGATTTCATTCCATCTACAAAACCGCGTGCTCAGCAACACCAGGTTCCTGTGCGCTTCAATGGCTGGGGGCAGTAGTCATGCTGGCATATCAAAACTGAAAGCATTTTAAACGGAGCTGCCTAGACCTTACCCAAGACTAGCTGAATCTCAACTTTAAGGGGGTGGAGCCTAAACACCATGGGTTTTAATCCCTTAAATTGTTCTTCTTTTTAAATGTTAATTTGAAAGGCAGAGTTACAGAAAGAGTGGGGGCGACACAGAGAGAGAGAGAGAGGGAGAGGGAGAGGGGGAGAGAGAGAGAGAGAGAGAGAGAGAGAGAGAGAGAGAGAGAGAGAGATCATGCTTCCATTCGCTGGTTCACTCTCCAAATGACCACCATAGCTAGGGGTGGCTCAGGCGGAAGCCAGGAGCCTGGTACTCTGCTCAGGGCTCCTGCATGGGCTGGGATGCAAGCATTCAGGGCATCGCAGGGAGCTGGATGAGGGATGGAGCAGCTGGGTCTCACCTAGCAGTTTTCTTCTGGACCGCTTTGCTTTGCCAGCTCCCTTGGCAGCTGCGGCTGGCACAGGATGCAGTTCTCTCACTATTAGACTCTTCTGCAACCTCCTGGGATGAGGGCAGGAGGGCAGCCTCACGCACCTAGAGTCAAGAAGCGCATTTGCACCTGCTGGAGAAGAAATTCAGAAATTGGGCACAGCTTGACATGTTGAAGCCACTGTGGAGCCAGGACGGCATTTTCACATGAGATTACCAAATGTTTGCTGAAAATCAACCTGCCCTGATGGGTAGTAGTCAAAACGGGAGCAGGGAGAGATGATTCTGTAGCTGCCTCATGACAGAGATTTGATACCTGGGGGGTGAACAGTGGGATATTGGAGAAGGACAGTTCTTAGCTCAGAGTCATCTCACTCTGCCTCTGGATCAGGAAAACATCATCTTGAACTGCAGGCTCCTTCAGGAACTCACACATAATTCTGAAAGCAGACCTCGAGTTTCTCCCAGGGATACAGCCATTCATTATTCCTGTCAGATGTGCCTGTCTCTTCCATGTCTTTGGAATATTCCATGGTGAGGAATTTTTTTTTAAAAAAAGATTTATTTATTTTTATTACAAAGTAAGATCTATACAGAGAGGAGGAGAGACGGAGAAGAAGATCTTCCGTCCAAAGATTCACTCCCCAAGTGACTGCAATGGTCAGTGCTGCGCCGATTTGAAGCCAGGAGCCAGGAGCTCTTCCAGGTCTCCCACACGGGTGCAGGAACTCAAGACTTTGGGCCGTCCTCGACTGCTTTCCCAGGCCACAAGCAGGGAGCTGGATGGGAAGCGGGGCTGCCAGGGTTAGAACTAGCGCCCTTATGGGATCCCGGTGCCTTCAGGGGGAGGACTTTGGCTGCTAGACCACCACACCGGGCCCATGGTGATGCCTTTGTTCATCCTGGTTTGACATACTTCTCCAACCTCGATCCTCACCCCATGCTTTCTCTGCCTGCCTGTAGCCCAGCCTCTGAAGCCCAGCCTCCTGCCCTGGCCAACACCCCTCCTAACAGGCACAGAGTCCTTCCCCTGGTACCATGGGCAATGCATTTCATCTCAGAATCAGAAATTTAGGGACTAAACACCACCCCAAACCTGCAAAGCATCTCATTTCTCCCATATCAATCCATCATGAATATTTATGTATGCTTGTGTTTATCTGAATGAGTCAGTTCCCAAGACAGCAGATCAAAACCATGTTTGAGAAAAATCGCAAATTTACTAAAATTTTAAGACATTTTGCTACCTTGTAACGCTCTTCAGATCCCTTAAAAACATTATTAAATGGCCTGGCATGGTGGCTCAGTGGCTAAATCCTCACCTCACAAGTGCTGGGATCCCATTTGGGTGCTGGTTCGTATCCTGGCTGCTCTATTTCCCATCCATCTCTGGCCCAGGAGGGCAGTGGAGGATGGCCCAAAGCCTTGGGATTCTGCATCCACATAGGAGACCTAGAAGAAGCACCTGGCTCCTGGCTTTGGATCAGCTCAGCTCCAGCTATTGGCAGCACTTGGGGAGTGGATCAATAGACTGCCTTTCCAAATAGAAAAAAAAAATCTGAAAATCTGCCTTTCCAATTAGAATAAAAATAAATTAGAGTAAAATAAATCTTTGAAAAAAATACATATCATTAAAGGGCCAGTAATAGAAGCAAGAGGCTACTCACAGCCTTCTCTGGTTACTAATATTTCTTATCTGAAAATAACTAATTTAATCTGCTTTACGAAAGCGGGGTCTAGTCTTTTTCTACTTAGCTTCATTGTTTCAGCCCCTTCTCATCCAAATTTCAAAGCATCTGTCACACCCCCAGGGTGCCTGAGCAAAATACTGCCTGAGAATGCCAGGAGCTGCTGAATTCAGAGGCCTGCCTGGCGTCCAAACCAGGTGAGCATGACAGCCAGCGAAGCCCATCGCCAGTGTCCTGTCACCAAGCCACCTGTTACCACAGGGTCACTACTGGTGACTGCTAATGCTCAGTGTGTCTTTGCTGTCATCATTTCACACAAACTCAAAACCATAAGCCTAGGCTTGCCAGTTAGGCCTGACCCGGGTTTGAAGTCTCCAAAGCAGATCTGTGCTCAGCCCCATAGGGTGCTGCCTGGGGATTATGGGGAGCATGTGGAGCCTCAAGTAATTGGACCAAAGCAGCCCCAGGTGGGCCTTCTGGGGGCAATTGAACACAGATAAAGCCTCAGCCTGCCTGGCAGGTCTTCCTGATTAGGTGCTCTGGAAACTGTCAGAACCATCCCAGTTCTACTGCTTCAGATCATACTGAATTCTAGAAAAGGAACAGGTTAGGAAAAGACCATCCTTCCTTACCAGGGTGGCAACTTGGTCCCTGCTCATATTCAGCTGTGTTTCCCCAGGTGACCACTTTGAGGGTGGCAACTTGGTCCCTGCTCATATTCAGCTGTGTTTCCCCAGGTGACCACTTTGCACAACAAGGGATGTTGGACCACTGAGCTTCATTCTCTCTCCTTGCCCTAACTGTCCCAGGGCAATGGGTGACCACTTGCCTTAGAGGGAAGTCCATGCCAGGTGCCCCTGCACTGCCTGCACAGGCAGGGAATGGCTGTTGTTTTCTGTTTGGTTGTTTCCTTGGCCAGGCTCTAAGGAGCACAGACTCGAAGCTCAAACCATCTCAAGCTCCCCTCGCTGTGCAGTGGGAGTGCTGGGAAGAGTTCAGTGAAGCCTGAGGGGGAGAACTCAGTGACTTCTAAAAGGCTCTGGCCATTGCTTGGGTTCTTCATGCTTCCATCTCGTGTACCTGTCTGGGAAGGTGGGCCTAAGCGATGTCCCCTGGGAGGGTGGGACCATCTCCAAAGGTCAGGTGGGAGGAGAGGAGGCCCAGGACAGCTGCCAAGAGCAGGCTAAGAGCTGTCTTCCCCTTCTCCTTGGGCAGTAGTGGGCCAGGGCTCAGCATGGCTCAGGGCATGGACATTGTGGCACCTCGGAGGAGAAGACTCCCCACACACTTGAGTCCCCTCCCACATCCCTTCTGAGAGCCATTCCAGCCCTTTCCCTACAACTACTCCCCAAGCTCCCGCCAGGCCTTTGTCCCCTGTCCCGTCCAGCAGGACAGTCAACGGGGGTCGCAACCAACCTAGGAGACAATGACTGGACAAGAGACACAAAGAATGGACAGCAAGACAGAATGTCTGATCAAGCTGTCAGTTTATTATTTTCAATTGAGGAATTTTATATTCTTCAGTATCTAAGGCTCTGGGAGGGAAGGAGAAACTGGGACGCAAGCCATGGTCTCAAGACCGATTGTTCTTGAGCAGCCACCATATCAACAATAGTAACCACTATATCAATAATAGTGTAGGTACAAGATGTTGGCAGGTAGAGCATAAATCACATTCTGAAACAGTTGCTAGAAACAATTGAAACTAAGCGTGTGATTAGTTTCATAACCTCTTTCCCAAGCATCTAGCCAACCGGGGGTTTTCCACTGGCCTGTAGTTCTATATTCAAAATGGCTTCAGTGTGGCTATAGTACACGGCTCCTGACAATCCCCTGTGTCACATTGTTCTGGAATCAGTAGGTAGTGGGAGGGTCGGAGGAAAAGAGAATCCAGGGGGAGACGTGAGGGTTGCCTCAGGGCCTGAGACCTTGGCAAGCCAAGTCCTTCTCCTGCCTGGCCTGAGTTCTTTGCCTCCAGATCACTCCCTATTGCCTGATGGGCCCATGAATCGGGGCCACCCCAAGGCTCTCTGATCTCAGCTGTGGCTCCCTGCTGATCGGGCAGGTGTCTGCAACACAGGCATGGTGCCATCTTGTGGGTCACAGAGACAGCATGTGCACCTCTTCCATCTGGCGAGGAGCACACGTTGTGTGGGTTGGTGTTGAGGGGAGGAGGGGAGGGGAAGAAGGCTGTAGTTTGTAACATTCTCCAAGAGCCCTTTCAGCTGGGCCCTCATTCCGGGACCTTGGCACCACCCCAGGGAAGAGAAGCATTTGCTTTGGCTCCGGAACACTTCCTACTCAGGCCCAAGCCCCCAACGTATGGGACAGGATTGTGCACCATAGTCCTCCACTGCAGAGAGATGGAGACTGGGACCGGCACGCCATCAGGAACCTCCCGTTCTTATTCAATGGATCACTCCCCCTGCTGACATGCAGGTTTAAAGGAGTTGTCCAACTAAGGAACATTGTAGGAGAAGTCCTTGCCTGTTGGATCTTTGGAGAACTTCACCAACATTCATATTTTCCTTGAGGTTTTTTTGTTGCTGCTGTTTTTCCTCTCCAGCATGACAGAAGATGTCGTGTTCATTTTGGGAGTCTTCCAAAGATGTGTGATTATGATTTTTTGCAAATCAAGAAATCCATTTGTTTTCCTCAGGCGTGGTCAGGGGAGGATGTGGCCATGCTGCTTTAGCTCACAGCACTTGCTAAACATGAACAAATCAGTCAATTAATTTACTCTCTTATTTTTGACAGGGAAAAGAGAGGTGACTTGCTGGTGTTCCTCCCCCTTCCACATCCACCCCCAGAAATGTGCCGAGTGCTCGGCTGCTGTTGAAGGCAAGCAGCTCTGCTGGTTCTTTTCCCATTTTTCCACTCAAGGAAACACAGAGGACATTGTGAGTCAGACACCTGCAAGGCTGGCCCTCCATCACTGCTGGTGGAACTATCCCCCTGCAGGCACACCCCTGCCCAGAAGCAGACCCGGAGCTGGCCTTGCTTGGAACTACACTGTGGGCTGGGACCAGCTGGGGCCGGCTGTGTGGATGACAGCTCCAAGCTCTAGTTTTGGTTAGCCATGGCCATGTATTAACTTACTCAGGTTTTTTTTTTCTTCTTAAGGCAAAGCAACTGGAATTAGGCTTCAATGTTGGTTGCTTTATGACTGTACATACTGGTTTCTGCTTATTTTGGGCATTTTCATGTTTTCATCAGTTTTAGTTGGGATGGAACTGAGCCCTACAATGTGCTTTCAGGGGACTTGATGGCAATTAATTCACTGTCTGATCCTTCTGCAGGCTTCATATTTGTTGCTTACATTTCTTTTTTTTTTTTTTTTTAAGATTTATTCACTTTATTACAGTCAGATATACAGAGAGGAGGAGAGACAGAGAGGAAGATCTTCTGTCCGATGATTCACTCCCCAAGTGAGCCGCAATGGCCGGTACGCGCCGATCCGAACCCGGGAACCTGGAACCTCCTCCAGGTCTCCCACGCGGGTGCAGAGTCCCAAAGCTTTGGGCTGTCCTCGCAGGGAGCTGGATGCGAAGTGGAGCCCATATGGGATCCCGGGGCGTTTAAGGTGAGGACTTTAGCCGCTAGGCCACGCCGCCGGGCCCTGTTGCTTACATTTCTGCATAGGATAAAATCCCTATAAACACACTAACCTATTGTAGGTTAATAGTTTGAAAAAAAACATTCTGCACAATATTTTTAGTGGAGTTTCCTTAAAATTTTTTTTTAATTTTACTTATTTGAAGAGCTAAGTTACAGAGAGAGAGAGAGAGAAGGGGAGAGAGAGAAAGAAATCTTCTATCTGCTTTTTCACTCCCTAGTCACAATGGCTGGGGCTGAGCCAGCAGCCAGGAATACCTTCTGGATTTGCCATATGAGTGACAAGGTCCCACGAACTTGGGCCGTCTTCCTCTGTTCTCCCAGGAGCATTAGCAGGGAGCTGAATTGAAAGTAGAGCAGACGGGACTTGAACCAGCACTCATGGAATGCTGGCATCATAGACGGCAGATTAGCGTGTCCAGTAGTGCTCCCTGGAATGGGCCAAATGACCCCTCTCGACTGTATCTGGTTAGCAGCAGGGTAGGCTTTGGAGCATTTACGGACCATCCCCAACTCACCTTTGGCTCTTTAGGATTCTCCAGCTTGATATACATGTCACAGTGTACCCATGCAAACTTTCTGCTTCTCATTTTCAGCACAGTATTCAATCCCATGAGCTAGCCAACACTCTACCAGAAAATAAGGTAGTTTTTTCCAAGGCTCAAGCAATTGTTTTCACCATGTTTAAGATTGGTTAAACCAAGTTGTATATAAAATACATTTTCAACATAAGGTGTTTTCAGCTGACCATGGATTTATCAACTCAAAAACCTGCTGTTAAGGAGGGGGCTAAGGAGGGTCTGTGTAAACTATCTTACTACACTGGACTTGTTCCGCTACTAATTTCTCTCCTTGGATGAACTCACAGAGAGCAAGGATTTGGAATACTTTAACCTCATTTCCCCAACGTCCAGCACAATGCCCTGCACCTACCAGGAGACAATAGTTACTTGTGCTTGAATAATCCACGCTAATCAATGATACCAGCACTCTTTTTTTTCCCCAAGAGGCTACTCCAAGGAGAAGGGCTGTGTGTGTGTGTGTGTGTGTGTGTGTGTGTGTGTGTGTGTGTGTGTGTGTTGAGGGGGTAGTACAATGGAGCAGAAAGCAAATACACAGCTTTTAGGTCTGCTCTTCCACTGGAGTTTGCTTCTCTGCCCTTCCGTCTATACCTGCTGCTGGGACACGAATTTGCAACTGAATATCACTAAGAGGAAAGTCAGTCTTTGTCCTCAGCAGCCAAGTGGTCAGTGGGTCAGTTACCCCGTCCAACACCACCCATATAAATACACCAGTGCTTCCTCTTCAACTGCCTGGCTTAGGCAAGGCATGGGCAGGACCTCATGGCCCTTCCATCCAAACTTCTCAAGTGTGGCTTTGTCTGCATGTAAGCAAGCACCGTGAAATGGGGGAGCCTTCCCCTTTGCCATGCTTAAGAGCGCATGCGTTGGCGTTCAGTCTTTCTCTCCCTGGAGGAGGTTGCAAACATGGGGTGGGGGAGAGGGCGCTGGGGGAAGGGCAGAGCAGTGAGGCAAGAGCAATAGCAGAGCCTTTCAGGCTTCCTCCAGAGACCCTCAAACTGACAAACAGGGTCTTGTGTGCGTAAGAGGGCAAAGAAGAGGCAGACACTTGCATTTAGGTTATTGATCTTGATAAAATCTTCTCAATGAATCAAGCAGCTATTTGATACTTAAGGAAGTTGAACTCAGCCTGGGTGCTAATGATACAATTGTCTCTTGCATGAGGGCTCACATATGTCAAGAGAAGAATCACAACTTCTTTCTCCCATGACTTGTGACAGAAATTAGCCTTTTTCCCCCCCCCAATTAGGAATGTAAACAACCATTGCCAGGAATAGCACTGTCGTTGGAGACTGCTCCCAGCTGGGCTGGGACTTAGTTCTCGTCTCCACCCATGAAAGTGTTCCAGGAGACGTAGGTACAAATGACCAGGAGAGCAGGATTTACTGAAAGGCATAACACATTGAGCCAGGAGTGCCAGCCACCTAGGGAGAGAGCAGCAACTAACAAAGATTTTGGGTCTTCTTTTTATATGATTTTGGGTGGCATCTTGGGCAGCATTGAAATGAATATCCAAGTAGGGCAGGATTTGGAGCAGGGCTTTCACACATGTGGCAAAATCCAGGGAATATCTTGGTGTCTGGTGCATGATGGGAGAGGAGGTGCTGATGGTGCGTGATGGGGAATAAGGTTCAGGTGCATGATGGGAGTGGGTATGCTTAGTCGTCCACCAAGTTGGAGATTTTCTTGATGGCAGAAGCGTGGCAGCTGGGTCTGCCTGGCGTGGGCAGGGCTTGGAGTGGAGGTAGGCTGCACCTGTGGGTTTGATAGCAGTTGTCAGATAGTCACCCCTCACTGGCTGCCTCCCTACAGCAGTGCCATCAGGGAAGTCACCAGCACACGTCACAGGTATTTTCATATCACTTCATGATGCTACAGATACTCCACCAGGGTCTTTCCTCCTCCTCACTACTTAAAAATTACGGAGCTATGGGACCTGCTGCTACAGCTTGTTCTTCAAGCATTCCTAAGAAGGACATTCATACAATTCACATGTGTTGGAGATCAAGGGGCAATGGACGTGCATTTGCTATGTATTCATGTGGCAGGGGCTCCCATGATGAGGAGGTAGGATCAGGGGATGCTGGAGAGGGGGAACAGCTGGTGATGAGGCACGGAGGATGGGAGCATTGCTGGCCCAGGGCAGACATTAAGGTGTGGAGAACTTTCTCCTTTCCCTGCCTTTTCATTCTCTTCCGGCCTCAGAGTCCTGGGCACACCGCCCAGGGAGGGTTACCTTCTTTTCCAGGCCACTGACTCAAAGGCAGTTCTCTGGCAAGATCCTCGTAGACACACCCTAACACAAGGTTTCCCTCCTCTCTCGGCACCCCATGACCCAGGCCATTTCACACAAAGAACCAATTGTCACACTCCATCACTGACTTTTAAAGATTTATTTTATTTGAAAGAGTTACAGAGAGAGACAGTGAGAGGTGAGACAGCAAGAGAGAAGTCTTCAACATGGTGGTTCACTCCCCAAATGACCACAATGGCCAGAACTAGGCCAGTCTGAAGCCGGGTGCTTCTTCCACATTTCCCACATGGGTGTAGGGGCCCAAGGCCTTGTCTGATCCTCCATGGATTTCTCAGCTATCAAATAGCTGGATCAGAAACTGAGCAGACGTGACACAAACCGGCATCCATATGGAATATGGGAGCCACAGGAGGAGGATTAGTACGCTATGCCACCATGCCAGTCCCTTAAACAATGTTTCTATTACAGTTGTTCCAGTGTTGCTGGCTTCCTGGTAATTCTATACATTTTAGGTTACGCATTTTTAAACATTATTCCGAGGAAAGATAGCGAGGCTTCCCCAAACAGTGAAAAGAGGTCATGGCCCATGAAACCAACTCTGACACGTGGCCACCCAGCCTTGGCTCAGCCACTTTTATGGTGGAAGCAGAGGCTTCTCGAAACAGCACACTCTCTGCTGCATTGCCCTTTGGATTGAACTTCCCCTTTTTGTGGCTGACTCCACCCGGGAGCTGACCACCACAAGCACCTCTGGTTTGCACCAGCTCTGTCTGCAGGCAGTCCAGGGGAGGGAGCCTGTGTGGAACAAGGGGCTTCTTGGTTAGGGAAGCCTTAGTGGAAATGGCTGAAAAACAATAAACCTAGAAACCAGATCAGGTGTCTCAATGCACATGGATTCCGTCACCTTAAACTGTCTGTGCTCTGAGCAAATGGTAGTATTTTATCATTCTGTTTAAAAGTGATTCTATTTACTTGAAAGGAAGAATTACAGAACCAGTGAGCAAAAGGTCTTCCACCTGCTGGTTCACTCCCCAAATGGTTGCAATGGCCAGACCTGGTCCAGGCTAAAACCAGGAGTCTGGCATTCCGTCCAGGTCTCCCAGATGGGTGCACATGCCTATGAACTGAGCCATCATCCACTGCTTTCCCAGACCCATCAGCACAGGACTGGATAACAAATGGAGCAGCAGGGACTGGAACTGGTGCTCATGGATGCCAGTATCACAGACAGTGGCCTAACCCACTGCACACAATGCTGAACCCGGTTTCAATAGAAAGGCCATAATCCCAATGTATTAGGACTACTGCTTGGTCAAGAGGTTGAGTGGGACTCCATTCGTGCTAATGTGCTGCCTGGGCCAAGATATTTTAAAATGTAAAGCACTTACATGTCTTAGAAACGTTAAATCCAAATATTTATGATGTGAGAAATGGAGCAGTAGAAAGATCTATTTTTTAAAGAAGCTCTGGGCAGCACATTTAAAAGAACATGGGCTGGGGCCTGGTACAGTGGCCTAGCGGCTAAAGTCAATGCCTTGAACATGCCAGGATCCCATATGGGTGCCGGTTCTAATCCCAGCAGCTCTACTTCCCTTCCAGCTCCCTGCTTGTGGCCTGGGAAAGCAGTCAAGGACAGCCCAATGCTTTGGGATCCTGCACCTGCGTGGGAGACCTGGAGGAAGTTCCTGGCTCCTGGCTTCAAATCGGCACAACACTGACCAAGGCAGTCATTTGGGGAGTGAACCATCGTATGGAAGATCTTCCTCTCTGTCTCTCCTTCTCTCTGTATATCTACTTTGCAATAAAAATAAATAAATCTTAAAAAAAAAAAAAAAAGCATGGGCTTGGGAGTCAGCAGCGCCTGACTGTGCCACCTAGTCACCTAATGTGGCACTATTTGCTGAACCCAGAGACATTCAAATGCCTCGCCTGTGTAACAGAGATGATCACCTCATCAACCCAAAGGTTGTGACTGTCACACTGGCGAGGGAGACGCTGGAGGTGAACAGGAGCAGGACTAGGCCCCAGTGTGTGCATTGTGAGGCCATCCTTGAGACAGCAATCGCTGGGACCAAGGCTCACATCTTGGGCAATTCCTGCAAAGCAATGTCTTGTGCTATTGTTGCTACCCAGACTGTTCTGCCCTTTTCTGCTCATCGACTACCAAGCCTGTTCTGCCCTTATCTGCTCATCGACTGCCAAGCCTGGAATGCAGCCCACAACTATAGGTGAACTTCATCCATAATAAATTTTACAAGTGTACAAGAGCTCTTCAGAAATATTATCAAAAAATAATTTTGGTGCAGAAGTTTCTGAGACCCATGTTTTTTTTTCATAGTACATATTTTCTGTGACTTCTTTTGAAGGCCTTTCATATTATTATTTTTATATGCTTTATAAGATTAGAAAACAGGAGATAGGATCAAGAGCGATCCTGAAACCTCTTAACAGGAGGTCATGTGCACAGAGTGGGGGTGGGGGACCCCAGAGTGGAGCAGGTGGACAGGAGGAGGCTTGTATCCCAACCCCGGAGACTCCCGGATCCTCACCAAGGACTGTCAGTACGGGCACCAAGGACTACATCCCAACTGCCAAGGAGAACACGGGGAATTGGAGTGCCTTCAGAGGCCGAGAACTCTGAGGTCATCCACTCCAGTTTGAATCTCCCACATGGGATGGAGGAGCCCAGATCCTTCCTCGCAGGATCCAATGTCATCAGAACAACAGCCAGGAGCCCTGAGCGGTCCGCAGAAACAGAACAGTAAACTTCCTTTGGGACTAGGGAGAGGAGCTTTCTCTGGTCCTTACTTAGCTCCAACTTTGGATCCCCACCCTCTCTTACAATGACCATCAAGGTCGCTCCAGAGCCCCCCCCCCAAAACACACACACACACACACACACACACACACACACACACAAATTAGAATAGATAGGCAGAAAACAAGGAAAGCTTAGAACCAGACAGGAAATGGTCAGCATGGACTCAAACATACCTTACTAGGTAGGACACAAAGATTAATTACTCCTCACTAAGGTGTTGAAGATCTCTGCACACCCCTTCTAAAACTGTTCTGCACCTCAATTGTTGACATAGTCCTTGTTAGAGTTATAAAACAGTTTAGACTATCCTAAATTTTGCCAAGTTCAGTAAAAATTATGCTTCAACACTATAAACTGCTAAATACTAAATGAAAATAGACACAAGACAGCTGAATAGTACCGTATAGCCATTTTAAGGTGTATAGCAGCCGGTTCTGTGTATAAACTAAAATTGAAATGTCAATGAAGTAGTCACAGGATGTGGTTAAGAACTTGCATTTTTTAAACATATTGGTTACTCAATACCATGTAAATTAATTCCATAACATTGTAAATTGTTGTTGATGTTATGTTGTGGCTTTAAATTGATCGGGATGATATTCTGCCAGTTCTGTCTTTAGACCAGAGATGGTCTCCCCAAGAAACTGTTGAATTTATCTGGACAATAAGATGCTGGACTCTATGCTTGGTATACTCTTGCAATGAAAGAATCTTGACTGAATTTGCAATGTAATACAGCAACAAGGTGGAGGAATCCACCAGTGGGGGAGGGTACAGGGAGGAGTGGGAGGATTCCCAGAGCCTATGAAACTGTGTCACATAATGCAATGTAATTAATAAAACATATATATTAAAAAAAAGAAAACAGGAAATAAGAGCAAAATTAAGTTTAGCTTTAATAGTGTTACCTTGTTAAAGGAACCCTGAGCGTATGACCTATCACTAAACCGAAAACACCACTTCACATGAGAGCACTGTGATCATGCATGCCTCCTTCTGAAAGCCTTGACTTACATCTGGTTGTGACTGGAAGATCCAGTTATATTAGTGTGTGCTTGGTTTCATTTGCATACTTTATTTTCAAAGTTAAAGACAATTTTTATGAAAAGAGACACACTCACACACACCTTCTATTTGTTGAGTCATTCCCCAAATAACTACAACAGCTTAGGGTAGACCGGGCTGGGGCTGGTCCCATGCTGAAGCAGCCAGTTAAACATCCACTTGCAATGCCAGCATCCCGCACAGGGGGGCGCCAGACTCAATCCTGGTTGCTCAGCTTCTGAGCCAGCTCCCTGCTTCTGTGCCTGGGAAACCAAAAAATGATGGCCCAAGAGCTTAGGCACCTGCCACTCACATGGGAAGCCCAAATGGAGTTCCTGGCTCCTGGTTTTGGCCTGGTCCCACCCTGGCTGTTGTGGCTATTTGGGAAATGAACAAGTAGATGGAAGATGTTTTTCTCAGTCTCCTCTCTGTGTCACTCTCTCTTCCAAACTAATATATACTTTGAGAGTGATGCTCCTTCATTTCTCTACATCCTTTTTAAAATAAGCAACAGATCATATCAGAAGGCTGTGGGCTGCTGAGTGGGAGGGGCTCCAGGGAGAGTCAGAAATTACAAGTAAACCATCTGATGATGTGCTTAGGCATTTAAGCCAGTGGATGGCATAAACAGTGTGGTGGGGGTGGAGAGAAGCCCTTGATGCACCACTGAGAAAAAAAGAGGGCAGTTCTAAGTCCAGGAAAGACAGTTTTTTGCATAAAGAAGACATGACCATGGTGGATTACTTAGATTTTTCAATGAATATTATTTATGGGAATGCACCAATATTGATACTGCATGGATTTAACTAAGAGTGGAATAAAAAGGGCAGCGAGGCTACAGGATAAGGGAATACTAACTTGTCTAATGGAAAATCAGCAGATAATTTCCATGTGTTAAAGAACTTGCCCTTGGCTTATTGCTTCAAGGTGTGGCTGTTAGTATATAAAGCAGCTGAACGATTGATTGACGGTGGGTTCCTAGCGGGTCCCAAGATGGGGGAGGAGCTGGCAAGGCCAGGGACAACTGGTTTTTGTTATAAACCATTCAGAATGATTTCATTTTCTTTGGTGAGAGAGAGGGAGGGAGAGAGAGAGAGAGAGAGAGAGAAAAGAGATTGATGAGAGCAACATGTATAAGGTAGAAAGGCCATGAACTAGCAGCTAGCATTTCCGAAGCTCACATTTTCAAATGGCAATGCTGGTGTCTGCAAACTAACACTGTGATTCAAAGGAAAACATTTATACTATCCCCCATGTGGTTAATTATCAGAGCTAAAAGTGATCAGAAGTGTTAATAACTACAGGACTATTTACATTACCTACCAGAAACAGATACGACTCTCAGAAATCACAGTGTGCACCTGCAGCTTCACTTCCTTTCCTCTCTGCCCTTCATCTCGTAGCCGCTGACCCCAGGTTCCCTTCAACACCTCTGCTTCACTCCTGCTCCTCTTGCAAGTCCTCCACCTACCTACCCGTGGAAGCTTTACTTCATTTTACACCTCCGCCTTGGTCATGCAGCCACGTCTTGAGAACGGGAAGGAAGCCAGAATCCGGAGCAGAGTCCCCATGGGCTACACTCACCCCAGCAAGCTGCATGACTGCTCGGCCAGGCGCCCACGCCCGGCTAGTGGCCATGTCCAGCTTTCTGGAAGAGCGAGACCTTTTCCAAGTCAGCACCTAGGATCAGAGGATAGACCAGTGACGTGGGTATAATGAGGAGGGTCATGTTGATTTCTACATTTCTAATGCTATGCCTACAAAGCTATTTTTTAAAAATTAAGAACTCATAATGTATTGATTCTTAAAATACACTCAGTGAACATGTAGTACTCTTATATTCCCTGCTCTGTGATTCTCCCACAGTTATATCCCATTACTAGCTAAGTCAATAAAGGTACTGACATCAGTAAGTTTCTGTAAATAACATTCACTGCAAAACCTAAGTGTATGTGTCTTACATTTATTTGGCAGGTAGGGGTGGGAAGCACCAGGAGAAAGAGGGAAGAAGGAATGGGGACCCGGGGCTGCAGACTGGGAGGGCAGGAAGAAGAATGCACAGGCATAAGCAGTAGGGACGTGTGGCTACTCAGAAAACATCCATTTGATCAGGAAATCCACCACCCATCGTCATTTAGTTCTTCCAGAGGTATAGTTATTTTAAAAAGTTAAGTACAGAAATGGCATTTCTTCTCCAAATGAACCCAGTGTATTTTATATGACTTACGGATTCGCTCTCCGCAGGAGCGGGAACAGGAGTTCTTCATCTGATCTGTTCCTCCTGCTCGTAGGCACCTGTTTGGATGGCATTTCCCAGGATCCCTTGTGGCCAGGTTTGGCTGCACAGGTTCTCTCGATTGGTGGGTTTTCTTTCTTCAGGACGGCATGGAGGTGAGGAGGAATTGAAAGGTAGGCCTCAGGCAATCAGGCACGGGTGCAAATGCAGGCTTTGCCATTCACTGACTACCAAAGAGAGTTAACTTTACTATGTCTCAATTTTCTTATCAGTAGGACCACAGCACCTGCCCAGCTTGTTACTGGGTGATGCAGAAGATGTTTGTTAGCAGCTTCACGGCCATGTCCAGCGCACAGTGAGGGCCCAGTCTTTTGGCTCCTGTTTGAGAAGGTGACATCCAGAACATCTGCCATTAATCCCTAGACTTGGTGGTCTCTTTTGTTTATTTATTTATTTTCAGAGGGTCAGGGTGTTGCCAACTCTTGCTTCAAGCACGATCTTCACTCTTAGACAAATATGCTCTCCAACAGAGATGGAAGCGACCAGGCAATCCTCTTCAGCCCCCGGCTTCCCCTCTTGTCCTTCCTGGAGGGACCCCAAGTCACCTCTGCACCATTCGAGCACTCCACGGCAAAATTCAATCATATATAGGACTTGACATTCTCTGAACTATCCTGTTCCAGCTCTAATATCTGTGGACAACAAGAACTGGCAGTGGGCCCTGGAATAGAAACGCAAGCTGACATATTCCAAACATGATCTGTTTCCTAGGTGCTAAGCACTCACTGTGTGATTTCTGACCCAGCCAGCTGCTTCCTTTACAGCCAGCCCCCTCAACACTCACCAGCTGAGGCCTGGCTCGGAGCAAACACAGCCTCCCCATGCCACCCGTTTCTGTTGCACAGAGAGAAGGAAGCTGTCCCAGTGGCATGATGACATGTCGTCCCCAGGAGGTGGGACTAAACGGGAGTGGCATCACAGTTAAAGTCAACTCCAACATCGCAGACTGGGTTTCTGAGCGACAAGGACCTCAGCCAGTTGTAGAGCGTGGTTTTAAGATTTGTTTATTTGTATTAGAAAGGTAGATTTAAGAGAAGGAGAGACAGAACAATCTTCCATCAGCTGATTTACTCCCCAGATGGTCGCAACAGCTGGAGCTGAGCTAATCCGAAGCTAGGAGTCAGGAGCCAGGAACCAGGAGCCAGGAGCCTCTTTGGGGCCTCCCACATGGGTGCAGGGTCCCAAGGCTTTGGGCCATCCTCGACTGCTTTCCCAGGCCTCAAGCTCAAGGGAGCTGGAAAGGAAGCGGGGTAGCTGGGACCCGAACCGGCGCCATTATGGGATCTTGGTGAGTGCAAGACAAGGAATTTAGCCACCAGGCTATTGTGCTGGGCCCTAGAGCGTGGTTTTAAAACACGATGCTTTAACTGTGTAAAAGAAAGAGCTGTTTTGATGCTCTAAGCTGATAGCAAAATGACCTCCTTAAGTGCCCTATGCCTTTGTGCAATGTCAACAGTGCGCAAACCCCCAGGACCAGGAGCTGTTTGGCTTCCTGTGTTCCCAGGAATTCGCCGTGCTGCTGGAATCTTCACAGCCCTTCTGCTGCGCAGAGACTTGCAGCAAAGCCCTTAGCTGTGGTCTCCGGCTTCACCACCTACCGTTTGCCTCTGCCCTTGCTGCCTGGCCATTCCTGCCTGCTGCGGCCCCTCCCGTCACGTGGGCGTTTGGAACCCTGTGTCTCCGTCCTCCATCATCTCCTGTCTGTTCTAACCCAGCAGCCCCAGTCCCTTGGTAGCCTTGTCCTCGCCTGAGATCGCAGCTCGTACTCTCCTCCACACAGTACGCACACTGGTGATTTGGCCTCAGCCATTTTGAATGTTTAAGTGTCAACCAGCGAAGGGGAGCAATCTCGCCCTATCTGTATCCCTGCCAATCAAATTAATCAATAAAAAAAGAATTCATGCATAGATGTTCCATAATATGCATTTTTCGTGAATTTCTTGAAGACCCCTGAGATACATTGATTTCAGATTTTCCTTTGTACCAAAATAAAACGGACATTTTCATTCCAGTTTTCCCAAACTTGTTTGAGGTCCCCACCTACTGAGTTAGGGAACTGGCAGGTATAATGATGAAAGATGTTTGAGGAATGCTGATGTAGTCATCCACATGAGAAAACCTCTGACCTGGGGGCCAGCCGACCTTGACTGTGTCACCTCCTCCAGCGGAGAGCATCCCACATGAGCAGCCTGCAACGGCCCTTGGCCTCAACTCGCAGATGGTGCAGCCAGTCCTTGCCCATCCCAGGCGTCTGGCTGGCCTCGGATGCCCCAGCCTGCAGCCTCTGCCAACTGCCCAGAGCTTCCCTGAAGGTCTGCAGTTACCCCTGTTCCTGTTCCCTCCACTTGCTTTTCTCCTTTGGCCCATGACACGCTGCCACCCACCACCAGGTGGTCAAAATCACCTTCTTCCTGTGACTTGATTTTTTTGAACCTTGTTGGAACTGGGAATTCAAGGAAAGAAATGTCCCTCTTTGCAGAAGAAGTAAGTGCTCACTGAAGAAATTTCAACAGGAATAATAAAGTATCATCATTCATTCTTGTACATCCATTACCTCCATTCATCTCTTATTCTCCAAAGCAAGGTCTTCCTGGATTTGATGTACAATTTTCCAGGACTGTTTCCCATTTAAAAATCTGTACAACAGATTCAGGAAGTTCATTAGATATTCTATGCTTACTACTTAACATATTCCCTTTTGCATTCATATATAACCTAGAAATTCCGTAAGTGCGGCCTGTGAGGAGGGACTCAAGCTTGGAGATGATGAAGAGCCCTGCTATCTTAGATCCAATGCCATTTTACCTCCCCCGAGTCCTGGCTTCTGTAAGGCTTGCCAATCTGTACCTCTTGACTCTTTAGATTTAGATTCAAAATTTGCTCCCTGCCCATCCACCATGTACCCACCAATGCCCTGTCGCCACTACCCATGATCTTACACCCTATAGTCCTGTACACCAGTCCCCTGGGCCACGACGCTCACCCATTCCTGTGCCCCTGCCCTTGAGGTCTGCCCTCATCCCCCTTCCCCCATAAAAGCACACTCCCTTAGCGCTCGCTGTCTCTGCGTCTGCGCCCTGCCGTGCGGCGGCTTCCCTCTGCGCCCCGTGCAGTCCTCCTGTATGAGCTGCACGTCGTGTCTTGGGTTTCTGGTGACGAGCTGAAAGAGCGAATACTGCAGGGAAGAGCTGTGCCAAGAAGAGCCAACACAGCCCACCTCTTGACAGATGCGGAGAATTTAACAGCATGCTCTTTTTGAAAATGACTCTCAAAGTTCATTCAACCACTCTCTTTGTGACCCCATTAAGTCCAAAACCAGCGCTAAGCCCCAGTGCCCTAAGGCGGTCATCCTGAGTGAGGCATCGGCTTTCTGCTGAAATGTTCAAAAGAATACCAGCAAGGAACAGCTCAGAAGACGGGGAAAGTGGCTTCCGAGGTTTTTTGTTTTGTTTTTTTTTTTTTTTTTTTTTTGCCTGTGTTTTGTGGCTCCGATAAGAAACCTCACTTGAGAAAAACGACATCCCAGACACAACTGAATTCTCATGTCTCTCTTGCTTAAGGAGTCCTCCCCGCTTCACAATTCTTCGCATGCACGCGAGCTTCCTCTAAGAAGCCCCCATTCCGTTTCCTAACTCCCTTGTACACACGTATGTGCCTGTTGGGGGAAGAGAGACTTCACTTAGGTTCTATAGCTGGGGGCTTGGAAATACAACTATCAGAAGACAGATGAACAAATGGCAGAAAGGCCATGCCTACGTGGTGAGTAACACAAAGGTTTGAGTTAGTACTCGGGGCTTTATATATACAGCATCTTAACAAAGAATGACAGGCTTGCAGAGGACAAGATAAGAGGGAAAGGTTTAGACTTTCAGGGGCTGAGAAAGTAAATATCTGGGGGATGCAGATAAGGGAGAGTTTAGCGAGGTTTGTGAAGCTGACTCTTTCTCTGAACTGATACAAATCTGATGATTAAAAATGCTCTCTCCACCTTGGTTTGGGGAAACATGCTTCTCATGGGAAATTTTATATCCTGCTTCCAGATAGAAAGAAGGAAGTTAGAGGGCCCCTCTCGTTCTTCAAGTGTCTTCAACTCAAAATAACCCTTATGCCAAAGTGGCACATTTTGGAGTGGCATATTATGATCCCGTGCAATAACACAAAATAGACTGATTTCTTTTTCTTATAATATAATGGTAGTTCTAATATTAATTCTACCACTAGTATCCACCTCGGCTAATAATCGAACATTGTGTATGCTAGGCACCATGCTAAGCATCACACAGTCTCTTTCATTCTTTGAAAAACTATGAAATTCAAAGAGGTTTATGGAACACTGCCCATAGTCCTACAACTAGTAAAACGGGAATATGGCTAGCAAATGAACTCTGTGTGACTGTAGAATCCTGCTGAGTCCCTGCTGCCTCCCCTGCTGTTGGGCTGGCTTGGGAATTGGAGTAAAGTGTTTGTATTTTGCTGAGCCAAGCATGCCCTATAACAATGGAACTTGCCTGTTATCCATCTTAACTTGTTAGCAGCCGAGACGGGAGGAGAGTCTTTACACACGAAGGACCCTTCAATCCATTTTGAATGACAGCTCTGCTTGCTTCCTAAACTGACAGTGACTGGGCTTGGAGTCCACGGCCCTGGGCTGCTCCATTAATCCCTTGTCGGAGTGATTGCTGAAGGCTTGTTTTCTATCCTTTGCTGAGCTATTTATAGAAGAACTTTCTAGCATGCTCCAAAATGTCATATTTTCCAGACATACTCTTTTGGATCTTAAAACTATATCCTGCAATGAAAAAAAAATTGCTAGAGTTTGGGATAAAACCCAAATCTTGACTGCTAAGTAGCCCTCAGATGGTTGAACAGGCTTGATTGAATCTTCTGTTATTCCAATCCAGTTCAACCACAATTTAAACAAGCTATTAACGTAGTTAAGTGAGTTTCATCCAAAACAAAACATCTAAAATGATCTTATTAATCTTATGGCACAAAACAAGCTGCTGAATTATTTTAAATTCTTCTCTGAATCTGAGAGTCAGACTATAGAATTGAGAAACCCCAGAGCCTATTAATGTCATTTTTTCAGAATAAGACAGAGGTACAGAGAACAGATCAAATTTTCCTGATGTCACAAAGTTATGCTTTGTCTCAGGTATATAAGCAAATCAATAGTGCAAGTACCCAAGAATGCTTACCAATTCAGAGAAGGTATCAAAGATGTGATATATTTCCAGATAAGAATATTTTGCTTTTATCTGTTATCGATCCAAAATTGTTAATAATACATTCATTCAATAAAAGAAAAGGAGAGTAGCAGAATTAAACACTTGTGAAAAACATTATTCATGACTATGGCAAATAGGGGCAGAAATTGAGCTCATCTTTGCTGAAACCAAATTGAGGCGGGTTTTAAGCACAGGTGAAGGCATCATGAGATGGTCGAGGGGAGATGACATCTGGTTGTAATTTACAGCTATGGAAATTAGGCCGCTACTCACCTGCATGCTGTTGGGGACAGAGGACACTATCTTTTGTAATTCCATTTCAAAGCTATGGCTCCCTGACCTTCAGAAAGAACTTTCCTAGGTTATGAAACTAGTAAGCACCTGGGAGAAGCATTGCATCTCAAAGGAGAAGAGAGAGTTTTATGGCTGCAAGTTCTCTAAAGTAAGTTCTCTAAGAAAAAAAAAAAAAAAAGCAAGGTTAGTGGCCCATGGATGGGCGGAAATCTGTACAAAATTTGACCCTGCTAAGGCTTTACTCCTTGGTAAAGGTGCAAGATGAAACACACTTAACTTTCATTCTTTCCTAAGATCCCAATAAACCATTAAAGGCTTAAAAGCACAAGCAGCAAGAAGACACGCATTTGGGGCACTGGAAAGCAAAGGAGCACAGGGTGGCCCCGAGTTCCCTGAGAAGCCTTGTTTCCAGATTGTGAACAACCAAGAGAAAACCAAATGTACATCACCGTGCCCTGCCCTTAATGTTTAAGAAATGGCAACATCAGGGCCTGGCGCAGCAGCTCAGTTGGCTAATCCTCCACCACCGGGGTCCCATGTAAGCATCAGTTCGTGTCCCAGCTGCTCCACTTGCGCTCCAGCTCCCTCCTTATAGCCTGGGAAAAGCAGTGGAGGATGGTCCAAAGCCTTGGGACCCTGTACCCACGTAGGAAACCCGAAAGAAATTCCTAGCTCCAGGCTTCAGATCGACTCAGCTCTGGCAGTTAAGGATATTTGGGGAGTAAACGAGCGAATGCAAGATCTTTCCCTCTGTCTCTCTATAAAATCTGCCTTTCCAATGAAATAAATAACTAAAATCTAAAAAAAGAAGGAACTGGCAACATCAAGAATATTTGGGGTAGGGAAAGAGATGGAGACTGAAGACTAGGAGATGAAATAGCAGAAAGAAAATATTCGACTTAATGGTTGGATGATACACCAACTGAGGACAAGGAGATGATAAAAGAAAAAGAAAACTGTTAGAAAATTTAAGAAACACTCCTTGAGGTCCAACAAAAGAAGCAAGACAAAGGATTAAAGAAGAAATGATTCAAACAACCAAATAGTTCAAGAGAATTTGCCAGAGCTTCTGGAGGGGCCACGGTAGGGCTGCCACACTGCAGTGTAATACTGTAACATTTTGGAATGTAAGGGCATAAAAAGGATTCCACAGCTTCCAACAAAGAACAAAAATTCACCAAATGGCTCTTATGGCTTTATGGTTTTGTTTTAAGAAACCCTTGTTTGTGGCATGATACAAGATTTTCTCATACATCTAAGGCCTTGACTCGAGTTGTGTTGTGCCTATTGCGTAACGCTGAACTTATTTATGTATGTCTGCGCTCGGATGCTCAGACTTTCCAGCACCTATCAAAGACTTTTGTACCTTGTCAAAAATAAATGGATTATATACATGGGGTTTATTTTTTTTTCTCTTGTGATAGGACCGTTAGAGTAATGCTGAGAGGTAATCTCTTCAATTTCTGGGAAGAGTTTGGGTAGAACTGGTGTTTGGTCTTTTTAACTATTTGCAAGAATTCTCAATAAACCCAAATGGCTTGCACTTTGTAGGAAGGCTTTTGATTTTTTGTTTTAAACTATAACTTACTTTCTCCAACAGACATACAGGCTAGTCTGGTTACTTCCTCATGTCTTGGAGTAGAGTCCTCAGCCACTGGTTCACTCTCAGCCCTGGTTCACTGAAGGCAATGTTGTTTTATTGACTTGGTGGGATGCAGTTGTCCCATGTTCGCACTGCTTTGAAATGAGTGTCCTTTCTAGCAGAGTCAGCATTGTCTTCAGTGTGAAAAGAAGCAAGAAAGGTTTTTCAACTGACTTTGCCTTTGTGCACTTGATCTTACCTGTTTGACCCTTTCTGTCCATCACCCTTCTGTTTCCCATTATAATTCTCATTGTAATGTTAATATTTTAAAAATTAAACAGTTTGGTTTAATCTTAGGATGTGTAAGTTATTATATACTAATCATGACCAGGCAACACTTTTGTAAGGGAAGCAGTTAATAATTCGTACACTATAAAAAGTGAAACTGAACTCCATAGATGTTACAAGATTTTTTTCAAGGTTACATAAGTGTTAATAACAAGATGAGCCAAAAATCCAGGTCTTTTGATTCCAAAACCCGTGTAATGTAATCATTTCACCATATCACAATATCTTTTCCCCACTCTGTCTCTAGTTAAATTACTCTTTAAAAAAAAAGATTTATTTTATTTTTATTGGAAAGACAGATTTACAGAGAGAAGGAGGGACAGAGAGAACCATCCACTGGTCACTCCCAAAGTGGCCACCATGGCCAGCACTGAGCCAGTCTGAAGCCAGGAGCCAAGAGCTGATCTGAAGCTTCTTCCAGCTCTCTTACACAGATGCAGGGTCTCAAGGCTTTGAAGCAGTCTCCTCTCATTTCCCAGGCCACAAGCAGGGAGATTTATTGGAAGTAGAGGAACCAGGACATGACCCAGCTCCCATATAGGATTCCACTTACAAGGGGGGGGAATAGTCCATTGAATCTCCATGCCAGGTCCTGGTCAAATTACTGTTTAACAGCTTCTCTTGCCTGCAAGAGGTCATATTTAATGTAACTTTTTATTTTAAAGTCACAGAGGTGGTCAATCCCCCTGTAGTCACAAAGCATTATCCTTTCCATAAATAAAGTAGGAGAATCCATTTTTCCAAAATGTCGCAATGTAAATGTTGGTGATGCTTTCATTGTGATAAATGCATGGAATTCCAAAGCTGTTGATAAATCAGTCTGTTTACTCATGCTTCTAATGCATTGCTTTTTTTTTAAAAAAAAGATTTATTTATTTTATTACAAAGTCAGATATACAGAGAGGAGGAGAGACAGAGAGGAACACCTTGCGTCCGATGATTCACTCCCCAAGTGAGCCGCAACGGCAGGTGCTGAACCGATCCGAAGCCGGGAACCTGGAACCTCTTCCGGGTCTCCCACGCGGGTGCAGTGTCCCAATGCCTTGGGCCGTCCTCGGCTGCTTTCCCAGGCCACAAGCAGGGAGCTGGATGGGAAGCGGAGATGCCGGGATTAGAACCAGCACCCATATGGGATCCCGGGGCATTCAAGGCGAGGACTTTAGCCACTAGGCCACGCCGCCGGGCCCTAATGCATTGCTTTTGATTCAGTTGATGGGTCCACGTGCAGAGATTGTCTAAATATTTCTTCCTTTTTTGGCTTACTTCTTATCACTCTCATTTCCCTTCTGCTTTGTACCTGTTGGATATGACGGAGTTAATAATAAACTAACTCAAAAATACAAACCCAGCCTGATTTACAGATGTCCTTGTGTTTAGTCTGCATGGTGCTTTTATAAGATGTGAACAAACTGCCAAGCTAAAAAGCCAAGAACTTTTACATAAGGGTCAGTGCTTCAAGGTGAATTCTTCCACTGGCTCTAAAAATCCAAATACCTTCCACCAGGAGGCCCCCAGTCCTTCTTGCTCACAAGTGGCTGCTTGTAGTAGGAGCTGCATCCTGCAACATGCCACAATCTTGACTCCCCGTTGTTTTGCCCAGGTCGCACTTCCTTCACTTCGCCTGTCTTAGTTCATGGTTTCCCCCACAGACTAATATGCTTAAGCTAGGGAAAGAATGTCTCCGCACATACACGATGCTATCGCTGTCGCTGAATAGCAAGGATGGTGAGTTTGTGCTTCAAAAATGGGCTTTGTTGATCTATAGCAACAGCTGTGAACTGATAGCTTGCAAACAGACAAGCATCTACGTTGATTAAGTAAAGCATGATGCAGCCTAACTACTTCTCATACACCTAGCACGCATGCTGTGTGATGAAGAGAGGGGAGAACAATTAGCCACCTACTTCCCATGAAGTCTCTTCTTGGAGGCCTGGCGCGGCAGGTGTATGTTCATCTGCCTTTTGGAAGAGGTCCCACCTTTTCTACATTGTTGATGAACATGACTTCATTACACAGCAGAATGGTATAGCATCTGGCATCAGAAACCATTAGAAACAGTCTGACTTCTGCCTTTTACTGACTGATTTGATCTGGAATAAACTACCAAATTCCTGGGATCTTTGGTTTTCTAATGTAACATTCAGGATGATAATAACTGGGTGACTTGGCCCAGTGGTCCTGATATAATGTATGTCATAGCCCACTGTAAAATCTACTCTATTTAGTCACGGTATATTATTCTAGGAACGGAGATGATGGAAGACAGAGATGTGCCACACATCATGCTGATTTACCTCGTGCTTCAAGCTTGGGAGTTTGCAATACATTCCATTAACTTGGAAACTAATTTTTTATCTTTAGCAGTCAATACATTTAAAAAAAATAGCTCTCACACAGAGTTTCAATGCCAACATGCCATTTAATCAAGTATGGGAGGAGGATGTACACGGTTTTGTTTCTGTAGTATCTCTACCGGGCAGATCTTCCAGGGGTGATCAAACTGGTCCTCTGATTGAAGGAATAATAGCAGTGAGTTTTACTATGGGCCTCTGTCTGCTCCTACTGTGGACTCCCTTTCTGGGAGTATTCAGCCATTGTCACCATTTTTTTTTTAAGATTTATTTATTTTGATTGCAAAGTCAGATAAACAGAGAGGAGGAGGGAGAGACAGAGAGGAAGATCTTTTGTCTGATGATTCACGCCCCAAGTGACCACAACAGCTGGTGCTGCGCCGATCCGAAGCCAGGAGCCTGGAACTTCCTCTGGGTCTGCCACACAGGTGCAGGAACCCAAGACTTTGAGCTGTCCTTGACTGCTTTCCCAGGCCACAAGCGTAGAGCTGGATGGGAAGTGGAGCTGCCAGGATTAGAACCAGTGCGTTCAAGGCAATGACTTTAGCTGCTAGGCCACCACGCCAGGCTCGCATTATCATCATTTTGATTTCACATTCTGCTGAAATGCTTTGTAGGACCTCTCACCAGAAATATGCATCTCGTGGATATATTGAACATGGATTCCCTCCATCATCTCACAATCCATGAATTCAAAACCCGGCTCATTCCTTTCCTCACAGTATCTTCTGAAGTCCCCTCTCTGTCAGTGGCATCCAGTTTCTCAAGCCCATGTCATGTAGAATTACTCAGTGATTACTGTGGCCACAGTCACAGGTGTGGAGTAACCCAGGCCCCTTCTCCTTTGGTTCATCACATTTAGCTTGGACAGGTGTATTTTTCAGCATTATACCTCTTCTTTTCCCATTTCACATACACTAGTTTAGTTGAAGGCCTCTTTGCAATTTGAATCATGGTGGAGAAACATTAGTTTGTCCTGATTCTTACAGAGCCTAAGGTCTTGAAATTTCACTCTCCATCCAAATCTTTAGTTGGTTTCCTGGCAACCTGCTCCATCATATCTGAATACATCTGTCTCTCAAGATTTCCCATAGTCCATCTTTTCCTAGCTTTCTTTTTATTTCATTCCTAACCCTCTACCACTCCAGCCCAATCTGGGCATATACGCCCCCATACTTTGCTTTGGTATCTTCCTCACAAGGATACTCTTGGTGTGCATTGGAGTCCAGGAAGGTCAAATCATTCATCACTGTCTTCTTAAGACTTGTCTGATTACTCCTTCTTCTCCTTGCTCCCCTTTCCCTAAACTTCCACAACAATGAAAATCTGTGCTATGCAGTTATAACTGGGGCTTATCCGTACTTTTGTCCTCATTCACGAGTGACAGTTTTCCCTCTTCTACTAGTTGTGAGCCCCTTGACCTCTTGGCAGGGAACCTATCTCATCAGGTTCACCGGATGTGACAAACAGTAATTGATGGAAAAACTGGATGTGTTGTTGACTGATTGGCATGACTGAACTGAGTGTAGGATTCAACTGGGTATTGACTAAACTTGTTTTCCCGTATACACGTTCCTCTTGGGTAGGTAAGTGCCCCTACTTAAAAAGCCGAATCAAGGGAGTGCTGCAATCTACTTTTAAAGTGAAAATTGACACTCGTTATGAGTACAAACTGTACTTTCAGAAGGTAATGGGATAGGATATTTGAAATCAAGCCTGTTTTATAAAAATCTAAGATGTTTGGAGAGAATACCATTAGAGCTTCTTAGTTCATCATATTCCTAATACTTAAATTCCACTGGTCCCCAAGAGAGAAGAGCAGGACAATACTGGCAGCTTGATAGAAGCTGACAATAGGATTGATTGCCCTAAGAAAGTGACAGGAACCTCCCACCCACACAAGTACCATGTCATTTTTCCATGAACTGGGCCTGCAGCGATGAAGTATGCGTGGTGCAGATTGTGTCCAAAGGCTTGAGCAATCCATCTGGCAAAGGCACTGACACTAGGGGATTTGTTGTTGTGGAGCTGTGCCAGCACTAAGACTGAATTGCCTCAGTCACCAGGAAGTGGTGCCACTAATCTTGGATCTGACTGGCATATGGCCTGTGTGTTTGAAAGAGCAAACAAATTAAGCCAGATAACAACTCATTTCTCCTACACTGAAGTCTAATTTCCGGAGTTACTGACCCTGGCTTCCAACTAGCCCTGGAGTGAAACCGTAAGGGTCTCTGCTCTGCCAAAGTCACCCGGACTTAGCTGCCTGCTAACCTTTCTGCTCACCTTAAGCATTCAGCTAGCTTTGTGAACTTGAACACTGAAGGAGCTGAAGTTAACTGGGTTGATTGCTTTTATGGACTCAAAAATACAAAGGCTGGGGGTTGGAACAACTGGATCAGAAGGAACCAAGGAACTGGGTCATCCCAATGCAGAAGAAAGAAAATTGGAAGGGGAGAAAGCACTCCACTTGCTGATTTTGTCCATATCTAACCTGACAGTCCTATCCTCCTATACCAGACCTCATTAGATGTCCAACCTGCACCAGAACCTGGGCATTAGTCCCTGAGGCCTTCAACGCTGGCAACTGACACACTGGAGACTTACTCAAGACTTCCAACTCTCTCAAAGTTCAGCCAAGGAAAAAGTTGAAAGGCAAGGCAGAGAAGATAGAAAACAGACATTGCTTTCCAAAGAAATCAACTCCTACGTTTCTCTTACACATCTTCCTTTCTAGAAAATGCTGTCCTACTGTGGAAACATTAGTACTTCTATCTTAACACCCTCTGGAGCCCTCCCTGCAATCCCCAGTGAAATGACTAGGATAAAATGATCTCAGGACAACCAAATTTCTGCTGCTGAGGGGCAGAACTCAAACAGTGTTGGAAGTGCTTGAACAAAGCTCAAGATGGAGACGCAGCTGGGCAGCCTCCCACCGTGGGGATAATCTGGCCAGAAAAGCAGGCCACATGCAGCAGAGGCCAGAGACACACAGTGACCAGTAATAGCAAGTGATTTTCTAGAAGGTTCTTCTCCGTCAGCTGCTGAAACGTCTGATTTAAGAAATAGTTTCAGTAACATCTAAATATAATGTTTAGATTTGATAATGGAACAGTTATTAGTTACAACTTCAGATATTACTAACATAAATCTTTATGATGGAAAATAGACACCGTCCCCTCCCACCCCTTTTAAACTGTATCTTAGAATAAAACTGGCTTTCCTGTCAAGGCTCTGCAAAGAAAAATCTCACTGAGTAAAATGTTAAGTTCACATTCATGTGGCTGTGAATTTTTCCAAGAGTGGAAATCAAGGTATTTCTTGAATGAATCAATTTCATTCATCAGCAAAATAAACAAAAGAATAATCTCTCGACAAATGTGAACTTTTGGACGCAGCTAACATGAACAGCTAAGAATGGAGAGAGGAGGGTGGGGGTAGGGAAGAAAAGAGGCGGGAGGTGACCATAATATCAGCTGCTTTGAATATTTCTCTTGGTCTCACAGGGGAAATGGATTCCCCTTCCTTTTTTTTTTCCATGGCAATTAATGCAAAGCTTTATGAAATAATGATCACGTGATATCATGGATGGGTAATGGCAAGTTCATCACCTGGGTGAGATGCTAAGTTCTTTACTTAGGGGGAGGGGTAAAAAGGGAAGGGGGTTGGTGGGGAGCTTGTTTCCTCTAAGAGCTGCCATGGTATTCAGATCTGTCACATCCAGTCCAGAGTGGCCCACCTTGGCACCCAACTGTTTGCAAGAAAGGAAATTGATGGCAGCTGGAACACAATGGAGCCAAGGGCTCTTCTGGCCAGAGCTTATGAAACACTAGGCTGGATCTCCCAAGATGTTTTCCTCCAAATGACCCCTCCATAGCCACACTCTGGTCACACCAAGGACGGTCATCCTGAAAAGGATGGAGTTCACAGTGCCACAGAACCAGCTCAGCACTTCCTTTGTTGGTCATGCTTCGCTTTGGCAGGCACACACCCTCAAATTCATTTTAGGACTTACAGTGACCAAGAGACCGAGAACAATCCTGGAGTGGATTCCTGGCTGAACACTCATGGCACTGACTTTAGTAGTTAAATTTCTGAAATGCGAACAGAAACAGCAACAGGGAAAGGAGACAGTAGGGTGAGGTTGGCTGTGTGTGCACATGTGTCTGAAATGACAGTGAACCCCGTCATGCCCCCCACATGGAGTTTCCTTCTGTCTGTGCTGCTGCCCCCTCCATCTGAGTGCTGTGATCTTGCCCCAGAACCCGAGCTCTCTCGGTCTGACTTCCAGGGGGCTCAGCCTTGCGAAGGCCTGGCAGCCACTGTGAGTGAGGCTGTGGTTGGCAGGGGGTGAGTGGATCTGCTGGAAAGACCACAGGATTCTTCCATGGATCCTCCATGATCCCCTCTCTAAATTACTCCAACTTTGCCTCTGTTGGCTCTTTCGACCTACGGGCCAAACTGATCTTGTCAATTTTGGGATCCTGCACCATTGCTGTTTTTTTTTAAGCCCTGTGTATACTTCTGTAAACAATCATTATATATTAAATTCCCCTGAAACAAAGTATTTGAGTGTAACATTGGTTTCCTATTAAGACTCGGGCAGATATTTTTCTTTCTTTCCTTTTTTTTTTTTAAATATGTATTTATCTTTTTTTGAAAGTCAGATATGCAGAGAGGAGGAGAGACAGAGAGGAAGATCTTCCATCCACTGATTCACTCCCCAAGTGGCCACAATGGCCGGAGCTGAGCCAATTCAAAACCAGGAGCCCAGAGTTTCTTCTGGGTCTCCTGCGCAGGCGCAGGTTCCCAAGCCTTTGGACCATCCTCAGCTGCTTTCCCAGGCCACAGCAGGGAGCTAGATGGGAAGTGGGGCCACCAGGATTAGGACCGGTGCCCATATGGGATCCTGGCAAGTTCAAGGCGAGGACTTGAGCTGCTAGGCTAATGCACAGGGTCCAGATATTTTTTTTTCTACAGAAAATTACTTTCTTATTTGAAAGGAAGAGTAAGAGACAGAGAGAGAGAGAATCTTCCATACAAATGGCCACAATGGCTATGGTAGGCCATTCCAAAGCCAATAGCCAAGAATTCCATCTCCATAGGGCCCCACACATTGGCAGAAGGGGCCAAGAACTTGAGCTCTCTTCTACTTCCTTTCCAGGCACATTAGCAGGGAGCTGGATTGGAAGAAGGCAGGACTTGAACTACCGCTATATGGGGTATACATGTCATAGGCAGCAGCTTAACCTGTTATGTCACATGTCAGCCCTGACACATTTTCTCAATACAAGAGGTGTTGCAAAGGAGATGATGAAGATTGAGTTTGGGAAAGTCAGTTAAAAACAGAGAAAGATAAGTTCAATTTCTAGGACTATTGGTGGTAGTGGAACAGACCATCTTTTTGCCTCTACACATAAACTTTTTCTATTTGAAAAAGCAGCGAGCAGATTTGAAAGCCAGGGGTCTAGCCTGAAATTTAGCTCATACTAGCTATACGACCTTGCTTAATCTAACTTTTTTTTTTATAGGATCTAGCTTTCTCATTTTCACAGTTGATACAATCTGCCTGAGCTACTTCCTACCACCACTAGGAGACTCCCATAGCAAAATGCTGCATACAATCTGGGGAGTGTTTCCAGGCCTGGGAGTAACAGCAGCTCCTTGGGAGATTTCCCCATGTTTCCCAGGAACAATGCATTCTCCTTCTTCCGCTTTCACATGGCAATTAATGGAAACTTCTATTAAAGCATTTATTATTCTGTCATCTGTGATATTTGAAAGTTTATTACTTTGGTTATACGGTTACCCTAGACACGTTGTATCCAAAACACAGTATGGAGGAGCTTAAAGAGCTCAATAATTTTCATCAAGTGAACATATGCCCTTTCTTTTTAATTCTCATCTCTTTATCTTATTCTTAAGGCATCATTTATCGTATCACCATCTGGTTTATCTTATAACAACCTTGTTCCATGCTGTCTGTTCTACTTGTAACTTCCAAAAGGAAATACTCTAAATGTGACAGGCAACTACACCGAGTGAGCAAAGGACAAACCCCAAAGGAATCCTGAGAAGCAAGTCAGCATCACAGCGTGTCTGCTGTGGGCCATAAAGCTATTTCAATTAAATCTGATTTTCTCAAAATTTGAACAATTTTATGCAGAGGTTTCCACCTAAGAGCCTTGAAGTAAGGAGGCCCCTGGAATTTCAGACTCAGGACAACGTTGAAGCCACAAGACTGATGAGAAAACAGAGAAGGAGACATGCAGCACAAACAGGAGATGACACGTCACACCAACACCAAGACAGGGAAACTCCATGCCTGGGGATTCTCAGATTCTGGAGGAAGGCAGAGTTTTATTTTGGTATCCGAGATAGATGCGGTAATACCTCTCAGTGTCCTTCCAAGACTCCTCTATAGCTGAGCTAGCTATACGACAGCACGTTGTAATGCAAGGATGTCCTCTTTGAAGATCTACTCTTGTTACCTTTCGTGGTCCTGACTGAGTTGAGGCCGGCCAGAATCATTCCAGCTTTGCTACTGGGGGTCTGCTGTGGCAATTCCCCAAGCATCAGACATGGCCTGTGGCTCACCTTGTTTCTTAAACTCATGGACTTCATGTACACAAGGTTTCCATAACTTACACTGAATCTCCTATTGTATCTGCTGAGCCCATGTCCCCTCTCCTTGGCCATTCAATGTCACATTTTGTTAGCCACTTCATTCCTAACCTTCTGCCCCTTTGATCTGTACGTTCTTGCGTGTCACACAGCTTCCGATCCCCCAGCCACACACCCAAAGTCTCCAGAAACTAAAGAAAAGAAGAAAATCAAGAGTGAAGTTTTTACACAAGCAACAAATGAAGCAAGTCCTAACTTTGGGGAAGCTTTGATTTTAAACCTGCCTCCTAGATCTGAGTTAGGCTCTGTCCTTGCCAGAGCTAATTACTTTAGGCATGTGTGCATCACTGGTGCCACAGCCCTGGGCCTGGTGGCTCACTTGGGCCCAGCCTGCAGGCGTGCCTTCCCTGGTACTGCAGCTCCACTGGGTGCATGGACTGGGGCTTGAGCAGGGAAAGTGACAAGGGGATGTGTGGGAGGGAGGACTGCTTAGGGTATGTTGCAGCTGAGGGACTTCCATTGACAGGGCCACTTGCTTGCAGGTGAGGGGGCTCAGATAGAGTGGTTCGAAAGAGAGAAGCTGGAGGACCTTTACAGGTCAGACAGATGCAATGTTGGAGACCTAAGCTGGACTAGTTATCATGGATTACTGCCAACTACCCCTTACTAACACACACTAAAGTTAGGACTGGGGGCCTACCTGGCAGGACTAGACACCGGGCATGATCAGAGGATCCACTGGCACATGCAATATCTGTGGCTGGGAACATGCCTGGTTGGGGAGCTAAGGGGATGCCTCAGCTAGGTTATGGTTTCCATGGGTGAGTGTGAGAGCCAGAATGGGGCTGATGATCTGGGTTGGGCATGGCTGTAGTGTCCCTTGGTGTGGATGTGGACTGGGTCTGGGGTGGGCCAGCTAGACTCCAGCACCCACTGGTGCTTGTGAGAGCTAGGACAGGCTGGGCCAAGTGTCTACACCTGCTGGAGAACCATGTGAGAGTTGGGTTTAGGCATGGGCCAGGTGTGGCTGGGCTGTAGCACTCAACAGTAGGAGCCAGAATGGGCAAGTGCACAGTTCCTGCCAGGACAGGAGGTGGACTAAATCAGTTTGGACCAAAGACCCACTGGGGTGTGTGAGGTCTGCCACTGGGAGGAGACCTGATAGAGGAGCTTGGGAAACTCCCTCGTCAGGACACAGTCCCTGCAGGTGAGCACAAGAACCAAAACTGGGAGTAGCCCAGACCAGGCCAGGTTATACAGTACCAGCCAGCACACATAGAGGTCAGGTCTGGAGGCAGGCCAGGCTTGGCCAGTTCATAACACCCACTGGAAGATTTGAGAACCAGGACATGGTGAGGGACAGTTCATGTTAGGTCACAACACCAGCCAAATCACATCAGGACTGGGACTTGGGGCTGGCTGGGCTGGGCTAGATGGCAGCACCTACTAGCATGAGCTGGAACTTCGAGGAGACTGGGTTAGGCCAGGTTACAGCTCCCATTGGCTAATGCTGAAGTGAGGAGGGCCATGCCAGACTGGACCACAGTACCCACAAGTACATGTGAGACCCAGGGTAGGGAAGGATGTGAGCCTGGCAGGGGGAGTGTGGGGGCTCCTCTGCTAGACCACTGCCCCTACTGTTGAGTATAAGAACTGGGACTGGGGAAGACCGGGCTGGGTGGGTTGGTTGGCCTTTGCCGCAGCATTAGCTGGCAAGTGGTGGAAAAGAGTGCAGGATCCAGGACTGGGAGTGGGCCTAGTAAGGAAAAGATAGGCACCTTCCTGACGGGCTGCAACTCCCACCTGTGTGCATGAGAACCAGGGCTGGGGGATGGGACTGGCTAGACAGGTAGTGGCACTTGCTGGCATGAAAGTGGGCTGGCTAGTGGGGTTGGATAGGTTGAACTAGGCATCAACACCTACTGATAATGTATGAGAGCTGCATGGGACTTGGGACAGACTAGACCAGTCTGCTGCACATACTGGCAAGCACAGGAACCAGGGCTGGGGGCAGGCCTAGTGGGGATAATTGGGGGTTGCTTCGACTAGGCTTCAGCTCCTGCTCATGTATGTGAGGCCTGAATATGTGGTGGGCAGAGTTTGGCTGGGCTGCAGCATCCATTGGTTTGCATAAGAGATGGGGATGGAGATAGAACTGACCCAGTAACTGAAGCTACCGTTGTTTGAGTAGGCTGATGTGCATGACAGACTAAGCCAGATCCCACAATGGCAAGCACACACAAGAGGTCAGGTCTGGGATCACTTCTGATGAGGTTTCTGTTGGGATCCCCCCATTTAAGCCATTCAACTCAGAGCTCCAACCATGGGGAGAATTGCAGGTTCTGTGGTCTGACCATAGAACATATGTGTCAGACTGGGCCTCCTTAGTAATCTGAATGGAATAAAGGACAGCATGCTCAGATAGCTATGGAAGATATGGCAGTCCACTGGGGCCTGAAGAGGAAATCTGGTACCATAGCAGAGGAATGAGGGCAGAACAAACCGGTCGACTACTCCAGCCAAGAGTTGACAGCAAATATCTGAATAAATGGAGACTCTAAGGTGGACTTGGTCAGCCTGTGGACCTTGGAAGGATTTCCTCATCCTTGAATTGGTGAGACTGGCTGCATTTCAGAACTATTGAAACCACCTGAACAGAACACTTGGAGCATGCTCCCCATCAGGGACATCCCACACCCTGGGATGACATTGGGTGGCCATTTCCCATCCCTGGGTACTGAGGCAGTTGGGAGGCTGGGTGCGGCTTCTCCCCTTATCCTCCCTCCTCCCCCCAGATACAGGAAGAAGGAAAAGAGAATTTGGAAATAATTGTCTCACCTACTTTCTCCTAATACTGGGCCCTTCCCCTCCTAACCAACGATATAACCATTTTCAAAAATAAAATTAAATTTAAAAATATTTTATTAGAAAGACAGATATACAGAGAAAAAGATCTTCCATCCAATGTTTCACTCCCCAAGTTGCCATAATGGCTCAAACTGTGTCGATCTGAAGCCAGGAGCCAGGAGCTTCCTCCGGGTCTCTTATGGTGCAGGGTCCCAAGGCTTTGGGCCATCCTCCACTGCCTTCCCAGGCCACAAGCAGGGAGCTGGATGGGGAATGGGGCAGCTGGGATGCTAGAGGCTCTTGGTTGCTGTTGATTTCAATGGCCCCAGCTCATGGGGAGTCAGACAAAGCTCAGCTGACTTGAGTCTCCCTTTCTGATTTAGACATGTCTTTGAAGACTGATACAGGGGAATCTTGCACGATCCCTCAGAGCAGCTGAAGAACCACCTGAATTCCATCAGTTCTTTGAACCAATTCTTTCCTGGTTATCAATTTGGTAAAGTACCAAGGGACATGCTAGTATCTCCAGATATGCTCAGAATCAGAACTGGTTGCACAGCTCAAAGCTTAAAGTCACATTTTTGCAGCTGTGGCTTGAGATGTACTGCAATAAAGGGGACAAAAGAGAGGAAGGTGGTGGTGGGAGAATGGTAGAGAGAAGCCCATGTACTGCTTTGTTTCTGTGAAATGCATGATTTTTTTAACAAGTGCCTTGTTTATAAAGTAATTTCTGGAAGGCAATCATCTTCTTCGAGTTACCATTGAAGTGCCTACATTCTGAAATTTTATGTCAATTGAGTTCATTAAATAATTATCCATAATCATAGATTCATTTCCTTTTTTATTAATTATTCACGAAATGAAGCAACATCAAGTCACAGAGGCCACTAATAGCCCTTATAAATATGAGAAGTTGAAAACAGTCTGCAAGAAATGATCTTTTAGAAGTTTTATTGTATGATTATTTTGTTCTTTATAATGGCTTCCACCATAAAAATGATAGAACAGCAGAAATATTGCCAGTCTGACCAATGGCGTGGCGCTGCTTGTAAGTGTGCATCAATCTTGAGTGTGCATCAATGGTTATGCAATAGCACTTGAGAGAGGAGAAAGTTAGAGTAGAATTCCTCTGCCAGATGTTGCATTTGTCTCCAGCAGATCCCCCTCCCCATCTCTGTGTGATGAGGGACTTGGAGCCTTTCGTTCAAACACGAGCAAGCGCATGTCCTTCAAAACCTGCAGTAATAGGTTGCACTTACCGCAATGAAGCAGTTCCCTCCTCGCTTTCACATGAGAAGCTAAACCTTGTAGTTTATTAAAAACCTTATTGCAAAAACAGAAAATACATTTCAGTGTCACAGTAAAAGCTGTACAGGCACCTTAAACAAGAGGTAATGATCAACACATGGAGCTCTTAGTCTCGGATGAGTGGAATTTCAAGTCTGACCATGTGAGCGCTGATAAAAATGGCCAGGGAGTACACTGGCTGCATCAATGTTCAGCACTATCTTAAGGCTGTTATTCAACATCTCTAAGCCTCAGCTGCCCTTTCTGCAAAGCTCCCAGCATCCAAATCACCATCTGCCCGGGGCTGAGACAGTGGCCCAGCGTGGGGTGATCTGGGCCACCTTCAGGGGATCAGACAAGCTTTGTATGTGTTAGTTGATTAGTCTGTTTTCCTCTGCTCTGCAGTTCATTTCACCCTATTTGAGTTTGTTGCATTTATTTTCCTTTTACTTATTTTTCCTGTCTATTTATTTCCCTCCAATATCCTAATCATGGCTTAGTAGCGTAATAAAGGTTTGACAGGAAACTAAGTATTGATGTAACAGAAACCAATTCCATCACCTTACGAATTGTTTCCAAGGGCTAAACTAACCCTTTCTGCGTCATTCTGAAAGTCTCTCTTTCTTTTCTTAATATTTTTTTTCAAACATCAATAGGGAAGATAAAATAAAATCTGATATCTAATTACCTAAAGAGTTCTTGGGCTTATTCGACCTTATTTATTCTGTTGCCTTTATCCTAGGAGTCAACGAAACAAGTGGCAGCAAATGGACCAGGAGAACACCACGTCGCTCCTACAGACAAGGACCCGAGCAACCTCAAGAACTTAGCTCTGGTCGACACTGACACATCAGAACCTCAAAGTCCCTGGTGGAAGTTAGCTGTGGAAAGTGGTGAAGGCCTGCTGGGTGCCAGCTGCAACGGCTTATTACTTTTCTGTTTAAGTATTTGTCAAAGTCTCCTGTAAGATAGGTTTATGGGTTACAAACCATATGTGAAATGCAGGCTGGATTAGAGAGATGTCAGACAGTTTTGCAGCTGGCTGGTTAACTGCTCCCAAAGGCTATACATGAATAGCCAGGTTAGCCTGAATAGATTGCTAGTGGTAGATGACAGGGCTGAGACTTTGTCTATTCAGCTTTGGTATTTGTGATTAGAATAAAATCAGAGAAGGCATGCTTAGAAATATATGTGAAGGATACACACCTGTGAGAAGCAACAAATTCCAAAGATGATGGGACCAACACATTGAGATATTACAACATAATAAACCACATGAACCCCAAAGGGAGACAGTCTCCATTTATCATTACATGTATTCTTCCAATGAATATTCTTATTATTTGCGTTCATTTTGTGGATTTCTCTTTCAACAATCCAGGGATCCCATACTAAGATAACATAATGTCAACCTCTTAGGGGGTTATTTCTCCGGGATACTGGATGCACTTATTAGCGAATGGATAAGTAGAGAAGGGGGTTCAATTCCACGGTCTGATTTCTCACTATGACATAGGCCAGAGGTGGTCATTGATGTTAAGAATGACACAAAGAAAAGTCAGAAAAAGATCGAGCATTTGATATTAGGCCTGGTAATTTCAGAGGTAAACTACTTCTTGCCTAGCTGGAACTCATTGCTCCACGAAGCAGGAGCTGGCTTCTCTGAATCTCTTGACTTAGTTCTTATGCTTTTATTCAGTATTAATTAGGTATTTCCAAATGATCCTCAATAGTTATGACTAACATTCTGTAGACTTGGCAGAATGAAAACCCCATGAGAATGAGAACTCCTTTCCTTTAGCTGTAGCAAAGTCCTCAGTTGAACTCTCTGGATTTTTATTCACTGGACTCAGGTCATGTTCCTGAATCGAAGGCTATGGCCAGGGTGGTGTAACCATACAAAGGGCATATACATACTTCTGGTTGAGAGGGAAAAGTGGCAGCAGACAAACTGATTTTTAACTAAGCCGCAAAAGGTGAGCTCCCATCTGAAAGAGGAATTCTGTTTCCAACTGCAGACAATTGCTTAAGTTGCTGTGTATCTGGGCAAGTGTCACATTGCTGGGAGAAAAGCAGCCAATAGCTGGCTGCCATTCTGGGCCTGGTTCTTGCCAGCTCTGTGTTCACTAAACCAGCATAATTGTCTATTCTTTAACATTAAATCTGCAGGGGAAGGGTGGTACAGGGAGGTACAGGGAGGGAAGAACAAATGCACTGCCATTACCCACTTGCTAGGCCAGTGAGCAGAGTTATAGCTGCAGCCCCTCCAGGCCAGGCCACCGCACCTGCCAGCACTGGGGAAAGTCCAGGCAGGGGGGACTAGAGGGCCAGCACCAGGGACCTCCCCATGCCAGGCCACTGCATCTGCTGTTGGAAGTAAGCCCACCAATGGTTTGTGGCATCAGCAAGCAGCTCATTGTTTCATTTCATGTTGACCTCAGACAGATCAGGATCTCCAAACCTAGGGACCAGAACCCATGAGTATGTGGTCTGGCCCTGACACACATGTTACATGATTAGACCACTTACATTGCTGACTTCTCTGCAAAGAAGCCAACAACGTCTCAGAGTAATGATGAAAATGTGGGACACAGCCATTGGCACTGAATGCAAATTCTCCGGCTCATGAAACAAGTCCATTAGATGAGATAAAAAGACAGTTCTGAATCCAGAATAGGCAAGCCCCACACCCCTAATCAGCAGACAGTAACTCTAACAGCTGTGATAAATCTGTACCATTCAGCAACCCTTAGATTAAGAATCTTAAGCTTAGGCACAAAGATGCTTCAGAAATGCACCTCATGGGCTATCTGGAGTCTTCAGTTTATAAATACTTTGATAATTTGAAGTCTGGAAAAAGAAAGTTAGGAAGTTTCGATTTACATTCTGTAATGAAAATATTTTGTAAGCTTGGAAGATTTCATATTGAATGCATCTTCAATTAACTTCTAGTTTCTGAATAATACTGATTATAACTTCCATTTAATACTTACTCCTATTAATAGCTAACATTTATTGCTAGAACTAAAAATAACTTATAACATGTATCAAGCACAGTTCCAAATTCTTTACATGTATTATCTTATACTCATAATACTCTCGAGGAAGCCATATCATGATTATTATTACACCATATATGTGTAAATGGAGGTGTAGATATTAATTACTTGCCCAATATCATATAGTTACAAGTAGCAATGCTAGGAAATACTTAATATATCTTTCCATCTGTTATCTTCTTTCAATAACGCAACAATCCATGGAAAAGATGTAAACAGTCCCACTTTATAAATTGTGAAAATGGACACCAATAAGTTACTTGCACAGGTTCATGTCACTTAACTAGAAGTTGGCAGATCAGAATTGGAGTAAATCTGCTGTAAAGCATGGCTTTTCCTGCTCTCCACATGCCCCAATCCAGAGCCGCCATCAACCTGTCTCTGAACTGGTCATGGCTTCTCTCCTTGGAGTGCAGATTCTACCACACTGCCTCCTGCTTACTGGGGGGCGTAATGGATGTCACCACATGCCTACTGAGTGCTGCCTCAGTTCCACAGTGACTAAATGTCCTCTCATTCTTGGGCTGCTCTGTCTCCAGAATGAAGTTCCTCAGGGAACACTGCAGTCCTGGGACTCCTGGTTTCTGGGTTTTTTAGGGACTCTCCAGGGAGCAGAATTTCTTCACTTTTCTGCTGCCAGAAGCAATTAGAAGGAGCTAGGGGTCACTGACTTGGTGACATATTATCCTTGAGCACACAGTTATGTAACAGTTGACAAGGATCTAGCAAATAGCATGAAAGGGCACTGGCCTCGACTTCTCAGTAAAGAATATTCTCTCCCTTATGATCAATCTGTTCTGTTCTTCATCCTGTTCAGAAGGAAATAAAACATATTCCTACTCAGCGACCTCGGAATCTTTATAGCTAATGTTTTGATGACTCTGAGGTGCTGACCCATGTTAGGCAGGTCAGGAATTCAAGAAATAGGGGCTGGCATTGTGGGGCAGCTGGCTGGGCCACCACCTGCAACACCAGTATTAGAGCATCAGTTTGAGTCTCAGTTGCTCTGCTTATGATCCAGCTTCCTGTGAATGCACTTGGGAAAGCAGTGGAAAATTCCTACAACCTCAGATCCCTACCACGTATGTGGGATACCAGACCTGGCTAGGGTGGGCATTTCTAGGATTTCCTTCTCTCTCTCTTTCTCTGCCTTTGAAATAAATAAGTCTTTCATTAAAAATGTAAGAAAAAAAATTTTCCTGTATTCTCATGAATCATGTGTATTTCCATTTGGGGGAGTTCTACTTAAGTGTGTGTTCATAATCCACATTTCTCTGTCTCCTCTGTGGTGCATATATACTCCAACATACCCTTCACAAATTCTATGGTGTTAAATACAATGACTTGTCTCAGTGAACATTCTGGAAACAGCTGTAAAACGGTGACCTTGGCTTGGATTTCAGCTGGGAGGGTAGTCCTTGAAATGCAAGAGGGAAGAGTTGTTGAGCACAGACAGTGGAGCAAATGACACCATCAGTTTGGATAATGGCATCAAGGCCAGGGTCAGGAGAACAATATGTCCAGGGGGAAGAACAGAGCATAGATAATTACAAAGTGGACTGCCATGACAGTTCCCGAGCAATAATCAGATCCTTCACAGATCCACCACACACACTGTGTCAGCTGCTTTTGTCTTTTCATCTGTTGCTGTGTCATTTTCATTAAGCGAGGAAGGACAAAACACCTGAGCTCTTTGTAATAGCGTCTCCCCTGTGCCCTCACTGCTCAGGTAGCCTCCCGTCTGCCCTTGCTCCTTTTTGCTGGCAAACTACTTTCTCAGAAAGAAACTCATCTCAAAACTTTCTGCAAGTGCATAAAACAAACGCATAGGAGTTCAGAAACTCAAGGCAAATAGAATCAGAGCTGTTTGAACTTCTTTTTTGGAAGCATGGCTTCTGAGGCACGCCCAAGGGCTTGGAGAACACAGAACACCTGTTACATAACCCCGCCTGTCTTAAAAACTATTCCCTAGAATCGTGAAGGAAGAGCTTTAAAAGAATCTCCACTGGGGGGTCTCAGGACGGGGCGTCTCATGCCTGGATCCCAGACGACAGTCACGATGTGCACATGGTGAGCTGTCCCCGGGCCTGCCTGGGCTTCGGGGGGCTGCTCCCTTCTGGGTGAGTACACTGAGGCGGGGAAGTCTCCATGACTGGGCAGGTCCAGGACCCGCCCACCGCCCTCATTGGGCGGTGAATAGGATTGGGGAGGGGAGCGACCTTGGGCCTGGGAGTTTTAACTTCCAGCAGCCTCCCAGCTGCTGGTGGGTCTCAGGACAGGGCGTCTCATGCCTGGATCCCAGACAACAGCCACCACGTGCACATGGTGAGCTGTCCCCAGGCGGCCAGTGTGCCATTTGGCGCCAGGCTCCACCTGCTGGTCGCCCGGCTGGGACCTCTGGGGTTTTCGTTCTTTGAATCGCTGCTTAGGTAGCTCCAGGTTGAACCCATTGAGCTTCTAGGACATGAATCAATCCTAAAGACAGTAGCTTTTCCTTGGTAGAACATGTAATCACTGAACAATGCTGACCACCAAATACCAGTCCATGCAAAAGCTATGGCTCTTGGCTTGTCCAGCAGAATCATATCCTGTTACCTGACATGATGCTGGATCAGAAGAAGGGTCACATTAAACAGGACCATTACATTAACTAGCACTCGAGAACCATATCTGGGGGTAGATTCTGTGGGGGATGTGTGGGCCAAACCCTGTGGAAATTCTAGCCCCATTGATTGGCTCAAAAGTTGGGGTGGTGATGGACTAAGCTAGGTGTGGTGTGACCAGGGAGCCTGCCATCAATCACAGGTAAAGGAACCTGCAACAGTCTGGACTGGTCAAGGCAGCAGCACCCAAATGTGCATCCTGAATAGGGTTTGGGGTGGGCCGGGTTGCAACACTCACCAGCTCATGCAAGGCCAAATGGAAGACCAGACTATGCCAGAACCTGGCCTAAAACCAATGGCATGTATGAGAACGGGGTCTGGGAGTGGATTAAGTGGAGGAGCTTGGGAAACTCCCTTGGTGAGTCATAGCTCCTGCTGGTGAACATGTGGTCCAGACCTGGGGGTTGGACGAGCCGGGCAAAATAGCTCCAACATCTGGCTAATGAGTCAATTGGTAATGGAATACGGTGTAGCAGGCAGGACTGAGCAAACCTTAGCCCACAAGCGAAACTAGAGACCAGGATGGAGCACAGGTCATGCGGAGCTAGGCTCATGTACCTATTGGTCTGCGTGAGCCAGGAACACTAAGCCACAGTGTCTAAGGCAGAGGTTGGGACAGGTGAGGGTCTGAGCCACACTGAGTCAGAACAACCACTGGCATGCACGTGATCTAAGGCTGGGAACAGGCCTGGTTGGGGAGCTAAGGCGACACATTAACTGGGTTGAGGTTCCCACCAAGGGACGCGTGGCCTGGAATGGGGGCTGCGTTCTGATCAGGGAACAGTTGTAGTTTCCCTTGGGACAAGTGTGGACTTGGATTGGATGCACTGAGCTGGGCCAGACTCCAACACCCTCTGGTGTCCTGGAGGACCAGGGTAGATGTGGGATGGCCTAGGCGAGGTCAACCCCTACTGAGCCATGTGTGAGCCATATGTGGCTATGGACGAGCCATGGCTAGGTTGAACCATCCAACAGCAAGGACCAGTTTGGGTTGAAGGCCAGTCAGGAAAAGCCACTGTTCCGGCTAGAACAGGAGATGAACTGAGTAAGGCTGGCTCATGGACCCACAGGTATGCACAAAATCTGGCATTGGGAGAAGTTCTGATGGAGGAGCCTGGGCAACTCCTCTGGCAGGACTCAGACCTGGCAGGTAAGCGCAAGAAACATTATAGCAGACAGCCCAGAACAGGCCATGGAAAGTTACCCACTGGCATACATTTGGCATTACATACATTCATACATACCAGGCTGAATCAGTTCACGTCATCCACTGGCAAATCCAAGCACCAGAACAGTGTGGGTTGAGCCGGGTTCGGTTGCAACAAAAACCAGTGCATAATACGGAATGCCAAGGTGAGGTTGCTTGTACCAGATGTGACCGCAGCACCAAACCAGCATGCGTGAGCACCAGGAATGGAGGGGGCGGAGCCAGCAGGGAGAATATGCAGGGGTTCCCTTGCTGGATAGCTACTCCCACTGGAGAGCGTGAGCTGGGATGGGGGCAGACCAAATTAAGCAGGGCTATAACACCTGTGGGTCTCATGCTGACTAGATCAGGGAAAAGCCAGGCTGGGTTGATTGTTCCTACTGGTGCAAACAAAATTAGAGTGGGTAAGGGTTGTTTGGGCTTAGCCGCAGCATCAGCTGGCAGAAGCTGGCACTGGGGGTTAATTCTGTCAAGTCAAACCACAGAACTACCTGGGGAGTGCATAATCCGGGAGTGGGAGAGGCCTGGGAGGGAAACAGTGGGCACCTCCCTCTTGGATTACCACTTCCACAGGAGGGCATGAAAACTGGGACAGGGTCTGGGGTGGCTAGACAGACACCCAACAGCATCTGTATGGGCTGCATAGTGGAGCTGGTTAGAGGGAACAAAGCTTTAATACCCATTGACATGTGTGAGAGCCAAATGGGGTGTGGGAAATACTGGACTACTGCTATACATACTGGCAAACCAGGGTAGGGGGCGGGCCTGGTGGGGGTTATTGTGGGTCACTCTGACTAGGTTGCAGCTCCTACTGGTTTATATGAGGGCCGAGTATGTGCTGGGCAGAACCAGGCTGGACTGCAACACCCATTGGTTCCACTGGAAGTTAGGGCTAAAAACAGAACCAACCCAGTGATTACAACCACCAGCTGATCAGGGCAATGGACTGTGCCGGGCCCTGTACTTGCTAGTACATACAAGAATCTGGTCTGGGAACACCTCAGACAAAGTTTCTTTGGAGATCTTCCCAATCGAAATGCTGGACTCAGAACCCTAACCAAGAAAAGACAGAAGACAGAACAGGTCAATCAACCATCTCAGCTATATGTTGGCAGCAAAATACTGGGAAAATGGAGACTCTATGATGGACTGTGTCAACCAGTGGATTCTTCAACGACCTCATAGTACTCTGAGTGCAAGATTGGCAGCGATTTATAACTGGTGAACCATCAAAACCACTTGTGCAAGAACCTCGGAACATGCCCTACATCCGGGACCTGGCGAAGGTGGGAGACTGGGTGGGACCTTCTCCCTTAATACCCCCCTTTAAACATGAAGGAAACAATATGGAAATTACACTCTTACCCACTTTTCCTATAGCCCTTGGACCTTTTTACCCTAATTAACTATGTAAAGATTGTCAAAAATATAATTTAAAAAATGAAAACTTAAAAAAAAAAAAGAATCTCCACTGGTGGGGATTTTTCTAGAATCAATAATCAAGATGAAGATGACCCGCAATTTTGCTTGATCAGCTGAAAGGAACAACTTTTCATTCGCCTAATCTCATTTTAAGTGACTTGACTCTTAAGCTAGTTGGACGTTCATCTTGGTTATTTTTTCCATTTTTAACTCTAAGGTCTGGAGCACTCTTTTTTGCTCAAAGGAGATGGGCTGCTGGTGTCATGTCAGTGGTGAAATCGCATCAAGGAAAAAAAAGTCAATACATGGTACCCAATCACACAGAACCTTTATGAATATTAATTTGCCATTGTTTATAGGGTTCTTGTGCCCAACGGCCACTCCTAACACCAGCTTGTAGGGATAACTATGACGACTTCCACCATGAATTCACTTTCCTTGTCTAGGGTGAAGTACAGTGTCAGTCAACTGGAAACAGTGGCATTCACAGGCAGGCTCCACCCCGACACGAGGCGCTCAGAACGAGCTCCGGGATTGGACGAGGTGGCTCCAAGGGTCGCAGGCCTGGCCAGATGCAGAGGAAAAAAGAATGTGTTGTGGGTGAAAATGAGAAATCAGAGGAGGAAGGAGCAAAGAACCGGTTAGTCGGCTGGTTCCTGAGTAAACCCAAATGTTCAAGGGTGGACTGTACACGCAGCTCCAGGTTCAGTCAATGGTGATATTTCCAGTGACATGAAATGCCACCAACTCCTGAGTCCTCCAGAAATTCAGCATCTGAAGGTGTGGTGGCGAAGCTCAGAAATCAGCACTTGACACAGCATTCCCCATGACTGCTTCGTAGCCAGCCAGTGAGAAAATGCTTTAAAATACTATTTTGTGCCCTATTTGACTTTGTCTTAGGTATGCTGGGTTTGGGATAAAAAGAATAATTTTATATTATTTGTGCATGTGCGACTCACTAATAAAACTTACTGTGTAACAACAAATGGTTATCTTAGAGTACTAAACCAGATGAGTCAGTTTTAGATGCCTTGGAAAACAAGAACCTCCACTTACCAGTGTTCAGATTCATGGGAGAAAGAGTGTGTTATACAGGGAACTCAAGCAGCCAGAATTGGGTACAGGTGGCACTAATGAGCAGATGACAGGTAAGCTCATGACCATCACAAGGCTGGCAGGTGCCAGGTGTAGGTGGGTGGAAGGTCAGCTGCTTAGGAGTGGAGAGCCCCTGATTTATTTGGCAGTAAAGCAGAAATCCCAGCTAAAGACTTACCTGGAGTGGCCACAGATTAAAGGTGCTCTTCTCCCAGGTAAAGCTCGGGATTTTGGGGTGTCTGTCTTTAAAGACTTTCCTACTGAATGACAGGATTGACGTCTCCTATGGCTTCATAAAATCAGCCTCATCTAGCTACAGAAAAAAAAAAAATTCCTGTTGTCACTGCAAGTTTCTCTTCAAACTTAGTATCTTGCCCCCAGACAGAATTTGTAGTAGATTTATTGCCGGAAGCCTGAGAAATAGCTGTACAGCCATTATTTAGGTCAAATTAAAGCATTAAGGGTGAGCTAAATGAGAGTTAATCTTAAGAAATTGGTGCGATGGTCTCTTGCCGAAAGGAAATTTTGCTTTGCAACAGAAATTGGTAATGATTTTTGTAAATCAAGTTAACTAAGCCATTTGAAGAATCTTAAAAAGTATTTAGCTAAGCATGTTTTAAAACTTCGTTTCCTGGAATCCAACTGTTTAAAGAACTACCTCGTGGTAAACACATGAATGTAGTTTTGCTGAAGAGTTTATCTTGGCCAGAAGCCATCAGATTGGCTAATTAGTAAAAGGATGATGTAGCCCTTGAGGAGAGAGTATTTAAATATGACATTTGAAAAATGTTTTTTAAACATTAGTGTTAAAGTCTTTAAAATATTTAGAAATAAAAATCACAGGGTATAACACTATGAAACTAATACATTTCTTTGAGTTCAAAATAATTATCACGTTAGTCGTGTAATTCAGCTCTGATCATGGTATGAAATAAATGCAATAATTGGTATGAAAAAATAATTGGCATGAAATAAATGCAAGAAATTTCATAAATAGATTATTTGGAGAAAAGAAATCATCTCGACGGTGGGCATTTGGCACAGCGGTGAAGGTGGCATTTCGGAGGATTTTGCTCCACATCAGAATGCCTGGATGCAAGGCCAGTTTGTCCCTTCAGTTCCAGGCTCCTGCTAATGCACATTTTCAGAGGAAAGAGGTGATGGCTAAGCTTCTTGGCCTCCTGACGCCAGCACGGGAGATGGGACGGAGTTTCTAGTCCCTTCAGCCTGGCCCAGCCTAGCTTTTGAGTAGTGGACCAATAGATGAACGATCTTTCTCTATCTTTCTCTCTGTTTCTCATTCTACTCTCTGCCTTTCAAATAAAATGAAACATTTGAAAGTACTTTTATTTGTTCCACTTATTAGACTAAAAGGTAATCTTATTTGAAATTACGTGGTTCTGATGTTTCCCCCTTTATGGAACACACCTGAAATGCACTGAACTTTCTTAAAGCTTCTTATTTTTCAAAATATGCTTGCATTTTTTCTTCCAACCATTGAAGGAAATAATGAAAATTATTGAAAATAATGTAGTCTTGTGGTAAGAGCTCAAAATTATGTCAATGAATGAGGGAGAATCAAATCCTGAGTTTGAAAACCCCTGGCACACAGCAGAGCCTGACTAGTCAAGGGTGACATTCTTCATCAAGCTGGAAATTGATAGAAAAAAATGATTTATTTGTCATGTTGACTTTCAAAAGTCATAAACTTCACTTGACTTCAACATGTACTTGACCTTCCTTATGTGCAGGTTCCTCGTGCAGGAACTCAACCAGCTACGATTTAAAAATATCCAGAAAAACAAGTTGTGTTTGTACTGGGTGAATGCAGATGCTTTTCTTGTCGTTCTTCCCCTAGAGAATGGAGTGTAACAACTATTTGCATAATGCTTGCGATGCATTATGTATTACAAGTCATCTAGAGTTGCTTTATTAATTGTACAGGGGGTCGGCTCTATGCAAATCCTATGGTGTTTTATACACAGGACTTGAGTTTATGTATTTGAGTATTCATGGGCAGTTGGGTGTGGAGGGCAAGGCTCATCCTGCAGCCAATCACCGGCAGGTACTAAGGGTGGTGGGACTGTGTCCTTCTGCATTTGAAGAGACCTTGGAATGACATGCTGCTCTGCCATAGCAACGTGGTTCATGTGCCGAAGACTAATGGCAGGCATTGCTTATTTTGTCTTCATTATCAAGGTGACAGAAGAGCCCGTTTTCTTAGCCTCCAGAGGAGTCAGCTGAGATTAACTTGCAATACTTCTTTCAATTTCAGTCAGATAGTGATCTGAAGTCAAGACACCTTGTGAATCAATAATGTATCGACATTCCCACGGAGGCCGTAACCTGACCGTACACACTCCATCTTCAGTCAGATGGAGGTGGGCATTGTGGTGCAGTGTGTTAAACTGCTACCAGAAACATTCCCAACCCAGAATGGAGTGCCCAGATCATGCCCTGTGTTCACTTCCCAACACTCTCCTCTTAGTGCACCTGGGAGGCGATAGATTGATGGCCCAGGCATACCAGTTCCTGACAGCCATGTGGGAGGCAGCGATGGAATATGGCTGCTTGAATTGGGCCTGCTGCAGGCCTAGCTCCTGTGGGCATTTGAGTAGTGAACACATGGATGGATGATCTGTGTGTGCGAAAGAGAGCGAGACACAGAGCGAGACACACACACAGACTGCCTCAAATCTCTCAAATAAATAAAATTTTAAGAATTAATTAATTATAGGGTACAGACCTTTTTAGTTCCCTTACTGGAGTCTGAGAAAGAAAATGTTGTTCATGAAAAAAAAATGATGTCCACTTTTCATTTGAAAAAATCTATTTAAAATACAAATAAGTATGCTTCCAAAGGTTCCTGAGAAGAGAAATAATTCTTCAAGGGCAGAAGGGGAAGTAGCTTGTCCTCCTGTCTCTACAATGGATTCATGACCTTCATGGAAAATCCTTCGTTCCTGGGTATTTCCAGATTTCTTAAATGAATCACCATCATGAACATCTAAATAGCTTTAGGGTTTCTCCACATTAAACCTCTTAATTCAGAGGATGGGGAGCCAAGCTGTTTAACTCTCTAATTTCAATTCCTTAACAACCATCTGTGAAACCTAAGTATCTCTTCATATCAAATCCATCCACCCATTCACCCATAATTAGGCCAGACACAATGAGGAGGGGGAGGAAGGCAGTCTGAAGGAGCCTGGAGAAAGCGGATGTGGAGAATAGAGGTGAGCCAACCACACAGAGCCCTGCCCGACACTCCTCCTGCCTGGGCATCACTGCAGTGGGGCACTGTCTCTGGCACTCTGCTATCTCATCTAATGATAATAATCATTTTGATCTTCCCTACACAACTGTAATAAGGACCCTCAAAAAATGGGTATGAGTACTTAGTGAACTGTTAAGAACTTACCACAAGTTGAGTATTACATGTAAAGTGTGTGCTATAGATTCAATGTTAGTTTCTCAACTAAAAAAATGACCTCTAGAAACTGTGACAAGAAAAGGAGGGTAGGGGACAACACAGGCTCCCTTCCATCGCCTCAGAAAGATTATTCCTCTTGCTTATTCCAACAGCAAATCATGGCAGCTTTTGCTTTTATCTCAAAATACTTAATATCCTTTTCAAATTACACCTGACACTGGGCTGTGTGCCCCTCTCTGGATCTGCTGAAATGCAGTAAATAGTTGATGAGAAGAACACTCAGGGACAAGTGGAGCTTTAGGGATAGGCATACTGAAGGAAAGGCCACTTCAACGGGGCAGAGAGGAAGAGAAGGAGCAGGCTTCTAGAACACAGCAACAGTAAAAACCAGACAACAGAACTGCACAGGGAAACTTAGCTGTGCCATTATCTTAGGACAATTTAAGAGCGTAAAGCAAAAGGTAAGTTAGCATTTAAAAAGGGTTCTTTCTTAGAAGTCACTTCAATGAGAAGCATTGTTCTTCATGGATCCTGCCTACTTTCTTTTATTCTGTAACTTTCTGAAGAGCAGGATTTAATTAACTCCGCTTTGAAGGGCAGCTAAAAGTCAAAATGGCTGCATGCAAGCCTTCTAGAAGGATTTTCTAACAGAAGGCAGCCTTAATTTGGCAGAATATAACGGCTTTTTTTTTTTTCATTTCACTAGGAGTTTTGGGTGGAAAACAGTTCCCTAACTCTCTTCTTTTGAAAAATGTCCCAGCCAAACTTTCAGAATCAAATGAAAATGACCTTTTTTAAAGACACAGGCAGCCAAGTTATTTATGAAGGTGCCTAGTTGGGTTTCAGCAGTGAACTAAGAAGATAGACTTTGACAGAGCTTATTTGCTTTTTTTTTTTTCTCCAGAGTTTATTTTCAAGGTGGTAGCAGGAAAGAACGATGAAGTGATTTCCTTCCCTACTTCCTGCTGAACAAATTTGTCACTTTGCCAGGCTTGATAAAGGAGATGGCCTGAGTCCTCCCAATGACATCTGGGTTATAAACAACTACTGCACATGTGGAAAGTAGCCTTCCAACCTCTGTTCTCAACATGTATGCTAGAAGTATTCTTCCTCTTCTCAGGAAGGCTCTAGGAGTGCTGGCAAGAGGAAGCTGTTGAATTAAGTCCAGTACTGAGTACGTCAGCTCTTCCCTAAGTCAAGACATTGCCTGAATGATGGGTCCCCAGGCCGATTTCAAGAATGCAAACCATTCGGTGGGCTTGGCTGTTGTACCAAGAGCTTTGCAGGTTAAACCAAAAGCCAAGAGCTCTGTGGGGAGCCAGCAACTGTTGAGTCCTAGCACACCTCTTGGACAGTCCTCCTCATTCATTCATACACCTATCTTCACACGCAACTCCTACTGTGTGAAGCACTTAAACTCTGCACTGGGATCCAGATCAGACGCATGAGTGTCAGCACACATATCTTTGTCTTAGAGAAGAGTTTCATTTGCAGGAGAGACACACAGATTTACAAATAGGTATTATGAAGGTTTAAAAAAGATCAGTATCATAAAATACATTCACTCTGATTCAGAAACTGTTCTCAGTCATTTATTGTCAGCCAGATACTCTGTTTGCTTTGTTAGGGAGTTGAGACTTGTCTTTTTTTTTTTTTTTTTTAAGATTTCATTGTTATTTTTATTGGAAAGGCAGATTTACAGAGACAAGGAGAAACAAAGAGAAAGATCTTCCATCCACTGGTTCATTCCCCAAATGGCTGTGATGGCTAGACCTGAGCCAATCCGAAGCTAGGAGCTTTTTCTGGGTCTGCCGTGCGGGTGCAGGGTTCTGAGGTTTTGGGCTGTCCTCGACTGCTTTCCCAGGCCACAAGTAGGGAGCTGGATGGGAAGTGGAGTAGCTAGGACACAAACTGGCACCCATATGGGATCCCAGCACTTGCAAGGCAAGGATTTTAGGCACTGAACTATCACACAAGGCTCAGAGACATTTTTACTGTCAAATGTATTTTCTCATATGATCCAGTGTTCAAGAGCAACAGAAAAATCCACCCACTGTGTGGGGAGCAGCCGACCCCACGTGTATGTTAGGGGCTGCAAGATGGCAGCTGGCCGAGGGCCAGGAGGCTGGGTTTGTCCCGCCAGTAGGCAAACAGGAAGTCACAAGGATAGGCTAATGCTCCCGCACTGCAATTGCTGGCCTATCAGACAGCGCCCAGTGGACGCACAGGGAGAAGTGATTGGTGGAGAACTGTACATAAGCAGCCTGCTTTTGGCAATAAACCCTTTTGGTTCGCCTGCCACTTTTCGTTCGGCTTTTTCCTTTGCCTCCCTCTTTTCGCTCACCCTCTCCTTTTCATTTGCCTTCTTTTTGGTTTGACTTTTCGTTCGTTCGTTTGTGTGTGTGTTCTTTCGGTGTGTGTGCCGGTGCGGTGGCGGTTCCTGTTTTTTCCAGGCCCTCGAGATTCCTCGTCATTTTAGTGTCGCTGCAGGGCGGCAACACCACTGGCCAGAAAAGTAGTATTAATTAGATTCATGGTCCTCTACACACTTTTAGAAGAAATACTTATTTCCTCTTCTGTAAAGTTCTTCTTAAATACATCAGCTGCATTTTCTTTTGCAACTCACATGTAACAGAGCTTTGCCTTGGGCAGCATGTGCTTAGTCATTTATTTATTCAACAGATATTGCTAGACCATCTATTATTAGTTATTTAAAAAGGTTTAGAGTTCTAGTTCTAGTTCATATGATATTACGATATTATTACACGCAGCTAATTCCTGCAACCTGGTTCTTTACCATGAGCGGAAAACACCAACCACAACGAGGTATCTCAGGAGGTTTATTCCAACGGGGCAGGAACAGGGTGGAGGTGGTGGAGAGAAAACAGGGGGAGGAGGGGAAGGGGGTCTGGAAGGAGAAGAGAGAAGAGAGAGAGAACTGTTAGAGAGGCAAGGAGGAAAAGGGGAAGGGGAGGGAAGCTGGAGGAAGAGAGAGAGAACCGCACCTGGGGGCCTTTTTGTCTGCAAGGTGTGAGGGGCGGAGATTGGGAGGGATTAAGGGCAGGCTCCAGGGGATTGGTGTCTGCAGGTGAATGCCTGGGGATGATTGGTGAGGGCAGGGATTGGGGAAGGGGCTGGAAGATTGGGGGTGGGATTTTCAGGTGGAATACCAGGTTACATCTGATTGGTGGATGGTTGGACTGGCACGAATTTCATGAACTGTGAGGAAAAAGAAATGGCGCCAGGTCCAGGGTGGGATATTCGAATAACTCCTTACAATCTATTACATGCCCTGTGTCCTGTAATGGGCTCAGACACCTCAACAGAGTTGTTCTGATCTAATTAGAGGGGCAGGAGAGGAAAAAGCCAAGCAAGGAACTAGACAGTATTATGTTCAACGGGGCAGAGGGATCCCAGAAAATCACAGCTCTAAAGCACACACAATTCAGTATTTCTGTGTGTGCTGAGGAAGACCCCAGACAGCATGACGGGAGAAAAACCTTGGCTTCCTTAACACCTGTTGCCAGCATTGACACAGATGATCCAAGGTTAGATGAACTCAGCAGAAGAATGGCAGCATAAGGTATGTCCGTATGAGCCCAGGAACCGAAATAGGTCTTCCTGTGGGTCCCCAGGCCTTGACAGTGCTCCTCAGAGTGGTTCTGGGCGTTTTCTGTAAATGACCCTGAGCTTGGCACGGCCTCTCCTGCTTGGTATTTTCTTTCTCAGCTGCTAGCTAAAACGCAGCACTACATCATACAAGTACAGGAACTACACACGGGGTTTAAAAATATTTACTGTATGTTGGAATAAACCTTAGGAAATGGATGATGTTTTTGTATGCCACTTTAAATATCACACTTCCTCTTTTTTTTAAGGCAGGCATAACTTATAACTTTTTTTAATATCTTAGATGCAGCTTTCTTCCCACTTTAGTCTTTAAATATATATGTGTAAATATATGTATTTTATAGCCAGTTTTGAAAGCAGAGAGGAACAAGTTGAAACAAGCATATTTATGAGCTTGTCTAAATCACAGTGTACCATGGGAAATTGCACTGTTTCCTCAGGGTGAGACCTAAAATTCGTGTCTAATTCTACCACTAATTGTGAAGTCTCGGCTGTATTTCTGAATTGAAGTAGAGTTTTCTCAGCCCACAAAATGAAAGCGTTGAACAAATGATTTGTAAATCTCTTTTAAGTTCTAATCATTTTTGTCTATATTCCTCATTTATTCTATGTAGTGGAAAACAGTGGAAATCTGGCAGTCCTGGGAAATGAGACACAGATCTGTGGGGTTATAAGTGCTCTTCCCTGGCAGTGCTGATACCTGAAATCCAATGATTCTCTCCTGGCTGTGGGCTCAGCATCTGCGCTATCCAAACAGCTAAAATGACTTGGAAATATTTGCAAATGAACTAGGGAAATACTGAGGAAGCAGTTGCTGGGCATGTTGTGTGAGGGCTGCAAATAAAACATGAGTTAACTGATAATACAAAAGGGATTTTGTTCCCAATGGGAAATAGACAGTCCAGGCAATTTCAAAGCCAACAGAAGCCACCGAAGCAGCAAAGTGGCATCCAACAAAGCGATTGTCTCTTAGCATGTATCCCTCCCCAGCCTGTGTTCAAGGCAGGTGCTCTTTGTAAGCTTGAAAATCAGCAATGCAAATGTTCCATGCACGTTTTTCCACACCTGGTAGGTCTTAGCTGAAGGATTTGCTGTAAGTCCTACCTGAAGGAACGCTTATGGTGGGGATGTGCCAGGACATTCCCACACAGCAGAATCAGAACTTGGTGTCTGAGCCCTCAGGACTGGTTTGCTTTAAGTAATGTCCAGGACTCTGAGCTGGAGGAGGGAAACTGGGGACGTACATATGCTACTCAGGATACTCAGTGTGTGCTGAGCTGGTAGTTGTAATAAAGGCTGAGTTTTCAGGGAGAGCTGCAATACTCATTGGTTCCAATGGAGGTCGGGGCTCAGAATAGATCCAACCCAGGGGTTACACCCACCAGCTGATTGGAGTGATGGACTGTGGCGGGCACTGTGCTTACTAGTAGTGCATGTAGGAGCCTGGACTGGGAATGCCTCAGAGTTTCTTTGGGGATTCCCCTGAACAAAATGGAGGAATCAAAACATTACCCAAGAAAAGATGGAAGATGGAGTAGATCAATCAACCACCTCAGCTATATGCTTCCAGCAGAAAACTGGACAAGGGGAAACTTTAAGATAGACTATGTCAATCAGTGGACTCTGCACCAGCCTCATCATACCTGGACTGTTGCTGATGATATGTTGGAGCTTCTAATTGATAGAGGTGACGCTCTGCTGGCTCTACCTTCAAACCTGAGAGGGCCTCCCTAAGAGGCCGTTGAACTTGACTGGACAGTGGGATGCTGGACTCTGTATGGAGTGAGCCTGTAATTAGGGAATCCCAACGGAACCTGAGCTGTGGTTATGCATCATGGTGAAGGAATTCACCATGGGGGAAGGGATTGGGGTGAAGGGGGGAGAATCCCAGTACCTATGAAATTGTGTCATGTAATACAATGTAATTAATGAATAAAAAAAAATAAAGGCTGAGTTTCAGTGTTCTAATGACAAGCCATCTTTATTTCCCCGAACCTGTTGGTTCATGCTTTGGGTGGGTCAGGGCGAAGAAGCCAGGAGCACCAATCACTCGGTGGAGGGGCCAGAAGGAGAAAGACACAGAGAGCTGAGCGCTCTATTGACACTGGCACGCGAGGACAGCGTATGGCCTTTGAAGCCCAAGAGACCCAGCTCTGCATCTTGACATCATGGATTGACAATTTCCTGGCTCTGTCTCGATCTCCTAATCTTTAAATCTGAAAGAGCAACTCACAAGACGTTTGTTTTTAAGATTTATTTATTTTATTGGAAAGGCAGATCTACGGAGACAAGGAGAAACAGAGATCTTCTGTCCACTGGTTTACTCCCCACGTGGCCACTATGGCTGGACCTGAGCCAATCTGAAGCCAGGAGCCAGGAGCTTCTTCTGGGTTTCTCACATGGGTGTAGAGTCCCAAGACTTTGAACTGTCCTCTGCTGCTTTCCCAGGCCGCAAGTAGGGAGCTTGGAGGGAAGTGGAGCAGCCAGGACACAAACTGGCACCCATTTGGGATCCTGGCACTTGCAAGGTGAGGATTTAGTCACTAGACTAGCGCCCTGTGCCCAACTCACAGGACATTATGATAAAATAATGTGTAGAAAGTTCCTAAAGACAGTGAACATTGGAAAGAAGGTCCTTCGCGGACCTTGCCCCAGCACGGTTATGGGTTCAGTTGTGTCTCTTTCAAAAACACACAGGATGAAGCCCTGATGCCGCAGCACTCCGGAGGTGTGGTCGTTCTGGTGAGTGCAATTGCACCATAAACCGTGCTCTTCAGAGAAGAGGCGAGGAGGGCTAAACCAGGTAAAGGTACAACGGGAGGGTGGCCATCTGCTTGTCAAGAAGAGAGGTCTAAGAAAAAAAAATCAACCCTGCTGAGATTTGGAGCTTTGATTTACATCTTCCAGCACTGTGAGAAAATAAATTTCTGTCATTTAGGCCTTTCGGTCTGTAGCAATTTTCCATAGCAACCCTAGTAAATGACACATATGATAAGCCCCAGCCCACCTCCATGAGAAGGGCATATGACAAACTTTCTGTGAGGAGAGAACTGAGAAAAGAACAGAAACAGCTGTGACCAGCAGGTGACAGTGTGTGAGAGAAACCTAAACTCACGCCAAACTGTTGGTATCTACTATGGGAAGGAAAAACAAATATTATGAGCAACAATACCCTACCACGATTGAAATCTCTAGTAAAAGACACATTTTCCCCTTTTAAAACAGAATTGACAATTGCCTGTCAATAACAGAAAATAAAAACTGTAGTTGTGGCTATGGTAAGCCAGCAGCAGAATTACAGGCTGAAGAGTAAAGCACTTTGTTCTTGTCACTGTTACCCTAATGACAACTAATCATAAGGGAAATCTTCGCTTGAAATTCCAGGTGTATTGCTTTATTAATGTGCTGCAACTTGAACTCTGTATATACAGTTAGTTGCTTGGGGGGCTTTTTCTACCAGTCTAACTCACGGAAAACCCTCGTTAACTTTTCTGCTACTTTGGACAGGGTGAACAGGAATGGCTTGCAAAGACCTATCTTCCCATTAAAGACAACTCAATGTGAGATAGCAAAATGCCTTTCCAGAAGGCCAGTGCGAGCTTTGGAAGTCTGCACTTTGTGAATTTCACCAGACAGAACTTGTCACAGAAACGGAAACTTGATTTATTTTAATGATCGTAAAGTAAGGTAGGATTGGAATTGCGAATTTACTTCTTTGCAAGCACAGCTTGCCTCCCAAGCCAAGTTACCTTCATTGCCTCTGAGCCGAATTGCAGGGAAGGCAAATAGCTGAGGTTAGATGGTGTGAACAGCTTGTCATATTTCCTTAAGAAAAAAGGAGAGCGATGCAACAAAAGCAGGATGAGAAGCCAGCCACAAGACAGAGGACACCTGCTTCTCCAGTGTTCACATGTGGAGCCCTTAAAAGTCCTCACGCCCATTCTCACCAGAAAAAACGGAGCAACCTAAGTCAGTGACTTTGCTTCAGTCCACCAGAAAACCAACATTGTAGGTTATGCTGCTTTCACAAAGCTAGAGGCAAGCAAACAGAAAATCTGAGAAAATCCACTTCCCAGGGGCTGAAGTGGCTCGAGTCCGTAACTAACAGAAACACATAGTTCCAGTTTGGGATTGAAAAACTCCTAAGAACCCAATTTCACACTTGGGATTTTACCAGTTAGTCCTACCAGGTTCACAGGTGAAGATCAAAGACCTCCCCCACCCCCATTTCAAAGTGTAGGAGCCAGGGAAAGTATACCTTTTGAAAGATGCCCTGAAGGAAAAAAACATTCTCCAAGACAAAGGCCCACTCTCCAGAGGAGATTACTTTACCAGAGCCTTATCTGATCTGCAGAAAAGGGCAATTAGATAACTCTAGGTCTTTCCAGGCCATTTATATCACAAAGGAAACAAAAAGAATTGCTAAGAAACATTTGTGAAGGTCAACAGCCAGGGAATCGTGCTCCTGTAAGGACTGAGGTTCAAGCATAAGATTATAGAACATTTCCTGTCTAGAATGTCTTCCTACTATAGCGATAGAACTCTGGTTCAGCAACAGCAGTTTCAAAATTGGGAGAGCTCTAGGACACAGGCTATTTAAGAAGGAATTGAAAGGGAAACCCAAAGATGACAGAAAGACAATCAGGAAAATTACAGGAATCTGCCTCTGGCACATATGACTATAGCAAACAGCAAACACAGGTCAATATGGAACTTCACATGAAGAGCCCAATGACTTAATTGCCTATTATTCAATATATCACAACTGGCTTTAAACAAGCAAAATATCACAAGTGATACTAAAAGAAAAGAAAAAACCATCTGAACTAGACTCAGACACAGAATTTGGAATTATCAGAGAATTAAAAAAAAATGGGATTGCTATGTTAAGGGCTTTACATTAAGAAGAAGAGCGTGCCAAACCAGATGGATAATGAAAGAGATTGCAACTTATTCTATGAGGCTAGCATTAAATTAATTCCCAAACCAGGTTAAAAATAATAAAAAAAACCAACAGACCAATAATTTTCATGAACATAAATACAGAAATATTTGTTAAATGTTAAAGTCACACCTGGAAAGTGCAAGATCTGGGGCTGGGAGTGGGCCTAGTAGGGAAACTGGGCATCTCTGATGGGCTGCTGCTCCCATCGGATGAGACCTAGGGCTGGAAGCAGGCCTGGCTGGACAGGTGGCAATACCCGCTGGCATGAGTATGGGCTGAATACTGGGGTCAGTCAAGTTGTGTTAAACTATAGCACCCTTGATGCCTACAAGAACCAACTGGGATGAGGGACCAAATGGACCAATAACTGCACACACCAATATGCACACGAATCAAAGTTGACGGTGGACCAGGTGAGGGTCTGATGGAGGTTGTTCTGACCAGGCTACAGTTCCCGCTGAGGTGTAAGGATCAAGTATATAATGGGTAGTGTTGGGCTTAGCTGTAGTACTGGTTGGTTTATCTATGAGATGGGGTCGAGGACAGAATTGACAGCAACTACCCCATCAGTGTGCATATAGGTTGATGTGGGTGATGGACTGAGCTGGACCCCACACTGGCTGGCACACATGGGAGCTGAGTCTGGGATCACCTCTGCTGAGGTTTCTTTGTATCCCTTAATCCCACAACTGGACCACTGGACTCAGAAATCCAACCATAGGGGAAATCACAGGATCTGTGATATGACCCTGGAGTGCACAGGTCAGACCTGGGCCTCTTCAGTTGCTGAAGTCTGAGTAGTGAACAGCATGCCCAGATGCACGTAGGGGATATGATGATCTCTGAGGCCTGCAGAGAACATCTAGTACCATGGAGGGCAGAAAAAAGTTGGACAACTTTCCCAGCCAAGTTTTGACAGTGAACATCTGAGCAAACAGAGACTCTAAGGTGGACTACGTCAGCCAATGGACCTTGGAAGGATTTCCTCAACCATGGGGGAAGAAAATCAACAACATCTCAAAACTACCAAAACCACTGAAGCAGCACCCTTGGAACATGTGCCACATCAGGGACCCTAGGATGGCATTGGGTGTTTGCCCTTTATCCCTGGGTGCTGATACAGTTAGGCTGCTGGCAGCAACCCTCTCCTCCCTTTGTTCAGATACAGGAAAAAAAAATGGAAACAATTATCTCATTCACTTTTCCCCACTCCTTGACCTTTGCCATCCTACTCAACTATTTAAACATGATCAAAAATAAAATAAAGGGCCCAGCATGGTGGTCAGGCAGCTAAAGTCCTTGTCTTGAACACGCTGGGATCCCATAAACGCCGGTTCTAATCCCAGCAGCTCAGCTTCCCATCCAGCTCCCTGCTTGTGGCCTGGGAAAGCAGTCGAGGATGGCCCAAGGCCTTGGGATCCCACACCAATGTGCGAGACCTGGATGAAGCTCTAGGCTCCTGGCTTCAGATCGGCTCATCTCTGGCCATGTGGCCACTTGGGGAGTGAATCAACAGACAGATCTTCTCCTCCTCTCTGTGTATCTGACTTTGCAATTAAAATAAATAAATCTTTTTAAAAATAAAATAAAATGTTTGCAGTTTGAATCTAACACAAACCTCACTATTCAAAGTGGAACTTACAAAACTTCTAGAAAAAAAGTAGGTAACATTGCACTTAGCAATGCATTTTTAGGTACAACATCAAAAGCACAATGCAATGCATGAAACTTAAAAGAAAAACAAAAATATCTGCCTTGTGAAAAGCACCATCATGAGTATAAAAAGTCATGTCACAGACTGGGAGACAAGATTTGAAAAGCACCTTTCTGATAAATAATTTGTACCCCAAACATAAGGAAATTCTCGAAGCTCAGTAATGAGCAAGTGGACAGCCCAGTGTTAAAATGGGCAAAAAATGTGGACCAAGACCTCACTACTGAAGGCATACAGATGGAACATTTGCTAAGATGCTCACCATCTTTCTCTTCGGGGAACTGCAAATTAAAATGAGATACTGCTGCGTGCTTGTTAGAACGGTAAAATGCAAAATGCTGACAAGGCCAGATGCCAGCAACGATGCGGAGGGACAGGAATTCTCATTCGCTGTGAGTGAGAATGTGAACATCCTACAGCAACTTTGGGATGGGGCTTGAAGGGAAATATCTGCTCAGTTTTTCTGTAAAGCTAAAACTGTTCTAAAATCAAGTCTCTGTTTTAAAATTAATTAATTAATTAATTTTTATAATCTTACATAGTTGATTGGGTACAAGGAGTCAAAGGCCACAGGAAAGTGGGTAAAACCATTGTTTCCACACTAATATCATCATTTTCCCCCTGTATGTGTGGTAAGGAGAAACAAAGGGAGAAGCCCCACCCAACCTCCCACCCATCCCAGGTCCCCGACGTGGGGCATGCTCTGAGGGTCCTGCACATGCAGTTTTGATAGTTCTGAATTGCTGCCAATCTTGCCATTCCAATCACACTGAAATCTATTCAGAATCCACTGGCTGACATAGTCTCTTCATGGTTGGGGTTCTGAAATTAGCAATTCAGTTGGAGGGATCTCCAAAGAAACTCTGTTTGAGGTGATCCCAGACCTGATTCTTGTGTGTGCTTGCCAGTGCAGGGTCCAGCACAGTCTGTCGCCCCAGTCGCCAATGCATATGCTGGTGGTTGCCAATGGCTGAGTCAGTTCTATTTCCAGCCCTGTCTTCCACGTGAACCAATGCATGTTACAGTCCAACCCGATCCTGCCTCAAACAAACCAGTGGGAGCTGCAGCCTAGTTGGGGTAACTCCCCATAACCCCCACTAGGCCTTCCCCCTATCCTGATTTGCATGCTTGCCAGTATGTACCGCAGACTTGTTCAGTCTGTCCCACATCCCATTTAGCTCTCCTACACGTCAATGGGCATTGAAGCCTAGTTCAACCCAACCAGCCCTACTATCCAGCTCACACACATACTGGGTGCCTTTCTGTCTAGCCACCCCTGCCCCTGTCCTGGTTTTAATGCTCTCCAGTGGGAGTGGTAACCCAAGAGGGAGGTGCCCACTATTTCCCTACTAGGCCACTCCCACTCCCTGATTATGCACTCTCCAGGTGATTCTGGAGTTTAACCTGAAAAATTCAACCCCCAGTGCCAGCCTCTGCCAGCTGATACTGCGGCAAAGCCCAACCAACCCTCACCACTCTAATTTTTGCTTGCACCATTCGGAACAGTCAACTCAACCTGGCTTTTCCCTGATCTAGCTCACATGAGGCCCACAGGTGCTTGCCTTGCCTGGTCTGGTCTGCTCCCATCTCAACCCACACTCTCCAGTGGGAGTGGTTGTCCAGCAAGGGAGCCCATATTGCCCCTGCTGGCTTTGCCCCAACCCTCCCTGGTTCGCACATGTGCTGTTTGGGTGCTGCGGCCACATCTGGTATGGCTCACCTCACCTTGGCATTCTGTAATGTGCGCTGGTTTGTGTCGTGACCAAACCTGGCCCGACCCATACTCTGTTCTGGTGCTCCGATTCGCCAGTGTGTGATGTGAACTGGTTCAGCCTGGTCCGCCCCCAACCTATGCCAAATGTATACCAGTGGGTATCTTTCTCTGGCCTGGTCTAGGTTGCTCCTTATAGTGGTTCTTGTGCTCACCTGCAGGAACTGTGTCCCAAGAGAGGATTTTCCCAAGTTCCTCCATCAGAACCTTTCCATGCCAGATCTTGTGCATAATGGTGGGTCCATGGGCCAGCCTTACTTAGTCCACCTCCTGTCCTGGTAGGAGCAGTGGCCTTTCCTTGCTGGCCTTCAATCCATTCCGGTTCTTACTGTTGGATTTTTCAGCCCAGCCAAGGCTGGTCCATACCTAGACACTACTCATACATGGCTCAGTAGGGGCAGAAATCTAGCCTAGTCTGTTCTACATCTACTCAGGTTCTCCAGAGCACCAGATGGTGCTGGCGTCTAGCCCGGTTAGGTGTACCTAGTCTCAGTTCACACTTGTGCCAAGGGAGATTGCAGCCATATCCAGACCAGAACGTGCTCCGGCCAGCAGAGCCAGTAAAGTGGACACTGCTACGGTCTGGGGATGAAGCACCGACAGGAGACCAGTGATGGTGGAAGTCTCTCTCAAGCCTCTTTTAGCCACAAGCCCATTTCCTGCAGTGCTCAGCCTAACGAGTTCTAATCAACTCCTTAGCCCACAACAAGAACGCAGCCCCCACTCCAGCCCTCATACTTTCCCGTGGAAACCCCAACCCAGCAAAGGTATGTATACTCTCACAGCTCCCCAATTGAGCCTGTTCCCAGCCATAGATTACACACATGCCAGTGGTTGCTCCGAACCAGTTGGCCTACCCCCTCACCTGTCTCAGCCTTTGCTTTCAATGCTGTGGCCTAGTATCCCTGGCTCATGCAGACCAGTCGGTGTAAGAGCCTAGCTTGGCATGACCTGTGCTCCATCCTGATTTCTGTTCTTCTCTGCAAGCTGAGATTTGCTCGGCCCTGCCCTGTCCACCCCCTTCCAGTTGCAGCTCGGCCCACCCCACATCCTATTTTAGGATGCACATTCAGGTGCTGCTGTCTTGACCTGCCCACTCTGTTGTCAGTTCCTTTACCCGTAAGTGATAGCAGGTTCCATGGTCACACCTAGCTCAGCCCTTCACCACCCCAGCTCATGAACTAACCAGCGGGATTTGTATTTCTACAGGGTTGGGCCCACACATCCGCCACCTGTCGGCATTGACTTTGGCCTGAGTTCTCAGCATTGGGTCCAGCCTGGCTGGGGCACCCCCTCCCGCAAAGCCGCCACACTACAGGGAGCTGCTTTTGCCCTAGCCCCACAGCTGAACCAAATCAAGTCTCTTAAAGCAAGAAAGAAAAAAGCAAGAAAGGAAGACAGGAAGGAAAACAAAATGGGAGGGAGCAACAAAGCATTTTTGATGCAAATAAAGTTCCCTAAGTCCATCCTTTCTCCTAGGAGCAGCCATGGCTTCAAAATCAGTGTAGTACCCAGTATCATTTTACAACTGGAATACACATGAGTACATTTACCTTTATAAAAAAAATAAGGAATCATTTTGATGTTTTAGAGTGTTCTATAAATAATATGTTAGACATTATCAACTATATTAAGATCTAATTTACGTATGAAACAAAATCAATTTTAGATGAGTGGGCTGATCAGTTTGGATAAATGTATGCAGTTGTGTGATAACCAGAACAACCATGATATAGAAAATGTCCATTAGCACTAAAATTCCTTCTTCGACGCTTTCATAGCCACTTTCCTCAACAGTGGAAAGCAGCAGTAACCAACAGGTATTTTGAGGTATCACTTCATACCTATCACAATGGCTTTTACCAGAGAGATGAAAGATAGCAAATGCCAGAGAGCAGGCAAAGAAAAGAGAAAATATGGCATGCAGTGGTGGGAAGACTGATTAGCACATAGAGGTTTGATTAGATATCGAGGTTGCTCAAATAGTTGGAACTGGAGCTGCTGAATAGTCCAGCACTCCCTCGGCTGGGTGTCTAGAGAGTTGATGTGAATCAGCACGCCCGTGCTCATCACTGCGTTATTGGTAATAACCTCTGAAGTCCACCCAAATGTTCATGAATTGGTGAACAAAGACAATGTGATACATGTATATTTTCACATCAAAATATTGTTCAATTTAAAAAGGAAGGAAATCTTGTCATTTCTAACTATGTAGAAAAACCTGGGTGATATTATGCTAAGTAAAATAGCCACCTACAGAAAGATAAAAAATTGAGCTCATAGAAGTTATTAAAATCATGATCACCAGGTGTGGGGGTGGGACTGGGACTGCGTTGGCCAAAGGATAATACATTTCAACTAAAGAAATAAGTTCAAGAGATCTATTGTACAACAGTGTCTGGTCTTGTATTGAAAATTACCAGAAGAGTAGATGCTAAGTGTTTTTCTTTTTTTTTTTTTTATTACAAGAATATCAATATGGAAGTGATACCATCCTGAAATTTAAGCTCAAAACATGAACATGATAAAATATTTATAATTTTATTGGTCAACTTAGAAATTTTAAAATGGTTAAAAGTTTATCCAACTTGACAAACAGCACTATTGCACACGTTTGACAAGCCCAACAAACTTCAAATGGGAAAGTGCGAAGATACACACATAGGAACTCCATGGGTGAACTCTGAAAGCCAGCAATAAAGAGATATTGAAAAGAAGGAAAAACTGACCTATCATGTCCAAGGGAGTCCCACTGAAGTTAACCATTGGTTCTCTTCATAAATAAGAGTGGCAGGGAGACAGTGGGACAACAGACTTAAACTGCTGAGGGTAGAACTGTCAGCCAAGAATCTCAAAGCCAGAAAAGCTATTCTTCCAAATGTAAGTAAAATTATGATATTCCCAGATGAGTGAAAGCTTGCAGGAGCCAATGCTGTGGCACAGCCAGCTAAACCAGCACTTGCAATGCTGGCATCCATGTCACAGTGCTGTTGCAAGGCCTGGGTGCTCTGCGCTAATGAACCTTTCTGTCGATGTGCCTGCATCCACGTGCTTGGACCCCTGCCGCCCCGGGGGGAAATCCTGATGACGACTTTTCTGCCTTTTGGCTTTGGCTTGGTCCAGACCTTACTGATTGGTCCATTTAGAGAGTGAACAGGAGATAAGAGATTTTTGTCTCTCTCTCGCATGCTCTGAATTTCATATATATGTGTGTGTGTGTGTGTGTATGCATATATGTATGTATATATATGTATGTGAGAGTGTGTGCATGTACATACATAATTTTAAAAAAACCAAAACACTTGCAGAGGGTCTAGTATTGTGCCTTAATGGGTTTGGTGATGCTGGCATCCCATATCAAAGTGCTGGTTTGAATCCCAGCTGTTCTGTTTCTTTTCCAGCTCCCTCATGCACCTTGGGCTCTACCACCCATGGGGGAGAGCAGGATGGGGTTCCTAGCTCCTAGAACTTTGGTCTAGCTCCAGTCATGGCTGTTTTGGTCACGTACAAAGTTATTTATTTATGTATTTATGTATTTATTTATTTATTTATTTATATTGGAAAAGTGCCGGAGTCCAGCTCCAGCCTGGGTTTTGGAACTCGGGAAGGGTGCGTGGATGAGGCGCAGAAAGAAAGAGACGGACCACTAGGATTCCATGATGATAGTGGACACAGCAATAAAACTGTCTGCTTTATTTATACAGAATCAGTTAAACTCTGGCTCAGACTTTTTACGTCATGATTAAATGGGTGTTTCTAAGAACAACCCTGCCATCTGCTTTATCCAAAAACAATAGAAATTCCTGCTACCATTCTTACCCTACAACCTAATCTTGTGTCACAAAGAAAAGGAGAACCTAAAGATTAAGAAAAGAATGAAACCCTAATTACAGGTCCTTGATTAACATAAGGTCAATGGAGACAACCAAGACAGTAGGAATAATAGAAGGCCCTTTTGTAAGACATTATTATTGACATTAACCTCTAAGCTCACAGTGTGTAAAAAGCCAGTCTCACAGTAGCAAAAATGCCTGGACAGATTAGAATTCTTCCGCTGAGCTGGCATAGTAGGCACGGCGAATGTCCAAGCGAAAAGCACCGACACATGGAGGCCATGGTGGTGGTAGAAGTGCTGGGAGCCGTCTGCTCCCAAGCCTCTTTGTTACATATTATCTCCTCTTCCCCCCAAGTCCATTAACAGGACAATAGGACGTCAATGAGTCTGCAAAGGCCAGGTGCTACTGCCTTAGGCCTGATTCCTGAGTGCTCAGCTAAAGCAATGTAAATCAGCTCCTCAGCCCACAACAGAAAGGCAGATATACAAAAAGGAGAAGAGACAGAGAAGATTTTCTGTCCAATGGCTCACTCCCCAAGCGGCCGCAATGGTTGGAGCTGAGCCGATCTGAAGCCAGGGGCCAGGAGTTTTTCTGGGTCTCCCACATGAGTGCAGGGTCCCAAGACTTTGGGCCATCCTCAACTGCTTTCCCAGGCCACAAGCAGAGAGCTGGATGGGAAGCAGGGCCGGCAGGATTAGAACTGGTGCCCATATGGGATCCCGGTACGTGCAAGGCGAGGACTTAAGCCACTACGCTATCGCGCTGGGCCCGGCCGCATGCAAAGTTAACCAATGGATGGAAGATATGTCTCTCTCCCTCTCTCTCTTCTCATTGATGTTTTATGTTAAAAATAAAAAAAGAAAAAGGAAAACTTGCACATATTTTTAACAGGAAATACCATGGATAATTCTTACGCTGAAAACAGTGACACGAAGCAGTAATTTGAACAGGTACAGATAGATGAAGAGTGCCAGTAAGATAATTACATGGGTAGTTATACAAGCAGTGTAACTCCATATTTCTTCTCCTTTTTGTTCTTACCTAATTTTAAAGTCAGCATATAAAATAATGTATATATAATTGCACTGTAGGGGTTGGAACACACAGAAAACAATGTATTTGACAGTAGTAAAACCAGAGGCAGGTGGGCAGCTTTATTGCAGTGAGCAAATGATGCCAGATGGTAACCTGAATCTGCAAGATGAAAGAAGAGGTAAGGATGAATTTTAATATATAAAATTCTATAAATACTTTCATCTTCCTTAAATGACTTATGATGACATATGGTAATAATTATAAAAAATATAACACTGGGTTTTAACACCTATATCTGGAACACATATAATTAAATAAGACTTTCAAAATGATGGGGAGAGTCCGGGGCTATTTAGGAGGAAGTTTCTGCTTTCACTGAAATTAAGTCAGTAAAGACCTAAAGACTCATGCAAGAAAAAATAAAACAAAAAAGCCCGATTGCAGACTCCGATGAATTAAGGTGTATATTATAAGTCCTAAGGAAACCCAAAGAAAAGCATTCATTCTGTGGAATTTGAAAACCATCAAAATTATTAAAATATCACCCTAGAAAATCTTTATCCATATTAAAAAATAACCAAGAGCTAAAAGCATGAGACGTAAAAGAAGTTATATTACATATACAAGTCCTACCTTTTCAGTCCTTACATTAAATATGAATGGCTGATTCAATAATCCAATCAACAAATATTATCAGCTGTGACCCAGACAAAAATGAAACAGAAAAGACGCAGTTATATTGTATACAGAACACACAATTAGCTCCAGATACACAAATAGTTTGAAAGTAAATGAGAAAAATAATATGCTATGCACACAGCTACCATAAGAAAGCTGGAGTATGACTATACTAAGTAAGACTAAAAATTTAAAAGAAAAAAATATTACTTAAGACATTTTATAGTGATGATGAAAATTATGTCAACCCATCAGAAAGATATGGTACCTATAAACACCTTTACGTCTAGGAAAGAGCCCCCAAATTGGACCAGTCAGTATCAACAGCACCCCTTATGTTGGCAGGAGAGTCAATATTCAAGAGACAGCTTCCAGAGCTTGGCCCTTTGAGAGAGGGAGAAATGGTTCTTATGAGACAGAAACTCTTATTTCACAAGAAAGCAATGCAAATGGAAGATTCCTTCTGAAGGATGGACTGGGTATTCTGGGAGGTATCAGATGTGAGGAGCAGGAACAGGGAAGGCAACAGTCACCACCACAAGCTTCCAGCAGTGAATTAACCATAGTTAAGCCTCTCCAAGGCTCATTTTATCTAATTTACCAAGTAAAAGAGAAGACCAGGACACCGAACAGAAATAAAGGATCAATAGCATAACATTTTTAGGAGTGATTACAGAAAACTTTCTGGAAGGAATTCAACAACATTTACCAAAAGCCATATGAAAGTATGTGTTTGAAATAATTGCCTAAAAATACAGAAAAGGAGAAAAACCTGTGTGCATTTTCACACTTTGGCATCCAGATTGGTCCTGTTCATTTTTAACTCTTTGAGGACCCAGAAGAGAAGTCATAAAGGAAGAAATTTTTGTTACGCTTCACACTAAGAATATCACTTTTAGCTCTCAGCTATGGCAAGAGGTCAGGCACACATGGTCTTCATCCATTTTTTATGTTTTTTTGTTTTTTAATTTTTCATTTATTTTATTTTACTGAAAGAGTTTTGGAAAGAGGGAGACATTAGAAAGGTCCTTGATATGTTGCTGGTTCACTCCCCAAATGGCCACAATGATCAGGAGCCTCATCTGGTTCTCCCATGTGGGTGGCAGGAGCCCAAGTACTTGGACCATCTGCTGCTTCCCCAGGCACATTAAGGGAGCTGGATCAGACGTGGAGTATCCAGGACACTAAACAGGCACCCCTAAGGGATGCTAGCACTGTAGGCTCTATTTGCTACCCCACAACACCATTACCGAATTCATTTTATTTTTCAACAGAGCTGCAGTTGCTCCAGGAGGTGTTTTCCTTTAGCAGGTGCATTCATCAAGGGGTCTACTTTGATGAGAGCATCAGACCGTCACAGCGTCCAGGGGTTACCCCCCCAACACACTACCAAAAAACATCCACGGCATGTAATTGGGGCAAGCACATGACTTTCTCCTTATTTCGATTACTTTTCTTTATCTACAGCATCTGGCCCAGGGAAAGGGAGAGCTACAAAGATGAAATACATAGAATCTCTTCTCCAAAGGCATGGCAGAGGACAGGCTTCACCTGCTGGGCTTCTCCATCCTTTTGGCTTTGTCAGTAGGTGTGATGCTTTGGTAACTACACTATGCTAATGAGGCAGCAGGTGGGAAGGACAAAAAGCCACACTCTTCAGAATGCCAGAGAGGAACATAGAAAGAGTCTGGTTTCTGGCTCTTTACTGGGTTGCTGCACCAGCACTGAGGCCATGGACCTTCTTAAGTAAACAAGAAATGATGTCATGGCTGAGAACAGATCTTCCATTACTGCCATGGTAGTGTTTCACTTGTTGTAAGTGAAATAATAAGAAGCTAAGATGTTTTGAATTTGAGGCTACAGTTTGAATTTTTCTACTGAGTTTCACTGCTCCATCCAGTTACTTGCATAAAAATTTTTTTGAAATTATTTTTTATTACTTTCCATGAGATTTATTTTATTTTTATTGGAAAGGCAGATCTTCCGTCCTTTGGTTCACTCCCCCAAGTGACTGCAATGACAGGAACCAAGCCAATCCAAAGCCAGGAGCTAGGAGCTTCTCCTGGGTCTCCCACGTGGGTGCAGGGTTGCAAGACTTTGGATACATATCGGCATATGGGGTCCCAGTGCATGCAAGGTGAGGATTTGGCTACTGAGCCATTGCACCAGGCCCCCATGGTACCTTTTTGGATGTAGAGGAATTTCCCCTTTTCCCTCCACTTTCCCCTTTCCACTTTCTCCTCCCACCATTTTCCTCCATATTATTACAGTAGCATAATCCTTTAGTAACAGTTACAAGTCTAACATTCTGCTATTTAACTGCATCACGGAATTATAGGTATAGACAATGATGGAAAATCCAGCTTAAATTTTCAACATTTCACCCCGCCTCCATGGCACCACTTTTGCATCAGAAAGGCTCATTTTGCGCTTGAGTCTGTTGCTTCCCACATGATCTGTAGTCTGGTGTTTTTCTCGGATTAATGCACTGGAAACTTCAGTAAAAGAAACTGAGCAACAGGGCAAAATCAGAAGCGTTCCCCTCTGCTTCAAGGTAGATAGGAACATTTCCAGAACTGTCTTTAAAATATATTCATTAAAAGATTTTTGACTGTTCCAGATGTTTCCAAGGCTTGTTCTGAGATAACTCCTCAACTAGAGATACCTTATGTTTGGCTTTCTAGTTCACTTTCTAAAGTTTAACGGAGGACTTGTTTACATTTTTCTGGACTTTTAGGCTATTCTGCTTCTACAGCTGCCCCTTGACAGGCCCTGGAAAGCTATATCCAGGCTGAAATTCTGAATTTCATGTCCTCTTTTTGATTTTCAAATTAATGGGCTGAATTGAAGCAGGTGGGCGGTAAGGCAGGCACAGGTTGATGTCTTTCCTCACTGCGTGTGAGCATCTGGCAGGTTGGAGCCTGTGGGATCTTCCATCAATGACCCAATTTGACCCATGTGAACTTTACCTCTTGTCCACATCCAAAGCAGTTTCTGTTTGGGAAGGCTTCGTGCTTCCTTTGTGACTAAACATCATGAAGTGACAGCAGACTCTTCTGCGGAAACATCTGTGGGGAGATGAAGCAATGGGCCTCTAATGTGTTCAATGGCTTTCATAGCATTGAAAACTAATGTGTTGAATGCCCATTTGCTTCATAGCTGCCTTTGGCACCGTGGATGTCAAGACCATGTATAATATAGAAATAAAGGGGCCCTAATGTCATGGTGTGAATGCAGTAGGAGAGTGAAAGGCAATGGTGCCATGGTATTATGAAATTTCAGCCCAGGGGTGGTAGTGGACTGCTTTCAGATCCCGTACTGATACAAGTTCATGTCGTCCTGGATGCTACACTTCTGGTCCTGCTCTGTGCTAATGCACCTAGGAAAGCAGAAGAACATGGCCCAAGTTTTTGGGCCTCTGCCACCCATACAGGACACCCAGATGGAGTTCCTAGCTTCAGCCTGGCCCAGTCTTAGCCATTGTGACCATCTGGGGGAACGAATCAGAGAATGGAAGATCACTCTCTCTGTTTTCTCTGGTTTTCTTTTTTCTGTATAATTCTGTCAAATAAATAAATACATCTTTTAAAAAATGTTCCATTCAAATCCATCTTCATAAGAAAAGCTTCTTCTATATGAGAAAAGAGTCAAACAACAGTAGACCATTCCTAGCTTAAAGAAATTTAATTCAGTTTTTGAAATGAAGAAATCCTGAAAATTTGTGCTGAGTGAATGGGTCTAAAAATATAATCAATAAAATGAAGTTGTGAGAAATGTGGCTTTCTGAATTGGGGAATCACCTTTTCTCTTTAACAGTTCTTCTCCATAGTTCTGTCCTCAGAGTTTTCTTCTCTTACAGTGAGCTGAACTGCCTCTTTGTTCCATATCACATTCCTTAGGGCACTAGTCACTGCAGCTAATTGAATCAATTAACTCCCCATAGCACATCCCTTCATGCTGAACTGACCTACATAAACAAATATTTTGTTTGTTTATTTAAAACATGCCTTAATTTATTATGAATTAATTGATGTTTGAAGTCAAAGAGAGAGAGAGAGAGAGAGAGAGAGAGAGATGGAATTCTCCTGTCTGTTGATTTCCTCCTCAAATGTCCATAACAGCTGAGTCTAGGCCAGGCTGAAGTCAAAAGCCAGGAGCTCAAACTGTGTCTTCCACGCACTTGAGCCATCACCTGCCACCTTGCAGGGGAGGCGTTAGCGGGAAGCTGGAGCATGGAATGGAGTCAGGCCTCAAGCCTAAGATGCAGACATCCCTATTAACACGGGTCCTAATCGCATATTGTAGATGAGACTCTGTAGAAAGCCTTCAAGGGTCATCACCAGCAGGATATGTCAGGCACCCTGGCAGGCTTTGCTGGGCCCTGAGATCATTAGGCAAACATGACCCACACCCACTGGTCACAAGCAAGCAGTAAAGAGACAGCAGTGACATTCTGAATTGGGGCAGCAAAATCCATGGCAACACAAGGCATCCTTTGCAAATTCCACTGCTTCAACTTTCAAGGGACTCTAGGGCAGACAGTGATTTTTCATCCCCCTAAGGGACTCAAGCACCACCAGAAATGCAGAGGAGGGACAGGGCTAAAGAGCAACTCCAAGCTTCAGAGTGAGAGGCAAACTGCAGCCACCCCAAAGCCTTTCCTTACTAGTGGGTGACACAGGAGTGGGGTGCATCATGGCCACAGGCTACGTCTCGAGAAGTCAACTTGCTCCTTAATCATGAGTATCCAACATGGCTGCTCCACTCTGCTTTGCAGACTCATACCTCTTTCAGAAAGTGTGCAAAATGATTTTTTCCATCAAAACACACAGCACTGATGAGTTTACTGCAAAGGAAAACTTGAAAACTCTCTCTTTTGAATAAATGAGAGCAGCACAACTAGGCTGAAGCCAAGACTTGTGGGACGTGATGGATCTTGTCTCTATATTTCCATCATAATTTTTATTGGATTGTAGCATCTTTTCCCGTCCTAGGCCATATATTGTGAAGGGCAAAATCAAAGCTGTTTGTTGGGGCATTATTTCAGACTTAATTTGGGTGGCGACAATATTTAAAATCTACTCATTTAGCAGTTTTCAGGTGTATAATACATTGGTATTAACTACAGATTTCAATTCTGTTGAACTGAAATTTTGTATTCTTTGAGCATCATCTACCCAAACTCCATTTGCTATGGTTTAAACTATGTTTGGCTCCTGAACTCACAGGGGAGTTTAAACCCCAGAGTCATAACTTAATGGTAAAGATCTAGAAACTTCATTTAGTTAGGGTGTTTAGAAAGTGGGCCCAGTGGGAAGTCTTTCAGTCTTTGGGGAATGTGCCCAGGGAAGGTGGGGTTCTTGTGAAAGAACTGGTTGTAAAAGCCTGGGTCAGTCAAGTGGCTTTTTCTGATGGTTGGCTCATCCTGTGACTCTTCAGCACACATTTCACTATCACTGTTTCCTGCCCCACCAGCCAGATGGTCAACCACTAGGGCTATCTAATCGTAGACTGTCAAGCTCCAACATAAAATGCCTTCTTTCACAACTAACTTCTTTCATGTATTTGCTACAGCAAAAAAGAGCTGACTAATATACTCATCTAATTTTGTAGATGAAAAATATTTCTTCCACAGGAAAAGCAAAGGATTAGAGGAACTATTTGTAGTGTAGGAATATTTTGGGAAAATTCACAGACTCTAAAAGCCCAGCTTGTAAACATCCCCAAATGTCAACCATCAGAATGACTTTAGCTGTCATCGCATACTTGATTTAATTTCTTCCACAGCCTTGCATGTACTTCCAATGTCTGGTGGGGCATGTGACCCATGCCAGGCTCTTGTTCTCTAGACAGCAAGGGCTCTTTTTGCTTCATCTTACTGACATCAACCTTCCTTCCCATCCTGGTTCTTCCTCTGTCTCCAGGGTTTGCCCAGGACACAGTTTGGCTTGGTTTCCTCCTGCATTTGAATTAGATCAGATTTTACTCAGAAGTTTCCAAGTACACTGTTTCTCTAAATACACACACACACACCCCTTCTTCACTTCTTAATGCTGAAGTAAAATTTCAGAAACCTTAGGAGAAGAAAGGCAATATGTAAGCCAAAGGGCAAAATCCATGCCACATTTAGTTCTATCACCAGACACGCTATAGTTTCTTTCTTTATGTATGTATGTTTGTATGACATGCATACGTGTATGTTTGTGTGCTACTTATGCACAGGCAAACATAAAATACTGGGTGGAATCTATAATTACCACAAAAAAGTCCCAACTTAAAAGGGGTAGTCCAATCTAAATATAAAATGGACAATCATTGTAGTTCACAGGTGGTTAAGCTGCTGCTTGAGATGGCCAAGTCCCCATCACAGAGCATGGAATCAACTTCCACATTTGCTTCTAATCCAACTTTTTGCTAATGCCAAGGACACAGTAGATGATGGTTCAGCTGGCTAGGTTTCTGCTACCTACTTGAGATACCCAGGTGGAATTGGTATTTTCTGACTTTAGCCTGGTCTAGCTCTGGCTTGTTTTGGGTATTTGGGGAATAAATCAGCAAATAGAAGATTTCTGTCTTTCTCTCTCTTCCTTTTTCTCCCCTCTTTCCTTTCAAATAAGTAAACTAATTATTCATCTTTTAAATTACATGGAAAATGAAGTTTTGATTGCTTTATTTTGAAGGAATAAAAAAATAATTCTTAAAAGGTACAGAACTATTAATCCTTTCTGAGCCACTCAGGAAGGGACCATACAGTTGTACTCTGGATTCCTGGCAGAAATTAAAGAGAAAGTTTTACAATATCTAGAACCCTTCATGTTCTGCAAGTGAGTGAGAGTGAATCTAAAGACTTCCCACCGAGGAGACACCCACCTCAGCTTCCAAATGGAACAGGCATCTTTGGAAAGAAAAATGATGGTGTCTGCATCACAAATGTGTACAGGACCTGGGGGAAGCACCTGCTGGTAGCCTAGATCATGGCTGCATTGCAAACCCAGCTGATGTCAATGTCACCTTTCCTAGGAACACTGGCCAGTGGGCCATGCTGACATCTGCTACTGTCACTTAAGCCACTTGAGTTGCTGTTATTGCTGGCCACTTCCCACCTGGACTTTCTACTAGCTAGAGCCAGGCAGCCTTTTGGGAGCCACACCTTCTGGTGGTTACTGGTCCCAGGCCTGACCACCAGCTTGTTGTGGAAGACTCTGACATTAACCCGCCTGTTTCTGCTCTAGGACTCCCCTCTGTGTTATGTGGCCTCCTGTCTGTCTCCTGCTACATGTCAAAGTAGTCAGAATACCCAGAGGGGAGCAAAGGTATGATTAATCAACACCCCACCCCCCCAGAATGATCTCTCTGGAATACACTGTGTGTTGTATAATATGCATGTGTGGGGTCTGTGTGTGTGTGGCTTTAAGTATACATTATTTCTCAGAATTTGAATTACAAGTAGATTTTTCAATTTGCACAAAGCTGTTTCCACTTCCTTTAAGATTCCATAATTAAACTTCCTAGAATAGCTCAGAAAACTAATTTGCAACTGTGTCAAAGCTAACCTATAACTTGAGCATAAAACACAGCAAAAATAGAAGTTGGGTAAAGAGCCATTCAGACATAATTTAAAACTACCCACCCATACTCCCTGAGGTGAGGGAAGTGGGATCAATTTAGCTCCTGTAAAATGAGTGCCATTTTTGTTTTTGCTTTCAATTAGGGCCTGGCTAAGGCTCCTCTATCCCCTCTGCCCTTCTTTTGACCTCAGATTCCCAAACATCGTGTGATGCTCTGGTGCCACTTGGAAAAATCAACTTGTAATTCCACCCTCTTGAGTCATGCTGCCCCAAGGTCTGTCCCAAAGGGACCCTGTTCTTTTCCAAGAAATATGGGTCTCATTGGAGTCAGAACTGTGGTCCCTGCTGAAATATGGACACTTCCAGTCAGGTCTGGGAAAGGTAAGATGGCATCATGGGTACCAATGTACAGATATTAAGGAGCTGCCTGGGAATAGTTTATCCCAAGAGAAGCAGGGGCCTTGCATTTTGCATGATAAACTCAGCAATCCAGTCAATGGTTAAGTCAGTGGTTACTCTGAAGCATAGTGCTGGACCAGTCTTTCAGGGCCATCCATCAACGTCTAGTGGTGTCTCCCTGGGTCACTGGGAAGGAAAGGGCTGTAAATACTAAGTGGAAGATCTTCTGACTCACATTAGGATACACTATCTTTGAATGGTTGTGGCATGCAAGAGTTAAGCAAGGAGACTTTAGACGCTAGATAATCTCAGAAATCTGAGGTTTCCCCTGCACCACTGGCAGAAGTTCAGTAGTAGCCAGACCATGGGCAAGGTCCCTGACAGACTTCTATGCATGCAGGAGACAACCAGGTTAGGGTGGTATCCTGCAGAGGCAGGGTCAGTGCGAACAGGGCAGTGAGCTCCCAGAAATCCCAGATTGGGGGAATGGGATACTTACGCATTATACTTTCAATACGGTCACCTGGGCCCAGACCTATAGATGTTCAAATAGGATGGAGCCACAAGCAGAGAAGCAGAAAACAGAGTTGAAGAAAAAAGAGGAGTCATGTGCAGCGTTTCTTTAGTGACCCAGGCATTGGTGTGGTGAGTGGGAGATGATCTGAAGGCTGACTCGGTATGTTTCTTAGCACAGGGCACAAGCTCATGGTGAGTCTGCAACATAAAGTTTTGGGGCAGCAGGGAGCCTTCATCACTAGTAGACACGCATTTCCCAAAAACAATAGCTATGATGGTCACCACACCACTTGAAAACAAGAATATCTGTTCTCACCTACAAGCAGTGACGATGGGAGAGAGGGAAAGAGAAATTATCACAAATCAAATCATGTGCATCAATCCAAGCCACACCGGACAGCAGAGCCCTGTTATCCTGGTGTGTCCACTTGGGCCATGTCATGTGATTTGCCCAACCATGGATCTGTAAGCTGGGCAGAGGTGAGGTAGGCCATGATGGTCATTGTGACTCCCGGACCTCGGAAATGATGGAAGTACATTTCTGTCCCTCCTGGTCTGAAGGGAATCCCGTTTGTGGGCTACCCTGAAATCATTCCTGTCGCAAATAGGAGAGGCTTGTGTGCTTGGAATAGATCCAATAATGGGAACTGCAGCATTAGAAGGAGCTGTAGTTTGCTCTTGTTTTGTTTATCTTCCAGAAATAAAAATAATATATAAAACCTCCAGCTGCCCCTTAGCTCTAATTGCACTGAGCTTAAGCATTACCCAATACCATATAAATAAAGACGTCATGTTACTTTTATGGAAAGTAATTTCAGTCTCATAAATTTTGCTATATTTATCAATGATTCTCCCGGAGGTGAAGGCCTCTGCTGTAGCTCCTTCATGAGAGGGAAGCCTGAAGTTGCTTAGAAAACTGAGAACAAAACTTCATGACCTCAAAAAGCTCTCTGACTGGTATGTTACAAAGCAATAAAGCCCCACACATTTTTTTCCCTCAAATTTCACTTAGAGCTGGAGAATGCAGTTTTGTTGAGTATTATCAAGGTAATGTTTCTACTTCAGAGCTGTTTGGAGTAAATAATTTTCTTCTGAGTATTAAGACACGTGTCAATATCTTGGAATCTGCTTGAGAAATTTCTGCCTCTCAAAGAGTTCATCCATGGTAGGGGTTGAGGGAGATGTGAGAGCAATACACATAAACCCTTTTTTTTAATTAAAAATTGTTTTTTGAGGCTTGATTCATCTGAAAAATACACTGAACATTTAATTAGATGGGTCTGAATGTAAGTACTGATGTGTGATATCACTACTGAAATAAAAGAAATCAGTATAATCATCACTTTCAAAAATGAATTTAAAAAAAAAAGGTTTATTTGAAAGGCAAGATGACAGCAACAGAAAGGGAGAAGCCCAGAGGGAAAAAAAATTTGCCTCTAGCAGTTCATTCACAAGGCCTAGAGCAGCAAGATCCGAGCCGGGTGGAAGCCAGCAGCCAGGCACTCTGTCTGGGTCTCCAGTTGGGTGGCAGGATCCCGGGAATGGGAGCTACCTTCCATGTCCTCCCCAGGCACATTAGCTAGGAGCTGGATTGGTAGTGCAGCGGTCAGGGCTCCAGCTGGAGCCCTCAGACAGGATGCCACGGTCCACAGCCTTCACCTGCTGTGCCGCAACACTTGCCCTTATTGCTTATTGGGGTGTGTGTGTGTGTGTGTGTGTGTGTGTGTGTGTGTGTGGTGTATATGTGTGTGTGTGTATGTGTGTGTGGTGTGTGGTGTGTGTGTGTGTGTGGTGTGTGTGTGTATGTGTGGTGTGTGTGGTGTGTGGTGTGTGTGTGTGGTGTGTGTTTGTGTGTGGTGTGTGTATGTGTGTGTGTGGTGTGTGTGTATGTGTGGTGTGTGTGTGGTGTGTGTGTGGTGTGTGTGTGGTGTGTGTGTATGTGTGGTGTGTGTGTGTATGTGTCGTGTGTGTGTGTGGTATGTGTGTATGTGGTGTGTGTGTGTGTGTGTGTGTGTGTGTGTGTGTGTGGTGTGTTCCATGTGACTCACAGGGGGTAGGAGAAGGGAAGAGAGAGAACACAGCAAACCCATCTTTAAGGTTCATGCTTCAGTCAACGGGAGCTGGTACACAAACTAGTACTCACGATTCAAAATATTACGGACATTTTATCAATTCATATTTCCTTATCTTCCTTTTATACTTATATTCACATGTTGCTCATCTTTGGTTCTTTATTTCTTTTTTTTTTTTTCTCTTTATTTCTTTTTAAAGATATATTTATTTTTATTGGAAAAGCAGATTTACAGAGAGAAGGAGAGACAGAGAAAAAGATTTTCTGTCCACTGGCTCACTCCCTATGTGGCCACAATGGCCGGAGCCGAACTGATTCAAAGCCAGGAGCCCAGAGCTTCTTCTGGGTCTCCTGTGCACATGCAGGGTTCCAAGACTTTGGGCCATCCTCTACTGCTTTCCCAGTCCACAAACAGAGAGGTGGATGGGAAATGGGGCATCTGGAACACGAACCAGTGCCCATATGGGATCCTGGCGCATGCAAGGCGAGGACTTTGGCCACTAGGCTACTGTGCCGGGCCATTTTTTCTTTATTTATGTCTTTTTTTTTCCTTTTTCATTCTTCCATCTAATGGAGACTAGTCTAGATAAGCTGCTATAACAGGTGTTTAGCCTAGAAAATGAAATCTCCTCAGGTAGGGGTGCCCAGCTTTTATTTCCACCTGCAGCTCCTGACTCCAACTTCCTACCAGAACACACCCTTGCAGACAGTGGCATGACTCAAATAAATAGGCTCCAACTGCTCATGTGGGAAACCTGGACTGAATTTCTGGTTTCTGGCTTCACGTTAGTGTGGCATAACCACAGCTACTGTGAACATTTAGGGAGCGAACCACTAAATGAGAATTCTCAGTGTGTGTGAAATAAATATCACACAAGTATCCTGTTCAGATCCCAGCTATTCCATTTCTGATGCAGCTCCCTGCTAATCAACCTGGTAAAGCAGCAGAAAATGGCCCATGGTTTGGGTCCCTGCCACTCCTGCGGAACCACAGCTAGAGTCCCTGGCTCCTGGCTTCAGCCTGACCCAGCTTCAGCTGTTGCAATATGGAGTGTTAACCAATAGATGAAAGATCTTTCCCTCCTTCTGCAACTCTGCCTTTCAAATAAATAAGTCTTCACAAAAACTAAGTTGCCAAGTAATAGGCAATTTTTAGTGTGAAGAAATCCCATGCTCAGATGTCAAATGCTCAGGAACTTGTTTCATGATACCATTAAAAGCCTCATGAATATTCAATTTTTGAATACCAGTTCTGCCTCTGGAAATTTATCTGAAAGAAACATTCATAGATAAAAATAAATTATTAGATTTGTTGATTTCTACCATGGGCCAAGAGCTGGCTTTGCAAAGATCAATTTATTTTATCTTTGCAGCAATGCATTATGTTTTGGTACATTTTGTAAACAAGGAAATTGAAAAATATAGATATGACATTACTTACTCAAGACCACACACAACTGGAATTTGAACAAAAGACATCCAGCAGGCAAGCTTTGAAGCCAGGATCCTTAACTAGGGCAAACCCCCAAAATGGGCAAACTCTGAATTAAACTTTTTTGCAGGGATGGGGACAGGGCCTCAGTCTATAGGAACAATTTCATAAAAAATTATTCCAAAATTCCTGGGCTAATGTAAGATTTAGTGACTTATCAATGAAGTCTTAGAATAATGGGGAGAAGGAGGTGTCTGCATGTGTGTTTACTCTTCAATCACCCTGCCCAGGAGAGGATTCTTTCTAGTGGCCAGGTACCATCGATTCCTCTGCAGATACAGGCAGCATCCTGTCATATTTTATCATCAGGTTTGGTTCTTGTCTTTCCCCATGAGAAGAAAGGAGTGATGCTGCTATTACACATAATGCCACGCCTCTTCACACTGGAATAACAGATCCTGTTGCCTCTGCAGGTCCCTAATACAATTCTTTGAGCTGGATGTATCATTACTCATGATGCTGCATAGTCATCTATCTGTTGCCCATGAAAGTTGGCTTTCAATGAATCCTTCAAACAGTGTCACTGGAATTTCCTGGGTGAGCTACTTGGGTGCCAAGAGCAGAAGATGGATAGGGTAAAGGAATTCTATTGTCACCCTCACTACCATGGTGGCTCTGAGGTTGGAACACAAGAAGCAGTGGTGCAGGTTCACACACAGCATTCAATGCCAAGGGCAAGTAATAGATTTGCAGTGACCGTTGGACTTGGAGTTATAAACTAGTCCTGTATCTCAAGTAATAAAATTCATTTTCAAAATAGACTATGAATATGCTTAACCATTATGCCATGAACACATTCAATGCCCTGTGAGTTTTAAAATGATATGTGAAAAACTTATTTGATTTTCTAAAACCACCAGGGATGCCAGATAGGTTAACAGGAAATTGCTGGAAACCCTCTAATCTATGCTTGCCGTTGTTTTTGTCCTTGATGCTGTGGTTTTTTTCAGTACATAACGGCCTAGACTATTTGAATGTTTGTGGATTTATTTTATTAAATAACAATGATTGGTGTTCATACCATGACAGTCACTATTTTAATTATTTCACAAATATTAACTTAATTTTCATTGCAACACTGTTTAATGGGCATCATTATCATTCCTGTTTGTTGAGGCAAATGAGGATTGGTAGAGTGAAGCAGCTTGCTCCAGACTGCACAGCCAGTAAGAGGAGACTTGGAAGTCAGACCAGACAGTGCCAGCACCGAACCCCTGCCCCAGCACGGAGCACTGATCACCCAAGGCAAACTCCCCAAATTCTCGCCAAGACAGAAACCAACGTTTTGTTTCTATGGGTATCTGTTGAAGAGAATATTGAAGTCCATCCATTCCAAAATACTTTTACATGTTTACTTTTTAAATTAAAGAATGTTTATTTCAGGGGTTTTTATAATACATGGGAAGATCTGGCGTGATAGCCCAGTGGCTAAATCCTTGCTTTGCACACGCCGGGATCCCACATTGGCAATGGGTCATGTCCCAGCTGCTCCACTTACTTCCCATCTAGCTCCTTGTTTGTGGCCTGGTGGTGGTGGGTGGTGGTGGTGGGGGCAGGTGAGATGGCCCAGGACCTTGGGACCCTGCACCTGCGTGGGAGACCCAGAAGAAGCTCCTGGCTCCTGGCTCCTGGTTCCTGGCTTTGGATCAGCTAGCTCCAGCCATTGCGGCCACTTGGGGAGTGAGTCAGCGAATGGAGATTCTTTCTTTCTGTCTCTCCTTCTCCTTGTAAATCTGACTTTCCAGTAAGAATAAGTAAATTTTAAATAAATTAAAATACATGGAGAAATGCTAGTCCAAGTAAAATAGGCACAATGGAAAAATGTCTGTAGAGGCTGACAAAATGAAAGAAAACCTGGCTGTATCCTGCTAAGATTGTGTAAGCGCGTTTTTGTCATTTCCCAGGCTCTGTATATCCATGGCAGTACAGAAAGGCATTTCTTTTCTATCAGTTGAGTTATTTGATAATGCACAAAAAAATAACTAGAATGTAAAGATTGGGGTTTTAAAATTAATTTTTCATACAAGCTAAAAGCAATGTTTATTTTTGAAACTAACAGCCAGCTGGCTATGAGTTTTTTCCCATGGACTGCTCTCTTCTGAACCTCTAGCTTGTACGGATACTCCTATTGTCTAAACAAGCATTATTGAATCCCTGATATTACAAAACTGTAGAAGCTGTCACAATAACTGACCCAAATTGTCACAGAGTTCCATCTGAACTGTCCCCAGCCATGCTCCAAATTCTTTGGTCATCTGAATATTGGTGATGATTTCATGTTATGAATATTCTGCAATGTAATGCAAATAAACTCAAGAAGAAAATTAGAAATGTTTCCAAGTATATGGGATTTCATAAGTCATTGAGAAGAATGCCTAAAAGCCTGTTTTGCTCGCTCATGGACCCCCAGGCAAATAAGGATCTGGCACAGGGAGAAGTGACCATGGAAAAAGGGGAATAGACAGACAAGGCTGATGATCTGGGAAAGGAATGACTTTAATAAAAAAGGATTAAGATAAGGATTTGTAACATAGGAAGGACTCTTCAAATATATTTACAAAGAGGACCTCTTTCCAGTTTGCATTGGAAGTCAAATGTGAAGAATGTGTGACCGTGCCATCAATAACTTCGCTGGAAACATCACACACCCCACAACTCAAGCATACAGAATTCCTCTTTTGTCCCAAGAATTATCATAATATATATGATTATATAGGTAAGTTTTATAACTTTAGCTTTCCTGTTCATGGTGAGATGCTAATGAAACTTTGCCTTTTGTTTTCTACTTAATTCTATGTATTGGTTCCTGTTTTGTGGAGATTGTTAAGTGTCACTTTTCCTGGTACCAATTATTATCGCAGAAGAATAACTTTTTGCATTTTAAGCTGATGGGGCAGAGGCTACGTGGGACTAGCCGAGCTTTATACTCAAGTTTATCTTCACCATTACTTCTGTTAAACACACACACACACACACACACACACACACACACACACACATCCCCTTCAAAAAATAAACACAAAACTACTCTGAAGATGAGGGAAAATGCAGTGCGTGGAATCATGTTCCACCTGGCCTCACAAGCAAGGTTCATCTCATGACGTCAGGTGGTTGGAGGCCTTGCAGCCTGGAGAAGCAGGGAGACGCTCACAGTCCCAGATTCAGTAAAACTCAGAGAACACTCGGGTGGAAAGGGACCTTCCCTGGAAAATTCTTCTAAAATAAGATAGCTTACACTGTCCCACACAAATTAAACCAATGCTTAAATAGAACAACCTCATCTTTTTCTTTGTCCTAGAAGTACCCGTATGTAGGCGTTTACACATGAGAAGTATTACTGGTATATGGGTGATGTGATCCCCTGGCTTAAACTGGGTATTTTATTTATTTATTTGCACGTGTCTCATGGAGGTGTTTTTTTTTTTCCTTTTTTGCAAATGACTTAATGACAAGTCATTAGTTCTTTAAATGTTTCCCAAAAATGATTCATCATAAACACATTCAGTTACCAAAAACTCTGCCTTTGCCTCAAAACTAAGCCTCTTTGTAGATCTTAACATTCCTTTTCTTGGATGAGCTAGAGAATTATCTTAGTTGATGAGGTAATGAGGAAAATGACAGTTGCTAATGATTAATCTTTTTTTATTTTTTAAAGATTTATTTTATTTTTATTGGAAAGTCAGATACACAGAGGAAGAGAAACAGAGAGGAAGATGTTCCGTCCATTGATTCACTCCCCAAACGGCCGCAATGGTTAAAGTTGCTTCAATCCAAACCTTAGAGCCCAGAGCCTCTTCCATGTCTCCCACCTGGGTGCAGAGTCCAAAGGACTGTCCTTTGGACCGTCCTCGACTGCTTTCCCAGGCTACAGGCAGGGAGCTGGATGGGAAGCGGGACCACGGGAACTCGAACCGGCGCCCATATGGGATCCCAGCATGTGCGAGGTGAGGACTTTAACCATTAGGGCTACCTTGCTGAGCCCATGATAATCTTTGATTTAGATCATTTCTTATTTGAAGAAATCTCATTGAAATGGAACAAATATCCCTAAAAAAGAATAAAGAATACATTTAGATAGCCATCATAGTAACAGAAGGTTAAAGTTTCTCACACAGGCATGAAAATTTTTTCTTAGTTCTTCCCCTCCCCCATTTTGGATGTTAGAATGAAATGTGACTAATCTGTAGCACCTTTCCTCAAAGATTATATAATCAAAAGTATAGTATTTGTCAAGGCTGATAGCGAACTCTTTGAGTTTCTGTTTAAAATTTTTTAACCTTTTATTTATTTTTATTATTATTAATATCATTTTATGATACAGTTCCATAGGCCCCTGGGATTTCCCTTGTTCCCTCCCAATCACCCCCTCCCACCAAGTTCCCCTATATCATTACTAAAGTATAGTTCTTCATACACAGTCATATGTCCATTATTGTAGGCATGGACAATGGCAGAGTCCATCATGCTATTGTCATATAGGAAACAGTTTCATGGAGTCCATCTTTAGTCTGGAAGAAGAGACGCATACTGCATTGTATTCTCACATATGGATATGTTAGTCTCCATTTCACAGTACTGTACATCCTCTTAAATGAAAAGCCACAGTACAAAGTCAATAATAGGAAGAAAAATAGAAATTTACAATGCCATGAAGTAAAATAACATGTTACTAGATATGCCAATCTCCATTACACAGCTACTATATATCCCCTTAAATGAAAAGTCACAAAACAAAATCAACAACAGGAAGAAAAAGAAATTAACAACACCATGAAGTTGAATAACAAGCTACTGAATGACTGATATGTCACTGAAGAAATACAAAGAAAATCAAGAACTTTCTTGAAGAAAATGATGCTACTGTACAAACTATGTGTCATTGAAGAATCTAATCAGAAGAAAGTGGTTTGGAGAGATGAAACTAAAAACTGTAGGCAACAAATAGATGAGTTTTGTTTTTTAATCCAGTCTACTAATCTATAACACTTGAGCTTAAGACAATTACTTTCAAGGATAATATATATGGGTGGTAATTTGGTCCTGTCATTTTAGGAATGGGTTGTTTATTGATTTAGTCTTCTGTTGTCACTTTACTGGGATGTTCTTGCCATCATCACATCTATTCAAAAGAGCTGAAGTTTGATATGTCATCATCACCCTCTCTTTAGTGCATGTCTTTAAAATACTATCTCAGAGGGTCTTGTGACAAGGTACTTAAAATAATATCATTTAAAATGAATTCTTAACTTGAGAAACAACATTTTAAATCAAAGTGAAATAAACAAGCAAACAACAACAACAAAAACAAAGAAAAGTCAAGCCCATTAAGGCATGGCAAAATTGTACTCATTCCTAGTATTGGCTGTCTCCCAATTAAATGAGGTGTTGTTTGCCAGTTTGACAATTTTCTTATTCTGTTATCCACCTATTTTACCTTTGATATTCTTCACCCCTTAACACATGACCTATTAGAATATCCAAAAGAAGGATAGAACAACGAGGAAGTAAACTTGAAGTAGTCAATTTCTTTTTTATTTTTTTTTAATTATTTATTATTTAACTTCATTAATTACATTGTATTATGTGACACAGTTTCATAGGTACTTGGGTTCTCCCCACCCCTCCCCAAACCTTCCCACCATGGTGGATTCCTCCACCTTGTTGCATAACCACAGCTCAAGTTCAGTTGAGATTTCCCCCATTGCAAGCGTATACCAAACATAGAGTCCAGTATCTTATTGTCCCGTCAAGTTCAACGGCTTCTTAGGTATACCCTCTCTGGTCTGAAGACAGAGCCAGCAGAGTATCATCCCAGTCAATTGAAAGCTCCAACATACCATCAGCAAAAATTTACATCATTATGGAATTAATTGACATAGTAATGAGTAACCAATATGTTAAAAGTAAATGCGAGTTCCCAGCCACCTTCTGTGACCCCCTCACCTATACTTCAATTTTAGTTTATACGAAGTAGTCAATTTCAATAGCTGCTTACAATTCTAATTCAAAGAGCTAGATTTAAAATGTTGGTAGCTTTAGGAATGTTTTTAAGCGCATGGATTATTCATACCATTCGTAGTGTATTTCCCTTTTGTATGATCTGTATGTACCCTCCTGCACCAAATGTTAAGGAATGAATATACTATTGAATTCATTTTCTTTAAATTCAAATTCAGCCTAGCTGTGACAGAAAATCTAAGAGCAGTCACTACAGGACTCCATTTTCCATTTCTCACTCTCTTCTGCCATTTCCAGCAGAGTCCTTTGGGAGCTTCTGCTGCAATCCCCAAGCCTGCACAGCCTGGGGATTACAGTTAGCTAAGCCTTGGAAGCTGCTCCACGATTTTGGCGGCCATTCTTTATACATACTCTGATGAGGTCTGCACTCAGCTTCAGGTTCTGAAACTCAAAATCCCACATCTCTCATCTCATGTCTTCTTCCTTGCTCCCAAACAGGGTGCTTCTCTGTTTGTCAAAATCTCTCCATTATTTTAACTACAGAAGAAAAAGCCAGGAAGAGAGATGGTTCTTGCCTAATTTCCAACTTGGTTTTGGTTTTCCTTCCTCTGGGAAGGAAATCCTAAAGCCCACCTCTGTTTTTGGAAAAGCAAACTCAATAATAATAATAAACAGGAAAAGTCAACTATATCTTAACAATTACCACGTATTATGTGGTTTATTAAATAAACAATAAGAAATGCAAAAGCACCTGAAGAAAGCAATGAGCAAGAGGATTAATGAAGGATGTAAAATGAAGGCAGCAAAGAGTGATTGCTGGTAGACATTAAAAATAGTTCTTTTGATTTAACCTGACCTTGGCTTCCTTGACAAAGATTGGGTTAATGGGATTGCTAGAGCTTACTCCTCAATTCCAAAGAGAATCTTCATCTCTGATATTTAATTTCTGGCTTCAAAATCAATTCCTGCAGAAGCCAGGGTTCCTCAAGGGATGGGTGTACAGTACAGATTTCAGTCAAAAGCGCCAGTGCATGCTCCTAAACCCTAACCAAGACCACTGCTCCCGGCAACCCTAACACTCTTGCCCACAGCTGGAGTACCCACACATCAAGGAGCAACACAAGAACAGGGAAGGCCAAGAATTCTTTCAGTTTCTGCCCAGTTAACCATTTCTTCTAGGGACTTCCATCTGCCTTCTCAAGCTTCTAGCTTGTCTCTTTCTTGGGTCTGGCTGAGAGTCAGCAAATTGCTTACCTCACTGGATTGTGACTGCTCCCAAGTTGTCTCTCAACAGCTTGGCTACAGCCACAAGCATCGCTGGGAAATTCCTGTGGGAAATGTTTTGCATCTAAGAAAAAATAAAATCAAACTAACCCTAGAAATCTTGATTTAATTCAGTTTGTCTGACTCCCCTTGGGCTACACACTGGATATCTTTTGAGGGTGATGCTATAAAAGATTACTGCAGACTGGGTAACTGTAAAGGTAAGAAGTATATTCCTCAGAGTTCTGAAGGCTGAGAAACCCAGGGCTGTGGGGCTCCATCTGGTGCACGCATTTTCACTGCCTCCTCCCATGGACAAACAAGCGGCCGCTGAGGTCATTTTTGTAAAAGCCTGCTTGCAATCACTAACCCACTCCCATGATAATGACATTGATCTCCCCTCATCATCTCTTACAGGGCCTACCTCCCAAGGCTGTTGCCTTAAGGCGTGGTTTCCTGCACATGAACATTGCAGGACACCTTTGCAGCATAGCCCACGTGAAGCTGAGTCACCGAGGCTGCCCTCCCTGGGATGCTGGTCCTCGCCTGGCTCCCACAGCGTTGCCATCATCCTGAGGGCCATTTGTGTTTGGAATCAGGCCAGCTCTAGAGTTTGCACTCCTCAGCTTTGCTCCTGGATCCCCTGACACCTTTGTGAGGTCAGGAAGATGAACTTCCTGGAAGATGGACTAGCAGCTGAGTTCACACACCCTGCCAGAGCATAGAAGACTATCTGAACTGCTTAGTTACAGATCTGGGGCACAGGGTGGAAGAGGTGAGTCAAGGGCATGTTCCTGCTCAAGTTTGTAATGCTGTGCTTCTCTTTTGGTTCCATCACATACTAGTCCCCAGTTCCCAGGGGTTTACCTATTTCAGCTCTTCTAATTTGCACAGCCATCTTACAGAGTGGGTGCCAGTAATGCCGCTTCACCCTGGTATGGATGTAGAAACAGGGACCGAGACTAAGTGCCTGGCTTAAGGTTATCCAACCAATAAGGCCTTGTCCCATGCAGCCTTTGCCCTTCATGAACCCTGATGCAGGGACAAGCTGCTTGACATTGGGCTTGGGTGAACACGATGTCACCATTCAACAGCACATTTCTTAAAAAAAAAAAAGATGCTAAAATAAGTCTTCTGACATGAGCACACATGCTTAACATTTAATGTTTTGGAGGTTCCAAGTTGGCCCCCTATCTCTGCTAAACTAGTTCTTCATTTACAGCAGTGTCTCCATTGCACTGTTACCATGAGTTAAACCAGTAACGGCAATAATTCTATTGCCCTGTTTAGAAGCCCACTGATTCCCCCCTCCCCGGATATAGGAAAAAGAAACTTGGAAACAATGATGACACCCAATTTTTCCTGACCCTCGATCCTTCCCACTGCATCAATTATGTAAGCATCACCTAAAATGTAAAAAATTTTTAAAGCCACTGATTTATTAATATATAAGCATAACCTTTTTCAAAATTCGATGTGTAATCCTCTGGGATCTTCTCTTGTAACTGTAATTAAGTAGATGTCCGTAACGACTGAGATTATTGTTAGTGACTTGAGTATATTATTTAAGTGACAAGTCATCTTCTTGAATGTTTATGTATTTTTTCTTTCTTCTTCCCAAAACAGAGCAAGAATTCTTTCAGATACAGAGAAGTTATTCATTTTGTTTCCAATGTTCCCTTCTCTTTGCATCTCCCATTTAATCTTGTACTAATTCCAAAGAACAACTGTGAATTTCAGGTTCCTCTGAAATACACATCATTCATTTCCAAAAGCCTTAGATGCAATTTGTCCACATTGTTCCACTCATACAAGTCTTCCTTCCTTCCTTCCTTCCTTCCTTCCTTCCTTCCTTCCTTCCTTCCTTCCTTCCTTCCTTCCTTCCTTCCTCTCTCTCTGGATTCTCTTTCTGTTTTTAACCTGAAGTTTGTCCTTGGACCCAAACCTCTGTGTGTCTAATCTTTCTTTGTCTCATTTTCCAGCAATTGGAGGAGTTGCATTTCTACCATTTTCTCTCTCTTCATTTTCTCTTGGATTATTTGGTGATTCAGTGGCTGGGCTCTAAATGTAAAGTTGCCAGGTTTTAACTGCTGTTGCCCGTAAAATCCTGCCCAGTCACTGAGCTGGGAACAAGCAGATGCAAATTTGCTCTAGGGTCTGCAGACCAGCTGTGTGGCATCCCAGCCAGAGTAGAGAAGGCCAAGCCGCACTTCCCCCAGCACACACCTTTCTTAGCTCCAGGAGCCTGCTCAGCACGTCACCCCATTGCACAGCCCACCTAACTCAATATTCATAACCACCTAGGGCCCCTACTTTGCTGAGGAAAGGAGTTCCATTTTCTTCTTTCTGAAAAATGCAACTCACTCTTTAGCTTACTTACTTTATTTGAAAAACAGAGGCAGAAAAAGTGAGAAAATCTCCCATTTGCTAGTTCACTCCCCAATTTCCTACAATAACTGCGTTAGACCAAACCAAAGTCAGGAGCCAGAAACTCATGCCAGCTCTCCCACATGGGTATCAGGGACCTGCTGCCTCCCAGGGTACACATCAGCAGGAAACCGGAACTGGGAGTAGACTGGGCTTAAACCCAGGCACTCCAGTGGGGGGTGCAGGCAGCCTAAGCTTGTCTTAACCACTAGGCCTAAACCCATTGCTCGCTTTCATATTGCTTGCATTTCTGCACTACTACTACATAGAGAATTTTAAAATCTGTTACCCTGATTTTAAAATAATTATTTAAGATGCATCATTTTACTAAGTAAGATAATACATGGAGATCTAGTATCAACTAAGATAATGCAATAATTTTGTCTATTTTATTTCAATAATTAGCTTTATCAATTAATCTTATTAACTTAGTTAGCATAAAATATTATCCATTCCTCAAGTCCAATAATGCCTTTTATGGCTTGGCATGTTGGGTATGCAGGATCTACTGTCCCTCAGTGAGCTGAGCTTGAGCTGCAACTGAGATCCAGCACCTTGCAGGGTGCCCAAGGAGAATCAACCCAAAAGGAGAGAGGAATAGGAGAATAACCTGGGCAGGAAACCAATGCAGTTGTCCAGACAAGAGGTCCAAGCAGAGAAAGTGAGTATGTAATAGGTGTCTTGCTGCATTTTACAGAGCTCAAACAAGATTCCATATATTGGGTAATTTCTAGCAAACATAAATTATCAGCTGCACTCCAGCATTGTGGCACAGCAAGCGAAGCTGCCTCCTGAGATGTTACACCCACATGAGTGTCAGTTTGAGTCCCAGCTCCCCATGGCCAACCTAATTCCCTGCTAATGTACTTCAAGGAATGACTCAAGTTCTTGGGCCTCTGCCACCAACACGCGGGACCTGAATGGAATTCTGGCTGACCCAAGCCCAGCTGCTTTGGCCATTTAGAAAGTGAACCAGCAGATGGAAGATTCTCTATTTTTCCTCCTCCTCCTCTCTTTCTCTTTCCTTCTCCCTCTTCTTCTGAAACTCTATTTAAAAGCAAATATGTAAATTTTTTTTAAGAACAAAGCATTTGTTCACAATTCTGAATGCTAGAAAGTCTAACATCGAGGTACGTGGTGAGGGCCTCCTTGCTGGACCATGCTAGTGTGATGGAAAGGCAAAAATAGAGTGGGAGAGGAAGAGAAAAGGCAGATCATGACTAAATACCCCTTGAAGGCCCTACCTCTCAATATCTCACAACAGCAATTACATTTCAGCATGAAATTTGCAGTGAGTGGTTAGGTGGTGCAATGAAAACAAGACAACTATTTATAACTACAATGCACATTTCTCCCCTTGATTCACATGATATCACCTCCAGGAAGGAGTAGAACTGAAATGTGACCTCTCGGGTACAAGGAAGCATGTACATCAAGTCTGCCCACAGTCTTGGAGAGCATGTTCTTGCCATGTGTTGTCCGTTGTACAGGGCAATGCAGACAATGTGTTTTGTCAGGCTCTACAGTCCTGCATGTGTTCAACTACCCTCCTGAAGACAAAGACGCCAAGAGCTTGCCCTGAGTGGGAAGGCCTTGCTGTAATTGATTTTTTCTAAGACATCCTAGAGTGGGCCACGGGAGCATCTTGTACACATGGTCTCAGTGAGGAATGGGGCTAGGGGATGGGAGGAGACTACATCATTATCCCTTAGAATATTGCTTTGTTCTGGTGGGGGCTGTTCTTTTATTTTGAGTGAGTGTGTGATTTTTCTTGTCACTTGCTTTCTTTGCTTTTTGGTCTTTTTGCTCAATTTGCAATAAAATATAGATGTTCTCAGTACTTCCCTTTTACATACATATAGTTAAGTTCTTTATTGTGTGTGTGTGTGTGTGTGTGTGTGTATATATGCAATGCCTGAACTTCCTTTTTGTCCAAAACCTTATGCTAACATAGCTTGATTTCCCCCTGTACTGTAGTTTTCAAAATATATTTGATTCTATTTCCTTTTAGTAGTTTTTTTCGTATAGAAGGAAAATTCAGTGGAAAATACAACCTTCCCATATGTGGTCCTACTGACGAACACCATTTGTTGGAAAGATGGTTCTTTTCCCACTGTGGTGCCTGACTTCTTGGTTGCACTTATCCGTGTGGCTCTGTTTCAGGAGTTCTCCATTCTGTTCCATCTATCCTTAGTTTTCACCAACATCACACGGATTTGATGACTACAGGTTTCTAGTGATCCCTAAAATTGAAGAATGTAACTCCTCTGGCTTTGTTCTTTTCCTTCAGTATCAAATTGCCTATTCCTGATCTTTTGCCTTCCCATATGAACTTTCGAACCCGTTTGTCAATAATAAGTAGAACAAGACTGATGAAAAAAACCTTACTGGAATTTTGATTGGGATTGTACTGGATTTATATGTCAATTTAAGAAGAACTGGTATTTGATAACATTAAACCTTCCTATTCATATACATGGGATATTTGCGTTTTTCTTTCTTGTTTTGTAGTTTCCTTACTTAGATCCAGTACATATTTTGTTAGATTTATACCTAAATGTTTCAATTTTTGGTGCTGATGTATGTGAGATCACATTTTAAGCTTTTAATTCCAATTGCCCTTGGCAAGTAGATAAGAGAGAACTAACTTGTGCACTAACCTCGTGTCCTGCAACCTTGCCATGATTGTTTGTGTATTGCAGGAGGGGATTTTTGTTGTTAATTCTTTGGAACTTTCTTCATAGACAGTTGTGCTTTTTACAAAGACAGTTTTGTTTATCACTTTCCAATCCATATAATTTTATTTCTTATTCTAACTAATATGCTATTTAATAAGCGAACTGAGAGTAGATAACCTTGCCTTGTTCCTGTTAAAAGGATTTCATCTTGTTTCCCACCACTAAGTATCACGCTCTCTGTAGGTTCTTTGTGCACAGTCTTATCTTTCCAGGGACGTCTCCAACTACTCAGCATTTCCTGAGAATGTTTAATCATAGGAGATGTTGGATTTTCTGAAATATTTTTTCTGTATCTGCAAGGCAGATCATTTTTCTTCTTTAGCCTGTTGTGGTTAATAATCCTTTTTAGAAAGAAATTTATCTATTTTTGATGATGTTTACATAGTTGAGAAGGAAATAATCCTTAATTGAGTATCAAACGTTGAACCAGTGCTGCACACCTGAACTAAATTCCGTTTGATCATGGTATATGTTGTTGGACTTGATCTAGTCATATTTTGTGGAGAATTTCTGCAACTATTTTCATGATAGATATTAATTAATTGTTTCCCTTCTTTGTCTAGTTTTAGTATTAAGATTATGCTGGTCTGATTTAGAAAACTATTATCTTTGTTTTTACCTTCTTACCTTTTTTTTCTTTTCAATGGTTGAGAATTCTAAATCGGTGTATGTCTGACACAGGTCACACACTGCATTGCATATATGTAAGGAACAGAGGCAGTGAGTAGCTTTCAAGCATTTTGCACCATTTAGCTTCAACACTGGCTGCTTCTCAAAGATCGTATTCTATCCAGTGCTGTCTCCTTGTCAACAATAGGATGAAAAAGAATGGTTTTTCAATGTCGTCTTTGTCTGGGAAATGGTCCCAAGGTTGTGCAATAAATGTGTGTCTATTTGTTCAGCATCACTGTCAATCAAGCAGTATAGCCTTCAGAAAATTTTCCTTGCAGGGAGAATGGTAGTCAATAGAAATGTGTATTCAAAAATACACAACCTTTTGTACGGAAACTTCCTCTGAATATAACTGCCTTCAAAATACGTGATGACAACAGCAAGAAGAAATACCTGTGCGGGAAAAAAAAAAATCAGCTACAGCACAATACACAAAAAATGCTGCCTCTAATTCCAAGGCAGTGACACCACACTGTTTGCAACACAGTTTTTCTTTGTGCAAAAGTAAGAGCAGGAGCACAAAGGGAACATTTATGAGGGCCAGCATGAGCAATTGGAGCAGAACAGCAGTTACAAACTGCGATCCTGGTTTATTTTTTTCCTGTCCAGAAAAATCAATGAGCCACCAGCTTCTAATAAATCAGTCAATTACACACAGATAGCAGGATCTATAAAAGATGTAATATTAGGTTTTGCAAATCAGTACTGTCTCTCAGAGATTTTATGAGAGTCGGTTCCACTAATTAGAATGTCAGAATAAAACATTGCCTTTCATTGAAATGGCTGGTTCAGACTCACCCTCTGTAGTGATGGAATGCAATAATTAGATAGTGGGCACAGCCCACATGTTAGCAAACAGCAGCACAAAACATCAGACTGCTTGGAGAAAATTAAAGTGCTGCCGAAGCCCTGCAGATGTGGTCTTCGCTTAGCTCCTCTATGCAGACACCCACAGCGATGCTCAGGGACTAGAGGGTGGGCCTGGGCAGGGTTTCCATGACAGCACCAAGGCCCTGTCTGGCGCTTATCACTGGGGCTGCAAAGTTAGGACTGGTAAGATAAGGGAAGTGAGGTTTTTGTTTTTAATGAAAGGACTAGTTTAAAAACTTAATCACTAGTGTTGATATTTTAAAATATGAAATTTTATATTACTCAACTTAATCTGTTAGAAATCACACTCCTATTTTTGAATCAATCATTTCTTAAAACCTTTGAGTTCCTCTCAGTCTCATTGCCTGGGGTCGCATTGCATTGGAGTGGTAAGTTGCCTTTTCCATCCTATAGTCAGATGTTTGAGGATGACCTAAGCAGGTGTTTCCTAACTTCCCAGCAAGATAATCTGCCACTGAGCCCACAAGGATCTGTGGGTCCCAGGGCAAAGCCCCTTTATTGGAGTGAGGTGTGTCCAGCTGTGACGAACCAGAGCGAATGCTCTCAGAGGGTTCGGCCCTACTCTGTTTGGGCTCTGTGTGTTGCATTTGCCCATATGGGCAACAGAAAAGAGATCTCAATCTTGGGCTTCTTTCCTCATTCTGAGAGAGAACTCAGTCAGCTCTTGAGCAGCCCCAACCTTTAAGTGACTGTGCCATCCATAGCTGCTTACACACCAAAGGCTTGCAATTCTCCACCTTCCAAATTCACACTTGGAATTCCTAGCACCAGCGTGGCCACAGATAGGTAGGCCTCTAGGAAAGTAACAAAGGTAAAATGCAGTCGAAGGGTTAGTCTTGATCTGATAAAATCCATATCCTTAAGAGAGAATGCCAGGGAGCCTTCTCTTTAGCCTCCCAGACACATGTACCAGGGGAGGGACAAGGACACAGCCACAGCCTGGCACCTACAAGCTGGACAGATGGCCCTTACCAAAACATGAGAAGGCTCTGAACCCTGATGATGGACGCCGGGCCTGCAGAACTGTGAGGAAGTAGATTTATGTTGTTTACACCATCCAGTCTAGGCTATTCTGCTCTGGCAGCTGGAGCAGCCTGAAGGCCTGGCATTAACACCCACTCCAAGAGGAGGGCGGTTCATGCATGAGATTCTGTCTGGTGAGCATGCATGGATTGGCCCTGGTGTAGGAACATACAAGAAAACCACCCTCTCTCCATGTGAGCCTCCCTTCTCAATGTGCCTGGAAATCCCAAAGTGAGAGGGCATTTTTTTTTTTCAGTCATCTCTGGGGAATGACTGCCCTTGAAGCTGCTTCACCAATGTGATGAGGCTGCTCTGGCCCCAGGACATGACTGTCAGACAGATGGATCATTGTCACAACATCTGCAGACAGATTGAGCGTTGTTGTAGCATCTGCAGGTGGGCACAGATGTTGTGCAGCTTCTACTGTGACAAGGCAGCCTGTGGGTGACCAATCAGCGAAGGAGCTCAGGGTCCTGACATCTGTCCCCCACTTTCTGCTTGACTCTTGGGGGCCATGTCTGGCAACACGGCAGGGAATATATGTTGAGTCTTTAACTTCACCATGGGCTGTGTTTCTCCCTGACACACCCCACACTTACTCTGTTTCTCAAAGTGGTCAATGACATTTTGACTGGTCCGTTCTTATTCTAGTATTCTGGTTGAGTCATTCTCATTCTAATATTCTAATTGTTTCTACTTCCTGAGAATACTCTTTTCTTCCGCTTCTGTCTCTTTCCTGCCTTTCCTCCACCACCTCCTCAGAAAGCTCTTTGACCTTGGTGATATTGGAAGCTTATTTAATATTGTTTATGAAGCCCAATTTTTTGAAAACCTAAGCACTTGATCTGTTAAAGTATATCACTGGTGATATCATTGTAAATTCACTTTTAGAACTTACTTACATTTTTTATTTATTTGAAAAGCAGTTACAGAGAGAGGGGAAGGGAGGTCTTCCGTCTTCTGGTTCACTCCTCAAGTGGCTATAATAGCCAGGCTGGGCCAGGTGGGAGGCAGAATTTATGCTTTGCTTTGCTTTGTTTTGTTTGTATTTATTTACTTGAAAGGAGACAGAGAAAGTGGGAGGCAGAGAGAAACTTGTCTTCATTGGATTCATTGGATTTCTCCTCCAGAATCTAAGAACTCAATGTGAGCCTCCTATGTGGGTGGCAGGGACTGAAATACAGGAACCACCAGTGCCACTTCTCATCACTGCTGCCTCCTCTTCACTGCACATTAGCGAAGCAGCTAGAATCAGCAGCAGTTAAAACTTGAACCCAGGCACTCTGATGGGAAGTTCAGGCACCACAACCGCTAAACCAACTGCCTGCACCTAGCTATTCACTTTAAAATCAATTACCTAGGGAGTTTATAATTCCTCCACCTTCTCCTGCTGGGAGCCAGGCTAGCAAATGCATTACCATGCCTTATATTTCCAGATGACAGACATTCTGGAACATGGTGCCCGTTATAGGTCATGGCACATGCAAAGGAGGGTGCTTCAGAAAGCTACTGGAACGTGATACATTTTGGTATGAGAACGTTTTTGAAATCCATTCATAATTAATATGCTTTTCCATGAACTTTACAAAGACTCATTATATGCATATATCATATTTCTTTTTATAGTATTGTTGTATTTCATTATATAAGACCATTTCCACCTTATCTATATGATCCAGTCTATTCATCAAGCCCTGCTAACACAATTTTCTTTCCCAGTGACAAGTGGAATAACATTGGTGAAACAGGAATATCTGTATATATTCAATTTGGTTTCTACAAAATGAAAGAGAGAGAGAGAGGTTTCTTATTGCTGCTTCTGTCTAGCATGAGAAAAAGTTTCCTCATACAAAGCGTATTGCACGTCGGGTGGTCAGGGGTGGGGAGTGGAGTTGAGGTTTTTCTCAGTAGAGCAGCTTTAGGTCGTGGTTTCAGGGGTTGCTCCTGGCCTTCCAGTCTCATGCTTAGCTTTTTCCAGCATTCCTGAAAATTCTGTGGGTTGCCCACTCTGCTTTGGCGAACTCCTCCTCTGCTCGGTTGAGTAACCTTGGTTTTTGCTTCCACTTTGGGGCTTCAGCAACTAGCTGTGTCCTCAGATAAATTACTCTGCACAACTCAGTATTCTCATCTGTAAAAAGGGACTAACATGAAGGCAGGTAGGGGAGGACCTTCGAAAAGCTCATGGAAAAAGTATATTATGGACAAAGCATGCAGTGATTTCCTCACTTCCTCCCAAATAAGCTTATCATCCTGTTCCATTTGTGCTTCTCGTGAAGTGATCCCGAGGCATAAATGGATTAATAGACATGAAGTCCTTTGCATGGTGCCTGACATGTAAGAAGCCCCCAGTCACTATTGATTATTATCATCACCCCAGGAACATTGTAGCAGAAATGGCTGACGTCAACTGATTCCAAATACAAAAGAGAAACAAACAGCCGTTAGCCCATTGTTTTTACGGCACATATTTTACATTTTCTCAAACATAAGAAACCTCTTCATAGTACAATAGCCTTAAACTTGGTCCAGAACACAGAATCTGTATTTGGTTTTTCCATGGCAATCGTCAGTTTGGAAGCTGATCACTCTTTCAATGCAGCATCTGTTACTGCTTAAAGCAATTCATAGTTTTCCTCAGAGCACATGATTTTGGACAAAGACAACAACAAATCAAAGTGCCAAAATGGGCTCCTTCGCTGGTTTGCGTAAAATGAAATTATTTGAACAGAATCTCTGTGTATGCTATGTATGTACTTATTTGATTCGTGCTAACAAATCCTCTCATTGTCCCTTTTGAAAATTCCTCTGATATTTGCCTTTTCAAATTCTGGAATGGCTATGCTAATTTCAATGTCACATTCTTATTTCCTTTTGGCAAACTTTACTGTTTTCTGTGGTGTTCTGAATTTCTTAAAAATGCTTCTAACATTTCTAACACATGGGCAACTTAACTAACTCTAGACTTTCACTTTTTTTCCCGCAGATTCTTTTGATTTATCAGAAATAGCAAGATGGGTAAATCCCACATATTTTCTAAAACACAATTTATACAAATCAACATGACTGGTGGCCTTTCTGGAGCCAATTCATTTATTCATTCACCGAATAAAAGCCCAGAGCCCTCACCTTGCGCCTGGCTGGCCTGGGTGCTGGGAATGACAGGAGCAAGTTGTGACTCAGTCCTCTAAGAGCTCACAACTTAGTAGGAAGAGAGACAAGGAATAGACGGTTCCCATGCCCTTGAACAGGGGTAAATCTTGGTTCTGTGGGAGCACATCAGAGGGACACCTAACTCAAACTCAAGCGGGTGAGGCAAGGATTCCCAGAGGAAATGACACTGAGCAGAGACAAATACAATAAATACGAATTTGCCTAGTGATGAATGGTGTTTTTTTACTATGTTTGTGGAAGGGTATACAATGAAACAACAGAATGCCCTGAGTACACTTCACACTCCTTTTGAAAAGACAATCAGGAGCAGCCATGTGGCGTAGCAGTTGGGATGCTGCGTCCCAAATCGGCATGCGTAAGTTTGAGTCCTGGCTCTGTTCCCAGTTCCACCCTCATGCTAACGCGCCTCCTTGGAAGCAGCTCTGGTGGCTTGGCCCCTGCCACCCACACAGGAGAACTGCAGCAAGTGCTCATTCCTGGCTGTGGTCTGCCCCAGCCCCGGTGATTGTGGGTACTTAGAGATTTAGCCAATGGGAAATATTTTTCTCTGTCTCCCTACTTTAAAAAGACAGAAGAAAGAAAGAAAGAAAGAAAGAAAGAAAGAAAGAAAGAAAGAAAGAAAGAAAGAAAGAAAGAAAGAAAGAAAGAAAGAAAGAAAGAAAGAAAGGAAGGAAGGAAGGAAGAAAGAAAGAAACAAGCAAAATCTATTGGGCCATTTTATACTTTGAATGGCTTTTTAAATAAATAAGAAAATAAATAAAACCAGAATTTTCAATGTCCCGTAATCATCTATTTCTTTTTGTCAGGCAGTGTGAAAATGCAATGTCCCCCTTTATTCAGGGGGTTTCATTCTAAGAAACTTCCCTCAACTCCACTCCTAGCAGAAGCCTGAAACTACAGAGTGTCAACTCCTGTATAGAAGGTATTTCCCAAATGTGTGGATAATGGAATTGGAAGATAAATTTGTTTTGGTGCAAAAATTTTTAAAAATTCATGCGTTAGGGCCTGGCACAGTAGCCTAGTGGCTAAACTCCTTGCCTTACATGTGCCAGGATGTCATGTGGGCACCAGTTCTAATCCCGGCTGCCTGACTTCCCATCTAGCTCTTTAATTGTGGCCTGGGAAAGCAGTCCAGGATAGCTCAAACCCTTGAGACCCTGCACCTGCGTGGGAGACCCAGAAGAGGCTTTGGGCTTCCTGGCTTTGGAGTGGAGCAGCTCTGACCATTGAGGCTGCTTGCAGAGTGAATCAACGGATGGACGATCTTCCTCTTGGTCTCTCCTCTTCTCTCTGTATATCTGATTTTCCAATAAGAAAGTGAAATTAAATCTAAAAAAATTCATGTATGTAATTCATATTATGTATTTTCCTATATATCCTACAGCACCATCACATAGTCCCAGAGTCATCTGTCCTTTCTTGTTTTATTACTTGATGAGTTCTTTGCATCCATCACTGCTCCTCTACATGAAGCCATAGTTCAGTAGAATAAGAGTTGCTTCAACATAATATCTACAGCTTATCTGATAACAGAGACAGCTACGAAAGGCTGATAAACAGGTGCAATATACAGAGTAGATACAGGACAAAGGGGTGATTCACATTCAGGTAGGATGAAGTGGGACAGCATAAAGTTTCATCACGCTTCTTAGAACAGCACACAGTGTAAAGTGAATTGACTGCAGGAAGCAAAACCATGGATTGGGGGCATGTTGCAGGTTACTATAGAGCAGATCCAAAATTTAGAATGTTTTTGCATCAGAATCCTAGACCTCAGAATTCCGATTGTCTATGGTTTTCAGCACTCAGGGTCTTTGGGCTGGATGCAGCAGCCCTGGGTCACATTTTCATTCCCTGACATCTTAAAACACTTTCCTTGTAGACTAAAACATTGCTGCCAGCAACAAGATTGCAGAGGCTTTGATGTTTCCTCATTTAGGTTTCTGGTCTTTTGTTGACTGCTCAAAGTACTTTTTCTTTCTGAAAGTTGAAGAATTTTATTAGAACAATTTTGTTTTTGATACCTAGAATAAGGACTTTATTTAAACTTTTGACCTTTGGTAGTTTTTATCATTTGTTCTTTTTCCTTTTTATTGTTCTCTTCTCTGAGCTTGCTACTAAATGCATGTTGAATCTTCTTTGCTTACCTCCTGTATTTGCCACTTTCTAATCCTTTTTTACATATCCATGTTTTATACAACATTTTTGCTCTTCAATCATTCTTGAAGTATTACCTGTTATATGTATTCATTCCTGTAGGTGTTTTTAACTTAGATATGACTTCAGAAGTGAATTGATTTTTAATTTTTTTACCTTTCCTCAAATTATGTTTAGAGTTTTCTCTTTGATATATGTTACTATTTGAATTTTTGTCTCATTTTCTTAATGTTTTTAAATGGGTTTGAATTTTTATTTTCATCTATTTGAGAGTGTGTCTCTAATTTGCCTTCATTGGTTTTAGAGATGTTATCCTACATTTTAAAAAACGTGGAGGAACTGATTAAATCTCTCCTTATTTGTCTCAAGGCAGAGAGACCATGAGTGCTCCCTCTGGCTGCTTCGCTCCCTGCCTACGTGGGCCAAGACAAAGCCACGAACAGGCATCTCAACCCAGGTCTCCAAGTGAGTGGCCGGGACCCAATCACTTGAGTCATCATCTGCTACATCCTATAGTTTATATTAGGAGGAAGCTGGTATTTTTGGGTATTGAAGGTATGCACCCCACATGATGTCTTATTGCCAAACTCAAGCCCCACACACACACACCTGTTTCCCCCTGAGACCCAGATCTTTTGGTGACTGAACATTCCCATCCTTTTGCTCTTGAGATGACTTTTCTTTCCTCCACTTCTATCACATTGAGCTCTTCACCTCCTTCGTGGCTATACACCAATATTATTCTGTTTATTTATTTAGGGATTTAATGTTCTCATCCCTGTATTACTATAATGGATGCCAAGATATCCCTCCCAACACCCACTTTAGAAATGAAGAACTTCTTGCCCCAGTTGTAGGAACTAATTGTACTAGTTGTACAGTTGTTGTACTACTGAAGAACAGTTCTCTGTTGTCAGCTGTCTTTATGAAGCGCTTCTCCAGGCCTTTAGCCTCGCTTCTTTTTTTTTTTTTTAATTTGTTTATTTTTATTTCAAAGTCATATATATAGAGAGAAGGAGAAACAGAGAGGAAGATCTTCCATCTGATAATTCACTCCCTAAGTGACTGCAATGGCCAGTGCTGAGCTGATCCGAAGCCAGGAGCCAGGAACTTCCTCCAGGTCTCCCATGTGGGTGCAGGGTCCCAAGGCTTTGGGCCATCCTCGACTGCTTTCCCAGGCCACAAGCAGGGAGCTGGATGGGAAGTGGGGCAGAAGGGATTAGAACCGGCACCCATATTGGAACCCGGCACATTCAAGGTGAGGACTTAAGCCGCTAGGCCACTACTAAAGAGCTGCCTCAGCCTCCTAGACCCTCAGAGTCATTTCTCCACTGATGAAGGGTCACAGCTTTGCTCAGCTAGCTTTGGTCATCCACCATTCTACTGCTGGAACAACAGGAGCTAGAATAGTACAATGATGGGCACAGAGACAGATGATCAGGAGAACGCAGCAGCGCAACCTCCCATTCATTCAGTAAGTCTTGTCTTGCTGCTGTTGCAGCCAAGTGTTCCATTTTCCACTACAGCATCTCCCAGAATGTCATGGATGCTCCAAATCAGATGTTTGTGTGATGCTTTTGTTCAATTGTTGAAATACATGGATCCATGAGCCAATGGGTAGAAGCAGGAGTGGCCCTTCCTGTATCGCTGTATTGACCTGCTTGGGAAATCTATGCTTCCTGACTCTATAATCCTGCACTCTGTGGGTTTGGAGATCTGGATTTACAAAGAGAAGTGCTTCTGTCTACAGGAACTTCAGCAATCCCACTAATCATTGGGCGATGACTAATGTCTGTTGTTCTTCTACAAGGAGGACTGTGGAAATGTATGGCACTTAGTAATCCTCTTGGGCATCTCTTGGTTGTTCTTTGTCAAGCTTTCTGGTCAGTGACAAGTGGCAATGCTGACCTGACGAAGAACCCTTCAAGGATGAGGGTCTGGGTCACACTGCCAGGTAAGCCAGGGAGGTCAGAAGAATTCTGAGATGATTGTAAAATGGAAAATGAAGAAGAATTCAGTTAGACAAAGTTGCAGCCACAAAACCAAATGTAGCTCTTCCTTTCTATTAACTATCTGGGGAAACTTTCTGCTTACAAGTTTCTGCTTACAAGTTTCTCATGGGAGTAAAGGCCTATTGAAATTCAAAGTGGCTGTTGATGGAACATATATTAACAAACATAATGAAAATGTTTACAGGGGGGACAGTTATGGGTACAATCATGTACTTTCCTGATGTCCCAGGTTCCCCAGCTTCTGAGAGTGCTGCCAGCTGACAGCACGCCGTTGTCAGCTCTTTTTAGGAAGTGACTCCACTGAAAAGTGTTTTACACAAAGTCATACACTCTGCCTATCGTCACCCGTATCCAGTGACTGTCACTGAATTGGCTTAGCCCCATGTTGGGATAAATCTAAGACCACTCCAGGTTCAGAGCTTCTCACAGTCCAGCTTCTCCTTCTGCCCTACACCAACAAGGTCAATCCCAAGGGCCTGGTTCATAGCCTAAGCACTTCGATGAAAGACAAGCCATGAACGTTTGTTGAGTGAATATTGATCAGTGATCAAATGAGTCAGAAGTAGCCTGACAGTTGTTACCTTTGTAGTCAAAATTATCTCTCAAATGTTTAAGAAATATGCCATGGTTTAAATGTGTCCACTTGGGCCCAGCGGCGTGGCCTAGCGGCTTAAGTCCTTGCCTTGAACGCGTGAGGATCCCATATGGGCGTCGGTTCTAATCCCGGCAGCTCCACTTCCCATCCAGCTCCCTGCTTGTGGCCTGGGAAAGCAGTCGAGGACAGCCCAATGCATTGGGACACTGCACCCGCGTGGGAGATCTGGAGGAGGTTCCTGGTTCCTGGCTTCGGATCGGCGCGCACCGGCCCGTTGCGGCTCACTTGGGGAGTGAATCATCAGATGGAAGATCTTCCTCTCTGTCTCTCTTCCTCTCTCTGTATATCTGACTTTGTAATAAAAATAAATCTTTAAAAAGAAATAAAATAAAAATAAATGTGTCCACTTAAAATTTAGTTGGTGTAAACTTAATCCCCAAACGCATGCATTCATGTGTTTGGAGGTGGAGTCTATGAGAGACAATAAGGACCCGAAGATATTGGGTGGGTAGGGGTCCTGTAATGACATTAGGGGATACGCTGGAAGAGGGAGACAGCAGAGCTAGCTGAGTATTGTCTTGCTAAGTGATGTTGCAACCACATTCTGGGAGCCCTCACTTGACACCCATGCCACATTCTCGGTGTTGGTAGCCTCTAGAACTGTGAGCCAAAGAAACAGGTAGTCTTTGTGAATTACCTGCTCACAAGTTTGTTGTTTGTTGGTTGTGGTTTTTTTGTTGTTTGTTTGTTTTTGTTTGTTTTTGTTTTTTTAAGATTTGTCTTGGAACTGACACCATGGCTCAACAGGCTAATTTTCTACCCTGTGGTGCCAGAATTCCAAATGGACACTGGTGTGTTTTGGCTGTTTCACTTCTAATCCACCTCTCTGCTCATGGTCTGAGAAAGCAGAGGAGGATGGCTCAAGTCCTTGGGACCCTGCACTCACATGGGAGACCTGGAAGAAATTCCTGGATGCCAGCTTTAGATCAGCCTCTCTCTGGCCATCGTAACCATTTGGGGAGTGAACCAGCAGATGAAAGCTCTTTCCATCCCTCTCTCTGTAACTCTGCCTTTCAAATAAAAATAAATGTAGCTTTTAAAATGAAATATTTATTTCATTTCTATTTGAAAGGAAGAATTACAAAGAGAAGGAGAGACAGAGATCTTCCATCTGCTTGTTCACTCACCAAATGGCTACAATGGCCAGAGCAGAGTTCATCAGAACCCAGGAACTTCTTCTGCATCCATGGGCAGAAGGACTTGAGCCATCCTTTGTTGCTGTCTCAGGTCATAAGCAAGGATTAGCTCAAAAGTAGAGCAGACAGGACTTGAATCAATGACCACATAGAGTGCTGGTGGCACATGCAGAGGTTTAGCCTACTACGCAATGTTGCTGGCACCCACAAGTATTTTTTATGTATGTAACAACAGAGAATAGAGTAGCAAATATATATTCAGTTTACTTATGGCATGGTTTAGTTGTTATGATAGTAATGTGTACATAACCATAAGAATATAAAACATGAAAGTTGTACACATAACTTTAGATTAACATAATATTGTCTGATTTTTAAAAGGAGTATGTATTTGGCCCCAGTGCGATGACTCATAGGCCAAATTCGCACCTGGCAAGAACCGGGATCCCACATGGACCCCAGTTCATGTCCAGAATACTTCACTTCCCACCCAAGTGCCTGCTTACGGCTTGGGAAAGCAGTAGAGGATGGTCCAAAGCCTTAGGACCCTGCATCCATTTCAGAGACCTGGAAGAAGCTCCTGGCTCTTGGCTCCTGTCTTCAGATTGGCTCAGCTCCGGCTGTTGCAGCCACTGGGAAGTAAACCAGCAGATGAAAGATCTTTGTCTCTCCATAGTAAATCGAATCTGTCTTTCCAATAAAAATAAGTAAATCTTTTTAAAAGTGCTCCTTAAAATTTATTTTTATTGGAAACTCAGATATACAGAGAGAAGGAGAGATAAAGAGAGAGTTCTTCCATCCGCTGGTCCACTCCCCAAGTGGCCAAAGTGGCTGGAGCTGAGCCAATCCTAAGACAGGAGCCCGAAGCCTCTTCTGGGTCTCCCACATGGGTGCAGGGTCCTGAGGCTTTGGGCCATTCTCTACTGCTTTCCCAAGCTGCAAGCAGGGAGCTGGATGGGAAGTGGGGCCACAGAGACACAAACTAGAGCACATATGGGATTCCAGGGCGTGCAAGGCGAGGACTTCAGCTGCTAGGATACCACAAAGAAAGTGTGTTTTTACAAGTAAGTGCTAACACTTCTTTTCAATTCCCATATATTGCTCTAGTAATATAAAAATAATAATTAAGGGGAAAGCATTTGATCTGCAGCTGATAATGTTTGGGATGCCCACATTAGTATCAAAGTGTTGGGGTTCCTGTGTTGGGGAAGGGTTAGGGAGGGCTAAGAAGAGGAGTGGAGGGGAGGAGAGGAGAGGAAAAGTTTGTTTTGGCTGTTGGCATCGTTCTATGGCATTTATGTTTCCAGGATCTACAGCGATCAACATCTGTTCTGGTGGTGCACAATACAAAGATGCTTCATTCATCCCTCCTACCTGCATGAGAACCACACAGTTCCAGAAGAAAGTACCAACTTCAGGGGATTCGCCCCATGGAGTAGCAGGCTCCTGCTGATGGAAAAAATGGCCCAAGTCCTTGGGATCCTGCAGCCATGAGGAAGACCGGAAAGTTCTTGGTCCCAGGCTTTGGATCAGCTCAGCCCTGGCTGTTGCAATAATTTGGGGAGTGAACCAATGGACGGAAGATCTTTCTCCCTGTCTCTCCTTCTCTGTGTTAAAAAATATCCCTTTCAAATAAAAATAAAAGTGTCAACTTCAGGGAGAGTCCCTGAAAAAAATCTCTGAGATAAATTATGGCATTTCCGTATCTGTAATGTCACAGCATTCTATGGCTTTCCTCCCATCTTTCTCCCTCTTCCCTCCTTTCTTCTCCATTCCAACTTACTTTAGCTCTATCTTTTCCTAGTATCTCAAAAAGCTGAGCAAATAAATAAATAAATAAATAGGGCCTGGCGGCGTGGCCTAGCGGCTCAAGTCCTCGCCTTGAACGCCCCGGGATCTATATGGGCGCCGGTTCTAATCCCTTATGAGCTCCATTTCCCATCCAGCTCCCTGCCTGTGGCCTGGGAAAGCAGTTGAGGATGGCCCAGAGCACTGGGATCATGCACCCACGTGGGAGACCCGGAGGAGGTTCCTAGTTCCCAGCTTCGGATAGGCACAGCACCTGCCATTGCGGCTCACTTGTGGAGTGAATCATCGGACGGAAGATTTTCCTCTCTGTCTCTCCTCCTCTGTATATCTGACTTTGTAATAAAATAAATAAATCTTTAAAAATTAAATAAATAAATAATAAAATGTAGAGAAAACCAGATTTGGCAATAGTCTATCAAAACTCAAATTATAGATCCTTTAAAAATTGATTTTGTACAAGGGAAACATATTGGAAGAAACATGAAGGAATTAAAAAATATTTTTTACTGGGGCCAGTGCCATGGCATAACATAATAGGCCCACTCCTCCACTGCCAGCAACCTATACGGGCACCAGTTCAAGTTCCGGAACTCAAAAAAAAAAAAAAACAAAACTTGCTTACCATATTCACAACATTACTATTCACCGGGTTGATGCAATGGCTCAACTGGCTAATCTTCCACCTCCAAGTGCCAGCATCCCATTTGGGTGCCAGTTCGTGTCCTGGCTGCTCCACTTCCCAACCAGCTCCCTGTTATGGCCTGGAAAAGCAGCAGAGGATGGCCCAAGGCCTTGGGCCCTGTACCCATGTAGGCAACCTAGAGGAAGCTCCTGGCTCCTGGCTTCAGGTAGGCTTAGCTCTGGCCATTGCAACCCGTTGAGGAATCAACTAGCAGATGGAAGATTCGTTCTCCTCTCTCTCTGTTTATCCTTGTCTCTGTGTTACTCTTCCTTTCAAATTAGAATAAATAAATCATTTAAAAACTATTTAACCCATGTGTTTAGTCACTTAAACTTTAAAAACATCCAAGCAAGCACTTTTAATCTTAAAACCCCTGTGTAATTTGGTGAAAATTAAATTTTTCTGCTTCTGAATAATTTAACCACCATCCACCATGATCCAGCAAAATACAATTTGGCAAGATTTAGTTCAATCCCAAGAAAAAAATCAATTTAATAAGCACTTAGCATTGAATCACAGCAAGCTGAATTCACATTTTGGCAAACTTAACACTTGAAGGGTTTTTAAAAACCAAGTTTCAAATCAGAAACCATAAAATTAAAGCATGTTAAAAATTTAGAAAAAGGCCTGCTAAATTTTTAAAAATGTCATTAGTTTTTTGAGCATCAGTTTGAAATTTCGCAGATTCCTTTTAGGTGGAGATTTTCAAAAGTTCATAGAAATGAAAATTGCTTATTTGGGTGGGAAAAGATGAGATTTATGAGATTTATATATTTCTTCATAATATGCATTTTATGAATTTTACCAAAGACTTCTCATACACATTGATTTCATTTTCCCCTCCCAAAAAACTTTTCTGTTAATTCTGCTTTCCATATACTTTGGTTTTAAGTTTATTCATTTGCATTGGAAAAACAGATTTGCAGAGAGAAGGAGAGACAGAGAGAAAGGTCTTCCGTCTGCTGGTTCACTCCCCAAGTGGCTGCAATGGCCAGAGCTAAGCCGATCCAAAGCCAGGAGCCAGTAGCCTCTTCAAGGTCTCCCACGTGGGGGCAGAGTCCAAGGTCTTGAGCCATCCTCTGCTGCTTTTCCAGATCATAACAGGGAGCTGGTTGGGAAGTGGAGCAGCCAGGACACGAACTGGCACCCAAATGGGATGCTGGCACTTGGAGGTGGAAGATTAGCCAGTTGAGCCATTGCACCAACCCTGTGAATAGTAATGTGAATACAGTAAGCAAGTATCTGTTTGAATTCCTGCTTTTTTTTTTAAAAGATTTATTTATTTTTATTGGAAAGTCACACATACAGAGAGGAGGAGGAGAGACAGAGATCTTCCAATCCATTGATTCATTCCCTAACCAGCCTCAATGGTCAGGGCTGCACAGATCCGAGCCAGGAACCCAAAGCCTCTTCCAGGTTTCCCACACGGGTGCAGGGTCCCAAGGCTTTGGGCCATCCTCAACTGCTTTCCCAGGCCCCAGGCAGGGACCTGGATGGGAAGCAGGGCTGCCAGAATTACAACAGAAACCCGTATGGGATCCCATGCATGCAAGGCGAAAAGTTTAGCCACTAGGATACTATACCCGGCCCGAGTTCCTGTTTTAATTGCTTAGGGGAATATTCTAGGAGTAGAATTACTGAATCATATGGTAATTACACTTTTCATCTTTTGAGGATTCACCATGTAGTTTTCAAAATGTATTCATTTGAGAGACAGAAGGAGAGAGAGAGGGAGTAAGAGAGGGAGAGAGAGGGGTGCTATCCACTGGTTCATTCCACAGTGCTCACAAAACTCCTTTCAGGTCTCCCACCCTGGTGGGGGAACCCAAGGGCTTGAGTCATCACTGACAGCTGTCTGCCAGAGTCTGCATTCCCAGGAAGCTGGAATTAGGAACAGGTGTCTAATCTGACACTCCAATTCAGGACATAGGCATCCTACCAACATCCTCACTGCTGAACCAAATGCCCATCTCCAGCTTTTTCAACTGTTTTTTAGTTGGAGCTATTCTAGTCTAGTGGTTGTGTAAGGGCATTTGATTGTAATTTAAATTTGCGTGTTCTTAACAGCCAGTGATGTGAAACACCTTTCCATATGTTTGGTTTGGCCTCCTATGTATTTTCTACTGTGAAATGTCTGCCTAAGTCTTTGGCTTCATTTTAACATTGAGTGTTTTTTTAAATTAATTTACACAAAAAGAACAGATTTAGTGTATTTTATATATACAATTTGAGGCCTGTTGTAGTATTCCTCACCCTCCCCACCTTCTTCCTTCTTTCCTTTCTCTTTTTTCTTTCAATTTCTGTGATGATTTGTGAATCTCAGAAACCATGCAGTGGCATTGAAGAAGATGACCATGCTGGGAAACACCCAAGGGCAATCAATGGTGGCCTCAAGTATCAGACTTCTTTCTTTACTCCCTAACAGATAGCATGAGTGATTAAGTCTGATAGCTTGTGGCACACAACCAAATGAAAAATAAATAAAAGACATTTGTAAAAGAAAAAGCCAGTGGTCTCCAAAATAAAGTCACTTCAGGGTCCAGCATGATGGCTTAATTGACTAAACTTCCCCCCTTTAAGTGCCAGATCCCATATGGGTACCAGTTTGTGCATCTTACTGTGGTGAGGTAGGCAGCTAGTTCAGCTTGGAAGTCACTCCCCACCACCTAGGTGTTCCCTCCTGCCCACCTGTGACTCTCACCTATCACCTGGCAGGGGGCGGTGTTGCATTGTTGTGTAACCACTCCCCTCACAAGCCCCTATAAAGGCTCGTGATAAGGAGGGGCTCGCTCTCTTGGTGTGCTTCCATTGCTCTGCCACTCTGACTCTCGGCCTCCCCAGCACCTCTGAGGACAGGTGTCCCCTGAGCATGGCCCTGTGTGTCTTTAGTCCTCATCTTCGGTTCACTGCTTGGGTGGGACAATAAAGATAGCAATACCAAGATGTTTTGTATTTCTAATGTGTGTACTATCAGGAGTTCTAGGAGAGGTGAGGCCTGGCAGGAGTGGAATGTGAGTAGAGAAGCCAGGGAAAGGTGAATGTCTGCAGCTTTGTAAGTGTGTCCAGGTTATTCGTTGCATGTCTCTTAGGATAACTTTTATTGTTGGGGAAGCTGGGACATAGGTCTTCAGCTTAACGAATGGACTTCAGGGTAACGACCATTTGTTCCTCTTGGGGTTACAATTGATTGAATGGACTTATGATTTGCTATTTCTAGTGGACCCTGCTTGGTTAACAAAGACTCCTTAATAAACCTTTGACATGTCTGGTGTGATCTTGCTCAGCCTGCAACAATTACTATTCAACGTCAGAAAGGAATTTAATTCTGAGGTATGCTACAAAGTGGGTGAATATTGACAATGCTTTGCTGAGTAAAGTTCAACATACATGAAAGTGCAAATATTGTGATTCTAGTTGCAGGAGTTAAAAATAGATAAATTAATCGAGACACATAGTAGGATGGCTGCAAGGGGCTATAGGGAGGGAGGAATGGAAAGTGTTTCATGAGTACAGAGCTTCCTTTCACAAAGTTTAAAAAAATGAATACTGGTGATGCACTTTATGCCACTGAATTGTATACTTACACATAGGTAAAAGGGTACATTTTGTTACCATTAAAAAAATGTAGGTGCAGTAGCCTAACGGGTAAAGTCCTCGCTTTGCATATGCTGGGATCCCATATGGCTGCTGGTTCTAATCCCAGCAGCCCCACTTCCCATCCAGCTCTGTGGCCTGGGAGAGCAGTAGAGGACGGCCCAAAGCCGTGGGACTCTGTACCAGTGTGAAACACCTGGAAGAGGCTCTGAGCTCCTGGCTTTGGATCGACTCAACTCTGGCCATTGCGGTCACTTGGGGAGTGAATCAGCGAATGGAAGCTCTTCCTCTGTATCTCCTCGTCTCTGCGTATTTGGCTTTCCAATAAAAATATAGATATTAAAATATACACATATAACAAAAACTCCAACTGAATGCACATAGCACGGTGGATGATTTTCAAAAACCTTGTGAGATGGGATGGAGCACATGAGGAAATTCCATTTAGGAGTTTAGAGAAACAAAACTCAGGGATAGGAAGGAAATCAGTAGTTGTGTGGTACTGGGCTGGCAGGAGGGTTGAATCATATTTTGGAATGATGGAATTAAAATCTTATTGAAATGATATGTTGTTTGGCTGTGTCCTTTTAACAAATCTTATGGAACTGTATAACTAAGACACATGAATTTTTAGTATGTAAATTATAGCTCAAATACTCGGGAAAACTCCCCTGACCTCCCCTTGTTTTGACACTTTCAAATTAGCCCTGATTGAGCCAGTTTCCTGACCTAGTGTGATAGCCTAGCGGCTGAAGTACTCGCCTTCCATGCCCTGGAATCCCATATGGGCACCACTTCGTAGTCTGGCTACTCCATTTTTCTTCCCACTCCCTGCCTTTGGCCTGGGAAAGCAGTGGAGGACAGCCCAGAGCCTTGGATCCTGCACCTGTGTGGGAGACCTGGAAGAGGCTCAGGGCTCCTGACTTTGGATTGGCTCAGCTCTGGCCATTGCAGTCACTTGTGGGGTGAACCAGCAGATGGAAGATCTTTCTCTCTGACTTTCCTCTCTGTAAATCTGACTTTTCAATAAAAATAACTAAAATCTTTTAAAATAAATACAAAATATGCAAAACATTTCATGGGCCTGAATAATGCAGTTGTTGGAGAATCCCAAGTCAGGATTTGGGAAGAAATAAATCCAGGTCCAGGGAAACTTTGCCTTGTATTTGGCATATACTACAGTTTCTTACTATCTGACATTCCTACAAATGTTAGTTTGATGTAGAAATCCTTAAAAGGCCCTTTATTTTTCCAAATAAAAGAAGAAATATCCATCTTAAAATGACGTGATCATAATGGAATGTTTTCAATCTTCAGACCGAAAAAAAAATTCCCCTTAAATTCCCCAACTATTTCATAAGCAATTTCACTTTCCCAGCAACTTCCAGGGCAAAATTATAAAAATGAATGTCCATGTCTATAAAAAATGTATTTATTCTTTGACAGCAGAGCAGCAACAAACAGCAGAGAGAGAGGAGAGAAATAGCTTCCATCTGCTCTTTCACTCCTGAAATGGCTGCAAGAGCCCGGGCTGGACCAGGCTGAAGCCAGGAGCCTGGAACCCCATCCTTGTTTTCCACAGGGCGGGAGGATCCTGAACATGTGGCCCGCTGTGGCTGCTTTCACAAGCTCATTCAGGCAGCTGGTTCTCAAGTGCATCCAGCTGGAACCCAAACCAGGACTCACACAGGATGATAACATCCCAGGGGGTGGCTTGAACAGCTGCGCAACAACGCTGGCCCTCAATATTTACATTTAAACCAAGACTGACGTGTGACATACAGGGCTTTCTGTGCTGTATACATTATTTTGAGAATGTATCCCACAGTGTGATAGAGATCCTCCATCTGCTGGTTCACTCCCCAAATGGCTGTAAGAGCAGGCCTGGGGTAGGCGGGAGACAGCAGCCAGACTCAGAACCTCCATTTGCGCCGTCATCCGCTGCCGTCCCAGGCACATTAGCAAGGCGCTGGATCAGAAGTGAAGCAGCCAGTGCTCCAGCCAGCACTCCGACTTCTGCTGTGCACTTGACCCTGTCCTATTTCGAAGATCCTGTGTTGCTGGTTTACCTTTGCCTTCACAACAGACCTGTTTTCTTTGACACTTCCTTGGTTCCCCATGTACATTGATTTTGGAAACTCAGCCATGTCAATGTGTCTGTTCCTGACAAAACAGTTACCTGTTAACAGGAAAGATGTACAAAGATATTACCACGGAGTTGGGCAGGGGCAGCTAGCTGGTGTGTGGGTTCAGGTGTTCCTGGAGAGGTAGCTCTTTGCTGGCCCTCCTAAAACAAAATGGGTGGGGGAAGGGAATGGGGCTTCCAGCAAGGCAAGCCCCCAAAAGACTTGGTGAAGGCCTCAACATTCTCAGCAAGAATAGCTATACAGGGTTCTGTCTCTTGCCAATGTTAGGAAACTGAATCGCTTTCTGTAGCTGTGGCAGGTTTGCATGGCAGAGAATGAATTTCTCATGGATTCCTCTGCTTTTACATCCACACTGGGCAAAGGAAACTCCAAGCCCACAGCGAGGCCAACACGACAGACCATGGTGGGAGACTTGAAGACTGGAACCTGTGTTCTCATCAGTCTGTGTCCACCTGCCCCTGTCCACCATGGCCACTGGAGAGCCGAAAGTGCTGGGGTCAGAAAGGTAAAGATAAGTAAGGACAGAGAGGCCAGCTGTGGGACAAGTGGCTTTCTTAGTAAGAAAAGCAGCCTCTTCAAATGGCCTGGGTGGCCTGGACCCATCAATGCTGACAGCCAGATACTCACGGGACCACTGTAGCTGCACCTTCAGGAACACTCCCCCTCCGGGCCCTTGAACTCCATATCAGTGCAGCAAGTACATATGCAGAACGGCTTTTGAATCCTTCTGTTATGGATTTAAAATGCAGGCAAAACTTTCAAAAACATTTACTGTGTGTTAATTTATTTGAAAGGTGGCATTACAGAGAGAGGTGGAGAAACAGAGAATCTTCCATCTGCCGACTCACTGCCCAGATATCTTCAATGGCCAGGGCTGGGCCAGGCTGAAGGCAGGAGCCTGGAGCTTCTTTCTGGCCTTGCCTGCAGATTCAGCGACCCAAGGACATGGATCATTCTCTATGGTTTTCCCAGGCACGTTAGTAGGGAGCTGGAACATGAACAGGTGCCCAGGTGGGATGCTGGCACTTACAAGTAGCGAAATAACCCGTTGAGTGCTGCCCGCCTCTCTCAGCAGCAGGATCTTTTTTTTTTTTTTTTTTAATTACATTTCATTTTGTGACACAGTTTCATAGCCTCTGGGATTCCCCCAACCCCTCCCCGTACCCTCCTCCCATAGTGGATTCCTCCACCTTGTGGCATTCCCACAGTTCAAATCCAGTCAAGATTCTTTCATTGCAAGCAAATACCAAGCATGGAGTCCAGCATCTTATTGTCCAGATAAATTTATGGTTTATTAGGGAGACCATCTCTGGTCTGAAGGCGGAGCTGGCAGAATATCATCCTGACCAATTAAAAGCCACAACATAACATCAACAACAATTTACAACATTATAATTGACATGGTATTGAGTAACCAATATGTTGGAAAATGCAAGTTCTTAACCACATTCTGTGACTACTTCATTGACATTTCAATTTTATATACAATTTTCAGTTTATATACAACAGGCTTCTATACACCTTAAAATGGCTATACGGTACTATTCAGCTGTCTTGTGTCTATTTTCACTTTTAGTATTTAGCAGTTTATAGTGTTGAAGCATAATTTTTACTGAACTTGGCAGATTTTAGGATAGTCTAAACTGGCTTATAACTCTTAACAAGGTATATGTTAACAATTGAAGTGCAGAACAGTTTTAGGAGGGGTGTGCAGAGAAATCTTCAATACCCTAGTGAGGAGTAACTAATCTTTGTGTTCTACTTAGTAAGGTATATGTGAGTCCATGCTGACCATTTCCTGTCTAGTTCTAAGCTTTCCTTTGTGTTCTCTATCTATTCTAAATTTTTATTGGTTTTTTTTGGCGGGGGGGGGGGTGGGCTCTGGAGCAACCTTGATGGTCATTGCAGGAGAGGGTGGGGATCCAAAGTTGGAGCTAAGTAAGGACCAGAGAAAGCTCCTCTCCCTAGTCCCAAAGGAAGTTTACTGTTCTGTTTCTGTGGACCGCTCAGGGCTCCTGGCTGTTGTTCTGATGACATTGGATCCTGCGAGGAAGGATCTGGGCTTCTTCCATCCCATGTGGGAGATCCAAATGGGAGTGGATGACCTCAGAGTTCTCGGCCTCCGAAGGCACTCCAATTCCCAGTGGTCTCCTTGGTAGTTGGGATGTAGTCCTTGGTGCCCGTACTGATAGTCCTTGGTGAGGATCCGGGAGTCTCCGGGGTTGGGATACAAGCCTCCTCCTGTCTTACTGCTCCACTCTGGGGTCCCCCCCACCACTCTGTGCATATGACCTCCTGTTAAGAGGTTGTCAGGATCGCTCTTGAGTCCCCCTGTATGTCTTTGTAGTTTTACTATTGTCTAATGCTGATTTGAATCTGTTGTCTATAAGCTACCTGTTATGTTCTTGATAGGCTATACTTCATGTCTTCCTCACACTTTCTAAGGAGATGGAAGATTTCTCTGCTCTCCCGCCCCATTACCAAGTGGCATAGGGTCTTAAAAGTATATTAGGTTTTACAATTCTTTGATGTAGATTATAAGCAGTCTGACTCACATTGATTATTGGTTCATTGGTTACATCACAATATCTTATTGCATGAGATACAGGTTGCTTGAGGTTGAAATAATATTACAATTTACAGGTACTGTTTTTCGGATTGACATCATTTCATCCTAAATTAAGGCAAACATGTGTTATCTAATCTTTTGGGATTGGCTCATTTCCCTTAGCATTATAGTTTCCAGTTGGATCCATTTGGCCACAAAGAACTGCATTTCATTTTTTTTAAATAGTTGAGTAGTATTCCATGGAGTAAATGAACTATAGCTTTCGTATCCAGTCTTCTGTTGATGGGCATTTCGGTTGCTTCCAAGTTTTTAGAATTATTGATTGTGCTGCTATGAACGTAGGGATGCCTGTTGGTTTCTCATGTAACAGGTGTTTTGGATATATTCGTAGGAGTGCTATTACTGGATCATGTGGTATACAGATTTTTTAATTATTATTGATTACATTGCATTATGTGACACAGTTTTATAGGCTCTGGGATTCCCCCCACACACACCTCCCCCAACCCCCCCCCCCATAGTGGATTCCTCCACCTTGTTGCATTCCCACAGTTCAAATTCAGTTGAGATTCTTTCATTGCAAGCATCTACCAAGCATAAAGTCCAGCATCTTATTGTCCAGATAAGTTTATGGTTTCTTGGGGAAACCATCTCTGGTCTGAAGGTAGAGCCGGCAGAGTATCATCCCGATCAATTAGAAGCCGTGACATTACATCATTAACAATTTATAACGTTTTGGAATTAGTTGACATGCTATTGAGTAACCAATATGTTAAAAGAGGAAAAAAAAATGCAAGTTCTGAACCACATCCTGTGACTTCTACATTGACATTTCAATTTTAGTTTATATACAACCTAGTGCTATACACCTTAAAATGGCTATAGATTACTATTCTGCTGTCTCATGTCTATGCTATGCAGATTTTGAGTTGAGTGTTCTCCATACTGATTTTCATAGAGGCTGTACCAACCTGCTGTCCCACCAGCAGTGGAGTAGGGTTCCTTTTTCCCCACATCCTGGCCAGCAAGTGTTGTTGGTGGTTTTCTTATGTGAGCCGTTCTTACTGGCATTAGCAGCAGGATCTTAATCACCACCTCAAATGCCTTTCTCAGACTTCAAACTTTTTGCCCCAAACACATGTTTTCATTTTTTTCAAGAACTTTTTGTAGTACTCTCAAATCTAAAGAAAGCAATGTAATAGAGACATTTCAAGGCAGTTAACTGATTAAAAATGCTATATAAATTTTCTGAATTGTGCTGTTTATAGCACATATCAACCTTGTAACATAAGTTGTCATAGTTACTTTTTTACATTCCAAATTTATAATTCTTGCACTTAATTTTGTATTCATGTTTTTGTAGTCTTGTCTTTAAGCGACCTTCCCTAAATTGTATTAATTTTGAGGCCCACAAAAATCTGGATTATTACCTTAATTATTCTCTTAGTTCTTTTTAGTTTATACGCCAATCCCCAGCATTTCAGCCATCTTACAAACACCTTTACAACTTAGGCATGTTCCACATTTCTCTCATAGGACTCTAGGCATGATTAAGTCCAACTAAATGCCTATACAGCAGTTGTACACAAATAACTAAGAAAAATGCGGTGGCACTGCCAATAAGACTCACTTCAAGTTCACATCACTACGTTCAAATCCCATGACAATGTTTTAATGTCTCTTGCCTTCTGAAATACTCTGGCCACAGCATGTTCCTGTCATCAAACCCCCTACCTCTCCCCCTGCACATGTGTTCACCCAGCTGTGCGTAGTGCATTGCTAAAGAAGATGCTCACGCAAGAATTTCTCTATTTCTTTCCCAACTGTTTTCTTTTTTCTTTTTTCAAAGATTTATTTATTTTTATTGGAAAGTCAGATCTACAGAGAGGAGGAGACGGAGATCCACCACCCACAGGTTCACTCCCCAGGTGGCCACAACAACCGGAGCTAAGCTGATCTGAATTCAGGCGCCAGGAGCTTCTGGGTCTCCCATATGGGTTACTGGTCTCTGGCCATTTACAACACACACACATGCACATGTTTCTCCCAAATTAGGTCATTTCTCACTACCTCCACCACTGTCATTCTAGTCCAAACCCCTGTCAGTTCAGCCCAGGTTACTGAAATAGGCCAACAAATTTCTTTCTTACTCGTCTATCAGTTCTTGAAAAAGCAGCAATAGTGATTTTTTTCAAGATTTATTTATTTATTTGTATTGTAAAGGCTGATGCACAGATGAGAGGAGTTACAGATAGAAAGGTCTCCCATTCTCTGTTTCACTCCCAAGTCCCCAAGTGGCTGCAAAGGCCCGGGCTGAGCTGATCTGAAGCCAGGGACCGGGAACTTCTTCCAGGTCTCCTGCAGGAGTGCATGAGTGCAGGGTCCCAAGGCTTTGGGCCCCACTAAGCAGTGCTCATATGGGATCCCAGTGGGCGCAAGGCAAGAATTTAGCCGCTGAGCCCCCATGCATGACCCAACACTTACATCTTAAAATGCGAATTCTGCTGACATGCACCCCCCTCGCTCACCACCACCAAGGCTTCTCATCACCTCTCTAACAAACATCAAAGCCCCTTCTGCGTCTACAAGGACTTTATGATCTAGCATCCCTCCTTCTCTCCAGATTAACCTGCTGCTTCTTCCCATAGCACAATAAGTCGCTTGCCTTGAACGAGTGAATTTCTGCCCTGGGGACTCTGTACTTGTGTTGCCTATGCTGGCTGCCCTTATCTCCAAGATGTCTATAGTTTTTCCTTGAGTCTCCATTTAAAGCGTTTAATTGAAATTGAGCTTCTCTGAAATTCCTCTCTTCCTATTCTAGCCATCTTGTCAGTGTTACATTCTTGTTTGCACGTGCCATTCACCACTATTCACAGTTACCCCTTCGTTCATTATCTGCTTAGGGGCGGACTTTTTTTAATCTCCACTGCCGGAATGCAAGTTCCATGAGGGTTGGGACCTTATCTCTCTTGCTCTCTGTTATCTCCCAGGACTAGACAATACAAGCAATGGCAAGAATTCAAAAGTTACTGGAAATGAATGAAGGAGTGGATTACTTCTCTCACCTTCTCCTGCCATGTTTCTGTTCCATTACCAGTCAACACCTTGTTGATTTTCTTCCATCTTTCTTGATATGCAGATTACTTTAAAAAAAATTTTTTTAACTTGCATTGGAAAGGCAGATTTTCAGAGAGAGAGTCAGAAAAAACGGAAGGTCTTTCATCTGCTAGTTCATTCCCAAATGGTCATAACAGCTGGAGCTGAGCCAGTTCAAAACCAGGAGCTTCTTCTAGATCTCCCACGTTGGATCATCTTTTGTTGATTTTCCAGGCCATAAACAGAGAGCCAGATCAGAAGTGGAGCATCCAGGATGTGAACGGGTGTCTGTATGGGATGCTGAAGCTTGCACATGGAGGATTAGCTTGTTGAGCCACTGTGCCAGCCCCAAGGTGTGAACTAATTGTGGTCGAGGCTATGATGCTATAACAGAGTTCTCCAGCATGTTGTGTAAGATAAAATGATTGCTTTCCTTTTTTTTTTTTTAAAGATTTATTTTATTTTTATTACAAAGTCAGATATACTAAGAGGAGGAGAGATAGAGAGGAAGTGGAGCTGCCGGGATTAGAACCAGCAGCCATATGGGATCAAGGCGAGGACCTTAGCCACTAGGCCACGCCGCCGAGCCTGATTGCTTTCCTTTTCAAAAGCAGTCTGGAAGGAGGTTGGCAATTGACAGGAAGTGGGCAGCTCTGTTCCGTAATGGCATTCAGGGACCCTGATTCCTTTCGCTGGTTTTCTGGAGTAGTCCTTAGTGTACCATGCTCACATAGTTGATGAAAACAGTACCACTTCTTTCTTCTTTTTTTTTTTTTTTAATTATCTTTATTGGAAAGTCAGATATATAGAGAGGAGGAAAAAGAGAGGAAGATCTTCCATCTGTTGATTCACTCCCTAAATGGCTGTAATGGCTGGAGCTCAGTCAATCCAAAGCCAGGAGCCAGGAGCTTTTCCCAGGTTCTCCAAGGCTTTGGTCCATCCTCAACTGCTTTCCCAGGCCCAAAACAGGAAGCTATATGGGAAGCGACTAGAACAGGTGGCTATATGGGATCCTGGCATGTACAAGGCTAGACTTTAGCCACTAGGCTACCATGCCAGGCCCAACAATACCACTTCTTTATCCACCTTCCAGCTTATTGGAATCAGGAAAAGAGAGCAGGGAACACACAGCCGATATTTCAAGATAGAGTGCAGCAGTCCCTCTGTCCCTGTTTCTCACATATGCAGGGGTTGGCCCTCTGCTGCAGAGCCACAGCCAGCTACAGAGGTGAGCGGGAAATGCTGTCTCTTTCAGCAGTCATGCGCCAGCTGGAACTCAAAATGGGTTCAGGGATGGTAAGCAGACTTGGCTATACTACCATGGGAGTGTTGTTGCCAAGGCCCCTTCTCTCCTTGGAATGCATTTGCACCTTGCCTCTGGGACATAGGACCTGCTTGGCATTTCTCCTGCCTTGTGGTCTCCTCTCTCGGCAGCTTCTGCTAGGAATAGTTACACGATGTCACCTGTATGTGTTGGACTTTACCGCAGCTCGCTCTGAGCCGTCTTCTGTTCCTTCTACTCACACACTTGTCTGGCTTGTGTTACTCAGTTGTGTCATTTTACACATCATTCAGGAGTTGGGAAGCAATTTCCTGCCAAGGGCCATTTGGGCGTTTATAACATCATTAGTGTCCTATACAGTATTATTAACTTTTAAAAAATATCATTATGGCTCATGATATAGTTCTGTAGGAACAGAAATTTGCCCCTCCACTTTCCTTCCTCTCTCCCCATTTTTCCTTCCCACCTTCAACCCATATTAGTATAATAGTATAGTCCTTTATAACACTTACATGTTTAACATCCTGCTATTCAAGCATGTCATGATATTGTAGGTGAAGACAATGGTGGAAGATCTAGTATTAAATTGTCAAAGTGTATTTAAAAGTTTTATTGGGAGTCATTTTCTACCAAGGTAGAGAGGCATACTAAAATGTATCTTCACTTCCAAGTATGCTAGCCTCTATTATACAGTTAATCTGTGAGAATATATGTATGTACTTATTTACTTATAAATCTATTTAGTCTGTATTTTGCATGAAGCTTATCTTTGTCCTTTTGGGTCAGGATTATTTCACTGAGCATAATGGTCTCCAGTTGGGATCACTTTGTTGCAAATGGTAGAATTTCATATTTTAAATAGCTGAGTAGTATCCCATGGAGTAGACATATCACAGTTTCTTTACCCATTCCTCTTCTGATGGGCATCTGGGTTGTTTTCATGTTTTTGCTACTGTGGATTGTGCTGTTATAAATACAGGGACGCAGATTGCCTTCTCTTTTGCAAATGTCACTTCATTTGGATATATTCCCAGGAGTGGGATAACTGGTCATACGGTGGATCAATTTGCAGTTGTCTAAGTACTCCCCATGCTGACTTCCATAGAGGCTGCATTAGTCTGCACTCCCATCAACAATACTGTGTTGTTAACTGAGTGATCAATCTGCTGCAGATGTATTGAGTTTCAAGCCCTGCTTAAGACTGTTTTGGCAGGGCTAGACCAAATGATTTTGCAGGGCTTACTGGCCTATGGACTGATGTTGCTCATCCCTCATTGTCTGTTTCAACAACTTCTGAACTTGTACCTGCAGCCATGGCCTTGCCTGGGTCCCACACTCATATACCCAGCTGCCCTCGTGGTATATCTAATCACAACTCTTGGTTGCCTGTGCCAGTCTACTCTCACCCATACTTGTCCTGACTCTGATCTTCTGCACCTTAGGAAACAGCATCAGTGTCATCCCAGTTCCTCTGGAAAAAACCCTAGGGGCATCCAAGCCAACCGTTCTCTTCATGTCCCCTCAGCCAAATCATTGATAATCCCCAAAATCACAACCTATACTTGTTTCCTTTATTTCTTTTTAAAAAGAGATACTTATTTAAAAGAGTTACAGAAAGAAAGGAGGACCAGGAAGAGAGAAACATAAAGACACATGGAGAGAGAGAGAGAGAGAGAGAGAGAGAGACAGAGAGAGAGAGAGAGAGAGAGAGAATCTTCCACCCAGTGCTTCATTCTCCACATGTCACAACATCCAGGGTACTAGGTCAAAGCGAGATTCCATCCAGACCTTCCATTTGAGTGGTGAGGATCCAAGGCTTTGGACCATCCTCTACTGCTTCCCAGGCACATCAGCAGGGAGCTGGATTTGAAGTAGAGCAGCTGGGACTTAGAACTGGTGCTTGCATGAGATGCCAGTGTCACAGGCAGTAACTTAGCCTGCTGTGTCATGAAATTAGCCCCTTCTTTAATTATTTATTTTCATGTTGTTTGACAGGCAGTAGAAGAGAGAGGGGTTGCACCGAGACAGCGAGAGAGAGAAAACTGTTGGTCCACTCCCCAAACGTCTGCAATCACCACGGCTGGGCCAAGCCAAAGCTAAGACTCCAGAACTCCATCTGGGTCTCCATTGGGACTTTTAGGAACATAAGTACTTGAATCATCACCTGTTGCCTCTCCTGGTTCACATGAACAGGAAGCTGGATCAGAAGCAGTGTCGCTGGAATATGAACCTGGGCCCTTGGACATGGGATATGAGTGTCCTGCAGAAAGTGACAACTTGCCTGCTGGGTCAAAGACTGCCCTTCCACATCTGATAACCTTTGTCTGACTCCATCAACAAAGCCAGTGTCACCCCCTTTTCAGGGTTACTCATCCTCCTTTTGTGAATTTTGCACTCTGTCCTATTTACAACAACCCAATCCCTCAGGGAGGCTTAAGTGACCTTTCAGAAGATGAATCACATCTTCTAAGTCCCTTAACCTCATCAATGTTATCTATGTCACATAGAACAAAGCCCAAACTTCTTACCCCAGAGGAACAGGCACAACCTATTGCTCCAACTTCATCCCTTACCGGCCTGATGATTTTGTACATTCACTTCCACCGGAAGGGCGCACATCAAGTTCATTTCCATTTAGAGTCTTTTTTCTTCCTCAGACTTCTCACACTTTAGGTCAGACCTCAAATTTCAGTTCTTCAGGGCAGCTTCCTCATCCACTCAGCCTTCAGTAGTGTCCCTCTTTGAACCCACCCCTCTCTGACATATCACCTTGTCTCATTTTTTCTGTGACCCTCAACACAACATGCTTATTTATTTGTTGTCCCTTTCCCCTCATGGCACATGCACATTTCACAAGAGCAGAGCTTGTTTTGGGCCCCAGTGCAGGGGCAAAGCCGAACACAGCTGCTCACGCCCTCCATGAAGAGCTGCTGGCTGAATGCTGAAATCTGGTTCCAGTTGCAGAACATCATCTCAGCATCTCAGGGGTGTCTTAAAGATCACTGCAATGTAAGAAAGACTCCGTGTTTCCTAAATCACCTCAAGACTTTTTCCAAACCACTTTAGTACCATAAAATCTGCCCTTCTCTTCTGACCTAAGAGTGAAAAATTAAACTCACATTTGGCCGAGAGTTCAGGGGCTCTTACTGTTAATCCCATGATCTTCCAGGAGTCCCAGGCCAGCCTGAAATCACACACAGAAATTTTGATTCTTTTCATGGGAGATGGGTTTAGAGATTTATCAAATCCAGTAGCCCACATACAATTCACCTTATTGTAGAAGAGCTATCAGAGATGAATTTGCAAAGTCTGCATTTGAGTTTTTTAAAGATTTATTTTATTGGAAAGGTGGATTTACAGAGAGAGACAGAGAAAAATCTTTCATCTGCTGGTTCATTCCCCAAGTGGCCACAATGACCAGAGCTGAGCCAATCTGAAGTCAGGATCCAGGATCTTCTTCCAGATCTCCCAAATGGGTTCAGGGTCCCAACGCCTTTGGTTATCTTCCAAGGCTACAGGAAGGGAGCTGGATGGCAAGTGGAGCAGCCAGGACACAAACCATTTTCCTCACGGGATGCTGGCACTTTCAGGCAGAGGGTTAATCAGTTTAATCATCGCGCCTGACCTTGAGCTCTGATTTTGATATTTAGACATAATATATGTGTGTGGCATTGTAGTGCCGTAGACTAAGCCTTCACCTGTGATGCTGGCATCCCATACAGGTGCTGCTACTGGTCCTACCTGCTCTGCTTCCAATCCAGCTCTCTACTGGCGCACCTGAGAAAGTAGCAGAGGATGGCTTGGATCACTGACACCCAGTGGGAGACTTGCATGGAGTGCCAGGCTCCTGGGCTAAGCTGATGTAGCCATTTGGGAAGTGAGCCAGCAATGGAATATCTCCTTTCCCGAACTCACCATCTCTCTCTGTAACTCTGCCTTTCCAATAAAATGAAAATAAGTCATTAAAAAAATAAAAATTAGTGCAGATGACATAATTTGTTTGGATTCTAATAGTCTCATCTATAAAAAATAACCTTTCATATTCCAATTTACATGCACTCAAATTATAAAAATGTATTTAATCATCACTGAAGGTTAGGTACTTTGTTGTATTTCATGAGTCCTGACAATGGGGCAGGTTCAGATGCCAATCAAGTCATTTGTGCCACATCACCTTTGTCCCCAGATAAGTTCTGAATGAAAACCGAGGCTTCTCTTAAACTCTAAATTGTCTGTTCTTCAAAAAGAGTTCACACCACCATCCTTCTGCCATCCAGTTTCCACAGTTAGGTAATTTCTTGGATCACTTCACAGCAGGTGTTCTAGAGAAAGGTAGCTAGTTTGTGATTTGGGTTCCCTGCCAGGTACATATTCCAAACAAGAGAGAGCCCTGGCTGACCAGGAGTGTAGGTTTTAGCGACAGAAGAAGAAAGTGAAGTGCAAAGAGATGAAGTCATTGGCCTTGAGTCAGAAGACTAGTAATCTACGGAGCTAGAAGATGCTAATTCAAGCGAATAGTTTCTTAAATTTCCTGTGAAGATGACCTTGGGAGTTTTGACTCTATTAAGATATTTTTGACTAGAAACCTGACTCAGCCTTTCATGGTCTGGTATTTGGCTGTTCTTCAAAAATTATTTGAAAGTACTTTGTGAAACCTGAACAATATTTTTCTCTAAGAAGACAGGAAAGTAGGTGACATGACCGTTGAATAAGGGCTAATGACATTGTCAGGAAGGAAGGAAAAGAGCAATCTCTTCTACGTTGCTTTCAAGTCTTCGGCATTAACACTCGACAATGACCTCTACAGTGAGAAGAGTGCTAACTGAACATTATTGACAAGGATCTTGTAAATGAGAAATTAAGGTTGATCAGAGATTTAACTCTGTAAGTATCTGGCTTGAGTAGGAGGCAAATGAAAATAACATGAAACCATAACAAGTATTCAACTTTGATTTTTTTTCACTCTGATTATACCAATGGTCTATAGCACCTCAAAGAAATAAATACCAAAAAACACTAAAACAATTTCCTCTTAACATGTATTTATTTTAAAAATTACTTGAGAGTCACAAAGATAAAGATCTTCCATTCATTGGGTCACTTCCCAAATGCCTGCACCAGTCAGAATTTCATGCGTCTTCCATGTGGGCAGCGGAAACCACCTGATGCATCATCTGCTTCGTCCCAGGTTGTAATTAACAGGAAGCTGAATCAAAAGCAGAGGATCTGGGGCTCAAACCAGGCACTCTGACACAGGGGACAGGCATCCTGACTGCCATCCTAACTGCTGAGTGGAACAATTGCCCTTAAGGCAACTTCTCAGAGTCTCTCGATGGCCAGTCATACTACACTGACTAGTCTCAACATCCAGCTGTTGGGACAATCTTCATTTAAACTACATTCATCAGTAAGTCAAACACGCACTTCATAAGGTGCGTGATTGCAGAGAAGCTTGGATATAAGCAATAGCTTGTTGGTAACCAAGCACTTGGCTTTTGTTGTCCTTTCATCCAAATGTAGCATACTCAGCTTTCAAGTGATTGTTCCAGAAAGGGCAGGCAGGCACCATAGGTCTCAGACTGTTTAGTGCATTTCTGCTGCATAAACCAGAGCAACTCTCCAGTTGCTTTACTTTTCCTTTTTTCCTTTTGTATCATTTTCCTCTGTCCTGCCAATGGTTTCATGGACTGACCACACAGTTCATTTACTTTATTTGGCAAATTTGTTTAGGAGTAATTTTGGCCATCTGTGTAAATCAAATAGATCTTTAAAGGATGAAGGTTGACTCTCTTTAGGAGCTAGCACACCAAGAGAGATCCAAAACTAGAGAGCCAAGTTTCAATTATTTCTGTGAGTTATTTAATTGTTTCCTTGGTCCTTTTCTCATTAGCTCTTTTATTAGTACTGCCAGAGACAACATTTTGGTTGGTGGGGCTGAGCCGGAGGACAGAGAAGGAGAAAGAAGGAAGTCATGAGCTACTTTAGTTTGGGATGTTCTACTCAAAGTCCAAACCCCAGACAAGAAGTTTGGACGTGCTCTATACGGAGTTTTTGTGTTCCCACCAAGTTCATGTGTGATGGTACTGGTAGTGGGGGCTTAGGGAAGTGATTAGGATAACCTGAATGAGGTTTGTATCCTGGTAAGAAGAGGAAGAGATGAGAGCTTGGTCTCCTCAGCCATGTGAGGATGCAGCAGCCGCCCAGACAGCAGGTCCAGCAGCACCTTGATCTTGGGTTTCCGGCCTCAAGAGCCAAGTCACCCAGTTGATGACATTGCTGTTCGTACAGCCCAAACTGAGTAAGACAGGGACATTCCCACACAGACAGGATTTGTTGGCACTTTCTGAGACTAGAAGGGACTCTGCCAAAAGAACCACTGGATTAGCCTGTTGCCAACTGGCCAGGGGTTAATGAAGCTCTTGAGGGAGCTGTGCCCTGCCCTCCAGTTAGCCTTGGCCCAGCAGACACCCTGAGAGCCAGAAAAGTTCTGGGGGCCTCTCTAGGGGACACAGGACCCAGAAGGATCTAGGAATTATTTCAAGCCTAAGGGGGACAGTTGGTAGGGGAAGCTATGGAGCAAATGGCCCTAAGTTAGGAGTCCCCCCAGGGAAACGCAGAGAGCCAACAGACAGTCATTACGGTCAGGGACAACAGGGTCCGAATATTGGGTATCTAGGGACCAGGCTTGTGGGCCTCCATACCTTTGCCTCCCTCCAAGGGACCCTAACACTTCCTCTAAATGAACTATCCTGTTTGGGAGTGGGGGCACCTGTGCAGGGACCCTCACCTGGAATGTCACTGAAGTGACCAACTATAATACATGTAACCCCAAAAGAGATTTTTTTTCCCAGCCAGAAGATAATGAGTTAGATGAATTCTCACCACGTGCAATCTCCAACCTTTACCACATCTAATTCTTGCCACAACAGGGCGTAGAACCCTGCAGAGAGTCATGATGAGCTCAAGAACAACAACAAAAATTTTAAAATATTTTCATTTTATGCAGTGACATTGGGACTGAAGCAAGTATACACAATTTGAAGAAGGAAATAATCAATTTGGTTGAATGCCACAAAAAGAAAACCACTCAGGGGACAACGTGTGGCTCCGTGGGCTGATCCTCCACCCCTATGGGAGCTGATTTATGTCCTGGCTGCTCCACTTCCAATTTAGCTCTCTGTTTATAGCCTTGGAAAACAGTGGAAGACAATTCAGGTCCTTAACCCCCTATATCCACATGGGAGACCCAGAAGAAATTCCTGGCCCCTGATTTCAGATCAGCTCAGATGTGGCCATTGCGGCCATTTGGGGGAGTGAACCAATAAATGGAAGATTTTTCTCTCTCCCCTTCTCTCTTTGTAAAAATCTCTCTTTCAAATAAAAAGAAATAAATCTTTTTTTTAAAAAAAAAGACTACCAATTAATTTATCTTATGTGTTCTTTAAGCAAGGCAGATGAACCCATCAAAACTTTGATTTAATTAACCAAAGGCAAGAAAAACAAAAAAAAGGACAGACTTGTGATGAATCAATGCAGTGGAACCTGTAGTATTTGTACTTGGCTGCACAAAAGTGTTAGGCATGATTTGTACTAGAGCAGTAACCCTGTAGCACATGAAGTTCATCTGCTGAAAGAATTATTCAGGTTATTGCCAGCACAGTTATGCCTTTAGAAGCCCCCGTCAAGCTCTCATTTTCCCAGATGTTTTTGGCCCCTGCATCTGACACCTTGCTTCCTCTCCACCAGTCATGTGTGTCAGACACAGTCAACGTGGAAGCCATACAAAGCCAACTTCAGAGTCACACCGCCCCTGGGCCAACAATACTTAATTTGGTCACCTACCTCATGTAAGGTATTTGTCAAGTCTAAAGACCACTTTTAGACTCAGAGCACAGACATTTTAGATGATTTAAAAAAAAACAACAACACCTGAGACCAATTCTTCCCTTTGTGAGTGAATTGAATGCTAGATTTCTCCAAAGATGTCCCTGGCTTCAGTGTTCTCGGCAAATGAGAAACAGTTTAGCCTTAGCTATGTATTGTCTTGCATTCCCATCCCGTTTCTTCATTTGCGACAATCCTGACAAAACAGAAGAGTGTTTGAGGGCTGAACAGCTTGTCTTATGGTTTTCTGTTTTGTTTCGTGGCAGTTAACAGAAAGGTAGGCACATGAAAGTGCGGGGAACTGAAAGAACCAAGCATGGTTGGAGAACCACAAAGTTTATTCAGCCAGTCAAATGAAGCATTGAATCCAGAAACAACCAGTGAAGTACCTGATTTAGCTCTTCTAAGAAGCTATGCCTGGTTACAGGTTCTTTTTCTCTCTTTTTTTTTTTTTTTAAGATTTATGTTTTTTAAAAGATTTAGTTAGTTTTATTGGAAAGGCGGATATACAGAGAGGAGGAGAAACAGAGAGGAAGATCTTCCGTCCGATGATTCACCACCAAGTGAGCACAATGGCTGGAGCTGAGCCAATCTGAAGCCAGGAGCCAGGAGCTCTTCCGGGTCTCCCATACGGGTGCAGGGTCCCAAGGCTTTGGGCCATCCTCGACTGCTTTCCCAGGCCACAAGCAGGGAACTGGATGGGAAGCAGGGCAGCTGGGATTAGAACCAGCGACCATGTGGGATCCCGGCGCACGCAAGGCGAGGACTTTAACTACTATGCTATCACACCAAGCCCGATGTATTTATTTTTATTGCAAAGTTATAGATAGATAGATAGAGACAGACAGACAGACAGACAGGAGGAGAGACAGAAACATCTTCCGTCCAATGATTCACTCCCCAACTGTCTGCAACGGCAGGTGCTGCGCTGATATGAAGCCAGGAGCTCCTCCAGGTCTCCCACGCAGGTGCAGGGTCCCAAGGCTTTGGGCCGTCCTCAACTGCTTTCCCAGGCCACAGGTAGGGAGCTGGATGGGAAGCAGGTCTGTCAGGATTAGAACCGGCACCCATATGGGATCCCAGTGCTTTCAAGGTGAGGACTTTAGCCACTAGGCCACCGTGCCGGACCCTATAGGTTCTCTTTCTTTCTCTTTCTTCTTTCTTTCTTTTTCTTTCTTTCTTTCTTTCTCTCTCTTTCTTTCTTTCTTTCTTTCTTTCTTTCTTTCTTTCTTTCTTTCTTTTTCTTTCTTTCTTTCTTTCTCTTTCTTTTTCTTTCTTTCTTTCTCTCTCTCTTTCTTTCTTTCTTTCTTTCTTTCTTTCTTTTCTTTCTTTCCCTTCCTTCCTTCCTTCCTTCCTTCTATTCAGATTAATTTACTTATTTGAAAGTCAGAGTTACACAGAGAGATGTACAAACTTAAGGAAGGGGTGGGAAAGAGAATCTTCCATCTACTGATTCACTCCCCAACTGGCCACAATAGACAGACATGAAATCAGGCTGAAGCCAGGAGCCAGGACCTCCCACACAGATGAGGGGCTCAAGCACTTGGGTCACTTTCTGGTGCTTTTCTAGGCACCTTAGTAGGGAGCTGCGTCAGAGGTGGCAACCAGCACTCATATTGGCACCAATATGGGATGCTAGCACTGCAGACAGTGGTTTTATTTCCTGTGCCACAACTCTTGCTTCTTACTCCTCCTTTCTGACAGGATGAGTTGGATGAGGTTTAAATAACTTAAATTTACGTGTGGCTGTCAGTCACACTGAAAACAGAATTCCAGGTAATAGCTAACAGATTGGATTGTTGATTAGGGAGGTATATTACATTCCCACATGCATTCCCACATGTGATGTTGCCTATAAACTGGGACAGGAAGCAATGAGAAGGGTTGGTATCAATCTCTGCTCAATGGCCTTAATACCTAAAGCTCACTGCTAGGAAACAGTGGAGTTTCCTTGGCCACAGTTACGGTTTGCATGGCCTCTATTATGATATTGACTTTAAAAGATGGATTTTGCAGGGAGAGAAAGAGAATTAGGGAAAGGTCTTCTGTCTGCTGGTTCACTTCTCAAATGGCCAGAGCAAAGCTGATCCAAAACCAGAAGCCAGAAGCTTCTTCCTGGTCTCCCACATGGGTTCAGGGTCCCAACGCTTTTGGGTCATCCTCTACTGCCATAAGCAGAGAGCTTGATCAGAAGTAGAACAGCCAGGACACACAAACCTGCACCTATATAAGATGACAGTACCATGTGGTGGAGGATTGGCTTGCTGCACCGCTATGTTGGTCCCTGATAATGACTTTTTAAGTGGAAAATATTAGATTTAGTTCAGAATCTCTTGAGAGCATATCATAGAATCACTAAAGCAGTCAAATATTCGTGTGATCATTTGTATGTCTAAGAAATCTAAAAATATATGACTGTAATAGTAATTTGCACTATCAAAATAATAAGATCCTATCTATTAAAATCAGATATTAAACATTTTTCTTTCTGGGTCAGTGCTATTGTACAGCAGATGAAGCCGTCATCTATAGTGCTACCATCCTATACGGGTGCAGGTTTGAGTCCCAGTTGCTGCACTTCCCATCCAGCTTTTTGATACTGTGCTTAGGGAAGCAGTGGAGGATTGCCCAAGACCTTGGGCTCCTGACACAGCTGGAAAACATGGAGCTCCTGCTTGCTGGCTTCGACTTGGCCCAGCCCTGGCCATTGTGGTCATCTGTGGAGTGAACCAGTAGATGGAAGATCTCTCTGCCTCTCTGCCTTTCAAATAACTAACTGTATTCTTTAATAAAAGATTTTCTGTTCTTCTTAAATTATCTCTTAAATTAATTTGCCATTTAATTTATTAGGTTTTTAATGTAGAATAAGCCAAGACTTTAAAAACTAATGGCTCATAAATATTTATTTTTAAAGATTTATATATTTACTTGAAAGGCAGAATGACAATGGCAGAGAGAGAGACAGAGGATTTCTCCATCCACAGCTCTTGTCCCTAAATGCCTGCAGCAAGCTGAGCTAGGCACATTAGGAACCTAGAACTCCAACCACATCTCCCATGTGTGTTGCAGGGACCCAAGCACTCGAACCATCATCTACTGTTTCCCAATGACCTTAGCATGAAGCTGGATTGGAAGGGAAGGTAGGTGCTGGGACTCTATCCGAGGCGCTTTGGTAAGCAATGAGGGTGTTCCAAGCAGCAACTCAGCCTGTGGTGCTGTAGTACCAACCTCCTAAAGCAAGACTTAGAAAACTCACTTTGAAAGCACTGGGTCCTCAGTCTTCTCAGAGCAGGGAGACAACATAACTGTATAAAATAGTGTGTACACTTAAAAAAGTCTCTTTGGGGGATCATGGTTTCTTTTTGCAAAAATCGAACTCATGTCTGTTTCTTTGTGGACTCCCTTAACAAATACTGTTTTCCCTGAAGAACCCACTTAATTAGTGTCAGGATTGCTGATAAACACTTGCCATATTGATCCATTTTCTATTATGATAACCAACTACCTGAGATTAAGCACCATTTGGAGGCAAGTTCAAGCCTGGGCAGCCCTGTCAGTGTGGGCCCTGGTGGAACCCCTTTGCCTGTGGCACATCATGGCAGAGTGTATCGTGGCAGAAGTATGGTACCTACATTTTTAAGAGGAAAATGCTAATGTACTTTATAAACAGCCAGTACATAACTATTGCAAGCAAATCTGTGACTGTTGGCAAGGTCATTTGGAGGAAAAGATAAATAAAGTTCATATAACAAATAAATAAACCAATAAATAAATAATATGGGCCCAGGGAGCGACCCCATGGTAACGCAGGAAATCAGTCTTGGGGCTCCCTCTTCTATAATAACCCACTGTTGCCGAAAGTAACTCTCTCAGGGAGACCCTTTCCAAGGCAATGCTCCCTGTGGCCTAATTACCCTGCTCTAGACTCCACCTGCCCCAGTTTATTCTAACTCTCGATATTGCTGCCCTAGGGGCGAAGCTTCCAACCCAGGGACCTTGTGGGTGAAATCACACCCAGGCCACAGCACTCGCCTGAGAGCAGGGAGAAAGTCACTGAAGGACCTCTGCCGAGAACCTTCTGGGCGCTGTGCGTGGAGCCCCTTGTCCTGAGCAGGGATGGGACGCCGCGGACCTCAGGCGTCCTTCTCCAGACAGGATCCATCACGCGCTCTGAAACACCTCTTCCGCTCATCTTTCACTCTGTCTCAAATCTCTCGTTCCTGGGAAGGCTCTCTGGGCTGTTACCCTGGTGTAAATTCTACCCATCCTTTAAGCCAGTAGCACTGCTTTTCAGAGCAGATGGCCCATTGGGATCTTCACAAGGGAACGTCAAATGTTTGTGGAAAAATGGAATTAAGATGTTTATTCTGGTATAGAACAGTTTGAAAGTCATACATAGCTTTTGCACAATATACATTTCATGATTATTTTTAAAGAATCTCTCATATGATGCTTAATGTCCACTTGCTCCTTGTGAAGTAAGGGAAATGATAGTATTTAGCGAGGTTGCTGTGAGTGTTACATGGCTTAACACACGGACAACAAACAGCCTAGTAGGAACACAGTGATACTAACACAGCTTAGCTATTATTATTAATTATAAGACATTTGAGATTCAAAATGTCCTTTTGTCTAATGCTTTATTGGTCTGCTTGCTTATATATTCATGCCTTGTCTGTTCAAGATTGAGATTTATTCATTTTTATTACAAAGTCAGATATACAGAGAGGAGGAGAGACAGAGAGGAAGATCTTCCGTCCAATGATTCACCACCAAGTGAGTGCAACAGCCGGTACTGTGCTGATCCGAAGCTGGGAACCAGGAACCTCTTCCTGGTCTCCCATGTGGGTGCAGGGTTCTGAGGTTTTGGGCCGTCCTCGACTGCTTTCCCAGGCCACAAGCAGGGAGCTGGATGGGAAGTGGAGCTGCCAGGATTAGAACTGGCACCCAAATGGGATCCTGGTGTGTTCAAAGCAAGGACTTTAGCCGCTAGGCCACCGTGCCGGGCCCATCTGTTCAAGATTGAAACTAGAGTATATTGGTCTGATTTTTGTTACTTTCATTAAGCTTCCCAAAAGAAGCTTCTTTGCAAAGAAAAGGTTTATTTCTTCTTACAGTTTCAGATTATAGGATCCCATGGCCCAACCCCCCACATCTGGCATGCATACCTCCAGTATGGGAGGGTTCCTGGAAGGGAGGAGTTACTGGAGGTATGGTAGCAGTAATCACATTGTGGGCCAGCAAGCAAGAGAGAGAATCCAGACTGAATCTGGACCGACTTGTTTGAACTTCTGATAACCAACGTTGAAAGATACACTTCCAAGGAACCAGTGACCTCCCATCAGGCCCCCTCTCGCAGCCACCCTTAATCATTCAACCATGGATATTAAGACATTCAAGTTTATGGAGCTGCATGAATTTCAGGGAAACAAATCCCTTTTAATCCACAGCAAGGGATAATGTGAGTTGTGAGTAGAGAGCCCTGCTGGTTCTTTGTGTGCATGTGGCCACATACAGAAGCTGGGCTGGACACCGGGGAACACAGAGAGCTGTGCCGCTCAAGTCTAGAAACCAAGGGGGTCTTAACTGTGTAATTAAAAGATAGTGCCCAACCTAACTGCTGGGAACCAGTCGGAGCTGGCTTATGATTTGCCATTATCACAATATGGGCAAAACTCAAAAACTTGTCTACAGAAAGCCTACTTCCAACAGAGAGGATCTGTTAGCAGTCCAGTTGGTCATGCAAGAGCAGAGCTCAGAAAGCTGATTCTCCAGCAGCCTGTTGGCCCCAGGTTCCCGAGATGAACCCGAATCCTAAGGCTAAGCAACACTCGGTCCAGCTGAGTGGTGACACCTACCAAAGCCCTCTGGATTCACAGCCCTTCCAACAGTTTCACAATGACAGGAAATGGTCATGAGAGTAGGGAGGGTTTCATTTGTTCATCTCACTCTACAGTGTAACAAACATGTGTTTAACCTCAAACAAGTCCTGCGGTGATAGTTTGACAGTTGTAGCAGAATGTACAACTACCCTCCATTGCCCATCTCCAGCTGGCCAGCCACGGCATAGTGAGATCTGACCCCCCTGAGGTTGAGACTCTTGGTGGTTAAAAACTGCCATTTTCATTGCACCAATACTGAATAACAACTACCTGTGGACACCCTTCTAGGTAGTGAGGCCTTTGTGTTGCCTGCTTCCTTGTGGGGAGAAACACACAACAAATACAAGATATTAACATCTCAGAACATGGGAAATTCTATGGAGAGAATTAGATCCAAGTACTGAGGCACGCAGGGGTGTGTGTGTGCCTTGATCCGAACGGGAAGGCAGCCACAGAGCAAGCCAGGCTGGGAATGGGCGACTGTGTGGAGGGTTGGGAGAAGAATTTTCTAGGCAGAGAGCACTCACCCTGATAGAGCCCCCTGGTTTTGTCTGACAAACAACAGTGACTCAGGGTGAGGAGGGTTGGGATAAGAGATGAGATTAGAGAGAGACAACGGGGCAGAGAGGCAATGGGCAGGACTGCGTAGGCTGCTGTGTATGTGTCCGACTTCCCTGAGATATCACTGACAGGTTCTGAGGAGGGATGTCTCCTTTTGGCTGCCCCAGAACAAAAGGATACGGGCCTGGGAGATCAGCCACAAGGAACAGAGATGGCTGGTGCCACTTACTATTCATTTGCCTTTTCTTCCTTTAATGATAGAATCCTGGTTTTTCTTTTTCTCAAGAAGTATGCCCAGATAAAAGATAGATTCCTAGCACTCTCCTCTTACAGCTCTGTGAGTAATTTTTGGGTGATTTTTAGTACTTTTTGGAAACTGCTTTAAAAAAAAAAACTGTTAGGAAAAGGGCTTTTCTCCTCTTTTGCTTCTTCCTGTTCCCAGCTTGGAATGTAAACCTAATGACTGGAGCTTCAGCAGCCGTTCTGAATCACAGGGAGGCCTTGAAAATGAAAACAAAATGGAGATGGTACAGCGAAAAGCCCACCCAGGTTCCTAATGATGGCATGGAGACAGCAGAGCAACTCTGGGCTCATTGCAAATGGCAGGGATAGAAACTCTGGCTTAAACCAGTTATTTGTTGTTGCTGGAAAAATTAAATCTCACCATAACTGATACAGGAAGCTGCCACAATGAGCGAAGTAAGAGATGCTGGAGGTGTGGGCCAGGATGATGGCACAGAAGGTCCCAGTCCGGTTATTGTTTGTGAAGATAGCTCTAAGCCTACAGAAAGTGCAGGTGGCTTAGCAACAAGAGTGAAGGAAAGGGAAAAAGGAAAAAAAGGAGTTCAGGGTTTGGAGTCCACGTGACTAGAGGCAGACGACCCAAGCAGTGTCTGGGGACCAGCCTCTGGTCTTGTGGTTAGGACACTGCTTATGTCATCTGCATCCTACATCAGAGCGCCTGGGTTCAAGAGTCACTTCCATTCCCAGTTACCACTCCCTGCTAGTGCATACCCTCGGAGGCCACAGGGTAACGGCTCCAGTACTCGCCTTCCTGCACCCCACCTGGGAGATCTGGCTTGAGTTTTAGGCTCCTGGTTTTGCCCAGGCCCAGCTCTGGCTATAGCGGGCATAGAGAAGGACAGAGCAGACAAGTTCAAAAGCAAGTCACAGGAGACAGGAGTGAGTGGCTTGGAGGCCAGAAAGGAAAAGTCATTGGAGAGACCAGCGTTGGGATGCAGTGGGATAAAACACTGCTTGCAATGCCCACATCCTCTGAGTGTCCTTTTTGGGTACCGGCTACCCTGCTCTAGATCTGACTCCCAGCAAATACACCCTGGAAGCAGCAGATGACGGCTCAAGTGCTTGCATTCCTGTCAGGACCTGGGAAACCTGGAATGTCAACTTGACTCAGCCCTGGCTGGTGTGGGCATTTGGGGAGTGAACCAGTAGATGGAAGAAAAAAAAATTGTTTTTCTCTGTTGCTCTGTTGAATAAATAAGCACACACACACACACACACACGCACACATAAACTGTATGAAAAGTCATGGAGAGAGAAGGCATTGAGAGGCCTAGGCAACTGGAAGGGAGTCTAGTTGTTGTAAAGTATTGCTTGTAAATTATGAAGCTAACAATAAAATTATTGCTTATAAATTATGAAGCCAAAAATGAAGTTTGCTAATACATTCGTCTCTACTAAGGTACATTTACTACGTGGTTCCAATAAAGATGCCACTCGTTAGTACTGATATTTTAAAAAATCACTTGAATGGACAATTCAAAGACATTTCAAAGAACAACGTTTCATGTGATCACCCAAGATTCTGTTTGGTGAAGACACAGAGTGTTTTGTCTTTTTCTTTCTTCATAGCCTTGCTTTTCCTTCCGGAGTTTTTAGGCAGCTTGTCCATTAATGCAACCTTTTAAACACTGATTTTTTTTGTTGTTGTTATCTAAAATTTATGTCTTAGCTTGTTGTTTTTTTTTAATTTTTAATTAATATTTAGCATTATGTGACAGTTTCATAGGCTTTGGGAATCCCCCTCCCCCCCCCCCCTGGTGGATTCCTCCACCTTGATGCAACATTACAGTTCAAATTCAATCAAGATTCTTTCCTTGCAAACATATATTAAGCATGGAGTCCAGCTACTTATTGTCCAGATGGGTTGAACAGTTTCTTGGGGAGACCATTTCTGGTCCGAAGTCAGAGCTGGCATAATATCATCACAGTCAATTAAGAGTCCCAATATAACATCAACAGCAATTTGCAATATTATGGAATTGACATGGTTTTGAGTATTAAGCTGGGCTTTGCCCCCTTGTACTTCCCTCATAACTTTCCCACTGGTTTGGTTTCAACTTTTATTCCCATATTTACTTATTTTCTCCAATGTTTATTTCATTTCTTCCTGCTCTGTCTCCCCACCTCTCAGATCCCTCTCCTCAGGAGAAACATGGGGGGAGGCAGTTTCCCATGCAAGCGGTGAGAGGAGGCTTAACATGCTGGGTGTAGGGCGGCAGAGGACAGCGCCTCCTGGGCAGGACCATCCTTCCTCCGAGTGCTCATGTTAGGGTGTCAGGCCTCAGCAACTGACCGTCACAGTTGGAACATCTCCAACACGCCCTTGCCCCTTCCACCTCCTGGTCCCTCTGCATAAACGCAAAAGGTCTGACTTGGGCAGCTATTCAGGCTTTTACTCATGGAACTAACATCATGAACGGGCACTGATGGATGGTTGCTATTCACATTCGTAAAATATGCCGATCCATCCAGATTCAGGGATCTGGATATCTGATTCATGGGATAAAAGTGAAATGCACAACTAACAGAAAAATCCCTTAGAAGCTGGGCCAGAATCACGGATAATCAGAGAGAACCTGTGTGCACATCTGTGCGTCAGTGTGCGTGTGCAGGTGTGGGAGCCTGCCCTGTTCACCTGTAACTCTCCACACTTGATCTTAGCCAAAAGGCTGAGAAGCGATACACCTGTACCTCTCTTTGGCTCTTGACCTTCGTGCCTTCTTCACTCAGGGATCATGGCAGGAACTGGAGACACTCTTCTAGAGGTTAACTTTAACCACAGGGTGAGTACCTTTGTTCCAGTATAATCTCATGATTTCAGAATCCTAGTCCCTAATTTCCAGTGACATTTTTTCCCCCTAGATACTCCACTCTGTGTAAGCTGTCGGGACACAGTCCTGTGGACTCCCAATTCCTCTCTTGAATCTTGTTCCTCCAATATACAGAAGGGAGAATGAAAGGATGGGGGTCTGGGTTCCAAGCAAGGCCACACAGCCTGCATTCTAGCCCATCATCCGGGCCACAAGTGAATGACGGTACGAAGGGCCTTGGCTGGCTGAGAAGGCTGGAGGCGCAAAGCGATTTAAGTGCCACTCCCAACCTGACTATATAGTGGTGATGAGCTGTTTTCCTGAAAGCCTGGCTGAGGAGGGCAGCCCTTATCGTGAATCACCCGCCCCAAGAGAACAGCCGGCTTTGTGATGTTCCACGTCCTCGCTGCCCTCCAGGCTGCCCAGCGGAGCACGGAAGCAGGTGGGGCCGGGGACCGGCGCGGCGGGCCGCAGCTGTTAGACCCGGCAAGGGCCATCCGAAAGCGTCCTCTCCGGCTTCCCTCCGAGCGCCGAGCCTGGCCCCGAGGGGCTTGTTTTCTTCTAAAGCTCATACCGCTCGCTCGCTCGCAGCCAAGTCTTTTAAAACCTCAGAGCCCAGCCCCGGGGGACAGCGGAGCATCCAGTTTCTGGAAGGCAATCACAGACTAGGAAGCCTCGCGGCGCTTCTCCGCGCCGCCGACTGAGGACCGGAGCGAAGTCAGCGGGCCCCCAGAGGTCGCTGGTGATGCAGGAACCGAGGCCAGAGGGTGGAGAAAGGGGGAATGAGGGGAAAAAAAAAACACCCCAACCAAACCTCACACACACAACACACCCAGAAACTTTCTTCAAGGCGGCGGAGACGCACCGCCTCCGCCCCCCGCAGCCGGGGTAACGTGACACCGAGCTGGCCCCGGGGACCGCGCCGCGCGGGCGGGGAGAGCGGGCCGGGGCGGCCGCGCAGCGCCGGAGGGAGAAAGGGGAGGAGGAAGCCCCCTGTCCAGGAGGTGGAGCGAGGAGACGGTGTCCGCCTCCCAGCCGTTCCTCCAGAGGAGCCTGAGCCGGGACAAAACCCGCCGAGAGCCGACACGCTCGCGCACACACGCACACCCACAGAGCCGGGGGTCCACGCTGGCGCTGGAGGCGAGCCCCGGCGGCCGCGAGCCAGCCCGAGGCGCGGCGGGGCGGCGGGCGCGGGGCGGCTGAGGCGCGCGCGGGACGGGCGCGGGCGGCGTCCCGCCAGCCCGGAGCCGGCAGCTCGGCGGCTCGGCGGTTCGGGCCGCGGCGGCTCGGCGGGGACCATGCCTAGGAAAGTCTCCTGAGTCCGGCAACTTGGGCCCCGCCCCGCCCCCAGCCGGCTGCCCGCGGCGCGGCCCTCCCCATGCGCAGCCGGCCGGCCGGGCTCTCCTCCTGGCGGCGGATGGGTGACCTTTTCCTGGCCCGGGCCGGTTGTGCGAAGCGGCGGAGCAGGCGATGAAGAAGAAGCAGCAGTCACAGCAGCAGCAGCATCCCGGCAGCGGCGCGGATCCCTGGTCCCATGGGGCCCCTCTCGGGGGCGCCCCCGCGGGCCTGGGCAGCTGGAAGCGCCGGGTCCCCCTGCTGCCCTTCCTGCACTTCTCCCTCCGGGACTACGGCTTCTGCATGGCCACGCTGCTGGTCTTCTGTCTGGGTTCCCTCTTCTACCAGCTCAGCGGGGGACCACCTCGCTTCCTGCTCGACCTGCGGCAGTATTTGGGTAAGGACTCGCGGGCGGGCTGCGGCGGCAGCGCAAAGTTGCCGAAAGGTTCTGGGGTTGCGTCGGTGACTTATCATGTGAACCCCCTTGCCGCCGCCGTGACTCGGAGGCACTCCAGGTGTGATGACCGCCACCCTTGGCGCCACGACCCGGGGCGCTTTGCTCCTGTCACGAGCCGGGACTGTAGGTACCCAGGGTCCTCCGGCAGGTACCCCTGGCGGGACGCCTTCCACCTGCCCTCGCCAGACCCCTCCTCACTGGGGCAGAAAGGATGCGTGTGTGGGATGTGTGTGTAGTTGTGCGGGTATTCAGGCCTTGTAGTGTGGGGACAGGAAAGGGGAAGGACAGTCCCCTCCATGACGACGGTGGGGACCACCCTCTCGCCTGGTCGTGCGCTCCTGAGTGTGAGGATGGCTATAACCACTGTTTACTGCGCCTGCTTCCGCGCAGGGCTGCTCTGTTTTATCCCTGAGCAGCCCCTACTCACCTCGCCAGCCACAGCGAGCATGATGCGGGGAAGCGAACTGAGTCCTGGGGTCTGGGACTGTCCGAAGGTGCAGGTCAGTCTGGCCAGCAGCGTAGCTGCTGTTGTGACTCGATGGCACTCTCTGACATGTGAGTGAGAACTTAAAAAAAATGGTAATGGCTTGGGTGCGAGACCGCCTGTCTTGAGAACTAAAAGAAGAGGTGGCCGCGCTGGTGGCCATGCTGGTGAGAGTTGCTCTGGCGGGCAGACAGGAACCGCTCCTCTCTCCTCACGGGTCCACCGGAGCCCACAGCCAGGGCCAGGGGACGAGGCTGGCTCGCGCGCCTGAACCACAGGCACTTGCACCAGGTGCGAGGAAAGTCTCGCAGAACTCCCCGGTTTCCTGCAAACACGCTAGATACACCAACCCCAGGAGCATCCCGCATCTGCGCGGTGACAGCCAGTGGGGCGCGCCGGGACATCAAACAGTAAAAACAGGATGGGCCAGCTGGGACCGCCTCAGTGACCCTCAGAGAACTGTCCCTTGGTCGTCTCCGAAGCCAGGGGTCTGGAGAGCAGCCCATTGGGAAAAAAGCAGATAGGCACACAATATTCATGTGTGTGTCACCAGGGTGACAGATGAGTTAGGACATTTGGAAAGAACACAGATAAAGCTTTGTCAGTCGTGTAGAGCAGCTCAGATTTTAAGTTACAACTTTTATAGCACCTGAAATGGAGGAGGTGGACACTGCCGGTTTTGCAAGATGCTTTAGGAAAAGTGCAGGAAAATGTTGCCTAAATAGATTTCCAAAGTATCATGCGTAGCCTGAGATCGCAAAGAGAATGTGAGCTATGATATGCCTTTTAAAAAGGGACTCCAGTCTCCTTTTTAATGCAAGTTTCCTATTTGAGCATCTCCCAGAGGCTTAACTGGTGTCAGTAACCTCATCTATTTGTCCCCACCCACAACAGTCATAACTAATATTGGCAGGTGAGTGTTGCTGATGCTTAGCGGACTTTTTCTGCAAAAATTCTGGTAATTTTTTTCCCCAGATTTTTTTTTAAGATTTATTTATTTTATTACAAAGTTAGAAATACAGAGAGGAGGAGAGACAGAGAGGAAGATCTTCCGTCCGATGATTCACTCCCTAAGTGAGCGCAACAGCCGGTGCTATGCCGATCCGAAGCTGGGAACCAGGAACCTCTTCTGGGTCTCCCACGCAGGTGCTGGGTCGCAAAGCCTTGGGCCGTCCTCGACTGCTTTCCCAGGCCACAAGCAGGGAGCTGGATGGGAAGTGGAGCTTCCGGGATTAGAACCGGCGCCCATATGGGATCCCGGGGCATTCAAGGTGAGGACTTTAGTCGCTAGGCCACGCCGCCAGGCCCCAGATTTTTTTTTTTTTAATAAGCAGATTCTGCAGAGGCCAGTGGTGTAGGGGACGGCCACAGTGGTCAGGGTGGAACACATCTGTTCGAGTGCCCTTGACTTTGGACAGGACCCTCGGACTTTCTAAGTTGTGGTTGGTCACGGTCAGGTTCCTGCTGGGATGGATGTTTTCTGAAGCTGCATAAAGGCAGCTGCTAGCATCCGGTGGTCCTGAGAACTTTCTTGGGGCAGGGAAAACCTGAGGGGAGGAATAAGGAAGTGTCCAGGACACATACCTGAAAGTCTGAACTGATGTCACACTTACCTTTCCACTACTGCTTTCCACACTGGAGGCCTGGTCCATGTGAGCTGGCGGGAGGGCCGGGTGTGGCATTCATGCGAGGAACTGGGTGGGAGCTGCAAGGTGAAACACTGCCCCTGTTACCCAGTGATCCGTTTGTTTCCGGCTGGTGACATCAGTGTGAACTGAAAATAGGATATCCGTTAGCCAAATTTGTGTCCTGTTGCTCTGCACATAACTATTATGATTTTTCAGGAAAAGTGGGTTTGCGGTCTTCAGGAGAGCCGAAAATATTGCCTTAATAATATAAGGCCAAGGTATCTGTAGAATTATACCCCCCCCCCTTTCCTCTGTTCTATTATTTTAGTGACCATCAAAACAAAATGTGTGGCTAGCCAGCATTTTCTCTTGATTTTCTTGGTTAGCCAGTTTGAGAGGCAAGTGTTTTTCCTGAATGCAACTTCCTATCAGGTCATAGTTTTGCAAACGAAAATACTATCAGTCACATACCTTGTTTTTACAGAGTCCATTTCAATGTATTTGTACAGTTTCACATAGTGGATCCATAGTAGGTGGTCATCAGTACTCACTACGTGAATGACCAAAGCTCTGGATTGTTCTCCCAGGACAGCCAAAAGAGGCTTGTGTGGTAAAAGCTAAGATTAACCATGTGTGTGCCTCTTAGTGTAAGGCAGGAGGACATTTAATCCATGGAGCCCCATTGGAGGGTTCTGTGGTTATTCTCAGCTTTGTTATGGTGTAAAGGATATACCAGGAAGAAGGCACGACTTAAAAACCCAAGCGACCTGATTCCAGTGCCTATTACAAAGCACCATGGGCGGCTCAAGAGGCAAATTGGAAATATAGGCCAAGTGCAAAGCTGAAGAGCCGACTGGTTATACATGATCCTAATTCCTTATGCGATTTCATTTTCCTCCTTTTAGTTTTACTCTGGGGCTCTCGAGGGGCTGGCAGAAATGGGACATAATTCAGCAGCTGCCTGCTCTCAAACTCTGCCTTCCCAAGTTCGCCCCACCATGCTAGCTCTAGTTATCGTCGGGGAACCCTGACTCCCCCTGAGCTGTGCGGCAGCTGTGGCTTCCTGGGCTTTCTGGCTGCAGCCGTGGCTCTGCGTCAAGGCTCCCCTTCTCAGTGTGGGTTCTCAGGGCCTGCACAGCAGCATCCTCAGCCGTTTATTAGAAATGCAAATTTTCTGTCTCATCTCACACCTAGGCATTCACCTGCAGGCACCAATCCCCTGGGGGCCTGCCCTCAATCCCTCCCCAATCCCCACCCCCTATACCTGGCCGACAAAAGGCTCCCCCAGGTGCTGCTCTCTCTTTCCCGGCTCTTATCCCTCCCCCTCTTACCCCACTCTTACCCCACTCTTACCCCTCTCTTCTCCCTCACTTCTCTCTCTCTCTCTCTTCTCTCTCTTGCTTTTCTTTGCTCTCCCCGTTTTCTCCTGGTTTTCACCACCTCTACCCGTTCCTGCCCCGTTGAAATAAACCTCCTAAGATACCTCGTTGCGTCTGGTGTTTCAACTCACGGTAAAGAACCAGGTTGTGGGAATTAGCTGCGCGTAATGGTGTGTTTCAGCTCATGGTAAAGAACCAGGTTGTGGGAATTAGCTGCGCGTAATGGTGTGTTTCAGCTCACGGTAAAGAACCAGGTTGTGGGAATTAGCTGCGCGTAATAATATCGGGATAATATCGTAATATCATATGAACTAGAACTCTACCAACTTTTTAAATAACTAACAGGGACCCCGCAAGCCCTGCTTGAGCAGTTATGCAGGTGAGCCTGATCCAGGTGAATGTTCTAGAGAAAAGTGCTGTCCTCAGGAGGATTCTCAGGTTTTTGAGAGAAAAGGGGAGAGAGTGAAGCTTGGGAGAGAGAAAATGGATGTTTTAAGGTTAGGTTTTGTTGTTTAATTTTAACTTTTAAAAATGCATCTGCTTTGCTGCTGAAGCCCCATTATTTCAAGGGAAAGACCAGCCAACAGCTGCACTCACAGCTGGCCTCAGACTTTTCTAGGTTAGGAGAGGCACGGAGTGGGCTAAGAGAGGCATTCAGAGCGTAGAGTGTGAAGGAGCAGGAGCAAGGAGTCAGTGACAAAAGTCTTCTCTCCTGTGGCCACCCGTGCCAACTGAAGCAGGGCAGAGCGTGTGCCCTAAAGAACTTCCAGCTGAAACAAATTGGAAAACAGGAAAGGGAGTTGGGGAAGAAAATTATGCAGGAGTAACCATTGTCTTGAATTTTCCTCCTTGAATGGTGGAGAGAATACCAACATAGGGGTAGATAGAGAATTATAGGAATGTTCCACTTGAATTCTGAGGCTGTGTGTGGTGTTTCCAATTCAGTGAAATCCATTTTTTTCCTCTTTATTGAAGTTGCATGTAATCTTCAATTTGCAATGGAAACACCCACCCCCCATCAAATGGAATCTCCCACCTTTCTTCCCCCGAAATTAGCGTGGCTGCCAGTAGCCTCATTGCTTATGAGCTGTGGAAATATCAAAAACTTGGAATAGCATTCATTACAATGGTATAAACAGAATCAGCCAGATGGCTTACAACTGGCAAACTTGTACAACTGGCAAACTCTAATGATTTATGCTCAAGTCTGGGGTGTGCGCGAGTGAAATCTTCTAGATGGCACTTCAGTGGATATGCTTTCCTCTCATTTTTAATTTGTGCCACTTCAAATAGAGATATAATGGTTTAGTCCTCAGAGTTACCCAACTTTGCATATAGTATATATCAGCCTGGCACTTTGGAGAGTCAAGAAATGAAAAGTGTGTCATTTGATTGAATTTGAATTGCTCTGAAGTTTAAGTGAGTTTAACGGAAAGGGTAAAAATAGAGGCCAGATCAGATCTGTTGTAAAACAGTCTCCCAACCTTAGGAGCAAGATTTGGTTTTTCTTCAGCATATCATGTATACTTTAAACAGAGGCCTTTAGATTTTAAACAGTCCTCTAGGAAATGAATGCATAAATATGATCTTATCACTAGAAATTGCTGACTAGGACAACTGACATTCTAGTTTATGACTGCACTCTGTCTTGTAGGGTTGGTTGGGGGACACAATAGCACTGTATTAATGGAGGGACTTAAATGTGGAATATAAGTGTAGCCAGTTTTGTGTAGCTGACTACAGTACTATGAACATGAGTATTTCGTCTTTGCATTTGCTAGCTGGAACGGAGCCGATTGGCTCAGCAGGAGAGAACATTTGGGTGTGTGCTGTTCCTTCCACAGTACCACATGGGTCTACCAAGAAAATCTTGAGCAATCTCCTAAAATTGGGATTCATTTGGAATCCACATTGTCTTCACAGTGAGTTGTATTATGCAGGACAAACATTTAGGAACAGCATTTCCTGTTTATTTGGCTGTGATAAAATGATTTATGTTTTTTGCAAGATTCTACTGGCTTTTTCTGAAAGTGTGAGAAATTCTTACTAGAGTTAGGGACCTGTATTATTAAAATAATAACCTTAAAATAGGCTCAGTTTGAGACACTCTCATGTTCAGCATTACCCAAGAAGCACCTGCACCTGTGTAGCGTACAAGTCGTGCTGTACTTCGTGGTCTGACGTGGATTTCATATTAGCCATCTATAATGCCCCGAAGGTGGCTAGCGTTTCCTTTTTGCTGTCTCTTTGCCAGCCTTGGCCTTGGCTTAGGCCTCTACGCTGATGGTTGAGGAGGCGATGATTCCAGTGAGGACCTGTAGACTCCGGTGCTGTTCGGTTTCATCATCCCTTCTGAAGGTCTGGCGAGCAACCTGGTGATGTCATTGCTTGTGAGTGAGCTCCTTGAAGCCGGGGAGCTTGTACAGTTCTCCACTGACACAGCCGTGGCTGCTGTGCACAGCCCCTTGGAGGAAGCTGTTGATTCAATGTGTTTGCCAAGCCAACTGAGCTTTGCTAGGATTCTGCACTCTGCTGTGTGTGGTTGATGTTTTAAGCAGAGAATGTGAGGAGGGATGGCTAGAAAAATTGTAGCTCAGTTGGTGCATCCAGCCTGTGTCTTCCTAGCTATTGCAGGCTTGGGGGCCAAGTCAGTATTCTAAAATCACTATGACGTGCAACTCTAGGATACGTGGGGTGATTGTTCTTTTCTGCCTTTCATCACGTGGAGTTACAGTTTTTGGAACTCTCTCTGTGGTTAAGAATTCTGAGGTTGGTCTAGAGATTGGGTTTCATACACCTAGAAAGCAATTTTTGCTTCTTGTTTTCCTGTTACTTCTCTGAACGCCAGACCATTCTGTTTGAGAATCTTTAGAATAACAGTTGATTTTTCTCTGTGAGTCAGGGTCTTCCTTCAGTGGCAATTTATGTTAAATTAGCCAGTACATTGCAAGCATGACGTTAAGTCTTTATGAAGTTGAAACCATGGGATGATGTGATTTTTGAAATAGTGACTGCACAGATTTTAACCTAGAACTCGATTTTTATTTTTATTTTTCCTTTGGTAGCTTTTCCTTACATTGCATCTAGTTTTTTTGTATGTTTCTTTGAACTAATTATGTGTCTTAAATCTCATTTTCACCCCCCCCTTAAATGTCAGCTATTATCTTTTTTTTGGGGGGGGAGGGATTTTTTTAAAAATTATTATTTATTATTTTTAATTCATTAATTACATTGTATTATGTGACACAGTTTCATAGGTACTTGGGTTCTCCCCACCCCTCCCCAAACCCTCCCACCATGGTGGATTCCTCCACCTTGTTGCATAACCACAGCTCAAGTTCAGTTGAGATTCCCCCATTGCAAGCGTATACCAAACATAGAGTCCAGCATCTTACTGTCCAGTCAAGTTCAACGGCTTCTTAGGTATACCCTTTCTGGTCTGAAGACAGAGCCAGCGGAGTATCATCCCAGCCAATTGAAAGCTCCAACTAGAACTCGACTTTTAAAATCTAGATTTTAGTCTGTAAAACGACCAGATTATCAAACTGTGGCTGGTAGGTGTTTAGTGCTGTGGTTAGAGCCTCACTTGGGATGGCTGCATCTCTTCTTGGAGTGCCTGGTTCAAGTCCCAGTTCCTCTACTACCTGTCTGTCTCCCTGCTGATGGGGGAAGTGTTAGGTGATGGCTTATGAACTTGGGTCCCTGTCACTCATATGGAAAACTGGATTGAGTTCTGGACTCCTGGTTTTGGCCTGGCACAGTCTTGGCCGTTTATATGTGTGAAGAATGAACCAGTGGGTGGACAGTCTATCTGTCTTTCAAAAAAATATGCATATCTTTCTGTCTTTAAACAAAAAGAAAAAAAGGAAAAACATAAAAATAAAAATTAAAACTGGAGTTCAGTGCACCAAATCTTTTATTCTTGTTTGGTAAGATACTAAAATATCACTAAATTATGGCCTTGATAAGATACTTCTTGATTCATTCAGTGACTGATTATAATAATCAGTGCATTAAACTATAATGCATGTCTACAGCATCAGCATCATTAATTTCTTTTTAGTTCTGGGGGTAAAATTTTCACAATCTTGATAAAAATAAAAATGAATGTATTCTGAGACACACACGTTCATTTGTTTACGGGGCTAGCATGGTGATGCTGAGTGTTAGATCACCAGCTTTGATACCAGCATTCCACACTGGAGTGTTGCTTGGAGTCTTGGCCACTCTGCTTCTCATCCAGCTCTCTGGTGATGCACCTGTAAGGGCAGTGGAAGACAGTGCTGGAGCTTGGCCCCTGCCTCCCATATGGGGACCAGGATGGAGTTCTAGGCTCCTGGCTTCTCTCTGCATCAGACCTACTGCTGCATCCATTTGGGAAGTGAACCAGTGGCTGGAAGCTTTCTCTTGTTCCCTTACTCTGTAAGTCTGCTTTTCAAATAAGTGGACAAATATTTTTTTTCAAAAGGTTTGTCTATTTATTTCAAAGGTCAGATTTAGAGAGAGGGAGCAGGAGCGGGATCTTCCATCTGCTGGTTTACTCACTGTATGGCCACAATGGCCAGGGCTGGCCAAGTTGAAGCCAAGAGCTAGGAGCTCCATTTGGGTCTTCTGTGTGAGTGCAGGAGCCCAAGCACGTGGCCATCTTCTGCTGCTTTCTTCTGGGCCATTAGCAGAAACCTGGATAGTAAGGGGAGCAGCCAGGATTTGAACTGGTACCCATTTGAGATGCTGGCATTACAAGTTGCAGTATGCCTCAGTTCTGATACCTAAATGTCTTTTTTTTTAAAGAAAGAAAATGAATATCCATTTGTCTAATAATTCAATAAATATTCATTAAAAAGCCTTCTTGGGGACTAGAAAGAACATATAGAGCAGAGAGGGGCCAATGATGTGGTGTAGCATGTTAAGCTGCTTCCTGAGACACCAGCGTCCTTCATGACACCATTTTGAGTTCTAGTTGCTCCACTTCCAATCCAGCTTCCTGTTAATGTGCCTGAGAAAGCAGAAGATGGCCCAGGTGCTTGGATCCATGCCACTCATTTGGGAAACTGAAAGAAGCTCTTAGTTCCTAGCTTTGTCCTGGCCCAGCTCCAGCCATTATGGTTATTTGGGGGAGTGAACCAGTGGATGGAGGGTGTCTCTCTCTATCTCTTTCTCTCTCCTGTTTCTTTGTAAGTCTTCCAAATAAATCTCTTTAAAGAGTAACCTTCGGTCTTTCAACCCATATTTAAAAACAAAACAAAACAAAAAACTTTAGAACACATCACTTTGTTACTACGTAGTAGCTGGGAGAACTAGAGTAGTATTCTGACAATTCCTGAGCCTTGAGTATTTTGATCTGTAAGGCGAGATTAATAAGTGTTACTTTATAGGGTGTTTCTCTATCCCAAGTCTTGGCGTTTGCATTCAACAAATAGTCATTTTCTCACCTTATTCTTTGCTTCTCTCTGACTCCTCTTTATTGGCACATATGCACATGTGTATACACACTCTCATGTGCGTGTGTGCACACAATCACGCATACCAGTGGGAGAGTGCACATTTGCTTAGGACTGTGCATCCAATGGAAGGCACCCATCCACTCCTGGAATGTACAGCTACTTGACTGATTCTTGTGGCTTATCCTGTCACCGTGGATTGCCCAGGGCTCCTCTGCAGCTGACCAGCCCCAGTCATTCTCCCTGCTATTTACACGTGAACCTTCTTGTGTCTCTCTTGTTTGCTTGCTAGAAAGTCTGTAATGAGCACATTCTTTGCACAGCCTGCTTTTCTCTGTTTTGGATTTCTCTGCTTTTTCTCCCTCCTGCATTCACAGACCAACAGTTGCAGTATAGGCGCAGTGTACTAGGGCTTTCTGTTGGAATGAATGGCTCCTGACTGCTTTAGCATAGGACTAGCAACCTGGGAGATGCACTCTCTCAAACACTTGGATCAGCAGGGCTGCTGTGACTTGGCCACTTTACAATGAGCTCTCCCACCCAGCATTGTCATCACTTTCTTTTTTTGGTTCTCTCTTCTGTTACATCAGAAGTCAGGGCAAGGGCAGTGAACTGCAAAAGGGAACTCCGTGTTTCCCAGGAACCCTGGCATCTGTTTCCCACCATCTGAATTTCTGTATTGCCTCCTGTCCCCGGCCCTGATTCCTACAGGCGCTGGTGAGAGCCACTTCGCTGGAGACAGCAGCTGATCATGTTAGTAAGCAAAGGCCGAATTCACAGAATCTCATAGGATGTTGTCTTTTGCTTAAGGACCTTAAAAACAATGCCATTCTAGCATGGAACTTCCATCTTTGACACAAAAGCTGTTGGATATGACTCTCTTCCTACTGGTAGACAGAGCTGTTCATTAAAGTTCAGCCGGTGGATGGGAGGGCACTGGATGATGGGGTCTGGAAAGGGTCTCAACAGTAGCTCTGTGTTAAGTCATGTAGCGATCAGTGTGTTAAGTCATGTGGGCCTCCTATACTTCTAGCTATTCTTCTCTAGAACAAAGGCATTTGAATGTGTGCTTCTTAGTTGTTTCTTTCCCAGAGATGCTCATTTTGGCCATATCTCTGCGTGGTCTTGGTTGTCATTCTAGGAACATTCCCAGTGGCTAGCAGATGGAGAGAGGGCATGGTTTGGGGAGATAGTAGAGGGGGAGGGATGTATTTAAAAACATCTTCCTGTTGATTTTTACATGCAGCCCCAGGGGAGGGAGCCTCTTTTGAGAGTCCCAGACATGATTGCTTTCTGAGCCAATGTTGAAAGATGCAAGAAGTCTTTTAATTGTAGCTACTGAAAAAACAGATTGGAGCTAAGTGCCCATTTAAAGGATTGTAGTGGTCCAGTGACTAAGGCAGGCAGAACACACGCACACACACACACACACACACACACACACACACACAACCACTTTAGAATATCCTGGCCCTTATTTCTAAATCTTAGCTGCTAAGTTTGAGGGAGGCAGGGTAGTTGCAATGAGCAGCACTTTTGCCTGATTCTGCCGGAAATTCCTATAGACACTGGGGGAAGCAGGATGTTCCTCGGGAGACTCGAGAGAGGAGGTATCGTGAGGTCTGGTTTCTGGAATTCGGAGTCTCATCCGAGATGGGAGAGAGGGGAGGCAGCTCTGCGAGCTGTGTGTTGTGCAGCCTGGCTGCGGACAGCTTCAGGGAGGTGTGACAGCTTTGACTTTTCTTTTTTTCTTCTATTTTATTTTTAATTTTATGAAGCAATTCCGTAGATTCTGGGATCTGCTACTATTGCTTTTGCTACTTTTACTGCTTTGTGGCTCTCAACTCTTTCTGCTGGTTCTTCCAGAAGCGCCTCAGAATTTTCTAGATGTCGTGGGTTTTTCAGTCACAGATAACATGAAGGTGACTGTCATGTCCAACTGCCTCCAACCCCACATGTAAATCTCATCCCACTAAGTCTGTCTCCTGGTAGTTTCTCATCTGAGGTCATTTTTCAGCTCAGAAAGCAGAAACAAAAAAAGTGTGCGTGTGTGTGTGTGTGTGTGTGTGTGTGTGTGTGTGTGTGTGTGTGGTGGGGTGTGTGGGGAGGACTGCCTTGAAACAGAGTCTCCTGAGTGGTCTCTATCAGTAAATGAAGCAAAAGATCTAGACTGGGGACAGACATTTCTTTAGGAAATGAGACTAATGAGCAGCTGTTTAAAATTCAATAAATCAGTTAGGAGAAGGTAACTTGTGTGGTAGGGCAGCAAAGCATCCAAGCAGGCAGCTGGCGGAGGAGGGAACGCAGCTGGTGGAGGAGTGTGCAGAAGGAGGACATGGGTGTGACGTCGGGTGCAGTGTGAAGACGCCACCTGGGACACCTGCGTCGGATCCAGCTTCCTGCCAGTGCACATCTTGGGAGATAGTAGTTAATGGCTCAAGTACTTGGGTCCCTGCCACGCATGTGGACGACCCAGATGGAGTTCTGGATTCCTGGCTTTGACTTGGCCTGGCGTTGGCTGTTGCAGGAATTTAGGGGAGTGAAATGAGTTGATGGAAGATTGCCGAAAATAATAGCAGTGAAAAAGACAAACTGGTTTTCGTTTTGTAATGTTACCTCAGTCACCTTTCTCTGTTCCCTGGCCATTCTCTGTTCTGTAGCATGTAGGAATGTTCCAGTTCTCTCAATTTGTGAGCCTTATGCTGTGTGCTGGTTTGTTAACTCTCAGAAGTGGCCGCCTGTTTAACAGGTTGCCTCACCCCACATTGTTTTGTGGGCAGCAGAGGTGCATGAGGTGTGGGTTCGGTGGCCTCCAGCCCAGGCTTGGGTCCTTAGCACAAGTGTCACACAGTTCTTGGGGCCTCATCAGTGGTGAGTGGGTTGTCCAGGGAGCTGCCACGCTTCACGCTCAGAACACAGCTCACAACGCATGGGCCCTGTGGGCCTTGCTGGAGTTTGTGAGCAGTCCTGGCCCAAAGGCACTGATGATGCGCTGTTCACGTTGCAGCCTCCTGCCTGGAAGTGTCTTCTCAACATACCAGCCAATAGTGCAATTGACGTAGCTACTGGAAGCGTCACAGAAGTGTGATTGCATAGCATGGAAAATCTCACTCGGCTTCAGTGTCAGAACGTATCCAGCAACTTCCCAAAGCGTGTGGGAAATCACACACAGACATGCAAATGGAAGTTATTTTTTTGCCACAGTGGGGAGGAAACTAGGGTGTGACGATTGGCGGGGAAGCTGTGGCAGGGCTGTGCCAGTCCTGAGCAGAGGTGACTTCAGCTGTGCCCTGCCAGCCTGGCCTGTGCTGTGGCGTGCTAGCCTCTTAGCAGGGTCGAGGAGGGTTTCTGTGCCCTAGGGCTGCCCTAGGAGAGGCATGCTGACATAACCACCAGAGAGTGGGAAGCTGTCCCACCAGTGTGTGGGCAGCATTGGTCACTTCTGACACCGCGTCATGGGACGCCCTGGAAGGCAGCCTGAAACAGCTGCTTGGGACCCAGAAGTGAAAATGGAGAACAAACTTCTTTCCAGAAAGCATCATCCATGGAGAACCTAAATGGCGGGGTCTTTATTTTGCGTTAGCAGATAGAGGGGTGAGGCCGTCTTGTTTTCTTTCACTTCTGCATTTCCCGGCTCAAAGACTGTTCTTGTTAGAGCTCCAAGGCCTTATGGAGTCAGAGATGATTGTGGTTACCTCCTTCCGGTCGTGCTGTGAGACCAAGAGGTTCCCAACCACTGAAGGGAGGGAAGGGAAATTGCTGTTTGCTTGTAGAGCTGCTTTCTTTTCATTACCCTTTTCACCAGTGCAGAGTTTGTGTAGAGCTACCATGTGGTGGAGCTCCATGGAGTTCACAGCGTGAGGTTGAGGTTTTACAAGTGGGTTTGGAAGAAGTTTGACTTCAGCGACTCTGGATCTTGCTGTCCTGCTTGTCAGAGCTGGGGAGGGGACATGGGGCTTCTAGGTGACTGTGTCTTGAAATGTATGCAGTAGGATGAGGGCTCCCTGGGATAGGTGTGGGTTCAGGGAGAACCTACTAGAATACACTTTGTTTGCTGGTCAGGTCTCTGTCTTTATGCCTCCTTTCCCCTCCTCCAGGCCACTTTGGGGCAACTTCTTGTTAATTTCAGAGTCTTGCCCACTTCCTCAAATCTCACATCAGCCGGTCTCAGAGAATCAGAGATGTGTGTTTTCGCATTGCTCTCATTTGGCCCCACCCCTTCCCATCTGTCTTCCCCTCTGTCATCACTGCCTGGTCTGCACATCCACTCTTCCCAGTGTTTGTCAGGCACCTATTGCGTGCTGGGTGTTGGGCGTCGAGGACAGAGAGCCATCACTGCCCTTGTGGGTTCCGACATCCTTGGAAGGGCACGTGAGCAGTCCTGGACAGGGAAGACATTGAAGGAGAAGAGTAGGAGCAGGGGCTGGATGTACTTGGCTGTGGGTGCACTGGGGTGCTCCTGGATGAAAACCCTGTGTATGCCACTAGCCCAGGGACTCTCAAGTCTGGTTGTATGTTAGAGTAACCCAATGGCTTTGGAAATCACTGATTTTCATTCATGTGGTCAAAGACAGAGTTCGGTATTTGTTAGGTGTTTAAAGCTCACCATGTAGTTCTGCCATGCAATCAAGGTAAAGCAACGCTGCGTTAGATGTGGCAGAGAGTGTATGCCTTAAGTCTTCCTTCTAGTGCCATGTAGGGGTATTTCATCTTCATCTGTAATCTTTTATTTAAAAAGTTTTATTTATTTATTTTTATTGGAAAGACATCTACAGAGAGAAGGAGAGACAGAAAGATCTTTCCTGCACTGGTTCACTCCTCAAGTGTTCACAATGACTGGAGCTGAGCCAATCGCAAGCCAGGAGTCAGGAGCCTCTTCCGGGACTCCCATGTGGGTGAAGGGTCCCAAGACTTTGGGGCATCCTCGACTGCCTTCCCAGGCCACAGACAGGGAGCTGGATTGGAAGTGGAGCAGCCAGGACATGAACCAGTGGCCTATATGGGATCCCAGCACGTTCAAGGTGAGGACTTTAGCCACTAGGCTACTGTGCTGGGCCAACTTCATCTATAATCTTTTCACTTGGCTGCGATGTATAATGTTTTAGCGTGCGGCTTCTCTTTGCCAGCATTTCTAAAAACTCTATGTGCATTCAGATGCCCCTGGCTTTTGCTGAGTCTGATGTAGCAGATTCTGGCATCCAGCCTGAAACTATACATTGACAGTAAGCTTCTGGGTGTTGCCAGTCAGAGGACCACCCTTGGTATTGCTAGGGTCCAAATGGGAGGATTTCGGAAAAGTAACTAATATCTTTAAACAACAAATGAGCAAGATTTTAGCACAGCTCTCTTAAAGAGCTGTGGCAGTAAGCTTTTTTTTTTTTTAAAAAAAAAAAACTATGTATTTAAAAATAACTATTTATGTATTAGAGAAAGAAGCGAGATATTCCATCTACTGGTTTACTTTCCAGATGGCTGCAATAGCTGGGACTGGGCTGGGCCATGACTAGGAGCCTGTGGGACTCCATCTGGGCGTTCCACGTAGGTGGCAGGGTTCAAGGACTTAGCCTATTTTCCACTGTTTTCTCAGGCACATTGACAGGGAGCTGAATGGGAAGTGGTGCAGCCAGGACTCTGACCTGTACCCATGTATGACACTGTCATTATGGATGGTGGCTTAAAATGTTGCACCACATTGCCAGCCCCTTAGTAAATATTTTATTAACTTACTTTTGGGTGAGTTTTCATTTACCGGTTTAGTTGCTCGGCCTTAAAAATGTTAGGTTGTTTTTCAGGGGGGATCATGTTCTGAGATGATTTGAGCTTAAAGTCATCTCTGCAATCTGCAGCATTGAAATATAGGCTGTTTGGAGTTAAGTGAACTTTCAAATTTTGACCTAATGTCAAGTTTATGAATAAACATAGGAAGCAAAACAACTTAGATACGAAGTCTCTTTTTTTAGGATTTATTTGTTTTTATTGAAAAGGCAGAGTTGCAGAGAAAGGAGAGGGAGGGAGGGAGGGAGGGAGAGAGAGAGAGAGAGAAAGAGAGAAAGATATTCCATGTTATGGTTCAGTTTCCAAATGGCCACAATGGCCAGAGCTGGGCCAGTCTGAAGCCAGGAGCCTGGAGCTTCTTTTAGGTCTCCTACGTGCATACAGGGCCCCAAGCACTTGAGTCATCCTCCACTGCTCTCCCAGGCCATTAGCAAGGATTGGAGATGGAGCAGTCAGGACTTGAACTGGTCCCAGGACTTGAACTAGAATACCAGCAGCACAGGCAGAGGCTTAGCCTTCTTAACCACGGTGCCAACCCCATGAAATATCTTCTAATAGTTACCGCAAATTCCTGTTCCATTTTGAAACTGGGTGCTGAGATAAAGTATCAGGATATATCCCAGACATCCAAATACTACAGGCAAAATATGTTTCTGTGTTCATTTTAAGAAATAGTTAAAACCACAAATACTCCTTTTCTGGAGAGCACTGGGAAGTGGAACAAAGCCCCAGAAAGCAAACAAATGACTTGGTTCACTCCTGTGTACTCAGAGCAACCCTGATGGCAGCTGCTGTTACACTGCGTCTTCCTAGGTTTTTCTACGACATTGATTTTCACGACAGCAGACTCAATTCCTTTTGGATATTTAGCTCGCTCTCAGCTCTTATTCCTGACTGTAGATAAGGCTGTGATGAACATTGTTCAATTTTTGTAGACTTCTCTGAGATAAATGCCTAGATGTGAGATTGCTGGGCTGATGTGTATACCTGCTTAACAATTGATTTTTTTGTACAAATTGCCAGATTGACACAGCTTGAATATTTCACCATCAGTTTGTAATGTGCGAATTGCCCAGGAATTAATCCAGGAACTCTGGTATGGGAGGGAGTGTCTCTTCTGCTAGTTTGAACATATGTGCCTCCTACCTTTAAATATGTTAATTTTTATTTGAGAAACAGAGAGAGCAGAACAGAGACAGAATGGAAAGCATGATTATATTTGAATGCTCGTATTTTAATTTGTGTTAATGAAAAGAAGTTTATGAAACTTTTTATTTTTGAGATTATAGTGTTAACCCCTTTCTTATTATTTCCCCTTTTGTGTCTTATCAATAGTTGAGTTGCTTAGAAATAGAAGGAGTTAGTCTTTTTTAAAAAATTATTATTATTTTTTTGACAATCTTGACATGATTAGGATAAAAAGTTTCAAGCGCTACAGGAAGATGGGCGGGACAATTAGTTCCGTATTGTTTCCTTAATATATCTGATGTAAAAAGGGATTTTAAGGGAGAAGCCCCACCCAGTCTCCCACCCGCCCCACGTCCCTGGTGTGGGGCATGCTCCGAGGGTCTTGCTCAAGTGGTTTTGATAGTCCAACAGTTATGAATCACTGCCACTCTCACCACTCCAAGCATGATGAGGTCGTTGAAAAATCCACTGATTGACATAGTCCATCATAGAGTCTCCATTTGCCCAGTTTTTTACTGCCAACATATAGCTGAGGTGGTTGATTGACTTGTTCTGTCCTCTGTCTTTTCATGGTTAGGGTTCTGAGTCCGGAAGCTCAGTTGGAGGAATCCCCAAAGAAACTTTGTCTGAGGTGTTCCCAGACCAGATTCTTGTATGTACCAGCAAGCACAGGGCCCGGCACAGTCCATTGCCCCGATCAGCTGTTGGTTGCAATTGCTGGGTTGGTTCTGTTTCCATCCCTGTCTTCAACTGGGACCAATGGATGCCACAGTCCAGCCTGGTTCTGCCCAGCACATACTCGGCCCTCACACAAACCAGTGTGGGCTGCAGCCTAGTCAGAGCGACCCACAATAACTCCCACCAGGCCCGCCCCCTCCCCTGGTTTGCCAGTATGTATGGCAGATTAGTCCAGTCTGTCCCACATCCTAGAAGGAGTTAGTCTTGAGTGCAGATAATAAAATTTCTGATATTTCATTTGCCATTTATTTATTTATTTTAAGATTTATCTGTTTCTGTTGGAAAGTCAGATTTATAGAGAGAAGGAGAGACAGAAAGATCTTCCATCTACTGGTTCACTCCCCAAGTGGTCACAATGACTGGGGCTGAGCCAATCTGAAGCCAGGAGCCTGGAGCCTCTTCCAGGTCTCCCAAGTGGGTGAAGGGTCTCAGGGCTTTGGGCCATCCTTGACTGCTTTCCCAGGCCATAAGCAGGGAGCTGGATGGGAAGTGGAGCATCCAGGAGGCCCATGTGGCATCTCGGCACATGCAAGGCTGACTTTAGACACTAGGCTACTGTGCTGGGCCCCAACCTTTACCCTTTAAAGTCTATCTATTTAATTTTTCCTGGGCACTAATTATTTTTTTAACCATTAAAAATTTTGCTTATATACTTATAAGAGCTTACATTCTGATTATAAATATTTATTCTATTTTCTTTTGCTTCTCCTGTTGTTTTACTTTTCCATGACCTTTAAAATTCTTTTGGTATTTAGCTTAGAATGAAGTGAATGATTTCACGTTTAGCTGGAAACAAAGTCATCAGCTTGAATATGAACCTTTAGAAAGAAGTTCAGTTTTCAAACACTGAAAGGAATTGATCGAACTTGTAGGAAAGCCCTGTATGCTGTTTGATCCCAAACTTGGGCGCTTGGGAATACTTCTGAGGCACCCAGGACCTCTCAAGAGTACTAAAGCCTGCACTTGGGCCTCTTCTGCTGCCTCTCTCATTGGGGCTCCCCAGTGGCCCCCAACCCTCACAGCCTCTGGCTGCAGTTGTTTCCAATGGATACCGCGGTTGCTGGCACGTGGACCAGGCAGATACCATCATTATGTTGGCACACTCTGCCCAGGTGTGGGCTGGGTAGATTTACTGGTTTCAGCGTCTTGGATTCCTACTGAGTTTTGAGCAAAACATGAACCCCCTGTTAGCCCCATGCAGCCTTGTACCACTTTGGAGAGTTCCAAGAGAACAGGCAGTCTCTGCCCATGGGGACACCTGTGGAGCAGGGACTGCACTCAGTCTCAGGCTATTTTTACAAGCAATTGGAAGATAATGGGTGGTTTAGTTCCTGTGGGTTGTTATTTTTAATGTTTATATAATGCAAGGGCGCCCAGTTTGGAAACACAGATGGTTAAAAGCGTGCTCCTGTAAGAGCTGCATTTCTGCTTCGACATTCACATTCCTTTTTTTTTTCCTTCCTGCAAACGTACCTTTAACAGGCTGTTAATATTGCAAGAGGTGCTGCCTGGCTCTATGGCCAGTGGCTAAATCCTCGCCGTGCATGCCTGGCATCCCGTATGGGCACTGGTTCATGTCCCGCCTTCTGCATTTCTCATCTAGTTCCCTTCTTGAGGCCTGGGAAAGCAGTCAAGGATGACCCAAATCCTTGGGACCCTCCAGCCGTGTCCAAAACCCGGAAGAATCTCCTGGCTCCTGGCTTTGGATTGGCTCAGCTCAGGCGTTTGTGGCCACTTGGGGAGTGAACCAGTGGATGGAAGATACAAGAGAGAAAGATCTTCTGTCCACTGATTCACTCCCCAAGTGCCCGCAACTGTCAGAGCTGAGCTAGTACACGGTCCTGATCCAAAGCCAGGAGCCAGGAGCTTCTTCAGGTTCTCCCAGGTGGATGCAGGGACCCAAGGCTTTCAGCTATCCTTGACTGCTTTCTTAGGCCAGAACAGAAAGCTGGAAGGGAAGTGGAGCATCCAGAACATGAACCAGTGCCCATATGTGATCCCGGGTGTGTAAGGTGAGAATTTTAGCCACTAGGCTACTGTGCTGGACCCAGAAGGGTGTTGACAGGTATGTGAAATCTAATTTGTTTTTCAAGTATAAATGAACTAAATGGCTACACTAAAAGACTGTTTTATGTGTGTGCGTGCACACACACACACACACATTTACACAAGCAAAGAAAAATGTTCAAGTCCTTTCTGTTGGCTGACATTTTGTTGAAATTTTGATTGGGAATCCTTTCTTCATCTTCTTCTTCTTTTTTTTTTTTTTACCTTAATAAAGGATAGTATAAGGGATATGTGTAAGAGTCTGTGTGTTGGTTTGCACCACATGCCAGGTGCTGGGTTCAGAATCAGGTGTTGTATAACATTGGGTGGCCCCAACACAGAGACTTTCCGGGGCTGTGGAGTAGGGATTATATTAGAGGAATCAAGTTTCCAGCTACAGGCTGCCCAATTATTGTTCTCTGAAATTGATTTCACTGAGAGCTTGTCATGTCTGACTTTTTCGGAGTCCCTCTACATGACAGACCTGCCTAACTCTTAATAAGGTGGGTAGATACATACCAAGGCCAATTACCAAGACAAGGCAAAATTCCACATCATTGAGTACTGACTGTAGTGAACTTAGTACGAGCCAGGTGGTTTCCATTCTTTGCTTTGCATCACACTGAAAGATGAACATGGCAAGTTGCCTAGTCAGGTGGATCAGTAACAGATCACTTTGGTATTTAGAATGATGGTAGAAAAGTGAACGATGCTGCTGGCATGTAATTTCTGTTTTTTTCTGTTGTCAATGTGAATAAGGTTTCTCCATGTTCATATGTAATACAGTGAAAAATAGCAATAAAATTGATACAAATAAGAATCATTTCTCTAACTAGATATGTTTAAGAAACAACTTAGTCCAATTCATTCAGCTATTCAATGCATTGCAATTACATTTACTTTTGATTTTTTTGTGATTTGTGAAGTGTTGTTTTTTCCACCATTGTGAGTCAGTGGCAATCTAAAAATGTTGGCTTTGGAACAGAGGCTGTGGCAAAATGGAAATGCAAGCCGTGAAGTTTGTTATGTATGCTTTATTTTTAGCCATTTTCAAAGGAAATGCATATTTTGGAGAAAATGAATGAATGAAAGAAAAGCATGTCAATCCTACACTCCCCTCCCATGGACACTTCCTTCATGATTAATTCACCTCCGATGAAGTTTCTCATAGGTGCGTATGTTATCCCTTTCCATGCCTCCTGCTCTAAAGCTCCCAGAGGTAACTAGTAGTCTCTGCCACATTTTGTTGGCTTTGCATATTATAAATGCTTGGTTTTTTTTTTTTTTTGAAGAATTTAAAAACTGTGAGTAAAACCGCTTACTCCAGTACAACATCACTTGGTGTGAGAGTGTTGGAGGAGGGAGAAGACAGAGTGAAGAGATGGAAGAGTGGGCTTAACTGGTGTTGGTTCAGTAGCTTACTTTCACTGATGTCACAAAAACACCTCACCCAGTGAATGTGTGTATGCACTTGAGTGTTTAAGTTACGCAAATACACACATACACACACACACGCACACATGCCTGAAAACTACATTAACTTTGGCTGATTTTAGCTTTATATGAAATACATTTTTTTTTATTTAAAGATTTTATTATCATTGGAAAGCCGGAGAGACAGAGAGGAGGAGAGACAGAGAGGAAGATCCTCCATCCGATGATACACTCCCCAAGTGAGCCACAACGGGCCGATGAGCCGATCCGAAGCTGGGAACCTGGAACCTCCTCCGGGTCTCCCACGCGGGTGCAGGGTCCCAAAGCCCTGGGCCGTCCTCGACTGCTTTCCCAGGCCACAAGCAGGGAGCTGGATGGGAAGTGGAGCCGCCGGGACCAGAATCGGCGCCCATATGGGATCCCGGGGCTTTCAAGGCGAGGACTTTAGCCGCTAGGCCACGCCACCGGGCCCATGAAATACATTTTTAATATTCAACAAGTGTGGCTACAATATCACTGACATTCTGTTGGATATATGTATCAAGTGGTATAATTATTTTCTTTTAAAATGATACGGTATATGGGAAGTTACATGCTTGCAGCTTTTTAAATGATGAAAATTCTGGATTCTAATCTAAATATGCTAGGACATTACAGCGTTTTTCAGAATTTTTGTGGGGCTATAAGCACAACTTATTACTATTTTATTTTCATATGTCTGAAAGGCAGAGAGAGAGATACAGGGAGAGAGAGAGAGAGAGAGAGAGAAGCTCTTCCACTCACTGGTTCACCCTTCAAATCCCCACTACATGCAGTAGTTTGGCCAAAGTTCAGCATGCGTGATAAGGAGCCAACTACCCCCTCACCTTGCTGCTCCGAGACTCAGCAGTGGAGCCTGAACACTGGCCTGAGCACTCACGGTAGCGTGCAGGTGTCCCAAGCTGTGCTGCACCAAATGCTGCCCGAGGCACAGAACTTTGAAGGCTGTGATGTTGCAGTCGTCCTTGTTGCCTGAAGCCTTGGAATCCTGTTGACGGGGCACCTAGCTGACTGCTGGTGAGAAGTGACTGCTGCGGTTGTGTGGGTTTCAGGGGCTGTGGCCAAGTCTGGGGACCCAACAGCATGGCTGCACATGGAGGTGGTTTCATCTCTGCTTGCCAGTGCAGCATGGAAAACCAGTCTCCTCCGACCCCTTACTCCAGGGTCCTCCTCTCTGCTTTCTCCAGCCTGACATTGCTCTGAGTTGCACCTTTGCTTCAGAACAAAATGTACGCATGACACGTGACAGTGGCTAAGCTCCTGTTTGGAACACTCAGACTGCATGCTTGAGTGCCTGGTTCAAGGCCTTGCTCCTTCACCTGTGATCCAGCTTCCTAATCCGCTAATACACACCGTGGGAGGCAGCAGGTGACGGCTCAGGTACTTAGGTCCCTTCTACCCACGGCAGGGACTGAGATGGGGTTCCAGGCTCCTGGCTTTACCCTGGCCCCGACCCAACTGTTGTGGGCATGTGGATGAAAAGCCTCTCTGAATCTCTGCCTTTCCATGAAAATGAAAACAAGCAGACAAGTGTTTAAAAACAACAAAATAGTCAATAATGCAAGTTTCTATCTGTGAACGTGTTTGAGTTTTGTAGGAGCGTTTGAACCCTGTCTGAGCTCTTCCAGTCTTGACATGGCGGCACCATGCTCTCACTTAACAAACAGGAGCTGCGTTGGTCGTCAGCTTTTCAGAGGCAGTGGCGATTGTGGTTTTCGTTACCATGGTTACCATCTTCTTCCACTCTGGAGGTGGTGGTTGTGGTTTCTAGTGGTATAACCTGATCTTCTCTGCATTACTGTGTATGATTGAACTGCCACGGGCCTTATTGTAATCCCATGTGTGAATTGATGACAGGGCAGGACTATGTCTCATATTTTTTTATTGTCACAGCATCTGGGCCATAGTAATACTTAGCAATGGACTAAAATAACGATAGAATTAAATTGGAATGCTAGTCAATGCAAATTATATTGATAGGTTTATTTATTTTAAAAGTGTCTGTTGAATACTCCTATATACCAGGAGACTTCAAGGAGCTTGCAGTGAAAACTGCACAAGTGTGGATTCACTGACTTCTCTGAAGTTAGTGTCTGTAGTGTTTTGTGGGGTTCTCACAGAATCCTGTGAGTCATTAGTGTATCCATTTACTGATGTAATTGTCAGCACTGCATTGGATGAGCTGGATGCAGGGAAAGTCATCTGCTAGGTGAATGGAGCTGCACAGTTTGAACCAGGGAGTCTTACTCCAGGCTACACACTCTTTTTTTTTTAAATATTTATTTATTTTTATTACGAAGTCTCAGATATACAGAGAAGAGAGACCGAGAGGAAAATCTTCCATCCGCTGATTCATTCTCCAAGTGGCCGCAACGGCTGGTGCTGTGCCAATCTGAAGCCAGGAGCCGGGAGCCTCTTCCTGGTCTCCTACACAGTTGCAGTGTCCCATGACTTTGGGTCGTCCTTGACTGCTTTCCCAGGCCACAAGCAGGGAGCTGGATGGGAAGTGGAGCCGCTGGGATTAGAACTGGTGCTCTAATGGAATCTCAGGCATTCAAGGTGAGGACTTTAGCTGTAGGCTACTGCACTGGACTCAGCTACACACTCTTGACTGCTCCATTGCCTCTCCTTGGGGATAAAGAGAACCTGATCTGACTGCTTAAGGGTTTTGCCGGGTCCCCAAGGGTCTGTGTACTGGGGGCCTGGTACCCATGGTAGCAGTATTTGGAGATAGGGTACAATGTTTAAAGAGAGGCGACTGTGGAAGGAACTGACATCTTCGAGTGTCTACTTTCCAAAAGGACCTTAGTTTTTCCCATAACCCCCCTCAGTGGCCCTTGCTTGAGGCTTGTTGTAGAGAGAGTCAGAGTACCACACTCCATCATGGTTTTTGCTTCCTGTTTTGAGGTGTATTTGCTTGTCCTGGTATATGGTCTCTGCCCCGAAAGGACACACCCTCAGCTATGCTGCTGGGACGTGGGCTTAGTAAACTGTCTTTATAAACTTGGTTAGTCACGTGTTTTGGTATAGTGATAAAAAGAAAAGCAACTAATACAAACCCCAAATGTGGGGATTTCTTTTGCGATGTCACAGTCAATGATCTACCTTTTTGCTCTCTAGAACAGGGCATAGGAAGGTACTGCCAAAGGGCCATGGAGAGAAAAGGCAGGCTGGTGGTCAAAAACTGGTAAAAGATGAATTTATTTTGGTGTGAGAATTTTTGAAATTTCTGTGCCTTTTTCTCATAGTGTACCTGTTCATGAATTTTTGGAAACCTCAAGTGTGTATGATTTAAAAAATCTTGCATCAGGTGAACATCTTTAATTACCTTTCTCATGCACCTTTTGGAGTTCCCCCTGTATCTTTTGCTGTGTGTGTACATTTTAACTTGGGGGTGCTCTGCACGGAAACACTGTTCCTTATACGTTGTTTTTCTGCATTTTGCAAAGGATACTTGAATTTCAAGGCGTTGCTCCTGCTTATTCTGGCTAAATTCATAGCGAACATTTGCTTCATCTGAAAGAAGCAAATAAACCAAAAAGTCAGCTGTTAACCTTGAACACCAACGAGATGCTACTGTGGGAAGAGGAGGGACAGTTGTCACTCTGGCTTTTGACATCTCGTGCCAGCAAGGTTTTCTGAATCTTTTAGGCACATTGTAAATCTTTGCCTCGAGTTTTCTTTTCTCTAAAAATGCAATGGTTAGCTTACTTTTTCCAGTGCATTCAACACTTTTCTCAGCAGAAATATTGCTAGTGGATTTTTGAGGGTGAGGTTGTGGTCGGTGATGTAACCGAGACTGGCAGCGACTTGGAAGTGAAGCTGTTTTCACTGTGACCCCTGGTTTTGTGCAGACTCATCCAGTTCTCTTCTGCACGTGGGGAGCTGTGACACTTGACACTTGAAGTTGAATGAGCTGTGGCAGTGGGAGTTGGGCTTGTGGCAAAGCGGTGGAGGGGCCTCATGACAACGAGGCACGTACACCTGGAATAGTGCGTGCAGAGCTGAAGAGAATGCTGTTTTCTGGAAAATGAAGGTTTATATCTTTGTCTATCCTCCTGCCTTTTCTTTAGGAATTTTCTTGGAAAGCTCTTTGAAGCACAGTATAGTTTTTCTTAATTGCAGCTGCTGTTCACTGTTGAGTTTTGTGACTTTGGAGTGCAGGGCTTCCTCCTGGCGCTGTCTGCACCTGGCCAGGCACATGCGCCTTGTGGCCCCAGGTCAGCTGTGACTTCTGACCCCCATCTCTCAGGAAACACCTGTCCCTGTCCTCCGGGGATACTACCAGGCTATGACATCCAGCCGGTGTAACAGCTGGGTGGGGGTGTTTGTAAGCTGTCATGCGGCGGGGGGGAGGGGGGGACCATGACTGAATATGCACCCACTGCAGAATCAGCCTTTGTAGTTCTTTTGTCTCTTGTACACGTGCCTGGTTCTGTAGGACACTTCACCCCTGTGTGATCAAGACAGCAGCTGCTTGCAGGAGGCTGGTGTTTGTAGTGGTGTGTGTGTGTCTAAGTGTGTGTTTGTTTGCTTAGCTCCTCCATTCAGCATTGTTTGGATGTGGCCACCCTGATGGCTAGCTCTGAATAAATAAATCATATTTAATGGAATCACACAGTTTCAGTGTTTCCGGGCTAATACCAAATCAAACAAACATGAAGCCAAACCAACCCGAAGGATTTGCTCCTTCTAAACCAGACACAGTAGGAATATTTTTAATTGACTTCTTTTATTACACATCAACACAATTAAAATGTATGGAATAAAAAAAATATAATGCTGAGTTGAACTTTTCATTTTAACTTAGAAAGAGAAGAGGCTGGTATTAAACAGTAGTTTCCAAAACAATCCGGAGAGATTTTGCCTCTTGGAGATACTTTTTGTCTTCCTTTCTTTTGCACTGATTTGATGGATGGAATTAAATTCCTGAGGATCCAGGTCTAGCCCAACCGGTTTTAGAAGCATGGGACTAATTGTACAATGTCGCTTTCCTTGGGATGGGTGCCAGGCTGTGCCTGGGCAACCCTCTGCACAGGCCATCAAGGACAGGGCACTCTGGTGGGCAGCTGTCCACTCAGGACCTCTACATCAGGTTCACAGATCTGAGTCCTGAAGTTTCAGAGTTGGTCTGGACACCTGTGGCCTGTGGGAACATAAGTCAGGGTCGCTGGTGCAGTGTTGACGAAAGAACTGAAGCCCAGGCCCTTGGATGACATGTTGAGGATTGTAAAGCCAAGACTTGGGACTGGGGAGCAAGGTCTTGAGGCATTGGCCAGGTCTTCTCTGGCTTCACCCAAGCCTTGTCTGCTTGGTCTAATGTCAGAAGCGTGTTTCATGGCATATCTCTCGCTCTCCTCCCTCTGTTCCTGCAAGGTCCACCTCATCTCTTGGGCCACTCTCTGTAGCTGTGGCTTTCCTTGGTGGCCATGGATGCTCACATGTGACTTCTCTCTTTTTCTTCAGAATGATTAAATGTTACTTTACCAAAGAAATGTTCTTGGTGGAGCACTTTTCCTTTTTTCTGTTTCATCCAGAAAGTGCTACCTAAAACCTTTCTGAAAATTCCTCCTGATTTTAGTCGCATTTGCTGAATTTGCTTCCCTGGAGTCCATGCTTGTGCCTCAGGTTCAACTGTGGATTTCAGAGCTGTGGTGGTTTGAGGAGGATGTGCAAAGAAGATTTGTGAGCAGTATTACTTCATCTCAAGTTTACTCACAACCCTCAAAGAGTACTTTGAGCCCTCCAGGGTGTTTTAAAGTAAACCTCTGCCAGAGCTCTGCCTCTGAGTGCCTCACAGTTCCATCAGAAGTCCCACCTGTGGAGGAACATGGTGAGGACCTGAACGGGGGTGCTGGTGTCTGGAGGAACGGAGAAGGCAAGAAGATTCTGGGCTGGGCCCTGCCATGGTTTGTTCCACCAACACGAACGGAAAAATAAGAGCCCGTTTTGCTTGATGTCCTGAGGAGAGAACAGAATGAGTATGTGGGGAAGCACTTGGGAAAGTCACAAGAAAAGGACTGTGGAAATGTAGGGGGTCCTCATTACTGGAAATGTTAATTTGGATTGGATAACAGAACTGGGAAAATAGTGGATTATCTTCTTCTTGTAGGTGCCAAATAGATTTTAATCCCAAATCTTGTGGGAAAGAACTCTTACTTAATTCTGCAAACTTGGTGTTCTCAGTTATTTTTTCTTCTGTGAATTTGCCCCAGTGTGATTCTTGGAGGATTCATACATTCTAGGGGAGAGGCTGTGTGAGCCTTATCTGGACTCACTGATGGAGTCTCGGGTTTGTTGCCTGTATAGGCGGTCTCCGTTACTACTACTATTGCATGTAGTAGACACTTCTATCTACACATGAAAATAATACACGTAGATGTAAGGAAGCTTCAGCACGTTCTGGGAAAAAGAATTAGAAGGTGGGGGATCTTGCATGAACGTTGTGTGTGTGTGTGTGTAGACACAAATACGTTTTCATAAGCAGACACCAGTGTTTTGCCAGATTGAGGGAAGTCCTATTTTTGTCTAATAGAGTCTGAGTTTTGCTCCTCTCTGCAGAAAGTATTTTCCCTCTTGGATGCTTGCCCATGTGCACTTTTTAAAGAGATAGGGCTATCATTGTTTTAAAAACAATTATTCCTTCTTAGGAAAACTATGGACGTGCTTTCTTATCACAGCTACCAGACTCTACTGATACCTTTGTACTAATACCTCCAGATAAAATCAGAACTTCTAGAAGAGGCCTTCGAGATGGTCTTGTCCAAAGAATCTCAATTTTCAAGCATGTACCGGGAAGCCCTGGGAATTTATACATTTCCTCGTTCCATCGTTGCTGTAGTAGTGGTCCTCTGTCCAGTGGGACTGTGCCACACCTCTAGGGAATTTGGGCCTGAGAAATGTTGTGCTGCAAATCTTGCCCAACCCCACATTTTACAATTGGAGATGGTGAGGCCTCAAGATTCAGCGATGTATCAGCAAGCTACCAAATCTCAATCTGCTACTATTTTTCAACCTGTGAGTTTTCCCCAAATTTCTGTCCCACTTCCATAGCTGATACATATCACTTTCCCTTTATCTACCATGTATGCTTCATAATTTAAAATATAGATTACCTTTTTTTATACAGAGATGTGAAAGCCAGATTTCACTTGTTATGAAAAAATGGTACCAATAAATATAAATAAATATAAATGATGAGAAGTTATATTAAGTTTGCAGATGTTGCAGATTCTAAATCTGAAACTTTCTCACTGCTAAAAGTAGAGGAGATCAGGTTATTTGAGATGTTGAAGATGTACGTGGGCCCAAATCAAGGCACCCTTTTCTGAGTAATCAGAAAAAAGAGAGCCATGAAGGAAATAGCATTCTCCTGAGCTAAGCCCAGACCAATCTTGCCCATCTATACTCCATCTAAAATGCCTTCTGGTTCCACAAGTGAGTTATCTGTGTCCCGTTCATTCAGAGCTGTCTTCTGCCCCCCACAGGCAAGTCATACCTTGTTTTACAGCCAAGCTAGTTCAAGATTATGTACTTGGTTGCAATTCACACATTCCTTGGGAACAACAACTGCAAAGCTGTTTGTCTATTGGCTGTCTCTATAGTATATGTATCCTCTTGACACGGTTAGAAAAATCAAAAGCATAGTGCTGGCTACATAGTACAAGTCCTGTAGATATTGCTGAATGAGTGAATGATAAGTGGTAGTGCTATGTCAAGTCAGATAGAATCAATGGACTAGTAATACCAAGTTGCTGCATTTCATTTTAAGACACCTTGAAGTCTGACGATGAACTTGAAGCGTGGGAGACCCAGTGCACTAGAGCATGGGATATTTAACATACTAGAAAAAGCATAGATATGTTTAAGCTTTGAGTGGCTTTTGATCACTGCTTTTATGAGCTATGTCACACCACAATTTATGCAGCAGAAGAAATGCAGCAAAAACTAAGATTTGAATCTTGATTTTACTACATAATGGTTAAGTTATTCGGGGAGAACTATATAATCTCTTTGAGATACCACAAATCTAAGAACGAGGGTTATATTAGTACCTGTGTCAAAGGTAATTATGAAGGCTAAATGAGGCAGTGCATGTCAAAACTACTCTATAAAGACTAAAATACTTTTCATTTGTATTTGTTGAAATTGCACACTATTAAAATGACCAGAACAGTGCCATTTATACAGGGTGGTTAGAGAATATGACATTCTAATTATTGGAATATACTGGGTAATGGATTTTTAGTTTTAAGGAATTATTATAAAAATGTCCTTTCAGTCATTCAAATGAGGTTTCAAGATATTACTGATGATTTCTGTCCAAAACTGGACAGTTGTATTCTGTTACAGACATAGGAATCTGTAAGAAAAATACTAATTCCAGCTGGATGCCTTCAACGACATTATTTTAGAGAGTGACCCTTAAAATTTACATGTCTGTTTATTATCCATGTCTGATTATAAAAAACACATCAATTAAGGAACTGACATCAGGTGTAGGAAGTAGAATTGTAGTGCTCGCTTTGCCAGCACATATACTAAAATTGGAAGCAGAATTGTGGAATTTGCCATTTCATAGACATTTTTGGAAGTAGAATTTAACAAGAACTATGTTGCTCTGTTCAGTCAAAAAAATTATGCCAATTTTCCTATATAACATAATAAAATTGGAACTCAAGGCTGTTTTGCTCAGCATAACTTGCCCACATTTTTACTTTTTTTTTTCTTTTTGTGCTTAATCAAGGGAAGGCATTTGGTGCAGTGACGAGGGCTGTGCTTGGGATGCCTGCACCCATCCTGGGATGCCTGGGTTTGAGATGAGGCTCCGCTTCTGATTCCAGCTTTTTGCTAATGTGCAATACGGGAGGCAGCAGTTCACTGCCCAAGCCTTTGTGTCCTTGCAGCCACATGAGACACCTGGATCCAGAAGTGGGCTACCTGCTTTGGCCTGGCCCAGCCTGGCTGTGTCAGGCAATTGGAGACTGAATCAAGGAATGGAGGATTTCCCTTTCTGCTTTTCTTTCTTTCTCTGCTTGTCTGACACAACAAAAATAAGTAAAAATTTAAAAAATTAAAATAAAAGCTGCCAATATTGTATTTCAAATATTTGTGAATACTTCCTATTAGATCAGGTGTGTGTGTTTTTTAAATAATTTACCTTCCTGAGTTTTAGGTAAGTTTTTAAAATTATTATTATTATTTTAAATACAGAGTGTGAGAGAGAAGGGGAAGAATAGAGAAGAGAGAGAAAAAAAATTTTCTATCCAAGGAGTCTTGAACTCCAAACAAGTCTCCCACAGGGGTAGGAGAGGTCCTGGCATTTGGGCTGTCTTCCACTCTTTTCCACTGTCCTCCCTGGTAGGAGCTGGGTTGGAAGCAGATCAGCTGGGACTCGCTGTCACTTGAGGAAATGATGCCAGCATTACATGCCACAGTTAACCCACTGCACTGGGATATCAGCCCCTAACTAATTACTAACATGAGTATGTGTACTTGTATGTGTAAATGATATACAATGAAAGTTAATTGTATTAATCAGGATAAGATTCATTGAGCGTTTAAGTAAGGAAGTTTGTTATTCGAGATCACTAGGATGTATTTTTAAAGTACTGTTTTTATGCCATTACTTCATAAAGTCCTCATGTCTGTAAAATAGAACCATCCCCACTGATCACTCACTATACTCACATAATGATTTTCTGACACGTCCCATCTGGATGATTACAATAGAAAGTATGATCCAAGATGCTGATTTATAATGGCTTAAGAACCCTTTAAAACGCAAAAATTCTTGAATGATGCCAGGCATCCAGGCTAAAGCAGTGAAAAGGAATTCAGCCATGTTTGGCTCCCTCTCGGTTTGGTTTTAATATCAACTGCTGCTGCTTTATTAGCAGGTTCAGTCGCCGTCTCATCAGCATGGTGTGTGGCGCACAGTATTTGTACATATGGGTTCAGCTTTGACATCTGAAGTGAATGGTGGTGGATGTCAGCTCAATTCAAGCAAATGCTCTGGTTGAGGGTTGGCCCATTTGCACATGGAGTAATGTTATTCGGGTCTTTTTTTGTGGTATTTATGATGTCAATGATACAACCCAAGTCGGTGTCACTCCCCAGTCCTGCCAACAGACAGAAGCTGCTTAGTGCTGCTGTGGACCCGGTGGCGTCCTGTTTAGCAATGAGGGGTCTGCCCTTGGTTTCCTTTTAATCAGGAGTCGCTTTTCTGCTAAGGGAGCAGAGGTTACACTAGAAGGCTCTTGGTGCAGTTTTGTTTCCACACTTGGTTTGCTGTTTGGGGTGCTTAATAATTTCTCTGCCTGAACTTGACCAGCTACTTGTGCTGAATGATCTAGAAAGTGGCAACATGTTTGGAAACCAGCAACAATGGGTGTTACCTGGGTACTTCCCAGCAATGCAGAGTTCCTGGCCCATCCCCAGACTGGGTCAGATTGGGCATTTCATAGAATCTGCACTGTGAAGACTGCAGTAGTTAGGCTGTGGTTAGGTAGCAAGGGTCTAGAACTCTCCGACAGATTATCCAAGACTATTTCAAAAAATTTATGGAAAAAATAGAATTAAAAGATGATAATTTTGGAATTCACACATAGATTTTCCATGAACTTTTTTTGAAGATCTTCATGTACTCACACACACACACATACTCTCACACACAGATTTTCAAGTCTTTTACACATGTTTGTGATCACTGAATTAAAACAACACCATGTAATACCAAAATTAGCTTGGTAACGAAGACTTGTATCTTGTGTATAAGTTGAAGCATAACGTTTTCCCCCTAATCACTGAGATTACAGGGAATTTTGAGCTTTGCTTGTCTACAGGAATTTGCACTCTTCAATATATCTTGTTCATCCTGAAAGTGGTTTCACACCCCAGCTGCGGGCTGGGGCTCCATGGGAATCTCAGGGCAAGTGGATGGCACAGTTCTTGGAAGTGCAGCCGTCAAACCTGCGCTGGGTTCCCGCCTCACCTCCCCATGCTGGAGTGTGGTGAGGGCAGCTCTGTTGGGCTCTGCTCTGTGTCCAGGGCCAACAACAAGGACCAACAATGCCCTGGTTGCATGTATGCCTGCTGACTATCCCAGGAGGAGTGGACAGTGAGACAGGTGAAGACAGGTCGGCGTGCCACCAGGCACATGGGATGCCTGCCCTGCTTGTCTCATTCCTGAGTCCTTGCTCCTCCTCACCTCCCTGGTGAGCCGAGCCTTATTCCAACACTGTCAGGGGCCACCATGAAGGAGGGACAGCGCCTGCCAGCCTCTGGTTGGGCTGCTCACGTCACACTGGTGTGTCTCTCCTTCCATCTGGCTGTACCCTGGGCTGAAGGAACCCTCCTTTACTCACATGGACGCTTCTTCCCTTAGTGCCATGTACCCCCAGTGCCTGGGTGGTGTGGTGATACAAAATCCCGACCTGCTGGCTTTCCTGCAAAGGAGCATCCTGGGCCCTGGGCTGCTGTGGGCGCAGCTGCGATCTCTCACAGGTGCCCAGCAGTTAACCTCCCTCCGCCTGATCTTCTTTCCCTTGCTGCTCTGTGACTGCCTGAGTGTGGGCACATCTCTGCCTCTGGGGCTGGGTGCTCGTCGGCTCCAGTCAGATGCCTTAACTGAGCTGCAGGGACCTGCCAGAACCAGGCTGCACTTTGCTGCTTGTTGGACCCAAACTGGAAACTGGGTTCATCATCACACGTCTCCAACCTTCTCCAGCCCAGGGATTCTCAGAGGGGACTCAGGAATGATTTGGGTGCCCAGGAGCCTATTGGTGGCAATGTGCCTGGGGAATGGGATACTTATTGGCATTGGGTTAGGAAAGGGCTATGGTTGCTGCTAAATGTTGTACCACATATAGGACACCTGCCCATAGCTAAGTGTTATCCAGAAATGTCCACGGGGCTGAGATCGAGAAACCCAAAGTCCCTTGGTCCTGGTGAGGGCCTTGGTCAGCAGAGCCAGAGAGATGAACTGAGTATTACACATCACACTTCCATCATATTTTATTGCGGTGTGTTTTAAACATCTTCAAATTATTATGTGGGTAAGTGTATGTATGTGTTTTTAAATATTTACTTTTATTGGAAAGTCAGATATACAGAGAGGAGGAGAGACAGAGAGAAGGACCTTCTGTCCAATGATTCACTCCCCAAGTAGTCACAACGACCAGAGCTGCACTGATCTAAAGCCAGGAGCCTCTTCCAGTCTCCCACGTGGGTGCAGGGTCCCAAGGCCTCGGCTGCTTTCCACAAGCAGGAAGCGGGGCCGCTGGAATTAGAATTGGTGCCAAGATGGGGTCCCGGTACATAGGAAGTGAGGACTTTAACTTCTGGGCTACTGCGCCAAGTCCCAGATAATTATATTTTTGTCACACGTGTTTGTCATAGCTGCTGGTTACCAGAGGCGTGCAGTAGGCGCTGGGGAGATGCCCCTGGCAGCCATCTGTCTGCTGCTTTGCTCCCTGGGGGAGCGATGGCTGCCGCTCTGCAATCCTGAGGCCGGTGACTGGGCTGATAGCTCAGCTCTGCAGAGAAACATGCTTGCACATGCCTCTCTTGTCGTCCTGGGTCTTCAGATTGTTGTCCTGGATTTTCTGTTTCTTAGGGAGTGGAAATAGTAGATCCTTCCTCTTCCCTCACTCTAGAGTATCAATAAAGAGGAAATTTGAACCCAGGAATTTCATATCAGGACCCTGGAGTTAAGGTTTCCTGTTTTTTTTTTTTTAAATTATTATTCTTTTTTCTCTTGACAATTTCATGCATTAAATGAGAGGTTGTGTTCTTTAGCACAAAGTTCCATAGAGGATGGCTGAGGTGCGGGTGTTGTGGTGGGGCAAGTGTAGCCACTGTGTGTGATAGCAGCATCCCATATGAACACTGGTTTGTGTACTGGCTGCTCCGCTTCCAGTCCAGCTCCCTGCTCATGGCCTGGGAAAAGCCATGAAAGATGGCTCAAGTGTTTGGGCCACTGCACCCACATGAGAGACCCAGATGGAGCTTCTGGCTGCCGGCTTTGGCCTGGCCCAGTGCTGGCCATTTTTGGACATCTGGGGGAGTGAAGCAGCAGATGGAAGATCTTCTTTTTTTTTTTTTTTTTTTCTCATTTTCACAATAAAAAAATCTGAAAAAGATTGTGGAGAGAATAGCTCAGCAGTGGAACACCAGTTATGTGATATATACTTCTGTGTCTAAAGCTTATAGATTTACTTTAGAATATTCCAATGGAAGTCCCACTCTGAAGTAGTGACTCTCATGATTTCAGTCTTGCAAAATAGTGCCCAAGAGGAGATAACTTGCTAAAGAAAGGGTTGAAGGTGATAAGAGGAGGAAAGACAAGTGCCTGGGAGACTCTTGGGTGCCTTAAAGGAGAAGAGGGACAGCTCCACACACTTAATTTCAGATCCTAAGGAATGTCTGGATGTGAAGATTAATGGCTGATCATGGCCTGGAGAATAATCTGTTCCTCATTAGTGAGGATTTAAAAATACTCTCTTCCCTTCAATAAATTGCCTGTGGCACAATGCAGGCGAGATCTAGTTAAGTTAATTCTGTGGGTTTCCTGGACTGAGCAAAGCAGGGGGCTGTCACGTGATCCAGTGCAAGTCCTTGGCTGGTGTTTCCAGCTGATCACCATCTTGCCCAAGCCCAGGCTTCTGAGGTCACCAAATCCCAGAAGTGCCCTGGGCCTGGACATGGTGTCAACTGCTCAGCCGCCCCCGCGCTTTCCCCTGGAGCACCAAAGTGACTGGGAACTCTCCCAAGGCCAGCAGACCCCGGGAGCCTCCTGCAGGTCACTTCTCTGAGGTTAGCTTTTGACTCAAGCCACTCCAAAAGTTCCTGAGCTCATGCTTCAGACCCACATGCCTCGTATCTCTGAAGTTTGCAGGTTTATGGGGAATTGTATGAATCAACTTCTTTCTCCATTTCCTGAGGTCTCTTGTTAAAATCACGTATGTGAGGGGGGAAAAATCTGAGTTTTGATGTAGTCTTGCTTTTACTATTTTTTACTATACTCTTCAAAAATTAATATCATATGAATGGAAATCTTAGACACAGCTGTTGTGAATGCAAATTAGTGAAATGCCTTCCTGGGGGTTAGTGCATTTTTTACATTCCTTTGATCCAGACATTGTTTTGGGAATTTATCTGAGGGATAAATGTGGTTAAGGATCTAGTTTCAGACGTGTTCCTTACAGTGTTGATTATAGTAATGACTAACTGTAAACAACCCAAATGTCTCGCAAAGCAAGTATCAGTTAAATAATTCATTGTCCCTGTATAGAACGGGTTGTGATGCAGCCACTGAAATAGGTGTTATGGAGGGGATGGTGAACACTGCAGTTTGAGCAAGATTTACCTACATAACACACGCAGGCATTTAAAGCCCAAAGCCCTATGTTTGTGTTGCTGACTGCGTAGTAATACTCCAGTTATGTCGTCTGAAGGTAGGGCCTTGAGAGAGTGGTTGGATTGGGTCAGATTGCCAGGGTGAGCCCATGTTGGAATCATCGTGGCTTAAAATGGAGCAACCACAGCCCCGAGTGTGTTCCTTGTTACTCTCGGCTTCCTGCTTTCCCTGGCATCTGCTCCTGCTAGCCCCGCCCTCCTCAGACGCCACGTTCAGGGTTCACGGAGGCTGCCCAACCTGGAACTCTGAGCCTGCAAAACTGTCATCCGGGACACAGAAGGGGAGCCTCCTCTCTTCCTAAGTAGTTGCATCGTAGTGATGAAAAGCTGACCCCTCTGTTGAAGGGCATGCAGTGACTGCTGATGTGAAGTTCACCAAGATCATGATGGTGGGGGGTGATCATTTCTGAAGCAGTGGCCTGTGGCTCAGGGTGATGATAGGAGTACAAGGAGAGAATTTTTAAAAAATGTGTGTTTTGTATGTAATCATTGTTTACTAGAAATGACTTGTAGTAAGTAAATGATACTGAAAGTGAATGTTGTGTATGTGAAACTCAGAAAGATGCAAAAGGAGACTTCAAGTAATTCGTGGACAGTGGGGTCAAAAGATCAGTTTATTTTGGTGTGAAAAATTATTTTTAAAGATTTATTTTATTTTTATTGCAAAGTCAGATACAGAGAGGGGGAGAGACAGAGAAGCATCTTCTGTCCGATGGTCCGCTCCCCAAGTGACCACAATGGCTGGAGCTGTGCCAATCCAAAGCCAGGAGCCAGGAGCTCTTCCGGGTCTCCCACATGGGTGCAGCGTCACAGGGCTTTGGGCCGTCCTCGACTGCTTTCCAAGGCCACAAGCAGGAAGCTGGATGGGAAGTGGAGCTGCCGGGATTAGAACCGGTGTCCATATGGGATCCTGGAGTGTACAAGGTGAGGACTTTAGCTGCTAGGCCACCGCGCCAGGTCCAGTGTGGAAAATTTTTAAAATCTATGTGTCAGTTTTTTTTCTATGTTACACACTAGCCATGAACTTTTTGAAGACCCCCACAACAGCCAGTACAAATAACCCCTAGCAGCCTCAAATAGCCCCTTGGGCTGTCTTTTGGTTCCTTACCTGTGTCCCCCATGCCAACATTGCTGTGACTACGGAAGTTAGTGCCTGGATTTGGGGCTGTGTGTGGCTGGAATCCTGAGCACAGGCTTGTGTCCCTTTGAGTTCGTGGCTTCTGCTGCTCAGTACTGCATTTTGAGTCTCCTGTGTTACCATTGTGTGTGGCTTGTACGTTCAGTTTCCATGCTCAATGGATGCATTCACCACTTTGAGTTACTCCTTTCCACTGTGGGTATACATGTGTGTTGGAGAACAGCCGGGACCCACTCCAGATAGTGCTGCTGAGAGCCTGGTTTTGGTTAGCCTCTACACATGTCTGTTCCGGGAACACACATGCTGATTTTTAGGTATGTTTCTTATCCCTCAAAATTTTATTCATTCACTCACTCATTCATTTTTGTTACGTAGGGGGAGAGAGAGAGAGAGAATAACACATCTCCTATCAACTAATTATTCCTCTGAAGCGCATAAAGGCTGGGGCTGGGCAAGGTCAAAGCCAGGTAATGTGAACTCTGTGGGCTCTGTGTGGATGACAGGAGCCCAGTTATGTGAGCCATCACTGCTGTTTCTCCCCCTCCCCCTGCCAGGGTCTGCATCAGTCAGGAGCGAGAGCCTGGTAGTGAGTGTAGGTGTTCGGATGTGAGTTAGGGGTAGTTGATGTTTTAACTGCTGGTCTGAGTACTCACCCCTATGTGGTATGTTTCTGTTCAGCTTTAACACATGATACCAAGTAACGTTCACATTTCCAGCTTTGTCTTAGTATTTTCCATATTCATCATAACACTTCCACAAGATGCTAGGAACTCTCCTAGATATTTGATGTTGTTGAATCTCTGCTTCTGTTATGGTTACACTATCGTTTGAGTATCAATTCCTAGACATCTCTGTGTCATTGTCTTCATTTTTTAGGTGAGTGTTGTTTTGTCATTCAGGATGAACCTTCTCTTTCCTCAGAACAGCCGTAAGTTTCTTAAACCCCCTGTGATGGAAGAATAGGTGACAATGTTTTTTTCCCCTAGTAACTATATATTTACATGTTAAGAATTTCACACTTTGCTATTCCAGGGAACAGAATGCTGGAGTAGTATGCTTAAACACAGCGACTGCTCTTGTAACACAACCACCATTTCCTCAGTCAGTGTTGCCCTGTTGAGAAGTGGAAATACATCAGGAACTGCTGGAAGACCAACAAAGCCTGCGGCAAGAAAATTCCATTCACACGTCGCTTGCTCAGACCCAGAGCCAAACTTCACTGCAGCTCTGGCCAGACCCCAGTGCGGAGCCTCAGATGAGCCATGGAAAGCTCCTGTGTGGGAGGCCTTCCCTTGGATGCTCGTCCATGTGGCAGTAACTGACAGAGTAGGGGCACTTACTCTATGTCTCATACATTCTTTATATCACCATGGTGTTCTTTGAGTTCTTTTTTCCCCTAATAGATTTATTTTGTTTTTGATTATGTTTACGTAGTTGAGAAGGATGCTCGTCCATGTGGACCACTGATTAGGATGGGAAGGGTGTAGGAATGGGGCAAAGTGGACGAGACAAGTGCTTCCTATCCTCCTTTGTATTCTTCCTGTATCTGGGGGAGAGAGGGCCGCTCCCAGCAGCCTAACCACACCAGTACCTGAGAATGTTCCTTGAGCTCTTACAGCTTCTTTCTAGGGGTAAGAGTTGTGGCATGCAGACAGCAAGCTGCCATCTGGGGCCTGCATCTTGTATCAGAGTGTGTGGGAAATGGTTCTGTTGCCTCCACTTCCATTGTACCCACGAGGCAGCAGGTGATGGCCCAAATGCTTCTGTCCTTGCTCTCCATGTGGAAGACTCAGATGGAATTCTGGACTCCTGGCTTTTTTCTGGTCCAGCCCTGTCTGCCATAGCTATTTAGGAAGTGAATTTGAGGATAGAAAATTGAACTGTCTTGCTGTTTCTTTTCCTGTTCTGTGACTCTGTTTTTAAAATAAGTTAGCAAATCTTTGAAAACAAACAGGGGCTGGTGTTGTGGTATAGTGGGTTAAGCCTGTGATTGTGGTGCTGTCATCCTGTACTGGATTCTCACCTTCAGTCCCAACTGCTCCACTTCCTAGCCAGTTCCCTGCTAATGTACCTATGAAAGCAGCAGAAGATGACTCAAGCACTTGGGCACTTGTGCCCATGTGAGAGACCTGGATGAAGCTTCTGGGTCCCTGATTTGGCCTGGCCCAGATTTGGTTGGTGCAGTCATTTGGGGAATGAGCAGAAGATTGAAGATCTGTCTCAGTCTCCTCGCATGTCACCTTTCTTTTTGACATTTTGCCTTTCAAGTAAGTGACCAAATGAATCTTAAAATATGGAGGCAGACAAGCAGTCTTTTTTTTTAAGATTTATTTATTTTTATTGCAAAGTCAGATATATAGAGAGGAGGAGAGACAGAAAGATCTTCTGTCCGATGGTCCACTCCCCAAGTGACTGCAACAGCTGGAGCTGTGCCAATCCAAAGCCAGGAGCCAGGAGCTTCTTCCAGATATCCCACATGGGTGCAGGGTTCCAAGGCTTTGGGCCGTCCTAGACTGCTTTCTCAGGCCACAGGCAGGGAGCTGGATGGAAAGCGGGGCTGCCGGGATTAGAACCAGTGCCCATATGGAGTCCCAGCACATTCAAGGCGAGGACGTTGTCCGCCAAGCCACTGCACCGGGCCCAGTCATTTCTTTTGGTGGCAGGTGTTTCATCAAGCCATTAAGAGCCTGACTTAAATGCCAGCATCTCACATTGGAATATCTGAACGTCATTCCTGACTTTGGACCAATTCCAGCCTCCTCCTGTTATTGTAGTTGCTAGGAGTCCATGGTGATGCCTCAGGTGTTCAGGTTCCTCTCACCCACATAGGAGACTTGCATTGACTTCTGGGATCCCAGCTTTGGGATGGCCCAATTCTGGCCCTTAAGTGTTGTCTCTCTTTTTCTCCATCTCTCCCATTCTCCCTCCCTACTTGTTGATTAAACCAAAACAAACAACCACCGAGGGAAAAATCAAAACCATTCTTGCTCCAGAAGTATACTGTTTGAACACTCTCGTCTCTGACTGCCTTGGAATGCTGTGTTTTCTTTTCCACATCCTAAGGAAGGCCACCAGTTGTCCTAAACCCAGTGCTGACGCATGCTGGTTTTAAATATTCAAGGGCTCTAGCTGTTGATACAGTCTAACCAGTCTGCAGTTTCCTGACTTTTGTTTTTGGTCCAGTTGCAGTGAGTCATTTCTCAAGTTTCTGTTACTGATTCATAACAATTTTTGAAAAAAAAAAAACTCAAAAGGCAGAGAGGTGGAGAAAGAGTGCGTCCTCACCTATCTGCTGTTTCCTCCCGAAATGTTCCCAAATGCTGGCCTGGACTGGCCTGATGCCAGGGGCAGGAACTAGGTTTGGATCTTGCACATAGCAAGGACCCAACTAGTTGGTACATCACTTGCTCACTCCGGGTGCACATTAGCAGGAAGCTGGAGGGGAAGAGGAGCCAGGCCATAAGCATGCTCATGAGGGAAGCAAGTGTTCATAAATGGCAGCTTAATCCCTGCACCAGATGCCTGTCCCTGTAGTATTTTTTGATACGGAAAATATTTTAGAGCACAGAGGAGGGGATGGAGGTATAAGTTGAGTGAAGAGGGCCAGAGGCTATTCCTGGCTTGAGGGCCGGTGCAGAGTTGGAGGCTCAGGCCCTGGGGCATGCCTTCCCTGGATGCTCTCTGACAACCACTGGGAGGTCATCCTTTAGGACTGCGGCCTGGAAGCTGGCTGTGCTGCCCCTGCCATGCTCCTGGGCACTTACATAGGGTGCATGTGTTTCTGGTTGGTGACACAAAGTGCCTGCTTGTTTGACTTCTTGAAGTTAGCATGAATGTGTTTTCTTAAAGAGTAGGTTTTGGGCTGGACTCAAAGCTCTGCACTAAGCCTTAAGAATTATTTTTTGTAATATCCTAAAAAAAATCCCTCTCAATGACTGCCATATTTTATCCAAGACTTAAAAAAAACCCTATCCTTTTAGGCAGAATAACTTCTGCAGGTGGAATTGTAGCGTGGGTACAGGTCCAAAGTCCATGTCTTTGTCTAATTTTTTTTCATTCTAGTAGAGCTATGAAACAAGTACTATGGTCTTAATTTGTGTAACTACTATGTCAGGTGTGATAAATGTTAATGTAATAGTATTGATTCATTTATTCTGCCCATTCATTGTGGGCTGCCTAAAGTGATAAACAACCATTAACTTTATTTTACTTGCAGAGATAGTTTATTGTAAGCAAAACAAAAGGTTGGCTTTTAACTGTGCACACCTGCATATGCTATCAGGGAAAATATTTATAGTTCAATTCATCAAGTGACTTGGTTTTATAACTCAACAAATGTGATAGAACAGCGTGGTATGGTGGCAGTGCACTAATATGCTCACCGAGGTACATGGGCAAGGGGCTTCTGGACTTAGAGCAGAGAAAAATGGCATCAAATCACCCTATCAAGGATGAAGATGAAGAGAAGGAACCTACCCAGACTATTTGCCCTGTTATTGTGTTTAGTTATCCAGTTGCCTGGAAAGGAGGCAGGATTTTGTTTTAACAAGACAGAAACACTTTGGTAATTGTATATAAGTGGACATTTTGCAAATCAAATCATAATCGAAGAACTGAAAGAGGGAAAGTGAATCCATTAGGCCTCAGATGTGAAATCCACAGGCTTCTGCCCCCAAAGGGAGGATCTTCTCAGCACGTGGGATTTGTTAAGGTCCAACTTTCTTTGACCATTGTACACAGCTTTATCTTATGGAGTGCTTTATGTACCTTAGTTGTTACAATTGATTTCAAAGATGAATACGTTGTAGAAGCCAATGATCATGTTTAATAAAAAATTCTTAATTCTTCACTTATTCAACAGACTTCCACTGAGCACTTAGTATTATGTTGTGGGTATACAGAATCTCAAACCATGTTAGCTCCTGGTTCCTGGCTTCAAACCAGTCCAGCTCCAGCTCTTGCAGCCATTTGGGGGAGAGAACTGGTGGAAAGATGATGTCTCTCACTGTCTCTTCCTTGCTCTGTGTAACTCTGCCTTTCCAATAAATAAGTAAGTCTAAAAAACTAAACCAAACCAGGCCTGGTATGGTGGCCTAGCAGTTAAAGTCCTTGCCTTTCACACGCCGGAATCCCATATGGGCGCCGGTTCTGATCCTAGCTGCTCCGCTTTCCATCCAGCTCCCTGCTTTCCATCCAGCTCCCTGCTTGTGGCCTGGGAAAGCAGTCAAGGACGACCCAAAGCCTTGGAACCCTGCACCTGTGTGGGAGACCTGGAAGAAGCTCCTGGCTCCTGGCTTCAGATCAGCACAGCTCTGGCCGTTGCGGTCACTTGGGGAGTGAATCATTGGACAGAAGATCTTTCTGTCTCTCCTCCCCTCTATATATCTGACTTTGCAATAAAAATAAATAAATCTTAAAAAAAAAAAAAAAACTAAACCAAACCAAAAGCAAAGAGATTGAGAGCAGATATAGGAGTACTGTAGTCAGCTAGTCCTGCTTCAAGGCAAGGCCCCTGGCGGGGGTGGGGCTGATAGCATCTTACAGAAGAGAAAACTCCTAGGCTTGGCTGGTGGGATGTAGACTGGGTGTGCTTCCACGCTACACCACTTGGATCCCAGCTTGCCTCAGAGCCAAGATGAGAGTGGAGTGGTTATTTTGCGAAAGAAATTTCATCTGTTTGTTTACTTAGATAGAGGGGCAGACTTGGTGATGGGGAAACGAGGAGAGCAAGTAGGTTGTAATTGGTTGGACAGTTTGAGGTGCAAGTGAGTTTATTCCGCAGAAGTGATAAGTGAAGGTCACCGTCAGGTCAGGTGCACTGGAGCGCCCATGGTCTGGGCAGCGAGCACAGGTGGTAAAAGAATGTGGCCGAAGCGGCCTAGAAAGCCAGAGTAGATGAGACGATCCAGGACCCAGCGTGACTGCTTGGGGACCACCCACGTTCAGGCAGTGAGCAGCAGGGCAAGAGGTGCCTCCAAAGGGTGTAAATGTGGGGAGACACCCAGGAGAGGGATGCTGGGGGAGCTGGTGCCGGGGACTTCCAAGCAGGGGTGCTCTGTGGGGCCTAACTCTGCCAAGGACACACTTCCCGGCAATCCTCACTCTTGACCATGAAGAGCACAGAAGAGAGGGAGAGTACTCAGGAGGGGCAGTGAAGGAGGCAGGGGCTTCTAAGTAGTTTTTAGTTTAAATTCCATTTTCTTTTTCAGTAAGAGAAGCACTGTTAGCTCATTTATTTGAGGTATTTCAGTTTTTTTGTAAGCACCTGATGTCATAAATATCCCGTTCAATACTGTTTTTGCTACATGTCATGGGTTTTGATTTTTTTTTTTATTTTCTTATCTTCAAAAAAGTTTTTTCTTAATTTCTTCACTGACTCATAGATCATACAGAAGCATTGTTTTCTTTAAGAAGGTTTTTGGTTTTCTTTTCATTTCTTCAGCAACACATTGGTCATTTAGTAGTATGTTAGGTAACTTCATGTTGTTATACATTTTCTGGTTTTCTTCCTGTTGATTTTGTTTTATGACTTCATTTAAGGGGATATATAGTAACTGTGTAATACAGACTATCATATCCAGATGTGAAGATATAATGCATCTCTACTTCCAAATCAAAGATGTGTTCCCAGGGATACTGGTTTGTTTTTTTTTAAATCTTTTTTTTAAAATTTTTTTTTTATAATCTTTTTTAGTTGATTAGGGAACAAAGGGCCAAGGGCTACAGGGTGAAAGTGGGTAATACCATTGTTTCCACACCAATATAATTTTTCCCTGTATCTGGGGTCAGGGAAAAAAACAAAGGGAAAAGCCCCACCCAACCTCCCACCCATCCCAGATCCCCAACGGGAGGCGCGCTCTGAGGGTCCTGCTCATACAGTTTTGATAGTTCATTAGTTCTAGATTGCTGCCAACCTCTCAGTTCCAATCGCAATGAAGCCTATTCAGAATCCACTGGCTGACAGTCTCTTCATGGTCCCAGGGATCCTGTTAAACATATCTTGACGTTAGGCTGCAGGACTCTTTGCCATTGTCCATGCCTGTAATGTCAGGATACACTTAAATAGCAGAATGATGGACTTTTGATTGTTTATGAAGGATTATACTATTGTAATAATACAGGGGAAGTCAATGGGTGGGCTTGGGAAGGGAGGAGGGGAAGTCCCAGAGCTTATGGAGCTGTATCATAAAATAATAAGTCTAAAACATTTTTTAAAATAAAATTTAAAAAGACTCAGTGCTTTAGTTCGAAAACTAGGAGAGGCAGGTTAGTAACATAAAATTCCTGGCAGGGTTTGGGGGACCCGTTTGGGAGCCCATGGCCACTGCAGGACCAACTGTTTAGTGAAGTCTCTGTGATCCCCACTTACCATTTCTCAGCTCCAGCTGGGGACCACTGCCCCTTCCCCATTGGCCAGGGCTCTGCATCCATCCTGTTACAACGTCTACCCGCCTCTGCCTGGAACTAGAATTACTTGCTGATGAGGTCCTGGTGTATACTCAGCTCCCCAACAGTCCTGTGTTCTTGGTGCCCACCAGTGATGTGGCCCAGCTTTGGCCCAAAGGGGTCCATGGAGAGCCGAGAGCAGGAGACTTGAGCAAGTGCAGCAGGCCCAGATGACACCCACTCTCCTAAGAATTCTTCCTCATTCTGGGAAAACACACCCCTTCCTACTTAAGCCATTCAAACAGATGTTTGTTTATTTGCCTCATCTTTTATCTGTCCTTCATGTCTTCCTCATTCCGTTCTCCTTTTCTCCATTGCTGTCCTCCTTCCTCTCTCCCTCTCCCCTTCCATCCGAATCCCCACCCTCTCCCTTCTCCCTGCCTTCCCTTCCTCCTCCTTCCTTCATTTGCTTTCTAGTTTCTTATTTTGCTTTCTTCTTGGCCTGATTGATATTTCTGTGCTCAGTTTTGTCAAAAAGCACCTGGATACTCGTAAAGCTTGTACACAATGCTTTCATTTCACCTCTGCAGAACACAGCTGGCATTCTTTTGATTAGTGACAGGTGCAAGGTGAAATATTCTGTATCTTACCTTGACCTGTATGGGAAGTAGAACTGGAAGAAGGGAAAGAAAAGTATCTCTGTCTCCCACTCCACCCCCACCCCCAGCACGTGCGCGCGCGCACACGCACACACACACACTTATCCAGTATAAATTATCTCAAGCCCATTATGTGCCAATGTGGGAAATATGTGCCACTGACTCTGAAGGTACCTTGGTGAGTGTGAACTCTTTCTTCACCCCAGAGAGGGGCTGCTTTTCTTGGGCTTCCATGAACCTTTGATTAGAGATTTCTGGATAGACGCTGGATATTGTCTGTGGACAGTTCCTGATCCTGAGTGGATCTCTGCGTTTGTAATCTGGTCAAAAGGCAGCCTGTGAGGCTCTCCCAGCAGACCTGAAGGCTCTGGACAAATCACCTAACACAAAGGCGGTGTCCTGTGAACCCTGTAGGGTTCCCTCCTCCCCAGTGCCACAGTTCCACTTCAACGCTCTTCTTCCCCCTTAATATTCCTTCAAAGAAAGTAAATCAACCAGCTGATTATCCTCTGCGGGAGAGGAGTCCCTTACCCCATATTTATTTAAGGATCTGACTTTGAGTGCCAACTGGAAGATGTCCCAGACTCATGTCTGTGGGCTCTATCAGTGGTCCTGAGGAAGGATGACAATGTTTGTTTATCCCTGGTCACATTGGATTTCTTCAAGGGATATTTGTATCTGTGATTCACAGTGTGAGAGACTGCCAAACAGAGAGGAGTTGGGTTTTTCTGGTCTAGCGAGTGTTTGAGTTGGCCAACAGTGCAGCCTCCCTATCCACCCTCTTTCTGATTACAGCCAATGATTGCATAACATTCTCAGATCAGATTTTTTTCTTTCTATTTCTTAAAGCTGGTTGTGCCACGTGGCTGTGGAGGAATCATCCAGGAGTGCTAAACCCTAAGGGAATTTAAGAGGGAAACTATTCCACTTGCATTGCCCCCAGCTATATTTAAGCCGTCTAAAAAGGGTATGGGGAATTGCTTCTACTTTTAGAAATTAGAAGAACATGTTCCTTTCCCCCTTAATCTCTAATTCAAATAGAAGCTTCTGTGAATGGCCAGAGAGATCTTTTAATAAGGAGGACCGTGGCTCATATTTCCATGAATGCAGGGCATGGCAGGGAGGTGCCTCACTAGCTTCATTGCTTGGAAGGGAAGCAGTAGAAAGTACATGGGTTTTCAAAGCTGAGGACCTGGTTTTGCTGGTTTTGGTTTCTGCTGATAAGTGCCTCACGGGTCCTCCTCCTTCAGGTAGTTTGCAGGTTTGATTGATGGATTCGTCTCTGTGGACTTCCTCTGTGGATTTCTTTGAGCTGTACTTAGGGTGTGGACAGAGGATTTGAACATGCCTTGACCACTGTGCCAGGATTCCTTCACTCTGAGATGACTTATGTTCATCACTGGGGTTGCAGAGTCCATGGTGAGGAGTTATTTACTTTGAAACCCAAATGGACGTCATATCCCCATTACGAATTCTCTGACAGAGAATTTCTGTCTGGAGCCTACACTTAGACCAGCCTCCTTCTGTAGGATGTAGTAGATGTAGTAGCCCTGTGAAAGTCTGTGTTTTACATGCTCATGTCTATGACTTTCCAAAAGTGTATGTTGGAAACTTAATCCTCAATCTACTGAAGGGGGAGTGGAGAACCCAGTAGGAGGGTTCAACTCAGGAAGGGTCCATGCTTTTGAATGGACCCAATCATTAAAGTTTTGGTTGAGGCTGTGTGTTTGATCTCTTGCTCTCTCCTGCTCAAGTTGTCCCATCGGTATCTTCCATTACGTTATGACACATCAAGGGGTCCTTGCCAGGTACGGCCCCCTGGTCTTAGACTTGCTAGTGTCCCGAATCATGAGCCAAGCAACTTGCATTGTTTATAAACTACCCAGTCTGTGATATTTTGCTGTTGTAGCTCAAAATGCATTAAGACACATGGAATACTCAGCCTTCATTCCACCCCCCTTCTGGCCCAGGATTAAACCCTGAGCCCTCTTTGGCCATACAACAGAAGTTCTGGGTTTACCTCTTTGTCCGTAAGAGCTGCCCAAGAATGAACACCTGCCTGTAGCTCTGCTGCCTCTTTCTCCTTGGACTTTGGGCGTAGCCTGCTTGTCTCTCTGAGCTCACTCAAGCTTGTAAGATGAAGTTTATTATACTTCATCCAACATTTTTGAATATCCCATATATGGTAAAGTGTCCAGGTTGTCAGGTTGGCTAGGTTTGTTAAATGGAATGAAAGCAAGTTAAAGTTGGAAGATTGGGCTGAAGGCACAAACTGCTGATTGTTTCCTGGGTTTGCGTGAGTGCTTCCAACTCCCTGAACTTCAATTTTCCTTTTCTTTTTAAAATTTTAATTTATTTGCATGCATTTGAAAATCTGACAAATAGAGGCAGAGAGAGATCTTCTATCCACTGGTTTACTGCCCCAAAAGACCACAGTTCTCGTGCTAAACCAAGCCAAAGCCAGGCACTAGGAACTAGGCCTGGGCCTCCAACACGTGTGACAAGGATCAGATGATGTTAGACCTCAAGGACACTTCCTATAGTGAATGTTCTCTATGAAAGCAAGTTCACAGTGCACAAATAGCCTCTAATTCTTGTAGCTGGTGGGCTGCCCAGGTCCTCTTGCTGGTCTTTCTCTCTCCCAGCTTATTTGAGAATAGATTGCTAAGGATCATGGCTGCCCCTTCACTGGAAAACTGCATATGATTTCCTATCTTAGACTATTTCTAGGGACCTTAACCTATGACATCTTCACAACGCTTTTCTTTGCCACATTCCCCAACTAATCATAGATCAGATGGGCATCATTTACTTTAAAACTTTAAATAGAATTCAGTAAATCAGTAAACTGAGACTAAATCACTGTGTAGTATTTTTGAAGTTATCTAATTTTTTTGTTTCTTAACTTTTTAAGGGAAATTGTTTATTCATTTGCAGAGAGATACAGAGGGAGGGAGGGAGAGATCTTCCATGTGCTGGTTCATTCCCCAGGCGACTACAGTAGTCAGCTCTGGGCCAGACTGAAGCCAGGAGCTTTGTCTCAGTTTTGTATGTAGGTGACAGGGGCCCAGACACTCGGGCCATTTTTCACTGCTTCCCCCAGGCTGTTTAGCAGGAAGCTGAATCGAAAGTGGAGATTCCAACATTGCAGAAAGTGACTTAACTCACTGTGCCGCAACACTGGCCACCTGCTTGTTCATTTTTCCCTTTCAGCATACAGCGCTTGATTTGAGCTTCAATGATCCAGGGCTTACGTGTTGTGGTCATCAAAGTGTGCATAAAAACGCTGAGCAGGATCAGCGCAGTTCGACACCAAGGACTAGGGGTTATAGGGACCGGTTCCAGACATTGATTCTGTCTCTGTTTCATGTAATTTATGGAGAAGTTTATTACACTTCCTCGGCTTTTAACTACAGCCAGATTGAGTGCTGAGGGCCGGGATGAAAGCAGAATGCTTACTAAGTCATCCCAGGTTTTGTGTTTGGAAGGCACACGCGGAGATTCAAAGAGACTTAGCCAAAGAAGCAGGAGCAGATTTGAACAGAAATGCTAGAAGGACTCTAAGAGTTCTGAGCAGAGTGGCAGAGCCTAAGGGAGTTGGTTTCGGGCCTTGCCAGGACAGGTTTTGACTCAACAACTCCGAGCTAAATATGCCGCATCCACTACCGGGTAGTCCTTGTGTTAGGCTGAAGCACGCTGGTTACGTTGCTGGCCGCGGGGCTGTCAGTGTGTTGTTGATGGTGATGGTGGTAAGAGCGTTTTCATAATCATCATCATTTTCATCACCATTGCAAACTGTGTACTCCTGGTGAGTGGTGCTGTGTAGCGGGGTATTGTGGAAACTGTGGACTTGTCTTACAGTAGGATTTCATGTCAGAGAAGCGTGGTATTTTGCAGAATCCCAGGCAATAATATTTCTCTCTGCCATGGTGTCTCCTGTTGATTATTTTCTGCTTCCCTTCCTGGAAAGGGAGGAAAGCAAGTTTGGGCGCGGTACCAGGCTGAGTACAGGATCTTCGTGCCTGTGGCTGGAACATGACTGGTGTTCTGGAGCTCTGCTCCCCGTCGCTGCCTGGGCCTGAGTCCAGACCCCGTGGCTGGGCATCCCCTTTAATAAGCATGGATGGGCAGTCCCCTGAAGTGCTACTGCTTTGGTCTACCTCCACTATTGATGCTGTGGTAGAAGCCACGGTAGTTTCTCCTGCAGGATTACTAAGGTTTCTGGCCAAATGTTCTGTGCTCTGGAGCCAGAGTGAGTTTTTCAAAATCTGATTCAGATGAAGCCTCCCAGCCTGTGCCCCTCCCCCACCTTCATCCCAAACCTTGGCGTCATGGCTTCCTGCGATCCTCAGATGGCCTTCAGTTTGGCTGAAGAGGCCCTCCTCACCTCTCCTGCTTGTCGGCCACCTCTTGCTTTGGTGTCCCAACTCTGGTCACACTCTATCCTGTTCTGTCCTATCACAGATCGTTTGCACATCTGCTGTGCAATGTGGGAAGATCCATTGCATTATATATCACTTATCCTTCAAGCCCCTTGTCACATCAGCAGGGGTCAGAGGAAGTGATGGTGGCCTCAGAGGTTGGGGGATGGAGACTTTGCTTGACGTTCATGAAAATAATCGTGATTGTGCATGTAAACTGCATATAGGATGTGTGCTGTGGCACAGTGGATTAAGCTGCTGCTAGCGTCACCTGTGTCACATGTTAGAGTGCTTCCAATCCAGCTTTCTGCTTGTGTGCCCCCTGGGAGGCAGCAGATGGTGGCCCAAGTGCTCTAGTCGTTGTCACACACCTGGGAGACCCAGGTGGGATTCCTGGCTCCTGACTTCTGCCTTACCCAGCCTTGGCTGTGTTGCCATTTGGAGAGTGAACCAGTGGATAAGCTCACTCCCTCCATTTCTCTCTCTCTGTCTTTCAAATAAATAAAAATAACACGTAAACCTAAAAGAAAAATCTTCCTGCAAGGTGATGCCTTCTAAATGTTCTCTTCCCGCCCCTCCCCCCCACCCTGTAATCTCCGTTGCCCTCTTGCGCTGTGCATGTCTAGAGAGAGAGGGCGCTCACAGACCCTCTTACTTCACCTGTCTCGGCACATGCAGGGTGTGTTTGCAGGGCTCAGAGGATGAACACTCTGTGTAAGCAGGCTGCCCACTGCCATGCCTGACTGTGTTTTCTCTCTGAATGTTGAGGCTTTCTGGAACTGCTTCAGCAGCTCGTTTCTCATGAGTGTCTTGATGAGTGTTAGTGACCTTTGCCTTAAAGGTTCATATGAGAATAATACATGCTGGTGATGTAGGTGATTTCATACTCTTCTGGAATCTGAGTCACATTTGTAAAACAAATATGTAGTAGGGAATATATGAAAATGTAATTACTGTGTGTTTTCAGCTGAGTATTATGTATGCCTGTATGGTTCATAAAATGAAAACTTACGTGGGCCTAATGCGGTAGCCTAGTGACTAAAAGTCCTCACCTTGCATGTGCCTGGATCCCATATGGGCACCGGTTCACGTCCTGGCTGCTCCACTTCCCTTCCAGCTCCCTTGTGTGGCCTGGGAAAGCAGTCGAGGACGGCCCATGGCCTTTGGACCCTGTACCCACATAGGATACCTGGAAGAGGCTCCTGATTCCTGACTTCAGATCAGCTCAGCTCCAGCCATTGTGGCCACTTGGGGAGTGAGTCAGTGGATAGAAAATCTTTCTCTCTATCTCTCCTTCTCTCTGTATATCTGGCTTTCCAATAAAAAGAAATATTCTTTTAAAAAAAATGAAACCCTACTTGCAAATGTTTGTAATTCCAGCATTTAGACATAGTATTTTTCAGTGTGTGTGTGTGTCCATTTTTTGAAATACCACAGGGCAAAATTCTGTATCTGAGATTTAGCATAGACATGTACATAAAATGGGCCATTTTGGATAGCTAGGGGCTTCACATTTTTTGTGCCAGATAATTATGTTTATTTCTTATTTCACTTTTGAAAGATAGTTTTCAGTATCCCAAGGTCATTCTGCAGTTTGGCTGCTTCTATAAATGTCTTCCAGAGATTCAAAAGAAGAAATATTTCACTGTTTTTACACTATGGAGTAATGTTCATAAATCACGTTAATTAGAAAAAGAACAAGGAGTGAATAATCAGCCTACACATTTGGTTCTATCATCAACTGTCCAAAGTCAACTGGAAAAAGCCCAAGATAGTGGAAAATTAGTGGAGTATTTCTTTTTTTATTATTGTTTGCTTTTCCTTGTTTTGCTTTTATTTTAAAAGATGTGTAGAAAAAGTAGGAGAGGAAAATGGAGAAAGATTCTCTCGTAAAAGTTCAGTGTCGGAAAGGGAAAATAACAATGAAGAGGTGAGACTTTCTGAATACACTTTCCCAGAGTAAGTCGTGTTTCTCTTTTTAAAGCTGTTCATGTTTGGAGAGGAAATTGAAAGGTGATGTCATTTTCCAGCAGTATTCAGAATGCAGCTTTCAAGTTTCATTTTTTTAAACTTTTCATGTTCCTTAAAGACGCTTGGCACTTTGAGCATTTTAAATTCGCTGTGTTGTGCTGAAAATCGATGGAAGCCTGAAATGCCTGGGTGATGGAGGAGGCCCCAGCCCGTGTTGATAGAACCACCACACGTTTCCCGTGTTCTCGGCTCTACAACAAAATTTGGTAGAGCCCGTGATGGGAGACTTTGCACATAGATTCCCCCCTTACGTGATCTTAACCACTTCTTCTCTTTTCTCATCATCTTTACCAATGTTCTAGAACTTCTTCAAGAAAAAGGGAAAAAAGGTGGCTTTAAGTTACAGGAATTGGGAAGAGCAATTTCCTAGCTAGCCAAAAAATATATAGTTTGAGAAATCAGAGGAACAAGTTTTCCTCTTGTCTATGTTTACATCATGATTGCTACTTGGTATGAAAACATGGGTACTTTACTGTTTATAACCTGAACCAGGCTTCTTCAAATTGAAATTTGAGGAGAATCATGGGTTTGAGTTTGATTAACCTTTTAATTGCTGTTAATTCTCTCAAGAGATGTTCAGAAAGTTTGTGGAAAATGCATATGTTGAATAGACCATGTATGGATTTTAGAATTTTTGACAACAAAAGAAACTTTTAATTCTGTTTTAAAATTTCATGTCCATCTTTTTATTCCATTTTTTCCCATGAATCTTTTTTCATATTTATATACTCATTTATTGGTAGGCATAGTGATATAGACAGAAAGTGAATTTGCATCCACTTTGACTCCCCAAATAGCCTCAATGAAGCTGGGATCCAGGTCTCCAGTGTGGATAGAGGGGCTTCCAAGTACTTGGTCCACTGTCTTCCCAGGCATATTAATCGGGAGCTGGATCAGATGTGAGCCGGCTGGGACTCGAACCAGCATTCCAATAAGGGATGCCAGCATTGCCAGCTGAGGCTTCAACCACATTTCCTGCAACATTGACCCCTTCTGATACCCAGATGTTAACCTTCAGGCATTTGTTCCAGGGTTACATTGTCTTACAAGTTATAGGCACTCAAGGTTGCTGTTGAAATTAAAAAGGGAAAGGGGAAAATGATTTCTCTTCCCTGTACCTCTCTCTGTTGGTACAGTTGCTAAGATGTAAAGTATTGCATAAAGCAGAGGAGCAGCTGAGAGACCTTCTAGAGGACGGAGCATCACATTGATTGTCAGAGCCCAGCAAAGTTTCCTGGGCCTGGCTAGCCCCTGTATCTGCTGCAGCCTGTAGGTTACACTCAGGCCTTCGGGGATGCGGTGGTCACCTGGAAAGCTGGAGGCATGCTTCTGTTGATGCACCTGCCTGTTGCTGGAGAGATGGTGTTTTCCTCATTGTCCCTACCTCTACAGGCCTTCAAGCCGGACAGCCAGGAATGGAGGGAGAAGCACTGCTGGTTTCCATCCAGTTTTCTGGGTCTTGGCCAGGGGCTCATTTTTACGTGAGCTTTTTTGGGGGGAGGGTTGTGGAGGAGTGGTGGTGGTGGCAATGGAGCCATGGGAACTGGGTGCATATTTGCCTAATGTGGGTACTCAACCTCACTGTTTCCTTCCCTCTTCTCCCTAGCAGATGAGTCAGCAGCAATGCAGGTGCAGAGAAGGAACTGGAGCAGCAAGATGCACAATACTAAGGGGAGGTCAGGGTAACACAGTGCATGGTCATCCCTGTTGAGGGATGTGATGAGGTAGTGTGTCATCAGCTTGTGATGGGCATGGTATGTCTGAAAGAGACCACTGAGCACCTTGGATGGTGGTGGTTGAGGGAGATGATGTCAGGCTGGGAAAGGGAGGTGGAGCTGGGTTTGGTAGGGGTCTTGCCAGGAGAACCAGGGTTAAGACATCTAAGGTCAGGCCCCTTTGTTGTGGAAGTGGCTGCAACTTCCTAGGTTTTCTAGGCAGGCCTGGAGTAAGAGCCCCACAGACAGAACCACTGGTGTCAACCTGCAGAGATGCTAGCTGACTGTGAGGGGCAGGCTCTCCTTGGGATCCTCCTGTTTCCCCTTCACTTTTTTTTTTTTTTTAAGATTTTATTATTATTGGAAAGACGGATATACAGAGAGGAGGAGAGACAGAGAGGAAGATCTTCCATCCGATGTTTCACTCCCCAAGTGAGCCGCAACGGGCCGGTGCGCGCCAATCCGATGCCAGGACCAGGAACTTCTTCCGGGTCTCCCACGCGGGTGCAGGGTCCCAAGGCTTTGGGCCGTCCTCGACTGCTTTCCCAGGCTACAGGCAGGGAGCTGGATGGGAAGTGGAGCTGCCGGGATTAGAACCGGCGCCCATATGGGATCCCGGGGCTTTCAAGGTGAGGACTTTAGCCGCTAGGCCACGCCGCCGGGCCCTCCCCTTCACTTTTACCCTTGGCTTTGGGAGCAGACAGAGCCACAGACACCTTCAGCCTTGTCCTTCAAAGATAAACCTTTTCCTGCCTTTACTCGTCTCAGAAATAAATCTTTTTTTAAATATTTATTTATTTTTATTGGAAAGGCAAATTTATAGTGAACACAGACAGAAAGATCTTCCATCTGCTGGCTCACTCCCTAGATGTCTGCAATGGCCGGAGCTGAGCTGATCCAAATCCAGGATCCAGGAGCTTCTTTCAGGTCTCCCACGCATGTGCAGGGTCCCAAGGCTTTGGGCCATCCTCTACTGCTTTACTAGGCTATAAGCTTGGAGCTGAATTCAAGGTGGAGTGGCGAGAACACGAACCAGTACCCATATGTGATGCTGGAACTTGTGGGTGGAGGATTAGTCAGTTGAACCAACACACCAGCCCTTAGAAGAAAATCTTTAGGGTCCGGCACAATGGCCTAGCAGCTAAAGTCCTCGCCTTGAAAGCCCCGGGATCCCATATGGGTGCCGGTTCTAATCCCGGCAGCTCCACTTCCCATCCAGCTCCCTGCCTGTGGCCTGGGAAAGCAGTCGAGGACAGCCCAATGCATTGGGACCCTGCACCCGCGTGGGAGACCCGGAAGAAGTTCCTGGTCCTGGCATCGGATTGGCGCGCACCGGCCCGTTGCGGCTCACTTGGGGAGTGAAACATCGGAAGGAAGATCTTCCTCTCTGTCTCTCCTCCTCTCTGTATATCCGGCTTTCCAATAACAATAAAATCTTTTAAAAAAAAAAGAAAAAAGAAAAAAAAAGAAAAAAATCTTTAACACTGGATTAGGAATTAATCCTTAACACTGGATAGCCAAGCAGGATCCTAGGCATGAATCCTACTGTGGGAGAGAGGAGTGAGGTTTTTCACTTTGGCTCTGGGAACAGCCCCTCTTTACCTGGATTGGACTGGGTGGGGCTGTGGACCAGTGAGTGGGGCAAGGGTGGTTTCCAGCACTATCCCTGGTGACAAACAGCCTTTGTCCCATGTCCAGGTAGGGTCAGGTGTGGGCAGATGTTTTTGTACATCCTTAGCAGCATCTGGCTTTTGGTTGATCTTAGAGAAGATTGGAATGAGCAGGTTTGTGCCGTCTTCGCCTCGGCTGCCCCTCCCCCACCTATCTGTGCTGCCCTTAGTCCCTAGTGTGATGATGGTAGGAGCGTTCATGAGGTCACGCAGGTGGGGCCCATGGTGGGGTTAGTGCTGGGTGAGAGGAGTGAGTCCCCAGGGCCATTTCTTTCCATCTTGTGCAGGCATAGCAGGAACACACTTGCCAGCCCAGGGGGAGGGTCCTCTATGGGAACTGAATCTTCTAGCTCCTTGATCTTGTACTGCTCAGCCTCCAGAACTATGGGTTGCACATGTCTAGTGTTTAGGCCACGACTACTGCTGTGTTTGGTGATGGCAGCCTTAGCAGACAAAGATACTCACACTTCCTGGCATTGGTGCCAGGGCCATGCCACAGTGGTCCTCTCTCCTACACATCCCTCTGTCCCTTTCCCTGATTAATCCTCCAATTAATCAGTCAAGCATCCAGGAGTACATAGGTTCCCCAGCACAACCTTCCTAAGTCCAATCTTCCAGCAGGATGGTGTGCTGGCCTGGGACCTTACCCCTCCACATATTCATGATCCAAGTTCATTCAAAGTTCCCCAAGACTGGTCCACCAGCACACCAGGCCAGCCTGCTAACCTAAGGCTCTCCCATCCCCTACCCCATCCCACCCAAGACCAAGCACATGGGAAAATCCCCAGGCTTGCTCCACCTGCCTGGATGTGAAGCCCCAGGTACTCACAACGACCCGCCAGCACCATCTCCCAGGTCCCCTGCAAGCCTGCACCCTTGGGCCCCCATGAGCCCACCACCCCCAGGCATGCCCAGGGCAAATGACCAGCCCCAGCTTTTGCTTTCTAAATGTAATTTCCCATTTTCACTTTGGCTAAGGACACAGGAAATGCAAGAGAAAAACCCTCCCACTCTACCAAGAAGAAAAACAGGTAATTTACATAGTCGAATTTCTTGAGCCCATTAGAATGCTGCAGTGGAGTGGCTGATGCTGTGACATAGTGGGTTAAGCCACTGCTTAAGATACCATCATCCCGTACTGGAACACCTGTCTGAGTTCATAGCTACTCCGCTTCAATCCAGCTCCCTGCCAATGTGCCTGGGAAAGCAAAGAAGGACAGCTCAGGTACTTAGGCCCCTGAACCCACATGGGAGATTCAGATGAAGCTCTGCTTTCTGGCTGGTTCTGCACTGGCTGGTGTGGTCATTTGGGGAGTGAACCAGAGGATGGAGAATATCTCCCTAAGGCAGTTGATTGGTCCTTCAAATCAACAAATAAAGACAAAGAATGCTGAAGTTGAAAGGCAACGGAGTAAATTGAACCAAAAAAAGATGTCAGGAGCCTCTGAGGGAGTAAGGACTCATGCCTAGTTTCATCGTGTGTGTGTGTGTGTGTGTGTGTGTGTGTGTGTGTGTGTGTGTGTGTTGGTGGTGGTGGTATATTGGGATCCAACCAGAAGAGCAGGTGAAAGATCAAAACTAGGAAGATGAGCCATTCAGTGAGGTTCATCTGATGGCTTAGAATCCCTGGGATCCCCAAGTCCAAGTGATGTTTGCCCTCACCTGCCATCTCCTTCTGGAATCTTCCATGAGCACTGCTGAGGAACTCTGATCACAAAGCCTGGCCAAGCTGAGCTGCTCTGGGAGTAGCAGCCCATGAGGTCCGAGTGGGCTAGGACTGGGAGCCTACCTGGTGGGACTAGATCATAGTACCTACCAGTGAGAGTTGAAAAAGGGGAGAGTACTGTTAGGCTGGGCTGTGACACTTACCAGCATGTGAGAGAACCAGGTCCGGGGCAGATTCTGTGGGGGATATGTGGACTCACACCTGTGGAACTGCAATTTCCATTGCTTTACTTAAGAGCTGGGGATAGTGACAAGCTGATCTAGGCATGACTATGGAACCCTCTGACACTCATGAGTATTGGGGTTGGGAACAGGCCAGGCTGGTCCAGGCAGCAGCACCCTCAGGTACACCCAAGAATAGGGTGTGGGCTGGGTCAGGCTGCAACATCTATCAGCTCATACAAAGCCCAAGATGGGTATTGGGGACAAACTATGCTGGAAAAGGGCCTAGCACCTGCTGGCACATGTGAGATCTGGGCCTGGGGGTGGACCTGGTAAGAGAACTTGAGAAACTCCCCTGGTGGGCTCTAACTCATGCTAGTGAGCATGTGATCATGCCTGGGTGTTGGTCAGGTGGGGCAAGGTAGCCTGTTGGCAACTGTGTGGGTTGGTTCTGGAGGAGGTGGACCAGGCAGGGCTGGACCAACCTTAGCCCTCTGGCATTTGCAAGAGCCAGTCTGGAGTATGGGTCATGTTCAACTATAATGTCATACCTACTGGTTTACATGAGCCAGGGAAAGGAGCAGACTGGGCAGGGTTAGGCTGCAGCATCCACCAGCGAGAGTTGGGACTGGGAGTGGGCCAGGCCCAGCTGCAGCGTCCAATGGTAAAGGCCAAGACGGGATGAGCTATGCTGAGCTGGGTCAAAGCAATTACTGGCATGTGCAATAACTGTGGCTAAGAACAGGCCTGGTTGGAGAGCTAAGGAGATCGCCTGGCTGGATTGTGGTTCCCATTGGTGAGCTCAAGAGCTGGAATGGGTTGGCAATCTAGGATGGACATGACTGGAGTGTTCTTTGGCATGGGTATGGACTGCGACTTGGGTGTGCCAGATTAGGCTAGACTCCAGTACCCACTGGTGCTCATGAGAGCTAGGATGGATAAAGGACAGCCTGGGATAGGTCTTTGCACCCACTGAACCATGCAAGAGCTAGGTCTAGGGGGTGGACCAGGAATGGCTGGGCTATAGCACCCAAAAGTAAGAGCTGGAATGGGTGTGGAGCAGATGGGCAAGGCCACTCTTCTGTCAGGACAGGAGGTGGGCCAAGAATCCACTGGTGTGCATGAGCTCTGCCGCTGATAGGAGACCTGAAAGAGGAGCTTGGAGACTCCTCTATCAGATCGCATTCCCTGCAAGTGAGCGTAAGAACCAAGGCTGGAAGAAGGCCAGACCACACCAGGTTACAGTACCCACTGGCATATGTGTCGGTCCTGTGTGGGGACAGGCTAGGCTGGCTCAGTTCATAACATCCACTGGCATATGTGAGAACCAGGACAGGGTACAGGACAGACCAAGTGGGGCACAACACCAGCAAGTTCACATTAGGGTCACGACTTGGATGTGACTGGGCTGGACTGGGCTATAGTACCCACCAGCATGAGCTGGGAGCAGGGGCATGGCAGACCTGGCTCAGCCAGGCTGCAGCACCTACTGGCTAATGCTGGGTTGCAGTGGCCATGCCAGTCTGGGCCACAGCACTCACCAGCTCATGTGAGACCCGGGGAGCTGTATGAGCCCGTTAGGAGGTCTGCAGGGATTCTCATCTGCTGGGTCACTGCTTCTGCTGGTGAGCATGAGAATTGGGACTGGGGCAGAGCTGGCTGGCCAGGGCTACAACACCTGTTAGCACTCATGTGAGCTGAGTTAGGGGAGAGCCAGATTAGGCTAAGTAGCAGCATCCACTGGTGCATGCATGAGCCAGAATGAGTGCAGGTGGTTGGGTAAATGCTAGGACTGAGTGACGGCAAGTCCTGTCAAGCAAGACTACAGAATCACCTGGAAAATGCAAGATTTGGGACTGGAAGTGGGCTTAGTAGGGAAAGTGTGGGCACCTCTCTAATAGGCTGCAACTCCTACTGGTGAGCATGAGGGCTGAGGGCAGGCCTGACTAGACAGATGGTGGCACTCGGTGGCAGGAGTGTGGGCTGGATACTGGGATCAGTTGGGTTGAGCTAGGCTTCAGTGCCCATTGATGTCTATGAGAGCTAAATGGGATGTGGGACAGACTGGACCTGTCTGCTGCACTTACTAGCATGCCTAGGAACCAGGGCTGGGGGTAGACCTGGTGGGGATTACTGGGGCTTTCTCTGACTAGGCTGCAGCTCCCGATGGTGCATGTGAGCGCTAAGTGTGGTGGGCAGGATTAGGCTGGCACCAGCATCCACTGGTTAATATAAGAGACAGGGATGGAAATAGAACTGACCCAGCAATTCCAACTATCAATGTGTGTGTGGGCTGATTGGGATAATGGACTGAGCTGGACCCCATACTGGCAAGCACACACGAGTCAGGTCTGGGATCTCTTCAGACTAGATTTCTTTGGGGATCACCTCAACTGAACCACTGGACTCAGAACTCCAACCATGGAGAGAATCGTAGGATCTGTCATCTGACCATGGAGTGCATATGTCACAACTGGGCCTCCTCAGTGGCTTAGATAGAGCAGTAGATAGCATACTCAGATGCACATGGAGCAATGGCAGTCCCTTGGGACCTGCAGAGGACATCTGGTACCATAACAGAGGAGGGAAGACAGGAACAATTAGTCAACTACTCCAGCCAAGCACTGACAGTAAATATATGACTGAATGAAGACTCCAAGGTGGACTGTGTGAACCACTGGACCTTGGAAGGGTTTCCTCACCCTTGGATCAGCAAGATCAACAGCGTGTTAGAACTATAGAAACACTTGAGGATGCTCCACATCAGGGACCCTGGGATGACATTGGGTGGCTGCTCTTCATGGCAGTACTGAGGTGGTTGAGAGGCTGAATGTGGCTTCTCCACTTATTTCCCCCCTTACTCCAGATACAGGAAGTTGAAAAAGAAAATTTAGAAACAATGGTCTCACCCATTTCCCTTAATCCTGGTCCCTTCCTATCCTAATCAGTAATGTAAACATTGTAATAAATAAATAAATAAGTAAAAATCTGGACTGATGCCTTGATGTAGTGAGCTAATCCTCTGCCTGTGGCTCCAGCATCCCATATGGGCAGTGTTTCGAGCCCAGGTTGCTTGACTTATGATTCAGCTCCCTGCTAATGTGCCTGGCTAGGAAAGCAGGGGAGAATGGCCTAAGTGCTTGGGCCCTTCACTCACATGAAATTTGTAAGAAGCTGCTTACTCCAAACTTTGCACCAGCCAAGTTCTGTTGATTCCAGCCATTTGGGGAGCTAATCAGTAGATGAAAAATCTCTTTTTCTCTCTTTAGTTCTGCCTTTCAAGTAAAAGAATAAATAAATCTTTAAAAATTAAGGAATAAAGCAAAATGCAGTGGCTAGGTGTACTGTGGCTTGGCCTCGGAAAATTTCTATTTTGTTTACATTGTATGGACTATTTTAGCTGGATAAAAATTTCCCTTTTTCCCACTTTTACCATGTGTAAGACTGATTGTCGGCAGGTCTCAGGTTTGGAAGCCATTGTAAATTCCATTTGGTTTAGAATTCTCATGGACTGTCCAGTTGGTCCTTCCAGACATTGTCTTGGTCTTTTATTTAACTTTTGTTCAGCTTGGGTGTATATATGTCCATCTTCAGTCCAATAGTTGCTTCTGAAGACAATTGTCGGCTGCACAGAAATCCTCAACACGAGGGTTAACCTAAATTTGACCAGGGAGGACATCTTATAAAAGATCATACCTTAAAGTTTGATTTATTTATCTGAAAGACTGTTGGTTGGGAAGAAATACTCTCTCCTAAAAGGCAGGGAAGACACAGCCATCTGTTTTTCCTCACAGCTGGACTGTGTGGCCACAGCCAATTTTAGGATGCAGTTGAGTTAAATCAGTAACTAAAGAGAAAACCCAGTAGCCAGAAGTAGCTGGAACATTTAAATTCTTGAACTCTGACCATAATATTGGGCATTATGACTGACCATCTTGGCATGGAAAGGTTAGGAAGAGGGCAGATGCAGTAGTAACGTATTTTTAGCCCACTTAGAATTATGGTTGCCTTTGGAAATTTTTGATAAAATGCCAAAGATGAGAGTTAGAATAAAGGCCATAAATATGGTGACAAAAAAGTTCTTTTGATGCTTCATTATATGGTTTGCTGTTGGTTTTAGTGGTTGTCCATATCTGGATTGATATAAATAGTACTTAAATTTGTCTTTTCCTATAAATAATAAGGATTGTATGTAGAGATTTTCATTTCTGTTACTTAAATAGATCACTACAGCACTTGGTACAGAGTTGGCATGCACATAGTTACTGCATGGCTATTATTAGAAAAGTTGCGAGAATAACATCAACCCTGCTGTTTGGCTGTGCCTGAACTCTACTTCCACCTGCAAAGCAACATGAGGTCAAAATAAATAGCAGGCATTTTTGTTAGGTCTTCTGTCTTCTCTGTATGGTCCCAATGCTGCAGTAGGAGGTATTGCTAGAATAAAGCAGTTTTTAAAACCCTTCCAAATTACTACCATCAATATCATACATTTCCAGAGAATTTAACTCCAAGGTTAAACTCCTTTTCAACCAATATGCCCTCATGTGTGTCATTTTGAGTTACAAATAATCAACTAAATTACAAAATATTCCTGAAGCAAAATTGGGAATGTTGTATACTCATCTACAAAAAGTCATAAAAGAATTTTTAACATAGGGAATGTAACATTATTGACCTTTGCGAGTGTTTTTTTTCAAGTTGCACAAAACCATACTAGCATATCAAAGATGGATCAGCTTTCTATTGCCATGGTGATGCTTTGTAATTACAAAAAGTTCATTGGCCAACAAAAGATCCATTTGTTGTTGCTCATGATTTGTGGGTCAGCTGTGTAGTTTTTCTAGGCTGGGGACTTACTCATGTGTTCAACCTGTCCCGAGTTTGTCTAGGTTCAGCTGTAAATGATATTTCTTAGAGTCATAGGTCAAGAGGCAGTTTTAGGACAAAGCTTGAAACCAGCCCACATTATTTCTACCTTGTTCTATTGTCCAAAGCACGTCTTGCATCCAGCGAAATTCCCAAGGTAGATTCGCAGCATCATATAGCAGGCTGTGAATACAAGGTGGATGGGAATGGTGATAAGTGTTATTCAGGTTACTCTTGGTACTTCGCATAGTCCCTAAAGCTTCGTGATATAAAACTCTCATAATTTGGTTAAGATTCTGTGGTTCAGGCAGTTAGGAAGTTCTCATTTGGGAGATTGTTGGACTGTCTCTGCAGTCATTCGAATGTTTAATAGGGCATCCCAAATGGCTGGGAGCTGGTGCCTAAGCATGACTCCTCTGTATGTCACAGGTCAGAGTTCCTACGTGGCAGATGATGTCCCTACGAGTGAGTGTCCCAGGTAAACCAAGACTTTGCCTGGGTAGCCATGGAAACCGCAAATCTTGTTTTTCTTTGTTACTGCTGGGTAACAAACAAGCCACCAGTGCCGGCTTCCATTCAAGTGAAACTGAAATAGGCCCCACATCTTGGTGCAACAAGTGTTACAGCATTTGCAGATGTAGTTTAAAGCCTCCACCAGTCAACCAGTTAGTCATGTGTAAAAGTTCATCAGTCCTTTAACATGAGAGAATTTATTAAATTTCCTCTCAACACAGAATGTCATCTCAATGCATTATCTGCATTTAGCACTCATTGTTTGTATTAAATGTTTCCATTTGCATAGGCAGATTGCTTTTGCTTATGTAGTCCTGTGCATTTTTAAAAAGGATTTATTTGTTTATATTGGAAAGTCAGATATACAAAGAGGAAGCTCTTCCATCCACTGACTCACTCCCCAAGTGGCCGCAATGGCTGGAGCTTGAGCCAATCTAAAGCTGGAGCCAGTAGCCAGAAGCTTCTTCTAGGTCTCCCATCCAAGTGAAGGGTCCCAAGGCTTTGGGCCATCCCCCACTGCTTTCCCAGGCCACAATCAGGGAGCTGGATGGGAAGTGGAGCAGCAAGGTTTAGAACCAGTGCCCATATATGATCCTGGAGTGTGCAAGGCAAGGACTTTAGCCACTAAGCTATCACACCGAGACCTGTTCTATTTTTTTTTTAAGATTTATTTATTTTTATTACAAAGTCAGATATACAGAGAGGAGGAGAGACAGAGAGGAAGATCTTCCGTCTGAAGATTCACTCCCCAAGTGAACGCAATGGCTGGTGCTATGCCGATCCGGAGCTGAGAACCAGGAACCTCTTCCAGGTCTCCCACACGGGTGCAGAGTCCTAAAGCTTTGGGCAGTCCTCGACTGCCTTCCCAGGCCACAAGCAGGGAGCTGGATGGGAAGTGGAGCTGCCAGGATCCCAGCGCCCATATGGGATCCCGGGGCGTTCAAGGCAAGGACTTTAGCCGTTAGGCCACTGTGTCGGGCCCTGTTAGTCTATTTTTAACTAACGTGAGAAATGATTAGGGTAGCTATTTCATTCTTGATTCTCAGTGATCTTTAAGATAACACATGCATGTTCTGTAGGTTCACTATATGTAATGTCTATATTTGCATTTTAGATTTTTTTCAGATTGCTCTGTATCTACATTTCCAGGAAAAATACAATGCTTCTGATTTACTAGTGAGCACCTAAGAGTTCATCAAGGTAAAAAAATAAATCATAATTTGCTTAGCACCTTCTTTGTTTAGGTATCTCTGTCAGAGTTGCACTAGCTTGCTATTGCCATGTATTGATTAGCTGCTGATATAATAAAGATAAAACCCCACATTAACATCTTAAGCCAATAAGTATATATTTTCTCCTGCAGTTTCTGTGGCTCAGCCATCTAGGAGTGGCTTAGCCTTGCATCAGGACTCTCCCAGGTTGTATTCAGGTGGCTGCCTGGGCTGCAGCCTCAGCTGAGGGCTTCAGTGGGGCTGTAGGAATCACCTGCGTTTTGCTCACGTGGCAGCTGGCAGGAAGTTCAATACCTGGCCACATGGATCTCTCCATGGACTTCTGACCATGTGACAGCTGACTTGCCCAGAGTGAAGGATGGGAGAATCACAGCATGAGAGTGAGAAGGCTGTGGGCTCAGAGGGAAGCCCTGGCTTTTCCTACTGTGATCTTGATAGTGACTCGCTTTCACTTCAGCCGTGGTCTCTTGGTCGCTGAGACCAACCTTACTGCAGTGAGGGAGAGGCCTACAAATAGGTGTGGGTGTCACAGAGGGGGCTGGGGCGCATTCATTGGGTCATCTCGGAGCCTGGCTACTACTCATTACTCTGCTCATTTTTGCACAAATTGCTCTTTTCTGGTGAAAGGTAGGGACGCTTGACCTTTCAGCACATCTCACCAGATTAGAGAGATCAACTATTTAATTCTCTTTTATTTCATCTCATTTTACATACACACACAATTTATGTTTGAAGATATTCTTATATGTTATGTCATGTTATTACATGGTTATTTACATGTTTTTAAGTGTACCTAAACTTCAGCACATGCAATACATTTTACAAGCCATGTCATTGCTGGGGAGCTTCCTGTCAGTGACCTCTGTTGGCCATGGTTTGGAGAAGAAGAAAGAAGAAAGAGAGGGAAACTGTTGAATCCCATCATCAACCAGAGGGTGTGAGTGTGTGTGTGAGTGTGTGTGTGTGTATGCGTGCTCACTTTAGTTTCACATAGTGCCTGACTTCCATAAGTTAGAGCATGGTGTGCTAAGCTGTGGGGCTTCAAAAAGTCAATAGAAAATGAAATGTAACAATGATGCCCATGTCCACAGATGTTTTTTATGCTCCCTGTATAAGTTACTGCTCCTCCTAGCTGCTCTAATGAAAGACATTTTAATTAGCCAGAAATGTGACCATCGCAGGGCAGATGCTGGCCTTCCCATTTGTACGACAGTCCTGCTGTGCCACCCTAACCATTTCTGAGGTAATGTGAAGCGAGCCTGAACTAAGGCAGGGTCCTGAAAGGGCCATTCTCTGTTGGGCGCTTTTACAACCTTTATTACAACGTGTGAACTAATTTAATGTGTAAGAAATGAGTACACACACGCTCATGAGTTCACACCCTCCCTTGCCATTTGTGGAGATAAAATATACCTGATTCATTTTCATGTCTGTAAAAATCTTTGTAGCCTTTGCTGAAATCCATCTGGATTCATTTACATGATGCACTTTCCATCATCTCAAAATTTAATAAATTTTATAGCACCTTCCATGTTGTGGGCACTCAATAAATTGCTATCACCAAGGTAAATGATGGGGTAATAAGGACAGGACTCCGGCCATTTATACCAATGACAAGGCTTGCATTTATACCCAAGTCGTGGCCACTGAGGCCAAGGGGAGCCACCTGTACTAGGAGTGTGTGGGGCAGGGCTGCCTTTTATGGTCAGCCTTAAGGATTATGATGCAAAATAACCCAACTGTGCATGGGTGGTCCTCTCTCTGCCCATTTCTGCTTTTAGAGACTTAGAAGAGCTGCCAAAGTACCTATAGTAGGTGTTTGATTTAAAAGGAAACACTCAAGCTTTGCCTTCTTGTAGGGGCATGTGAACAGGCCAAGGCTGCAGCTGTGTGGAAGGATAAAGAAAAACTCTGAGCGTTTAACAGCACTTGGAAAGCAAAAAAGAAATCATGTTGAGCAAGAAGTTCTTACAAATTTATGATAATTGGTGTCCCAACCCCACATGTGATACCAGGTTATGGCTCCATGAGTTCTTAGTGCCACAGGTCATCCGGTCAGTTCCTGCTGCACCAAGGCCCCGCGGTGTGCTGCAGTAGTTTGGAGACCACAGAGAAGCAAGGTGATTGTTGATGACAGAGTTCTAGAATGGTCTCTGGTTTTGCAGGGTGCAGAGCACAGCAGGATCCGAGCGTCTATGTGTTCTCTTGCACATGCCTTTTCAGGCATGGTGGGGGCTTCACCTCTTGGAGGGGGTCAAGGTCAGCCTTTGTCGGTTCTGCTTCTGAGCTGGAAACTCACTGCTTGTGCAAAAAATAACCCAAGCCAAGTGTGTTCATCAGTTTTCCATTACTGTAATGAAATACCTGAGGCTGGAGAACTTACAAGGAGAAAAATTGCTTTGGCTTGCAGTTTGGTACCCTGCAAATTCACCCAGCATAGTGCCAACTCTGCCAGAGGTATGATGACTGCATCACCATGGTGGTTGGCACCCCATGGGAAGGAGCGATCCCAGGTGAGACAGGATGTCAGAGCAGGGGAGGGGCTAGGCCTGCTCTTGTATAGCAATTCTCTTACAAAAACTTACTCGGGGGTCCATAACTACCTTAGTCCCTTCGAAAGGTAGTGCCTCACATGACCTCTAAACACCTCCTATGGGGTCCCACCTCTTCAGGGCCCCAACCTATTAACATAACCTGAGGACTAAGCAACCTGGTTAACTCTGACAGCACTAAATTTAAGGTCTTTAGAGCCTAAAATTCAAGGTAAGGTAACCTACAAAATTCTGTATCTGTTGAGATGGCGATGTGGGAGAACTCTAATTACCCAAACCTTAAGTGAAAAAAAGTCCACTCTCAGCCTAAAGGCTATTTGTCAATCCATGGATGACAGTAATTCTTAGCTAAAAAGGAAATAAATGTACCATATCCTAATCCTGGTTTCTCCCATATAATAGTATCCATTCTCAACTTTGATTTTCTTGTGTAAAAACAGCTGGATGTCCACCTAGGGCTCTTAGTACTTTACTGTCCATCATCCACACGTCCACATTTATGTACTTAATAATATCACTCTCTGTTCTGTTTGGTTTTTGTCTTCTAGAAAACTCTTTCATTGTAATTGAAATGAGCCATGAAACATGTACAAGTAAGCTGCATAGAATTCTAGCACTTCCCATTAGCATCAGGCTTTATAGAAATGCCCTCACTGGGGCGGGGGGCGGAGAGTTCCAAAGAACAATTCCTTTCTACCCTAGCTCTTCTTTCAAGAGCACACATTCAACTGGAACTTAGTTTTTCCTCTTCGCTAGACTGGGAAAACACTCCTCAGAGGGTACAAGTGTCCCCCTCGCAGCACAAAGCACCTGTCTGACTGAGTGACTCCGCACATTTCCACGAAAGCATTGTGGAGAATTAGCCAACAGCCATTCTTCCCCACATGGTGACTGCATGTGTGGATCATGATGTGTTATAAGTTGCCGGTCTACTTTTCTTGCCATCTACTGAGAGTTTTAACTCAAGCGTTCAAATTCATGTGGACATGACAAAGCTTGCAGTTTCTTCTTCTTTTATTTTTATTTTTTAGATTTATTTATTTTTATTGCAAAGTCAGATACACAGAGAGGAAGAGAGACAGAGAGGAAGATTTTCCATCCATTGGTTCACTCCCCAAGTGACCACAATGGCTAGAGCTGAGCTGATCTGAAGCCAGAAGCCCGGAGCCTCTTCCAGGTCTCCCACGTGGGTACAGGATCCCAATGCTTTGGGCCATCCTTGACTGTTTTCCTGGGCCACAGGCAGGGAGCTGGATGGGAATTAGAGGTGCCAGGATTAGAACCAGCGCCCATATGGGATCCCGGTGTGTGCAAGGCGAGGACTTTAGCCACTAGGCAACCATACTAGGCCCTAGCTTGGAGTTTCAAGCACTGCAATTATATCACAACTAGTCCATCCAAGACATTCAACATCAGGATGGTGCCTTTTAGGTCATTGCCAATTCCCTTTACCCTTTAGACAGCTTTTACTTCAAAGATTTATTTGAAAGGCAGACCTAGAGAAAGGAAGAGACAGAGAGAGATCTTCCATGTGTTGGTTCACTCCTCCAAATGGCTGCATTGGCCAAGGCTGATCCAAGCTGGAATCAGGAATGTGGGCCACCATCCGTGTCTCTCATCTGGGTAGCAGGGGCACATGGGCCATCTTCCACTGCTTTCCAAGCTTGGTTGCAGTGAGCTGGGTGAGAAATGCAGCACCTGGAAATGAAATAGCTTTGTGACTATCTGTTATTATGATAATGTTAGAAAAGCATTCACGTAACACATATTCAAATCTGTAAAACATGCTCTTATTACTGATGAAGTAACTTGCTACTATGTGGTTTGCTTTGGGTGTGATTTGTCCCCAAGGTTTTCTTGTTCTCAGGGTGGTTCTGTTCATAGGTTCGTTGAAGAGGTGGGAGCCAGTTGGAGGTCCTTAGAGGTCACTTGGGGCGTTGTGCTTTGAAGGGACCAAGTGGTACTGATTCTGTAATTTGGATTGGGGTCCAGAAATGTGAATAGCGTGCTAGGAAGTTAAGATACAGGTGCATAAGGGCTCCTCTTTCAGAAACCCTGTCTTGTGTTTCTACTTTTTTTTTTCCCTCTCAATACAATATTGTCACTGAAAAGAAAAGCCAGGAGAAAAGCTAGAGTTAATAAACTACCACATGCAAGTTAAATCTGGTCTTCTTCCTCTTTTTGTAAATAAAACTTTATTGGGACACAGCTAGGCTCATTTGTTTATATATAGTCCATGGCTACTGTTCCTCTCAGTGGCGAACTAGCTGGGTCAAAGACTGTGTGGCCGGCGGAACCTAATATGTTTAACGAGGTCTTTACACAATATTATGTATTATAATATGTAGAGGATCCTTTATAGAAAATTTGCCAACTACCTGTTAAAAGGGTGAAGTCTCCCCCTGTGTGCTAAGTATCTTTTCCTGAAAACAAATAAGACTCTCAGCAGAAGACTTGTATGTGTATTGAGCCAGTCAGAAATCTGTTTCCCATAGCCACAGAAGTGCAAAAGACCCAGCATAAAGTTTAAAATAGAAAATTAAGGTCAAATGTCATAGATCTTGAAACAAGAAGATATGACTCAAGACCCTGAAATAAATGATTTATTTTATTTTAAGAAGTGCGATTTGAGATGAGGAAGACCTCTGTCTCTGAGCTGGGTGAGACCCTCAGTGTGCACAGTGACTTGTACTAACCTCACTTTTCTCTGGAAGCCAACAGGTGTATTAAATAACTCAGAATGGGAAAAAGTATAGGTCTTCATTTATCCATTGAGAGAGAACTCTGTTCTCAGTTCATTTGATGGGAAATGGATTTGTTGGCTTTGATAATTAAGCTGGCAAAGCAAATTTGGTTCCAGGGGTTTAATGAGCTAGTGTGGGTGGCCAACAAATTGCAGGTTTAGACATAAATATTTCAAACGTGGGTGGCTGGCTTTTAACCCTAGGGCAAATTTCATGATTGTAAGGAAGTTTTAGGCTGGCAGCCAAGTTCAAAGAGTATTTGCCAAATACTAAGAAAAAAATGTGAACTCCTTTAAGCAATTTTGTGTTATCTGAGGGCAGGATTGTGCTGCTCATTGGGGTCTGATGGAGGTGCTAAATTGGCATCACTTGAGTCTTCTCGGATGATATATTTGTGAACTTTCAGCCTTGTATATTTGTGCCTGGATGTCACTCTTAGTGTGTTATCTCAAAGGAGAGAGAATTGAGGAGGAAAGAAGGAGATTTATTCCATTTTCGTACCTCTCACAGCCTGATGGCTGATATGTTTACATCCACGTAGTATTTCATATCTGGCCTCTGGTTTCCTATTTTGTGAATAATCAAAATCTGGATTCTTGTGTCATGTGTGTATACTTCAAAAATTTCTGAAATGAAATGATAGGATTAGTTAATTTTGATAAACCACTTTTCCTGAAATGGCTGTTTAAGTTAGACTCCTGTTTGGGGGAGGAAATGGGTTCACACTCAAGACATGAAGGTTTAATCCTTACTGAATTGTCACCCTTTTAGGGAAACTGCATTTAAAGCAGATCTCAGCTGGGTTCAGGGAGGAACTTACCACAAAGGCAAGGGGATTTGCAAAAGCAAGTCAGAAATTTCCATGTAAATTGCTTCTCAGTCTGAAAACTATTCTGAATTCTAGCACTGAGTTCACTAACTGTGAAGTGCAAAGCAAGTATGGGTTCAGTGTGAAGAGCTCTCTCACTACCCAGTAGAACCTACAGAACTTGACATAATATTCATTGTGTCTTTATGCTGGAGTCAAAAAACTAAGCCCAGTTTCTTCATACTTGCTCACATTTGTAAAAGTAATCAAACTGGGACTCAAATTGGACTGGATAGATCTATTGACTTAGAAATATATTGCAACCGGGCCCAGTGTGATAGCATAGTGGTTAAAGTCCTCGCCTTGCACACTCTGGGATCCCGTATGGTCACTGGTTCTAATCCCGGCAGCCCCACTTCCCATCCAGCTCCCTGCTTGTGGCCTGGGAAAGCAGTCGAGGACAACCCAAAGCCTTGGGACCCTGCACCCACGTGGGAGACCCGAAAGAACTCTGAGTTCCTGGCTTCAAATCGGCACAGCACTGGCCATTGTGTTCACTTGGGGAGTGAATCATCAGATGGAAGATCTTCCTCTCTGTCTCTCCTTCTCTTTGTATATCCACCTTTCCAATAAAAATAAATAAATCTTTAAAAAAAAGAAATATATTAGAATCGCTCACATTACTTTTTCTCACCTATTGGCAGATTATAGAGGTTTTGCAGGTTTGCTGAAGGAAGAGTGTCCATGTGTGATAATGTCTTTTATGTTCTTAAAGAAGTTAAACGTTGGAGTTGTGTCTTTGGCATATTGTTTTAAAAAGTCAGTATGTTGTGGATATTAAAGAGGATTATTTTGGGGAGCAAGTAGTTAGCCTAGTGGTTGAGATGCCCACTCCCACTTCCCAGTGCCTGGGTTCCCTTCCCTGCACACCCTGGGAGGTAGCAGGTGATGGCTCCAGTAGCTGGAGCCCTGCCACCCAAATGGGAAACCTAGCTTGCTCCAGTTCTGGGATTTAGGCCTGGCCTAGCCCTTGCCAAGTCCTCTTTGGGGTATCTCTCTCTCTCTATCTCTTTCCGTATCAAATAGTCAAGATTTTATGCTTAATAACTGAAGGGTGACTAAATGGTAGTTAATGAATGATCTATAAGGAGGCACTGGAAACTTGGTATAGTTTCTGTTCTTTAGATGTTCATCCACTCATTTCCTATCCTCTGATGATTCTTGACAGATTCCTGTATTGCTACATAGATGCAGTTTTTACCAAATTGTTGGCAAATGGTGACTTTTTATATTCTCATTCTAAATAGACTTGTCACTTGGCAATCTACTGTAAAGCAGAAATTTCTTCTCTCCTGTTTTTCATTCATTCACTTACTTAGATTGCCTGATTCAGTGAATTCTAATCCTCTGTTATCGTTATGTGCTGTAATGCTCAGCTTCGCTGCCCAGGATTTGGCCAGTGGGAATTTCCTGTGTCCTTTTGGCATGTCCTCTAATTCTCTGAGTGTTTTTCTTACTTTATGGTGTAACAAGACGTCACCTTGCATGTTCCCTCCCTTGGTATGATAAGGATACTTGGTTTGTATTAGTAGAGAGTGATTCTTTAAGACTAAGATTTATGTGCAAGTTCATATACTTTGCTACTGAAAGAGATTTTTCTTTTCCTCAGGGAACTGAGATAGAAAATATGTGAATGAACAGACATGCACAGCTGCATTGTCAATTTTCTTTTTAAGTTGAGAGAGAGAGACAGAGAGAGAGAGGAGAGACAAGCTCCCATCTGCTGGTTTACTACTTAAATGCCCACAACAACCCTTGGCTAGAGCTGAAGCTGGGGAATCAGTCATCAGTTCACATCTCCCACATGGGATGTGGAAAGAACCCCATTGTCTGCTGCCTCCCAGGGTCTGCTTTAGCAGGAGGCTGATTTTAGGAGTGAAGCTGACCATTGCTTAATATCACAAAATGGCAAGGTGTCATAGCTGGTAGGTCAAACACTTGCCCCTGATTTTTACATCTGTCTGTATACCTACTAAAGATCCCGTGCTGAGGCTGCATTATTCCAATTCCAACCTAATGTCCTGGGCTTGTTCTGTTGCCTATCTGCCTGCCTTCCGTCTTTCCTTCCTTCCGTCTTCCTGTTTTTCCCAGGCACGTTAGCAGGAAATTGAATTGGAAGTGTAACTCATGTAGGACATCCTTGTCAGGGGTTGTTGCTTAATCTGTTGTGCCCCAGAGCTGTCCCCTTCACTTCTTTCCATATTTACAACATCCTGTGTGATCAAGAAGAAACTAACCACCCTTACCTTCAATATAGTCTCTTAGTTATTCTAACCCCTGTGTATGACCAGTCCACAGGTGCCACAGGTCATGAACTGCCTCTTTGGTTGTACCTCACCCCACTAAACTCCACAGGAGGGAAAAAAATGCAGCAGAGGGAGAAAACAAGAGGGGGTCTATAGAAAGAAAGAGAATATAGCACCCCAAGATCTGTGGTCTCTAGGCAAGGCTTTGACTTCACAGTCTATTTGTAGAACGTTAAATTCTTATTTACCACTTATTAAATATGGCAAATAAGCCTAATTTCTGTGGCACTGGGGGTAGGGAGGATTTTCCGTTTCAAAATTAAAATATAAATTTTTTAAATCTAAAGATAAAAAAATGAATTCATAAGCCTAAATGTTTCCCTTTTCACTGAAAATGAAAACTTTGCTAGAGAACTTGAAAAGGCAAGCCGTGTGAGTTGTGAGGTTTCTTTCTTGGTAAAGAGCAAATAGTGTTTTAATTGCTTTTAAATTAATTGACAGTTGAAATAGCCTGGCCATTAGGAAGTGCTAACGGAGCTGATGCAAGCTGATGGACTTGCTGCAAAGTGACCCAGTGTGTTTGTATTTGTCCGTGGCCTGGCCCGAGAAGGGTGGGGACTCGCTCCACATTGGCTTACACCACCACAAAGAGCAGAGAGAATTTCCTTCAGCTGCAGAAGACGGGGTTGGGAGAGCCCATTCCTTCCATTTCAAAATATAAAATAGCACGTGGGATGTTGATGTGCTTTTTTTTTCTTGCATCACTGCATGCTTTTGAGATTATGTAAAGGCTGCTGGTGACAAAATCGACAAGGATGATTTAGAAAAAAATCTATCTAAATAAAGCGAACCAGGAAAAACAAATCAATTTACCCCAGACGGTGTAATGATTACCCTGTGGGTGGGGGAAGGAAGCTATAATTAATCTGCAAGCCCTCTGCTCCAAGGATACCCTTTGTATCTGCAGCCAGCCTCAGGTCTTCTTAAAATTAATACTGATCTGATTGCCCACACATAGCAGCAAGCTTCCTGTATTTGAAGATACAGGGGAATTGGGCCTGACATGGTAGCCTAGTGGCTAAAGTATTCATTGGGCACTGGTTCTAATCCAGGCAGCCCTGCTTCCCATCCAGCTCCCTGCTGTGGCCTGGGAAAGCACTGGAGGATGGGTCAAAGCCTTGGGACCCTGCACCAGCATGGGAGACCAGAGGAAGCTCCTGGCTCCTGGCTCCTGGCTCCTGGCTTTGGTTTGGCACAGCTCCAGCTGTTGCGGCCACTGGGAAAGTGAATCATTGGATGGAGGACCTTCCTCTCTGTCTCTCTGACTTTCCAATAAAAAAAAAAATAAATCTTTTTTAAAAAAAGGTACAGGAACTTGTGCATTTTTGTGATAAATATGATTAGTTTTTTTACCCTAAATTTATTAGCTGCCTTATCCGGTTACCCACATTCGCTTTTCCTATTCAGCTGATAACGTAGAAAAAGAAATGTGATATTAAGATCGGTAGTAGGGTGCTTTCATTTGGAAGGAAGGGGGAGAAAATCTTTGCTTAAGCCTTGTAAGCCTAGTGAGAAGGGTAAGCACCTGTGTTTACAGTATCAGTTATCCCTGCTCTTTAGAAGGTTGTCTTAGATAGCCTGCACTGGGAGAGGGTTTAACAGAGTTGTTGTGAGGATTGGATGAAAGGAGAAACACCTGACAGACATTCTGGCAAATGAGGATGTGGCCTTTTGCTTGATGTCTGTTCGCCTCCGGGTAGATTTCTAGTCTTTCATTATTTGTCTGCAAGCAATTTTCCTATCACTTATATATGATCAAAAAAGGAATTTGTAATATGCTGGAAGGGAGGTTTCTGATGCCAGAATGCTTTGGGAGTGTGTGAGGATGCTTCGGAATGTTACACAGATCACAGAAAGACAAGTAAGCAGAAGGGGGAGATGCGAGGGAAGGAACAATGATTCCAGGGGAGTCAGAAGAGGTGCTTATTCCTCTGATAACGTTGCCATTCACCTTGACCCTGGGGCTTGTTAGGAGCCTTTGAGTGGATTCAGCTTCCTAAGCGCCAGGTTTTTCTGTTTCTGGGGCTCTAACTTCATGTTGTGTTGAAGGTTTGTGGTGTAGACAAGTTAGGTGTTGAGGTCAAAACTGCAGAAACGTGTTGGACAGACCTGGCTCTTGTTTATCCATAGGACAAGATGAATGAGATCAAGATCTGTGCCTCAGGAGTGACTGGGAGATTGCAGATAGTGTAGAAGATAATTCCTTGGCCTCTTGTTCAATGATACCAGGCCATACTCCACCAGAAGTGTGCAGTGGGTACTATACTTTTGAAGCATTCAGTTACCATTAATAGAGTATACTGACACACTGAAGACGCATGGGCTACTAGGCCATGACTTTTGCTAGATAGTACATTCATTATTGATTTTTAACCAAGTCTGGATCAAATTGGATGAGCACAGATTGTATTTCTGGCATCAGAATCTTATCATTGGAGTTTGCCAGGGCACTTGAATAAATTGCAGCTTGGTAGAGAGGTTAGGAACAGTGACACATACCCTTTTTGAGCTCAAACGTTAGCCAATGGGAGACTGGGAGTGAGAGGATGGAAATTGGCAGGTTGATCTGACAAATTTGTCTCCTAATGGTAGGCTGGCCCATTCTATTACTCTGCTTGTATTGTTGGACAGTCTGATCTTAAATTGCTTATTTTAAGTAGTGGGTGCCAGCTTATCCCAAATATAATTGAAATGAGGTAGATACTAAGCTTTTATTTTTTTTTAAACTTAGCATGTGAGGTTTGGCACTTAAGGAGGAGGACTATACTTCGACATGACAAACCAATGCTTTGTGGAGTACTTCACTTTCCTAAGTCTTATCTCAGGAAAGATAAGTCTCCCTCTTTTTGAAAAGGTTTATTTATTTTTATTGGAAAGGCAGATGAGATTTCCAGAGAGAAGGAGAGACAGAAAGAGCTTCCATCTGCTGGTTCACTCCCCAAATGGCCACAATGGCTTGTGCTGAGCCAATCTGAAGCCAGGAGCCAGCTTTTTCCAGGTGCCAGGTCCCAAGGCCTTGGGTCATGCTTAACTGCTTTCCTGGGTCATAAATTGGGAGCAGGAAGGGAAATAAGGCAGCTGGGACATGAACCGACACCCATGTGGGATCTAGCGCTTACAAGGTGAGGATTTAATCATTGAGCCGTCGTGCTGGACCCACCCCCTATATCTCTTAAACCATCCCAGATTGTCCTTTTAAATAAAAATAAATGAATAAGAACCTTAATACTTAGGTGACCATGCTTGGGTTTTGAAATAGTTGATGAATTTTTACTGTCAAACATGTATTTTTAGTTTTTCTTTTGTGGTTTTAGAACTCTTTTGAAGAGAGTAGGAAAGAATTTCTATAGCAATCCAGTTTCATTTGTTATTTTTGGAGGAAAAAAAGGCTTTTTGTGTAAGTTGTCAAATATTGCCATGTGTTTAACAATGGTTCTGAACCACCTGACTTGTAAATCCTGTAGGTATATGACTTCTTGGCACTGTTCAACTTGGATCTTGTTTTTGTTCTGCTCGCAAATAATGTTAGTCTGTGTGATTGTTTTTTCCTTACAATTGGGCTGATTTTTGTTTTAGTACCAAATTTAAGGTCAAGAATTACATGAAGGAAGAGCTCAGAAAGAACATAGTGTAAGTTAGTAATGTCATTGTGTTGTTGGAAAATAAAGCTTGAAGTACTACCTCAGAAATATAACATTTTAGAAAATAAATTATTGATTGTTCCTTGGAGCACAAAAAATATGTTTTATTTGCTTAAAATGGCAGGATAATGTGATATTAGTAACACAGACTTAAGAGCCAGATTGCTTAACTTAAAATTATTGGCTCTGTTGCTTACTGGATACACGTCTATGGGAAATTTCCTTTACCCTACTTGGTTTCCATGTTCCAATCTGGAAGTAGGGAAGCAGGCTAAATGAGCTTATTTCTATAAAGTACTTGGAGCAATTGCTGATCGATGAGTGAGTGAAAGTGTTTGTTATGGTGATTATTGCTATTTATTATCATCATTAAGATTTAGTCACCTGAAGTACGCATGATTGAGTCCTCACTAAGTTTCAGACACTTTTCAAGGCTCAGTAAATCATTAATCAGACCCCCAGTAGAAACAACTTTATATTACTGCAACGTTTCATTACACATTGTGGTGAACTTTTTATTGGTAGTCCATTTGAATGAGGCAACTGAAACCAGATTTGCCTCTTCATTAGAAAGTAGTAAGCAGATGCTGTTTATTTGAAAGGAAATTAACGGGAATACTGCAGACTATTTCAGGGCACTTCAACAAGTTCATAAAAAAATAGAACTAAAAGTTAAGCTTATTTTGGTGCAAAACTATTTTGAAGTCCATGCATAGGTTTTCATAGCCTGTGTTTTCCATGAACCTCAACACAGTGCCTACCAGAAACCCCCAAGACATTAATTCCTCGAAATAGAAGTGGAAAATGCATTTAGGAAATGGACTGCCCCTAATCTCATTGAAGATACCTAAGGGCAAAGTGCTCCAACCCTGGAGCGAATGGATAGAAAAGTGGATGGATGGATTTTAGTTGTTAAATGTAAGATTGCACTTGTTTCACAGTACTGGAAGAAGGAGATCCCAAAGTCTTTGTATGGGCGCTCAGGGCTTGCACGGCGTGCTCTCAGGCCCCTGTGCCAATGGTCCTGCCCTTCCTGCACAGCCATCCAAGCACCTGTGTACTCATGATCACGTCCATGCCCAGGATCCCTATCTGCAAACTGCAGTTACTTCTGGCATCTCAGAGAAGCTGGAGGACAAATGGGGGAGAACATTGCATTATGTGAAATTCTTTCGTCTGTTCAGTCTGCCTCTCCAGCTCAGCTAGAGTCTACTCCAGTCTGACCATCTTCAGCTGCCCTCTGCAGCCTGTGATTTCCTGGCTGACCCGTGCACCAGCCCCTCCCTAAGGGCCGCTCAGATTCTCAGATTCTTGCCAGTTATCTGTATTTCCAGTTTGTTTTAAATTATTTGGAGCTATTTTTATACATTCAGACAGATTTCTTTTAAAGCTTTCACTTATTTTCTTTGTTTCACTTATTTTCTTCTATTAGTCTTTCCAATAATTACTCATAATAAAATTGTGAAAAACAATTTTACCACACCCATCACTCAGTATTTTTTTTAACCTGCTTTAGTGTGAACTAGGGAATATTTTGGAAGGATTTTTAAATGTAGCTTTGTAGTTTCTTGTAATCTAAAACGCAAGAACTTTCTGACATGAGTAGCATGGTTAAGGACTTGCACACTATCCCCCAAACATTGAAAAACCACTGTGATTTAAACTGTATAGAAATGAACTGGCTTACAACTATCTGTGGATGCAGAAACATATTGTCTGTGAGGTTTCACTCAGGAAGCTTGAGTGGAAAATTATAAGCTTTAAAGCCATGATTCTTAAGGTACTTTGAGGATCTGGTGCCTCCCTAAGATAAGTCTTTTAGGAAATCGACTTCTGAATTGTTCGAAGGGCAGACATGAAGAGGGACTTTATAGAATTTGCTGGAAACTAAACCACATCCATCACTTTCTTCCAAACTTGTAGCAAGTAGGCTAGGTCTTATCTGACTACCTGATATTTATGTTTAAAAAGAGTATTTCTATTAGCCTTTTATTTTTTTTTTAAAAAATTGATGCTTCTGAAATCTCTTGATATCGATTCCACATGAAGAGCAAACAGACTCACTCTACGTGTACCGCTCACAACAGAAGCCCTTTTACTATTATTATTATTATTATTTAATCGGAAAGTCAGATATACAAAGAGGAGGGGAGACAGAGAGGAAGATCTTCTGTCTGCTGATTCACTGTCCAAGTGGCCACAAAGGCTAGAGCTGAGCCAATCTGAAGCCAGGAGCCTTGACCTTCTTCTGGGACTCCCACGCAGATGCAGGATCCCAAGGCTTTGGCCCCTCAACTGCTTTCCCAGGCCAGAAGCAGGTAGCTCAATGGGCAATGATATGGAGGAGGATATACCCAGCACACATTCAGTCCATACCTACTCTTATAAAGGTGAATGGAAACATTGACTCTAAGATCTTTCCACATTATTTCAAGTTCATGAAACAACCATTTGTAATATTTTGGGAGCTGCAATCCACTGAAAATATGGCCATCGCCCTTCATTATAACACTGCAGAATGGTAGTGCAAGCAGAGACTGTAAGAAGTTTTCCTCTAGTGATTCTTAGACTTTGGAATTAGACACTTAGTGTGAATTCTGCTTGGAATCTGTCAAGTACGCATGTTGAAAACAAAAATCCTACCTTGAAGATACTGTGCCGGCTGAAATAAACTGGACACAAAAGGACAAAGAAATACAACAGTCTTTAGAAAATGTTTATGAAAAACAGCTTCAGGTTTTTTTTTTAAATTCTATACCCCTTGAACATACTTAAGTACCCTAAAATTGTGTGTGACTCCACCTGTATGAATTCCCAGAGTAGTCAAATTCATAGAGACAAAATAGAAATGTGGTTGCTGGAGGCTGAGGGGAATGGCAAGTTGCTGTTGAAAGGGTAGGCAGTTTGCATTTGGATAATGAATGTTCTGATGTTGAATGGCGTGATGATTACCCAGCAGTGTGAATACGCTATATGCTACCGAGTTGCATATTGCAAATGGCAAAGTTTGCACGTATCTGCCACAGTAAAGGATCCCACCATCTGGTAGCACCCGACAGTAAGAGCTGGAATGGGTATGGAGCAGTCGGGCAAGGCCACTATTCTGTCAGGGCAGGAAGTAGGCCAAGTCAGGTTGGGCCAAAGAATCACCGGTGTGCATGAGATCTGCCGCTGATAGGAGACCTCATAGAGGAGCTTGGGGAACTGCTCTGTCAGGACACAGTCCCTGCAGGTCAGCACAAGAACCAAGGCTGGGAGCAGCCCAGACCAAGCCAGGGTACAGTACCCACTGGCGTGTGTGGGTCCTATGTGGGGACAGGCCAGGTTGGCTCAGTTCATAACACCCACTGGCATATGTGAGAAGCAGGACGGGGTAGAGGACAGACCAAGTTGGGGCACAACAGCAGCAAGTTCACATTAGGGTCACGACTTGGACCTGGCTGGACTGGGCAAGGCTGCAGCACCCACCAGCATGAGCTGGGAGTGGGGACATGGGACAGGCCAGGCTGAGTCCGGCTGCAGCATCCCTAGTGGATGCCGAGGTGAAGCGAGCCATGCCAGTCTGGGCCACAGCATCTACCAGCACACGCAAGACCCAGATGGGAGGTGAACCTGGAAGAGGAGCTGCAGTGGCTTCCTTGCTGGGCCACTGCTCCTGATGTGGCGGGGCTGCTGGGAGCTGCCCTCTACCCTTCCTCCCCGCTTTCTCCAATACAGTAAGAAAAAAGAAAATTTGGAAACAATTGTCTCATCCACTTTCCCCCATTCCTTGACCCTCCCAACCCTAATTGGTGGTTCACATGGGCGTGCATTGCTCTCAACTATGTAAACATCATCAAATGAATTTGTCATTATAAGAAAAAGAATCCCATCATCTACTTTCATCACTGTTGCTGAAACAAAAGAACATTTTTATTTCAAAAAGAAAGCAGAATATAAAAGAATGAAGAAAGAAAGAGGGGAAGAAGAGAGGAAGGAAAGAAGGAAAAAGATGTGAGAATAGTTGATTGCTGAGTTGTTAATAACCCTTATTGTAATTTACTGGGTTGGGGAATGTTTTTCAGGAGGAAAAGTCAAAGTAATGTGTGTTGGAAAGTGAACCAGCACTTTCAAATCCAGTAGCGTCAGTGTGACTGTACCATCAGTGTGACTGTACCATCAGTGTGACTGTACCATCAGTGTGACTGTACCATTCCTTATTAGATTTCCGATACTAAGAAAGGTCGTTAATTTGTGTTTGAACTTTGTCAGATGAGTTGTATTTGATCTTTAGACAAAAATTCTGAACTTCTGAGCCATTTAATGTTCTTTGATTTTTTTTTTCAACTTGCTTCTTAAAACTAGTAAGCAGTGCCAAGGCACTGTTGCATTTCTCTTTTTTCTGTGTCATAACTGTCAGAACAAGTAGAAGAAAAGGGTGGGGGAAAAGCTTTCATCTCAAGTTTCTAACAAGAAGGTGCAGGTGCTCCCTGACGCAACACCGTTTGACAAAACCACTGCTGATCTTCTGTCCTCCTCCAAGAAAATACTGGATCATTGATAACCTCTCTGCTATTTCAACAGTATCAGAGGATTGAATGAAAAGTTGTTACTTGCCTTGATTTTAGAATATTACAGATTTGTTTTTTAAATTGTGATACCTACCTACAGAAAGCAGAGGAGTTGACTCCGGCTGTTAAAGGGGAGAGCTGTAAAGTTCCATTGAGGAAAACGATACGTTCAAGATGAAAAGGATACCTTGTGGTCTGGAGCATTTAGGTGGAGGACAAGCAGGCTACAGATGCCCCAGCCTTGCTGGAAATGCAGTCACTTTTCCAGCAGCTCTCCCATGAGCTTCACAGAGCTGTCCTCTGTGTGGATCTCCAGCTCAGGGAATGAGAATGATTTAAATGCAGCCTGCATAAACCCCAATATTATTGGTGTAAAACCCACCTCTAAGATCAGCCACTTCTTCCCCAAGAGGAAAACATGTGTCATGATCTGAGCACCTTTTTTGCAGGCCTTCATGCCTCTTGTTGGCTGAGGAACACAGCATTTTTTCTCATCAGTTTAAGAATTGTGGGAGATGACTGATTTTGAGAGCAGTTGCTGTGTTGAACTTTTCTTCATCGTGTTTTTTGTCCATATGTTGACACTGTTATTGAAACTATGCATTAGAGCTTGTCTCAGGTATGTGATGTGTTTTCAACACTTGCCTCCATGGTTTCACATAGTTTAACAGTTTTAAAATAAATCTGAAGAAGAGGCAAATTTATATGCACAGCATGAAAGAGGACAGTATCTAAAGTTGTAAAATTAATTTCATTTTAGATTTGCAGGCATTTAAACTAAAATGAAAAAATGATCTAATGTCAATTTTCTTTAATCATCTTTAAGTCCATACAATAATACATTAGACTTTAAGCACTTCTTATAAGAAAACAGTAGATAACCTTTGAATGTCCACTAATCCATGTTGAGAAAGTGTTCTCTTTGCTGAGACAGCGTTATTTCCAACAGGGAAGTCACCGATTCATGTAGTCCCAGTTTTATTGAACACTTGAGCCAGGCACACATTCTGTTGTGTATAGGAATGCGTCAGTGAGTAAAACCTGGATCCTGCAGTCCTGGATTTCCCATGCCTGCAGAGATACATTTCATTTGAACAACCTTTTCACTCACTGAAGTGCACTACTCAGAGTATGCACATAGTAAGACGAAGCATGCCATTTGAGGACTTTTTGTTGAATTAAGGAGGACTTCTGTTCAGTACATAGAAAACGATCAAATGGGAGTAAGGTGAGGGCTTAGAAATCTTCTTGGGAAGACTGACCTCATCAGCTAGGTTAGTGCTGCCTTGGCATCGAATGCCGGTGTCTGGTCAGCTGTTGTCTCTGCCTGTCAGGGTTATCAGTCTTGTAAAGGGCTCAAGTGCCACCTTTTCTTTTCTTTTTTTTTTTAATTATTTATTATTTAACTTCATTAATTACATTGTATTATGTGACACAGTTTCATAGATACTTGGGTTCTCCCCACCCCTCCCCAAACCCTCCCACCATGGTGGATTCCTCCACCTGGTTGCATAACCACAGCTCAAGTTCAGTTGAGATTCCCCCATTGCAAGCGTATACCAAACATAGAGTCCAACATCTTACTGTCCAGTCAAGTTCAACGGCTTCTTAGGTATACCCTCTCTGGTCTGAAGACAGAGCCAGCAGAGTATCATCCCAGTCAATTGAAAGCTCCAACATACCATCAGCAAAAATTTACATCATTATGGAATTAATTGACATAGTAATGAGTAACCAATATGTTAAAGATAAATGCGAGTTCCCAGCCACCTTCTGTGACCCCCTCACCTATACTTCAATTTTAGTTTATACACAACATATAACATTCAAAACATAACATGTTATACATAACATCATATCATCTTAAATTAAGGCAAACATGTGGTATTTAACCTTTTGGGATTGGCTCATTTCCCTTAGCATTATGGTTTCCAGTTTGGCCCATTTGAAGTGCCACCTTTTCCAAGTGTCGGTGTGTAGAGCCCAAATTTAGCTCCAGCAGCAAAAGGGTCAATAGGATGCCTACAGGCAGAAGACCTTGCTTCCTGCTTCCCATATCCTATTAAAAAAACCCAGCTTGTGCAGCTCGGCGCGACTCCCTGCTCGAAGGAACAGGAGCGCCCACGAGCCCGTGTGAAATAAACCTTGCCTCATGCGTAATTGCATCTCTTGGTCTCCTGTCTCGTGTCTGCCGGAGGGCTCTGTTCATCCAGGGGCGAGGGGCCCCTGGCCACTGCCCACTCGGGTTTAACAGGTGCTGTAAAGTGAGCACTTTGTGTTTACTGTCTCAAGGACACCCCCACAATAATGTTCAGCTGGCGTGTTCTATGGAGGATCTTCAATGCTGTTCAGGATAACGCTAGGTGGATTTATTTCTAAGTCCTGAGAATTGACATTTCTGTCAAAATACGGGAGTGTCTGGGGTAGGAAGTTCAGAGCCATCAGCTTTCTTTGGAAAATATTTTTCCATTTCAATTTTATGGCTGTGTTTAAAAAAGGATGTTAAGAGCTTTGGTTAGTTGATAGATGGGTCTGTGTTTTTCTTTCATGATGGCACACAGTTCTTTTCATCAAAGACTAAAAGAAACCACCCTTTGTGTTGTCTGACCAGCAGCTTTACTGACATGAGCAGTCTTTACATCCAGGACTGGGATGTGGGGATTGGAAGCAGAGTTCCGGGCGGTCTCATTTGCTTTCTCATTGAAATGATCAGAGTTCAGATGCTTTGAGGAAAAGGAGGGTGTATGCAGTACTCTCCACTGTGCAGTTGCTCTGTGCTGATAGGCCCATGCCAGCAGCCAGCACCAATTTAACGTGTATGGAAATTATTTATTCTGAGTCATGAGTTACTTTTCTTAGCTATAGTTGTTATTGAGACTGTAATGTCTTGGCAGCCTTTCATCATTTTTTTCCCTCCTTCTGTCTGGCTCATGTTAGTGTGTATTCACTCCATCTCACGAAAAAACCCAAACAAATCTGAGTTCCATAGGACCTACTTGGCAGCTGGCAATATTTGAAACTGTCGCATAATTTCTTTATTGAAATTCATGGTAAATATGCTTGATCTGGAACTTCAGCTGCTATTCAGGTGCTGTCACACTCAAGCTGAGTCACCCTGGGCAGAGTTGCCCTGCTTGTCTGAGCACTGGATTCTTGGTACAGGGATGACACAGAGGACATTACAGAGTCTTTAAGTTCCCTGGAGCGCTGAAAGAACTGAGATATTTTGGACTTGATGAACATCTTCTCATTATTCCCAGAGTGTGTCTGCGATTCGGCACTAATTTGGGGACCCCGAAGTGCCTGTAAAGCGATGGACTTTGGGACCGCAAGGAATTCACATGGCAGAAGAGAGAGTCTGGGAGATACATAGGTGACCTCAAGGTGAATGAGGAAGCAGGACACTTGAAGGGCACACAGATGCTCCACAGAGCAAAAAAGACACCTCAATTTGGGGCATTGAGTTACAATGCTAAGTAGAAGGAATCAGTAGTTTCCTTTAGAAATAGTAAGGGCCATTGGTATTAAACCTAGTGGGTCAGTGGCCCATGTCCAACAACGAAGAACTAACTCCAACTTCCCGCTACTGTGCACTCTGGGAGGCAGGAGGTGATGACTGGAGTCAGTAGGCCTCTGCCTCTGACACGAGAGACCTGTTTCCTACCTTCAGTCTTGGCCTAGCTCCAGCCATGTCAGGCACTAGGCAGGGAGCCAGCAGACGGAAGCTCGCTCTGTCTATCCTCTCTGTCTCTACCTCTCAAGTAAAATTGAAAAAAAAAAATCAGTGAGAAACCACACGAAGCAGAGTCACCTTCCTCAGATGGCAACGGAAGAGGGTATTGCTTGAAGGAAACAGCAGGGGACAGCTCCTGGGGGACTTGCAGGGATGCTGGGAGCACTACAGGGACAACAGGAAGGCATAGGACCACACAGACCAGGAAACCCTGAAGACGATGGCCCAGGAAGGATGAGCTTACATCTGGGGGCTGTGATGCTGGGTTCTCTGCTGAGAATATGAAAACCAGGCTTTCCCCAGGCACTCAGCCTCACTTCACCCCAAACCTTCTCTGAAAGGATTATCAGGTGGAAAATGGAGAGTACCATATGCCATGGGATTTATCAGTAGAGCCATTGAACAACTGGATTGATTAGCACTTAGTTATGCCCTCAGGTTTAACAATAAAAGGAAACAAATATTTTAGTCTGGCATTTTCCACCTGACCTTACTGGCTCTGTATCCCTTACCTGTGAAGATCACCACCAACTGGCAGTGCTCAGCTCCCCAGCCTTGCGCTCTGTTCATTGCCTTGTTTTACTATGGCTCCATGTGTGTCCGTCCATTCCTGTGGTCAATGTAAGGACTTATTCTAATATCCCACCCTGGACCTGGCACCATTTGCTCTTCCTCACAGCTCACGAAATTCATGCCAGTCTAGCTGTCCACCAATCAGATGTAACCCGGTATTTCACCTGAGAATCCCACCCCCAATCTTCCAGCCCCATCCCCAACTCTGCCCACTTACCAATCATTCTTAGGCAATCACCTGTGACAGTCTTGGGCACAAATCCCCTGGGGCCTGCCCTCAATCCCTCCCAATCCCTGCCCCCACACCTTGGAGGCTCACCTGAGTAACAAAAAGGCCCCCAGGTGTGGCTCTCTCTCTGTTTTCTCCTTCGGGCTCCCTCCTTACCTCCCCACCACCCCATCCTGTTCCTGCCCCACTGGAATAAACCTCCTAAAATACCTCGTTGCATCTGGTGTTTTCGGGTCATGGTAAAGAACCAGGTTGCGGGAATTAGCTGCACATAATAATATCGTAATAATAACATAATAACTAGAACTTTAACTGTTTTAAATAGCTGACAGTCATCAGTGCTTGTGAATGAAAGCCTGCTGTCCTGCTTGACTGCCCTGCCTTAGCTCCCATTTCTTCAATGATCAAGAAAATTTTGTAATGAAGTACAAAATCATAGAAATTATAATTACTCCCCTTGATATTTTGATGGATTTTGAAAAGAAGTCTAGTAAGGTTTAAATTAAAATCAAGGTGGAGACAGATATTGTGGCATAGCAGGTTGAGGCATGACTTGGGGTACCTGCATTCCATATCGAAGTGCATGGGATTGAGTCTCACTTTTGCTTCTGATCCAGCTTCCTGTCGTCTCATACCCTGGGGGCAGCAGCGGTGGCTCAAGTTCCTGGGTCCCAGCCACCCATGTGGGAGAACTGGATTGAATGCTTGGCTCTTGGCTTTGTCCTGATTCAGGCTTGACTGTGGTAGCATTTCGAGAGTGAACTTGCTGGTTAAAGATCTTTCTGTTGTTCTGCTTTAAAATACATTTTAATAATTAACAAAAATTGTTACTCGTATGACTGTAAAGATTTAAAAGAAGAAATCAGAAAAAGGTTGTTTGTTATGAATTAACTGAATACGATTTAAAATGCTGGCAGAAAATCTCTTATGTCATCTTCAAGTAATTCTGATCTGTAAAACCATTTATTTGCACACTTTCCTTTTCTCCTGATTAACATTGAAAGAGGAAAGAAAGACTGGAGGGGAAGAGGGAAAGGGAGACCTTTCATCTGTTGATTCACTCCCCAAATGAAGCCAGGAACCAGGAACTTCATCCAGGTCTCACGGAGACCTACATGGGTAGCAGGGGTCCAAAACTTGCTTCCCCAGCTTCATTAGCAGGGAGCTAGTGGTGCAGTTGGCACTCAAACTAGTGCCCACGCAGGATGTCAGTGTCACAGGTGGTGACTGTATGTGTCATGCCACAACGATGGCTCAGCTATTGATTTCTTTTATGCTAGAGTTCTAAGCAGCACCACTTCCCATCTGTGAGAAGTAGAACCATGCCTAGAGTTGCAAAGAAGTTCCAGTAAGTTACTAGCTATGTTTGTTTGATTGTTGCTGTTTCCTGTTCTACTGATTTAACTGCTACTTGATAATTAACATTTAAAAGTTTTAAAGGGTTTCTCATTTCCTCCCTGGCTGTGCTTTGTAATTTGCCCAAGGATACTTGTTTGAACTGACGGCACCTTGCTGCTAACATTTCTAGGAAAGACATACACACTCTCTATTGTGCTTCTGTATACAGCTGAACTATTGCTTTGGAATTATTTTGGTTGGTCAACCAGGAACAAATAACAGCCTACAGGAAAGGAGAATGACCGCTCAACATTTTACTGTCCTTAGACAACTGGCATAACAGTAGATTAACCACCAGCCAAATAAACAGATCCAAGGGGCTTTGCAGAGTATTGCTTGACATTCTCACAATAATCTCGGGATGTTTCAAGCCTGTCATTAGGGTGTAGAAACTGCTGATGGACTAGTGAAGATTTACTTTAATTGCTTTCCAGGAAGAAATAAGTTAAACCTCAACTAACTTGCTATGGAGGCAACAAGGACCTTCGCAGTCCACCTCTTCTGTCCTCCCTGCCACACATACACAAACCCCTGTTGGGTGTGACTGTCTTAGCCAACCACAATTTGATTTCAGACAGGACTGTTTGAGAGAGATTATTACAGAACCTGTGGTTTTTAGCTCCTCATGTTTCCAATGAAATGTTGTGAATGATCCACAGCCCGTGATAACCGCGGTTAGGGGCGGCTGGCCTGCTTTGCTAAGGAGAATGGGGTGTAACCTTCTGGAAGGGAATGAAGTGCTGAGCAGCCCAAGGAAGCCCGGGGCACACTGTCCCATCCACCCATGCCTGCATCTGTGATTTTCCAAGCAAAGTGAGAATATTAAACCCTAATCATCTTCATTTTACTAAAAGTTCTGGACACACCATTTGATATGTTTAAAAAACGTCTGGCTAGTTCCTCAGTGGGCATGTGCTTGCACTTAGCCTTAATTCCTACCCTGGGAGACAACGACTACAGCATGGCTCTCAACTGTATATTTTCGGAGGTTTCTTATAACAGGAGTGGTCTGTGGCCATCCTTGTGACTGGCACTTAGCGCGTTTACAAACCACTCTGTCACAGTGATGACATACCCTGTGTGGTTGTGGAAACTAAATAAGACACAGGAAAGAGATATTTAATCAAGAACACACCTATATAATTATTGCCAGAAATGACATTTTGCAATCCTAAATTTGAGTGTGGGCTAGGCACCCAAAGACTCCTGTAGATAAACAAATAACCTTTCCCAGCTTACAGTGTTAGGGAAGCAATGTCGATTAGGTGTCTTGTTTGGCTCCAATGTTTTGGAAATGTTTTGGCTGATCACAAAAGAAAAAAAAAATGGAACAGAAGTTGAGTGAGATAGGTGCTCGAATACAAAAAGTTACATTCCCTTCTGAATGATTCAGTTTGCCTTTATGTCAGACAGCAAAGACAGCCAGGTCCTACCGACATCACTCATTCCTTGCAAGGGGGTCTTCTGGCCAACGGAAAAGATATTGGCCTTTGCTGTGAAATTGCTGTAATTTAAAGATATTGATCTCTTTAAATCTTGAAGAGAAAATTGTCTTTCTAAAAGGATCAATTTTTGAAATGATGGTGGTTTAGTTGATGCCATGATAGTTTGAAATAAAGGGCTCCCCTTCCTCCATGATTCTTCTCTGAGACAAGTCTTTGCATTTGCCTGTAGCTGTGTCCTTCAGGAGGGAACTCTATTTCTAGCCTCTGCTGCTATGTTACACTTTGTCCTGCAATAGATGCTTTTATGAGGGTTATCCTGTTTAAGCATTAAGATGCCTTTCTTAGACATTTTGTATGTAATAAGTGAAGGAATTTTCAGATGGTTACATGTCAAGTAGGTAGCTGAATCTGAATTCCTGAACCAACTCTGGCCACCTGAATTCAGGTCGTCTTCCCTAAAACCTCTCTCTCCATGTTCCAGTTCAAGTGGCCCTAACCAGTTCAAATCCATCTGTGATTTTATTAGGTTTCCAATTGAGCTGAAAGTAACCAAACTTTCAGTGTAATCCAGATACTCATGGTTCGGTTTTGCAGGTTGCTGTTTCTTTCATTTCAGACCATAGCATGGATGTTTCCCACATGGTTTGGAATCAAACACTTGAAAAATTGATCCATTTCGGGTAGTTCAAATTCCATAACTGCAGCTTAATTTTGAGGGTGAAGATCACCTTGGGAAGAAAAATGGACAGGAATGGCTCATCCCTATACTTTGGTCTACCCAGTGCAGTCTTATGTTAGAGGCGTTTGTGATATTATTTTCTGTGTGCAGCTTTCTCTGACTCACTTTGTCATTGGGGCAGAATTGTTTTTTAAATCTATGTTTGTTTCAGCACTTTATATTGATTTCTATGTTGATTTTATCCTATTAAGATTTATCTATTTATTTAAATCAGAATGGCAGATCAAACTTACAAACAGAAGGAAAGACAGAAAGATCTTCCACCCTGATTCGTTCCTCAAGTGGGCATAGCAGCTAGGGCTCAGCCAATCCGAAGCCAGGAGCTTCTTCCGGGTCTCCCATGTGGATGAGGCACCACAAGCTGGGAGTTGGATGGAAAGTGGAGCAGCCATGATGCAAACTGGCTTCCACCTGGGATCCTGGCACTTGCAAGGTGAGGATTTAACAATTGAGCTATTATGCCGGGCCCTCTATGTTGATAGTGACTTTGAGATAGTAACTTTCACTTACTGGGCAGTGTACCACACACCCAGCAGAATTCTCTTAAAAATTCTGTCTCTTTTATAATTCTCAGAGCAACTCTGGAATATAGGTACTATTGTTGTATGTTACCGGTGAGGAAAGAGGGGCCCAGGGAGTTACGTAATTTCTGCAGTTACACAATTAATAAATTTAAGAAATACACTAGAAATGCAGATCTAACTGATTCCTAAAGCCCATCCTGTTAGATTATTCTTTTGTAAAAATTAAGGTCAAAAGTATAATCGTGAAGTATACATTATCTTGTGTTTAGTTGATACATTTTGATAAATAACACATATCTATTTAACCGTTGACCCAATCAAGATAGAGAACATTTCTTCTGCCCCAAACTTCCTTCATGCCCCTCCCTTCCAGCCACAGCCTCTCAGAATTAGGGCTACCCATTCTTGAACTTCATGGAATCTAAGCTCCTGAGCCTGTATCACACTCCAGAGAGGTCTCGCATGACTCTCGCTGCCCATCACACTGCTGAGCCTGCTGGTGAGCTGAAGGTGGCATTGGATGCCGAGATCAAAGAGCAGGCTTTCATTCCAGAGATAGTCAGTGACCTGGGGACCTGTTCTGCTTGGGTCTATTGTGAATGAGATTGCTGAAACCTTCTCCTGTAAGGGTCTTTTTGAGGACATGTGTCTTCATTCCTCTTGGACAGATGACTAAGTATACAATTGCTGAGTCATAAGGTAGAAACATATTTAGCTTTATTAGAAAAGTATTAGTTTTCCATAGGGTCTGTACAATTTTATACATTTTATACACTGGCAATGCATGGGCGTTCTAGTTCCACTCCAGTTTAGTGGTTTTGGTCTTTTAAGGTTTTGGATTGATTTTATTTATTTTCTTAATTGTTTATTTGGATGGCAGAGTGACAAGAAGAGATAGGAAGATGGAGCTCTTCAATCCACTGATTTGCTACTCAAATGGTCTCAACAGCCAGGGCTGAAGCCATCAGGCTGGAACTCCAGCTTGGTCTCCCATGGCACTGGCAGGAACCCATAGACTTAGGGCATCTTCTGTTGCTTTTCCAGGCATATCAGAGGGAAACTGGATCAGTGGAAGAGCAGCTGGGACTTGAACTGGAGTGTTGGTATGGGACACTGGCATTGCAAATGGTGACTTAACTTGCTACAATGCTGACCCTTGTGCTGCCTTTCTCACTGTCCTCTTTCTCACTTGATCATGAACCTCTTCTGGGCAGGAAACATATGCCATTCATTTATGTTTACGCTGCACTGGGTGCTGTGCTTCCAATGTGGCTTGTTCCTTGAAGATTCATGCGTTGCAATCCGGTCCTTGTTGTGGTGATGTTGTGTGGTTTAACGTGTAAGAGCTGGGCCTAGTGGGAGTCATTAGTTTTGTGATAGGGGTGTGCTGTGGAAGGGGATTGTGGGAGCCCAGTCTTTCTCTCTGGCTTCCTGTTTCATTATAAGATCTCCAGTTCTCTAGGGGGTAGTCACCTTTCAAAAGCAAGATAGCAGTGCTGGGGTTTTATGCCTGTGTCCCACATAAAAGTGCTGGGTTTGATTCTTGTTTCTGGTTGTTGACCCCAGCTTCTTACTGATGCACACCCTGGGAGGCTGTGAGTGATGACTCATGTGCATAGGTTCCTGCCACTCGAATGGGGGAATGGGATGGAATTCCAGGCTCCTGGATCTGTACTGGCCATTGTGGGCCTGTGAGGAGTGAACCAGCAGAGTGGAGGGCTCTCTGCCTTCCTCTCTTTTAAATAAACAGTATTTTTTTTTTCAGCTAAGATGGTTGATTGGCGATTCCCCAGGAAGGGAGGGAGAGAGTGGCCAGCCAGGCACTGGCACTCCCGAGTGAGTTGGGCTTATGTTGCCTAAGAGACAGTTTCTCTGTAGTCCGTCATCAGGCATGGAAAGCCCACACGGATATCAGTGAAACCAAAGGCCCTCAACCTGTCCGCCTCTGAGTGATGGTCTTTCTGGATGATGTTTTAGTCATCTGTCACCATGTCACAATGTGATCTCATGCTTGGCCACTGCACATGTCTCATCCTGTGGCCCTACAGGCCAGGAGGCCCCTGTATTGCAGGGCTGTGATTACTGTTGCAGTGGGCTGTTGCTGAGTCGTTTATTCATGTGGGGGTAGGCAGGCTTCAGATTCACTGAGAGCCTCAGTTTCTGGTTGGGGTTGAACCAGAGATCAGCCACAGTTCCGTGATACCATATATTTGTGCAATTTACCTGTTGCTCTGGCTACCATTTTTAGGCCTGACGGAAGTTGTTTGGTGCCCTGTCATACCCTGGATCCAGGGAGATGTACTCTCCCTGTGTAGTTGTTTGTAGGGTGACCCACTTGTTCCTTATACAAAGACAAGAGTACCAGGAGGAGAGAAATAGAGGGTATCTTGGAGTCTGTGCCACAGATGCACACTGAAATGCCTTTTGCAAAGTGGGAAATACAAAACCTGTGAGTATACTAGCTGTTTTGACCCAAGGAGGGCATTCAGTTTTTTTTCCCCCAAATGAATAGTTTCAGAGGCTCCAACTTTAGCCCAACACAGAGACACTGTTCTTGGTAAATTATCTGCAGTTAATGTCCATGGGTACAGAAGATTGATAGGAAAGCATGAAGGGATTTCTGGGCAAATGCTTCTCAGTGGGTTCATTCAGTGTCCATGAATCGAGTCTTTTCTATAATCTGCTGCTGGACAGAGGCTTTGCTTTGAATTTGCCATGCACTAAAGGAGTTGAGGGTTAGCAGAGTGAGTGACCCCCTGTAACCCAAGTGTAGGAGGCCAAAATGCTCTGGCAATGAACTGGCTTATCTGGAATGGGGTGCTTGGCAGTGACCAGACACTGAGAAGTCCTAAGGGGCATCTGCAGTGCAGCTGTTGTGCCCTTTGGGAGGATCTTTTGACCTAAAGTAAATCACAAGTGGGAAGGACAGCACGGGGTATTGTACCTCTCAGCCATGTTGGAGTTTCAGCCGCGGCTCTAGCGACTTCCAACAGATACTTAGTTATTCCTCTTGCCATCTATCATTCCCGTTGTAGACCCTATGTATTGCAAACAACAACAAAATGCCTCTTTGGATGGAGTCTTATTCTGATTCACAGAATAAAAAACACCTTTATTTTATACCAAGCCCTATTCTATCTGGTATTTGTATTCCTCATATATACTGTGGTGCTACAAAACACTCATGGAAGAATGGAACCTACTGACAATGCCATTTTCCTTGAAGTTTTTAAAGAATTCTAGTGTATGCACACACACACACACACACACACACACACACTGTAAAAAGTTTGGGAAAATGCAGTTAAAGCGTAAGCTTAGGGGTTGCCGTTTGACCTGGCTGTTCAGCTGCAGATGCGGGGAGGTGGCAATGATTTTGTGGAGTGGGTGAATTCCACCCCAACTCTACAGCTGTTACGAGCGCTTGGAGAGAGAACCAGTTGATGGTAACAATTCTTTCTTCAATACATAAAACAAAATTGTTAAAGATAAGTTTATTTTGATACCAAAGAACCTTTTAAATCTGACCAGAGTTTTTACAAGAAGAATTTTCTATAGGTCCCGGTGTGATGGCGCAGTGGCTAAAGTCCTCGTCTTGCATCTGCTGGGAGCCCATGTGGGTGCTGGTTTGTGTCCTGGCTACTCCACTTCGATTCAGCTCCCTTCCTGTGGCCTGGGAAAGTAGTAGGGGATAGCTCAAAGCCTTGGGACCCTGCACCTGCATGGGAGACTCAGAAGAAGCTCCTGGCTCCTGGCTTCCATTCTCTCAGCTCCAGTTGTTGCAGCCACTTGGGGAGTGAACCAACAGATGAAGATTTTTCTCTCTTTCTCTCCCTCTCTCTCTCACATCTGTCTTTACAGCGAAAACAAATTAGGAAAAAAAGAATTTTCTACAAACACTGTGGAAGACCCCACATGAGTATACGTTAGAGTATATGGAGGAACACACACACAAACACACTCACAGATATTCTTATCATGCCGATTCTATCTAATTGATGCTCATTCCAGATTTATGTGAGAGGAGTATTTTTCCTTTTAGAAGATGGTGCTTTACTAAGCCCTCGGATGCAAGTGTTGCTGCCGTACAGGGACAGTTAAAGGAGGGACAATGGTGCTTAGCAGCTGGCCAGAGCCTTATAACCACCACAATGGAACCTGCTTTTGAACACGTGCAGCCTGCCCCAGAATTTCTGCCCTTAACTCTGGTGCTACACCCAGGCTTGAGGAATTTGCTCTCTGTACACCTGTGGGCCATAGCCATGCCCCTGACACTAGAGAAACAGAATCAGTAGAGTCCAAGGCAGGCCTGAGCATTCTGTCTCACGGGAAAAAAGAAAAAAGTGAGCCAGAACAGCACACTCCCTCCAGCCTGGCCAAGCATGGGGGTTAGAAAACAGATCTAAGAAAGATCAGGCCTCACTACTGTAAAGAAAATAAATGATCAGGGCTGATGGACTCATTCTGAAGGGGATACAAATGCTCCCCAAGTGGGATAGAAACCAGCCTGCAAGTTAGGATTGGATGCAGTTCTCGGAAGGGGATCCATTGGGCATCTTGATGTGTAGCTTCGGTGTGTCTGGACTCAATGAGAAGCTAACAGAGGGGAGCTGAGGGAAACAGCATCAGCTGGTTGGGGTAATGGATTCTCGCCCCACACCTGTGTCCGCCATGATTCCCATCATCTCACTTGCAGGGGGCCTTCAACAGAGCTTTGCTCAGAAGCCGGGGAGGGCTTCCCCACTGGTTGTCTCCACAGTCCCTGTAGGCGACATGGGGAGCTCTGAGGCTCGGGCCTGGAGAACAGCCACTAGCTCCTCTTTTGCCTTTGACACTCCCCATGTAAGAATGGCCTTCTAGTGGCCTGCATGTCATTTTTGACTTACCCTTGTGAAACTTACAGCTTCTGCTGCCCTTGGGTGGAAACCTGATGGGAAGATGCGGGAGAGCAGAGGAAGGCTCAGCAGCGTGTGGACTGGGATCATTGCTTCTCCTGGACCTCTGGACCACAACCGCTCTTGTTGCTGAGATTTGGCAACACTTGTCCCTGGCCTGTGACCTGAGGGACAGTCCTGTCAGCTGCCCCTTTGGATGGCCCTGGCTTATTTTTACTTTGAAAAGAAAATTCTGTGTGTGTGTTATTCACAGATTTTGTATATGCATTCTAATAGTTTTTACTGATAAAGAAGTAAAAACTATTTTTTCTTTCATTTTAAAAATGATTTTTTTTATGGGGCTGGCACTGTGGCATAGCTTCTGCCTGTGGTGCTAACGTCTCATGTGGGTACCTGTTTGTGTCCTGGCTGCTCCACTTCTGACCCAGCTCTCTACTTGTGACCTGGAAAAGCAGCAGAGGATGGCCCAAGATCTGGGGCCCTGCACCCATGTGGCACTGAATGCCCCACATAGCATTGGATTGGCTAAGCTCTTACCATTGCAGCCATTGGGGAATAAACCTGCAAATACAAGATCTCTCCATCTCTGTCTCCCTGTCTCTTCCCTTCTCTGTCAGGAAGGCTGTTGGTGAACTTGGCCACTCGGCAAGGTGTCCCATGGGCAGTAAGCGCTGACCCAAATCATCATGTAGTTGGGAGAAATGAGCATGCTGTGACTGGGCTTTATTGGCTTGAGGAGATGGCTGGGAGTAAAACGATCAGATCATTTGAATTGGTTCAGCTTCTGCTGAACTCGTTTTGTTGTACGTGGGGTGAGCAGCGATGTACTCTCACACTGAGAGGCAGCACGTGGTGAAGCTAGTAGCTGGTGCTCTCCAGTCTCAGTGGGGCTTCCTGCCCCAGGAGCTGTCCCTGAGAGGACCATGTGGGCCAGACACACGCTGCAGGCTGTCCTGGGAAGATGGCTGGGGATTGGTTTAATTAGCAGCAGGCAAAGTCAGGCCTCCTAACTACCAGGTTGTGTCTCACCAGAGGCAGTGTTTTGACAGTACACGGGGTTATGGATCAGTGAAGAAGGCCAGTGTGGTCATCCACACAGTGCTCAAAGCAAGGCGCAGTGCAGAATATTTTCTAAATATTTTAGACAGGGACAAAAACCACTGACTTTTCCTTTGGGGAAAAGTGACAGTCCATGTAAATAGATCGATTGCACTTGACTCAATTAAAAACACATGTTGTGTTTAGCTGACCACTAATCTCTTATTTACCTTCCTGCTGTCAATATCTGCACTGTGTTTCTGGGATCTGGATGTATGATGTGTGTGTAAACTGACAGGACAGGAAGAGAGCCCAGCCTTGTTCAGGTTAAATGGAGGCGCCTGTTCTCGAATTCAAGGATTTTCGATCTGGAGCTTTTCCTGGACCATAGATACTTATGTGTCACTATGTCAGCCAAATCCATTTTCAATTCATCCGTAAATATGAGGAGATGGAATGATCAGAGCTTTGGAGCGTGAGAAATTGCTTTGATCATATGCAGGATAGGAGCTGCCTGCCTGTTCCCATGGCCTGCAGTGAGCTTCCATCTCTACAACCTTAGTTCCACTTTGTCTATTTCATGGAAGTCCCAGCAGCAGCATCTTGCCCAGGAATCCTTTGCTGACCTCTCCAAGGCCCCATGGGTTATTCCTGCTCTAGGCTCTCCCACCTCTTGCTACACGCGCTTGCTCACAGTCGCCGCCTCACCTGTCTCCAAGCCCGCAGAGGCTGCATGGTCTGGGTGGCTGAGCCACACCCTCTCGTTTTGGCTGGGAAACGCAGCACTGAGGATGGTGCCTGCCAAGCAGCCTGCACCAGTGTCTGTGCAATGACTGAGCAGGTCTCTCTTCTCTCAGATGTCTGTTCTGTGCTACAAGTTGCTGCGCTTCCTGTCCCCAACCTCACTTCCCTACCCTTTGAGTCCCAGAAACGTTGGTGTGATGTTGAAGAAGATGATCATGCTGCTAAAACACGAATGCAATGTTTGCTTCAAGTATCAGGCTTCTTTACTCCCTAACAGATAGCACATGTGATTAAGTCTGATAGCTTGTGGCACACAACCAATTGAAAAGTAAGCAGAAACTGTTTGTAAAGGAAAAAGCCCATGATCTCCAAGGTAAAGTTACTGCAGGGCCAAGCACAATGGCTTATAATTGGCTAATGCTCCCTCTTCAAGTGCCGAGATCCTGTATGGGCACTGGTTCATGTCCCAGCTGCTCCACTTCCCAGCTTTCCCAGCTGCCTGCTTATGGCCTGGGAAAGCAATAGAAGATGGCCTAAAGCCTCCGGACACTGCACCCGTGGGAGAGACCCAAAAGAAGTTCCTGGCTTCAGATGGACTCAGCTCTGGCCATTTGCAGCCATTTGGGGAGTGAACCAGCAAATGAAAAATCTCTGTGTCTCCTATTTCTCCATAAATCTGCATTTCCAATGAAGATAAATCATTTTTTTAAAAAGTCACTTCAACTGGATTTTTAAAATATGATGTGGAAACTTCATTGTGAGAAATCCAAGTTCAGCTCCTCTGCCACCCTATAGTCTGGAGCCAGGTACCTGCCTTTGCATTGCTGAGCCCACAGTGAAAAATCTCAGAATCTAGCCGTGGACTCGCTCATTGCCGGCACAGTTGAGTGTGGACGTGAGCGTAGTTGTATAGCTATGTAAAAACTTACCCAGTCCATCTCAAGAGGTCACTGACATGCTTACAGCATGCGGATTCTATTTCCTCCTCCTGCCACCCCCAAACGACTTGGACTACCCTCTTTTCCTTTTGCAGAACTGGAAATTAAACTGTGTAAATGTAATTTCCTTCCCATTGTATTCTTATCATTATGCTGCACAATCTAAAGAAACACCATCAAGGGAGAGATTATTTATTATCTCAGTCCATCCAGCTGTTGTAACAAAATACCTACACTAGATAATCTGTAAGCAACAGGAATGTATTGCTGAACATTTCTGCAGGTGGGGCATTCTGCTTCAAGGTGCCGGCAGATTTTTCTGGTGCAGATACGTCATATGTAACTGCTGCCTTTGTCCTCCTGTGGTGGGAGGGACGAAAGGGAGCAAATGGGCTCTCTTTAAAGAGGGACTCTGATGCTACTGACAAGGTCAGGTCTAATCACTCCACGGCTCCACTTCTAATGTCATCACCTTAAGGGTTAGGTTCCAACACAATGGAATCATGACATTCACAGAAGATTGATATTTAATATTACTATGCTTTGGGAGAAGTTACTGTTAGAAACTTTTAGACAGGGCCTGACCCAGTGGCCCAGCAGTTAAGGTCCTTGCCTTGAACGCATCAGGATTCCATGTGGTCGCCGGTTCTAATCCCGGCAGTCCTGCTTTCCATCTAGCTCCCTGTTTGTAGTCTGGAAAAGCAGTCAAGGATGGCCCAAAGCCTTGGGGCCTTTCACCTGCATGGGAGACCTGGAAAAGCTCCTGGCTCCCGGCTTCAGATTGGCACAGCACCACCCATTGAGGTCACTTGGGGAGTGAATCGTTGGACAGAAGATCTTCCTCTCTGTCTCTCCTCCTCTCTGTATATCTGACTTTGCAATAAAAATAAAATAAATCTTTAAAAAAAGAAACTTCTAGACAGATGATCCATTGAAAGAGAAATATCTGGTAAGGGTAGTATCAGAGATAGGCAGGAAGCGAAAGGTCCCTTTTCTTCATTAATTGAGGTTCATATGGGAATGCTGTGAGATCACCATTGTATTAAATAACATGGGTTGAAAATGTGGAAATGAAAGGCAAACATTCTTTTAGAGGCCTTTGTTGTTTCGGCCTTGTAGTTGTCCCCAGTGATATCAGTTCTTTACAGTCTTTCCAGTTTGTACCCAGTGTGCTAGGGGACAGCCACCTGCCCTGCCGAAGATTTGTTTGTTGTCTTCCTTCGCAGTGCTTCTATAACTTCCTTTTCATTCCAATGCATACTCCTTCACTGGATCACTCCCATCATGCCACACTAGGCTGTCGTCACTGTAAGATATGTAAAAGCCAGGTGGAATAGGCCCACAGGGACAGCAGAGACACAAGGAGCAAGCAACCTGCTGGAAGATTCTCTGCTAACCTCCACAAGGCCTGGTTTGGAAGCCAGTTGATGAATAATTAAGGAAGTTTCATGGCTGTCCGTGACAGTGAGGCTCACCAAACCCTGGGCAGGGCCTGTGTCATAGGCACCACCTTAATTGCTGGCCTGTGCATGTTGGATTGTGTAAGATCATGTGCACTCAAACTGGCAGGACTCGGGCAGCATTTGGGCATGACATGAAGTCATTTGACAGGATAAACCTTTCTTCTTCATGTTTAGGGAAATAATCCCACCTTTCCACAACTTAATGTCAGTTGCTTAAAACTTTGAATAACATCTTTGCACTAATATTGTATTAAGGTGAGTGTGATAAATGGTAACAAAATTGATCCTTGCTAAACAAATGAGAATTAGAAAACAATTTTTCAGCATTACATTGTCCAATAACATGTTACATATTGAGTATGTATGTGTGTTTGCATACGTCTGTCCTGTTAGTAAAACCAAGCCATCTACATAGAAGCAGCTGCAGATGAGAATATAAATGCAGAGGGCTTCTTTTTAAAAATTATATTATTTATTTGCAAAGCAATGTTAAAGAGAAAGGGGAGATGCAGAAAGAGAGAGAGAGACCATTTTCCATTCCTCTCTCCCTCCCAGCCCCGCACATGACTGCAAAGTCAGGGCGGGCCTGGCTGAAGCCAGGTTTTTGGAATTCTATCTCGGTTTCCCACTTGAGTGTGAGTGGCCTAAGGACTTGGGCTGACTTCTGCTGCCTTCCCAAGCATTTTAGTAGGGAGCTGGGTGGGAATTAGAACAACTGGGACTTGAACCAACACCCATACGGTATGCTTGTGTAGTAGGCAGTAGGATAATGGACTGAGCCGCAATGGCAACCCTTTAAAGGGGTTTTATTGTTATTATTGTTTTTATCTGAAATGTCTTTAGCTGTAAGTGTAAACGCTTGTGACTGAGCAGTAGATGCCCAGCAGGGAAGGGAAACATCCAACAGGAGGCCTGTGGAATCATTTGGTCTGACCCTACTGAGGCAACTTGCAGGCAGGACTTGAAATCCAAGAAGTTGAAAGCAGGCAGATTTACAAATCGATCATTTGTGTGACTGGTGGATGATCTTATACATTTCCAAATGGCCCTTGACAGGAGAATGATTCTGCAGCCTTGTGGAAGGTGGGTTCAGGTTTCAGGATGGGCTCCCCTCTGTCATCTCTTGTGTAAGTGATCAGGGATCTCCTGAGGAAATTAAATGTTTATGTGCGAACTCTCTATCTTGGTTAGGGTGCTGCCTGAGAGCTGACTAGAACAGCAAAGTGGCAGGTGAAAACTTGCCCTAGCTATGTTTCAGGTCAGGCTGCATACCGAGCTCATAGAGAATTGGGACCTAAATTGTACTAACCATGGTTGAATCCCTGACTCTACCGTTTTGCTCGTTGACTCACAGAGATTTTATAAAGAGGTAAATAGTTCCTTATAATTGAATTACAAATTGCCGAGAAACACAGTAAGAGAACCTGTGGGAGATATAAAACTTGAACAGGTGAATGTAGATGTCGTACTACGTCATTCTAGACTTTTAAAAAATAATTTTTATGAGAAATATCTTAGAATTGGCAAAAACATTCAGTGAACAGAACCTAAGTTGTCAGCCACGAATTCCATGACAAATTGTGAGCGTGATCACAGGAGAGCCACAGATGCCATGATGTTCATCATCCTGGACAGTTTCCTCTACGATCTTTTGCTGGCTCTCCCCCATGCACAGGCACACACATGCCTCGCTGATTCTGCCAGCCATTCTCCTGGCCTATGCTCTTCCTTGCTGTAAATGCCTTTCCCTCATCGTAGATATGTTGACAGCCATCTTTCGGGCACTGCTCAGCTGCGACTTCTGCTGTAAGTTCTGCCATCTTTATTGCCAGTCCTTCCCCCAGAAGGTAGTTCATGTCACTTGAGAAATCTTACTTTGAGGCTGGTGTGTACAGGTACAGAGGTGCATTGCTGGGAGCCCAGGCTGTTTGGACCATGACTTTCACCATTTTTATCTATCTTTACAGTAACTTGGTGTATCAGAAAGTGAGAATGCAAAGGTGCTAAGTGACATGAGTGAGGTTACAGAGCTTGTTAACCACGATGCTGGTACCCAGGATGCAGGTGCTCCTAACACACCGTTTTCCCCATACAGAATTGTCCGGATGTCTGGAGAGGCGGAAGCATAGCAAGTGCTTCTCCATGTTTATTTTTTGTGTCTGGCCCAGATGTGCATGTCTAGTGCTTGAGAAACCACAGGAGAGTGATTTCAACTGTCAGTGCCCAGGGATACTTAGCAGAACCTGGGATTAAAATGCAAAAATCTGAGTGTGTGTTGATTGCATAGAGTAGTGTTCACTTGTAGCCACATTGTAGAACAGTATGGTGTAAAATCAGACATTTGCACTGATTTCTAAGACAAAAAAACAATCGGAAAGGATTGAGTGGAAATGTGAGGTGTTGGTCTAATACTTAGCAGTTAGTCTTGCCTGGTTATATAGCCTTGCCAGAGCTGTAACAAAGGACAGAACTGTGACTCGACAAAATAGTGTGTTCGGCTCTCATTCCCCAGTGCCACTCCATCCAAAGTAAACAGCATTCAGAAAGACTAATGGATAAGATCTGGAAGCACTAATAGGATATTTATAAATTGGGTCTGCACTGTGTGTGCGTGTACACACATATGCATATACACACATATATATGATTGTTTTATTCATACATTTAAGACATAGATGATTCAAATCCAAAATGCATCTTTGCATTTGATGATTCTTAGAACTAGAAGTGGTCATGGCTGGGAGTGGTATGTTGGCTTCAGACTTGTAAAAATGTATTTGGCCTCCATTGGAAATGTCTTGATAACATACAGATGGTGCGTGCAATACTTGGATGATGGTGTGGCATATTCAAAAATGACTAGTGTTGCAGGAATTTTGCTCCAAGATGCCCTTCTCTTCTGGCATTTAGGTAATTTTTGTAACATTTGTGATCGAAATTGATGCTCAAAATGATCCCTGGAGAGGAGAATTACAGAATTTAGTTTTGAACCTGACTTTTGGGTGCCGTTGGGGAATGGAATTGTAGTATATGAAACTACAGCCACTTCATGTCTACAGCCCGTAGACATAAATCAAGCCTTGATGTTTAGTTGCTGTTAATTCTGTGATCAGAGGAACAGGAGGGAGAAGTCAGATATTTTCTTAAATTCCTCAGTCTTCTTGGGAAAAGTCATTTGCTTTTTACTTTTAGTGTAGAGGGTGTGAGGGAGTGAAACACCTGGCATTCAGATGAGCTGGGATCGTGCCAGAGTGGACGAGAACATGAGGCAGTCACGTGCGGTCTGAATCCAGGGCCTGTGTAGATCCACCCTCTCCTTGCTGGCAGATCCACATGTTTTTGTATGCGTGCGCATCAGTAGGAACAGTGTGTGGGTGTCTGTCTCTCTGGGAGTAGAAATTCAGAGTTGCCTGGCTCAGAGTTCCGAAAATTGATTTAATGAAGTAAATTGAGTGTGAATGAGTAAAATATATATAGGTGGAAAGAGGGAATAAAAATGCTTCCTGGGAAGAAATGAGCTTTTATAAACTTAACTCATGTTTTTGAGAATGTGCATGAAACTTATTTCAAAACAGAATGAGAGGGTAAGACTGGACTGCTGGTCAAGATGCCAGGTCCCATAGGGAAGTGTTTGGATTTGACTGACCTTGAATGCAGCTTCCTGGTGCTGCACACCCTAGGGGACAGCAGTGGATGGCTCATGCAACAGGGTTCCTGCGTTGAGTTCCCAGCTCCCAGCTTCAGCTCCAGCCAGGGACTACTGTGGATATTTGGGGAGTAGACCAACAGGCCAGAGATTTCTGTCTCTGACTCCAAAAACAAAGCAGAAATAAACCAAAAAACAAATATACTGAAACACTGAGTCTTTTAAACTGAAAAAGCATTTTTTGAGAAGTATCTCTTATGCATGGGCTCAATTTTATGTAGCATTATTTCTTTTATCTTTAGAGTTTACATGTATGTGTGTATATATGCTTTTGGAGTATACATGTACAGTGTGTACAATATATATACGTGCATGAGCAGTTTGAGAGGAAATTTGAAAATGCTTCATTAATTTGTCCCATACCACAGTGGTTTATGTTGTGTGATAACTAAAAATTAAATAATATACATTTAAAGACCTGTGATGGGTTCTGAGACCTCGCTTTGATCCTGGTTTGCCGATGGGCCAGATGTGTGCAGTAAGGAACCTGCCACTGTGGACTGTGGGAACATTGCTCGAAATCCATCCGCCTGTTCCCTCGACTTGATGTCCCTTCCTGGGAAAGAGGCGTCTACCTCAAGACTGAATGAGAGAGTACTGTTTACTGTTTCCTAAGGCACCATTCACACAGGGCGCACTAAAATGGCCAGTTCCTTTCTCTGGTCTCTTGCAGCTCAGAGAGCATGACCAAGGGTTCCGTACCTGCAAATCCATTTTTCACTGCATCGTATTTCTGCTTGATGCTGTAATTTAATTATCTATTCGCAGACTTCATCTTCACTGTTTCATTAGCATATTCAATGTTTCATATTATTTATAGCCCTGGATTAGTATTTCAATAATCCATGCCAGTTATTTTTGCTCCAGTGCTCCTCTGTGCTTCCATGAATTGATTTCGTCCGTTGCGGAGTGGTTTCCTCAATTATTCTGTTACGTATGGAAAGCACTCACGTACGCTCTTGTGATTTATCTTTTGAAGATTTCCCCCCCCCCACCATAAGCTTGATATCTTCAAGTTTGTGATGGCTTTGCTTGACTCTGAGCCGTCCAAGGTCTCCTCTAGGCCCAGCAGAGTCTTGTGTTCATTTTCCGCTCTGTGGCATCTCTGGTGAGACCTTGGCTGTGACAGCATTGGCAGGACTCTCAGTTCCTCCATGCATTACTCGAACTTCACTGCTTGAGACCTAACATCCCTCTCCCACATTCGTGCCCCCTAGCTTCTGCTGCAGTAGACCTAAGCTAGAACATGTTTGCCTGCTATTTACAATAGAAATAAACCTGTGATATGTAGATTATTTGCCTGGCATAAAGCCATTCCTGACAGAAAAGCTAACTGTGTTAATCAGCTTTCCCTTCCCATTCCTACCTTTTGTCAAGGCACTGTTGAACTTGTATGTCCCATATAACTTCAGGTATACACAGGTACATGGATATGTGTACTTGTGTGTGCACATAGGCATACATATATTGAGAGTACTGAAAAAACTCCCAGACAGTGCAATTAATAATAAGTTTAGGGGCCCGGCGGCGTGGCCTAGCGGCTAAAGTCCTCGCCTTGAACGCCCCGGGATCCCATAGGGGCACTGGTTCTAATCCCGGCAGCTCCACTTCCCATCCAGCTCCCTGCTTGTGGCCTGGGAAAGCAGTCGAAGATGGCCCAAAGCCTTGGGACCCTGCACCCGTGTGGGAGACCCGGAAGAGGTTCCTGGTTCCCGGCTTCGGATCGGCGCAGCATCGGCCCATTGCGGCTCACTTGGGGACTGAATCATCAGACGGAAGATCTTCCTCTCTTTCTCTCCTCCTCTGTGTATATCTGGCTGTAATAAAATGAATAAATCTTAAAAAAAAAAAAATAAGTTTAGGGCCTGGCGCTGTGGCCTAGCGGCTAAAGTCCTCGCCTTGGGTGCCCCGGGGATCCCATATGGGCACCGGTTCTGGCCCCGGCGGCTCTGCTTCCCATCCAGCTCCCTGCTTGTGGCCTGGGAAGGCAGTCGAGGACAGCCCAATGCTTTGGGATCCTGCACCCGTGTGGGAGACCTGGAGGAGGTTCCTGGCTCCTGGCTCTGGATCGGCACAGCATCGGCCGTTGTGTTCACTTGGGGAGTGAATCATGGGATGGAGGATCTTCTTCTCTGTCTCTCTTCCTCTATGTATATCTGACTTTGTAATAAAAATAAGTAAATCGTTTAAAAAAATAAGTTTATTTTGGTACACAAAGTTTAGAAATCCATGTATATAAGAGATCTTCAAGGTGTTCATGGAAAGTGAATGCTAAGAAAAGTCTGTGCACAGGTTGCAAAATCTATCAATGTAAAATTATTTTATAATTTCACTTTTTCATGAGCTTTTTGAAATATCCTCATATTTAAAAAGCCATTTCATTTTTCAAATTCTATGCCAAACAGTGTTGTGTTTATGTTCAAATGTCTTTTCCCCGCTAATATTTATTTATTTATATTATAAAGACAGATTTACAGAGAGAGAAGGAGAGAAAGATCTTCTCTCCACTGGTCACTCCCTAAGTGCCTACAATGGCTGGAGCTGAGCTTTTCTGAAAGCAAGAGCCAGGAGCTTCTTCTGTGTCAACCACACAGGTGCAGGGTCCCAAAGCTTTGGACCATTCTTCACTGCTTTCCCAGGCCACAAACAGGGAGCTGTATGGGAAAGGAGCAGTAGGGATACGAACCAGTGCCTTTATGGGATCCTGGTGCATTCAAGGCAAGAATTTAGCCACTGAGCAATTGTACCGGGTCCTAAAATATCTTCTTGATATCATCAATAGCCCTAACTCCTGAGGTTATTAATGATGATGTATGTGAATGAAACTTACATGAAAAACAAAGTGATTGTTAAGGGTGAGCAGTTTGCTTGGCTTCTGCCCTGAAGCGTGGACTCTACTTCAGTGTCTCACTTTCAGTATCTTCAGTGTCTTCACTTTCACCAAGGAACACAGGACCGAGACCCCTTCCCAAGCTAGGAACCTCCTATGCTGAGCTCCTTGTCTCTGGGGAACTGATGCTTCAGTTCTACCATGATCATTAAGGGTTTCAATAGGCAGAAACCGTTGGTGAACATCTTCTGTTTTTAAAAGTATGTTCCCGTGAACAAGTTGATATACCCCAGGCATGAATATATTTGGAGTTCACAAGTGTGGATTTCCCCCCAAGTACCCTAGGTACTGGGAAATTTGCTGTTTGTTTAGATGCAGCCATGAACTCCAGTGTTTTCCAGCTAAGCTCACCGTGGCCTTCGCTGCCCAGCCCAACGACTTCATCTGCCTGCACACTCAGCTCTTCAGCGAGTCAGGAGTGGGTGACTCATTGTCACCCCAAAACACCGTTAATATTTCCAGATTTATGGTGAAGGATAGGCAGCCAGGCTTTCTCAAAGAACTCCTTTTGCTGGGTGTGAGAAAGCCCAGTTCCCCCACTCATTTTGTTGAAAGGCGGGATTAAGACTTTGCTAGAAAAGAAACCAATCCAGTAAAGTGCTAAGGAGTATTTATGACCCATGGTACACTTTATCTTTTAGAATAACAATACCAGTGTAGAAATAGCTAAATCCTTGCCAGGGTTTTAAAAATCACATTGCATTTACGTTCAGGTATAACCTCCCATCGTAAATCCAGCAGAATGGAGAGAAGACTGTGACAGGCCATTCCTGTGCCTGATGAGGACGCATCCTTCAGTGCTGGACTGATGTTTATGTATGATTACTGGGAAGGGGCTTTATTTAATGAACCATGCTTTAAAATGGGATGTATTTTAACTATAATCGTAAGAGCCCAGCTTTACTGTGTATCTGTCAGGCAATTTACAAATAATCATTCTAATTCTCTCAACTCTATGAGTTAAGATATTTTTTTTTCTTCCTGTTTTACCTAGGGGAAAATTAAAACTCAGCAACTTTAAGACCTTGGCCAAGGTCACAGCCAGTCAGTGGATTGCTACCTTTAGCTACAACACCCACATTCCTTGCCTTGCATCTTGCCCTGCAGTCCCCATTAGCCTCCAGCTCATCTATAGCATGGAATTTTTGAGTCTTAGATACCTATTCGACTTGAGTATGTGTGGCACATTGCTTTTGTTTTGTTTTTGGAGCTGTGTATTTGTGCACACAGAGTAACGTATGGAAATCAAAGATTCTTCTTTTCAACTTCCAAAACCATAATTCATTGAGCCACAAGATCTCACCTAAATCCCATTAAATCTGACATAGAAGAGACCCAGAGAGGTGATAGGAAAAAGAGAGATGATGAATCTATTGAAGCTCACTTTTAATAGCATCAGGCTCAGAGGTTAGATTCTAGTTCATTTCTGAAGATTATTACTCTGAATGATTTGAATAATTTCTGCTGCTATCTTAAAGAACCACTTTTACATTTGAAGACCTAATAAAGAACAAATGAGCATCTCTTCCTTGTGTTGCTTGAAGGCTTATCGAACTCTTCGATGGGGTAACTTTGGCAGCACTGTGACATCTGTGCAAGACCAACTTTGCCATCGAACAGTTTCATCCACACACTCTCTATATCAGCCTAGTGCTTCCCAGCAGTTCCCATCATTTCCTGCTCACATGCATCTCATTTTTGTGTGTTTTATTTGAAACACCAAAGTAAAATGTGCCTACCTATTCATTTCCCAAAAGCTTGAGAAGAATTGGCAAAGGACAAATCATTTCACTGTCAAACATCCAACTGATGCATGTAGAATATAGAAGACGTGGGCACTCATGACTAGGGGACTCCAGGCCTCAGCCTTGAGACCCACCAGGCAGAAGACAGAGCTGGAAGTACGAAAGCTTTCCTAACCACTTGTAGGCTAGTACAACCACTGTGGATATCAGTATGGAGAGTGCTTGGAAAATTGCAAATAAACCTGCATATGACCCAGCTATCCCGCTCCTGGGAATATACCCAACAGAAGTGAAATCTGCGTGTGAGACAGGATCTGTAATCCTATATTTGCAGCAGCACAATCTACAATAACAAAGACATGGAAACAATCCAGATGTGCGTCCAAGGAAGAGTGGTTAAAGAAACTGTGGTACATCTACTCCATGGAATATTATTCAGCTATTAAGAAGAATGAAATTATTCTATTTACAACCAGGTGGTCCCAACTAGAGACCATTATGCTCAGTGAAATGAGTCAATCACAAAAGAATAAATATCGTATTTTCACTCTTATATAAGGAAACCAACATGGAAAATGTAACTCCAATAGACCAATCCATACTGTTTTTTTGATTGATTGTTTGCTTTTTTGGCTATATCCCATGTGTTTTGATGTTTTTTATTTCAGTTTGGTTCATTCCAAATAATCTCTTTTTTCTAGTCGAATTCATCACAGGCTCATGAATTACACGATGGCATCATTTTTCCCAAGAGACTTCAGTGTTCCCTTTCTGTCACTCATGTGTTAGTTACTCAGTGGCACTTTTTTTTTCATGGTACTGTAATTTGTTGTTGATGTTGATGTTGTTGTTGTTGTGGCTGTTCTAACTCATATCAGTTGTTGATCTTGTTTCATGGCTTCTCACTTATGGTAACGTATAGTGATAGAGTACTGGAGTCTATCATATACAGATTGGGGGTATGATAGAACATGCATGCCTGCATCCAGATGAAAGGGAATCCCAGTTAAACTGTTGGACATGTGTAGACAATGGGATGCTGGACTCTCTGACATTGTCTGTACCAACAATGTCGGGGTACACTTAAATAAGAGACTGATAGAATTATGATTCCTTATGAAGGGCTACACTAGTGTAACAAAATGGGAAAAATCTGAGGGGGTGGGAGTTTGGGGGGGAATCCCAGCCTGCACAAAATTGTACCTCACAATTCAAAATTCAAAATAAAAATATGTTTTAAAAAACACATAGCCTTTGACACTGATTTTCATACAAGTTGTGATCCATAACCCAGCCAGACCGATCTCACAAAAAGTCAGCAAGACCCACTGATGGGTTTCCTTATTTACTCCTGAGACATCTTCTGCTGGAATCCTGGGTTCAGCCTTCACACATGTGCATACACACACACACACACACACACACACACACACACACTGTGCACACAGAACACAGAGCAGATGCAGGAAACCTTCACTGTGCCCAGAGACTTGACGCAGTGTATACTGATTTTCTCATGGCTCTGAACCCAAGTCCAAGCTCAGCTCTCACGTCAGTCAGACATGTAACCTTGGGTTGAACTTTGTTCTCAGTGAAGAATGATAGTTAATGTACCCTGCTGAGCCTCCAGGGGGAGGAAGGAGTCACGTATGTTGAGCCAATGTGCACTTCAGCATGTTACCCCGCTTTGGATGTACCCCGAGCCCCGGGATGTCTTTGCAGAGATTTCGCTTTGCCTGTCAAATGGGACTGTGTCTTCTGGTCTGGGATTTAAGGTCACAAAGACGTTGTTAACCTGGTGGTGCCATCCTGTAGTCCCCTTCACCTGTAAATTCCTCTCCCCCACCTCAATTACTAATGCCTTTCTACTGCATCTCCCTGTGCTGCATTCATTGCAGAAGCCTACACCTTGGCTGTGCACCTGCTTTCCTCGTATAGTCTTTGACCCTCTTCGTTGCCAGACAGGAGTGGGGAGTCACGCTGTCCATGGAGCCATAGATGTTCCTGTCCTGTAACCTCATCACAGGGCCACCCACCATCTCCTGGGATGGGGCTTCTCTCCTTCCTGCTTTTCCTGGATTTGAGTTGCCTGTATGGTTTCCTCTCATCCCACCCTGTCTTTACTCCTCATCAGACCATCACAGAAAGAACTGAGTGCTTATTTTGTAATCATTGTTTTAGGTTTGTGGGCGCTTATTACTGCAGGATTGACAGGGACCGTGCTGGGACTGGATGTTTGTGTCTTCCTAAACCCCAGGGATATTTGGAGGTGAGGCTTTTTTGGAGGCGATTAGGTTTAGCTTGTGGAGAGAGCCCCTGTGGTGGCATCAGTGTGCTTCTAGGAAAGAGAAGAGACCTGAGAGAAGATAAGTTTCTTTTTCTCTCTCTCTCCCTACCATAGGCTGACACAGCCAGGAGAGGACCCTGTCCAAAACCCTACCGTGCTGGTCCTGGACTCTCAGCTTCTGAAAGCAATGAGAAGGAAAGGCTTGTTTTTCAACCACTAGTGTTGCTTCCTTGCTTTAACTGCCCAAACAGGGACCCTACACAGCATCTGGCAAAGAGGAGGCCCTGTACCCCTCTGTGATAGTGAAATACAACTATCCTGCCTCCCTCACAGACTCCCAGGTATTCAGCATTTCACTCAACATCTGTACACAGTCTAATCTCACAGATGTTTGATCCATTTACTGAAGCTACTGTTCACAAGGATGACTTCTCAATAGACGTGCTATAACTTGAGTATCCAAGTTAGTTTAGTAGCTGTGGGAGGCAGTGAACGCCCCATGGCCATGTGCAGCAGGCTTTGCATATTCTTTTTGGGCACTGCCTTCAGTGTTTGAAGCACATTTTTTGAAAAAAAAAAAAATTCACTCGATGCTATCTCTAGCCTTAGAGAAAGAATTTGATTATGTAAGAAAAAGTCAGTTGTTCCAATTCAAGTTTGAAAGTAGGCTAGGTGATAAAGCTTGCAAATTTTGACCATTTAGGGCCAAAAGTGTGCAGTTGGATTACTACATTGTAAATAAACATGGGGGTGTGTGTCTAATCTTAACCTTTCCTACTGACTAACCACATGCTCTGGCCCAATTCCTTAACTTCTCTTTACTTCTGGTATTTTCTTTGAAATCGGATGGATTGGGTTGCATGCTACTTAAGTCTATTTTCTTGTTCTTAAAGGCATATATCATTGCGTGTAAATGTGTGTGTATGGAAGACATGTGCTTGGAAGAGTGGACCCTGCTGGCACTAATAATCAAGCCAAAGAGAAATTATATGTTAGGGCAGTGGAACTTTGTTTGCACTGAAGCACATTTCAAAGACAATAAACTCCATTTGCCAATGTTTTGTGTGTTCATTGTTAATTTCTCAAAACTTCTTGAGTCACAGAATATTTAGAAAATGGTAATACTTTGGTGGTGCACTGAAATGAACCGGTGGGGGTGTTGATTTCTATAGGAGGCATAATGATAACATTCACCACATTTTCTTATGTAGTTAATGAAAAGCAAAGCACAAGTACTTAAGGAAGATAGTAAAACAATTCAAAAGTATAATTGAGAATGATGGCGTGTATAAAAATTTTAAAGTTGAAATGCTTTGTTTGGGTTGTGGGCGGGTATTTTAGATAAAAATTTTCCAAATTTTTGAGAGCCACGCGTGACAAGAGACTTAGTAAAGAGGTAAGAAAAGCATAAAGCTATTGGAACAGCTGTGTGAATTTCCTGTGACCCTTCTAAGAAATTGTCACAGAATGTAGTGGCTTAAAATGGCAGAAAATCACTATCTTAACAGTTGTTTGAAAGAACGTTGACCACAGAGCAGTCAGGGGGTGGGCAGAGCTGTGCTGCTCCTGGAAGCTCTGGGAAGACTCTGTTTTCTTGCTTTTGGAGACGATGTGCAATCCCTGGGTTGTGGTCGCTTCCCCGTCTTTCAAGCCCATCATGGAAACTTGGCCTTTCTTTGTGGTACTCTCTTCCTGGGACTCTGACTCACTTTCCTTGCCCAGGAAAAGGGTCCTAGACCCAAATCATCCCGCATAACTCCACGTCTCACAGCTGCACAGTCCCTTTGATCAAATAAAATGCATATTCACGGGTTCTGGCATTAGGGTGACTACATTTCAGACCCTTATTCAATCTATTGTCAGCAGTCTGCTAAAATTCACACCAACTGGAATTATATATCTAAGATTATAATATTTATAAGTATATACTTATGAGTTATATTTAAATTAAATATATATTTATAAATTATGTATTTTAATTTTTATGTAATGGCAAATATGAAGCTGAAATTTCTTGCAGTGATATGAACTGATACTGAGTCCAAACTAATGTTATATCAAGTGTTTCAAAATAATGACTGCAGAATGGGCTGTTGTGGAGTATAGTCATCCTATAGCTAAAGAACCATGGGTAAGAAATGGACAGGAGGTAGTCAAATTTGCTGAGCTGCCTCTTGAAATTGGGGCCCCATGCCCAACCAGCCACCCTGGAATACTGTGCTAGCACCTGGGACTCCTGGGATATTTAGTTTTTCAACAGTCCTTTGTTTCTGATAGGCAGCTGACACTGCCAGAGATCCACAGCTATCTGGCAATTGTGGCATGTTATGCAAAGAGCTCAGATCCTACTTGCCTCGTTATCCCAGAAAAAAGTCAGTATCTCAGAGGATGCTGCTGCTCTCAGGTCGTGCAGTCAGTGAGAAAGCAGAGAATGTGTGGTGCACAGAGTGGCTTCAGTGCCAAGGAACCAGGACCACATCCAGGTACACATGCTGATTTCAGTCTGGTGTGTGTGAGGGTCACTTCTCTCCCCTCAGTCTCAGCTCCCTTCATTGCAAAATGTGGTTCCCACCTCCTAAGCTGCCCGTGGGCTCACTGGGCTGAGATGCATGGAGCGCTTTGCATGCTGCGTAGAATAGCACCAATGCTAACCACTAAAAAGACAAAGAGGATACTGAATTTTTCTAGTGTTACTTTGTGTTATTTTTCCAATGGTAAATCTGTTTACAAGATCTCTTATTTACATGAGAGAGAGAGAGAGACTTAGACCTTTCATCTGCTGGCTCACCCTCCAAATACCCACAATGGCCAGGACTGGGCCCTGAGGGAAGCCAGAGCTGGGACCTCGGTCCAGATCTTGCACTATGAGAGCAGGAAGTCAGTCATTGGGTTATCATCGGGATAGATGTGCAATGTCCTCCACTTCATCTGTAGAGATTGGTCATGAAATCAGCGTGTGGTGGATATTCCTCTTGATGGCTGTGTGGTATCTGGGTCCAGAGAGAAGAGAATTTGCCTTTTGGTTTGAAGTAGCAGGTCTTTGCTGATGTTTTAACAAGTGTAGTCTAGTTCTGTAGATGGAATCTATTGCTTACAGCAATTACAAATTTACTGTAATTGAAGGAAACAGAATCGTAGTTTTCTTCTTCTTCATCTTCGTCTTCTTTCTCTTCCTCTTCCTCCTCTTGCTCTTGTCGTCGTCGTCTTCTTCTTCTTCCTCCTCTTCCTCTTCTTGTCGTTGTCATCTTCTTCTTTTCTTCTTCCTCTTCCTCTTCTCCTTCTCTTTCTCCTTTTTGTGATCCATTCCTACCTGTGGGTGATCATACAATTACAATGAAATCCTGAGTGAATTTTGAAATAATGCAATCTGTATTTAAGATTTCTGAAGATCATTTTGTTCAACAGATTAATTGGATAACATTCTAAGATACATATTCAGCTTTAATGGGGGGAAAAGAGATGTGTTATACAACAAGGCAGTGTTTGAGTCTGAAACAAAGAAGAATTGGGAATTCAGGGGCCAGTGTTTCTGGCATAGACAGTTAGGCGCCTGCCTGTCAGGCCAGCATCCCATGTGGGTACCAGTTCAACTCCACTCCAGCTCCCTGCTAATGCTCCTGGGAAATCTGTAGAAATACAGTCTGTCAACCACTTGGGAGACCAAGATGAAACTCCTGGCTGTGCGCTTCAGCTTGATCCAGACTTGGCTGTTAAGGCCATTTGGGGTAGTGAACCTTTGGATGGAAGATTCATTCTCTCTTCTCTGTTCTCTGTTCTCTCTTTTCTCTCTTCTCTCTTCTCTCTTCTCTCTCTTCTCTCTTCTCTTCTCTTCTCTTCTCTTCTCTTCTCTTCTCTTCTCTTCTCTTCTCTTCTCTTCTCTTCTCTTCTCTCTCACCCTCTCTTTCCCTCTCTCTCTATGTAACTATGCCTTTCAAATAAATAAATATTTTAAAAAGAGAGAAGGAAATTTATTTGCTTTTCAATTGAATTAGATCATTTCTTGGCCTTTTGGCTAAGATTGAGTGTAGTATCAGTTGAATTAGAAATGGAAGTTACTTTCACACAATTGATAGCATTTTAATCTGGATATTACTTTTCCATTTCTGGAGTGCTAATTTTTCACATCTAATATTAACAAAATGTGAGGATACTTGAACATTTTTCATGGAGAATTCAACTGAAAATGAGCTAATTTTGGTACCAAAAAAATCTTGTACATTTTTGTTGGTTCACTCATTTGAAAAGCAAAAGGGGAGAGAGACATATTTTCATCTTCCAGTTCCTTCCTCTGATGCCTGTAATAGTCAAATTGTGTCGAGGTGGAAGTCAGAAGCCAGGAATTCCATCTGGTCTTTCACTGGGGTCATAAGGACCTATTACTTCCCAGGCATGTTAGCATGAAGCTAGATTGGAAATGGAAGCAGGGCTCAATCCTAGTTACTCCCATTTGGAACGTAGGCATCGAAAGTGTCTGTTTAACCTTTGCCACAACTTTCTCAAGAATTTCAATTTCCAAAATAAGCTCATCTCTGAATTTCATTTTCTTACAGATGTCTTGAAATCTCCTTGTGTTTGAACCTCCCTTTTGTGTGTGTTGGCTGATTGGGTGCACATCTAAGTCTTTGTCAAAATATATCTCTGTGAAAATATTTACAGATTAACAGTCATTTGTTTTAATTCAGTGGAAAATAATTTCATTAAAACATAAATAAAGCTGTGCCAGCAATTTTCCTTCATTACAGTCTTTTGGGGAAGCATGTTAAATGATAAGAATTGGGTCTAATGGAGGCATTTACACTGTGTACAAGCTCCTCATTGTTGAGCCTGGCTGCTGTGTGCTGACAGTTCCCTCTCGGAGAACTGCAGCCCATGCTGACGGTAGAAAGTGGCATTAGCATAATTTCTTGGCAAGGCCAAGGCCAAGTTGCAGCTTTGCCCTCTACAGTGACTCCTTCATTACCAGCATCTTGAGGGGGGTGATGCAGGGCCATGACTGTGTGGTGCCAACTCAAATCCTCTGTGAAATGGTTTCTTCTAACTAGGATAGACTGGCCACTCAATCACTTGGGATTATGATTTTAAAGGACCCTTTGGAAAGAATCGCTTGGGTTTGTTTAAAGTTGGCAGTTGGAGGTGGATTTTTTTTTTTTTACATCAACCCTAATGCTTCAGCTTCATAATGTTATGGTTTCTGTAGGAGGGATTAGCTTTAAAACATTTTTATTCTTCAGGGGCCAATTTTGACAAAAATAGATCTGCTAATGCATGACTTCAGAATTAAGAATAAATTATACCTCCTGAGGCTCGGAAAGTTCATTTGCGCTTTGCTAAAGGTGGTTCACATAATTGGAGAAAAATACTGCACTGCGCTTTTTGAATGCATCTGAAACAATATCAGAAAGTAATCGAATCACATAATTATTTTATATCCATATACATCCAATTCAATACATTATATTCATATACATACAATAAGCTACAATTCTGATTTCAGGATTCCCATTGATTTCCTGAATTATAAATGGAATTATAAAGTGAAGAGTGAGTATTTGGGTTAGTAGTTGAGATGCCTTCTTCCCACATCAGAATGCTTGGATTTGAATTTCAGCTCTTGTACTAATTCCAGCTTCTTCTTAGTACCACCCCAGGAGACAGTAGGTGATGGCTCTATTACTTGAGTCTCCACTACTTGCATGGGAGACCTGGATTGAGTTCCTGGCTTCTGGCTTTGCTTTGGTCCAGCCCTGGCTGTTGCAGGCATTTGGGGAGTGAAGAAGCTGATAGAGGAAATCTCTCTCTCACAGCTGATAAGATTGGGTAAAGTAAGGTAAAGGAGTAGGGACTGTGTGATCGATAGGCATTGTGCTAAGTGTTTTATGCATTTAATGGATTTAATTTTACATTCAGTTCCAAACATAAATTCGTATTTAGTGTACCTAAAATTTCATGACACCTCTATGATTTAATGTCCTCATGTTGCAAATGGGAGCATTAAACCTCAGGGAAATCATGTGATATCTCCAGGGCAAACCTAGGATTTCAACCTCTGGTGTCTCTGTGACCCTGTGGCTACTGTGGCTTGTCACTGGTCTGTTCCCTTAGTGGCATCTTAGTGAATTTGTTAAGTGGTTCTCTTGGGCTTTTTTCTACTTTCCCTCTGACTGAAGAGTGGTTATTTAAAAGACTGGGGGCCCTGGTCATTGTTCAGTAGTTCTCCTGCATGCTAGTGATTCTAACAGTTTCTGTGTTTTATTGTGTTGGTCTCTTTTAGGGTCACATGAGTGTTGGCATCCTCTACAAACCAAGTTTCCTTGCTTCTTCTCCATTCCAGGCCACTGACTGGGAAGAAGGGATACTTTTTTGCGTTAACACCAGAGAACATCTTTGCTTCTGATTTTCCAGGGGCCTCTTCTTTTTTGATCCATGAACCCATGATTTGTTCTTGCAGGGTTACGTGGGCTGTCTCCAGGCCTAATGGAATAATGTCTGGTTGTGTAAAGCAGTTGGGAGCTGGGGAAATGCCAAGGCAGAGGGAGGATTTAGTTTTTTACTTCCTCTCTTTCCTCATGAAGCAAGAAGTTCAATAGAACAATTATTCCTGGAAAGATCATTGGAATCGCAGAAAGGTCTGGGGAGACCCGTGTGGTAATAAGCTCTATACCCAAAGGTACCGTGTGCCTGTCCACTCCTGGTCAGCCTGCGAGTCAGTCCCAGCCCTCACATCCCTGGAGCAGGTGCTGATGAGAATCACTTGGTATTGGCCTCCCCTGGCACCGATTCTTCGCAGTTAACCTTGCTGCATCTGCGTTGTCCTCTGTCTTGTGATCATCCCCTGGGGAGTGATGAAGGTGACCTGAGATGGACAAGCCTGAGTTAGATTCCCTTTTCTCTTTCTCGCTCTCTCTCTTTCTCTCTCTCTCTCACTCTCTCACTGCTGGAAGAAGAGATTTAGCTTAATCACAGCGACTGTTCATGTGTATTTTATAGCTCAGTGGGTCTCAACCCTGACTAGACATTAGAATTACCTGAGGAATTTTTAAAAATATGAAATGCCTGGGACTTGTCCCAGAATAATTAAATCAGAGTAGCTAAAGCTAGGGCCTGACATTGGCATTTCTTAAAAGCATTACAGGAGAATAGAATGTGCAGCAAAGGATGAAAACTCTGAGGCTGGAGGGGCAAGGAAGGTAGCTCTAGCACCATTAGCACAGCTATCAGACACATACTAGGTGCTCAGTATGTGCAGATATTCTTCTGAGTATTTTTTATAAGTTGCATTTGTTCTCATGTAGTCCTTACATTAGCTGAGAAGCTGCTTTTGTATTTGTAGATGTGTATGGAAAACTTTGAGGAGGATGAGCATTGTGGTCAGAGTACAATGACATTTCTTGAGATATTCTCTAATGACAAGATTTAACCTGTTTTGGTAAACTGCATTTAAGAGTAGGTCATTCTCCTATGCTTGTCATGCCATGATGAAACGTGGGTATAGCATGGCAAACAGCCAGGAATCTTCAGATTTCAGAGCACGAAGTTTAGCCCCCTGATTTCTGGTATCAGAGTTCATGTGAGTTTCTTGAAGTGTAGCCTTATTAAAAAGATTTTGTAGATGTGGAGGCCTTGACAATGTACTGCCACCCAAAGACGCAGGTCAGTCCACAAGCTGTGTAACTCCCGTGTACTTGTGTTCCACACCTTGGCACATTGACACATGGCCTCTTGTGGTGAATTCAGTCTGTCTGGGATGTGTCCATTATGCAGGATTAGATGGATAGGATAAGATTTACTGTTTTGTTGTCATTTCCTAGTCACCAAGTCTCAGATCACCAGCTTTCTTATTGGGGCATTCTAAAATACATATCAAACCATTAATGTGTTGTTTTTGTGTACAGGTCTGTAAATGTAGTCATGTGTATAAAATCATGCAGCCACTGCCAGCAGCAGCCTACAGACACCATGAGTTTCCAAGGCTTATGTGTGGCTTCAAGGTAGAACTCACCTCTGTCTCCTCCACCAACCTGAAGCTGGGATCAGCTGAACTTCCTGTAAGAGTGTGAACTCTGAGCCAGCCTTGGGAGTTTGACCAGTGATAGAAGTGGGAACATGGAGCATGTGGCTTTCCTTTTTATTTCTTTTTCTTTTTAGCTTGACAAGATACTGTCTTTCTTTTTAAAAAAAGATTTCCTCCCAAAGGCAGAGTAACACCGAGAGAGGAAGGAGAGAGTTGGTAGATTGAAGCAAAGGGCCAGGATTCCAATCTGATCTTCCATGTGGGTGGCTTGGGATCAGGCACTTGAGCAAAGGAAGGATTATGAGATATAAGAAGATCCAGCCTACTTTCTAGAAAGAAGAGAAAGGTGTTTCTCTAGAGTTCTCTGAAAATTAAAAAAAAAAAAAAGCAAAAACAAACCAATATGCTGCTTTTGGGGATGCTGCAGTCTGAATCTTCTGCAGGTATCTGGGGTGGACACACACAGGTACAGGGAGGTGCCATCAGTGAGTACTGCTGGCTGCAACTCTGTTCTTCTCAACCTTTTCTTCCTTTCTTGGAATTAGATCTTGGACTATATGCCCAAAGGCCTGGAGTGCTTGGCTCTGATTTTCTCGACCACTTTCGCTTTGTAGAACATTCTGCACGCTGCAAGTCATAGCAGCCAGAGCTTCTTTGGTGTGAGGAAGCTGATTCAGGGAGGCCCCTGTGGGTAGCAGTGTTCACCTTCTGATTTCCATGGTGACAAGTTACCAACTCTAGTTTCAGAAATTCTGTCCATTCTGTTGACTTTGCACCATGAAAGCATCAAGTCCTAGGATGAAAAGCTGTACTTAAATCTTGAGTAAGAATACAGTTATGCCTTGAAGAAGAGAAACTGGCTCTTCTCCAGCTGAAGGAACATCTTGAGTCTGGGTAGCTTTCCTTCCTTTTCTCAACTTCTGTTACCAGGGTGAGGAGTTTATAACCTCTGGGTTTTGACAACTGCTGAGGTTGAAAGCAGTGTGGTGGTCTGTGGTGAGATTATGGGGCGCAGAGTCCAAGGGCTGACAATGGTGTGGCTCAATCTTCCTGTGTGCAGAGAGAAGTATTAGGAGGGCTGACTCATGCCTGCACCATGGCAAAGAGGGTGAGTGGAAGATGGAGAGGAAGATGGTAAAAAGATAATGAATTATCTTAAAATATACTTGCATTTTCCATAGCACAGGATATCAGTAGCAATCAGGCTACATGTATGGGCTCCAGTTTCCCTCAGGCTTACTGGCAGTACTGCATGGGTGAGACACACTTGTGCATCATCTGGTGGGATCTGTTCAATCTTTGTAAAGCAACCTGGCAAATAGGCAAATAGTAACCCTCCAATAAAGGTCATAATACAGGCCACTGGCGAACAGACCTGCTTCCAGGCCATCCTACAGCAGAGGACATACTCTAAGCTTTCTGGCGTAGAGATACTCTGCAAGCATTTAATTTAGTAAGCAAACACTGAGTCCTTACTCTGTTCCAAGCTCCATACTAGGGACTGTAATAATTGACAGGTCAAGAACATATAGATCTTATAGGCCCATCTGATATAGACCTTATAGGCCCATCTGATTTAGATCTTATAGGCCCCTGTATTAAATCTGATATAGATCTTATATAGGCCCATCTTCTGTATTAAATTTGATATAGATCTTACTCCCTGCTAATTGTGTTTCTAGTGGAGTCCAACATAGCAGTAGAGATCAAGTAAATTGTTAATCAAGTCTATATTTAAAAGGTTCCTGAAAAATAGCCCAATTATGAGTATGGAAGATGTTGGAATGTCTTGCGTATTAAAATTGAATTCCAGTTTTCTCTTTAACATATACAAAAGGCTAATTAGAGTACAGTCCTTGTGGACATCTAGTGGATTATAAATCACAAATTGCTAAGAAAAAGGAATGGGTGATGACTTAGTATAGCAAAACTTATAAGCCAAACTCATTTATTATGTTTGGATACATTTACACAGTTCAACTGTCCCTGACTTAAGCTCTGCTTCCCCATTCTATTCCAATTTCTTAAGTCACTATTGCTCTCCACTTTCAAAAGCACCTTTCATCTACTCAAACTAGGACATTTATCTTGCTCCATAATCTACTACCCTCTAGAAATATCCTTGAATCTCCATCACTTCCTACATTCACGTCTGTTAGGAAGTCTGGTCATCATTACATTTGGAGAAAGATTATTTCCCCAAAACTCAATCATCATTACCCATCTTCGATGGAGCTCTCAGATTATATCAACTGCATTAACATTGTTAGAGAGAGATGAGAGGAGGCAAGGTAGCTAACTGTACATGCCCTGGAAAACAGTCTTTTCTCTTCCCAACAGTGTAGCAGTGCTTTGACTGGTGAGCAAGTTATGGGGTTTATCCAGACCCCCATTCCCTCTTGGATACAATATAAATCCACTTCAGATATATGAATGAGGTGAATGAGTGTGTAAAGCACTTGGCAGGTGATCTCAGTACATAAAAGGCAGTCTGAACTTTAGCCTTTCCAAATGCTTCAGCATCTTATTCGTTTGGAAGCAATAGTCCCCTGCCCTGGACACTCAACTGATGTAGCGGCTGTCAGTAAGCACAGGCTTCAGAAGTGGGATTGAGTGAGTAGATTGTGAAGAAGGGACATCTTCAAGGCAGTGAGGAGAAGTAGAGCTCAGGAGTTCTCTAAGTGTGCCTTCCCGAGCAACTGTTCTGGCACTGGGGAAACTGGTTAGAAATGCAAATGCTCAGAGCTACGGAATCAGAACCTCTATGTTGGTAACACCCTCCCCCACCCCCGGTAGTCTTAATGCAGCCTTAAATTGAAAAACTCCTAATCTAAGATAGGCTCTGCCGACTAAGTCACTGCCTCTCACCCTTGGGGATACACTCTGAGACCCCTCTGTAGACAGTATCAAACACTTTGTAGACTGTTTTTTTCTATTTGCTTCGTTATTAAGCAAGTAAGATATCAATAACAATAATTATAATGATATCTACTTTTTCCTTTTTTAAAATTTCATGGATAGAAGATTCATTTTTATGATAGATTTTGACAAGTTGAGATGCAATATTTTGTATTGGTAAGTCAAGAACCTTCACCTTTTCATGTAAACAAAGCATTTTATAGCTTCTCTTTGGCATATCTAGATTGCCATCATAAGCACTGACACTTTGGAACCATTACTAACCAAAATAAGAGTAGCATCAACAGAAGTACTATGATTCAGTGATAGTCAATTGAAAATTGACAGCTACTAAGTGACTAACATATATGTAAAATTTTCCTGGACAGTTTCAGAGCCACTATGGGTAAGGGGAGATGACTATGTTGGGAGAGGAATAATGGTGTCTGTTTTTGTGTGTGTTTGTCTGCCTACACACTAGTGCACATGGCATGTGACTGCTAAAACTGTCACCAAGCACAGTATTATCAGAAAAACATGGCCAAGTTGGCAATTCTTGACCCTTTTTTTCTTTGAAACTGCTATCTGATTAGAGAAATGTCTGGTGCCTGTTTTCAATGCTTTGTGTTAAATTCTTTCAGGTTTTAAAAAGCTGATCCACTAATTTTCTTCTTTTTTCCCTAGGAAATTCCACTTACTTGGATGACCATGGACCACCTCCCAGCAGGGTAAGACTTGCTTCGGGTATGAATCTCCTTTTCCTAACAGCCTGTGACTCAATCCCAACCAACCCAATCCCTCCTGGCCCTGAATTGCTCACAAGTGAATGGCAAATGTTAAATATATCTTTGACTTTTAATGAGGAGGAAGGGATAGTCCATGAAGACAGCCAGAGGATAAGGGAGGAGGAGCTGCTCTTTATCTGGGGGCTGTCATTACCCAGGCACTGGGCCTGTAGACTGGCTTCAAGATGCCTGTAGTACCTTCTCTTGCTTTGGTGCCATAGTCGCCTGGCGTTGACACTGCCCACACTCTGTCTCCCCATGTATTTGGGCTTTGGGACAGGATTGCTCCCTTCTGATTCTCTCTAGTCTCTGTGAGTTGGAAACCTTCACCCAAACCCAGCCAATATCCTTTCAATGCATCCTGGCCTGGCTATGCATCCACTTTCATCCTTCCTAGTAATAGTTCTTTCTGGGAACAGTTCTTCCTACCCAGGTTGGGGGTATCACTATGATTGTGGATGAATGGTGTGATAGCATCTGTCTGTTACAGTTGTAGGTGATTCTACCACTTAATCCGGCAGAGGCTTATTAAGTGCCAACTGATGCGCCAGATACTAGAAATACAAGATGGACAACAAAAATAGTTCCTGACCTGGAGAAGCAATGGAGCCTAGTTGATTATGTGTCACATGAGGATAAGGATCGTGTCTAACTTGCCTCAGATTCTCACATTCTTATGTTAGCTTCAGTGCACAAAGAGGCACATCATGGCTATTCACTGAGTTTCATGGAATTAGACCATAGAATCGAGGGCTGGAATGTGAATTAGGTCTCCTGGAACAGTTCCCAGGTTCTTTCCACCAGGCCAGTGTTCTCAAGCTGCAGCTTGCATCAGAGGGTCATATTAAAGCACAGGTGGCTGGGTCCTGGCCGCACATAGGACCTGAGCATTTGCATCTCTCACAAGCCCCCTTGTGATGCTAGTGCTAGGGGTCTGCAGGTCACATTTGAGGACATTGAGGCCAGGACTAGAAAGAACACCAGCTCTCTAGATGGTTTTCTGTGTTATTTTTCACTGGATGGCCTTGTTCATAAAGTATATTTGGGGGTATAAAGTTGTCTTGTGAACATGAACTTTCTTTGGTCATTGCCTGTGCAAGAGGAAATATAGCTGGAGAAAGAATGGCATAGATGGGCTGCCAAATTTCCTCACTCGCATCTCTGCTTTTCTCCCACATGAGAGCTGGGAAAGTCCTCTTGACCATGCCCTAATGTCCAGGAGTGGGAATTAGATGGTCCAGTCTGCAGAACCTGCTAACTATTTTCCAACATGACTTGTCGGAATATTCCTTTGGGTTCCAGTTTGATAATCATGGTGTTGTCTGGTGGGAAGACCCAGGCCCACTTGTAATGAACTTGCCTTTTGAAACTTCTTCCTTGGCAGCTAGTCTGAGCTACCCCTTTAAAAGTCTGCCTGTTGGTGTTGCCAGAGCTGGGGAGGCCATAGCCCTTCTGTTGGCTAGTAGGATGGATGCCTGCATTCAACATTTGCTCCTGTGGGGTCTGCCCTAGTAATGAATTCACCTAGACCCCCTTGGTTTGATTTTCAGTGACTTTCTCCTCTTCCCAATCCCCAGTGAATGCTCTGCATGATTCATAATAATAAATTGTATGAGATTATTTTATACCACTTGCAGAGTAAATTCGATTTCCTCAATTCATTTCCAAGCTTAAAAATTGGCAATATAATCTCTTTAAATCAGCAAAAGTTCTTCTAATATATATTCTTTCACGAGGGCTGCATTTTCATTATCCGAATGTGGAACTGCAGTAGACATAAAGAGAAGACCATAAAGATGGTAAAGATAGTCCCTGCTACACTGACATTATTTTACCCATTATTACAACTTCCAGCTGGGCGGAAGTGAGTTCCAGGGCCCAGACATCCAAGTAGAAGTCCCTTGAGTGTTCCTGCGGCAGGGCCTCCAAGATTTGAGTCTGCAGTCCACCAGCTTACCGAGTGACACTGCAGCATCCAGAGGATAAAGATTCACACATGCTTGCCTCCAGACTGAACCCCAGCTTGGCAGGGGACAGCACAACTGAATCCAGACCCATGGTTTGCATATTTGTTTAGCACTCAGAAGTGACTTGCTGATGCCAAGACTGAAAGAGTTGTGATCTAGATTACAAGTTCTCGTTTTATTAAAAGTCGAGTTTCACAAGTTTCACATTCCACAAGTAATAGCCATTTAGGGAATAGGGTGTGCCACACAGCACATACTGGCCCCCGGCTGTCATTCTCTCCAGTATTTGCCTAAGGAAAAAAAAATGCCTCTGGATTTTGCTCATTTTTAACATCCCCTGGAAGCTTGTGTCTCGCCTCAGTGTTTGAGCTTAGCCACTGTTGAAAGGTGGGCATGATTATTTCCTTGCGACCGCCATGTTTTGCTACTACTGGGTATGTGCACAGGATGCACTTGCTAAAGGTGCAAACTCTACTAAGTGTGAACATGGGGCTCTCTCATGAGCAAACTAAAGATGTTCTTGAGGTTGGCAACAGGTGCACCACAGAAAGCATAGTGTTTGCTTATGCAATTATACACATGAATGTCTACAGAAAAAAAAAGCCTAGAAGGATGATAGTGGGTTTTTTTGTTTTTGACAGAGAGATTTATTTTTATTTGAAGGAGAGAGAAAGAGGGAGAGAGGGAGAGAGGTCTTTCTTCTGCTGGTTCACTCCCGAAATGGCTGCAGAGTCGGAGGCTGGGCTGGTCCAAATGTAGGACCAGGAGCGTTATCCAGGTCTTCCACTGGGTGCAGGGGCCCAAAGACTTGGGCCATCTTCCACTACCTTCCCAGGCCATAAGTAGAAAGCTGGATCAGAATGGAGCAACAAGGACTCAAACCAGTGCCCATACAGGATGCTGGCACCACAGGCAGAAGCTGAGCATGTTATGCTGTTGGGGTCCATGCAGTGGGTGTGGGGGACAGGAAGGTGTGAAGAGTTTTCACTGCAGGCAGAGCCGCAAGGAATTTCCTGCAGTACGGCAGGGCCGGGTGGATGTCTCTACAACCACCTGAGTGCAGCTCCACCTTCCTTTGCATGGACACTGGACCACCCTGAGGAAGAATTCTAAGCCATCCAGGCATTGTTTGCTGCTGTGGAGTTGGCTTTTTACTTAATGTGAGCTTGGAGGTTAATGTCAATAATAATGTCTTGCAAAAGGGTCTTCTATTATTCCTACTGTCTTGGCTATCCCCATTGACCTTATGCTAATCAAGGGACCTATGTTTAGGGTTTCATTCTTTCCTCCATCTTTAGGTTCTCCTTTTCTTTGTGATGCAAGATTAAGTTGTAGAATAAGAATTGTAGTAGGAACTTCTATTGTTTTTAGGTAAAACAAATGGCAGAATTATCCTTAGAAACACCCACTTGACCATGAATTTCTGAGCCAGAATTTGACTGTTTCTGTATAAATAAAACTGACAGCTTTCTCGCATTGTCCGTTATAATCATGAAATCGTAGTGATCCATTTCTTTCCTCTTTACGCCGGCATTATGCCACAGTGCCAGCCCTAACAGTGATGGCTTTTTTTCAGGTGATATATCAGGAACTGCTTTCTCTGAACTAAGTTCTAAGTCAAGCCTGCTCAATCAACAAAGCAGAAAAAGACATTTCCTAGTGTGTGAGAAGTTGTGGGAAGGGCACAGCCCTTGAGGGTATCCCACATTCCCCTGAGCACTTTCGCCTTCGTAAGGTTAAGACTTTTCTCTTTCTTCACATCATCTGGAATGTGGGACCCTGGTGTGAGCAGCAGCTGTCAACAGTGATGACTTCAGTTAGGAATACATAGCATATTCTTATCAATGGACATATATTTCAGTTCCAAATCCTATAGACAAGAAGAGCTGTTCTAAGCAATAGGAGGATAATAAAATCATGACCCATAGTTGATACATCACTTTTCCTATGTGCTTATTCCTATGCTAAGCACTTTGCATGCAAAATGTACTCTCTGTAAAACTCCATAAAAGAGAAAGTCACTTTTTAATCCTTATTTTTACAGATGAGGGAACCTGGATCCTAGAGAGGCTAACTAACTTGCCAAAGATCTTGCCCTACATTTTAGGACACAGAGTTTCATCCCAAGGCTGGGCTCTAGGACCATGCATCAAAATGTCTCAAGATGGCTAATTAATTGGAAATAAACTATTTTCCTTTTATTTCTGGAGTTTATACTGATACGTTGATTAGTGTAGTGTGTACATTTTAGCCATCAATATACAAAAAAAAAAGTCTTCACAATTGACTGTTTGTGTTCATGGAATACTTCCGTTTTTGAAGCAGTCTGTTGAATGTCTTCACTTTTGATCTGTTTCCTTACAATCTCCTTGGATACATACCTTCAGCACTCGTCCATTCTCAAATTGTAGAAAAGTAAATTTTGATGTTCTGAGATGTTGAAAAGAAAATTTTCAACCAATGGTGGAAGGATCCTTTCCCACACTGAGTTAGTAAAGCAAAATGGTGCAGGTGCTTCTCACAGAATGCCATTTATGGAAGTCCTTCTCCTTGCCTGCGTGTTTTCTTTTGTCCTTAGCAGCAAATCGCTCACTCCTTGATTCTCCATTTGGGAGAACTGATGGAGGAAGCTGCACTCAAGGCCTCGCAGATTGAGGTCTCCCTTCTGTGATGCATCCCCCACCCGCGTTGCCTGCACCTCGTGTGCTGCTGTCTGACTCCTCCCATCCGTCCACGACTCCCCCAGTGCTTGTGAAACCTTATTCTCTGCTGTTTTTCTTTGTCATGAAGGTGGAAATGAAAAATTTTAAATATTCAATGAAGCATAAAGCAAACCACAAAGAATGGCTTCTCCAGTCTTCTCTCTTTAGGAAGAATTATGTGACATTTAAGACAATTCTATGAGAAATACAAATGATGAAGTGACACTAACAGCATATTTCACAAATGAATCATTCTCTTGGTCCTGTGCTGTTCCAGAGTAGCCATAAGGCTCATCGGGTTATTTAAGTTTACATTAATTAACAATAAAATTCAGTCTCGCTGTTGCACTTGCCACATTTCAAATTCTTTTTTTAGCCCATGTGACTAATGGCTACTGTTTTGAACAACACAGTAGAACATTTTGATCACTGATGAGAATTCTGTTAAATGGCAGTGTTCTAAGCCATTTCATTATTTGTACTTTCTTCTACTTTGGTCTTTTTAATGGCGATTTAGGAATAACAGATGCATAATTCTTGTATAATTGTCCCTGGGATGGTGACATAGATGTTTCAAAAAGCAGGAAAACAAACAACAAGAATTCATTATTGGATCTTAGATTTTTTTTTACAAAAAAGATTTGTTTTATTTTTATCGGAAAGTCAGATATACAGAGAGGAGGAAGATCTTCCGTACAATGATTCACTCCCCAAGTGACCGCAGCTGTTGGAGTTGTGCCATTCCGGAGCCAGGAGCTTCTTCTAGGTCTCCCATGCGGGTGCAGGATCCCATGGCTTTGGGCCGTCCTTGACTGCTCTCTCAGGCCACAAGAAGGGAGCTGGATGGGAAGGAGAGTGACCAGGATGTGCACCAGCATCCATATGGGATCCTGGCACATAGAAGGCAAGGACTTTAGCTGCTAGATTACTGCGCCGGGCCCAGTCTTAAATTTCTTAAAAAAGGGGCTAATGGCCTTATATGGTAGTTGCAAGGTAGAATAATTTTTTTTCTTAAAGATATATTTCCATTTAGTTGAAAACCAGGTTGAAGGAGCGCAACAAGAGTAGCCAAGATTGAAAGAAATCAGTCTTCCAGAGAGGTTGATTTTCCACCTTGCTGGTTGACTTTGCAAATACTTGCAGTAAGGGCTGGAGCAAGCTGAAGTCTGGAACCAGTGATTTTATCTGGGTCTCTCATGTGGGTAGCAGGATCCTAAGCACTTGGACTGTCATTCTCTGCCTCCCAGAATGCATTAGCAGGAAGCTGCGTCAGTAGTGAGGTAATTGGAACTTGTACTGGCGCTTTGATATGCAGTGTTGTATCCCAAGCAACAGCTTAACACATCATACCACAGTGTCCATTCCTGATACATTCTTAAGTTTAAGTGACTCTATACAGATAACTGTTCATTCAATGAAGCATTTACTGTGCACCAAATTGGTGCCCTGTGCCAGGAGCTGTAGTTATAAGACTGAAAGAGGCACATTTCCTGCCATCAAGGAATATGGAATCCGATAAAGGGCTGGGCTGGCCAGCAGGTCCACATCTACTCCAGGGATGCTGCTAAGTGCTATGAAAAGGAGAATCAGGAAAAACATGGGAGACTCAATCAGAGCCCTGCTCAAGTTGAGAACCCTGAAAGTTGAGGAGGAGGAACTAAGTGACTGCGTGTGATACAGAGGTGAGCAAGGTTTGAGGAGCAGTATGTGGGGAATGGAGATAGGAGCTATTTTAAGCAGTTTTATTTAAACAAGAAAGAGAGAAAGCTGCCAGCCTACATAGCAGAAATCATGTTGAACTTAGTATTTCAGAGGAAAAACCCTTATAATGGAAAGGGGAATGAGCAAATGCAAATTCCCTTTGAATGGGATTACGGATTGAATTCTGCTCGACAAAACAGATATAGGTGCCTAACCCAGAACCTGTGAAGGTGATCTTATTTGTTAGCAGGCTTCTTTTAAATGCAGTAAAGATAAGATCATATTGAAATTCTTGGAGAGAGGACATCAGTGTGACCCTAAATCCAGTGTGACTGTGACTTCATAAGAGCAGGGAAATTTGGACACTGGGAGAAAACCCTGTGGTGGCAGAGGCAGGTTAGAGTTCTGCCTTATGTCAAGGCACACCAAAGCTTGCTGCCAGAATGGGGGGGGGAGAGGGTGGCGGAGGGGGAGGCCTAGAGAAGATGCTCCCTCTGAGCCTTCAACAGGTAGCCAACCCTGCAGCCCCTTGATTTCAGGCTTTCAGTCCCCTGACCCTGACACAAAATGTTATGTGATTTTAAGCCACCCAATTTGTGGTGCATTGTTACAGCAGCCCCAGGAGTAACACATATGCGTTTAGTTTATTATCTTCACAGACCAGGATAACACTGAGTGTTATGCTGTCTAGGCATGACTGGGTTTCATTTAATAAACTTTGAAGCTTTCTTTAGGCCTGCGATTAGAACTGAAGCGCATTTTTGTATTTTTCCATCATTCAGCACTACCCAGATCTGTTTCCCTTGCACTCTCTCTTGGTTCTCACATCTTTATCTATGTTGCAATCCCCAGCATTCTTTCCAATTGCTTCTGCCATTCCAGTTATGCTATTTTATGCACAAGAATCAGATTACAGCATGGCTTTTCTCTGAAAAGGACCTCAGCGACAGTTGGTTTTAGAGCAAGTTACAAAAGAGGTGCTCTGTCGTCCCAGAATGCGAGGTTACAAGGACCACGCAAAGTAAAACACTAACAAAGTTCGTTGCCTCTTAAGAAGTACCAGGGTCCTCCAGCAAGTGTGTGAGGAAAGAAAATTAAGAGACATGTTTATTTTGATGTAAGTGGACTCAGATTTATTCAGTATTTACATAATACGTGCTTCCTTTGGCCCTTTCAAAGATCCTTCATATGTCCCCATTTCTGTAGGAGGTACCTTAACTTAACCTTGACAGCACTACCACTGAGTCCAGAGGAAACACTGCATTTTTGTTCATGTTTTCCCCCACCCCTTTTGGCCACTCCTTCAGCTCCACAATCCCATTAACTGAAAGGTTTTTTTTTTTAAATTTTCATTGTAGAGCAACCAGGATTTCCAATTCTTAATTTGAGCCTGAAAAGAAAAACCCAAACATGCCGTTCTCACAGCAGGTGGTTGGCTTGGAGGAAGGTATTGGGAGTACAATTACTTTCAGATGGTCTGGCCGTGCATCAGTCACTTTGGAGAGGTTTTCAGGATGTAAAATCGCCATTTCCCTGAGGGCAAGATTGCTAGATTTTATGTGCAGAAATGGCCTCCTTTGGTCAGAGTTACTTCCTGCTTGGAAAAGTAGGACTTAGGTTTAAGAGGAAAATGAATTTCTTTATCTCCTAAAGCCTCAGCCCATTCTGTTAGGGCATAGACATGACCATTCCTTTGTTTTCCTCCTGCACCAAGCAGTGGCTGGCTCATATTCTGGTTGTGGGCAGTGCTGCCCTGGGTAGCATGATGACAGATTCCAAAGCCAGGGATGCTGGTAAGTGGGCACTCCTGGCCTCATGGCTGTTTCTTGCCATGCCATGAATGATATCTCATGGATTAAAGCTCCACGTGGTCTGATTTTCTTTGAAAAAATAAACACCTGGCATTCTCAAAAAGTTTATGATACCTTCTCATTTGTATCCAAGGAAAAATAATGAACTTCATTACAGTTATTTTAAAAATTAGGAGTCATCCCAAACACAAAAACATGAGTGAGACTGAGGAAATGCTTCCCTGTCTGGCACACTCCAAGTAGTCACCTTTGTATGCATGTGATGGGTTCACTTGCCAGATGCTCCGTCTTATCTTCTGTTTTCCTTCTGGGTGTTCAGAGGTGAGGATCTTGGGTTTTGGAACCAGACGCTGGTTCACATCCCAGCTCTGTGACTCGCTACCCTTAGTACTTCCTCTTCAAGTTTCAAGTTTCTATTGCAGAAAGGGTAGAAATGTCCTGCTGTTAGGATTGTGAGGCTTATATGGGGTACCTGGAAGGCAGTGGTCACGGTGCCAGACACAGTCAGGCCCCAGCAGTTGAACCTTTCACTGTGGGAGGGTTTCCTTTCCAAAGACTTACCAATTCTGGTAACTCGATTTAAGACAACTTTGGAATATGCCTTGCTCCCAATCCTTCGCACCCCCACCCTGTTTTCTTTGGATTTTTCAAAGCAATTCTATGCCAGCTGGCATACATATACCAGGCTCTTTATGTATAAAAATGTTTAGATCTTGTGGTTATGTACCACCAGCCCCTCCCTGCCCCCCCTTTTTTTTTGGTGTAAGCTTGCTCACCACACTAAACAAGGCCTTCCACAATCCATTGCCATTTCGTTTTTCTTGGGCACTTATTGTTCTCTGGGTCTAAACCTGGCTTTACTCAAAGTCCTTTTCAAAGGAGGACTACACCATGAAGCTGCTTTTCATTTTATGGCAGAATCAGTTGCACTGGGTAATAGGTTTGTGTTTAATGACTCATGATAAATATATTAGGTTTGGAGAAGAAGGGAACGAACAAGATGGAATGAGTCTGGGAGTTAGCAGTCAGTTGCACACTGGTGAGCGTGTCCTCCAAGGAATTTCTGCAGCCTTCTCCCTTCCTTTGGTTTTTATCGTGGCAAATAATAGAAAAGTTAATGACTTGCATATTTTATTTTAAAACAATATCCAAGAGCTTCTTAGCCTAATACATGCTATAAACAATGTTATATTTTGGTATTTTTGCTTGTGATGTTTTTTTAATGATTATTGCTAGTTTAGCAGGCAAAAGAATCTACAAATCTACAAAAAGGCAAGACATCCACCTAACACAATAGGGTGATGATTTCTTATCCCCGAATCGCTGTATCCTTGCTCTCCTCTTACCTTGCTCTCATGATTGCTGTTGAACTCTTGCTGTGGAAGTGCCTGAGCCAGCCAAGCTGCTCTGTGAGACTCCAACTTTCGGTAGAGACCTGTGTCCAAGTTCAGACACAGATCTTCTAACTTTATTAATTTTATGAGCATGTAATGGTTCCACCACTTCCCAAGAAGAACATAATGAATCTATTTCCTCAGCAGTTGTTTGATGCTGTTAAGCACATCCTCCACTTCTGTTTTTATTATCATTAAAAAAAAAATTCTGCAAAGCCACAGGTTTAAAAATATGTGGCTTATGTAATTGTTCTTTTAGTGTTTTCCCCACCTCCTCCCCAAGGGCCAGTTATCATTGATAAGATGTTCTCCAAACCAGCACCAGTTAAGATCATCAACTTACTGGAGGTTGAGGGTTGAGCTGCCCTTGTGAAAAACAAAGGGCTTTAAATGAAACATGAAGTTTTAAAACTAAACATTGTTGTTGGAAAGCATATTTTAATCAAGAAATTGTTCCAGTGAATTATGAAAGATCCATACCATCTTTCTTTGGCAGAGTAACATTTACCTTAGAAATTCAGTGTCACAGTAATTTAATCATCATAGTGCCTCCTAATGTTAGCCAATTCTTTTCTTGTTTGTTTTTTCTTCCCCAACAGTAGGATCAATCTGTTTTGAAGGTTATACATATTTCTGTTTTGTTTTCATTCTTCAGCATTTCCTCATTCTTTCAAGTACAGAAAATTATAAAGTTGCATGAAAAAATAATCACCTGTAATATCCACCCCCCAAAATGAGCAACTTTCCACAATCCTGTGCGGTTTTTATTATCTGTTAAGAATATTAAAGCCGTGCATGTCGTTTGCTGCGGATAAGGTCCCAGAGTTATGTTTAGTCAAGGTGCACAGTGCACAGAATGTGGGGGACCCTGTGGGTCCTAGGCTTTGTCAATCCACCATGGCTGCCAAGGGCAGCCCCGCTCCATGTCACTGTGCTTCAGAAATGGTTACTGTTAGTTATTTAAAAAGATTGGCAGAGTTCTAGTTCATAGGATATTACGATATTATTACGCGCAGCTAATTCCAGCAACCTGGTTCTTCACCGTGAGCTGAAATCACCAGACGCAACGAGGTATCTTAGGAGGTTTATTCCACCGGGGCAGGAACAGGGTAGAGGTGGTGAGTATCAGGAAAGAAGGGGAGAGAAGAGAAGAGAGAGAGGAGGAGAGAGAAGAGATAAAAGACAGAGCCGCGCCTGGGGGTGCCTTTTTGTCTGCCAGCTGTAGGGGGTAGGGATTGGGAGGGATTGAGGCCAGGCCCCCAGGGGATTGGTGCCTGCAGGTGAATGCCTAGGGATGATTGGCGAGTGGGCGGAGTTGGGGAAGCAGCTGGAAGATTGGGGTGGGATTCTCAGGTGGAATGCCAGGTTACATCTGATTGGTGGACGGCTGGACCGGCGCGAACTTCATGTGTTGTGAGGAAGAAGGAATGGCGCCGGGTCCAGGGAGGGATATTGGAATAACTCCTTACAGTTACTCTGTACTCTTGTACCTGATTCTTCAGTTTTAAATCTCAGTGCCCCTGATAAACTTCTCCTGTTGGTTACCATTTCTCGATTTTACCCAGGGGTGTGCGCCGTGGTGTCAGCCTTCTGGGACATAAGGTTTACCTAATGCCTTGCAGCTCACGCTTCCCCACTGCACCCATAAATCTCTCCTATCGCCCTAGCGTTCTAACCTGTGTGTGTGTTACTGGAACTGAATCCAGCACTGGGTGGTTTTTTTAAATAATTGCTTATAAAAAAACATTTTATCAGACATGTAGAAATTTCACATATTTATGGAGTACCATTTAGTGTTTCAATACATGTATACAGTATAGAATGTCTAATCAGGGTAAACCAAAGTAAATACATCCATCTCTTCAAACATTTAGTATTCTTTCTGATACAAATGTCTGAATCCCATCTTCAAGGTTTCTTTGATTAGGGAAGTTAAAAAACATTACATTATCTGTAGCACTCCATTGTGCAATGGAACAGTAGAACTTTTTCTGCCTGACTCTAACTTAGTTCCCATTCATCAGACGTCCCCAAGCCCACCCTCGCTCCGCAGCCTCTGATCGCCAGCGTCATGCTCTCCACTTTCAGGAGATCACCTTTTTGTGGACCCCACATGTGATACTTGTCTTTCTGTGTTTGGCTTATTTCATTTAACATAACAAGTTCCAGCTCCATCCATGTTGTTTTCAGTGACAAGACGTATCCGTTTTATGGCTCTTCTTGTGTCCAGGTAACCACATTTTCTGTATGCCGTCATGCGTGGATAGACACTAAAGATTGTTCCCATTTATTCGCTGTTCAGAATCGTGTTACAGTAAACACGGTGTGCAGATGTCTCTGGCAGACTGATCGTGTCTGCTTTGGATACATACTCGGCCACAGGATAGCTGGATCCTAGGGTAGTTCTATTTTTAACTCCTGGGAGAATCCCCATACTGCTTTCAACAGTGGTTGCAGGAATCGATGTTTCCACCAATAGTGTGCAAAGGCTCCTTTTTCTCAGCAACACTTACTATCTTTAGTCGTTTCGATAGTAGCCAGTCCAGCTGAAGTGAGGCGGTAGCTCATCAGCTCATCGTGGTTTGGAGAAATGTCTGTTAGGATCTTGTGCCCAGCTTTCAGTTACATTATTATTCTTTAAGGGGGAGGTGTTTTTTGTTTGTTTGAGATCCTTAGTGGATTCTAGTTCTTAGCCCCTTGTCAGCTGTGCAGCCTTGCAGATTTCTCCCATTCTATAGGTTACCTCTTCACTCCCTCTGTTGATGGTTTTCCACTGACTTACAAAAACTTTTTAGTTTGATAAAATCCCTTTTGTCTATTTTGTTTTTGTTTGCTGTGCTTTTGGGGTATGATTAAAAAAAAAAGTCCTTGCAGTGTCCTGAAGCAGTTGCCTTATGTTTTCTTCTAGCGGTTTTAACGGTTCAGCTCTTACACATAGCTAGGAACAGAGCTTTGTTCTGGTGAGGCTGGGGGTTAATGCCAGCAGTGAGCCATTGTGGTCACATTTCCTTTCCTGCCCAGATTTTCCTTGTATCTATAACCAGTAATCGTCTTGCATTTTAAAGTTAGTCCTGTTCTTTTCAATGACCTCCAGCTAATTCACAAAGTCTTTTCTGGTTGTGTAACATCCTCACACACCTTAGGTACCCCATCAGGGCCAAGCCAGGAAGTCTTTTCCCGAGGCCTTAGCACCTGCTCCCATATAGACTGGCTGCTCCCTCGGTCCTAAGCTCAAGTGTGCCCCGGTCTCCTGCTTTACTTTCTGGGTCTGCCACAAACTCAGTGGCTTGAAATAGCATGTATTTATTATAATTCTGGAGGTCCAAAGAAAGTATAAGTTGGGCTAATATCAAGGTGTGAACAGGAGGTGTTCCTTCTGGTAGCTATAGGAGGGAATTTATTTCCTTGACTTTTCCATCCCCTAGAAGCCCCTTTCTGTTCCTTGGCCCCGTGAGCTTCAAAGCCAGCACCTTCAACTCTTTCTGACTCTCCTTCCTCCTTCTTCTTCAGTTTACAGAGATCCTTGGGATCCCTCACTGAGTCATAGCTGAAAGTCTGCAGTATAGAATCTGATCATCTTTTCAGGGCGGGTTGCATTATTTTGCCTTCTGCGCAGAATTTCCTCTTTTCTCACCTTCTTGGAGCTTCTTGAGGAAAAAATACCTAAGATAAAAAGTTTTCTGAAATACGACATTTCTGAAAATGTCTTTGTTTCTTTTTATACTTGATTGAGAGTTTGATGGGATTTAGAATTCCAGTTGGAGCTCGTCATGAATCCAAGTAGGCTAGAGTAAAGCGATGATCATAAAGCTCAAAATGTCAGCGACTTCACACATTAGAGCTTATTGCTTCATTAAAAGCGAGTAGCTCCAAAAGTTCATGGAAAATGAAATAAAAATTTAGGTTTATTTGAATTCTATGTGTAGTTTTTTCATAGTGCACATCCTTCAGTTACTTTTTGAAGACCTCTTGTAGGCATTAATTTCAATTTTTTTCCACAAAAAGTAACCTTAGGTTTTTATTTAATGTTTTTTAGCTTATTTTTATTCATTTGTAGATTTCACATTTTTTATGACACAGATTTAGAAGCATAGGTGTTCCACCCTTCCTACTTCCCTTCCTCCCTCCATATCTCCCCCTTACTATTTTGTTCTAAATTATTTCAGCAGCATATTCATTACCTCACAATAACAATCTTAACTTTTTTCTATTTTAATGGTATCATGACGTAATGAGTAGAGAAAGGAGACAAAAAGATCAGATTGCATAAAATAACAGTAAACTTGAGTGCAGATGGAAATCCTTCTGTTACCCATGAGTAGGAACGCTTGCTGTATACAGTAGCTGGTTCCCAGTATGCTGATCTTACAGAGATTGCATTTATTGTGCTCTGTGTATTAGTTATTATTAACTCTTCATAATTTTATTTATTTATTTGAAAGGCAGAAAAAGTGTGAAGTAGAAAGAATATACATCCTCTGATGTATTTACCAAGTCCTTGCAACCACTGGGGCTGGACTGGGCTGAAGCCAGAAGCCCAGAACTCCGTCCAGGTCTCCCACGTGAGTGACAAGGATTGTCACTTGAGTCCTCACCACTGTCTCCCAGGGTTTGTGTTACCAGGAATCTGAAATGCAACTGGGACTTGGTCTCAGCCAGTCTGAAATGGGTATGAATATCTGATTTTTGTTGTTGTTGTTGTTGTTTTGTTTTAAGATTTATTTTCATCGGAAAGGCAGATATATAGAGAGAAGGAGAAACAGAGAGAGATCTTCCATTCACAGGTTCACTGCCCAAATGCCCTCAATGGCCAGAACTGAGCCAATTCAAAACTAGGAGTTAGGGGTTTCTTCCAGGTTTCCCACATGGGTGCAGGATCCCAACGACTTAGGCTGCCCTCCACTGCTTTCCCAGACCATTAGCAGGGAGCTGATGGAAATGAAACAGCAGGGGAACTCATATAAGAGTCCATATGAGATGCCAGTGCTTACAGGTAGAAGATTAGCCAATTGAACCAAGCAGCATCTAAATTCCTGCCCCTCCATGAGCTTTTCAAAGTGCCCTCATGTTAAAGCAAAGGTGCAGCGTCTCTTGGAGGAGGTCCTGTTTCCACCGGTGACTTCACTCTCAGAAGGGAACCTCCATGTCACTGAGGTAGAAAGCAGTGGAGGTGGGAAGGACAGGTGGAGAGTACTCATTCCTTCAGCCTGGGAAGGGACCTAACTCACTTCCACTAGCAGTGTATTGGCCACACTTGGTCACAAGGCCTCACTCAACTACAAGGAACCAAGAAGAAGGGTGCCTGAACTCTGACCTTCAAACGTCTCTGTCTCGGAACCACTTTCTCTGAGAATGTCAAGGTTATTGTCCTTTTTTATTGTAGCTTCCAATATTTCTGTTGACAAAAATAATGTGTGACCCTTTATCTGAAAATCCAGTTGGTTTCTTTGGAAGTGTCCTAATGTCCTGAACTTTACAGTTTTGTGTGTCTGGTGTATGCCAGTTTTCATTGTGGATCTTTGTGGGCCCTCATCCTGAAAGCTGGTGTGTTGAGAACTGTTTGTTTCATGTTACTTCCCCCTACATCTTCATTTTCTGCCTTTTGGGACCTCCCTTGATTTTGATGTTGAACCTCCAGAACTAGCTGTCCGTGTTTCTTATTTTTGTTTCTCTTATTGTCCTGCTTATTTATCATTTGGCTGTACTGTCTGAAAGAGTTTCTCAACTTTGTCTTCCAACTTTCCTGTTAAGTTTCTTTTTCAAAAGCTGTTCTCCTCTCTAACCCTCTAACCAAGAGCTTTTCTGTTATTATTATTCTCTATACTTCATTACAGTATCATTTGATTCCAAATAAGGTCTTTGAATTTCTCAGAAAAGATTATCATTAACTATTTTATTATTTTTGGTTTTTAGTGTGAGAGTTCTTTTCTCCCAGTATGTTTTAAACTGATTACTGCAACATGGGAAAAGGATTAATCTTTTTTTTTCTGTATTTCATTGTTGTGTTACTGAACTTTTTGTTTCAATAATCTTTTTCAGTTTTCTTTTCCTTGATGAGGAATGACATAATTATAAACAAAATTTATTTTATCTCTTCCTAATTCTGTTTAAAGTCTTATAGCATGTGTGTCATCATGTTACCCGCCTGTAGCACGTTTACCCAGCACACTGTGGCACCCAATAAACATTGTCCAGTGAATGAATGTTATAGATAGCATCTTTGTTTGCTTGAAGTTTCAAGGATGAAATTACAAGTGTTGTATCATTAAGTATGATTCTTATTTCTAGTTTTAGATACCCCTTATCATGTTAAGAAAATGTTTTGCTATTTTTCTGCAAGCATACACTTGTTTGAGAGAATGCATTCCATTTGTGGTTTGTTATCTTGTGCATAGAAACAAAAGTTGAATGGAATTGGGTCGATTCAACTTTATTTTAGGTAATTAGAGTTTGCAAAAACTAGTGGAGGTTGACAGTTCCATGCTTGTTGATTTGCCTTCACATTTTATTGCTGACATGGAAGAAGGAATCCTCTGAAATGTCTGAACTTGGCAGTGCCAAATGGCAGAGTTCTGTGCTAGGCCTGGGATCCTTGAGAGCTGTCACGGAGGGCCTCCCACCAGTTTGATGGTGCAGTCCACCTGCTGGCACCCTGTATGTGCCTGAGCCAAGCACGGTCCAGGAAAGCTGCAATTCATCTCCAGCTGAGAGATGTTACGCACTTCTGGTAAACAAGCAACAGGAGAGGCACGATTGAGGTGGACAGCATCCAGAAAGAGACAACTGCAAGGATCTTGGGAAGGGGTAGGAAAAGCTAAATTGATTGTAGATCTTGTGAAAAACATTAGCTTGGGAAAATGATCACAGTCGGTAAAGGAGGGCCTCTTCTTGAAGGCCTTGAACATGCCTGTCCTCTGAAATTGAAGAGATTTGCAATCCCTCAGATGTTCAATAAGTGTATCAGAGACAGTTTGAAAGATGTTCTGCTTCTTAGGGTTGACAGTAAATAGCTGGACTTTATTTGTGCAAATGACAGTGCAGGCCAAACATATAAATCAATCCCAAAGAAGTTGATATGTGTATAGACACTCATGGGCAACAAATCTGTAATAATAAGGATGAGAATAAGGCTGTATGTAGGGACAGCCTCATGTTTCAGAGCTGATATTCCGGCATCAGACTCCTATAATAAAGAACAAGACAATTCCTTTTTCTTCTTATGGAGAGCATTATTTAATAATGACTAACTTCAAAAATGAAGTTTCATATTTATTGACATATGTCTCTGAGTCATTTGATCCCGTCTATCTTGGCTGACATTGTGGCACCGTGAGTTAAGCTACCTCCTGTAGTATCGGCATCCTATATGGGTGCCACTTGAAACCCTAGCTGCTTCGCTTCTGATTCAGCACACTGCTAATGGCCTGAGAAAGCAGCAACAGAAGGCCTAAGGACTGTCACCCACCTGAGAAACCTGGAGAAAGCTCCTGGCTCCTGGTCCCTGGCTTTCGTCTGACCCAACCCTGGCCATTTTGGTCATCTGGGGAGTGAACCAACTAATGGAAAATCTCTCTGGTTCTCTTTCCTACCTTCCCTCTCTCTTTAACTCTACCTTTCAAATAAATAAAATAAATCTCTAAATACATAAATAACAAAATCCTGTCCCCTCTGTATGTGCCCAAGCAGGAAGCCATCCCATGAGGCCTGCAGAAGTAGGAGTTAGAAGGTCCAGGCACAAATCCTGGTCCCCACTCTGCCTTACTATGAGGCCTGTGGAAGGCAAGCACTCTTACTGGTTCTTTCTCACATTTCATATGGGAAGTTGTAATGATGTCCCTGGCTTTCTCATAGCCATGTTTTGAAAACAGCAGGAAATCACGGAATGTTTGGAGAAGTGTTTGAGCACTGTGGGGCCCTGGCCATGCTGTTTCAGGGTGAGAATTGGGCATGCCTGTTGCTGAACCTCCAAGTCCTCTCTGTCCCAAGCCCCTGGTGTGGCCTGCTGGCTGTGGTGAGCTGGCATGACCACCTGGACCCAAGGCTCCTTGTCCTGTGAAGCCCAGGAAGGAGCAGGGTAAGGGGAAGTGTGATGATTTTTCTTCTACGTTCATATCCCCTGGAGCTTTTACTCCATCCACCCCTGCCTCACCCATGGCGAGAAGATGGTAGCTTCCTGTAAGTCCCAGACCTGAGCAGAACCAGCTGGACTGCCCCATGCCCGAGCCATACCTACATTCTTTTGACTTTTATATTTCCCCCTACATAAGGGGAAATGGGATTTATTTACTGCATTAGCTGTAGCTGACATAAAAATGAGCAACTGTGAAGCAGGCCAGCAATAGGAAGGGAGCAGGAGGGAAAGTCAAGTGGAAAACTGCTTTGAAAACCTTGAGATGGCCCCCTTGGGAGTGCTGTTCCCAACCACCATGGCCTGATTTCTCCTTGAAGAGTATATGACCTTCAGGCGTCTCCTCTTTGGAGAGGAAAATAGCCCGAGCTTCTTTCAGAGACTGTAGTGTGCAAAACTGCAGAGCACTCAGAACATCTCTTAGAATCTTTTAACAGTCTGCTCTAACAATAGCTGGCACCCATCCTTAAAGTACACTCTTCTGTTAACCTGCACGTGTTTAGGGCTTTTTATTCCCCCTCCCACCCCCAACTACGGTGTAATTCCAGAAGGCATAGGATGTGTTTGGTATACCATGTTTGGCTTAATGGATATGTACTAATTATACGTCCCTTCATCTGGCAGTTGGAGGTGTCCACAATGAGTTTGCCAGGTAGAGAAGTTCTTTGTGGCTTGCTCCCAGGTGCACTCCTCATGAGCTCAGTCCTGCAGCATGTGGAGGAAGAGACGGTCAGGAAAGGAGGAGACTTCCAACCCTGGTCTGCACAACTCTTTCTTTTTAAAACCTCACGCTCCCTTTCCCACAGAATATTCTACTGAAGCAGTAGACTGAGGCATGAAGGGCAATGTGCACACTGTAATTTTATGAAGATTTCAGGTGCTTTGATGGAGAATATGATTTTTATGTTTCATTGTATGTAGAATATCAGAACAGACATAAATAAGCTGATCTGGGCTTGCCATCTGTTCTCTTAATAAACAAGCTATAAAGCTAATAAGAATGCAGTACATATATCTGATGATTCAGAAATCGTTGAGATACAAGATGGCCATTAAGAAATTGTTTTGTTACTCTGTCTTTGGATAATACAGTAGTAGAGAATTCCACTTCCAGGGTTCCAAAAACCTGCGTTCAGATTAAAACTGACTGTAATTTGGAACAGATTTTTGACACATTCAGATTTATGATTTTGTATTTTAGTAACAGATGCCAACTTTCTTTTTAAATATGTATGAAGATGATTAATTTGGATGGAGTTGTGCAGATAACATATTTTCTATCACATATAAATGAGTATGACATAAAATGTCAATGAAAAATGAATTTTCCCTAATTTTAATTGCAGAATGACTTTATAACTAAAATCAGTTCAGAAAGAAGAAATTCTTTCTATAGTGTGAGAAATCTATTGATGAAAAAGCTGAATCATCCCTATTTCAGATAAATAAAGAATTTTTTAAGTTAAAGCTTAGAAGTAAAATTTTTCTCTAATTATTGTATGAATGTAGTGTCTTCAATTTCATTACATTATAAATTACAAAATCTGTTTCAAGATTTTCTCCTTTATTAATTTTGTCAGCAATTTAAGTCCAATGGAAAGTATTCAACTTTTTCTTTAAAAAGAAAAAAAAGCAAAAATTCGTTAGAGAGACAGAGAGAGCTCCCATCCACTGGTGTAGTCTCCAAGTGCCCTTCACAGTCAGGTGTGAGCCAGAGTGAAGTTGGGAGCAAGGAGCTCACAGTCCAGGTCTCCCATGTTGGGGAGGTCTCCCTGCAGGTCCAACAACTCGAGCCCTCTCTGCTGCTCTTCCTTGGCAGCCAGCACTGGGCATCAAACCTCAGCACTCTTATGTGGGACACAGGTATCTTAACCACCAAACACCTGCTTCCGGAAGAATTGATTTTAGCTGACAATAATATCTGTAATTGTTCTTAGATGCAGAAGTACATAAGTGGCATTCAGTTTTGGTCCTGCACAAGGTTAGAGAGATATTCCTCATGCTTGGATGGTGTCATCTTTTTCTTGTAATTATGTCAATGGAATAGAAAATGGATGCCTGGTTTTCTAAATACATAATTTAATACTCTTCTGTGTGAATGCACACGTTTTAAATTCCCCAGCCCATTCTGAAATGCCTGCACTGGTATTCCACTTGCAGACACCCAGGTGCTGAGCAAGCAGCTGTCATGTGTTTTGTTTTGTTCTGGCCTGGAGCCTGGGGTTCCCGTAGGGTCTTAGCTCCAACTTGGTTGCTCATGCACTGCCATTGTCAGTGCTGTTCTGGAAACTGCCGGTTAGCCAAGGGGACATGTGCTGACAACCCACTTCCATTTTCACGAATGCAGTTGCCAGCCTGGGCTCCCACCGTCTCAGTGATAACTTGGTGATGGTTGAAGTACCTGGTGTGCAAGTGAATCTTCTCTAGATAGTAATCCCTCAAGCTCTTTTACTCAGCACGCATGATGGCAGATGTGTGCAAATGACTCCACAGGCAAGTTCCATTCCCACAGAATAAATAGTGCATTCTATTTTTAGAACTATCCATTATGCAGAAAGAGCCCTCTTACAGAGAGAAGCAGTGCACCACTATCTAGTGAAATACAGATCAATATTACAAACAAAATGGATTCTGTTCATCTGCCATGGTAACCTGGAATGATTTTTTTTTAACATGTTCCTTTACCTGGTCCCCTTTCCTGGCTACAGATTATTCCAGGTATGAAGGACAATGTGGCCACTCTCCTGTGCTTCTATACCTCACCTGCTCTTGAGGTCACGGCCACAAGTTCTCGCCCACAAAGGAAGTTGGCAGATGAGCTCAGAACCACTGGATGGGTCCTGCTCTCCTGCTGTCTCTGTTAATCGCTCTGCTGTCTTATGAACTGATCTCTGTTTACACATGTATGACTGTGTTCTTTTTGAAGAAGTTATTAACAACAATCAGGCAGTGTTGATGGGCTACAGTACAACATTCAGTCTAGGTACTGATCAAATCAGAATAATCACCATTTTCCCATATTTGGTTTATTCTGTGATTAGACTCTTTAGAACTCCTTTCTCTTAATTTTTAAAAATGTGTTTCATATATTTGATAAGCAGAGTGATAGAGAAGAAGAGATAAAGACAGAGAGATCTTTCATTCACTCAAATAGCTGAGACTGAACCAGTCTCCAAGCCTGGAGCCAGGAACTTCAGCCGGCCAGCAGCAGCTCCACCCCAGCAGGGGCCAGGCACTTGGCCTCTCTTACATTCCCAGACACAATAGCAGGGAGCTGGAGTGAAAGCAAAGCAGTTAGAACTTGAACCATTGTCCTGACAGGGGATGCAAATGTCTCAAGCAGTGGCTTAATCTACTGTGCACAACACCAGCACCCTTTTCCATTTGTTCCCATCAAACGTAGAGTAGGTGATTGTGAGCCATAGCTGCTCCACTGTGCTGGGTATCGCTAGGAACTTCCTCCTTCCATCTAATTGATACTTTGATCCAAATTCCCTGTGTCCTCCTGCCCTGCCCAGCCTTTCATAATCACTATTATATTTGTTTTATAAATTCCACACTAGAGAGAACATGCAATACTTGCCTTTCTGTGTCTGTCTTATTTTACTTAATAAAATTTCCTGTACTTACGTCCATTTTTCTGCAGATGACAAAATTGTATTCTTTCTTGTGGCTAAATGATATTCTGTTTAATCTGTATACAGCAGGAGAGCAGGACCCATCCAGTGGTTCTGAGCTCATCTGCCAACTTCCTTTGTGGGCGAGAACTTGTGGCCGTGACCTCAAGAGCAGGTGAGGTATAGAAGCACAGGAGAGTGGCCACATTGTCCTTCATACCTGGAGCTAGGAAAGGGGGCAAGGTAAAGGAACATGTATGTTTTCAATCCACGCTTCTCATGATGGACACCTTGGTTGATTTCATGACCTGGCTTTTTTTTTTTTAAATCATTCCAGGCTACAAGAAACATGGTAGAACAGGTATCTTTGACATAGTGATTTCATGTTTCTATTTACAGAAAATGATGAGGTTGGGCATACAAAAATTTAACTCTTAGATTTTCCCTAATGTAGCTTAATTTAGCCTGGAGCTTCTTATTTTCACTGTGACTAGCAAGGCATCTCTGTTTCTTGCAGTTTAGTCTCAACTCTTCAGGTGCCTCTCATTTTCTTTCTTCCTCCTTGGAAGTTCTCTGAAGGCTGTAATATGGCTTCAAGAGAACACCTTGTCCAGGGCTGTCCTCTCTCCAGGATCCTTCTAGTCTCCTAGGCTTGCTCCTGGTTCTAGGCTGGTCAGCAAGCCCAGTGGCCCAGCATCCTTTTCGTCCCAACCCTAGGACCCTCCTACTTCCGCTCTCAGGACTTCTACAATTCCAACCCCAAGCTGTGTGTTTAAGGAGGTCTCAGCCCCACCAATTTGAAGCCCAGGGTCTGCCTAGAAGTGAGGACTCTTTCCAAGGTCACAGCCTCAGAGGACACACCCAAGGATGTGTCGCTGGGATTCCCAACAGATTATTGGGAGTTCCTGTCAACTTGCCTCTTCTTGGGCCACTCAGCTCATGGGGACAGAGCCTTAGGCCTTTCCTGGGGTCACAAAGCGCTCCTGAGAGTCCTCCTGCCCCAGGGACCCCTCCCTGCCGGCCAACTGCACCTTGGCTCCCTGTTGAGAAGCAGCCTGCTCTTTATTCTTTCTCCAGTCTTCGATTTTGTCAGTAGATCTGATGCCCTTTCCTTCAGGCTTTATGTTTTGGGAATTCCAAGTCACTCTTTGACCAATCACTTGGCAATGGAAAATTTTGGCCTTCAGAACCAATAGCGTTTTTCTCCCTCAGAAGTCCCAATTGAAACCTTAAGAATTCAAAAAGAGAAGCATATAATTTAAAAAACAAAAAAATAATCAGAACAAAATACTCAGGTACAAATCCTGAGTTGTCTTCTTTCCCTGCATTGTCTCCTTTCTTGTCTATTGTGTTTTGTTCTTGTTTTATTGATTCTGTGCTGTTTATCGCAGGTGAGAAAGGATGGCTCAAACCTTGGTAAACTACCTCCAATCCTTCTTGGCAGCTGAAAGGTTGTCACTTGAAATAGATTTAGATGTTTCATCTAGGAATCTTTATGTGGCACCTGAGTGCCTCTCCCAAGTTCAAACAACTCATTAAAAAAAAAAAAAACACTTAAGTGAACATTTTAGTTCCAAAGTGGTTTCTTATGTTGAAACTGTTTGTCCGAGCAGAGACATAGAACATTTCTCCATGGTGGAAGCCAAGGACAAAGGGAGAGTGTGCCTGTATCGCAGCATCCATCTGAACTGGGTTTGAGAGTTTCAGGTCTTGTGCTTAGTAATCAATAACTCTGGCTCCGTAGTGTAGAATTTAAGGGAACACGGGTCCAAGGAGAAGCCTGTCTTTATCTGCATTACCTGTGCGTGCAGTGGCTTCCATAACTTACCCACAAGGAGAAACCTGCAGTCAGAGAGTGCAGAGTTTGTTGGCCGAGAAATGAAGATAAGAGTTCTTATCAGTGGGAAAGCCTAGTTGCGAGAGCCTGTGTTTTATTTTTATCTTGTGATGAGTCATCCTCTGGTAAGCACAGAGGTTGACATTTTTAAAGAATCTCTTTGGAAATGAAGCCCTGGCATTTGTTGCTTAGGGAAGGACACACGTTCTAGAATATGTGTAAGAGAGGGTCACACACATGAGATGTGTGAACTGCTCTTGGTTTAATAGCATAGTGTTTGATAGCAAACTTTTCTTTAAAAACTTATGTATTAAGAGTGTGTGTGTGTGAGAGAGAGAAAGAGAAACCGAAGCAGCATCCATTTGTTAGTTCACACCCTAAATGGTTGCAATAGCCAGGCCTGTTTTAGGGGTTGCTTGAAAAAAAATGCCTTTGTTCTAGATCTCTCCTCATGTGGGTTGCAGGACTGTCCTCTAGACTCCTGAAAACCTTGTGTCTATGTGAGCAAGCCCATGCCACGGTGTTACAGTCTTGATGAGGACCAAAAACCCATCTTCTCCCAGGATTAGGATGAACCAAGACGCCAACTAGAGTGCCTTAGGGTGCCAGTTCATCCGAAGAGAATTTCATTGTCAGGAGTGAATGTTCCCACATGTTTGGACACATCATAACTGAAAGTTTCAGAGCTAAATCCTGAGGCTGGGTAGTTGCCACTTCTCCTGGGCTGTTGGTTCTTAATCACGAAACCTGATTCCAGTGTGTCGGCTTTCCCATGCCAGGTCTGATCAGCTTCTGCTTTTGTCGAGTGCTGATTCTGGAGAGGAGACTCTACCTGGTTTAAAATGCAAATAAAAAATGAAGAGTCTACTGCATTTTGTTGAGTTTTATTTTAAATATTTCTATTATGCCATGGAAAGTTTTTAAGCCTATAAAACTGAGACTAGTTAGAACCCTGTGTAGAGACCTCCAACTGCAGTGGGCTGAAGATTTGTGTCTCCCTGAATTCTTGCATAGAAACCCCAATCTCTAACATGATGGTGTTTGGAGTTGAGTCCCTTGGGATGGTTAATTCATGAACACATTGGCGCATTTGTCAGAGGAGGCATGGGGTACATGGCCTTCCCCCTCGTCCCCCGTGAGGATATAGCAAGGAAGAGTCAATAGACTCTTGCATACCAGGAGAGGACCCCCACCAGAACCTGAATTGGCCTGCACCTTAACTTTGGAATTCCAAGCTTCCCACTCTGAAAAGCCAGTCCATGGCATTTATTACAGAGGTCTGAACCAGCTAAGAGAAATATTCCATTCTATTTCATTTACATTCTTACTCTCTCTCCCCTACTTTTTGATTATTTGGAATCAAATCTTGGAAACCAAGTCATTTCAGCTATAAATTTACCAATATATATTTCTATAAACCTATCAACATGAGGCATAAACTTATGCATAGTAATTTTTAAAATATACGTAGTTGCAATACCACTATTACAACTTTGAAATTAACAGTAATACTTTCATATCACCAAATATCCTTACAATACTGTAATTTTTCTTGTATAAAGCCATTCTTATAAGTTAATTTTTACTCAGTATTAAAGATGTGTCTGTACACTGGGTGGAGGGTGTGCTGCAGTTCTCTTGGGATCTCCAAGTTATTTTATATTCTTTCTCACTGCCGCTTTTCATTTATTTTTTTAAGTAACTGGACCCTTGTGCCTGCTATGTTGCACTCATATCATCTTGGTGTACCTATTACTTCTCAAGATTCATGTACTTTTATTTTTTGAAAGGCAGAATTATGGAGAAGTACAGTGGAAGGAGAGAGAGAAAGATATTTTCCATCTGCAGATTCACTTCCCATATGGCTGCAATGGTCCGAGCTGCACCAGACGGAAGCCAGGAGCCTGGAACTCCATCTGGGTTTTCCAAATGGGGTGGCAGGGATCCAGGTAGTTGGGCCATCCTTTACTGTTTTCACAGATACATTAGCAAGGAGATGAATTGAAAGGTAGGGCTCAAACCAGTGCTAATATGGGATGCCAGTTGTGAGTGGCAGCTTAACCTGTTGTGCCATTGGTCCAGTATGCCCCATTATGTGAATATAATCACAAAAATATAGAGAAAGTATCAATCTAGGGAGAAAAAGAATAGAAACACAGATACAAATTCAGAGCAACACCTGATAATATATCATCAGGGTCAGATGAAGTTTTGTCATCAGTGAACACGTTCACCACAATGTCCAAGACAGCTAGGCCAAGATGAGAAGTCCAGGTCAGATTCATGCAAGGAAAGAAAGGACGCTTGGAATTGGTACAATCGATAGGAAAGTACTTTCCAGAACTCCGTGTAGAGATTGGTGATGGAAATTGGTATGTAAGCCAGGGCAAGCCACTGATTTATGAGACACAAAACTAATAGCTTCAATAGCTCCTTCCAGCATTCTGTTGCTTCTCCAGACATCTGAAATGCTTAAAAGGGTGTTGCTTTTCTTCCAGAAACTGAAACTTTAAGGCACAGTTTAATATTTGAGAATATGCATCTCAAAGTGAATGGACTATTTGGATGGGGTGTGTGTGTGTGTGTGTGTGTGTGTGTGTGTGTGTGTGTGTGTTTTGGTCGGGAACTCAGTAGCAAAAAAAATGACAGTTACAATATAGGACACCTGCTGTTTGTGACTTCTAGTCTTGGTGATTGACACTTAAACGTCTCAGCCTTTAAAACTGGTATTATTATAAGCCTATCATGCAAAAAGATAAACTGAGGCTCACATAGCTTAGATGACTTGCCGAGAACTGGGATTTGAACCCTTGGCACCACACTGTGTTGTAATAGATTTAGAACATAAGACTTATCCATCACTTGAGTCTATTTTGTGACTATGAGGGAGAGGGAGGAGGATGTTGGCTCCAATTGGCTTCAGTATAAATAGTAAAGCAGAAACAGATGATCCAGGTTCCTGAGTTTAGTACAGTTAGAGTCTGGATCTTGGGTGCCTAGTATCCATCTGCATTGCCCTCATTGGCAGCTCAGCTCAGAAAGCTGTGTGGGAGACCATAGGCCCTGGAACTCCTTGGGAGTCATCTGCCCAGCCCAGGACTCTGCTCTGCTTTTCTCCTCTCAGTGGAGATGAGAACTCTGGCAAGTCCAAGGCACTCTGACACTCAGCTGAGAAATAGCCTTACCAACATTTGTGGGTCTTTCCTAATATCCTCTGGCATCTGCCTGCATATTCTCCTTATTCCATTCCTCTTCTGCCCTCTCCAGGCATAGAGGCCCGTGGTTTCCCAAAGAACTCTAGTGTTTGATGAAAAGAATCTGTAAGGGAAAACATCTCTTGATTTGGACTTGAACCTAAAATGACTCCCAGAACAGCTCAACTTTACCGTCCAATTCTGAATCTTCATTTAATGTCCTTATGTGAGTTGCAAGATACCACTCCCGTGTAAAAATCTCATGAAGACTTTCTTCATGGAGAGTGTGCTTGGGAAAGAAGCATTTTCATACTGTTTTACATACATGATCAGCATTAATAGCACCTCCCCAAGCTATCTATGCTCCCTTCAGCAATTAAACAGCCATGGGATTTCATACAGTGTCTAACAACTCCCTTGTTCCTCCTTGATTTTTTTCAAAGATTTATTTGCTTTTATTGGAAAGGCAGATATACAAAGAGTAGGAGAGACAGACAGAAAGATCTTCTACCTGCTAGTTCACTCCCCAAACAGCCAGAATCGTTGGAGCTGAGCTGATCTGAAACCAGGAGCTAAGACCTTCCTCCAGGTCTCCTACATGAGTGCAAGGTCCCAATGCTTCAGGCCATCCTCTACTGCCTTCCCAGACTACAAGCAGGAAACTGGATGGGAAGTGGAGCAACTGGGACATGAAGCAGTGTCCGTATGGAATCCCAGCAGGTGTAAGTCGAGGATTCAGGCACTAGGCTACTGCCCCAGGCCCCTCCCTGATTTTTTAATCAGGCTAAATCTGTCTGCAGCCTCTGTGTGTGTGTGTGTGTGTGTGTGTGTGTGTGTGTGTGTATTTTTAACTTGGCTGGCATGGCACTTTTGATAAAAATTCTATGGGGCTATCATTTTCAGATTTTTTCTTTGTCAAAAAATGCTCTCCTTTTTATTATTCTTACTTGCTTTCACATAATGACTAAAGTGTCACAGGAATGTATATGATTGAGTTCACAGCAATATTTTATGATTAGGCTCAGATGGATGGTTCCTGCCTTTCTAAGTAGGAAAATCAGAAATGTCCTCCTTAGAGGATGCATTTTAGCCCTGGCTCCTAGCACCAGTTTAGATTCCAGGCCACTTACTTTATTCTTCTTATTAATTTAAAAATATGTAGTTTTAGCTTGTACTTGCTATATCAAAGATACCTTAGTAAGCTTCCTTGCATCCTTTCTGGAATAAATCAGGAGGCATGCCAATAAGTATCTTTAATTAGCATGAATAGAAGAAAGCAAAATACTCTTTTATGTTTCCCCACTTTTTAGTTCATCTTGATTTTTACACCAATTTTTTGTATTGTTGTGGCGTTGTGATTTACTGACACTGTACTCTGATTGCATCCCCTCACCCCTCTGAAGATAAAGATGATATTGGGGCCATTGATACGCTGTGACTTCATACATCTCTTACATTCAAGCACCTTTCCCACCCAATGAGAGTGTACCCTAAGCTCCTTCAATTTTAGTTTCTCGGGGATGACGCAGTGGAGCTACAGAGCCCTTACACTTCCTTCCCATCCAACGTCTAACCCCACCATGGTGAGCTTTTTGGTTGTTGGAAAGCCAGAGTTACAGAGAAAGTGGGAGAGACAGAGAAAGAGAATGAGATCTCCATCCACTGGTTAAGTCTCCATATGACCTCAATGACCAGGGCTGGGTCAGGCTAGAGCCAAGAGATGGAAATTCCTTCTGACTCTCCCGTGCCGGTAGAGGGGGCTCACGCACATGGGCCGTCTTCTGCTGCTTTCACAGATGCATTAGTGGGGAGCTAGATCAGAAGTGGAGCATCTGGGACTCAAACCAGCATCCATGTGGGATGCCAGGGTCATAGGCAGACTGCTTAGCCCACTGTGCCACATCATTGACCCCAGAAGTTTATTTGTTTGCTTTGGTTTTTTAACAAATCATGATGATTTCTTGAATGCTCTTTTACTGTTGAGATGTGAGTGGTGATTGAACACGAATCTCTCGGTATCTTTGGCTGTGTTCCCATCAGGTATGTGGAATGGGCACAGATGTGGAGGCCCACACCGACAGGTGTTCTGTGCACTCTGAGCTGGCCTCGTGAGGCTTGTCTGACACCGAAAATAGATGGCTGGAGCGTTAATTAGATGCAGTGACCGCAGAAGTCTCAGAGGCATTTTCTTGATGGTACACAAGGCGAGTCTATTAATTATTTCTAACAAGGAGGGTTTAAATAACAGCAGTTCAAGGCCAATTGCCTGTGGTAACCAGGCAGACAGAATGAGCCTCTCTGCCCGCCCTCCCAACTCAAGTTGAATATCCTCTTTGAGCAATGGGGGGAAGAGCTGGGAAGACATAGCTACTGCCCCAAGGGAGCCTGCTGTCTATTTGGAGAGATGAAACGCATGCGGATTAAGGAACTGAGAGTAATTTAATACCCAGGTCCATCCCAATGATTGTAAATCCAGCAGGTGAACAGGAAAACCTCCAGGAGCTGAATAGGAGGTGAGCACGGGGGCCCAGCCGTCATCAGAACTTACTTTTCCTAAGTGGTTGTGTATATGAATGGCTCACATGAGGATTTGTTTTAAGGTTTGTTTTATCTGAAAGGCAGAGTGACAGAGAGAGAAGAGAGTGAGAGATAGGTTCAGTCGTAAGATGGCTGTGATGGCAAGGGTGGGGCCAGGTTGAAACCAGAAACCTGGAACTCCATTCATGTTTCCCACGTGGGCGCAGGGGTCCAGGCACTTGGGGCTGTCTTCTGTTTTCCCAGGTGCATTAGCAGGAAGCTGGATCAGAAGCAGATCACCTGTTGCAGACAGCAGCTTAATTCACTGCACTACAATTTAGGCCCTGTTGCATGATGTGTTGTCACAGGCTTGTGTTGAAAAGGCGTTAAACCTGCATGATGTGTGTAGGCTAAGACTACACATGCAAAAGGACTCCCTCTGGAGAAGCCATCAATGCCTCCTGCTCACCAGTCACTGTCATGAAGTGCCACTCCCTCCTGGTCTGACTCGTGCCTCTCCCTTTAATGTGTGCCTCACCCTGCCCCCACCTCTGTGCTGCAGCCATGTGGCTGTCACCCCCAACCAGAACAGGCACCAACAGCTTCCCCCTCCTCTCACATTCACCATCGCTCATTGCTCGAGCCAGGGCTTGTGACGTGTGGACCCCTGGTCACAGAAAGCACAACACGAGTCAGTAAAGGCATGGAGGGGAGCATGGCAGAGGGAACTTGAAAGTCTCCCAGGAGTGGAGGGAGAAAATGACTTGTTATCTCTCTTAAAGTGTATAATCCAGAGCCCGACACCGTAGCCTAGTGGCTTAAGTCCTTGCCTGACATGTGCCCAGGATCCCATGTGGGCGCCAGTTCATATCCTGGCAGCTCCACTTCCCTTTCAGCTCCCTGCTCGTGGTCTGGGAAACCCATCGAGGACGGCCCAAAGCCTTGGGACCCTGCACCCACGTGGGAGACCCAGAGGAGGCTCCTGCTTCTTGGCTTCTGATGGGATCAGCTTTAGCCATTGCGGTCACTTGGAGAGTGAACCAGTGGATGGAAGATTTTTCTCTATGTCTCTATAATCTGACTTTCCAATAAAAAATAAATAAATCTTTGAAGTGTGTAATCCAGGGACCCACAATGGGGCACAGCCACCAACTGTAATACTAGCTTCCCCTGAAGTCTCCAGTTCAAGTCCCAGCTTCCTGCTAGTGTGCCTGGGAAAGCAGCGGAAGGTGGCCCACATGGTTGAGTCCCTGAACCTATTTGAAAGGCCTAGATGGAGTTCCCAGCTCTTGGTTTCAGCATGACCCAGCTGTGGCAGTTGTGACCATTTAGGGAGAGAACCAAAGGATGGAAGATTCTCTCTCTCTCTCTCTGTCTCTCTTTCTCTCCCTAACTCTCTCTTTCAAAAACAAATAAATAAGCATTGAAAACATACATTCTAGGGTTTTTGCCTTGTTCACAGAGCCATGCAAGCAAACATCATTTAGATTTCAGAGCATTTTCATTCCTCCAGAAGGAAACTCCTTAGCTGTGGGCAGTCATTGCCCATTTCCCTCCTGCCCCCAGCCTCTGGCAGCCACAAACAACTTCCTGTCTGTGGTGTTGCCTATAGAATTCTAAGACATTCAGATGTGCAGTCATACAAGTGGCCTTCTGCGTCTGCTTCATTCATTCAGCATGCTGTCAGGCATCCTCACTGGAGTGGCAGCTAGCAGGATATCAATCCTTTTATGGCGGAGTCCTATCCTATTCTGTGTGCTTTGTTATATCTATCTATTCATCATCTTTGGACACTTTGGGATTGCTTCCGCTTTGTGGTCCTTACACATCATACTGCTGTGAACATTTGTGGGCAGGCAATTTTAAGACAGATTTTTACATTCCGAGTGGAGTGTTGGGGTCACATACTAATACTTTTTTGAGGAAGTGCCAAACTGCAACCCAAAGCAGCTGAGGCATTTTATATTCCAACGATGTAGCGAGGTTCCAGTGTCTGTATCCTTGTCAACACTTGCTACTATCTGTCAGTTCTATTTTAGTCATTCCGTAGACATAAAATGATATCTCAACTGTAAGTAGAGTATTTTTTAAAAAGATTTATTTATTTATATATTTATTTATTTAGCTGTTTATTTGGAAAGGCAGATCAGATCAGATTTATGGACAGAAGGAGAGACAGAAGAGATTTTCTGTTTGCTGATTCACTCCCCAAATGGCTGCAATGGCTGAAGCTGGGCCAATCTTAAGCCAGGAGCCAGGAACCAGGAGCCAGGAGCTTTTTGCAGGTCTCCCATATGGGTTCAGGGTCCCAAGGCTTTGGACTGTTCTCCACTGCTTTCCCAGGCCACAAGCAGGGAGCCAGATGAAAAGTGGAACAGCTGGACATTAACCAGCACCTATTTGGGAATCTGGCACTTGAAAGGTGAGGGTTTAGGCATTAAACCATCATGCCAAGCCGGTATTTTTTTTAATTAGTGGTTACGGTGATGACATGTTCTGTATCGCAGGGATCTAATCAACACCCTGGAAACCCTCCTTAATTTTTCTTGGTTACAGTTCTAAGAGTGATAGTTTTGAGGGGTGTTACAAATAGGTCCCTTCTCCTTCCCGCTGACATAATCTGCTGTGTGTGTGGTATGGGTCAGCCTGGGGTACTCTGTGCTGGGGAATGGGTTTCCTTCCCCACTGTGGGGCTGTTTGCAGCTCCTCACCAATAGCCAGTGGCGTGCAGTCTGTACTGGAGCCCCTTATCCTTTGGGTACTTTTGGCCAGGGCATGACCCCGAGAACTGCACATGGCCTGCAATTGGGCACTTGGATTCTCGTCTCAGGGCTGTGGCCCATGATAGTGATCATGTCATTTCCCCTCTTAATACCATCATCTTCTTAGGGCATGCTGGTGGTTAAAGGAACTTTATAAAGCTACTCGTCCAGACCCTGCTAGGTAAAAGTGCTTATTAAACAGTAGGGACTTGGCGTTGACAGCCTCCTTTAGAAGGATGGGTGGGCAAACCATACTCCACAGTTCAGATCAGCCTGATTGCATACCTCCCATGAGTTTTAAAGATGCTTTTGATCTATTTGAAAGGTCAGGTGGGAAAATAGGCAAATATGTGTCACAGAAAGCAAGTGGTCCCTAAGGCCTAAAATGTTTGCTGTCCTGCTTTTCACAGCAACAGCTTACCAACAGAGCCTTTTCTCACAGCCTGGATCACCACACACCCTCTAACTCAACCACTTCAGGGCCAGATGTACCTACTCATCACTCCCTTATCACCTGCACCTGCCTTGGATACCTCTATAAGACCTTCAGTACCTTCACTCCCACTGAGTCATCTGCATTAGAGTGGGAAGTTGATAGATGTGAGTACAGAGAGAGCCCTGGAGACCCCTTTTGCCAGGCTCCCAGGAGTTCCTAATTCCTGCCATGAGAAGAGCTGGCATGACACTGTCACGTGGCCATCTCCCAATAGCGTGCACTTTACCTGAACAGGGCCTCTGCTCCACTTTTTTGCTTAATGTGTTAGTGTAGAGAGGGTTTTGCTCAAGCCCTCCCAAGTGCTCATTCCCAGAGCACACATCTTCAGTGGTTCCCAGGCAGCTCCCCTGCAGAATCAGAGCTTGGCATGTAGGTACCAGACCCAAATCCAGCAGCAGGCCTGTGGTCACAGGCAGAAAGATGTGACCACGGCTGTGGCTCTCTCTGCACCAGACTGCATGGATTCGGGGGGGGGTGCACCCTCTTGTACAGGGATAGCTTAAAAGAAAGAATAATGAGTGCTTTTCAGAATCCAAGTAAGGGAAGCAGACATGACTAGACCTGCTTCGTGCTGTTACTTTGGGGTAATTTTAAAGAATTCCTGACGTCTCCCCTTGTTTTTCTAATGTTTGTGTCTGTGTTGCATTCCTCCTGTAGAAACAAGTGCTTTGCTCTTACCCCAGGGCCTTCTCGAGCGTTGAGTGGAATTAGTTGTACAAACTGCATTGACAAGCTATGCCCTCAGAGTCTGGCTCCTCATATACCAAACAGGATTTTAAAATTTGTTCCCGGGAGCTCGAGCTCTGTGTGTGCAAGAGAGCCAGAGACCAGTTTTTGCCTACTTTGTTCTAATGAAAGAGGGAATGACGGAGCAAGTGTTGAGGGTGTTTTTGGCAAACTAAGTGGACAGTTTACAATCATTGGGCAAAAACAAGCACAGACTTTTGCAACAGCAAAAAAAATGTTAAAACAAAGTGACAATGTCAATGAATTATGTACAATCACAAGGTCCTTATAACTTTCATTAAAAAAAAAATCATTACAGTTTGTTAGAATTGTTTTTCTGTAAGTTTCCAGTGTGTGGGTTGTTGGCAAACATGCGGAGGAGTATTTCCAAGTCCCACTTCTAACTAATCAGTGTAAAAAACTAAGTCTTACTCCTCCAGAGATTCAAAAGAATTGTTTATAAATTCTTGAAAATTACATGTCTCCCCTTGGCTATAAGCGAGCCCTTGCTGAGATCACTGCCCATGACAGACGAAAAGCGTGGTTTGGCCTTGACAATGACTCAGTTCAACAAAACTAAGGCAGAAGCTGTTTATGGGCCACATACTTTCCGGGCACAAGGGAGGCAGAGTTTACATTTAGAGCCCTTCCACAGAAATTGGGAGGAGGGGACAAGAGGATGGTTGGACTATTTAGCTTTATTTCTGAACCAATCCCTGCTGTGTGTGTCTATGCATATATGCTTTTGAGTAGATTTTCTGAAGATGCTTCAAAAAGTTTGTGAAAACAAGTGAGACTCAAAGACACTTATTTTGGTGCAAAAAATATTTCAATGTATGCATTCAAGGGGTCTCCTAAAAGCTCATGATAAAATGCATCTTATGAAAAATGATGCATGAATTTCAATGGTTCTTGATGTGGAAATCATGTAATTCTGTTTGCCATGAAGTTTTAAGGACCAACACACATCCTCAGAAGGGAGACTTTGCAATGGCTGTGCAGATGACAGACACCACTGTGATTTAGTGTCACTGATCACAAATGCAGATGTGTCTAAGAAACGTTTCTTCTTCTCCAGCTACCTCTGTCTTCCAACCATCAATCTTTTATAAATTACTTCAGAAATGTTAAGGGCAGACTTTTAGAGTACCTGAAGAACAAAAAGCAGCGTGTTTGAGGAGATCTTTTCCAGCGACGTACTTTGATCCTTGGTGGAGAAGTTTTAAGTAAGCAGTGTTGCTACTGCGAAGTGAGTTGGCCCTGATCTCAGAAGACTTGAGATCTTGAGTTCTTTCAGCTGTAGGTGCCTGTGATTTTAAGAATCATCACATTCTGTGATTTTGTTTAAGATTTGTTTATTTGTATTGCAGAGAGAAAGAAAGACAGGAAGAAAGATCTTCCATCTGCTGTTTCACTGCTGAAATGTCCACAGTGGCCAAAACTGAGCCAATCCAAAGCCAGGAGCCTCCATGAGTTTCTGATGTGGGTGCAGAGTCCCAAGGCTTTGGGCCATCCTCCACTGCTTTCCTAGGCCATAAGCAAGGAACTGGATGGGAAATGGAGCAGCCAGGGGGCACCCACATGGAATCCCGGTGCTTGCAAGGGGAATATTAGCCAATTGAACCATTGCACCAGCCCCCCATTTGTGATCATTTCTAAAAACAAAACCATTTTGAATGATTTATTTACTTTTACTTGAAAGGCAGATTTACAGAGAAGAGAGACAAAAAGATATTCCACCTGCTGGTTCATTCCCCGAATAGCCACAATAGCCAGAGCTGAGCCAGTCTGAAGCCTGGAGCCAGGAGACTCTTCTAAGTCTCCCATGTGGTTGCAGGGTCCTAAGGCTTTGGACCATCCTCCACTGCTTTTCCAGGCCATGAACAGGGAGCTGAAGGAGAAGTGCAACAGGTGGGACAAGAACCAGCTTCCACGTGGGATGCCAGTGCTTACAAGTGGAGGATTAGTCATTTGGGCCCAAAATAAGATCATTTAAGAAATTAAGATAAGAAAGACCTATAGCAGAAGTGCATTAAGGTGAAAAAAAAAAAAAAACACAGATAACCCAAACCTACTCCAATTCACATCAGGAACAGCCTCCTGACGTCTCAATTTAAGCTTGAGTTGCTTTTATTTTTGTCAGTGTTTTCCGGTATTAATGTGCATTTTCTTTCTGCAGGTTTTCTCTTTGCTTTGTTGGGTCCAACTCCTTCACAACAAAGGGGAAAAAAGTAGAATCTATCCATAGGTAGCTCTTTGGGTATAATGAATGTTGCTGTACAAACTGCCGCCTCCTTTTTCTCTTACGGAGACTGTAAAATCCTGAGGAAAAGCACATGCTTGTGTCAGTCCCATAGAAGGATTTTTTCTAGCAGTGAAACCTTTTACTTATCACCATTTGATAGCCTGAACATGGTAAGAATTCTCTGTAGGAAGTCAGCGTCTTCGTCACTCTTCGTGGAGATTTCTGAAGTCTGTTTACCCAAGCACTAAATAATCAATGAAAACAAATTAAAAAAAATAAGCAGCCTTTGGATTCTGACTGTAGAAAAGGATTTTTCAAGTTCAGATCCACACTGGTGGACTAGATTTCATGCCACATTTCTTGGGAATTAATTCATTTATAAAAAAGCTGTGCTTCTAAAAAGTCCCCACCATGTAGGCAGTGTGACATTTTTTTTTTCATCTGAAAGCAATTTAAATATCTTATTACCATTACTAGCTAAAAATATCTTCTGAATCTGGATTCTTGTGTGGAGTTAATCTTCCAGCTCAAGTTCACCTTGTTGCTAATTCTCCATCTCATTTCAGTGCGTGGGGGGGATGTCATTTTGTGGAGGAGGAGAATGTTTCTCATTTCTTCCCTTCTCCATTTTCAGCATATTTATGCCTAGGACACAGGGAAGTGACGGGGGTACATCTAGGACACAATCCACAAATAGATCCTTGTCACACGTTTCCAGTGGTCTTGGTGTCTGACTGTCTTATTCTTCTTTGTGTAGGTAAGAACTGGGTTTTCCCAATTAGGCATTTGAAGAATCAAGAACAGCACCCTTGAATGCCAGGGTGTGGGAGAGCCTGTTGATGATTTGTGCCTTAGCGTCCTTCCACAGCCTCCCCTGTTTAGAAGAAAGCTAACTTTGTTCCAAGTTTTACCCTAAGGAGCAGGCAAGTCCAGCTCATTCTGAGGAGTTAATCCTGGTTAATTTAAGCCTTTCATGGTTCTCTCTGTTTTTTTTTTATTATTATTAATTACATTGCATTATGTGACACAGTTTCATAGGTTCTGGGATTCCCCCAACCCCTCCCCGTGTCCTCCCCCCATGGTGGATTCCTCCACCTTGTTGCAGTATTACAGTTCAAATTCAGTCAAGATTCTTTCATTGCAAGCATATACCCAGCATAGAGTCCAGCCTCTTATTGTCCAGATAAATTCAACGGTTCTCTCTGTTTTTAGCTGATGTTGGTTGAGATGTGTGCTGAAGAGTTGGACTGGGCCAAGGGAACATGATGGGAATTTTTCTCCTTACTGCTAGGTAATATTTTCGTATCTTAAAAAAAAAACACCACAAAAGACAGGTGGTAAAAGATCTTAGACATTCTGCATGTGATGACTGGGAATGCAGTGGCCCCCATGGAATGTGTTGAAAGTTATTCTGAGGACAAAGTTGACATACCAGGCTGGAAGAATGCAATGGAACAAAATTACAAAATGAATCCTAAAACTACCATACCTAAGGGTTCTGTTTTGTACTAGAATACATTTTCCTTTTATTTCCTTTTGTTTCCTGTTGTTTGAGTTGGATTTGGTTTTCTGTTACCTGCAGATAAAAGCGTCCCCTTCCTGCTGTATGGAAATCGGACATAAGGCAGTCAGGGCAGTATCATGGCTGTGTGTATGCCAGTAGTTCCGGGCTGAAGTGGCTTCTTCATTTTCCTATGTCCCTTCTATACTCAGTGTGCTTGTGGAGTGTCACTAGCCCAGAGAGCTGATACATGTCACGTGTTGCATTTTCCTCGTCTGTCAGACACGCAGTACACTCATGAACATGGGAAAAATGCCAGATCAAATATGGAGGGCCAAAACATTCCTTATTTACACAAAGCAAGTGGAATTCAGTAGATGTACCTTATTTTTTAAGTACCTCTAAAAGTTTGGTTTATTTTCACTTTGAGAGAGAAACAGAGGTCTGTCATATGCTGTTTCACTCCTTTAAATGTCCACAATAGGCAGGGAATGGGCCAGGCCAAAGCTAGAAGCCTGAAACAGTCCGTCTTCCAGGTAGCTAACTGGCATGTGTACATTATCTGTTGCCCAGCAGGGTATGCATTATCAAGAAGCTGAATGGAAGTATAGGAACCAAGACATGAACCAGACCCTTGAATAAGGGGTGCAGGTATACCAAGCAGCAACTTAACCACTCTGCTGGATGCCCACCCCAGGGTAGGTGTACTTTAGCAAAGGAAGACTAACTATCCTTTCAGGTTGTATCTGTTTCAGTGAATACCAGGCCCATTGTAAAAACTGTGTTCTGTATGGATGTTATGGGGTGCAGCCAGTGATAGCCAGCACCCATTGACAGTGGACAAATGAAATTTGGCTGTGTCCCCCAACCTGTGTCCTGAAGGTGGGTCCTACAGCAATGGAATAGTAATTGCATCCTCAACCACTTCCCCCACATCCTAAATGAGCCAGGATATGGGAAGTCCAATTAGTCGAGGCATTTTTAGTACAAGCCCAGTTCCTGTTCCTGTCCATCCTAACGAGCACTAATCAACTCTTTAGCCCACAACACTTGGGTATTCGCTCCTGCCCACCTGTGACTCACCTAACAACTGAGAGGGGATGGTATTACATTGTTGTGTAACCACTCCCCTCACAAGCCCCTTTAAAAAGGCCCATGAAGCAGGGGCTCTCACTCTCTTTCTGGCCAGGTGCTTCTGTTACTCTAGCACCCCGACTCTTGGCTGACCCAGGACAGGTAATCCCCTGAGCATGGTCCCTGTGTGCTGCTTAGATGGGACAATGGTTATAATGATGTTATTTCTGGTCTGTGTACCATCTGGAGTTCCAGGAGGGGTGAGGCCTAGCAGTAGTAGAATGTGGGCAGAGAAGCCAGGGAAAGATGAATGTCTGCAGCTTTGTAACTGTGTCTTGGTTCTTTGTGAGTGTGTCCAGGTTATTTGTTGCATGTCTCTTAGGATAACATATATTGTTGGGGAAGCTGGGACATAGGTCTTCAGCTTAATGGATGGACTTAAGGATGATGACCATTTGTTTCTTTTGGGATTATGATTAGGTGGATTGCTGTATGGACATGTAATTTACTATTGTGCTCTGTTGTCTTCAAGCTTGATTAATAAAGACTCCTTAATTAACCTTAGACATGTCTGGTGTGATCTCACTCGCACCGTGCAACATGGAAACTTCCCTGGGTTCCTGAGACTGAGTTCATCCCTCCTGTTCTCATCAGACCGTTAGTCCACCGTGTATCAGAACAAGCAGTGTTGGTGTCAGCGTTCTGTTTCCTTGTTAGACTGTGCAACCTTGGCTGTACTCACTTCTTCAGCAGCTATTTACCGATGGTCTTCTGTGTGCCAGACATGGAGCTGAACACTCAGGAGGCAACAGGAAGGAAAAGCAGATACTCATGCAATTGTGTCTAGCTGGAGATAGCTCATCAGATCATGGCAATCATCACTTACTTTTTTGTTGCAACTAGATAACTTTTACTCAATAAAAACTCAGTAATTGTTCAAGACAGCCAGAGAATTTTCAGTATTTCATGTGGTGAAAGAAAGACTCTTTGAGGCAAGAGAGGTCCCGGAGTTCAAGCTGTTTTTCCAGTCTCTGCTTACACTGCTCTTGCTAATGTCCCGTTGGCTAAACAAGTCATGGTCAGGTGAGAGGTTATGCTGTGCTTGGTTACAATTATGATTGGTTTGGAGCCGTTATCCTGATTTGCTATGCCACATTAAAATGTGGGTTATATTGTAAAATCTTAAGCTCAGGTAAGCAGTTTAAATAAGAAGCCATCACTTGAGAGCTATAGTAAGTTTTTTGCTGCAAATTCACACTTGAGAAACTAAGCTTTGATTCCAGCATTTCTGATGAAAAGTGGTGATGTTGCTAATGAATAATGTATCTAAGCTTTGATCTTAACATCTTTATGCAGCACTTTGATGAGAAAGGGCTGTTTGGGTGAGACGTGTGGGTGGCAGTGATCACGCACTGGAGACCATTCATTCTAAATGAAATAGCTTTGGCCAATCACACTCCTTATCTATTATGGAACCTCCAATCAATGTAAGCAGCGTTTCTCCATTGGCATGACAGTAAATGAGTTCTTAGACTGCAATCATAGTATAAATTCTTAACAAAATAGGACAAATATAGATGAAGCTTAGCTTTAGGGCACATCCTGGAAGCTCAGCAGTCTATATAAACTAAAGTGTTGTTGCATTTTAATTGTGAGATCTGTGTGAGTAAGAGAGGATACGTTGCAGAGCTGCAGAGTCAAACTGAGCATATGGATCTGGTGAAAAGATTGTCCAACAGCATTTTCATAAATCCATATCGTGCTCCAACAGTTAATGCCAAAAGCCAATGGAGTTAATAGTAAAAATGGAACAACACCAAGTTTAAAGCTTATTTGCTGACCCGGAGCCCTTGCCTACTTTCACTAGGAAATCTACAATCCTATCCCTAGAGTTCTGTTGAATTAGGGCTTATGGATCACGGAATATGTGGCATATAAGAAAGTGGCAGAAGTGGCTGACATCCAGTTTTACTGCAACAGCGTGACTCACAATGTCCTTGAGCTCATCATAACATATAAGCCACATACATGGGGATACCCACAGGAAGATGAGATTAGACAGAACTGCTAAATCCATATGAATTTAAGAATTTAATTTTGATTATTAAAAGCCATATAGAAGATTTAAAGGGCTCAAAAGAGCTGACACAGACTGCCAAACACAAGTGCATCAGGGCTACTCCTACAGTTCCGAAGCAAGACGAGTCCCGTGGGTGGCTTAGCCTGTGCTGATTTGGATGCAGTTGTTTGTGCCAGCACTCGGTCCCAATGTGGCAGTATTGAGAGGTGGTGGATCTTTGAGAGGTGGTAGAATGTGATAGAATGTGATAGAAGGGATTAATGCAGTTATCATGCGACTGGGTTGTTACAGAGCAAGTTGAACTGCCTCAGTTCCCTCTCTTGCTTGCTTTTGTGCTGTGCTCTCTCTGACATTATTGATCATGAGGCCTTTGCCAGAGTCTGCCAGATGCTTTTCACCATGCAGACCATATGCTAAATAAATTTTTTTCAGCTGATCTCAGCTATTTTCTGTTAGCAAATCAAAATGGACTAAGCTCTTAGGCTTGTGTACTCTGCTGTTTGTGCCTAATCCATACATGTGATAAATAAACATCATTTCTTTTTCTCTACCAACCATTCAAGTATTTCATGGACTCACTTTCTCATGGACTGGATTAAAGTTTAAACTCGGAATTACAACAGTCTGTGGTAATGAAATAACCAGTCCCTGCCTTCTTTTTCTCTGTGGTTCACATACTGACCAGAGAAAGGAGCATAAAGTATTTTTACAGAATTACAGTGAATCTCCCTTTTTCTAATATGTGTGTGTGTGTGTGTTTACCGTAGTTTATTTGAAATTTGAAAATATCCATATTATTTCCTTTGGGTTTATAGCAGTCACCCAAAGTCACCTGAAATTAGAGTTTTTAATCAAAGTAGAAGTCTTCCTCCTTTTTCCTGAGGAATATTCAAAGTTCCAACAATGATAGTTTAATCATCACATCCAAAAAATTACTTCTGACTCCTGGCAAAGATTGCTTTTTTAGGCAGAGTATTATGTTCCTGGGAATAACATAATGACGTACAAAGTAGAGATAAGGGCATTAGAGAGACGAGAACGGAAGAAATACTTTGAAGTGCCAGATGCCATTCAGATAACCCTGCTCTGTCCAAGTATCTGCAACTATTGTGTAGCCCTCCCTTGAAAGCGTGGGAGGCGAACAGGAAAGAGCCTTTTGAGTAATCAGATGTTGGGCCGTCATTTTACACTCAAGGAAGCTTTGACCTGGAGGAGTTGTTCAGGGTCGTTGTTCAAGTCACTCAACAGAGTGATAAAGCCAAGAGGAATGATAATATTTCATGACTTTCCATTCAGATCACCTTCTACTGCCTGATCTCATGTAACGTAGCAAAATAAAGATTTCATATAAGAATGAATTGTCAGGAAAAAAAAAGCACTAGAATTCCTTTCTAGTTTTAGGGAACGGCCAAACGAGCATCCTTTATAATAGTGACTATGACAGTGTCCATTCTAAAAGAATATTTAATAATATTTTCACCCTAATAGTTTACCTACTAACAGATACTCTATTGATTATACATAAAACACATTACAGATCTATTTGGGTGGCCTTCAAAAGTGTTTGTGGCTATATTTATCTTTTGGTAGGTAGCATTAGATGTGGAATTGCATGGGGAATGAAGAAAGCGTTAGGACTGGCACAGGTTCCGGGAGAGGATGAGCTGTGAGTAACTAGAAGAATGTAAGGATGTTGACCACAGATTGCAGACAGGAAGAGCTACGATTCATGGATGTTGCCATGAGAGGAGTAGATTTCAACCCCTGAATGGATAGATCCTGTGTGTACTAGTGGAAGGAAGGTGGCAGGTAAGGAAGGTCTGGAGAAAGCAGAGGTGTTGCTGGCGAGGACATGGAGTGACTTCCTGGCTAATGCCAGGGGGAATCAATGCCTGGTGCCAGAGGCTTTGGTGGTGGTTTAAAAATAACAACAACAGTGACTTTTGGGAGTTCAGAGTGATAAGAATTATGCAAAGGAAGAGAAAGATAAAAAGAAAGCAAAGCTAGACTGTTCTATGGCAAGCCCAAATAAGAACAGGAGTGTTATAGAACGGTGAAAGTTCCAAGATAGAACAGTGCTTTCCTGGGACATGGAAAGCCCCATGTAAGGAGCGCCATTAATGGCACTTTTTATTTTTTTCTGTTTGTTTTTTAATATATTTTACAAGGAGATATACTAAAATTGGATTTTAATTTTTAAGGCATTTGTAGACTATATATGCGTAACGTACAGTGAAATGAAAATTCGTAATAGCTTCAGAAGAGAGAATCGTTTATTTGTTATAATCCAACCCTCCCCTGCCACAGGTCAGGAAACTGAGGCCCCAAAGTAGCAAATGACTGTCCCCTGGCACTTGAAAATGAGGACCAGCCTAGTGGATTTGACCTGCTCAACGAAATATGGAGGAGGAGGAGTAGAAATGCCCCTGAATTCAGGCCTCCCAAAGCCCCAGGTGGTGATTCTGAAAAAAAAACAACCCAGAACGTGGAGGCCATGTGACATCACCCAGTACACTTTCTTATGTCAAGGAAAGTCCAGGTCCTGTTCAGTGACATGCTGCTGCTGAGGGTCCTGGGCTCTGACACTGTTGGATGTAACCTACAGCTAGCCATCTGTGACCCAGCACATGCGCTCTCTACGCAGTCTGTAAGCAGATCAGTAGGCATTCACAGTGGTGTGAGCACAGAGCATTCTTTACTGTTACCTCGCTGGGAAGCCATCAGGGCACTAGCAAGACCCAAGGAAGCCACAGCAGGACTTTCTTCCTCTGGGCTCTCCCCCGCCCCCCCGGCCCCCGAATCACACAGGCAACTCTCCCCACCTCAGTCCCTTGGAAGCCTGCAGGGGTATGCTTGGCCGCTGAACACGTGAACCTGGCAGCTGCCCACCACAGCCTCAGAAGGGGTCCTGGCAGCAGAGAACCATGGGAAGCTTTTTAGAGTTTAACCCCCTGACCCTCATCCTGGACATTCTCATTCAAGTTATTTCAGGATGGGACCTAGAACTCAGCATTCCAACCTCATGACAGTCCTTTGGGAACCATAACTGGTAGCACACTGTCTCAAATATCATTTTTGCAGAGACTTAAAAGCAGCACTGATGTACATTTTTCCAATAGTCCCAGTCCCAGTAGAGTCCTAAAATCATAAACTGTAAAAGTCTTGATCCAGACCAAGCTTGCTTTTTACCTAGAAAGTCTCGCTTCCCTTCTCCCCAGTTCGAACAAGGGCTACGCTATTGAGCTTGTGTGTGTCATCTGGTGGTGGTTACTGTTGTACTCAGGATTTTGGGAAGACTTCTGTTTATTTGGCAGGCTCTGCCCCGGCTGTCAGGCTCGGGGGATTTGTGGCATTTGCAGAACTTACAAGGCAGGCAACATAAAAATATATAATTCATAGAGTGAAATGTTTTGGAGGCCCTTTCACTTTTACAAATTGGCCATAAAATAGAAACCACAGACATAACATTGATATAACCATGGTTGCCAAGAATGAAAAGAATCACGCGGGATGTGGGGGATGAGAGCGTCTGGTGTGTTTCTCTCTGTAGGGCACCCAAAGAAAGAGTAAGTGTTCAGACTTCGTACAGAAATGGTGATGGGTGCCTGAAAGTAGGGGCTGGAGCTCTCTGCCTGCCATTGGCAGACACCTAGTGAAAGAGAAAAAAGGTTTGGGGTTGAACTCGGAGATCTTTAAGAGTCTTTGCACAGTTGTTAAGTTTATCATGTGGGGGCATTTGCATGACTTGCTGGATGTTATAGGTGTGCTTAGGATTTTGTGTACATCACCTTCCTGTTTTCCCCCTTTCTTCACATGAAGTGGCTCACCCTGCCCGAGGGTTCTGTCTACTGTAATAGCCTCTGATATTAGGGAAGGAGTGAAGGGAGACGTGCAGCCTGCTACCTTTTCGCGTGAGCCACCTTACACTCTGACCTTGCATTTGCTCATTTGCATTAGTCCTCAGGAAGCAGACAGACTCCGCAGCTCCTGCCAGTCGAAGGTAAGCCTCCCAGGCACTTGGGAAATGGCTGAGTGGTGCCCGGTGATGCTGGTTGTGATAGTTAACTATTGAAACATAATATATTTGATCAGTTCTATTCCCAGTCCTGTCTCAAATGCACACCAGTGGATGTTGCGGCCCAGTCTAACCCTACCCACCACACACCTGGCCCTCACATACACCAGAGGGAACTGCAGTCTAGTCGGAGCAACCCTCAATAAATCCCATCAGACCTGTCCTTAGCCCCAGTGCTACTTGCATGCTGATATGTGCAGCAGACTGGTCTAGTCTGGCCCACAATCCATTCAGCTGTCATACAAACCAATTGGTACTGCAGCCTAGCTCAGCCCAACCGACCACCCTGTCCAGCCCACACATATGCCAGTGGGTGCTACTACCCTTTCCACCCAGGCCTGCCCCAGGCTTGGTTCTCATGCTCAAGGATGGAAACTGCAGCTAGTTAGAGTCCACAGTTTCCCTACCAGACCCACTCCCAGCCCTGGATCTTGCACTTTCTAGGTGCTACTGCAGTGTAGCCTTACAGGGTTTGCCCTCTGTCCTGGTGCTTGCCAGCTAATGCTGTGGCAGTGCCCAACCAGCCTATGCTTACTCTGGCTTATCTGTAAATATGGTCACTTAGTCCAGGCTGGTTCTCCCTTTAAACCAACTCACATGCAGGCCAATAGGTTTTGCAGCCCTGCGCAGACTAATCTCCCCTGAGTCCCAGCTCTCATGTTCACCAGTTGGAGCAGTGGTCCAGCAGGGGAGCCCCTGCTCACTCACACAGGAGTTAGGTCTGGGGTCACCTAGAGCGAGGCTTCCTTGGGGACTGGATTCCCCCCTGGATTGCTGGACTCAAAATTCCAATCATAGGGAAAATCACAAGTAGTCTGACCATGGAGGGCATGTGTCAGAACTGGGCCTCTTTGGTTGCTGAAGCCTGTGCAGTGGACGGCATGCCTAGATGCATTTGGGGGCGTGGCAGCTCACTGAGGCCTGTAGAGGACATTTAGTACCATGGCAGAGGATGGAGGGTAGAACAAATTGGACAACACTCCTGGCCAAGCTTAGACAGAAATTATCTGGGCTAGCGGAGCCTCTAAGATGAATTGTGTTATTCAATACACCTTGGAAGGATCTCCTCAACCTTGGAGCAGTGAAATCAGCAGCATTTTAGAACTATTGAAATCCCTTAAGCAGCATCCTTGGAATATGCTCCACATCAGGATGACATCGAGTGGCTATCCCCCATCACTTGGGTACTGATGTGGTTGGGCTGCTGGGAGTAGCTTTCTCCTTCCTTCTTCCTCCTCCCCCTTCCCCCAGATACAGGAAGAAAAGAAAAATTAGAAGCAATTGTCTCATTTCCTTTCCCCCATTCTTTGACCCTTCCCACTGTAATCAGTGGGCAGTATGGGCATATGGGCATACATCCCTCTCAAGCATCATCAAACCAAAATAAATTTATTTTTAAAAAATAGCATACTTGATGAGGAGTTTGGATTCTCACAAAACATCAAAAAGCGAAGAGTCTCTCAGTCATAGACGCTGAGGTAAAACTCCTTCACTCCTTGGGTGGGGTGCGGGCCTTGGAGACGGGGGCAAGTGACGCTCCTCACAGTGTGGCGGCTGTGGGGGGTGCCCCTGCTGGGTCGGACCCAATGCTGGGGCCTCACGCCAAAGACACTGCCACAAGGCAGTGAACAAGTCCTCGGCCTCCCCCGGGGCAGCCAGTGCACCATGTGGTGCCAGGCTCTGCTTGCTGGCCGCCCGGCCAGGGAGCTCTGGGGTGTTGGTTGTCTGAATCGCTTTTTAGGTAGCTCCAGGTTGATCCCACTGTGCCTCTGGGATCTCAGTCAATCCTTAACATTCCCAATGGCGGTAACTCTTCCTTTGAAGAAATTGGTAACGGAACAGAATGTACTGGGCAGGACTCAGCAAACCTTAGCCTACAAGCAAAACTAGAAACCAGCATGGAGCACAGGTCATGCCGAGCCATGCTCTGGCACCTACTGGGCTATTTGAGTCAAGGACACTAAGCCACACAGTCTAAGGCAGAGGCCAGGACAAGTGAGTGACTGAGACAAGCTGAGTCAGAGCAACCACTGGCAGGCGCATGATCTGCGGCTAGGAACAGGCCCAGTTGGGGAGGTAAGGGGACACCTTAACTGGGTTGGGGTTCCCACCAAGGGGCGCGTGTGCTGGAATGGGGTTGCGTTCTATCTAGGAAACAGTTGCAATCTCCCGAGGCACTAGTGTGGACTGGGATTGGATGCACCAGGCCAGGCCAGACCCCAACATCATCTGGTGTCCTGGAGAACCAGGGTGGATGTGGGACTGACTAGGCTGGGTCTCAACCCCATACTGAGCCATGTGTGAGCTGTACGTGGGTATGGAAGAGCCATGGCTGGGCTGAAACATCCAACAACAAGAACCAGAATGGGGTGAAAGCAAGCCAGGAAAAGCCACTGTTCCTGCTAGGACATGAGGTGAACTGAATAGGGCTGGCTCAAGGACCCCCTAGTATGCGCAAAATCTGGCATTGGGAGGGGTTCTGATGGAGGAGCCTGGGCAACTCCTCTGGCAGGACACAGTCCCTGCAGGTAAGCGCAAGAAGCATGATAGGAAACAGCCCAGAATAGGCCATGGAAAGTTTCCCACTGGCACACATTCGGCATAGGTCAGGGGCAGACCGGGCTGAGTTGGTTCATGTCATACACTGGTAAATCCGAACACCAGAACAGAGTGTGGGTCGAGCCGGAACTGGTCGCGACAAAACCAGTGCACACTATGGAACGCTAGGGTGAGGTTGCCTGTACTGGATTTGACTGCAGCACCCAACCAGCACGCGCGAGATCCAGGAAGGGAGGGGCAGAGCCGGCGGGGGGGATTAAGGGGCTGGTCCCCTCGCCAGACAGCTACTCCCACTGGAGAGCTTGGGCTGGGAAGAGGACAGACCAGACTAAGCAAGGCGGCAACACCTGTGCGCTGCACATGGACTAGATCAGGGAAAAGCCAGGCTGGGCGGATTATTCCTGCTGGTGCAAGCATAAATTAGAGTGGGTGAGGGATGTTTGGGCTTAGCCACAGCATCAACTGGCAGAAGCTGGCACTGGGGACTAATTCTGTCAAGTAAAATCACAGAACCACCCGAAGAGTGCATAAACTAGGACTGAGAGAGACCTGGGAGGGTAATAGTGGGTTCCCCCCTCTTGGGTTACTAGTCCCGAGGGTGGGCATGAAAACTAGGACGGGGGCTGGGGTGGCTAGACAGAGAGGCACTCAACAACATCCATCCGTGAGGGCTGGAGAGTTGAGTTGGTTAGATGGAACTAAGCTTTAATACCCATTGACAAGTACAAGAGCCAAATAGGATGTGGGACAGACTGGACTAGTCTGCTACACATACTGGCAAACCAGGGTAGGGGGCGGGCCTGGTGAGGGTTATTGTGGGTCGCCCCGACTAGGCTGCAGCTCTCACTGGTTGATGCGGGGGCCGAGTGTGTGCTGGGCAGAACCATACTGGACTGCAACACCCATTGGTTTCAGTGGAAATCAGGACTGAAAACAGAACCAACCCAGCAATTGCAACCACCAGCTGATCGTGGTGATGGACTGTGCCGGGCCCTGTGCTTGCTAGAACATACAAGAATCTGGTCTGGGAATCTATCAAAGTTTCTTTGGAGATCTCCCCAATCGAACTGCTGGACTCAGAACCCTAGCCAAGAAAAGACAGAGGACAGAGCAAGTCAATCAACCACCTCAGCTATATGTTGGCAGCGAAATACTGGGCAAATGAAGACTCTATGATGGACTGTGTCAATCAGTGGACGACCTCACTGAGTGAAACTGGCAGTGATTCATAACTGGAGAACTATTAAAACCATTTGAGCAAGGATCTCAGAGCCTACCCCACATCCGGGACTTGGGGTGGGTGGGAAACTAGGTGGGGCTTCTCCGTCAATACCCCCCTTTACCTCAGATACATGATGGAAATAATATGGACATAATACTATTACCCACTTCCTTATAACCCCTGAACCTTTTTTTTTTTACCGTAATTAACTATGTAAATATTGTCAACAAAAATACAATAAAAAATTCCACTTAAAAAAAATAACCATCTAAAAATAGATTTGTAAAAAAAAAACTCCTTCACTCCAGTTGATCTGCCATACCCCGAAGGCAGTGTGCGGGGTCAGGTGAGCAGGGAGCCAGACTTCGCTGTCATGTGTGCCACTTTCACTTTTCACATTTGGACTTTGCAAAGGCCAAGGGATCTCTCTGGGCCTCAGTTTACTCACTGAAAAATAATCACCATGTGGACTTCAGAGAGATTTTGAGGGAGTGACATGACACAATGTAACATCACATTCTGTCCATGGGACATGCAGTTTGGGTATGGAGCATGATCCTGCTGGGATGGAGATTGGAAAGCAAAGATGACTGAGTTGCTTCTAGACCCGAAACCCCATTGTTCTGTGAACCTGTGCTCTGTGGTAAGAGAGGGGCAGGCAGGAGAGCCACTTGAGTTCTGTCAATGATGCTTTAAGACATTTGATCTTTTAAATCTTAAAGAAATACACAGCTAAAGCAACAGTTATGCTGTTTGATTCAGTATTATTGACAGAAATTAAATGGGTTTACACAACACACTGTCCAGGATAGTCAGTCCTCCCAAAAACGTAGTGCTATTTTTGATCATCTTTGCAGAAAGTCTATCTAAAGTAAAAGATGACAGTGATTCTTACAGACTTTAAAAAACAAATCTATGGTTTTACTAAGAGCAGAGATGAACCCACTTGCTGTTTACCACCTTATCCAACATCAACACATTGATGTAGCCCCCATTGCCACTTTGCAATGTATTACGTTAAGTTTACAAAGTAATTTAAATGATGCTCCATTAATTCAAGAGATGTTGGTTTGTGGTGTGCATGCTGTGTCTAAAGTCGCACTCTGATTCCAGCAGCTTTGTATCAAAACACTTTCCCTAGCTCTATGTCCCTGCTGTGGAGCTGTGTGTTGGGGTTTACAGAAACGGTAGAAATAGAATCACAAAATGGACGTCATGTTCCTTTCCTTTTAATTGTTGTTCTCGGTGCTGCTGCAGGTGTAGTGTAGCACAGGGACTCTTGTTCTTATATAAGTGTTATTTTTGAAATAGTAAATGTCTATAACCATTATTCCGCAGCTTCTCATAAAACTAATGAAAGAGTTGAAATTAAAAGTGCAACTCACCAAAACTATTGATGTCATTCCATTAAACATGTAGCCAGATCAACCTTCCTGATCACCTCACTAGAGACATAACTGATGTCTCTATCTGGTTTCCAAGGTTGCCAGAGAACATATTCTTTTTTTTTAAAGATTTATTTATTATTTTTTATTACAAAGTCAGATATACATAGAGGAGGCGACACAGAGAGGAAGTTCTTCCGTCTGATGATTCACTCCCCAAGTGAGAGCAACGGGCCAGTGCTGCGCCGATCGAAGCCGGGAACCTGGAGCTTCTTCCAGGTCTCCCACGCAGGTGCAAAGTCCCAAGGCTTTGGGCCGTCCTCGACTGCTTTCCCAGGCCACAAGCAGGGAGCTGGATGGGAAGTGGAGCTGCCGGGATTAGAACCAGCGCCCCTATGGGATCCCGGGGCGTTCAAGGTGAGGACTTTAGTCCCTAGGCCATTGTGCTGGGCCCCAGAGAACATATTCTTGAGGGCCACTCGATGAGTAAACCATGATAAAGAGTCTCTTATGATGCTATCTTTTTACCCTGATGCCTTGTGTTAACTTTTGGTCAAGAAGACCAGTTGTACTTGAAGATCCTCTTGGTCTCACATGTTAGCAGAATCATTGTGTTAATTGGTGGTAAATAGTGTATTAAATCTTTGAGAATAACTAGACAGCATCTACCGAGACTATTACAAGATACATACTACGCATGTCAAGACACATTTTAGTCATGACCTGGACCCGAAGAAACAGACCATTTCTCATAATGTGCACACACACACACACACACACACACACACACCACAGAATTATATCACAATAGCACATGGCTGTAAATAATGTACATGTTATATTTCACTCTAATGGCAATTACCTTTCAAGCTCAAAATTTGTGAAATGCTACTCTGTACATATTGTATTACAGGAAAAGGTTAACTAATTGTAAAGGCAAAAATCCAAAAGGTACACCATAGGCAAGTTTTGGGTATACTGATGTTTTTGGACTGTGCCATTACTCTTTAGCTACAACTTTTTGATAATCTTTCTCTTACTGATATGTGCTAACTGAAAGAATCCTTTCATTATCCTTTGTCATCAGGTGTTTAATGCTGAGCATTCACAATGAAAATTATGTCTTGATTGGGACATAAATATTTAATCATAAATGCTTTTCTTACTGACTTCTTAGCATATCAAAATAATTATAACCGAACAATTAGGAAAGAAAGAAAAGGCATCCATATTGGAAAGGAAGAAATAAAACTCTCTTTATTTCCAGAAGACTTGAGTTTGTATGTAAAAAGCGCTAAAGAATACACATAAAATATCTGTTAGAGTTGGGGCTGGCATTGTGGATCAATAGATTATTAACCCACTACCTTCAATACTGGCTTCCCATGTGGGCACTGGTCCAAGTCTCGGATACTTTGTTTCTCATCCAGATCCCTGCTAATGTCCCAGGAACACAGCTTAAGACAGTCCGGGTACTTGGGCCCTGCTACTGGTGTCGGAGGTTAGCATGGAGTTCCATCCAGCTTCCTGGCTTTAGCCCAGCAGAGTACCCAGCACTGCAGCCATTTGGGGAGTGAACCAGTAGATAAAAGATATCTTTTCTCTGTAACTGCCTTTTAAATAAATAAATACGTATTAAAGAATCTATACATGAGTTCAACAAGATTACACAACATAAAATCAATATACAAAAATCAATTGAATTTCTCTTAATGAATAATTAATCCAAAAATGAAATTAAGAATAGGATTTCATCTATGATATCATCAAAAGAATAACTCAACAAATGGAGTACAAAATGTGCAGAGACCTACACAATGAAAACTAAAAAATATCAGCTAAACAAAGGAGAAATAAATATAAAGATATCGCATGTTCATGGATTGGAGAACTTGATATTGTTAAGATAATAAAAGTCATAAATTGATCTACACTTTGGATGCGATCCCTATCAAAATATCTACTACCTTCTTAAAGAAATTGACAAGCTGGTCTCAACATGCCTATGACAATGCAAGGAAACCAGAGTAGCCAAAACTAGTCTTTTTTTTTTTTTTTAAAGATTTATTCATTTTATTACAGTCAGATATACAGAGAGGAGGAGAGACAGAGATGAAGTTCTTCCGTCTGATGATTCACTCCCCAAGTGAGCCGCAACGGGCCGGTGTGCGTCAATCCGAAGCCGGGAACCTGGAACCTCTTCCGGGTCTCCCACGCGGGTGCAGTGTCCCAATGCATTGGGCCGTCCTCAACTGCTTTCCCAGGCCACAAGCAGGGAGCTGGATGGGAAGTGGAGCTGCCGGGATTAGAACCGGCGCCCATATGGGATCCCGGGGCGTTCAAGGCGAGGACTTTAGCCGCTAGGCCACGCCACCGGGCCCACCAAAACTAGTCTTGAACAATCAGGAAGAGCAAAGCTGGAAGGATTCTACTTTGTGATTCTAAGCTTCAAACAAATCTGTAGTAATGAGACTGCACAGCATTCATGTAAGGATAAGCATATAGGTCAACAGAATAGAATTGAGAGTCAGGATATAAGTTAGGACTTGCAAGTAAGGAACCAAATAGTTAAATGTGGAAAGAATAATCACTCCAACAAACGGTGCTGGGACAGCTGGGTATCCTCATGCAAAAGAATGAAGCTAGTCTGAAGAAAGAGCCAGCAGCGTAGACCAGAGAGGGTATACCTAACAAGCCGCTGAACTTGACTGGACAACAAGATGCTGGACTCTATGTTTGGTATACGCTTGCAATGGGGGAATCTCAACTGAACTTGAACTGTGGTTATGCAACAAGGTGGAGGAATCCACCATGGTGGGAGGGTTTGGGGAGGGGTGGGGAGAACCCAAGTACCTATGAAACTGTGTCACATAATACAATGTAATTAATAAATTAATAATAATAAATAAATTTAAAAAAAAAGAATGAAGCTAGGCGATTATCTCACACCCTGTACAAAATTACCTCAAAATAGCTCAAAGTTACATACTAAAAATTAAAACTATAAGACTTGTAGGAGAAAACAGATTTTATTGTGATCTTGGATTAAGAAATGGTTTCTTAGCTATGAGAATAAAAACACAGCAACTAAAGGAAAAGTAGATAATTGGGACTATATGGAAATAGAAAACATCTGTGCATCTAGGGACATGAGAAAACAAAAACAACCTAGAGAATTGGAGAAATACACTTGAAAAGCCAGCACACGCATATATGGAACTCATAAAATTCAGTAATAAAAATACAAAATTCAAAAATGAGCAAAGGACTCAAATAGAAATATGTCTAAAGAAAATATCCGAATGGCCAAAACACGTGAAAAGGTAACAACGTTAGTCATGAGAGAAAGGCAGATCAAAATCATAATGAGATAGCATTTTGCAATACTAGGATGGCTGTAATAAAAAAGGGGGGGGGGCATTAACACGTGTTGGCAAGGATGTGGGGAAACTGGAGCTCTCTAACCTTGCTGGTGGGAATGTGGAAGAACACAGCTGTAGTGAAAACAGTTTGGCAGTTCTTCAGAAAATTAAATATTGGATTGCCATTCAATCCAGCACTTCTACTCCTGGATACATACATAAGATAATTGAAAACATAAGTCTCCACAAAAATTGGTACATAAATGTTCGTGGCAGCATCATTCATAGTAGCCAAAAAGTGGAAGTAATCCACATAGCCATTCACTGATGTGTAGATACAATATATTGCGTGCAACTCAATAGTATTCACCTATGTAAGGAATGAGGTAGTGATTTAGACTGTAATACAGATGAACTTAGGAAAGAAGCTAGACCTAAAATGCCTCATGTTTTATGATCCAATTTACATAATAATCCAGAATTCAAAAGGAAAACCATGAAGCAGAAAGTAGATAAATGGTCTTCAGGGCCTCGGGATTGGGGGCAAAGCAGGAGATGGAGAGTATTTGCTACCAGCTTCATGTGGGTCCTTCTCACCCAGACTGACTGAGCATGTGCTATTGGGAACAGAGGGGAAGAATACTACGTGTTTTGATATATGTGTCACATGTGCGTTCTCCCTCTCCCAGGTCCTGCCGTTCCCGAGTCAGGTGGTGTACAACAGAGTAGGCAAGTGTGGGAGCCGCACCGTGGTCCTGCTGCTGCGAATCTTGTCGGAGAAGCATGGCTTCAATCTGGTCACCTCAGACATCCACAACAAAACCAGGCTCACCAAAAACGAACAGGTGATTCGCCTTTCCCATCCCTAAGTTGCATTGAGCTTTGATTGATTTGTGTAATTCATGGGTGTCTTCTAGGACATCCTACAAACTGCCATGAATGAATACCAGAATGCCAATTATGCTGTATTTTTCTCAGAAAGTGGAGGGGAGTTTAAGTGGAGGGTTGTGTGGGAGCTGTGTAAACCGGGCAGTTTCCCAGAATGGATACTTTTAGTAGCACTAGTGAAGTAAATCGTACACTTGTCATCATCTTGTTAGCTGAAATTAGCTGCACATCAATCTCAAACAGAGACAGCACTGAGCTTAACTACTGTTGGTATCTTTGTAGCCCCAATCAGACCATTTTCTTTGTCTGCCTGTTCTTACCTGGCACTATGTCTTGATAGAGTAAAGGGAAAGCTTCTTTGGATGAGGAATCTAATTGATTGATGGGGGACATGTTTCTGGCTATGATAAATCAGGGTTGGCTTGGTCTTGGAATCAGCAAACACTCATGTCCTAGTATAGCTGAATCATGCAAATGACCATGTTTGCGGCAGGCCATGGGTTCTGTCCCTTTGAGGAGTCTGGGGACTACCTTTGCAACCTATGCAAAGATAGGGTGGCTGTCTTTGTGTAGCCTCCAATGGAAGGCTGTTGCTGATGGTGAAGAAATGGATTTAGCATCCTCAGGGTCAAGTCCATCTGTTTGATCTTGAAACGTTACTTCTGTCCCCTTGGACACTCAGGGTGAGCAGCCACCCCGTGACTGATACATGAGTGTGATAAAGAATCAAGGCTTGTGTTTTATTCTCAGATTGAGATCATAGTTATGGAGCACATATTGCTGCTACATGTAATCCTCACCTTTGAGGGATTCAGAACCTCACACACCAAGAGGTACCATCCTGATTTACTAATCCTGTCTTTCTCTTTCATCTTGGGAGAAGGTGAGACTTTAAAGACCAGCTGGCATGGTAGTGCCATCGTTAAGCTGCCATTTGCAGTGCCTTCATCCCTGACTGGAGCCACCATTCGTCTCCCAGCTGCTTGGCTTCTGACCCACTCCCTTGGCTGCTAATGCACCTGGAAAGGCGGCAGAGCACAGCCCATACATTTTGGTCCCTGCCACACATGTGGAAGACCTGACTGGAGTTCATGGCTCCTGGATTCAGCCTGGCCCTGCCCCAGCCATTGTGAACATTTGAGGAGTAAACCAGTGGATAGATGGCTCTCTCTCTCACCCTACAGCTCACTGTCACTCTGTGTCTCAAATAAATAAATGTTAGAAAATATATCAGAAGAACAGCCAATAGTGCTTGCTGTAAATAGCTAGTATGTTATAGAGATCCAAATGCCCGTTCCTTGGAAAACCCCCATCAAAGCATTTCTAAGTAACAGGTTTATTTGCTTATTTGAGAGAGAAATAGAGAGCTTCCATCTGTTAATCCACTCTGTGGCACTTGTGAAGGTTAGAGCTGGACTGAACTAAATCCAGGAACCATCAACTAAATGCAAGATTTCTGTGTGGGTGTCAGGAACCCGACTACTTGAGCCGTCACCTGTTGCTTCCCAAGGTGTGCATTAGCAAATGCTAGAGAAGTGCCAGATATCCAACCCAGGCCCTGAGAAACGCGATGCAAGCTATTCGCATCTGGGAAATGGGATGTAGCTACTAGGCCAAATGCCTGCACCAGAAAAAAAAACCTCTTGAACTTGCCAGCTCATATTCCCATGATGTGGGATCCTTAGGGAAAATACACACACACACACATTTTATAAATAACTATTAGAGATTGATTCTCTTTGATTTCTTCCCTTGGTTGAAGACCTACTATGCTTATGCTAGTGATGTTCTTTAAACTACCTAGAAGAAAGTAACTATAAAGAAGGTCTATTTTATTGTGATTCTTATTTGGCTTTCCTTCAAGTCTACGTCCTAGTGCCTGGTTCTCAGATTATACTTAAATATTCCCATGCTCAGTTCTCACATGCCATGGGCTAGTTTTTTGAGCTTTCATTCCTGATGAGGGGGCAAGCAATACAGAGAGCAACAAGACAAGCAGCCAAAGGATTCCACGTTGGGTTGTCCAGAGATTGTCCTGGATAGAAGGAACAGAAAATCTGTTACATGTGCCAGGGATCCTACACAGATTAACCTCCTCTTGTTTTCCTTGAGGAGCCAACACGAGAAAGTGACATGTAGTTGAGTTTGGCAATGGAACAGTTGGGGATTAAAAAATTCACCATCATTTACTAATGATGTCAGTATGGTGTTGGACTCAGAGAGTTAAAATGCAAAGTCATCCTTCTCCAAAATAGAGGTTAGCTCTCATCTCTTTGGAATGGTTGGCTTGCCCGGAAGCCAGAGAACAGACAAGACAGGCCTTTAAGGTTCTTCCCAGCCTTGCCATGGCTGTGGTCTGTTTGTATAGCTTCCAGTGGAATCTGCAGCTGCCGTTTCTGGGATCACTGTGGCCCTAAATGTTTTTGTGACTTAGTTACTGCAGACCCGTATGAAATTAGAAGACAAGTTGTAAAAACCTACAGCAGACAGCAAGATAAGGTGGAAACAACGAAAACGATTTCAATGTGGCAATAGACTTGGTGACAGTGGCTGTCTGCTCTCTGCAGCCAGCTTAGCGTTGTTAGGGTGCAGACAGAGCACCCTACAGGTGACAGGGCAAGACCCAGCATGAAGTGGTCCAGCCAAGGCTTTGCACTTTTACTCAATTTCTGAAGTGCCTAAAACCAGAAGAGGGGGAAAAAAGTAATGTGTGATACGAATAACTCCTCTTCCTGGTCATTGATTTGAGGATTAAGAGGGAAGTGATTCAGGAGACTAGTTGAAGTTGTGTAGTCAGTGGTGGCCACCTGAAAACAGTAGAATCATGAGCACTTGGTCCCATGGACACATTCTTCACTAAATCTGATCACAACTGTGTTTCAGATGCAATGTGAGTTAAACTGAGTGGGCTGGCCCAGATTCTGTCCTCCGTATAGAGTGTTTCTTCTATGAAAACAAAAGTGTTCTGAGTTCCAAACTCCTGACTTCACAAACCAACTTTGGAATGCTCTCCATTTATATAAGACTGGAATTGTTCCTACCATTTCATTTGTACACAAAGGTACCGCTCTGGTGTGCAGTCAGATTCACACATGTACCTCTGCCTGGAGGGTAGTTGTCATCACACACCCGTGCGCACACCCAAACACATACATACATGCACACTCAACACTGTATCATAAAATCTGTCTAATGCACCAAAACATTGAAAGGATTATTAAAAAAGGAAAAGGAGCGTGAAGACACCAACTGTTGAGTGCCTGTAAAACTCCCATCACATCTGCTTCCCTGGAAGTGGAGACACCTTTGAAGTGGGTATTTTCAGGCCCCTGTACTCCACAGAAAGTACGGGACTGCTGCTGGCCAAATGTTGGGCTGCTACAGAAGCTCTCTGATGAACCCTGGATGACATCATTCCCATTTAGGCTCTAAAGCCAGATTGAAGTTTCCTGGCTGGCTTAGCAATCCCTTGGGAAAATGGAAATTGTATACAGTTTGAAAGATAAAGGACTTTCTTCCCCCAGAATGCATGAAGTGCAACTGCCAGAAAAACGTAACATCTTGGCTAATGGTATGACACTGTCTTTCAGAAATCTGCTCAAAGTACAGTGAAGGTCGAAGTGCCCTCCACATACGTATCCCAAACACAAGACTGCAAGTGTTTTGTTCTTGTTGGTGGAGAGCAGAATGTCTCAGCATATGAGCTTAAGAGAGTGAGAAGGCAAATAATTTTACTATTTGCATTTATATTGAACCTACTGCAGATAATAAATTGGAAATAACACTTTCTACACATGCTTTTTTAATTTCATGACTTGATTTAACTCTGTTGGACCTAAACATATAACGGCATGTAGACAATGTACATGATTCTCTGTTTTGTGGATTTTTGTGGATGACACCGTGAAGGCGGCTAGATGCAGTCATTTCCCAAAGGTAATACACTATCCGTGACACTTGAGCCCAGGTCCTGCAGAATGTGGAAGTCACTCTTGTGAGGCGTTTCATTGTCCTGGCTTGAGGTCCAGGAAGCTTTTTTTTTTTTTTTTTTTCCAATGAGGCACCACAAGAACTTCTATGCTACACCCAGTGGTAAGAAGCCCCGACCAGCATTTCCCCAATGATGTTCTTGCAAATTCTAGACCTCACCAACAATGAAAACAAGGAAACATCATGGTTCAATGAATGAGGGGGAATGCTGCTTGCTCGGTCACCCAGTGCAATGACTGACATTTTAAGATGCTGCCCATTGAAACCAAAATTGAAGAATCTGTTGAACTGAGTTGTCCCAGGCTTTCTGGGTCCAGAGACTCCTTCTGAGTGTTTGGAAAGGTTTCCCAGCTCGCAGTTTGGGACATGCTGGCCTGGTCAGCCTCCCTTCCATCAGTTGGACAGGCAAAGGCTCCTGTTTCACTCCAGATGCTCCCTCTTCTCCGACTGTGCTCCATGGCCACTTGAGTCATCTGAGCCTTGAGAAGCATTCATGGGGTGGAGAGGATGACAGGTCCATGCCCAAGAGCTCTAGATTACTTTAGGCACCCAGTCAAAAGCAGAGCCGACCCTTAGTCTGTGGTTCAAACTTAGCTCTGCCATTGCTCTGGCACACCACAATCTCCAAGTTTGAACTGTGACCACAAAGGCGTGAGAATTAACAATGCCACCCAAAGAAATCATTTTCCTTCTGGATAAGGTCTAGACCTCCCTACAGTCTGGTCATCTGGGCTGTGTTTCATTGGGAAGGTTCACTCATTTGCATTTGAAACTGATTTCTCCATTGTCTCCATTCATGTTGGTGAATTTGGATTGAGGACCTACTCGGAATGCTTGATGCTGAGTATCAGACAGCATACCACTTAAATGTTTTTAATGTGCACCTGATTTTTTTAAAAAGATTTATTTTTATTAGAAAGGCAGATCAGATTTAGAAATAAGGAGAATCAGATAAAAAGATTTTCCATCCACTGGATTGCTCCCCAAATGGACACAATGGCTGGAGCTGAGCTGATGAGGAGCTAGAAGCTTCCTCTGGGTCTCCCACACGGGTGCAGGGTCCCAAGGCTTTGGGCCGCCCTCCACTGCTTTCCCAGGCCACAAACAAGGAAATGGATGGGAAGTGGAGCAGCTTGGATATGAACCAGTGCCCACAAGGGATCTTCGTGCTTACAAGGTGAGGATTTAGTCATTGAGCTGTCTTGCCAGGGCCTAGTGTGCCTCTAATTTTTTAAGGAATCTGATTAGGAAAGTACTGGCTGCCCATGTTTTAGGACAACATCAGTTTTTCAGGAAACTGAATAATATGGAGCATAAATCAAGAGGAATGTGGTAGACAAAGCCATGAAAGTACCCTGAGGTCAGATCCTTAGTGGACAGCCTGGGAGCAGTATTTAAAAATGCCGCTTGAGTGGGTGTTGGGCACAGCTGTTAAGTCAATGCTTAGGGCACACATGTCCACTATCACAGTGCCTCTGGTGCTGTGCCAGCATCATGCCCAATCCCAGTTAGCATCCTGCTAATGGGCAGCAGGTGATGGCCAAGGACTTGGTTCCCTTCACCCATGTGGGAGACCTGGATGGAATTCCTGGCTTCTAGCTTTTGCCTGGGTCAGCCATAGCTGTTGCAGTCATTTGAGGAATGAACCAACAGTGAATGGAAGCTTCTCTTTCTCTCTCTGTCTCGATCTTTCTCTCTCTGCCTTTCCAGTAAATAAGCATAAATAATGTTTGAGAGCCAGCCCTTACCCACAATGGCCATCACAGCTGCCTATGCGGCACCTTCACAATGTCTCACTCAGGATCACTGACCTGTGAGGGCAGAGCCCAGGCACCTGCGTCTCTGAGGACATTGACCCCTGTGTATCCCGAGGGAAAGACTCCAGCCATAGGAAGTTCCCCTTGACCAACAAGGGCTCCTGTGCTGAACGAGTGAAAGTCCTCATTCACCCAGGAGTCTCCCTGGGCTGTGCAGCCTGCAGCTCTGGGGGTGTTGAGTGTCTTGGAAGCTGAGAAGTCTCACCTTGCTAGGAAGTATCTGCAGTGACCTTTGGAATTTGCCTGACTTTACGGGCAGGGACATGGCCACTGGCCACAGGAGCTCTGCCCACCCTGGGCCTCAGCCCAACAGTTCAGCCTCATCCTTGTGCCCACCAAGCTCGGCTACAAGGCCTTGCCTTGGAGACCTGTTGATGAAAACTGAGTCTGCTAACACAAGCATGATGCAAAGAGAAGGAAGCAAAGAGGAAGAAGCAACAAGGTCCAAAATAATAAAATCTGTCTCCTTCCAGTTGTGGCTGTGAGTGGTTTTCTCTGGATTTGGGAGCCAGCCTCCTTGCCCAGGTCAGGTCATTGCTCCCCCTGGTGGATTTCGTTTTCATTGCAGGTGTGTGTTACACTCCTGCCTTGGGTGCAAGGTGGGAGGATGACCGGCTTCCCCACATCCTAGGAAGAGGGAAGGGCACCTGGAACCCCCAGCCGTCCTCTCAGCCTCTAAGATTACAGTCAGGGACTTTGCTGTGCTATACCTTAGGTTGCTTAGATGAATTAAAAACATGTCTTTTCTTTCGCTTAAGGTGTTTCTGCAAAAGGAGAGACCTCTCATCTCATGAGGCTCCTGGGGTGGACTTGGGGCCCTAGTGCTGTAAGCAGGATCTCTAACTCCATGCATCGAGCTGCAGGCAGGGAAGATTCTGCTCTACCATCCTCGCCTGCAGACCTGAAAGTAAAACACAGAAGCTACTTCCTGCCTTAGCTCTGCGTTAGCGATTCTGTTTGATGCTTGCCTTTCTTCTTTTGTAACCTTGATTCTCGCATACTCTCAGATGCACAAGCAGCTGACTTCTTCCTATCACAGGACAAATTTCCTTTATTTTATGACTTCAGTGTTATATATATATGTGTATTATATATATATGTGTGAGTGTGTGTGTATATACAGCTTTTAAAAGTACTTCAAATTCATTCCAGTGCTTTTAGGAAGTCATCTCTTTTCCCATTAAAGAACTTCAAAATAAAGCCATTTCCTCTGGGTGTTTAAATGCTGTTTCTTTTCTTACTATGTGTTAATGCCTTTCCACTCATCAGTGATCTCAGGGTTTTTTTAGCATATCACAGGAGAGGGAGAATAATTATGTTCCATAAATCTTGCTTTGTTGCTAGGGCTACTGCATTTGTCCATTTCGTCCTCCTGCTTGTAGACCATGAAGAGCAGAGTTTGGGGATCCAGTAGACTTGATTTGAGTCTTGGCTATAACGAAAGGAGCCTGTGCCTTAGTGTACTGACGTGAGAAGCACAGACAATAGCATTTGGGTCCTTTTCAGGATCCAGGCTCAGCAGCGGGTGTACGGAGAGCTTCTTGGTACAGTGGAGCCCCAGGAAACACTTGGGAAATGGAGATGGGAGGCTTGTTTTTGTTGCTGTGTCTTAGGGACTGTCATGGTATGACCCGTAGCTCTGTTGTGATCCCAGGGTAACAAACTGTCCTAGAAAAACTGAATTCACTCTCCGAGTGGTAGGGAACACGGCCTTTGGTTATCTATCCATGCTGTGACTCCCTAGAAGTCTTTCTGAAAGGAGGGATTTTCATTCTCCAGGTATCTGGGAGGTGTCCATTCTGTATGGGTTCCTAGGCTGGACTTTCTCAGGATCATGGCAAGCCCTCCGGGTTCAAAGGTAACCAAAGCCAAGTTCCAAGCTCACACATGACCTCCAGGGCAGCTCGCCGGGGAGACATGGCCTGAGAAATCTTCACCCCTGGGGCTCAGGAGGTCAGAGAGCAAGCACAACTCCCCAGAAACTGATGCCAGTGTGGCCATGGAATCCTGGCCAGAAACTTGGGCGTGAAGTTCCCTGCTCCGCCCCCAGCTCTCCTTGCTGCCCTCTGCTGGGTGGTGTGAGGCTCGGGCGGTTCTGCCTTCTCACCGCTCTCCCAACTTCTGCATCTGTCTTCGCTCCAGTTGACTCCACTCAGTGGGCCTCACTCCTGCTTGCCTCAGCATCTCCTGCAGGGTGGGTTACAACACAGATTACCGAGTCCCGCTGCCAGAGCCTGGGAATGACAAGAAAATTCACATCTCTAAGGAGTGAGACTGATGTCCAGGCCTGGCACTACAGGGAACCACACCGTCTTGGGTTTTTCCTCTTGTTACTGCCCAGTGTTCCTCGCTGAGCTTTTGTCCCTAGCCCTTACCCATCTTTTGCAGATTCTGCACTCTGACCTCAGATCTGAAACAAAACAAAGCAAAAGTCTTTTCTGGCTCTCCATTGCTCACAGGATAAATGTCAAAAAGTCCTCAAGTGCCTGGCAATGCCCCCAGTTCCCTCACCTCGCCTCCTACCTGGCTGATTCCGCACCAAACCTCTAGCACACTGCACTCCTGAAGTTTATTTCTTTTAGCTTGTTTATAGTCTCTTAAAGTTTGACTTACTTATTTTGAAAAGCAGAGTTACAGAGAGGAAGAAGCAGAGAGATCTTCTGTGTGTTGGTTCGCTCCCCAGATGGACACAGTGGTCAGTGCTGGGCCAGGCTGAATCCTAAAGCCAGGAGCCTTATCCGGGTTCCCCTCATTGGTGGCAGGGCCCCAAGCATTTGCATCATCATTCACTGCTTTTCCCAGGCCACTAGCAGGGAACTGGATCAGAAGTGGAGCAGCTGGGACAGGAACCAGCGCCCATATGGGATGCTGGCATTGTGGCACCAGCTTTACTCTCTGTGCCACAATGCCAGCTACTGCAGTTACTTAATACCCCTGTCACTTTATAGTTTGTTCTTTGTATCTGCCAGTCGCTCTCTGAATCCCTTTCTTGGCTGGTTAACACCTGGGGACCCTTTGAGAGCACTTACAAACGTCACTTTGGAGAAGTATCCCTATCTATGGTTGCCTTCCATTTGCTTTCTGTCTGATGGAGTTGTCATGTGATTGTAGTGGCCTCTGAGCTTTCTGAGAACAGGAACCCTACGTGTTACGTCTATAGCCACAGCCAGGAGCAGTACATTGCCTGGACCAGGGCTGGAAAGCAGTGGATGCTGAATGAAGGAGGAGATCCAGGAAGGCTGCTTGGAAGAGGCAGGCAACTTTGCCAGATGGAAAGAGAAGTTAGGATTCAGACATGCTGAGAAAAGTGGAAGAGCATTCAAAGAAAGGAAGGTTGAGCCTGGACTTGAACTTGTTTTGAGGAGGCTACAAAGAGGGCTGTCATTTTCTGGCACTCCAGCTTGAGAGCCAGCTGAGGGAGTCGCCAAGTGAGTGAAGATGGGATTCTGGGAGAACCCCCTGGACCATGCGGGGAGGACTGAGCTGGGGGAAGAGTGAGGATGGTGAGGACTGAGTGCGCCTCTCCCCACAGCCGAAGGGGAGGTGCCTGTGGGACACTTGGCCTTGTGTCCTTCGTGTGCCTCTCACCCACCTTGTTTGTGTGTTTGCTCCCATGCTTCATAAATTATTGACACCTAGATCCATGCAGCAGCATCAGGATGAAGGTCAGGAGTGTCCTGTGGGTGCCAGGGAATGCAGAACTGGGCTCAGGGGGTGCTATTGCTGCCGTGCAGCTACCCGTGGAAATAGGAGAGAGGGAGGGCCAAAGGCAGCTGCAGGGGACAGTCAAATGGGCACCCAGGTTCAACAGCGATTCAGGAGGAAAGTTTTAGTGTTTGTGAAAATTGACCAGCACCTTGAACACAGCGCCTTAACCCTGGGCTTGCAGGACGAGCCATGTGTGCAGTGACAAAACCGCGTAAGAACGGAAGCATACTCTTTGTTTGCCATACTAATACGACAAGCATGATACATCTTTGTTTAAAGATACATCTAGAATGAATTATGTGCACTGTCACCATAGTTCCATCTCTCCCTGAGAAAAAGACAGCTTTATGATTCTTGTGACATTGTTCTCAGCATCTAACCATTACTGTTCTTCCATTGAATTGAACACATTGATGTGTAATTGGCGAATGTCGCGTACTCTTGAATATGCGGCGGGGGAAGCATTGTTTCCTCTGATGTGTTCTTCCAGCTTTGTTGGACAGTTCTAGGGGACTTTCTTGTTGGACTCATGTGTGCAGAGAAACATCTGCATGGAAAATAATTTTATAGTAAACATAGACCTAGTCAAGAGTCATTTTTCTAACCATTCATTCTCAGAGATCTAATGTCTGGTAATACTTTCACATCAGTAATTCTGTTGGTACATCCAGCAAAAATCACCAGTACAACCAGGCGGAAAGGGTTACTGCTCCCAAACCAGCACGTGCGGGGGCAGGGGGCGGTACGTAAAAGATAAGCAGGGAAATCACAGGATCCAATTTCCTTTTATGTTCAAGCACAGGAACAGCCACACCATTACTCACCTGTGCCTGCCACTGGCTACCAGAAACACCTGGTTTATGAGCCGCAAGTCATCCACATTGAAAATTCAATTTCATTTCTTCCGACAACCATTGTGAGCACAGATACCTAATTAAAAGGCTTAGGTGCCAAGCTCGTGGAGTGTAAATCTATATTAAAGTGTATATTAATTGCAGCTAATTCATTGAACAAATATGGGTTAGTCCCCCTCCTGTGTGGGACATCTGGCAACAGGGCAGACCCGGGTGCCTGGCATATCTGCTTCAAACCTGGGGATCCAGGTGTCTGCTTATTGGGGTTGGTGCCATTGTGGGTCACGTGTGAGCAGCTGGCTTTGTTTCCGGTTTTCAACTTGAGCTGTTTCCTAAACTACTGACAGGCTTCGAAAGAGCTCATCTTTACTGTGCTTTTTGTTTGAAAGAATCTGCAGCATGTTCCTATTGATGGGCCGGTTAGAAAACCTAGGGAAAGTGAAATGCAAGAGGTGAGAGAGGTCTAAGTATGCCTGGAATTTCTAATGGATTTTACTAAAGGTTTTCTCTATTATGCCTTGCTCCGGAAGACATAGCAACTAGCTTATACAAATATAAAGAGCTTTTTGCCTTACTAATAACCACAAATAAATACTTCAGATGATCACCCACAAAAACATCAAGAAATTTCGGGTTCTGAGTGTGGGAGATCATCCCTGGGTCTCTTCCTGCTACCTGGTGGGTGTGGCTCACAAATCACCTGCTCATGATCTAAGGCACAGCCTCCAGACCTGTATGCAGAATGTGACCTCTGACATGACTTGAGGGTCAAGGGGAATAGACGTGCCTTCTAGCCAGTAACAGTGTTGCTAGGACAGGGGAACTACCAGGAAATGCCCTCCATCCCTCCCCTTCCCTGTATAAGCTTGTAATTTGTGTTTAATAAATGGAGATTTCCCCACCAGATCGAACTTGGTGGTTCCTGCAGCCGAAGAACACCACCGCCTCACCCCCTGTGCCCTCAGGACCTGCTGGCAGGAATAACCCTCAAGATCTGAGTCCTGCTCATGAAGTAGTGTCCTGACAATTTTTTTTTCCTAATCAAAAGAGAAAAATGCAGCTGCCTGTGTTATCCGCATGTTTCAATCCTGCCACACTGAGTATCCCATCCCTATCCTTGTGGGACTACAAGACAAGACTTCTTTGTGTACTTCTTACTGTGAGAAGACATCTTATTTGTATGTCGGTATAGCAAACCCCTGACTTCTCGTGTAGAAAAGACTAATTGGTTACACTGTTTTCATGGTTGCAATCAACTGAATTAGACACAGTGCTCTGAGTGTGGGTAGTGCTATTTTATCCTTTTATCCAGGAAGGAGCCCTATGTGAAGGCCAGGGATGTTGCACAAAGCACAGCTGTTTGGTCCTGTTCCAGTGGTAACGAGTAGGGCAGAGGAAGGGGAAGGAGTTGAATGCATAACCTTAAGTTGAACATTGTTTGGGAAATTAGATCTTATATATGCTAATTATGTACTTTTTTTAATAGATGGAACTGATTAAAAATATCAGTACGGCCGAACAGCCCTATTTATTCACTCGACATGTTCATTTCCTCAACTTCTCAAGGTAAGACCTTTTTTTTAGTTTCATGGTTCTTTTCTTCTGACATTTCCCTTCAATGAACAGTGTGCTTTTGTCATCCACCTTTGTTTGCCAGGTAGTACACTTCCCTTTCCCTTAAAAGGACACTTTTAACCCATTCTTTTTTGCTGCAGAGGGATCAACATTTGAAACATTTGTTGAGAAAATTTCCTCTATTCTGTTATCTTAGCAAAACCTGGAATTATTTTTATTTGGAAGCTGTTGAATTTAACAGTCTTTTTTTTTTTTTTAAGAAAATCAGGCTTTAGATGGAAATGGGTCAGTTGAGAGAGGGTGGTTTCATATAAATAGCGCACATTTTTGTACAGATAGAAGTTGCACAGAATTCTGGGACTGACTTGAGCTGTATCATAGGCTCTTAAGAGCCCGTGCCTGCCGTTCTGTCTGCCTTTGTGATACTCCCCTAGTTTCACATGTGTGAGCTTTTCTAGAATTCTGTTTTTATCATCAGTGGCTGTGGCCTTCTAGCAAGGATGCAAACCTTCAAATGTGAGGTTTTCGGGAGTTCGCTTTCCTAAAATTTCCAGCTTCAAGTTGGCATTCTCTTGACCAGCGGTGCGTTAGGCGTAGGTTTTCTGCCACTGTGCCTCGCTCCTAAATGGATGCTGCTTCGACTCCGGCGCTCCCATCTGGCCCTGACTGCTGACAGATCACGGGTTCCAGGAGCAGACCTGCTGACCTGCTGGGGAAGCCCTGGCCTCCTTCTCCAGCGAGAGCTATGTTTTCAGTGCTTTGCAGGTGCACGTAGGAACACCAGGACACCTGGCGCCCAGCCAGCAGGCACCTGCCGGTTAGTGCTGACCTGATGGCATCTGAGGACCAGGCAGGCACCAAGGAATCTGGCTCTGGCAGAAAGCTAGAGCTGCGTCCTGGGCATTCACTCTGGACTGCCTGGCCGCCCAGCTGGCTGAGTGTAGCTGTGAGCCTTGCCAGGACTTCACCCTTGTGGAGCAGGTCCTGTGCAAACCAAGAGCAGTGAGCCTCAGCTGGCAGGTGGGTGAACAAGGAGGAGCTAGTGACTCATCTGGAACAGCAGTGGGCTTCCTCCCCAGTGCCCTCTACCTGCCGGATAGCCAGAGGGCCCGGCAGCTGCAGAGGCCACCTGCGTGTTTTCCACAGTCGTGAGGCCAGGGCTGCGGCCAGCCAGGTTTATCGTATGGCTGCTTCCTGGAGGGCCAGGGTGCGTTGTGTGCCTTGGCAGAAGGCCAGGACTGAAGGTGTCTCATGGCGTCCGTAGATAAGGTGGACTCAGCTGTCTTGGGTTTGTGTTTTAGGACTGAGTTCCAGTGAGCTTCCTGCTATGTCTCCTCTGACATCCTCAGACCTCCTTCTTAACACTTCCTGCTTCAAAAGGTCAACTCCTTACAACCAAATGAGCTGCAAAGCAACAAACTGTTACAATTATCTCAGGACATTGTAAACTCTAATGGGAAGCCAGAGCCGATGTGTCTGAATGGGATCAATGAGACAGAGTGAGGTGGCTGTATTTTATCATGGCCTCTACCGTCAAGTTCATGTTCAAAAATTTCAACTCGATAGCCTTCGTTTTCAAGGGCATTGATCAGTGCCTTCTGGAAGACACCACATCTGCTGACCACAGGGCTGGCAGGGCTGGTTGGCCTGGCTGGCAGGACCATGATGCAGCACAAGTCACTCTGCTTCCTTATGTTGATGCTTTGCTGGGTTCCATTTTCCCATCTGTAAAGCAAGGGACAGATCCTGCCCACCGCTGCATCATTAGGAGCAAATACATGGAGGAAAGGCCTCGGAGAGAAGAGACCCACAGCTGGATTCCAGGCTGTGTTAGCCTTGTGTGTTTTCTAAGTCAGGAACAGCACCGCAGCAGGGCAGGTTCTGTTTCTCCCTGCTCTCCTCCTCCTCTTTGCTCAGCTCAGTGCCTGTTTACGGAGCACCCTCTGTGTTCACTATGCTACAGGAGAGCAAGGACCCTCTGTGAAAACAGCACCTGGCCCCACGCCAGTGGGAATCTTAAATTCTCCTTGGAGGAGATCATACAGGAGTCTCAGGGCTCCCCCTAGAGGTAGTGGTGGGAACCTCCACAGTGCAGAGGACCATGTCCAGATAGGACTGGAAGATGGGTCAGCTTTAGTCTCCTGAAGGGGAAGCCAGGGCAGAAACCAGCTCACACTGCTGGGGGACCTGGAGGGGAGCTGAAGACAATGCAGAGTTGCAGCCTAGACGGTGTTTGTGGTCCCAGGGGAGAGTGTGGAGGGTTTGCAGCTGCAGTGCACAGGGACTGGCCTAGCCAGCTCTCTGTTCCTGGAAAAGGCCAGAGTTAGAGCCTTCTCCCACCCTCTGGCCACCCCACATTCCAGGGCCGAGTCGGGGTTGGTCCTGCTCTGAAGCTGCAGGAATGAAGTGGTAAGGTGACCAGCAAGGCTGTGATGCTCACATGATGTGGAAAGCTACAGTTTAGCTTTACCTTTCCTCAGGTAATGGCTCTGTGGGAGGAACACGTCACAGGCAGCCAGCAGTGGCCCCGCAGAGTCCCCGTCCCTGGGATGGCTGGAGGGTACTACGCGGGGCTCAGGGGGCTCTCACGTGCTTTGCAAGGCGGTTTCTGTACTTGGCATTGGGAGACTATTAAGCTTCTTATCTGGAATCTGCCCCATAACCACTGGCAGGAGACTGCTTGCCTCAGGACAGGGAGGCGATTGGCCATGCCAGGCGGGGCCTGGGGCTGTTGCCTTCTTTACTGAGCTTTCCTTTTTATAAAATACATGTATAGATGTAGATTTTTATTTATATTTGAAAGGCATCGTTGAAGAGAGTAGGGGAGACAGAGGTCTTCCACCTGCTAGTTCACTCCCCAAATTGCCGCAACAGCCAGAGCTGAGCCAATGTAAAGCCAGGAGCCAGGAGTTTCCTCCAAGTCTTTCATGTGGGTGTTGGTACCCAAACACGCTGCCTTCCCAGTCCATAAACAGAGAGCTGGATTGGAAGTGGAGCTGCCAGGATATGAACCAGCTCACAGCACATATGGAATGTCAGCACCTGACATAGAGGCTTAGCCTACTGTGCCACAATGTTGGCTTTTTTTCTTTTCTTTTTCTTTCTTTTTTTTTTTTGAATCTTCTGATCTTGCAGGAGTGGTTAATGAGCAGCAAGACACCTGGTACTGAGCAGACCATAAAATAAGACCAGTTTTGCTGTTGCAAACATGGGAAGCAGTAGGGTCAGCCCAGGCAGGTGTTGTGGTTGCCTGAGGACATCTATTGGAAGAGCAGACCTCAGGAGCTCAGCAGAGTTCTGCCTTCTGTCTTTAGTTTGCATTTGTGACATTTGCACTGGGCTCTTTGAATGGTTCTGTCCCTGGAAGGGTAGACCAGACACGTGTTTTCCCCCAGATCACCTGAAGAACTGAGTCTGAATTACCAGGGCCTTCCAGATGCTACTCTGGGTTCTGATATTTCATTAGGATGTTTAGTGTTTCTGTATTGTGCTTTCATGTCTTTTCACATTTGTTAGAAGAACTTTGAGTTACACTTTTTAAAAAAATATATATACTTTTGGGCCTGCACGGTAGCCTAGTGGCTAAAGTCCTTGCCTTACGCACATCGGGATCCCATATGGGTACCGGTTCTAATCCCGGAAGCCCCGCTTCCCATCCAGCTCCCTGCTTGTGGCCTGGGACAGCAGTTGAGGATGGTCCAAAGCCTTGGGACACTACACCTGCGCGGGAGACCCTAAAGAAGCTCCGGACTCCTGGCTTCAGATCGGCACATCTCCAGCTGTTGTGACCACTTGGGGAGTGAATCAACGGATGGAAAATTTTCCTCACTGTCTCTCCTCCTCTCAGCATATCTGACTTCCATATATACATATATATTTATGTTTATATTTATATTTACTTTTAAAGTATATATATACTTTTACTGGAAAGGCAGATTGTCAAAGGCAAGGGGAGTCAAAGGCAAAGATCTTCCATCTGCTGATTTATTCTGAAAGTAGCCACAATGGTCATAGCTGAATCTATCCGAAGCCAGGATCCAGGAGCTTCTTCTGGGTCTTCCATGCAGGTACAGGGTCCCAATGCTTTGGGCCAGTCTCCAGTGTTTTCCCAGGCCCACAATCTTGTATAAAGTCCCGCTTTCTAGCTTTATCAGTGTATCTTACACTGATAAAATATCCAAGTGCATCTTACATCCACACGCTGTGAAAGATATAATTGAATTTGTCTTTCCCTGATCCCCATGTATTGCTTTCTCGGCTTTGGGCAGCAGGATGATTTTGGTCACTCTGCAGTCCCTTGCCTCAACCAGGGCCCGGCCAGGTAAACCTTAGCAAGTTTTACATCAAAGCCAAATGCTCTCAGAACAGTCCAGGGGAATTACCAGAGCTGTGAATGTGCTATATAATTTCAGATGAACTCTTCTCTTAACCTTCTTTTAATGTCATGCTTCCTTTCTCACCCTCAGCTTCCTTTGCTTTCGTTTCTATTTCCTCATCTCAGATAGTGGCTCTAGCACCAACACTAACTGGCATAACCCATCCCCCAATTAAAAGTCAAACAGTCCCCAGAGAAGCAGGTAGGGTGTGATGTGTGTGGGAGAGGTGGGGGTGAATTTTGAACACCTCCCGTCTTCCCTTCAACTGGCATGAACTGTGTTTTCCACATCAGATTTCACAAACAAAGCCTGCCCAATGACAGTGCTAACAAAGCCAACCGGATTCCCACTGGCACCATGATTCAGTGTTGTTTCGCATCTTTTTTCTAAATGTTGACTTTGCTTTTTTTATACCCATCAGTGGTGTGATCCAGTTTCGTTATCTGCCCTTCAGATCTTTCAAGTCTCAAGTGGGAAAACCTGCTGAGACATCCCAGGAGTTCAGTCTTAACCTGAGTCTCATCTAGTTTAGCTGATTTGAAAGCTGCAGGATGGATCTCTGCCCTGGTGCTCCAGTCAGCTGGACTTTGATCCCAGCCACCTCATTTCCTGATGATTCCCTGATGTTCCTGCCATATTCCTTAGAGAAGTGTCCCGCTTAGAGAAGTGAGAATCCCAGCTGCAGTGTCCCAACTACCCTCCCAGCCCTGTTCACAGTGAAACTTCCCCATTACTTCTCTTAAGGCTTGTCAAAGGACCAGGGCGCGACTCAGCTTCTCCTGCCTGTGTTCTGTGAGATGGCTGTGTCCTGCTCAGCCGTGCCCACTGCCTGAGATCTGCAGATAGGGGTCAGGGAGAACCTAGCCCCCAGCTTGGGCTCAGCAACTGCCCAGGACTCTAAGCAAGGAGCAGTGACCGGCTGTTGGTCCTCTTCACCCCTTCTCCTCTTGCAACCCTCACCCTGCCTTGCCACATCCTTTCCCACCAGGGCCTTCCTTGCCCTTCAGAGTCATGCCTACCCTCCCTGGCAAGGGTCCAAGGCCCTGTAGCCTGTACTACCTCCTTCTATCCCGGGGTAGAACTACGGAAGGAGGAGAGGGAGTCTTTGTTTAAGTGAATGTAGTTACAACTTGGAATGATTTTTTAAAAAATGTTCTGTACATGGAGGGTGATAACGGTTGCAGCACAGTGTGAATAAACTTAGTATCACTGATGCCGACTGGGAAATGGTGAAAAGGGTGAATTTTGAATTTTGTGTTATATATATTTCGCCTCATTTTTTTTAAAAAAGAAGACAAGGCTTTCCAAAAGTGTTTCTAGTCATAGAGATTTTGCTGTCATAAGGGGCCTAAGCATTCTTAATTCTCCCAGTAGTTTTGATCTTAAATCTTGATTTAATATATGCCATTTTTATTACAGGAATAACATCCTTCAGCATTTTGATGAAAGTATCCCTAAATTTCTCCCCTAGTGCTCTGTGTTGCTGATGAAGGGATGACCAGGGTTGTTGATCGTTTGATTAACTGATTCAGATAGTGGTGTGGGGTAGATACTGAAGAAGATATTGAGAATGGAAGTTTAGAAATGGCTCCCCAAAATGAGAACCTGCAGTGCATATTCTTAAGGAATTACATCCTGCTTTGCGTCACCATTTTCTCAAAGCAGTCAGTAAAAAATTAAAAGCAAATAAAAGAATCCAGTACGAAGGCAGAGTCAGAAGGAGTCACAGAGAGGATACCATAACCTATGAACATGTGTCAAAGAAATTGGCACCGCCTGCTGTTCTGGGATGACTCAAGAAGAACTTCCGGTATGCAGTAATAATTGTAATGACCAAGCCACAAGAGAGCGCGTTGTTGCACAGGAATCAAAATGTGGCCTGTCTGCTCCTTGCTTGGGAAGACACATCATGGGACTGAGGGTCACTGGTACTCCTTCATAGTTTTTTTATAAAATTCAGTAAGAATAAAATGGGAACTATAAATTATGACAAAAGCCAAAGGAATCTTTTAAAGAACACACACACACAAAAAAAATGTTAAAAGTGAATCTGAAAAGGTTGACATTCGCCCAGCCGGTGTCTAAAAGCCACCTCAATGGTTGGGTTGACCAGTAGGACAAGTCCATAGACAGATTGCAGACTCTTTTTTTATATATATATATATTTTTATTATTTATGTATCTGAGGTGAAGGGGGATATTGAGGGAGAATCCCCACCCAGTCTCCCACCCGCCCAAGGTCCCAGATGTGGGGCATGCTGAGATACTTGCTCAAGTGGTCTTAATAGACTTCCAGTTATGGATCGCTGCCAGTCACATCCCTCCCAACTCGATTAGGTCATTGAAGAAGCCACTGATTGTCACAGTCCATCATGGAGTCTTTGTTTGCCCAGTATTTCGCTGCCCAACGTTTAGCTGAGGTGGTTGATTGACCTGTTCCGTCCTCTGTCCTCTCTTAGCCAGGGCTCTGAGTCCAGCAGTTCGATTGGGGAGATCACCAAAGAGACTTAGAGGTATTCCCAGATCAGATTCCCGCATGTTCCAGCTAGTACCGGGCCCGGCACAGTCCATCGCCACAATCAGTTGGTGGTTCAGATTGCAGACTCTTAAGGGTTTCAGTAATAAGGCAGTGTTTCGTGCTGCATGGAGTGGTAGGGTGCAAGCCATGGTCATTCCTGGAGTGGAGTCGAGTGTAAGTGATGGGTTTCCCGTGACCCAGAAGCCTTGTAAATAGAATCTGAGATTAAAATACTGAGAGCCAGAGATACTGCTGGTGGCGGAGTGTGCTCACCTTCTCCAGCACCAGGGCGTTTCTGGCTTCTTGTAGAATAGACAGTGCTACCCTGGCATGTTGGCAGGAATCTGGCATGGCAGCCTGAAACCATTATTTCTCTTGGCTTTTGGAAAGAGGGAGTTAGAAGCCAGAAACCTCTCCTAGCTAGAGAGGATGTTGTATTGTCTGATACTTGACAGTGAATTCTATTGCCATCTAAAACATCAGTTTAGTGGAATCATTCTGGTACCAGCAAGGGCAGGACATCCACACTCAACAGCCTTGCCAGTCTTTCCATCTGCAGCCACTAATGGAAGATTGCAGTGGTTGGGCTAAGAACTCTGCCCCTGGGGCATGCTGTACCCCAATGATTGGGCAGTCCACTCATTAGCATTAGCGGTTGGTCTTCACAGGAAGATGAAAATACACGTGAAGCTTACAAAAGCACAGTGCGACAGTCCCTAGCATGACTGCTTTTATTGTAGTCATGTCAGACATCCCTCAAAAATATGAAACCCAGTTTAATTAAGAGAGGATGATAAATCCAGGATGTGTGTGTGTGTGTGTGTGTGTGTGTGTGTGTGTGTGTACTAGTTGGTGGCTGGCACAGCTAGCTCTTGGGAGCTACAGTTAGTGTTACATTCAGCTGTGTGAATGTCCCTTTGTGTTCATCTGGGAGCCCACCAGATTTGTGTAGGGCTAATCTTTTCCATGAGCCACCACATGTTTCCCAAGGTGGCTCTAGCCAGGGAGTCTAGAACGTCACTCAAGCCTGAAATCCCGTGATTTGGGTCAGTCCTTTTGGTTCCTGTGGTTTCTTCTCCCTAATGATCTTTCTGAAAAAATTGGATGAACTGGGCACACTATGGCTTTCATCCATGGTAAAGGACTGGGGAGCTGTTATATGTTCTTTTTGTGACAGAGCCCAGTGGTACGGGATGTAATGTAGCAACTTGGAGCGTACACTCAGATCGCCATTTCTTCAATCTGTCATCATTTGTTGAGCACCTAACCATGTGCATGCACTGTGCTAGCTGCAGGAGGCTCAGGTGTGGTGGAAGAGACAGCCAGGGCTAAGCCATAGGAAGGGAAGAGTCAGGTGCAGAGGGAGGGAAGGACAGATGCTGGACTTGGGGTGTCTGTTGCTGAAGGGTTTGACCATGATTCTGGGCTGGGTTTTGTAAGGTGAGCAGTTTTTTAGCTGGGCAGACACAGGCAGAATCCTGCCCAGCTGTTTCCTGTGACCTCTTTCTGACCCTCGATGGAACCTCTAGGGAGCCTCATCAGAGGGTCACAGGGTCACAGGGCGCCCCAGGAGATCACCAAAGGAGGTCACCAAGCATGTTTGCTCCTGAGAGTCTGGGTTGCTGGCCCCAGACTCTTTCAGGTCTCTGCTTTCAAAGACTTCAAAGAGGAAGGGGATAAAAAACTCAGCTAACCCCATCATTTTGTCTTGGGGAGGCCTTGCTCTTGGGCCAGCTTTTAGTGCAGTTGTCCAATCCCTTTGTAGAAGGAAGGAAAATGGAGCACAGAGACATTTGTTTTACTTTTAGATGAGCCACTTGCATGACTTGTGGATAATTATGTCGATTTTGTTTTACTCTTGAGACCCCTCACTTATTACTTCTGTCTGGGGCTTTCTTTCTGTGGTTAAAAATACAGATTCTGGAGCCAGATCCCATGGGCTCATGTCCTGGGACAGGCACAAAATTATCCTCTCCCCGACCCCTGCCTTAGTTTCCTTAAGTATGGATGGTGATGGAGCTGGTTTCTGTTCCACTGAGGTGGCAAGGGGTCTCAGTGCAATGGCCACAAAGACATGTTTAGAACAACGTGACTAGCAAGTGCTCTGGTTAACCCACACACTGTGAAGCACTTTACTGAGACTGTTTGAATTATTAGGTAGTAAGTGCCAGCTCACCCAGAATTGGCTGCCCATGGAAACCCTCACTGATGGCCAACTCTGTATCGGTAGGTTCTGTGCCTGCCCCTAGGGAGACCAAGTCCAGTATTCAGTGGTCTCCACTCTTACGGGATTCTCAGCTCTGCAAGACAGCCAGAAATATCTGTCCTTGAGCACTGACCAACATGTGATTGGCACAATGCTGTTCTGTAAAATGATCCTCACAGTCCCTCACCAGGTGCGTGGAGCAGGTGTCTTCGTGTCCACCTGCTTCAGAATAAGGCAGTGCCACTCAGCAAGCCTGCCGTGTAACGAGTGTCCTGCCTCTGTGTGTTGTTGTTAGGTTCGGAGGAGACCAGCCCGTCTACATCAACATCATCCGGGACCCTGTGAGCCGATTTTTATCCAATTATTTTTTCCGTCGCTTTGGAGACTGGAGAGGAGAACAGAATCACATGATCCGCACCCCCAGCATGAGGCAGGAGGAGCGCTACCTGGTGAGTTGTGAGGCCGTGCAGCCGCAGGTCTCAACTTCCTCCCATGGCCTTTTCATTTTTCATGGAACAGTTCTGTAGCTCAGGGATTTCTCCTTTCACCTTCTCCATTTATCCTAATCCACCACACACTGTTCCCCCCCGCCCATTATTACAAGCCCATCATTCTGCTATTTAAGTCTGTCATCCCATTGTTATAGACAATTATCCATGCCACTTTCATGGAAGCTTGCTCTGAATGAATGACCCTGTGTCCCTGAGCAGATGTTGTTCAACATCTTCAGTGTCAGGTTAAAGTCCAAGACAAGGAGCAGGCTTTTGGGGGGTCCCGGCCAGCTCTGTGGTGGTGGGGGAGAACAGGGGCTTGGCAACCTCTCTGGGAACGTGGTGGAAGGCTCTCTGTCCCATCCTGCATCCCCCATAGTTCCCATGGCAACACACAGAGGAGAGGCATTTCAGTTGACGGTCTTGAGATGCCATGGGACTGAGGGACTTGTAAGAGTCACACCTCGAGCTGACCCAGGGGTCTCGCCACCACAGTTCATCAGAGCCATGCCACATGGCAATACCACTCAACTCTTACTAGACTTTGCTGTGGGGCCTTCAGCTCCATAGGGCTCCATAAGACCCCCAAGATTAGTAACAGAAGTACAGAAGTTGTCAGCAGAAATGGAGGGCAGAGCTATGCATCTTTAACTCCAGAATAAAAGGTTCATTTTCCACTCTTTTGTGATTTACAGTGACAAAAGCTGAGAGCTTCATATTCAGAAAGAAATCATAGTCTCTCTGTGTGTGCCCGTGCCTGCTACGTCCCCACAGATCCATCATCAGGCATGGACAAGACAAGAGCCAAGTTTTGGGGGACCTCCTCCCTTCCCACCATGGATTCCCATGGCTGGGAATAGCACAGCCCAATGCCCATGGCTGTTGGATCCCCAACCCTAGCCCCAGCATACCAGCTGGTGGCTTCTAAACATGTTGTGGAAGCGTGTAGGAGCATTTTTGAATAATGTCACCTGTGTCATGTTTTGTGTTTTCAAATCCATGGTTCTTGGAGCTGAGAAAACTAAGATACAGAAAAGTTAAGTGTCTCATTGAGGGTGCACAGCTAGTTAGTAGGTACACACCTAGTTTGTAGGTACAGACACTAGTTAGTGGATGAGCTCAATACAGACCCGAGGCTTTCTACTCACCACTCATCACCTGTGCGATTGCCTAAGACTTCAATGAAATACTTCAGTGATGCATTCTACAAGTGATTTTTACCTTTTTTTTTTAAGTGTTAATGTTGAAAACCCTGATCTTTGTCTTTAAATGATCTGAATATAGCTTTTTGTTATTTATTCAGTGCAAGTCTATACTGAGGACTGAACCACTTACAAGAAGCATAATACCTTCTCGAATTATCTTCGTGATTTGGTTTGGACCCTGGTAAAAAGAATGAATTTTTTTAGAGTACAGTCCATTTCATCTGAATAATATTTCGAAACTCTGAGTCTATCTTGATGCTTAGCAGATTGGAGCTAAATGGTGGCAGGAAAGGCTGAAGGGCTGAAGATACAGAAGCCTGTTCTATATAAACGGCTGTAAATGGCTCTTCCTAGTGAAACAAGAGCCTTGGTGGGATGCTTCTGGATTTTTCTACTTGTCAGCATTTTGCATTCTGGGTCATCCTGTGTTTCATTCCCTGCCACATCACCTTCATACATTTCCGCAAAGTAAGCTGTGATCATTAGAGGGGTTTTCATCAGGAGGCACAATTATGATATGGATTTTGTATTTGAAAGATTTAGTTATTTTTATTGGAAAGGTAGATTTACAGAGAGAAGGAGACCGACTTTCCATCCACTGGTTCACTTCCCATATTGCTGCAATGGCCAGAGCTGAGCCAATATGAAGCCAGGAATCAGGTCTCCCATGCGGGTACAGGGTCCCAAGGCCTTGGGCCATCCTCTGCTGCTTTCCCAGGCCATAGCAGGGAGTTGGCTGGAAAGTGGAGCAGCCGTAACAACTGGTGCTCATATGGAATGTTGGTGCTTGCAGGGGGAGGATTAGCCAATTGAGCCATTGCCCTGGCCCCTAGATTTTTTTTTTTTAAAGACGTTTGTCCAATGCTCAAAGCTGGTAATAGAATCAAATCACACATCTTCTACCCTTTCCAAATGAGTGTGCATTACAACAGTTGATATATCATTGCTGGGTGAGACCCAGTGGGTAATCCCTGGAAAAGCCAGGGGTGGGGTTGCTGGGATTGAGGGGAGAAGGAGTTGCATGGGGACATGACTCCCGCAGGGCCTGCCCCAGCCTCACGTAGTTTACAGGCAGTTTTCTTGTTCAAAGGGTTGTTTGTTTATCTGGAAGAAGATGTTCCATTGCTTTTTTATTTTCCTCATAGCTGAAACTTCTCATTCTATTTCCTTGCTCCCATTAGACTTTTGAAATAACATTATCCCCTGTCAGAGCCTGTCCCCATTTTGGCAAGCCCCGGTGGCCGGTTTTGTGGCTCCAAAGAGGCTGTTGTTTGTGTCTCCGCGGGCCCTGGGGCAGCTGTGAGGAAACACTGGCCTCCCAGCAAAGGGGTGCCGAGCAGGCTGCACAGGCACTCGGGAAACGGCCAGTAGGCCCCGCACCCCTGCACCACACAGGCTTCCGAGGGCACGGCTGCTGGCCTGATCGCAGCGCTCCGAAACCCGTGCTTTATCTCCATGCCAGGCATCAGGCAGTTCTGCACTTGGCCCTGTGCCTGGCAGAGCTGCTTAGCATACAGCTGAGCGGGGCCCAGGCCAGCCTTGCAGCTCACTCTGGGTGCGATGGTACAGTGCTGTGATGTCGGTGTGGGGGAGGTTTGCAGAAGCCAAGGGTGTGGGGCCCTGCGGGGGATGAGGCACTCTGATCTTATGACTGCGCCAAAGGGCTTGGGTTCGGGGTGCATTGTGGACCTGCCAACGGAAGATGCCAGGCTTCTTGACTCCCTTGGGTCCTTCTGCCCCAGGCAGACCTGATTTACATGCTGCAAGGCAAAGAGACAAGAGGACTGACCCAAGTTCCATATTTTATTTTTTAATAAAGCAGATCATCAGAGAGGATGAGAGAGAGAGAAAGAGAGAGAGAGAGCTCACTCTTCTGTTCGCTGGTTCACTCCCCAAATGGCTCTAATAGCCAGGGCTTCACCAGTCTGAAGCCAGGAGCCTGTAACCACAGCTCCATCTCCCATGTGGGTGTTGAGAGTTCAAGCACTGGGCCATCTGCCATTGCTTTCCTAGTTGCACTGGCAGGGAGCTGGATCAGAAGTGGAGCAGCCAGGACTCGAACTGGCACTGCTATGAAATGCTAGCATCAAAGGTAAATCAGCTTCAACAGCTGCACACAGCACTGACCCAAGTTCCATTCTTTTTGAGCAGAATCATTTTATGTAGCATCATCTGAATCTCTGTATGAAGATATCACATCGTACTGTTTAATATTCAAGCATCTTACAGCAAGCCACTGTATTTTCTGGGAACAATTAGGTCTTCTCAACCTCTCTATTTCTTTCCTATCCATTCTAACTGCATTTCCCAGAAGATGATTTTGAACTAAATTATTTCTGGTATCGACAGGCATTTCAGTCAGTAGCCACCCTGGTGCAGAGCCAGGAATCAGCCCCATGGGGCAGGGGCAGCCACTGCTTCATTTTTTGGTCAGGCACACTTGGCCCGGTCCTTGTGCAGGAGGCTGCCTTCCTGTTTGAGTGCAGGCTCCCCAGTTATTTCCAGGACAGGGAAGTACCTGGCACACAGACACAGTGAGTGAAAGAATGAATGACTTCTGATGAAAAGCAATGGCTGGGGCTTCCAAGCGAGCAGGAGCGCCCTCGTCCACAGAAACCAGGCCTCACGGACTGTATGTGCTTTTCGCTCTGTGGTTCCACGAGGGACTCGAGCTTACAGCTTGTCCACACCCGACCTGTAGGACATTCATATAGCTGTTCTGCTTTGCACATCCAAACTGCAGAAAAACGTGCAAATGGGCTCCTTGCCCAGGCTCAGGGCTGTCTCAGCGGGATAGCCTCTCTGGGAGGAGCAGGAGGAAAGGAAAGAACATTCTCCCAGAGAGAAAGCTGCCCCTGCGATCCCCGTTGATTCGCCTTGGCTGTGGACTGTGGAAAGTAACGCATGTTTAAGAGAAAAGATGTGTAATTTACAGCTCCTTAATTCATAAAGAATTCAGTGAATCATCTGACCCAGTTGAATTCTGGAGGAGGCTGGAAATTGGCCACTGTAAGCAAGTACTTGCAGAGAGCTGTGCATTTTCATCAGCTTGAGCGTTTGGGATGCTGAGGCCCTTGCACTCTGCAAGTAAATGTGTAAAATCCTGGCGTGTGGAAATTTCCACTCTGCACTGACCAGCTGACCGTGTCCTGTAAGTGAAACCTCAGACTCGGCCCATCCCTCGTGCATCATTTGTCTTAAGGGAATAGACAGGTTGTTAACAAAGATGTATGTTTTCCAACTCTTGGAAGGTAAGAAAGTGATGCTCTTTTGCTCCTTTGAGCTGCAGTGTGGCCTCCAAGTGCGAGACAAGGTGGGGACATTGGACAAAGTATACTCATGCTCCCTTCTCAGTGTCCCTGACTGGAACCTCAGTTGGGCATTTACCCCAGCAAACCTTCTTTGTCTCATCCATGCAATTAGACCATGTTGCTGAACTTGCCTGCTTGGTACCACTGTTGAGAGCATCAGCTTCCATTATGATTTGGTGGTGGCTTGAGTGTGTCTGCAAGGCTCAGTGGAAGCTGGTGGGAAGTGGTTAGGTCCTGGGATGCTGCCCTGGGAAGGAAATAATGGAATTCCCATGGAAATCTGGTTAGTTCTATTGAAAGCTGGTGAAAGAACAAGGCTGGCTCTCTAATACGTCTGGCTTCCTGCCGTCCTGTGAGCTCTCTGCCTCATGTATCCATGCCATGGCTGACTCATCAGATAGCCAGACACCCCCGCCAAAGCCAAGCAGGCCCTGCCACCATGCCCTTGAGCTGTGAGCTCAGCAGACCTTGTTTCCTCATGAAGTTTGCAACCTCACATCTTTAGTTGCAACCGTGGAAGATGGGCTAATATAGCATTCAACATAGATGTGTTTCCTGGGCTCAATGAGCCGTTTCCTGGAAGAGAAAAGGACTGATTTTTGTTTTGCTTTGTTTTGTTTTTTTCAGACTCCGGGAGTCAACAGGGTTTGCTTTTTTCTTGGGGCTCAGGGTTGTGCCCCGAAGGTTAGGTCTGCCTCTGCCAAGGTCTCAGATGGCCTCATGAAACCTTTCTCCCCTGCCCCCAGAACCATGTTTCTAAGGAAACTGCTTCTCTTTGTGTTCCCCACAGCTGGAGAAGTGTTTGGCTGGCAGCCTGCTGGCAGACTTTGGTCCCGTGTTTATTTACTTGGGAACCTAAGCTCAAGTCTGCCCTGAAAGCAGCCCCTCCCCTCCCTGGAGGCTTGGGGGAGAGCGGTGGGGGTGAAATCCAAGTGCACAGTGCTTTGGATGGCAGTGTACAGAGGAGAGAGGTGCTCCGATTTCAGGTCAGCCTTGGCGATGTGTTCGCCCTGGAGCGTGCCACAGGCAGGTTAGCAGGGCCTGCTGATCCCTGCAGGATTGTGGGCAAGTGAAGAATAGAGGATGAGAGAAGAAAACTCACAGGGGGCTTTGGCGAACAGGAGAGGCCACGAGAGCAACCAGCTTGCCACACGCTGACGAATGAAGATCAGAATACCACTGCACAGCCACAGCCTCCGACTACACTGCCGTGGCTGCCACCTGCTTTGCCACCACCGTGCAGCAGCCATCTAGGAAGGCCCTCATATCTCGTGCAGGCATTGCCCCAGCTGGTGGAGGGCTCAGCACCCTGTCTCCATCTCTCCTCACAAAGCAGTGCGGTGGGCTCCAAGGGTCTGCAGGGCGATTAAACCGAAACCACAGAGAAGTGAGTTACGTTAGGTTCCCTTAAACACAGGATCACCACTTCACTCAGGTTGCCTGCTCCAGTCACACACAGCACCAGGAGAGGCGAGGATGCGAGTCACTACTCAGAGCTGTGTGGCAGTGAGAACAACTGGATCATTCACTCCAGCAAGGCAGGAAGCTGTCGGGCCATGCAGGAAGTGTGCAAGCCACAGCACAGCCAGGCCTGCAGATTAGAGCCACAAATGTAGTTCTCCTTGGACTAGATTGAGAGGCTTGGAAGGAAGGAAGATACGTTCCTTTGTCCACTGAGCATTCACTTCTGAAGGGGTGTAGAGCTGAGCTCCTGTGTCCTCACTGGCCATTGGTTAATGGGTCATTCCCAATTTTGCGGAGGCCACTTGCATACCTGGGGAGGTGGCCTCCTTCCTCTATCTTCAAAAGTTCCAGTGATAGACTGACTCCCTCTTCTGCTTCAGTTCTCTCCCCTTTTTTTCTCATTTCTCTAACCCATTTTATTTATTAATTTATTTGAAAGGTAGAGTGACAGCGGGAGAAGGAGAAATTCAGAGAAAGATCTTTTATCCACTCATCCATCAAAGCCAGGGGTATGAAAAAACAACTGGTCTCCCACATGGGTGTAAGGGGCCCAAGCACTTGAGCCATCATCTGCTGCCTTTCCAGGTGCATTAGTAGGGAGCAGGGTTGGAAACAGAGCAGGTCAGGACTTGGACCAGCATGCCAGTATGGATTCTTGGTACAGCATGAAGAAGTGTAACTCACCACACTGGCCCCAGAGTCCCCACTTTTAACAATACCTCCACTGCGGTGCTGTGGGGAAGCACAGTGCAGTGGCTCAGCTGGCTAATCATCCACCCACGAGCTTCGCCATCCCATATGGGCACTGGTTTGTGTTCCAGCTGCTCCATTTCCCACCCAGCTCTCTGCTGATGGCCTGGGAAAGCAGTGGAGGATGGCCCAAAGCCTTGGGACCCTGCACCAACGTGGGAGACCCGGAAGAAGCTCCTGGCTCCTGGCTTTGGATTGGCTGAGCTCCAGTTGATGCAGCCACTTGGGCAGTGAACTAGTGGATGGAAGATCTTCCTCTCTGGCTCCCCTTCTCTCTATAAATCTGACTTTCCAATAAAGATAAATAAATCTTAAAAAAAAAAAAAAAGACCTGCCAGCATTGTGGTATCATGAGTTAGTCTGCTTCCTACAGCATCAGCATCCCATTGGAGTGCGGGTTTGAGACCCAGCAGCTCCGCTTCCTACCCAGCACCCTGCTGATGAATTCTGGGAAAGCAGTGCAATATGATTGAAGTACTTGAACCCCTGCATCTACATGGTTGTCTTGCAGGAAACCCTGGGCTTCTGGCTTCAGGCTGGTGCTGCCCTGGCTGCTGAGACCATTTGTGAAGTGTGGCAGCAGATGAAAGTATGTGTGTGTGTGTGTGTGTGTGTGTGTGTGTTTGCTTGCACATGCCCACACGCATGTGTGTGTGCAACTCTGCCTTTCAAATAATTTTTTTCAACTTTTAAACAAACACTGTTGTGTCATTAGGTTGGGCCCACCCTAACAATCCAGGATCACTTCCCCATCTCAAAGTCTGTAACAATTTTCATCTGCTATGTTTCATTTGCTCTATAAGATAGCTGGGGAAATTAGGGTCTGGATGATCTTAGGGGCCAGATCTTGCCTACTGCCCAAGGCCCCTTACAGAGCAGCAGATTGTGGAGGACCATACGATGGGGCACACATTCTGAAACGTGGCCTGCCTCACCCGTATGGGTGGTGAGCCTGTATCTGTCCTACACTGTGCCATGCAGTTATCCAGGAGCACCAAACTGTGGCTTCCCTGTCCCTGGTCTGCAAACCTTGTGGCCTGTTGCATGTTTTGTCTTTTCTCCTTTTAGTGACTCTTCTGTCCACCTATCCATCCATTCATTCATTTATCATTCCTTTGTATAATAAATACTGATTTAGTACCCTCTATGTGATAGGCACCATAGTAGGAAAATAGTGAGCAAAGGTAGACACCACTTTGCCCTCACAGAGCTCACAGTTCTACAGGGAAGACAGGCGTTAATCCCAAACCCACAAGAATGAATGTGGATGAGGTCGCACCTACACCACATCCTACAATGCAAAGACCTGGCACTTGCAGGCAAAGAATGGGATAATTGGCAAGTCTGAAAGAGAAGTGATGCTTGCAGTAAGGGCCATAGAAAAAGAGGAGAAGACGAGATGAGCTTGTAAAAAGTATGGTGATAACAGGGAAGAACCAGGGGATCTGGAGCTAGGTGAGTTGAGGAAGGAAGGAGAGGTGAGCGCAGAGTGTGAGCAGGCAGGGATTGCATCCAGCAAAGCTCCAAGACCCAGTTCTAGAACCCTGTAGGGAAAGGAGCTTGAATTCTAAGCGCAAATGCTTTCCTGGAGGGAAAGGTTGTAACATTAGTGGATTTACATCAAGGAAGTCATGTTTACAGGGAATCCTGAGACTTCTACATTTTGGGGGTGGGGATGGAAAGTGTCTCTTTGGCTCCAACAAACGGAATGGAGAAAGGCTCCAAGTCAATGTGGGTGGGCCAGTGGATCAGAAGCTACTGCAATGACCCCAGTGTGAAATAAACCTAGGAACAGGTGTTTGTGGACCATCCACCACATTACCGGGTGGTGTTGGAGGAACAGTTACAGGGAAGACACAGCACTGACCAGCCAGGCACTGCTGCCTAATGAGCCATGAAGAACCAGCTTGGAAAGCTTAGCACTAAGGACAAGCGATAGCTCAGCACCACACAAACATTGTCACTGGCTGGGGCAAGATGGCCTGGCCAAGGAAAGGGACAGGCTACTAGCAGCCTGAGCAGTGAGGTTGGGAAAGAAATCAGGGGCTGTTGGGTTGCAGAGGCAGGCCCTGGCTCTTCAAAATCCATGCAGATTATGGCGGGGGAGGGCTGGGGGAGGAGTAGGGTATCACAGGGGACTGTTCCACAGGATGACACAATTTAGAAGATATGCGAAAGCCTGGGAGCTCAAGGCTTACCCCGTGGTGCAGCGCCTGTTTGGCAAGAGTTGGAGTTTAGGGAGGTGAGGAGCTTGGGGACTAGAAAACATTTCTCCAGATGTCCCTGTTGGGAACCGGCAGGCCTTGATAGCTGTCCAGGCAGCTTTGCCTGACCGCTCTTTGCAGAAGGTCCCCATTAGGATCATCAACCACGAGGGGACTGCCCCAGCACAGCCAGGTGCATCTGCCAGCCACCTGTCAGCTGAGCTCATCCCTGCCCTCCCTGGCTGCCGCTGTGACTCAGCTGAATGAGCTGCAGCTGTGTCCCAGGCTGGGCCCAGTGCCGGGGCAGGTGGCTCCTGCTGAGGAAGGCAGTGCCTCTCAGCCTTGGCTCTCCTGGGAGACACCTGAGAGTGTGGGTCCCACACCCACAGCCCCGCAGCCTGGACTTTGTTTCTGTTTGTTTGTTTGCTTGTTTTTAAGCTGGAGTCTGTTTAGCTCACTTTAGGAAGCTATGCTGTAGGCAGTAAAACAGAATGACTGCCTTAATGAATAAAATACTTTATTTTTGCAAACACTTTTGTTGTTGAGGTTGACAAGACACTTGGAATTTCTTGCAATATGTGACACTCTTTAAATTCAGGCTAATTCATACAAAGATATTTACATGTTAAGTAAAAAGCTACTTATGATACAATCGAGAAATGCTCTTTAAATTAACCAGGTAGCTTGCTCTTGAAGGCAGCTATGGGACTGTGTACTACAGAAAGTGAAAAATCTAACGGTTCCACTTATCTGGGTCACATCTTTGAATTTTCATACCCTGTACTCTTTTCCACAAATTGGCACACTTCTGTAGTTGTCCTCACTTTGCTTAGCCACTTATAATATTTTTCTCTGCCCAACTCTTTTACATACACAGCATAAACTCCCCAAAGCCTGAATGACCTCCAAATGTGTTCTTAAAAATATTTTGCAAAGTCGAAAGACAGGAAAAAATAAGTATAAAACATCTGAGAGATTTATTGGAATCTCAGCTTGAATTCTAATTGCAAGTGCTTATGAAAATGTCAATATTAACATGAAATACCTGGCAGTTTTTCTAATAAATGTAAATTGAATTAGATAGTGTGTAATTGGAAAAATACTCGCTCTGCTCACTCAGGCTGTCTCAAAACGCGTCTCAGAACCTGTTCGCTGCAGCACCCTTGCCCTCTAATGGCTGGAACTTGAAGGACAGGCCTAACATCTCTGATGACAAGGACAGAAATGAGGAAGAAATGGCTTAGTCATTGGTCACCACCTTGAGGGTCTCCTCCCAAAGTGTGGCACACAGGGTCAATGTTGTCGTCCATGTATTTTTTTAAAGAATTGTTTTTTATTCTTATTAGAAAGTCAGATATACAGAGAGGAAAATCTTTTGTCTGATGATTCACTCCCCAAGCGGCCACAATGGCTAGAGCTGAGTCGATCTGAAGCCAGGAGCCAGGAGCCTCTTCCAGGTCTCCCATGCGGGTGCAGGGTCCCAAGGCTTTGGACCGTCCTCTGCTGCTTTCCCAGGTCACAAGCAGGGAGCTGCATGGGAAGCAGGGCTGCCAGGATTAGAACTGGTGCCCATATGGGATCCCAGGTGCATGCAAGGGGAGGACCTCAGCCACCAGGCCACTGCACTGGGCCCCTTCTATGTATTTTTAAAGGAAGTACTGCATGAGGGCTTCAGGGTTAGGGCGCTAATAGCGTGCCAAGTGCCCAGGAGCTGCAGGCCAGTTCACAGAGATCTCCTGAAATGCATTTGAAAAGTCACACTTGCCTTACAATATGAAAAAAAAAAAAAGTGCAAGTCTTAAATAATCAAGCCTGGAAACTGCTGTGGCCCTGGGTCATCACAGATGGGAAGTGTAAAACACATTTAACAAACTTGCCTTACTCCCTTTTAGGATTGACTAATGAGTGTCATGGGCAGAGGAGAAATGATACTATAAAGTGTGCTTTGCTAGAGGTTGAATAGGAAGTTTAATTTGTATTCCCTGTGACATTTCCACTGAGCTTATAGGAAAGCAGCCAGGAATGATGGGAACAGGTGGGAGCTCAACTGGCTGCAAAGTCACGCAGCTGGTAGGAACAGACCGTATTTTCTCAGACCTTAAACCCATGCGGATAGTCATGGCTGAATGACAGAACTTTCACCAAACCCGAAATAATTTTGTAATAAGCAAAACTTTTTCAAACCAGGTCTTCCCTGGCTTCCCCAAATGGCACTGTATTTCATGTTGCAGATAAAACCCAGTAGAATTGTGTGGACATGGGGCTGCAGGTTCCTGGGTTTGTCTACGTTTGCATTAAAGAAAGTGAGAACGCCTGTGTGTGCTGGCCCTGTCATGGGACTAGTTATGGCTAGGCGGGCATCTTGTTTCTTGCCTCTGCTGTATTCCATTATCGGTGAACGGCACCTCTACCTATTGAGGCATCGAAATAAGATAATCTGGAGTCTTCTCTGCCTGCCTCCTCTTCCCCACCCCGTAACTCACATGCAATTGACTGCTCTGTTAGTCCGTTTCCTGTTGCTCCAGCAGAATGCCTAAGATGAGGTAATTTATAAAGCACAGAGGTTTACTTGGCTCCCAGATCAGAAGACTGGACAGTCCTGGCGTGTGTGGTAGCCATCTGCTCAGCTTCTGTGGAGCGCCCACAGCTGCCTCAGCTCATGATGGGAAATAGAAAGGTGCTTGGCACATATGGGAGGTAAAAAAGCCACCCAGCTTCCGTGATAGCTAACCTGTTCCTGCTAGAGAAGTATGAATCCACTCGTGAGAGCTCTACCCACACGACCCACACCCCTCCCACTAGACTTGCCTCTCAACCACAGTGACAATCAAATTTCACCCAAGTTTAAGGGACAGTACGGTAGTTAGCACCACCTTAGCCTGGGATCCTTGTGGAAGCAGAGTCCGAGGCTGGGGTAGTGGGAAGGGATGGCACTGAGACAGTAACCATGAGAAATATGTTATTCCTAAAGAGGAGGAGATGAAGTGGAGGCCCATACAGGGCTGCGTCTCCTACCAAGTCAGTGTCTTAGATGGGCAACTAGGTGCCTGGAAGGCCTCCATGAGGGTATAATTTGCCCCAGAATTTGTCTGCCTGGGGGAAGAAATGGAAATGTGGATCCACTTTTTCCATCTATTGTTGGTCAAGCCCTAGCTTTTTAACCTCTGAGCCGTGCACACACAAGTGCCAGGTGGGTCTCATGACAGTTGCCCTGAGGGTAGAGAGTGAGGCTGAGCTGAACCACTAAGGCCTCGGACTGTCCAGTTACTGCTGTGTGAAACAAGTCAGGTGTCACAGCCTGAGCTCTTTATTTTCTTTCTTACCTATCACAGGATCCTCCCAGAGTTTCCTTCCTGTCGCAAGTACTTGGGGCTCATAACTTACAGAGTACGCATGCTCAATCTTTCATGGATTTCCTGCAGTCTGTTTCAAACACCTTATCTCAACTGTCACTTTCCAACCTGATTATCTAAACTTTGGAGTCATATGCAGGCACCAACTGTTTACCACGGTCTTGGCCTGCTTGGAAAGTTCTCCTCCCTCACCCACTGAGTCCAGTGTGCTGAAGCCCTCTTGTCCTCCAAGAACACCCATGGGATTCTCTCCGCTGTGATGCCGCAGTTGGGCGCTTTCTTCAGTTCTGCAGTTGCCTCCCAACTTCTCTGCCCTGACCCCAGTGTCCATCCCTCCTGTCACCTTGTGCAGTACTGCCACAGTGGTTCGCCTCGTGCCGCTTGGCTCCTTCTGCTTAATTCCTTGCCCAGGAGCAGTGCCTCCTGCACACTTCCATCGATCCTAACCCTTTCTGACTCCCAAGGCACTTCACAACCTGGACCTGTCCTGCAGGCAGTGACCCATTGTTTTCCCATATAATGGCCAATGAAACCAGCTTCTCCCACCCTCTTCCCAGAAGAGCTGCTTCCTGCTGCCATCCTTTTCCTTAATGCTACTATCCAAAGCTGCTCTTTTTTCTCCATCCACATCCTGTCCCTCTTCCAAATTCTCATCTCCAGTCTCTCTTGATCCTGAATCCTGACTACGATGTTCACGACAACCTTGTGGTGAAAGGCTTACTATGATCGTACTGTGCAGGTGAGAAGCCCAGTGCTTGGAAAGGTTGCATGACTTTTCCAGTGTTGAGTGGCACTCATCACATAATGGCATTGAGAAACAAGCCCAGGCAGCCGGTTTCACACGCTGTGTTCGAAGCCACTCTGTTGAGCAACTTTGTGGTGTCCCATGCACCTCCGTGAGCTTGGTCCTTGCCAGCCTGAAGGTACGATCTTCATTGCCTTGTCTGCTGGCTTGACTCTGGAGTTCAATAATAGGAAGGCATTGACTGCCTGTCTTTCTAATGAAGATAGCTGCTACAGCAAAGACAAAAGAATACAAGATGTGACACACAGTAAAAGTGTCCAAAGATTATTTGCTAAACTAATGGCTGCATGGATATATGACAGTTTAGAAAATACACAGTCATCCTTTCCCATCTTATGTTTTCCCAATTGTAAAAATCTACCTGTGTATCCATGTTGGAACTGCCGTTACCTCAGTTGCCTCCACTCCACTGTGGCGGATTAAACTGGCCTTTTCCCTAGACTAAAAAAAAAAAAGTCTTAGTCCATTTGGGTCAAAACACCTGAGACCAGGTGATTTATAGAGAACATACATTTATTAGCTCAGTTACGGAGTCAGGAAAACCCAAAATCTAGGTACCAGCTGGGCCAGTCGTCTGGAGAGGCCCACTGTCTGCTGCCAGGATGGTCTTCCTTGCAGGGAGGGACACCATAGGCTATGTGATGGAAAGCAGAAGGGCACGGGAGAATGCCTACATGGTGGAAGGCAAAAGGGCACATGAGCACACTTCCTCTGTCCAGCCCTTTTATAAGGGTGCCTAATCCCATTCGTAAGGGAGGAGCCTTCATGGCCTGACCACCTATTAAAGGCATCTCCTCTTCATGCAATCACATTGACCACACCTGCATCTTGGAGGGAACAGCACAGTTAGTTGTTTTTCCTATAACACTATCCAGGGCCCCAGAATTCCAACTGATAACATTAAGTGAAATGAATTTAATCAGATGGGTATTTTATTATCAAAAACTAAAGAGATAACTTCTGTTACACTTAGAAGCCTTCCCAAATAGTACATGTGAACTTGATGGCTATCCACCCTTGCCTCTCAAAACTACTAAGCATCTTAAGTATATAAAATAATCTCACTCCAGCGAAGCTTCAAGGTTCCATTTTCAAAAGTGTAGAGCTTTTTATGGGAAAGCTCTTCTAAGCTCAGGGCGTGGTATTCTTTGTTTTATTCCTTACACCTGAAATTGCTTTGGTCTCCTCTTTTCAGATCCTGTTGATTTTGATGGTTGCTATGGAGCACAGATTGATTTTATTATTTGCAAATCCCCACTTAGGAACTGAGCATTTCAAGAGACAGCCAAAATAAATGGTTTTCTAGCAAGGGGTGAGTTAACATCAATTTTTTAAAGGAATTTTCTTATAAGCAATTCAAAGTACCTCCTTAAAAGTCTCCCAAAAGGGTGCTGTTCTTATAAAGGTCTTGTTAGTTTTATTTTGCAAATAGTAGAGCTGCCACCCAATTGATCAAGGTATGTGAGAATGAGTGCATGCTAGGCAACAGGATTGGCTAATTGGGAGAAGAGGTCAACAGCAAGGAAGACTTGGCATGTAGCAGCCAAACCAAGAGCAGGACATGGTAATAGATCCTCTAAACAGAAGTCCCCAGGGAGTTGATAAACGGAAATAACAAACTAAAGAGGTCTCAACTAACCATCCTGCTTATGGACAGAAAAGAAATACAAGAGTCATCTCTTCGTGCTGCTTATGCAAGTGATTGGTACCGGAACCTGTGGTTGAAAACCCCACAAAGAGTTAACCCTCCAAACAGGCACAGCCAAATGGGACATTTAATGGTGAAAGTGAATTTGGAAAATACAGTGTCACAGGGAAATTTTTTGCATTCCACGAATGCTAGAAAGGATAGATGTGAGCATATGTAGCCAAATTGTTAAACCCAGAAGTGACGGCTGGTTCCTGAATGTTCTACTGTTCACTATCTCGTACTCAAATAGCCATGTTTGGCCTCATGCCTGTTGAGGAAAGGAAGACAGTCACCTCCAGGCAACCAAATCACCATAAACAGATGTGTGTCACCACCACCCAACCACACACACACACACAGACACCAACATCAACATAGATGCCAGTACTGAAATTTGAGGTGCTTTTTTTTTTTAATTTACACTCTTCCTCCTAGTTTCTTTCCTTTACATATGAATAAACCTGGTAGACTTGGAAATTTAGCAGCACCTTGAATGAACCTGCTAATCTACAGTGGTTTATGGACATTGTGTGTGTAACTGTTTTAGAGGGTTTATGTTCTGATATGGTCAGTCTGTGGAGATAATACAAAAGTCCAGGTCCCCAGGTCCTGGTGGAACCTCATGCAGTTAGGTCAAGAAAGCAGAGACGGGTGTGCTATGTCTCTGGAGAGGTGAAAGGGGCTTAGCCAATGAAGTGCATAAACCTATATCCTACAGGTTAGAGGTTTTATGCGAAAGCACAATGACAAGCCTTAGACATTGGATTGTAGTTGGAGGGAGGGAATGACATGATGTCACAAAGTTTGCACGTACTCTTTTAGCTACAGAGTGAGGTAAGCGTTTGGTCCAGTGGTAAGCCATCTCTTGGGACACCCACGTCTCAAAACCGAGTGCCTAGGTTCAAGTTTCAGCTCTGCTTTTGACTCTAGCTTCCTGTTCATGCAAACCCCAGAAGGCAGCAGGCGATGGCTCAAGGACTTGGTCCCTCCCACTCACGTGGGAGATCCACATTGAGTTCCAGGATGCTGGCTTCATCCTAGCCCAGTCCCAGCTGTTGCAGCCATTTGGGAACTGACCCAGCAGATGTAAGATTTCTTTATCTCTCCATCTCTGTCTATCTATCTTTCAAATAAATAAAAGATGTTTATTTTACCGTAGAATGGTTTGATGCAGACCAAATAAAGACAAACGGTAAACAACTTAGTTTTTTTTTCACATCTTGTGAAAGAGGAAGATTTTTGGAGTAGAGCAGAGTAAGTTACTTTGTAATTGGTTCGTGGTAGAGGAGAGCAAAAGAAAGGATTGCATGAAGGCTCCTCTATGAGGTGATCCACTTCTGCTTCCTGAGTGACCAAGGAAAGAGGAGTTAAAGGTGGTTCCAGGCTTCTGGTTGGAGCAGTTCCACAGATGCTAAGGGTGGGAAATGAAGGGGCAGAGGACAGGAGAGGTAAGTTCTGCTTTGAATGTGCTAAGTTTCAGGTCCCTGGAGTCCATGGAAGTGCAGACAGTTAGTCGGCTGCTGAGACGGCTGGCTGGACCCATGGAGCTGGACATTATCAGACTCCCCAGAGAGTAATTCATCTACTGACATGTGTTTTCCTTTGGAGGGCTGAGGTCATGTCTAGAATGGTGTTGGTGGTCAGTGAGGATTTGGTGAAGCTGTGGGGTGTGTGGCCTAGGGGTCACCCATTATTTATTGCTTATTGAGACACAGGGAGAAAGGGAACTGGGAATAAGTCCCATGAAAAAGACAATGTGGAGATGTGGTGTCACAGAACCAGAAGACATAGTATCGAGAAGGAGAGACTATATCATGAGCGGAAACTTGCAAGAGGGACTCATAGAATAAAAGAAGAAAATGTGAACATTGGGCTTTGCAAGCAGGTACATGTGAAGGAAGAAGACCTGTCTTCCTTATAATAAACTCCTGAAAGAACTAACCTGGCCTGGCAAGCATTAATCCCCTCTCAATGTCCTCAGCACCTCTCTGTGCTGTTACATTGGCAATGAAAAATTTCAAGTTTTCTTTCTTTCTTTGAGGGGCAGAGAGACATCTCCCATCTACTGGTTCACTCCTCCAGTGCCTACAATGGCCAGGACTAGGTCAGAGCCAAGGCCCACAGCTGGCAACACAATCCATGTCCCCTACACAAGTGACAGGGATCATCACCATTGCCTCCTGGAGTCTGCACTGATAGGAAGATGGAGATGAGAGTCAGGGAGGGGACATGGATGTCAACCTTTAGACCAAATGCCCAACCTGATCATGAAATTTTAGTGTGAATTTGGCAGGGACAAACTCTATCCGATTTGTGGCAGGTGACATTAAGATGGTGTCTTGAATTTGGCCATGATAGGAATATTTATACCATGGAAATCTGCAGATTCTACAAATTAAACCTGTGTGTGTATTTAAAATAGTTATTATATGTTGACCTGACATCACCAATCTTAATCTTATTCATCTGATCCCCTCTCTGCTCCTCTCACTTAGCTTTAAGTTGCCTAGTGCTTCAAAGCCAGCCACCCATCCTCTGAATCCTGGTAACAAAGGCTGTCATGCCCTGTGTTTTGCCCTTCTCTGCGTTTCATCATCATTGAAGATATGTCTCTATTGGGATGGAAAGTCTCTTAGGGAAAAGGAGAGTAATGGTCCGCTCTCCCTGTATTCCCAGGTCCCTGGACACCACACTGCCCAATAAAAAATCATTGTCAAAGGTGATCTTGATATAGATCCTCACCTAACTGATAGTCAGAGATTGCTAACATCAAGGAAATGATATAGACAGCTATACTTATCCAGTGAATCTGTTCCTGAACCTTCCATTTATAAAGGCAGACACTATTGGAAAATATGTTGCAACCTCACCATAACCTTTTAAGAGAATGATAACATCCATTACAGCCAGGCAATGTGGTTTCTATGCTTCCTGCCAGGTCCCACCCACTAGCTCAGAGATGTATTAATTACCTGCCTCCCTGATCCCTCACAGTTTATTAGGAAGTTGTGTGTGTTCCCAGTCCTGCACTTTCCAAACTGAGAAATGAAATATGCATCCTGCCTGGAAGCTGGGAGGTAGGCCAGAGCTTCCAGCATCCTCCATTCTGTTGTGATGTCAAGAGCTCAGCTCTGCAGGGAACAGTCTTGCAAAGGCTATGATGGAAAGAAGCTTTCCAAGGGGTCTGTGGCCACTGTATGAATGGGTCACTTCACACTACATTCTGTGAGCTACTAAAAGTATGTGTGCTGCTCATGGGCAAGCTGTAGAGCAACTCAACTTGGACCAAGGCATTTGCTTTGAGAGGAGAAAGTAAACCTCCCACAAAAGCAACACTAGGCCTCAAGGATGGTCTTTAAAGTCTTTAATTTGGCCAAAGAATCTGCAACTCTCCACTGCCAAACAAGTTCCTTCCTTATTTTATTTTTAAAATTCTTTTTGACAGCCTTACCAGAGGACAGGTGCTTTTCTCAACATTTGCAAAAAAAAAAAAAAGAAAAAGATTAGTGACTTGGATACAAATTGCTGCTGTGAGCTTGCATTTGAGCTTCAAGTCTTGCCCAAACCTGTCGGTTGTCTTCTTGCTCCTGTGTTCAGTCATCAGATGTGCATTCCTGTAGCCAAGTAGGCATTAGGCTTCTAAGCTGTGCCTGGCCTGGTGGTGGGAGCTAAGGCCTCAGAAGCAGGAGAGAAGCTCTGCTACCTGAACACTCGGTGGGACGTGCATGAAGCCAGGCGTTATCCAGCAGCACCAGCAGAGGCAGGCAGGTAGGCTTCTCCTGCAGATTTCTTCAAGGAAGTGGCCCTTGAGTTGTTTCTGGCAGGATGAGTGGAAGGAAGCCAGGTGGATGAGGGCATAACTTCCAAAGCTCGATGCAGAGAAAGATGCAAGGGCAGGAAGCATTGCTGGAGCAGGTGTGAGGCAGGAAGTGGCAAGCACTGAAACTTGACATTGGACATCCGGGCAGAGCCTGCTTACTCCATTTGCTTAAGAAACAGCAACAGCAACACCCACGACCACAGCCATCCTTCTTCTGAGAGATGACAGGAAGCCGGAGGCAGATGCTTCCTGAGTGGCCACTCCCAAGGCTGGATCCACCTGGAATGCCTAATCCCATTCGTGCTCCCCAATGCCCCACAGCCAAACCTGAGCCATCCACTTCACCATTCCCTCTTGGCCTCTTCCCAGTTCCAAATCCACCCTTCAAGGGGAGCCTGTGCCTAGTCTCCCGGGAGGCCGCTCCTTCACTGTAACCCCCCAGGACAGCAGCTCAGAGCCTTTTACTGAACCTTCCCTGTCTTCCATCAGCCAACAAACATGGGATGATAGATGTCAAAAGATTTAGAAAAGATAAGAAGTGAATAATTCATAGTGAATTTGTTGTTAGCACCTGAGGTCTCTGGATCTCTAGACACCATATCTGGTTTTGTGGGAGCTTCATCAAGTTGGGATTCTTTGAGCTTGGTACGTGCCCCTACTGCTGCCAGATAAAAACCCTGGGCCTAAAGTTTACGGGGCTTAAAAGGAAAGGAAGAGAAGAGTGGGAATTGTTAAGAGATCAGAAAGGTCAGGGTCCTCCTTGTCGAAGGAGACGGCCAAGCCCCAACAGACATCCAAGTTCTGAATCTCTACTGCTGTTTACAGGCTGTGGTTAGGAGGTTGCTAACGCATGGCCTGACAGAAGGCGAGGACACTAAATCAAGAAGAACCCAGGAAGGCTAAGGCCCTAAATAATGGAAGTAACCCATGAGACTGTTACCAAAATAAAAGCAAAACAAAAGGGATCAGCCTTTATCCATGTTCAGAGAAAATGAAAACAACTTGGATTGCATTAACAGAAGCATCCATTCTGTTGCTCAGAGATGACCAAGTACACAGTGAGTTCCAGCTCCATCCTGGGTACCTCCTGGAGAGCAGTAGTCTCAGTAAATTCAGGCATCTGGGGTCAGTCTTCCAATGGGCCGATAAGGCCGAAAAAATAAAGCCAGTCCAGGCCCATGGACCATCTGGTTTGAGAGCCCAAAGGATGTGGGGCTCTCCAAGCCTTTTCCTGTAGTGAAAAGCTTAACATAAGGTTGTCCTCCAGTATGGTTAATACCAGCTTTGCTGGAGTGTCTTAGACACTGGGTGAGTTTTGCTTTGTTGATTCCATCGCTCTGGTTTGTTAAGTCAGAGGCAAGGACCTCTGAATCGATGATAAGGTCCAGCTAAGAAAACCTTGATTCCATTGCAATGAAATCTCATGTTAATCCCCAAGACAAGCATGTAGTACGAGAAGGACTTTCCGCTCTTTGTATTCTTTTTGATATTTTCCTTGGAGTTGGTGTTAGGATCGAGACAACCCCCAGCAAAAAAAGCAGGCATTCATGTCCAAGACATAAAAGGGCTCTAGACTAGTGTATTTTATATCTGTCATCATTTTGAATTCTTGTCTTATACTTGAAAATAGTTATTCTCTGTGTCACATTTCAAGTTGCTTTTTACACTTTTTTTTTCAAGGTCTTTTTTTTTTTGTAAGATTTATTTATTTTTATTGGAGAGGCGGATATACAGAGAAGAGGAGAGAGAGAGGAAGATCTTCCATCCGATAATTCACTCCCCAAGCGGCCGCAATGGCTGGAGCTGAGCCAATCTGAAGCCAGGAGCCAGGAGCTCTTCTGGGTCTCCCACATGGGTGCAGGGACGCAAGGCTTTGGGCTGTCCTCACTGCTTTCCCAGGCCACAAGCAGGGAGCTGGATGAGAAACAGGGCTTCCGGGATTAGAACTGGTGCCCATATGGGATCCCAGATGCATGCAAGTCCAAGACCCCAACCACTACACTGTCACACCGGGCCCCTACACTCTTCTTTTTAACTATATTTTCTGTAGTTAACATGAGCTTATGTTGTAATATATGCATTTGAAGAGAAAAGACTGTGATTTGATGCCAATGTAATTTTTTCCTTCTCAGTCCAGATAGTGAAGCCCGTCAGTGGATTAAGACAGAAGCTGAAACCCATGATCAATGGTACATGGGACAACTGGCAGGTCTCTGGCTAGCTGATTCTCCTTATTCACATGGCAACAGGTTGTTTTCATGGGTAAAATTGCAGACTTTCAGATATTCGGACTTTCAGGTTCAAGTTTTCCATCTTAGCTCCAAAAGCTTTATTTAAAGAATTGCGTAGAAAGTTCTAGCCGTGCTTCAGTTGTTTGCCATTTCTCCGTAGAAGCCATTGGGAAGCAGCAGTAGTCACTGACAGCCCCCAGATGGACGGCACAGCACTCAGACGCTGTGTGTTCCCTGACTGAGAAGCTCTTTTAAAATACCAGCTTCTTTCCTAAGAGATGCACATTAAGTCACGAAATTAGCCGCAAGCTACGATATTTGGATCAACCATGAATATTGAACAATATGTTCAGTGCTCTACAAAGCATGAAACATAAGTGGGGAGAGGAGGAAAGATTCCCTATAGACTCTATAGGATTGGAAGCTTATCTTCTCTATTCTTTGAACTCGAGAGGTGTTGTTCTAGAGTCTTCTGAAGGCAGAGGACTCCTGTATGCCTGGGACAGCAGTGGACATGGGAGACAAAGGCGCATCTGCCCTGGAAGTGATGTGTGGATAGTTGACAGAGCCAGCAGGTGACAGTGGGTGGCATGTTGGGGGTGATAGAAAGCTAAGAAGGAAAATAAAGCAAGCAAGAGGACAGTACGTGTGAGTGCTCTTTATGTACAAAACCCAGGGTGGCTCTTAGGCAAGGTGTTCGAATGCAGCCTGTAGATTCCCTCCCATGAGTCAATTCTAGAGACCTGTGGATGCCAAAGATGGAAAACAATGCACCATTGTTTCACCAATTTAGCATTTTCTTCATTTTTGAATAAACGACATTCAGCAAGTTGCACAAGTAGTAGCAGCACCTAAAATGTCACCTATAGACTGTATCAATTATCAATTACTATTATTAGAGATGTCTCAAAATAATTATTTGTACTAACATATTTACTGGCCATTATCATGGTAGGAGCTAGAGCCACTAAGAAATCATGTTGTTCAGTACATTAAATAAACAGATATGTTAGCTATTTTAGTATTTAGATATTTAATATTTTGGTAAAGAATTCAGTGGGGTTGGCTTCTGTTATTGTCATCTTGCATACTTGAGACACTTAAGCATATTGCTCTGAGTCTTCAGACTGTATCAACCCATAGTCAAATGGCTTCATGCAAGCATCTCTTTTGTCTTCATAGAATACTATAGACATGTCTCCCCAATGGCTGAGATTCAGTACAATTAGTAATTTATTTTGCTGCACCAAGGAGATTCTTGGAATGAACTAGAATTATTTCATTGCTGAGAGTGTGGCAGTGAGGATTAACCTGGCTTGGAGTACAGTTTGCCGCCTGGTCGTGCCTCACACTAATGAGCCCACGATTTCACCATCTTCCACCTTGCTGTATCAGCACAAATGTCCACAGAGTCTAAAGGCAAGCAACACTTCACATTCTTATGGGAACACCTTTCATTTTGCGGACATTGAGAAGAGTTTCAGAATCCTGTCAGATCCATGGAACCACTGTGTGGGATTCAGTGACAAACAGAGAAATTCCTTTGGGCCCTGGAACCACCCAGGGAATTCTAGTTACATAAAATCTTTGTGGGTGGTTGCTATAGCTTGCTGTTGAGCTCTTTGAAATGCAAGTTTTACCCTAGCTTTTAAGGGAGAATTTTTGAAGTCAGAGTCAAAAGCAATCTTCTGTTAAAATTTTATGATGGCTCAGAAGAGATCCAGCCCTGGAAGACAGGCCAGGATATACACTGCATAACCCAGACCTATAGCTCCTATGCAAGAAAAAACATTCAATACTTAAAAAAAAAAAAAACACAAACATTCAGTTCTTCCCTTCTTATGTCGAGTGAAGACTTCAGACTAAATGTGCATAATAAAGTACTTAGGATTACAATGAAAACAGATTATGTTGCAGGACAGAGTTCTATCCACCCACTTCTTTGGGAAGCCCAGCAGCTCAGGGTCATGAACATCTGCTTCCCACAATTCCTACTGGAAAGGAAAGTCACCAAGGGAGGGGCCATTTGTTTCTAATGTCTCTGCTCCCAGATCAGTTAATATCCTGAATCCTCACATTCTGAATGCCAGGAGGGTAGGTTCCTAGACCTGAGGAGGCCCTTGTTCTGTAAGACTGAGTAGCTCATGTCTCCTGATAAATACAGAATTCTCCGAAAAGAGGATGGCTGGCCAAGATGTGGGGCTCCATTGCCTGATAGTTTAAACTGTCCAGATTTCTCCACTGCAACTTCCTAAAGTTCTGAACTCAAACAGTTTTTTACATCAATAACTCCCTTTTTCCCTTTCCTTATTTTTTAGCCTTTCTTTTTTGCTTCCTTCCTTCATTTTTAAAAGTCAGAGAAACAGAGATAGAGAGTTCTTCTTTCCACTGGTTCACTGTCCAAGTGACCCATCAGGCCAGGTTGAGGTCCAGAGCCTGAAACTCAGGTCTTAGTGAGTGGAAGGGATCCAGGTACTTGAGCCCTATCTGTTGCCTCCTAGGGTGTGCATTAGCAGGAAGCTAACATCAGAAGCGGAGGTGGGATTTGAAGCCAAGCACTCACACAATATGAGAATCCCTCTGACAACCACACACCTCTCTATCTGCCCCACCTTTCTCTGTTTTGTGGACTGATTACCACTCGGAGAAATGAGCTAACTTTTCATTTGCAAAATAGTGTGGCTTCTTAAAGGCTGAAGCCTGTACCAACCCCACAGTGACATTTTCTACTCCAGTAAAAGGTTTGTAAATCACTAGAAAACAGCTTATGTGTCCACTTTCACAGGAGAAAACAGTGACCATCCTCTCATTATCTCTAGTCTTAAGATTAATCAGAATACTCTGGCATCATGATCTTTCCCAGTTATGTTTTTCTTCAGCTGATATTGAAAGGGATTCTTATTCTTTGACTTCTGGGTGGGGTAGCAAGCTGGTGGTTTGAAGATACTCCAAATGGAGAAAACCAACCTGTGCTTTTAAATTTGCCACGAATAATTTACTGGGCTAGTCTTTCTAGTCTGTCCAATTCTCCTGTTTTCTTGTGAAGGAAACTGCAGCTCCCCTTCCTGTCCCACCTGCAGCCGCTCCCTTCTGATGGTGTTTTAGTTTTGCTCACTCCTTTTTTTTTTTTAACTATCCAGAGAAGTTCTGTTTTACTTGGTTTCGTTTTTTTTTTTTTTGTATAAACATATATTTTTATTGCATTTCATTTTATAACAGTGTTTCTTAGGCTCTGATGTTCCCCCATCCCCTCCCCGTTCCCCCCCATGGTGGATTACTCCACCTTTTTGCAGTATTACAGTTCCAATCTTGTCTTGTTTCTTTCAATGCAAGCATGTGTCATGCATAGAGTCCAGTGTCTTATTATCCAGCTCAGTTCAACAGTTTCTTGGGGAGACCAACTCTGGTCTGAAGACATAGCTGGCAGAATATCATTCCGTCTAATTAAATGCCATAACATAACATCAACAACAGTTTCCAACATTATGGGGTTAATTAACATTGTAATGAGTGAATGATAGTAGACAATGCGAGTTCTCACTCCTGTCCCTGCACTTTTCTTCCTAGGGCTGGGGGGAGGGCTGGACAGGGGGAGGAGGAATCTCCAACCTCTGGCATTTCCACAACTGCCTCGTCCAGCGTTGGTGAGTCCTTCAAAATGCTTGATCAGTGGATTTAAATGTCACATTGCCTGTTCACGCCTTCTCTCTTGTGCAGTGCTCTCTGCAGTTTGTTAAACATTTCCAAGAAAACAGCCGCCCTGTGAAACACGTGTGACCACCTTCACCTTAAAGGGGAGGCACCGATGCTCCAAAAGGGGGAATGCCTGGTCCGCTGTAATCCAGCAAGGGGAGCGAGCCCGAGCCTGCAGTCTAGACTGAGGCAAACCCCGTGCCTTCCTGCCCCGTCTGCAGACAGCTTGGGTGTGTTCTGGACTCATTATAGCCTCACTTGGCACTTCTTGGTGTTATTATTGCCAGAGACATAGGATGAAACTTTATAATTTTTTAAAAAGTTTTGTTCCCAATGTGTGCCTACATTTGGCATGCTTATGGCAACCCAGTGCGGTACAGACTGGTGCTGGTGGGGTGGATCTGACCCACAGATATGTTTTGTGTTACAAGTTTTGTTTGGTTTGGGTACAAATGTTGGAGAATTAGGAGATTTCACCCCCCAGAAAACCCAGTTTCTAGTTTATCTAGGAAAATCAAATAACCGGGTAATCGCAGCACAGATCCCACAGGGTGCTGATTGGCCACAGCTGGCCAGTATCTGCCTCCCAGTGAGAGTGAACTGTGCCTTCCCAGAATGCCCCTGACTTCTCTGCCCCACGATAGAGCAGGCACAGAGCCTCAGGTCTGTTTCCACATCACCTGACAGGCATTTGTGGACTTTGGTGTGCTCTAGCCTGGCTCTAGTACCTGAATTCCTGGGGACAGGGTTGGGGGAATGGACGACACAGGACACAGGGCCCAGCAGGTGCAGGGACTGTTCTGCATCTCCATAGCCTTGAGTGATATGGCTGAGTGTTGGGAAGCATTTATTCATTCATTTCAATTGGTTCCTCCCTGACCCCTGACCTTGGCCTTGAAAGCTGACCATGGTGAACCAGACTGAGCAACAGCCCCCTCCCGACTCTGCTTAATCCATTTTTCACCAAGAAGACTCTGCTTTGCTTTTTCCAGAGTCTTCTCTGTGTCTGTGGAAATGCTAACAGCCCTGGGTTTAGCCCATAGAATTCATGTCTTTATCACCAGCATAAGTCATATTTTTTAAATTGAGCCCAGAAAATATTTGCTTTTCTTTGCCTTTGGATCTCCGTTTCTGAGACAGAAAAGAAAAAAAAAGGTACAAGGTGCTGTTTTAATGATTTATTGCTTTTTTCTTAATAAATAGCATAGTTGTACATATAGACATGATTTTAGTGACTTGAACTTCATTATTTATGCAGCCTTGTTGTAATCCACAGACAGTTCATCTAATAGGAGAGGGAAATCCAATCGAGAATGTAAAGGTTATAAACGAAAGCAGCACTGTTCTATAACACAACCTTTGAAGGATACGGATTCGGGTTTACATGGATTTTCTAGTTGTATGCACTCTAACACTTAGCCGCACATAGTCAAAATATGTGAGAATATTGAGAGAGTTGTGAGAAATCCCAAATACCGAAAGGATGAAAGGGTTTGATTTGGTGTTGTTTTCTTTATGTCACATGTGGTTCTGTTTGTCTCAGAGAGAATCCAGAGAGTGGGACCAGTGGAGGGGCTGGAGAGGTAGGTTCCCAGACAGACACAGGGTACAATCATACGGAGTGAATCTGGGGGTCCATGCAGGTGCCTTCCCCATTGGAAACTAGTACATGGGGCTTTCAAGTGGTGAGAGGAAGACCATTAACCAGTGAATGAATGGGCTTTAAAAAAAAAAGGCAGGAGAAAATGAAGAAAAGTTTGAGTCATGTGGCTGGGAGCACAAATAATGCTCGCAGTCAACATTGTTCTTGAGATGTTTTTGCTTTTTACTGCGTGTGATGGAAAACTTCATTTATTCATAAAAGACAGTAATTCCATGAAGATCCATTACACAATGGTCAATTCTTAGTCGTTCATGATTCTGGACCATGAGATCCCCAGTTTGAGTGTCACTTTATTAAACTGATGGTGGACCCTTAATGACTTTCTGAGTTGGGATTATGGGACTGCCCAGAGTACAGAGAGGCCAGGGCCCTTTAACAATTCGCAAGCATGCTGTTTATACCCTGGATGACTAGAAGTTAAAAGTGTGACTTCTGTGGTTTGTTTTGAATTCTCAGGGCAAAGCTATGGGATTACTGGATGTGAAAGAAACAAAGGGAATTCTGCGCCTCTTTGGTCAGAAAGGCCAAGTCTTCCAAATATGAGAGTAAGACAGTTTCTGTGGTTTTCAGAAGCTCGTGTGTCCCAAAGGAGTTATAAATAACTTTAATGATATAAAACTCTTAAAGAACCTCTAGGCTTCCAAGGAATTCCAGCCATTCTTACACTCTCAGAGTTAGGAAGATGTGTTTAAACTTGACGTTTTCTGTCATTTCTGCTTCCAGGACATACTAAACTTGTGTTACAACTCACCCCACCCCTTGGGCTTCTTACAGGTGAAATGAGCACATTTGCTGTGAATGACTTGCTGCTTTCTTAATTCAGCTGTGAAGTGCAAGGATCCTTCTGCTGTCTGGCCTCGATTTTGAGCACCCTCTGCTTCTGGTATTACTTAGAGAGCAATATAAACTTCAAGTGTGTTTCCAGGCTCATAGTAAGAATGATCAGACTATATGTCCCAAACAATCCAGGAGCAATGCATTTGCATGTGATCACATGGCCAGCGTTGGGCACCTGCTAAAAGCCCACAGAGCAGTGACCTGGTCCATTTTCCAAGTGACTGGAGAGGGAGCCAAAGTGAACTGATCCTGACCCTTGCTTATTCACCAACATCGTAATAGGAATCCCACTCACTGTTCACCTCCATATGTAATCAGCACAGCTCCCCTAGCTGAGACTGCTGACATCCACTGAATGGTCTGAATGTTTCCAGCAGTCCAGTAGTGGGTGGAGCCCAAGGGCTGGTGAATATCTCTTTTAAGGAGGGCAGCATTTGCAGTGCTGGTGGCAGAGGTCTGGCCACATGGCCCTTTCTGAGTCGTGGAGACCTGAATCACAGACACTGAGAGGCAAAATCCCTCCGTCATTCCTTTATTTGGAGTGTGCCTTTTCCAGTGGGAGGTGAGTTACAGGTCATTTAATGGTATTTTGATTGGGCAGATATTTCCTTTTAAAAAGGAACCAACAAGGATGTGTCTTTCTACATTATCACTTTAATATTTACATTCTGGACTTCACTCTCCTGGTAAATTTTTTATGATGTGGTTTATTGAAACATAGTACCGTCAAGAGTCCAGAATCCCCAGCCAATTTGCTAAGCACAATGTAGTTCAAATAAAAATTTAATCATCTTGGAAAGCAACTTTTTGTGAGCTTTAATAAAGCACCTGCCTGGCGGTGAGTGCGTCCCATAACACAGGGGAAGAATCTTCCAGAATTTGAAAATGTGCTACTGATAAGAAATATGTAGAGATTATATCTTTTAATCCATGGTGTGCTTCAAATATTAGAACATACTTCTGGAGATTTAAAGATTAAAAACAGAATAGATGTTTGCTGTCTCAGTTAAGAGGCCTGATGAAGAACTGCCTCAGTTCAGATCCTGGCACTGGCTTCTGATCACAGCTTCCTGCCAGTGCAGATCCTGGGGGACAGCAAGAGATGGCTCAAGAAGAGACACCCCAGTGGGAGATCCTAATTAGGTTCCATGCTGCAAGCTTCAGGCTGACCCAGTCAGGACCACTGGAAGCATTTAGGGAGTGAAGCAGAGTTCTGTGGAACTCTCCTCTCTCTTTCTCTACCCTGTGGCCGCACCCATTCCCTTCTAGCCATACACACGCTCTCTCTCTCTGCCTCTCACCTAACAGAAGGATTCACAGCGACGTCACTATGGCAAAGCCACCCCTGTGATGTTGCAGGGTCTCGCGAGATCAGTTAGTGCTCAGGATCCCACTGTAGTATTTGATTTAAGCAATACATTGCCCTTTTCTCTCTGATACACTCAGAAAGCAAAAATGATCGCATTTCAATAAACATGTGACCTGTCTTCGTCACGGACTGTACTTTTCATCAAGCTTCTTTCCTCTGAATTGACAAATTGCAGTCTCCAGACCCTGGTCTCCCACATCACTGTCCCCAGCATTCCCTGTGTTGATCCTTACTCTAGCAAACACCCACATAGGGCTCCCCGTCCAGATGATACAGATTTCAGCTCTCTGCCCCAGACATGCAGCATTGATAGAAAATAAAAAGAAACATTTTCATGCATTGACCAATACCAGATTGGTGAGCAGTGGTGAATCTGCTGGCCAGCTGTGGTCCAGGAACTGGCTTCCCACAATGTAAGGGAGAAGGTGTTTCTGCCATAATGAAGGTCAGAGCAGAGAACTGCACTTTGCCCTGTCTCAGACCAAAGAAACCAAACCAAATAGCTACTCACCTGCTACATGGGACTGGAGCTTTCCAAGAGGAAAGATCTGGAGAGATGAAACCAAAACTGCAGACTCACAACCAGGAAGTGAGCCAAGCTACTTCTTGATTTGTAACCAAATCCATAATATTCTACTTGTTCCTATAAGATAAATACCAGTAAGATCTGGACCTGGACTGAAGGCCTTGGCAAACAAAGCCGCAAAGGAGAGAAAGACGGAAGGAGACAGGGAGAGGAAGAAGGCAAGGAATTGAGGGGGAGAGAGAATTAGTGATTCTCCTCTGATGTGAGGTTACTGAACACTCTAAGGCATGGAAGAGGTCCAATCGCAAGGAAAATGGGCAGCAAATTTTACTATTGGAACATGAAATTCTCTCCAGCTTTTGTTAAAGAACAGTCTGTTAGAATCCTTAAAGTAAGTACGCCTAGTGTTTTTGAAAAGATGAAAGAATAACTAACTTCCACTTAAGAAGAACAGGAAATTAAAGAGAGACAAGAAGCAATATGATAAAGCTTCTTTATAAGAATGAATTGTAGGGCCCAGCATGGTGGCCTAGTGGCCAGAGTCCTCATCTTGCACACATCGGGATCCCATATGGCCACTGGTTCTAATCCCAACAGCCCCACTTCCCATCCAGCTCCCTGCTTGTGGCCTGGGAAAGCAGTCGAGGACGGCCCAAAGCCTTGGGACCCTGTTCCCCCCAGGAGACCCAGAGTAGGCTCCTGGCTCCTGGCTTCAGATCGACAAAGCTCCAGCCATTGTGGCCGCTTTGGGAGTGAATTATCGGATGGAAGATCTTCCTCTTTCTCTTCTTCTCTGTATATCTGACTTTCCAATAAAAATAAAATAAATCTTATAGGAAGAATGAATTATAAATTACAAAGTGAAAGATTTCATCATTGAAATAAAAATTTTGGAAAGCACAAACTGAGTTACAGAGAAAAATCTATGAATTAAAAACTAGTCATGAATGATTCACCTAGAATGCAATTCAGAATAACAGTAGATAATGGACAAATCGAACGAGCAGCTAACAATTCAGAGCGACAAAAATAGATGATGGATAGCAGGGTGAGCAGCTGAGAGATGCGGAGATTGTAGGGCATCAACTGCCATCCAATCAGAAATTCCGTGTTGAATGGAGGAATGGCTGGGAGATGTTATTTGAACTAAAGGATGGAATATGTGAGGTATGGTTCTCCAAACTGAAAGTATGCCAGGAGTACAGGAAAAGAATAAACCAAGTTACGTAAGCCCTCTAATACCTTTGAGTGAATCAACAGAATATCAAAGAAAAGGAAACAATTCAAATGACCAATGAACGTGGTTAGGTTGATAGCAGATTTTTCATCAGTAGCACTGGATTCCAGATAATAGTACAGAAGTAACCTCAAAGTGTTGAGCAACTAGTTCTCAAGCTAAAAATTTTTGGAAAGATTTATTTCTTTTTATTTGAAAGGCAGATTTGCATAGAGAAAAAGAGGCAGAGAGATCTTCCATATGCTGGTTCATTCCCTAAGTCGTCTCAACAGTCAGAGCTGAGCACAAGCCAGGAGCTTCTTCCAGGGTGCAGAGTTCCAAGGCTTTGGGCTATCCTCTACTGCTTTCCCAGGCCACAAGCAGGGAGCTGGATGGGAAGTCAAGCAGCCAAGACCTGAACCAGTGCCCATTTGGGATCCCGGTACATACAAGGTGAGGATTTAGCCACTAGGTCATCGCACCAGGCCTTCAACCTAGTTTTACATGCAGCTAAATACTCCCTCCATAGAGCCTTTCAAGACATAGTTTACCACTTACTAATTTTAATTAAAGTATTTTTGAAAAATAAGTTATTGTAGCCAGGGTGTGTCACATGTTATCTTATGTAAAGAGATGCCTTAATTAAAATTGTAATTAAAGAATCTTAGTGGTAGCTTAAGATTCAGCTTGAATTGATTAAACACAATAGATGAATCATCTAGAGTGAACCCAAGAATCTCTGAAGTAAAATAGTGTTAGACTTTATTGTGACATTAAAGATGTAAGATGCATTAGAAAATTCTGGTTGAAAATTCAGTTAGAATTACAGATGAAATTTTGGGAGGGAGGTTATTTTTAGTGTCATTTAAAAAATAGCAGCTCTCTGCCACTTCTTTTTCCAGGACTCCTTCAAGTAATCACTAAATTTAATTCTTTCAAATTATGATGTTGTAAATTTATGCCCCCAGTTATTTTTCAAGATGGGCCTTCATTTCGAAAGTCCCTTCATTCTAATGTCCCACTTGGTGCAAAACTTAGGTAGCCATTGGCTTCATAAGAAATTCTCAGTGAGTATAACATTTGTTTAAAGACATGCTCAGTGTTAGTGTTCCAGACATAATATACAGAAGGAAAATGATGGTTAGCCAAGAAAACTATAATTATGAGAACCAGCGGCTAATAATGTATTCCATTTTTACCTTTGAAAGTGTATTGGGCCCAGCAACTTGAGATTCAGACCTGTAGACATTTATTTATCTAATAAAATAACCATACTGTCTGGCAACATTCTGCATAGTTGGCAGTCCCTCGTGCCCTGGATCCTCGAGACTGGAATCAGGGAGGCTAGCCCAGCATTCCACCTGTGTGCAGTCCCTCCCCAAAACCAGCCTGATGCCCACAGGGGTTGGTTTTTTTTTTTTTTTTTATGGACTTAAAGGGACTCTATTCATTCATGATGGAGAATGACAGCCAAACTAATCAAGGAATTGACATGCTTTGTTGGAACTGCTGGATCCTGACATGACTGACCAAAATTTGTTACTTAAATTTCTTTTCAATACAAGATGCAGATAGTGTTGGCACTAGAATATGAACAATATGCACAGCATTAAACTCTAGTGTTTCTATCAGACACCTGCTCTTCCCCTTTTGGAAGTGACTTTGGCACTGCCCTGCTTGGAGGATAAGGTAGTCACCATAAAGAGGACTCTTAGTGGTCCGAAGGGGAAAGAAAAAAATTGTTTTCTTCACTCTTTTGTTTTCCTATAAGTACTCTTTAATGCTGAGAGCAAGCAATCGTGATCTGAGTGTTCAGATCACACTTCCTGGGCCCCACAGTGGAAACCCCCTGCTTACACAGGACCAGGGCAGGAGCTATATCGTGGGGTGGAGTGTGAGACTCTGATGCCAGTGTTGAAGCAAGCAGAACACAGAGTGGCATTAAGGATGCTGAAGAGGAAGTGACAAGAAAAAGTGCCAGTAGTGCCCCAGCAAATGACCCAGAATCTAGGAGCAAAGATGCTAAAAGCTTGAAACTCATAGTGAACCTGGTAATGGATTTAATCCTCAGAGCATAACTCTTCTCCAGGACAACCTAGCAACAAGGGGGGAACCAAGGGTAGGTCCTAAGGAAGCGGCTGAGACAGAGGTTCAGGCATGGGCAGCAAAACAAAGCATTAGCCACCAGATGCAGGCAACCAAGAGAGTTTGAAATGCAAAAATAGAGACAACACCCTGCCCAGGGCTGTGATGGGATCCTGCTAGCTAATCACCTGTCTGGAACCTCAGCATACTGGCCAAAAACTGTGGTTTCCAGATTTAGAGCCAGAGTATCAAATAAGGTCTTACTCAAAACCCAGTACATAAACCTAGGCAACACACAGCTCTTCAGTTTGGGGATGGCACAGGGTCCTGAAGCCTTGTCCAACTGGACCCCTCTCCCCCAATAAAAACCCTCTGTGTACCTTGACTTCACCTTTCACTAGAATTCTTTAAGTCCTTCTTTGCTTGACCCAGGAATGGGCCTAGGATTGAGAGTGTTAAGTGAGCCTGGCTGTTGGAAGGGAAGGCTCCAGATACTGCAGAAGGCTTCATGTTCAAGGTGACTTCTGAGTAGACCAAGGGCGAGAATCTAAGCAGTTCCTTAACAGCTGTTTTCTCTATAAACAATCAACTCCTGCCTCTCAGTCTCTCACCAAGGTGATGATGGTTCCTGAACTCTGTCCATTGAAGAAGATAAAACAAGAGATGTCTACAGTGTACTCCTCATTTTTGCCACAGCTTTTAGAAAAGTGGCAGAAGCTCAACAAAAGTTAGTCCCTCCTCTCTCTCCCCACCATTAGAAACTGACTTCTCTGGGTTAAAGAACCATCCCTCATTAAAATACAAACATTTCTGAGAACACATCCAATGCCATCACTTACTTGTATCTTTGTGTCTTCATTTCTGAGATTTCCCCCAGACCCTGAGCAGAGAGTCCACTGTGATGGTTAGTGGCCAAAAGAGGAAGCCAGAAAGAGCCCTGGGTTTGATGGGGGAGGGGAAGGGCCCTCAAGTTTACAGGGAGGGCAGTAATGGCAAATGCCACCCCAGCAGGGCCATACCCAAAAAGACAGCAAGTTAGAGGGAGCCGAGCAGACCAAAGGGCAGCTGGAATCCTGGGACACTGCATCTGGCCAAACCTGGTCAGCATCAGAGGCCTGCCTGGCAGTCCTCCACAAGGAACCCTGCTCTGGTCCATGCTTGTAACCACCTAACAGCAAATAATCCAAACCACTCCCCTCCTCCCACTCACAGTGCGCACACTGCCTCATCCCCAAGTTGCGATTATTGAACCAACCCTTCCTTCCCACCTGTCCAGAATTCCATAATAAGGTAGGCATCGTCTTCCTTGATATGGCATGCTCATTTCTTTGATCTGTACTCTTGTTTCTTGTTAGGAACTCCAGTTCCCAGCAGAGAGCAATCTCTCCTAACCAGACTCTATCCCTAAATAATGGCTTCATGCATTCAACTAGTGCTTAAAAAAAAAAACCAAAAAAACAAGTCAACTTGACCAGTCTGCTGTGAGATGGAGAAGTGTTTGTTTCCTGGTTGTTGAGGTGAAGTGTCCTGGTCGTGGCCCTTGGAGTGGAGGAACTGACCAGACACAGAGACCAGGTGCTTCCTCATCACCTTCTGGCAGTTTTATATTTACTTTTGCTTTGGGAGGTACAGGGAGAGCCCGCGGCCATTCGTTTAGTTGCTGTTTTCTTCATGGTTGCCCTGACTCAGAAACTTCTATTGCTCTTTGTCTCCTGACTGCTGTAAGTGATGAAGTGTGGATGCAATAAGGTTCCTACTGGTTAGGCTACCTTGCTGTGTAGTTGATGAGTTAAAGTAGTGAGGCATTTTCTTGTCAATTGTTTACAGGCTTGAGGGAGGAAAGAAAAACCACCAGTAAAGCAGGAATGTATGCTGCAAAAAATAAAGCATGTGTAAAACTTATCAGTATCAGTGCTAATATATAATAGTGTTGTGTTCACGTTTGAGTTGAAACAAAGACACAAGTACCAGGAGTTTGGCATCTATATTTCTGAGTTCTTAGCTGTTTGTTGTTGAACTTTGTTTTGCATTTATTTTATTTTATTTGCTGTCTCATCTGGGCATTAGTTATGCCTCGTGTGCTTGGAGGAGTGGGTAAGCCAGCCTGTGATGAATAGATTTCAGGGTTAAAAGGCAAGTGGATACCATCATTCAGTTCTCTTCCAAGACCCCATTGACAGGATGGGGATAAACGGATTTGTCAGACACACAGCAGTAAGGAAAACAAAAGGACCAAGCCAGCCTGAATAAACACCAGGAAGTAGGAGTAGAATGCTGGTGATTTACAAAGTGGGGCCAGGAAGCCAAAGCCTGGAGTGCATTCAAGCTGACCCAGAAGGCCGTGAGCCTGACCCCTGGGTGGAGGGCAGGGATCAAGGCTTGGAAAGGGAAGGGTTAAAATAAGCAAATGCAAACAGTAATCCCAGGAAAAACAGGCATTTCAGAAGAAAGGAGAAAAGTTTCAGAGCAAGCTCTGCTTAGCTTCCTCAGGGACTTGAGAACACATTACATCTATAAAAAGAACAGAATGCAATGAAAAGGCAATCAGTATGTGTCAAAGAATTCTTAGACATTAAAATATGATTGTCATGATAAAAAATGCAATAGAAGAAACCTGAGGAGAATCCTCTTATAAGACCAAAAGGATAAAAAGTAGGAAAAGATGAAGGAAGAAGAATCAGATCAAAGTCAATTGCAAGGAAATCTAGAATTAAAGAATAGAGGAAACCATGGAGACAGTTATTTAAACACACACACACACACACACACACACATACACACACACACGATAAGATACACGAAACATCAGATTATTAAGCCCTCGGGACAATGCTGGATCCTCTAGGGTGAAATTTCAGAATCCCAAGGTTAAAGGACACACATGCCGCTTGTGAGGTTCACATATACACAACCTTCAAAGCATTAGGAATGTCACTGACCACAGATTCCTCGTCAATGATGTTGAAGGCCATCAAGGAGCAGAGCAAGAAGGTACTTGAGAAGGTGCTCCAAAGAAGCAAGGAAATAAACCCAACAAAATCTAAGGCATGAAATATAGTTAACTGGGTCCGGCACAATGGCCTAGCAGCTGAAGTCCTCACCTCAAACGCCCCGGGATCCCATATGGGCACTGGTTCTAATCCCGGCAGCTCCACCCCCCATCCAGCTCCCTGCTTGTGGCCTGGGAAAGCAGTTGAGGACGGCCCAATGCATTGGGACCCTGCACCCTCGCGGGAGACCTGGAAGAGGTTCCTGGTTCCCGGCTTCGGATCGGCGCAGCACCGGCCGTTGCGGCTCACTTGTGGAGTGAACGATCGGATGGAAGATCTTCCTCTCTGTCTCTCCTCCTCTCTCTATATCTGACTTTGTAATGAAATAAATAAATCTTTAAAAAAAAAAAAGAAATATAGTTAACTGAAGTTCTTACTTTTGGGAAAGGAGAAAAAGGACCACTGCTTTTTGTTGGAACCCTTTTTGCAACATTTGTTTCTGGTTGTTTTTCTTTTCAACATGCATATGTGATATTTGGACAAAAATTTTTAACTTGCTTTTTTCGAATCAGATTTTGATGCTGAAATGGAAACACGAAGGGAAATCTATAATTCTACCATTCTCAAATCAAACCTTTGCTGAGGTTTCTGTCTAGTTACTTCTGATCTACTTTTAAAATAAGATCTTTTTGTAAAGGAGTTATTCATTTATTTGAAAGGCAAAGTTACAGAGGAGGAAAAGGAGGAATGGAGAGAGAGAAAGGGATGCTTTAATCTTCCGGTTCGCTCCTCAAATGTCTATAGCAGTCAGGGTTTGATCAGGCTGAAGCCAGGAACCACAAGCTTCCTCTGGGTCGCTCACATAGGTGTAGGAGCCCAAGAACTTAGCTTCTGCTGCTTTCCAGGCACACCAGAGGGCTGAATCATACAGCAAACAGCAGCCTAACTCACTATGCCACAGAGCTGGCCCAACCAATACAGATCCTTTAAAAAGAATAACTAATAGGTCGTAGTCATTATGACACAATATACATTTATGTCATTTTACTCTTATTTTTCTCACAGAAGCATTCTTACAATTGCATATCCTTTTTGAACATTTTAAATGACTCTAGTTCATAAAACAGATATATTAATCTGTATAATTATCATGTTACCATTATTAATTCATTATTATGTTACTAATCTATAGTTATACTTGTTATCTTCTAACCGATACGATGGTAAATATTGTGCTATAAACAGAAACCAGCATAACCTCTCTGGATGTTGTTATTTTTATTTGCTAGCCTCCCCAGGTTTTCCGAGCTTTCTGTAAAGCCCATCCTAGTTGTGGGCTCCACATACCTGGAAAACACCAAGCATTTTGACCCCAGCGACTGTGGTTGCTTCTCTAGTAACACTGTTTAAATAGCAGAAGTCCACAGACATGTCTTGTTGGTAGAAATTGCAGCTTTCATTGCAAGTGATCCACCCGCAAGTTTATGTTCCATAAACTGAGTTGTAGACCATTAAAAAGAGTCTGTTGAAATTAGCAAAAACCAGAGCCCTGTGTAATGGCTCAGTGGCTAAATCCTCACCTTGCATGCACCGGGATCCCATATGGGTGCTGGTTTGTGTCGTGGCTCCACTTTCCAGCAAGCAGAGAAAGCAGTAGAGAATGGCCCAAAGCCTTGAGATCCTACACTCAGGAGATCCAGAAGAAGCTCCTGGCTCCTGGCTCCCGGCTCCAGATTGGCTCAGCTCCAGCCATTAAGGCTACTTGGGGAAAGAGCTAGCAGATAGAGGATCTTTGTCTTTTCTTCTCTCTGTAAATCTGCCCTTCTAATAAAAAATAAATCTTTTTAAAAAAGAAAGAAATTGGCAAAAATTGGGCCAACCACCAGATTGGTCTTCATCTCACAATGTGGCATTGCAAATTAAGGCTATGGTGATTTCTTTTTTTTTTTTTTTTAATTTAAGGAAGTAGTAGCTTGAAAATCAGAATCTTGAGTTGAAGTGAAGAACCTGAAAACAAACCAAAAAAACCACCTTGGTTTTGTGCAAGTGTTTCTGTTTCATGAGAAGAGTTCCATTGAACAATGGCTCCCAATGAATCTGGCTACACTGGATCTGGAATGATCCTTCACTTGCCCAGAAATTCCTGCTGTACAACACACAGCCATGAACTCAGAAGTGGTATAAAGGGCCATGAAGCCCCACCGCTGTTGGCCATCCAGCAGCATACACTGTGCCTACAGCACACACCGTGCCTACAACAGGAACGGCACAGGGCTGCTCTGCCTCATGAAGCTGTCTCCTGAAGGCTTGTGCTGAGAAGGATTCTGAAGGGCACTCTCCATCTCTGCCAGAAAGAATGTGTCACCAGGGATGCAGGCCTGAAAGGAGAGTGTGTGCGTGTGTATGGGCAGGAGCGGGACAGCCTGGCCAGCTTCCATTTTCAGCTCCGTTAAGCCTCACTAAAACGTCCTGCTTGACTCTTCCCTGTTTTGGCTCAGAATCTTTTACAAGGTTTTCAAAAAGCCTACAGGATGAGTGTGAGGCAATAAAAGTTAACTGAAGCCCCATCCAGTTCCTTTTTCTATACTGACTAACCCATGAAACTTGCGCTCTGATTCCTGGGATCCGTCTGTGGCTCGAGGACTCCAGCCTTGACGGTGCTCACGCTAAGTGACTCTCCCTGTGGACACAGTCAGAGCCAGCACAGCTACCGTCCTTCATTCTGCCCTTCTCAGGCAACTCTTTCCTCACGTCTGTATTCTTAGAGTTCAAATACTGGCTTTTAAATCCATTGTTTCAGTGAACAATGGGAAAGGTGGTGTTTTGGTGTCAGCATAATGCATTGTTTCATAAAGATAAGATATGGTAGATCTAAGATTCCACACTGATACGTTTTGAGGGTTTTGCAAAATATCATTTGTTTTCGCACCAAGTTGTGTTGGAATTTTTTTTACATAATAGAAAGAGCACATTTCATATATCTAGGATTTCCTCCCCTCTGTTTTCGTTATGCGCTAGTGGAAATCATTGTAAACTATGCAGATCATAGGAAATGATCTTTGAAAATGGGAATTAAAGCAAAAGGAATCAAAATACCAAAGGAATATCCAAGAGAGCCTCATCACGAGATGAGTGGCAGATGAAGTCATGGGCATATTGATTTTGTGTGTGTGTGTGTGTGTGTGTTTTCCCTTTGTTAAGTATGCCTTAAATAACAGTGCAATTTTATTTTTTTTATATATTTTTTTTTATTCATTGATTACATTGTATTATGTGATACAGTTTGATTTCTAATCCTAGAGGCCCACAGCTGGCAGGTGGTGCCTGCAAGGACTGAACAGTGCCCTGCCTTTTCACCCTCGGTGCCTCTCCCTAGTCTGTCCGCTCTGAAAGGCAAAACAAGGGTTAAATGGTAACCACCGAGCAAAAGCCTTCTAGTAGCTTGCAAGTTTCATAGTCAAAGAAATCACCACCTTTTCCGGGTCTTTAGCTTACAGTGCTATTTTTAAGAGTTGACTGGTTTAGGAAATGAAGCACGTGTATTCGTAGTTTCATAGACTGTGTGGTTCAGACCTACACAGATGGGCAAAGAGAGGCTGAGAGGTGGCAGACTTTTGCTAAGGCTTTAAAGGATCCTACTTCCAGAAGCATCCAGAATGCCATCTACTGTAGCCAGTTTCATTGTATGCATGGCTAGAGCTGTTTACAAAAATAATGGCTTTTTTTTTTTCCAATGCAGTAGGTTTCAGGCAAGGTGCTGTCTTACAAATGGCTATATAAAATACAAGTATGAGTGATCTCCAAATTTACCCTTTGAAATGAGATTAGCTACCTAGGACTTCAATCCTTCTACACTTTCCAAAACTTAAACGAGACATGTGGGGAGAAGAGGCAGGTATCACAATTCTCCATCCACGCAGAAGTAAACAGGCCATTTTATCCCGTAGGCAGAAGCAGGAATAAAGGGAACCTCGGGGAGCTGGCAGTGTAGGGTGAGGAAAAGGAAGCCAGTGCTGTGAAAGTCCCCTCTGGGTGGGCGAAAGTCAGAAGTGTCAAGGGCTCCAGGGCAGTGTCTATGGCTGCAGCCAGCCTTGGTGTGGGAGAAGCAAGTACTCCTTACAGAGAGGCGCCCACGCAGGGGGCAGGGTGGAGAGGGAAGGCCATGTGGGATGCTCATGTGGGGCACCCTGAGCAAGTCCCCCAGACCGGCAGCAGAAACTCAGTCCCAAGAAGGGACTGCTGGTAGATGAAGTTAGGGGTAGGAGTTTCTCCTGGAGACAGTTGGGGTTTCAGCCATCCATGAATGAAGGTGCAAAACCGTCACCCAGCCTAGGGATTCCCCCTGCGGGCTGTGGCAGGCAGTGAAGGCCCAACCTAGTAGGCAGCCTGTGATGAAGAGGTGTCTCAGTTCTCGGACCTGAGTGACCCCCAAGAGCAGGTGCACTGGAGTGCGCTAGCTCCCCCTGCCAGGAACAGCTTCCTACTCTGAGCCTGCTGTTGGCACCAGGTGAGGAGGCAGAAGAAGCAGCCAGGTGAACAAAGACATGAGTGACCTGATGTGTCCCAGAGTGACCACCTCTGAGGGTGTCCTCTCTGAGGGTGTCCTCTCCGATGCAGATTCTTGGACCTGTAAAATCAAAGCCCCTGGAAACAGGACCCAGGAGCTCGCATCTTTGTCGCAGGCTCCCTAATTGCTGTTCCTGCTACAAAGATGGTGAGGGGGACTTCCAGGATTTAGGACAGGGGTGAGGATGCACTTGGGGAGGAGAGATGGAGAAGAGCCACTTGCCGGAAGGCTGCTGAGAGAGGCTAGCAGGTTGGAGTGCAGAAGAAATGGGTGGGAGAGAGTTACAGGGGTCCCATTGCAGGGCCATGTGAGAGAGTGGGTATGAACACAAGCGTGACTCCTGCAGCTGACCGGAGTGTCTGGGCTTCTCTTGGAGCCAAGCATCTCCAGCATCCTTAGCATGATTGGAGTGCCTGTGAAATGACACACCAGTAAATCCATAAAGATTTTTTTTTCTGTCACAGTGGAAAATGAACCCACCCAGAGCAGCTAGAAGAAGTAAGCTCATGCTTTTACAGCTAATACAGCTCAGGACAAATTCCAAACCAAGCAGTCTAACTTGAGTATAGTTTTAGTCATTGAACGGCTTCTCATGGTTACCTAGAACGCTCGCTTCTTGACTGTCTCATCTCCCTAGTGGTAGGAGGCCCTGAGCAGAGTGGGGTCTCCTGTTAAGATCTAGTCTTCCAAGCGGGCTAGGCTCAGACAAGAAGCGGGTACAGAGAGCTTATAGCAAGACCAAGGGGTCAGATGAGAAGATTGTAGGTCAAGTACTGGTAAGTGGTTTGGCTTGGCTCAAGTCATCACTGTGGCGATGATCTTAGAGAAGAGCTTGAATGTGGAGTTAAAGCTTTGGATAAAGAAGACTTGCCCTACAAGCACTGCATGGAACAAAAATAAAATATACAATCACATATTTATACATACATATACTTTATATATGTATGTGTAAGTTAGCATTAGAAGTGATTATAAACCAGTGCATGATAATGAAGCCTTGTACTAATGCTTTGGTGGAAGTGAGTGGTCCTAGGGGAACTGTGAGTTCTGTTATTAGCAGACACTAGGACAGCGATGTTGAGACTTGTCCCATTCTGTCTCCCAGGAAGCTGTCATGGCCCTCGCCCAGGTCTCAGTACTACCATGCAGTGGCCAGGAGCGGGTCTGAGGACCACTGCTGGGAAGCCACATCCCTTGTCCTTGGGAGAAGCAAGGGACAGCCAATACCCTGGCTCCACTCCTGCTTCCAGCTGTCTTCTTCCTGTGTCGGCTTTTATTTCTGCCTTGCACCAGTCCCATGGTCTGGGTTGAGTTGATGACCATTTACCAGCCCCTGGAGCTCCTGTGGACCTCTATGTATTCCCCCAGGAGGTGCCTTCTCTGAGAAGAGAGAAATGATTGCTGCACATTTTACACTAGGAATTTACGTCTTCCCATTGACTGACCTTGGGAGGGGTTTTGTGGATTCCAGTTGGTAAATGGTCTTCTTAGGTCTCTGCACTTCCTCTGCCCCTGCTCCCTCTGGTTGACATTCTTCAGTCACAACAGGTGGACAGCAGGTGCAAGGGGCGCCTGCTTCCTTTTGCGCCCCGGGAGCAGTGTGTCATGGCTCTTTCCTTCTTTGGCTTATTCATGCTCTCACCCACTGCCTGCCCTCGCCAGAGTTCTCCATGTGGAGGACTTGGGATCACAGATGGAATGAATGGGCAGATCTTCATGGAGTTGCAGACTAAGCCCACAAGAGGCGCTCTGGAGCACAGCAGGTCTGTAGGGGCTCCAGTGGCTACCATGGCCTCTACCGGCCCAGCTCACCCTGGGGTCACCCCAGCACGAGTGCTTCGCTCAGCCACTCTGCCCTGGCAGAGCTGTACTGTGCTCTGCGGCTCTCCCAGCTCCTGGCCTCGCCCAGCCAACCCCCACAGCCTGGGAGGATGCCTGAAAGGGGGAAGGAGGTCAGCACAGCTCATGGTCACGCCCAGCTGACCTCCCTTACAGCTGAAATTTGTTCACCACAGATACATCTCTGCCAGAAGGTGTATGCGCACATGATAGGAAAAACTCACTTCTTGTGCCTTTGGTAAACTTGTTCATTCTTATATTTTATAGTCTTTATATTTTTGGGTTTAGGTGAATATGTTTATTCTTTTTTTATTTTTATTTTTGATGATGTTTACATAGTTGACCAGGGTAGAAAAGATCAAGGGTTAGGGGAAAGTGGGTGATACCATTGTTTCAAAATTCTCTTTTTTCTGTATCTAGAAGAAGAAGGGAGATAGGGGAGAAGCCACACCCAGCCACCCCACCGCCCCAATATCAACCCAGGGTCCCAATGTGGAGCATGTTCCAAGGGTTTTGCTTAAGTGGTTTCGATAGTTCTGAAATGCTGTCAATTTCACCCATCCAAGGATGAGGAAATCCTTCCAGTGTCCCTTGGCTGACATAGTCAACCTTAGAGTCTCATTAACCCAGATTTTTGCTGTCATCGCTTGGTTGGGGTGGTTATCTAATTTGTTCTGCCTCCTTCCTCTGCTGTGGTACCCGATGTCCTCTACAGGCCTCAGTGGGCTACCATTCACTACATCTTTCCTACTGAGGAGGCCCAGTCCTGACACATGCACTCTATAGTCAGACCACCTACCCTGGACATGAGCCCTCATGTTCCTGTACACCCCCACCTGTGCCATCCCCCAGGCCCCCTACAACTTCACACACCAAGTCCCAACAAGCACACTGATGGGTGGTCAGTAGTTTTTACCCAGCACCATTGGCGCCCTAGGCCACCCGACCTGTGCCCTTCTGGAACCCCCCAACCCCAGGGCTCATGGCTCCAGCACCCACCGTGCAGATGGGCCAAAGGACCAAAGCAAGCTACCCAGATCCCGCCAGACCCCCACCCTGGGGCTCATGGACCTGGCACCCTATACACACATATCTTTGGGAAAAAAAAATAGAATAGGCTAGGCAACTATGCTGGCACACTGGTGTGATTAACAGATTTGTCATTAACTGACCCAGGATGCCCAACAGCTATTAACTGCTTTTCTCCCAACAGTGTAACACTTGCCTAGGTACAGTACAACCTAGGCCATTGCCGACAACTGGGGTGTTTATTCTTATATTGTCCTATATGTCAATATTGTGCTATAGTCAAATTTTTAAAGGTTTTTTTACTTTTTATTTATTTGAAATATTTGCAGAGGGAGAATGAGATCTTCCATCACTTGGTCGCTTTCCAGATGGCCATCACGGCAGGGCTGGGCCAGGCCAAAACCAGGGTCAGCATGAGGAGAGGGACCAAACACTTGTTTTCTAGTCATTAGCAAGAAGCTGAAAAGGAAGTAGAGTAGCTGGGACATGAACCGGTACCATACGGAATGCCAACTTTAGCAAGTGGTGGCTTAGCCCACTCCGGTCTTTGGTGTTTTTGTTTGAACAGTGATGGACACATTTTGGGATAGCAAAGATCCCTCTTCTCCTCTCTATTAAGCCAGCCCTACCCCACCTCCCACCAGTGAATGTCAAAGTTCTGCTGTGACAGGAGAATCAGGAACTTCAAGATGTTCTCTTCACAGAGAAGAGGAATAACACCCACCAAAACCAAAGGCAAATGGGAAGAACATCCCAGTACAATGACAACAGAAGACTAAACCAATGAACAACCCATTCCTAAAATGACAGGACGAAAGTACCACCCATACATATTAACCCTGAATGTAAATGGCTTAAGCTAAATCAAGTGTCATAGATTAGTAGACTAAATTAAAAAACAAAACCCATCTATTTATTGTCTAAAAGACACACTTCACCAACAGAAATCAGCGGAAACTATATCGCATGGGTTTTGTTGTTTTCTGTTTTATCTCTTCAAAACACTTCTGATTAAATCATTCAGTGACTCGTAGATCATATAGTAGCATCATTTTCTTCAAGAAGGTTCTTGATTTTCATTTCTTCAGCTACACGTTAGTCATTTAGTAGCATGTTATTTAACTTCATGGTGTTGATAATTTCTTTTTTCTCCTCGATGTCGATTTTGTTTTGTGGCTTTTCATTTAAGAGGATGTATAGTAGCTGTGTAATGGAGACTGTCATATCTAGTAACATGTCATTTAACTTCATGGCACAGTAAATGTCTATTTTTCTTTCTGTTGTTGATTTTGTACTATGACTTTTCATTTGAGGGGATGTACAGTAGCTGTGAAATGGAGACTAACATCCAGATGTGAGGATACAATGTAGTATGCATTTCTACTTCCAGACAAAGATGGACTTACAATGAACCTGTTCACTATATCTTGACAATGGGATTCTGGACTCTCTGCCATTGTCCATGCCCGCAATGATGGACATATGAGTGTGTATGAAGAACTATATTTTAGTAATGATATAGAGGAACTAGGAGGGGGGAGGGAATTGGGGAGGGGATAAGGGAAATGCCAGGAGCCTATACAATTGTATCATAAAATGATAATAATAAAATGTAAAAAAAAAAGTTCTGCTGTGACAGCCAAAGGAATTAAATTTATTCAAGATTTATCCCAAGTTGCCAAAAATCTTGGGAGATCACCTCAGATTGTCAAGTTAGCAGGGCATGGAGAGGGAGGTGTTAGGCTCAGGAACAAGGCAGGGCAAAGAACTGGACCAGCTGCACGGTGGCCCCTGGCCAGAGCCACAGTGAATCCCGTTCTCTGTGTGCTGATGGGGTCAGATTCCTGTGCAGTTCTAGCTGGCTTTCTGCGAGCCAGTTTCTAGAATTTTCAAGCAAGTATTACCTGTTAAATTAAGCAATCTGAGAAGAAGAAAGGATTTCTGGTGTTTTCACCGTAAAGAAGTGGTGATTCAGGAGATATGTAAGTTTATTCTGATTGGACAACACACAAAATGTCTACATTTATCAACATATGCACAGTTTTATGTGTCAATTTAAAACATTATGCATCTATATAAAAAGAGTTGACTTAGCACAGTTTCTACTCATGTTTTGGAGTGCCGTTAAAATCTCTATGGTGTATACGTACAATTTCCCATACAAAACATTCTGTTGAAAGAACAGGTTAAACCAGTACAAACCACATCATGTATGGTGTGCCATTAACAAAATTAGCTGGCAGAGCCAACACTTGGGTCTCGATGAGTGAGAACTGTTACAACAGTGCATCAGACAGCAATTCACATGCCTGTATTCATCTCCTGCTTTCACATTATTCTTATAAAGGTATCTGGGGCCCAAATCCCCCATTTTTTCTGGTGACAGCCCATTTTTAATGGGTTTTTGTTTACAGTGGGTTGCTCTAAGCCAGCGCTTGTGCCACACTGGAGTACAGGTGTGTCCTCCATGTGTTGATTCCATCACATCCCTCCTCCGGCCCCAGAACCTGCACCTGTGCTCCCGCACGATGTTGGGGCACTTTGAGGACCCTTGGGTGCATCTCTGATGACTCCACGTGTTCCATATGTGTTCCAGTTGAATTTGTCATTATAGTTGTGCAATTTGATCAGATATACAGTGAAGAAATGTGGAAGGTTAAAGCAAAGAGCTTGAGAAACATAGAAGTTTAAATTCTATTTGTCCTCATTCTTAACCTGAACTAAAATATTTTAATAGCTAACTACATACCCCAGTGATAGCCATTACAATGGCAGTAAACTTCAAACAGCATGTTTGAGAGTTAAATCCACTCTTATCCTGCCTTGCCTGTGTTTCCTCCAGGAAAGCATCCCATGGTAGCTTGTTTTGTTTTGTTTACCCATTGGATTATCTTTTCTCCTTGGAGCGACCTGAGGACCAGGCCTGCCCAGTGTAATATGCATGGACACGGTTGATTGTGAGCTCCTCTGCCCAGCCCCACCAGCCACTGCAAGCTCTTGGTCATCCTTGTCTTAGAGAAAGAGAACATCTGGAAAGTGCAGCTTATGTCTTTCTGGCATCTCACCACTTTCTAACCTAACAAAATGTTAGGAATGATTTTGTAAACCCTTTGAAATTTACAAACCCTTCATGAGACCATTGTGGATTCTTGGTCATTGCTTGTTGGATGACTGGAAACCCTGGAAAATGCCTCTCTCTAGGGCAGCCATCTGAGTGCTGGGTGCACTCAAACGTAGGCATTCAAGTATAGCTGTTAAGATGCCCTTGGGGCGCCCACATCAGGATGCCTGGTTTTCAGTCCCAACTTGATTCCTGGTTCTGATTTCCTACTAATGCACCCTGGGCATCAACAAGTAATAACTCAAGTAGTTAAGTTTGTACCTCCCACATGGAAGACCTGGACTGAATCCTGGCTCCTGACTTCCACCTGACCCAGTCCCAGTTACTGTAGGCATTCGGAGAGTAAAATCAGTAAGCAGGAAATTCTCATCTCTCTCGCTCTCCCCTCTCTCAGATAAAAATTTTAAAGAGGTGTAACTCAGACTACATTCACTCAACAAACATTTATCAAGAGCCAACCATACAGGTACCAGGTGCCTGGTTACTGCTGGTTAGTGCTGGGCACCCTAAGACCCAGTGGCAGAACTGCCCCAAGAGGCTGGTAAACTGAAGTGAAATCTTGGTGCTGAAGGTGAGAGCAGAGATGCAGTTCACTCGAGAGTAACTACTCTCTGCAGAGGCTCAGCTGGGTATGTACCTGGACAGGGGGACAGGATGTTGGGAGGTGATAGGAAGTGTTCTGCAGAAATCTATATGTGTGTTCTGTGTCTGTTTAAACCCTGTGCCCCTGACAGCACACTGCAGAGACCCAGGGCGTCTCACGGGTATGCCTTCTTTTATAGGATATCAACGAGTGTATCCTTGAGAACTACCCAGAATGCTCCAACCCCAGGTTATTTTACATCATTCCATACTTCTGTGGACAGCATCCCAGGTGCAGGTAAGGGCTAACCAGGCTTGGGCATGCTAATGTACGAGCAAGAGCAAGAATTCCTCTACTCAGGGAATCTTGATATCCCTAGTTTTCCACCCTTTCAAAATTCAGTTCCTTCGGACTTTGAATGTCCTACACCTGATGAAATCAGGGTCTGTGACATCCTTAGGAGATTCTGTACCTGGAACAGCAACCACATCCTTGTTACTAGAGTTGTCACAGCTCAGCCCACAGGACAGTGAAGAGCAGGGGCAGGTATCCAGCCTACTCCTCCACTGTGGTTGGGCTCAGCTTGGCACACCTGCCAGCCTTAGCTCAGTGTGTGACCTTCTTCACAAAGTAGCTTGCTCAGGAGTTCAGGACCCTAGACTCTTGGTCTGCCACTTCCTGCATGTCCATCCCTGGGGAACACACACTGGGAGCCCCTTGGTAAGCACAGTCTGAGTTAGACAAAGGTGCCCCAAACAGCTGCAGTTGGAGTCACCTGTGTTAGACCAATGTCAGCATCCAGAGAAGAAACAGGAGCAGCCATGGATCACTGTCTGCACAGTGGGAAGCAAAGCCTGCTGCAGAAGGGCCCTGTCCCTGAAGGAGGCATCGCCCAGGGGAAATGCTGTCCTGGGAGAGAGCAGCTGCATAAATGGCGGCACCTGCTGGCCGCTGCTTTGCTGCGCCCTGAGGTCACTTGATGCTCAGGCATTCTGTGTTTAGCCCCATGTTGTTTCCCTGACCCTAACACGGGTGCTTGCTTGGGACCTGCATTCTGGGCCCGGGAGGATCACTTCTCTATTTTTGCCACAAACGTCCTGAATTCAGGCAGCCTCCCTCTGCCCATTTCTGCCCCCACCCCCGTCACTCACACTTCACCCTTGGCCCATGATAAGCGCCTTCTGGATCCCAAGTTCAGTGCTTCGGATACTGGAAATATTTGGGGTCAGATGTGTCTTGCTGATCACAGTGAAGACACTATACCTAGAAACTTGATCCTTATTCCCTGAAGGAGTTCTCAGATGCTGTAATCCCCACCCTCGGGGAGTGCACTTGCAACTGCCTCTTGGGGCAGTTCTGCCACTGGGTCTCCTATCTTGGAACCCACAAAGTGATTTTCAGATGTCTTCCAGAATGTCACAGCATGCAGCCTTGGTGACAATCCCTTGAGTAAGGTCAAGGGTTTTCATACCATTTTCCAAAAGAAGAACCTCGACTTAGCCGAAATCCCCCAGATGGTAAAAGGCAGCCTAGCCTGGAGCCTTGCTCCCGGGTTTATTGTTTCTTTGTTTTGTTTTGGTTTTGTCTTTCCTTGTTGTTTACTTGCATTTTCATTTAGAGACCTGTTGGCCCAAGGATCTGGCCAACTGGGAGATGAGGCTGTTTTCCTTCAACAATTCAAATAAATAAACAGGACAGGGAAATAGAGATTTGTCTTTAAACTTTTGAAATAATCAGCTGGCTTGACCAGAGCTAGTCTCAAGACACCAGTGTGTGCAGTTGCAGTGAGTTGGGTATTTCAGACCTTCTCACCTTGTTTTAACGGGGTGGTTTGGTTCTCATCTTCAGGAGCCATTCTCTAAGCAACTTGAATCCACAACTTAGGACGTAACCACCTCTGACTATGTTCACCTCACAATAAGTAACTGGTCAGAGCTCACTAAGTTCAAGACTGGGTTTTCTGTGTACTGAGGGTGACCTGAGCTCGAGGGAACAGGAATGGCTCTGGGCAAGGCTGCACTTGAACTTGTCCCTGAGAAACTCAAACTTGGACTTGCACAGTTGGGCTGGGAGGGCAGAGGGAGACTCTTGGTCCACATTGCTTGCTGTTGCCACATCTGCATTTCAAAAGTGAATCACGAGTTTGAACCACTCTCTCTCTGCCCCAAAGGGAGCCTGGCGAGTGGGCCCTTGAACGTGCCAAGCTGAACGTGAACGAGAACTTCCTGCTCGTGGGGATTCTCGAAGAGCTCGAAGACGTGCTGCTTTTACTGGAAAGATTTTTACCTCATTACTTCAAGGGCGTGCTCAGCATCTACAAAGACCCAGGTAACTGTGTCTGGCGTGAGCGCCTCTCCTCCAGGGCAGGTGTGTCTGGGGCTGGCTCCCCTTGAAACACACCCAGGAAAGATAAGAGCCAGGTGATGTTTTCTGTTCATGGCGGCCAGCTCCCCTGGCTTGGAGAGAAAGGTGAGAGTCCCCAGGGGTGAAGGCCAACACCTTGAACTTCAAGCCCAACACAGACTCACCAGTTCTGAAGGTGGACACCTCCATGTCCTTCCCCCCACCACCAGGAGACTGAAATTGGCACGCCCCCCTGCCCTCTTCATCTTGAGGGTGTTACTAGGGTGACTGAATGCATCCGTACGTGGGTCCCCAGGATCCCTTGACAAGGGAAACATGCCTGGTGTGCAAGAGCCACCCACATTATCTGATCTGGCCCAGCTGGCATTTGACAAAAGCAACCTTGTCTGGAAACTAGCAATACAATAGGGTGGAGCTGGAAATTGAAAATCCGATTAAGATTTTATTCTGAGGAGCAAACAGAAGCAAGAAATAGAATGTGGCAAAGCAATATGTCCATGATAGCATGCTGCACATAGTTACTCTCAGAAATCCACCATTTATTCTTTCTCGTGTTATTTTATCTCCAGAGAAAACCAATATCGTTGGTCTCTTTTCTGTTTCCTTTTAGTATACCACTGCCATCACAGGCTTCGCATACTTATTAACCCATCTGAGAGTTGGTCTGTGAGAGCATCCAGCTTTGTAGAAATGAGGAGTTGGGGACAGGCATTGGCACAGTGCTGAAAATGTCACCTGGGGTGCCTGCATCCCACATCAGAATGCTTGGGTTCAAGTCCCAACTCTCCTCCCAGAGCTGCCTGCTAACACACACTCTGCGAGGCGGCAGGTGGTTAAGCAGCCGTGTGGGTGGGAGGCCTGGCTGAATTTCCTGGCTCTGGGCTCAGCATCGGCTGCTACAGGCATTTGGACAGTGAGCTAGCCCACAGGAGAGCTCCCCCACCCCTAGTGGAAACAAATAAAGTAAATTTAAAAATCAATGTTACAAACTAAAAATAAGGGACCAACAAAAGACTCTGAAGCACAGCCAGCTAAGCTGTGCTTAGAGGAACCTGGATGTGGTTTCAGCAGTGACCCTGCACCATTCAATGCCCCGGAGGAGCAGTTTGTAGGTCGCTGCTGCCTGAATCCTCCACCTCTCCTTCAGAGATCCAAGTTGACTTCCCCAACTGCAGGATGTGCATGAAAGCTCAGGGCGGCCTCTGCAGGTGTGGGTCCAGGGCAAGAAGTGCGGGAAAGTTCAGGGCAGCCTCTGCAGGTGTGGATCCAGGGCAGGAAGTGTGGTTGGAATAGCTCAGAGCACAATGAACCTGACAGAGCAGGTTTTGAAACTAGAACCTCCTGTGCCCTTTCGAGGCCAGGCAGCCGAGTCTGCAGAGCTGATACCTGACGACTCTGGGCAGCCTGGCCTGGCCGGGTGTGTGTTAAGTCTGTCAGACAGGCAGTTCTGGCCTGTGGTGAAGCAGAGGTCTTGCCTTCCACTAGACTCCTGTGACAGGAAGAGGTAACATTGTTCTTTGCTGGCTTTCCCCTTTGGCTTTATCCTGGTGTGTGTGTGTGTGTGTGTGTGTGTGTGTGTGTGTGTGTGTGTGTATGTGTACGTGCAATGAAGAGCTGTTTGAATCCTGGGGGTTACATTGTCATCACAGAAAAGGAACAGACTCCAAGCAGCTCATTGAGCCCACATCACATCAGTACCAACCTGGGGATTGGAAACTGGTGACGGTGTCACCGGCAGTGGCCCACTGGAAGGCGAGAGCACCGTAGGATGTGGCGGCATCGCCCTCGGGCAAAGGAGACTCTAACATCCTGAGGGACCCAGTGACAATCCATTCTTGTAGGTGGCCGGCTTGAAGAGCCGCAGACCCCGCAGCGGTCCCTTACTTGGCTGTTTGCCCTCTGAACAGCACAAATGTGAGAGTGCACTGGCTTCAGGCCGCCATAGCTGGAAACCTCTGTTCCCGTCTTCCTGGGAGAAAGGCAGTCCTGCTGGACGAGCTCAAAAATAGAGTGACGGGTCGCCCAGTCCAATGGGGTTTCGCTGATCCTACCCTGGAATGACAGTCATTCTTTTATGTCCTGCCTGCCTCTTCCAATAGCTCACCATTTAGAAGCTTCAGTAGCCTTCCTACACCAGGGTGTGGCTGTCTGTCCTCCATTCATTCCTCCTGAGAAGATAGGCTGACATGAAATCAACTTGTCTCTTTTCAAAGGTAATTGAGAAACTTTCCTGGTAACATTCGCATTCCGTAGAGACCTGGTTTTTCGGAGTACATAAGATGAAAGAAAACATGTTTGGGTTGGTAGATAACCAAGAGTATACTCCGACATTTCTTATCAGCCATGGGGCTGCTACTGCTGATATTGGGGGCAGGTGGTTTGAAGGCAGAGCCCAGAAAGCTGTGTGTATCCCTGAGGAGGAGTTTGAATTCCAACTTGAAGAACCAAGGCTCAAAGAGACCCCACTGAGTAAGAGCAAGCTTACCTGTTCTTCACTGATTCGTCTTAGCACACTGTCTCATTACTTAGCACCTTTTAAAAACAGAAGCCATCTGGAGCCAGCTCTGACAAGTCGGAAGGACAAAAATGTGGAAGGACTTGGAGTCGCCTGTCGCAGAGCTGTGCGCCTTGATATGTTTATGGATACGTTTTCCTCCCTCTCTGTTAAAATCTACCAGGCTGTGAGCTATCCGAATTTTTCAGTTGTAATATTTACGAGCTCAAATGATGGTGGTGGTTAAGAAGCCTGCATAAATCACCAAATTAATGCAAGTCAAAGGAAGGTGAATGTTTGTGACTTGAACAGTCTTGTGGACATCCCTCATCCTGTCTACCCTCTACTTGGCCAATAACCAAACTGTTCTAGTTCAATAGCACCACCCAGTGTCCGGACAGGGAACTGTGTGAGCCTTCTTTCCTTGCGTCCAGTTCTTTGGCCTTGCACTTTAAAGACTTGCTGTTACTAGTATTGTATTAATATCCATTATGTTCAGTTTTTTTGCCATCACACATCTAAACACCAGAGCTATAGTGGGAAATTGATTAGACCTTTGTGAGCTACGTTGAGAATCTAGTTGCCAGCTATCACAAAGAGAAAATGTGTAACAACTTTCAAATGACTTAACATGCTAACTACATATGTAAATTCATTTGTACACAGAGTGCTTTGTTTTTCAGAGAGATTTTTTTTTTATAAATGATGATAGATAAATGTTGGTTTCGTTTGGTGTAGGCTGTGCCTGACTACCAATCAGCCTTCCCAGCTGGAGACCAACATGGTAGTCCAGGCATGGTAGAAGCAGTGTATCCTCTGAACTCCTTTGCCTTGCAGAGTGCAGAACTGATACCTTGGCTAGGAAAGAACAGCAGGTGGGTGGCAGAGATCACCCAAGTAGCACGCTGCTGGGAAAGGCCCTTTTATCCATCCAGCACTGGGTTCCAACAAAGGCTTTTCAGCAGGAGCTTGGCCTCATGGTGGTGGAGAGTCGTTTGGCCAAGAAAGGGCACCTCCCTCCTCTTCCTCTTTTCACTGCTGTGGTTCAGCCCACCAGATCAGGAGTAAAGGCAGGGTTAGGTGGGTGGTCTTTTGTTCTGAGTTGTTTTGACCCTAAAGCGTCACAGACAAGATGGTAAGGCCACTTGCCCCAGCTGTAGAGAAGGGGCAGAGCTATGGGGGAGGGAAGACAGTCCTGGACAGTCTTGGTGTCCTCAAGGACTCTAAGGTGCCTGTCACCCCCACCCCCAGCAAGAACCCTTTTCCCGACAACTGCTTCAGCTCCTGCGCTGCCCCTCGACGTGTCTAGCCCTTCCTCAGGGTGCGTGCGCCCCTGACAGGGAGCAGGTGGACCCTGATCCCAGCACTGCGGACTCCGCATGTCAAAGCTGCCCATCTCCTCACTAACTGGATAACCAGAGGCAAGGAGTAGCCTCGCTGGCCCTGTCTCCCCAGCTGCGTATGATGCCATCCTCCTACTCCCAAACCCAGCCGAGTTCTCAACCCAGCCTTAATGTTTGGACTATGGTCAAAGAGCAACTCTTACCCTGGCCCCAGAGTCTGAGCAGCCAGGGCTCCAGGAGGTATGCAGGTGGGAGGGAGGCAGGCAGGGACGGAGGGACACAGAGGGTTGGATTTATGTCGTCAGGAACAGCCGCTCTTGCGTTCTTGGGGTCTTGTGCTTTTAAGAAAGAATAGTGCTGCTTTACTGACTTGGAGGCTGGAAACGCTTACGCAGGGTGCTAAGTTGACTGGGCATATCGCTGCTGTCACTTGAGTGGAAATCACACCTAACCCAAGTCACTGCGAGTTTTATGAAGTCATCTGTTTTCAGGCTGGAATCCTTATCAGATGTATCATGATGGAAAGACTTTAAATGGAGCTCACCTTGAATCCTGGTTGGGCCCAGTTGCCCTTGACTGGCACTGCATTTGGCAGAATGTCTGTGTGATTCCATAGGTATCTGATGGGTACTCAAAGATGAAAATGACGTTTTATTTTAAGAAAAACCCCAGAGATTCAGTTGTTGAAATACACTTCGGCATTTCCAATATAAGTAAATAAATCTTCTTTTTAAAAAAGAAGATGAAAAGAAATACACTGTTTACCATAAGCACAGTTGGATACAACTGCAGTGCTGTTGCTGCAGTAATATCCTCCATCCAGCAGGTGGCGACATCTCTCCATTTTCCTGAGGCAGTGGCTCTACTTTCCTAATGAAAGTTTGCATCTGGAGACGGGAATTTACACAATGTTTGGACCTGGATGTACAATCGTGTCCCATTTGGGGGCCTAAAAATGAGATGTTGAGTGTCACAAGGAGTCCAAGTTCTGTTGATTGTGGTGGTCCAAACTGCATGTTTCGTTAGAAGTGCTGTAGGGGATAGGGGGTGCAAAGCAGACGTCCATAGCCGAGTGAGTTCATGTGAGTTAACACACACAGATCCGTACACGGCTAACTCGGCTTTGACACGTGCACAAAGCCTGGGTTAAACCTGTGCTGTCTCTCACGTTTCATTCCCATGTTTTATTTTCTGTTTTCTACAACTCTCAAAACTACTCTAAAACTCAGAAAGAATGAGTTGTGGTCAGGAGGAATTCAATTGTCTGTCCACAGAAAACAGTGAAGTGATTTATCCAACGCACTCCCTAAAACTAGGACTGCACTTTACTGCTGGCTCAGCGGCCACCGATATTCTCCATAAGGAGAACTTCCTCAAACAAGACTTATTCTAAGTCCAGATATTAATAACGGACATGCAGTTGCATTTGTGTGTGTGTGAGAGTGTGTGTGTGTGAGAGTGTGTGTGTGTGAGAGTGGGGGGGGATGCATCCACCCATGTTAGACAGCTAGACTCACTACGCAGCCATCGCTGCTGGGCAGAGAGGCTAGAATCACAGCCCAGCGGTGCTCCTAAGGGGTGACTGTTTCACAACATACAAAGCACTTGCACATGGCTGATCTCATTTGATTCTTGCCGGAATCCTCTCGATCTAGCAAAGCAGACATTCCTTTTCTCACTTTCTAAGCGAGGACGCCGACATTCAAAGAAGCCGCACAACTTGGTCACGGTTACCAAATCCTAAACTGGTAGCACCTGTGACCCCCGGGCGACAGAAGGGACATCCCTCCAAGCCTTTATCTCCGGAGCTGCCATACGTGTGTGACCCTCTGGAACCTTTACACGTCACCAAGAATCTAGAGGCCGGGCTGGGCGGGGCGTGAGCATTCAGAGCGCAGCAGAGCTGAAGCTAAAAGGTCAAGCGAAGCCTTCTAGGTGATGTCTGCGCACAGGTGGCCTTCACGCTGGGAAGCGCAAGTTGCAGAGTCATCAGTGCACAGCTCAGGTCGTCACCTCCAAGATGGAGCTGTTGGACAGCACCTGTTGGGAGGAAGGAGGAGCTGGGGGGCGGGGCGCATGGCTTTAGACTTTCAAAGAGCAGCTTCCAGAACTGTGACAGCTGTTTTAACTGCAACTCCTGGGCAGATGATTAAGAATGAATGCGTCATGAAAGCTCCTCTTTAAATGAATTCCTGAACACCTGGGGGAGTTTAGCGAGCAGTGTCTGTAACCACAGGCTTTGCTCAGCTTCCAGAAACCTCACCTTCTCACGAGGATGGAGCCTCTGATGAGTGTCATTAAAATTTATAGGAGCTTAAGTTGCAGCATATAATATATGCTTTTGCCCCGTTTCAGCTTTTACTGTTTGTTTTATTGGAAAATAATAATTGCCTTGAATTGTACTAGCTTTAAACCCACTTGGTACTTCTAAATTTTCTGTGGACTAGGGAGTCCTCCCTTATCCAAGAGAAAGCATCTTTAATTTTATTATTTACATTAAACGTGGGGAAGAAGAACTTGATACACAGACATCAGTTTTCAAGTCAGAACTTTAAAAAAAATATATTTCTCTTCTGTGTAAAACTGTCTCAGACATGACCTTGAGATAGGAGAAAATTTGTAACAAACCTTCAGCACCCGTTAGATTGCCCCCACTCCAGCCTGGGGAACGGAGGTATAAAGATGAAGAAGACCATGTGTACCTGGCCATGGGTGCGCCACTGGCACCTGAGGCCGGCTTCCAGGTGTCAGTGCCGGCTGCCTGCAGATGTGGACCACGGGAAACAGCAGGTGGCGGCTCAAGTGGGCGGATCCCTGCCACCCACGTGTCTGGAGTGAGCCAGCAGGTGCAGGCTCTCTAAAGCTCAAGAATAATAACAGTCATTAAAAGATGGCAGAAAGAGTAGCTGGAAAATCATTGCAGTAGGGCCCCAGGGATGTTGGATGTAGTGGAGCATTTGTGCCTGGCCTTGAAGGAGGAACAGAACTTTGCCAGATGGCCAACAGAGAGGGACAAAGCCGGCAGGCGTGTGACTGTGGAGGCCTGGAGCGGGAGGCTTCACTCAATGCGCAGGGACACCTGCCTGCTGGGTGTCTGAAGTGGTCATTCCTGATACCTCCCGGGTGACAACCTTCTCACTCTCTACTCCCCGCCCCTGGGATCCCAGCACCCAGGAGACCCAGAACAGCCATGGCTCCTACATGCCTAGTACTGTCTGCCGAGCGATGTGGGTGTGGATGGAGGCGGGGTCTCCTGCCTGATCTCGGATTCCCCCCACTTGTCAATCACCGCCACCCAGGGAGCATCCAATATGGCTTCTTCAGGCTCCACCTCCCACCCCGAGGGCCCACTTTCTGCTGGCTCCCAGTCGTGCCATCTGTAGGAGAACCCAGGGCCCTGCTTAATGTCTGCACGAGTTTCACACCAGAGCCAGCTTTGGGGATGGCGGGGAGGGTTGTAGGTGTTCTCGCTTATCATCCACTTTTCAAAAGAAAGGCTAGGCAGTAAGACTGCCTTGTGCTGCAGGTCCCAGTATTCTACTTTAGAATTGAATCACTGATTATTTGAGCGGTTGCTGGTTGCCCTGACTGTAACGGGCTTGGAACTGAGTAAGAATACAACCAGGGGGGTGGAATGAGTCACCACAGATTTTAAGTTTGGGATTTTTCCTCTAACTCCACAAAACAAAAATGGTTCTGAAACTTGGCTAAAGCTCAGAGCCCAGACCCCTTAGGTGGGTCTCTCTGCCAAAGACCTTGAAGCCTTCTGACGGCTGTCAAGGCCCATGTCCCCAGGGATGGATGCGGTGCTGTGGGAAGAGCACTGGACAGCAGATTCCAGCCCTCATGTCCTTGACTCATAGCCTGGCCTTGAGGACATTGTTTCCTTATAAAATGGACCCCCCGCTGGGTGAGGTGCAAGATTCACCCATTTTGCGTGACTCAACATGTTACAAGGGAAACTTCTATTTTTGTCCGGCTCAATCTTTTTCAAATCAAAATAGCATTTCTTGGTCCATATTTTTTTTTAGATGGCTCAGACATTTTCATCCACATACGATGTCCTAGCTTTTCGCAGCTTGCAGGTGGTAAAAGTATACAGCAAGCACCTAGGAACACACGTAGATCAATACTATGGGGGCGTTTTCGTGGTTTCTGGTTAAGCACATTCATCTCATTACCAAGCCCATGAAGACATCCAGCATGGTTCCCAGCTGATGAGAAAGGGGGAGTTTTGCATGCTGAGTGGGAGTTTTTCTGCGACTTGAAATCTCACTTCCGCCTTCTTCACCGTGTGCCTCAACATACTTTGCATTGTCGTAATAAGACACTGGAACTGTTTTTTTAAAACATGTGTTCCCAGAACTGTTCCTCCTTGAGTTTTTTTTTTTTTTTACTATATTTATTATAGTAACGGCTATATATAATTAGAAGCAAGTTGTACCAAAAGATGTGTAACAAAAAGCAACAGTTTCCTGTTCCGTCCCATCCCTAGGATGAAGTCGGATTGTGCAGAACCAGTCACTTTGGGCAGCAGTAAATGTTTCCTCTGATAAGCGCCATAATGTTGTGCCTGCGTCCACAGGCTGCTGTTCCTCGAGTTATTTATTTAGATGTTATTTAGTTATATGTTATCACCCTTCCCTCTGCTTCTCCTCTTGGCCCCCTGACTTGATTATGGCCATGTTTTAGGCAGGTGGTCTCATTCGTACTACTGTGACTATACACATTTTATTTGCTGTGATCCAAAAGGTATGTTGTGATTTTTTACTCGCTTGTTACACAACTTCTTATTTTTCCTGCAATTAAGTATTGCTTTTTCTTTCCCCCCCTCTATAGTTTCCTTGATTTGGTTGTCCCTTTCCTGTAGCAGGGAGCCTGGGTTGAAGTCCCAGCTCTGCTTCTAATCACAGCTCCAAACTAACGCTTCCTTTAGGTGGCAGTGGTCACCTTCCAAGCGGCCAGGTCTTTGCCACCCACCTAGGAGATCCAGTTAAGTTCCCTTCTCCTTGGCTTTGGGGAGTGAACCGACAGATCAATGATCTCTTTTTTTCACGTGTATTTTTTAGGTGACATTAGCACTGTTACATCAATGTCACCTGTAATGTCATTTCAGCACTGCCAGTCAGTCCCGTCTCCAGTCCCCGCTGCCTGCCACCTGAGCTCCTGCAGGCACCTGGAGTCGTCCCCACAGCTCCAGTCCTTCACTAGCCCACAGCCCTGTGTTGCCTCTCTGCTTTCCAGTGGACCGTCTTTCTTGGTTCGGTAGCTCGCTTTGCTTGAAGAGGCCTCCAGGTGACTCTCTGGTGAAAGGTGCGTGGAAGAGGAAACCTTTGGAGCCACTGAGCGTTTAGAGGACTCCCTGTTCTGCTGTGTCTTTGGGCAGCAAGTTTGGCTTAATCAGGGTTTCCTGGTCCACACATCAGTTTTCTCTCTCCCTCTTCCTCTCCCTCCCCTTCATCTTCCCGTTCCTAGCACTTTTCTTGTTCTTATTTCTGGATGACTTTTCTGCTCCCACTCTCCCTGGTCCATTTGTGGAGCATGCTGACTGATCAGAACGCCTGCATTCCTCCTTTCTGTCTGCTTTATTGATTTTTTCTTCTGGTAACATCTATCTCTTCAACCTTTTTCTTTGGGTCTGGAACCTTTGTCCCGGTCCTGTGGGGAGGAAGTCCAGGGCTGCTGCCCCGGGCAGTTGGGGAGCTCCCTGGAGAACGGGTGGAGAAGCCTGTTCCGCCTAGCTGTGGAAGGAAGCGAGAGGCCAGCCCTCGCACTGCGGGCTCCTGCCCAGCCCTCTGCCTGTCTGCCTCTTGGGGCCGCACACCTGTGCCACATCGCTGCTGCCAACACTTCCGCAGCTCTTCCCCTGCCGCAAGCCAGCTGTCTGCAACTGCTTCTTGCCTTCCATGTATTGGGTGACACCTGCCTTCCACAGACATTGTCATCTACTTTACAAAAGACAAGCGCAGTTGAGGGCATGTGATTCACTGATGACACTGAACTGCGCATGTGTGAACAGCCTAGCTTGAGGATTACAGCTCTTGGCTAGCTCTGTGACACACTGCTCTCCTGCAACATCTGCATGACGTGAGTCCAGCTGCCTCAGCCCCCACATCTCAGCAGGATTATGGCAGTGGCAAAACTGCAAAAAGGGTACCTTATGAATTCAACCTCTTGGGTTCTTCTGGATGCCATAGTTTCAATGATTGTCCAAATTTCAGTTTTTCTTTAATTACCCAGAAGTGCAAACGAGGGCTGTCTGTAGCGAGGGTGTGTTTGACAAGAGAGAATTAAAAAGTTATTAATTACTAAAATGATAATAAGTAAATAAAGAGGCAGCGCTCATGAGTAACCAAAGATGGTCACGGACTTGGCGGAGGAGGATGTCTCGTCATCCTGGCTCTCAGCTGTCTTGGGGGAATGCCTGCCCTAAGCCCTGCAGAGTGGTCCAGCAGATCAGCGTGGTGCTGGCCATCCGCTGGGGCCGCCGGGAAGAGAAGCCACAGAAAGGTGCATGGGCGCTGACTGCTTATGAAGTAGTAGCAGCTCATATAACAAATGTTTCATGCCAAACGCAAACAAAGCCAGCTCTGCCATTCCAGCCACGCCGTGTCCTGGCCATTCACAATCCGTAACCCCATCAGTTGAGCTTTTCCCTTCTAAATACATTCCATATGAGCACAGGGTTGGGGCCACAGGGATCGCCTGCATGTGCTCACAAAGCTGTGTTTTTGTTTTTTGTTTGTTTGTTTGTTTGTTTTGTTTTTTTCCAAGCCCAGGCTGAAAGGAAAGTAAGTCAGTGAGAAAACCAACTCAGAGAAAAGCCCAAGGTGTTCCCCAGCCCCGCATGCCCCCACCCGGTCGCCAGAATGAGGCTGCCGACTGGGAATGGATCACCCACTTCTGCAGGCATGTGGGGAGCATCTACTTGCCTGGGAGTGAGATGGTGGTCCAGTGAGGTTCCTATATCTGCCAGGGACCCAGGCCACCGCTGAGCAAAGTATGTCTGGGACCAACCCAGGAAGAGATACAGACAGAACCTGGGAGAAAGCATTTGCGAACTTCTTACAACAGTCTGACAGGGCCAAGACTGTTTTTCTGGTAATTTGCATTTATGACTGTTGATGAAAGCCTCCATCAGAAGGAGTTCCAGAAGCATGGGTGAAGTCTCCCTCAGGAGATGTCTGGGTTCCTTCCTAGGGTTTTGTCTCTTTGACATCAAAGCTCAGACATGGACTCCACCAGAGCATTGACTAGACCCCCAAACTCAGAAGCTGGAGTACCTTGCTAAAGCTGGCTCCTGTCTGAGCTCAGTCGCGTTGACAGCATAGTGCCTGAGACCTGCATGGACTCAGTTCTTCACAGTTCAGCAGCTCTGCGAGGTGGTGTTGTGGTTGAACTGTGGCCCTTCCTCTAAAACGTCTTGAAGTCTGTTAGGCCTGTGAACACGACCCTATTTGGGAATCAAGTCTTTGCTGATGTCATCAGGTTAAGGTGAGACCACACTGGACTGCGGTGGTTCTGATATCCAATGACTAGTGTCTTACTGGTGGGCAGGAACTCAAGGGGCACGAGGAAGCTGGGTGAAGACAGAGGCAAAGAGTGCAGTGATGCTCCCTCCACTGGGATGGGCAGGAAGGGCCCTGCCCACGGAGGATCGTTGCACTGCCCACTCTCTGATCCGGGTCTTGTGATTCCCGGGACTGTTAGGATCAGGATGAGGTCATTCATTGTGAAGCATGAGCAAGTGCAAAATGCCTTCCTCCTGAGGGCAGGGAAAGACACGGGGCTCCAGGGCATCAGGCCGGCCATGTTCTCAGCCGCGGGAGGCAGGATGTGAACAGAGAGAAGCGGAGCATCACTCTGCACCACACTGCTTGTCCGTAGGTGACCAGCGCTGGGGAGAAGCTGAGTGAGTGTGCCACGAGGCAAGAAAATAGTAGGCCAATGGAGCTTTACTGGAGAATACAAGAAAAATGACAAATTAGACCCAATATGAAGTGTTTTTGTGTTATACAGAAAGGATATGTGTTGTCCAACCATAGGACATATTTGGGGGGTGAACTGGAAGGAAAAACATTCAACAATAGCAGTTACTCTTTCTGGTTGTGGATTCTGCTCCTTCTAGATCTAGTTTTCTTTTTAGAATTTGCTTCTGTTGTAATGAACATGTTTCAAAGATGCCCACATGGCATTTAGTGCCAGCCATGTCCAGCCACTATGCTCAGTGCTATTCAAGGGTACTTCAAGTTATTTGTGGAAAATGGAATTAAAAGATAAGTTTATGTTTCATGCAAAAAAAATTGAATTTCATGTTTTTTCATAAAATGTGTTTTCAGAAACATATTGAAGACTCTTTGTATGCCCAAACTTCAAATTTTTTTTGCATCAAAATGAGCTTAATTTTCAGTCACCTTTTTCCATGAACATGGTATTCCCCATCCATGCATATTCCTCCTCGCCACAAGGCACAAAGTCCACGTCGGGTCCTCCCTGTTCCGAAAGGGAGGAAATCAGCACAGATGCGAGAGGCAGGGCTTCTCCAAACCCTGCTGCTTTCCAGCATATTTTGTGCCTTCTCCTATTTGTCATAATGCTTTTAGGGAAAAAAAGGCACTGGAAAAGTTGAGAATGGAGCAGTGAGGCAGCAAAAAAGTGCCACCGTGACCTGCGTGGGCAGGATTACCGAACATACTGTGATGTGAAGTGGAGCAGTTGTTTTTGGCAGTTAGCTCTGCAAAGGTTTCTGGGAGACAGGAGTGCTGGCCAATACGCCTCTGATAGCCACAGCACCTGCCGTAGAACTCCAGCCCGCAGCAGTGGTGGCTGGCTGTCAGCCTGTCCCTCTCCCCTGTAGGATTCCTCTGCTGGCAGAGATTTGAGAGCACCGTGTAAAACACAACCCCTTTCTGAGCAGGCTGGGACACATACCGGGAAACGCCTACCAGGGTGTCCAGGTATCCCTGCGGTCCTGAGCACTAGCCGGCCATGATCAGAGTTTCCACTGTTACATTTTCTTCACAGTCCTGAACCCTTCCTGTTCAAATGACTCAAACTTCAGCTGTAGTAGGATGAAGGAGCTTTCTCAATAGAGGGACGGCTTTTGACCTGGCAGTTAGAACACCAGCATCTCGTATCAGAGTGTTGGGATTCCATACCCAGCTCTGCTTCTGACTCCAGCTTCTCCCCAGTGCAGATCCTGGCAGGCACTGGAGGGAGCCTCTTTTAATCAAATTCCCACTGCCTGCAGGGGAGACCTGAATCGAATCTCCAGCTCCCATCTTGAGTATTTGGGAAGTAAACATTCAGATTGGAGTGATTCTCTCTCATTTTGCCTCTTAAATGAACTAACTTTTTAAAAATATTGTATTTATTTTTACTGGAAAATCAGATTTACAGAGAGGAGGAGAGACAGAGAGGAAGATCTTCCATCCAGTGATTCACTCCCCAAGCAGCCGCAATGGCCGGTGCTGCACCAGTCTGAAACTAGGAGCCAGGAACCTCTTCAGGGTCTCCCACACAAGTGAAGGGTCCCAAGGCTTTGGGCCGTCCTCGACTGTTTTCTCAGGCCACAAGCAGGGAGCTGGATGGGAAGTGGGGCTGCCAGGATTCGAACCAGCGCCCATATGGGATCCCAGCACATGCAAGGCGAGCACTTTAGCCACTAGGCTACTGCGCCAGGCCCAATAAACTAAACTTTAATAAATACAAAATACATAGAATATTAGAACTAGTTTTGTTCTGTGAGCATATACTATCATTTCACCAGGGAACTTAATTTTAATTTATCAAATTCTTGGTTTGCAGTATTTATATTCTTTGTCATTTTTTTCCCTGTAAAATATAGCCAGATGCAAGCATGTAGCAATTATAACAGTAGGATTGTGTAACTGTGTGGTTGAAGCAGGGACAAGTTTGCCCTGCCGTCTCTTCTCTGGTGCCCTCTTCCTGTAAGCAGTCGTGAACTCTTCTGAATGCTAACCAAAGAAACGTAAGGTCTAGCCTTTTAGCATCCTGCTTTAGCATCCCTCGGGCTTGCCCCTGCTGGGCTCTCTCTTTCCCAGAACCTTCCACAGTTGCCTGGTAGACACCACAGAGGGCATGGTAGTGCAGGACACTGGCCAAGCCGAGACCAAGTCATGTGCCATCCCAGCAAGAACCGGGGTGTTCACCGGTTGTTCCGCAATGCGACCTTCTTTAACAGCAGCGAATTCTGGCCTTCCCAGGTTGGCCCCGGAAGGACATTTCTGAGGGAGAGGCAGCTGGATCGTTTATCTCACTAACCCTGACTCCACGCTTGCTCAGTGCTGTGAGGGCTTTGAGGATCTCACCCACATCCTCAGCCTGGGGCTAGTTTGAGGGCCACTGCCTCCCTCCCCCGGGGCCTCTTGCTGACCGCTACTGGCCTTCTGTGCTCCAGCTGGTGCAGTGGGGGCAGAGGAAACCCAGGAGCCATTGCTGGAATGTTCTGCAGGAGGGCAGAGGGTGAAGGCACCGAGGTAGGCATGCGCATCCACCTACAGGTGGACCGGCCCCCACTGGCTTCCTGAGTCCATAGGTGACGAGCTCCTCTGTCCCTCTGTCCCTGCCCCTTACTACCTGAAGAATGTCCCCTCCCCTCCCAGCGGCTCCACCCACTGTAGCAGGTGTTCAGTTCTTTCCTTGATGATTGAGAAGGTTGAAGACAGCCTCTGGCTGTGATGAAACACCTGCCCTGGGCTGGATACTTCTGCATTGTTGTGTTTCTCACAGCGGTGTCACGACCAGACTTTTTGTACGAATAAAGGACGTTTCTCTTCTATATCCTCCGCCTGCATCTCTCTCTGGGTAGGCTGTCCCAGTTCAGCCGTGTTTCCAGGCTTCCATGGCCCTGTGTCATGCTGTCACCCAGCCTCTCCATGCCGTCCTGACATCACAGCCCTCTCCGCGTTTCCACCTCTGGCAAACTTAACTGCCCAATTGCCTGCTTCCTTGGAGTTCTGATAGATAATTCCAGAATCGTGAAAGTGTTAACAGCTGATGATAGTGCAATTTGTCCTGCTCACAGCAATTTCTAATAATAACAATAATGCTAGCATAGTGTTTTTTACACAGTGGATGTGACGGTTTAATAGCGAATGCTACACTGTGATTAGTGGATTTTTTTTGTGTGGATTCCCTAGTTTAATCTTCAGAACAACCCGATATCATAGATTTGTTTATTATTCCCATTTCATAGGTGGGAAAACCAATGTTATGAGTATCCACAGATTTTATATATGCAGGAAGTCCTGACACCTCCCCAGTATGCACGCTGAGGGTGACTGCATATGTAACACATTCTTATTTTATAAAGAGTGACTTCAGGGGGGAAAAAAAAGAAGGGCATTACAATACCTTTTATTGTACATGCATGGGTAGAGTTGCTTGGACATATTTTTACAAAGCTTTATTTTTATTTGAAAGGTAGGTTACAGAAAGAAAGAGAGACAAGAGAAAGATCTTCCATCTGCTGGCTTACTCACCAAATGGCTACAGTGGCCAGTGCTGAGCTGATCCAAACTCAGGGAGCAAGAGTGAGGGGCTTCCTTTGGGTCTCCACTGCAGGTGTAGGGTCCCAAGGACTTGAGCCCTCCTCCACTACCTTCCCTGGCCATTAGCAGGGAGCTGGATTGGAAATGGAGTAGCTGGGACTTGAACTGGCACCCACATGGGCCGCCAGCTTTGTAGGTAGAGAATTAGTGTGCTATGCCACCATGCTGACCCACACTGGTAATTATTTTAAATAATTTTTTTAAAGAAGGAAATATGTTACTTTATGCGTCGAAATGTGGTACACTGAAAACACAAGGTGGTGATGGGATTTTCTGTTGACCTTTAGACAAACCCATTATTTCACCTCCTTGGTGTACCCTTCCTTTTGTCCTGCTAACAGTGTGTGCAGAGGGTGGACTCATGGCTGCCCTACACTGTGGCGATACACTCCAGGCCTCAGGAGCTTATCCAAGGCCACATAGCCATTGGCCCAACCCACCACCTGCCCACAGGGGCCACCGAAGTCTGGCACTCCACTGCAAGGGAAGAAAACTCTTAAGAGTAGCCCTCTAGACATGAAGATGTACCACTAGGAACCCAAACTGTGTGTGGAGGGGCGGATCCTCCTCTTGCCTACCACTTTTTCCATTTGTACAGTGATCTATTTTACGTGCACAGAAGGTCCACCACATGTCTTTTAGGGACTCCCTCGACTGCCCCCGAAATTATAGGAAAAAATGTCTGTGCTAGAGTTCAAGATTTCCAGAGACGTTCCCAACCCTCAGAACAGGAAGCCTCATGGTGTATAATTAAGGCCCTGCTGCAGGCCTTCCATCCATGCCCTCTCCAAGGCTGGGCTCTCTCTGGGAGAGTCCCACTCACTGGCAGCGAGCCCAGGTGGCTGGATAGCAAGCCCCACTGCAGCAGAGAGATCTCCCTGCGTGTGAGTTTTGCTTGGACAAGGGTGGTCTGATGGGAAACAGGCAGGCAGAGTCTTGAGCTGACCTTCAGTGAGAAGAACTGGCCAATAGACTGTGGCCCGCCATCTTTACAGGCAGCCTATAGTGCTGACGCTCCAAATGGGAATGAAGTCTTGTGTTTGTTCAGGGTGGGTTTTTGGCCCTGCCATGCTTCTAGATTTCCACATTATAAGCATAGAATATTGTTTGCTTAAGTATAATAGGGCATATGAGTTGGTTCCTGGCACCGGTCATGGAGGATTAACTTACTCTCACCAACCCAGCGTCAGCCCCAACGGCTATCACTGAAGACCACACAATTCCCAGAGTGTCTATAAGTAGACACTGAACCACATATGTTATTAGTCTTGATCTTCGACCATATTATTATTAACTTTGCTTTGGTTGAATGTGGGCCCCATCATATTGTTCAAATAGAGTTTCACAGCCTCAAAGTGACTAGAGTACGTCACTTTTAAGATGTTTTTCCAAAAGAAAATGTTAAATCCCAAATACATTTTTGGCTGAATAGTTGGTTTTAATGGTCCAAAGTCAAAAACTGTAACTTAATTCCTCGTAAAACTTAAATCAATTTCATAAGGGTTCTGCTGAGCAGTTCCCTCTGTTGAGCCTGAGATCGCTGCTGGTTCCGAGTCTGGAAACATCAGCATCTGCTTTGAGATTACCAGTGTTTTTCTCCCTCTCCAACATTCTGCTGTCAGTGCCTGCTTTCTGCTGACATACAGTAGCTTACTGGTGACCTCCGTTATGGTATTGTGGTTGGTGTTTCCCACTTCTCTCCCTCCCTCTTCTCTTTGCTTAGTGAAGTTGCACTGTGTGCACATGATGAGTTGCACAGCTTGGCCTGTGCTGACGGGATAGCCCCACAGAGAGTGTCCTGCATGTCCACATTTTGTTTGTTGAAGGTAGTGAGGGTCAGTGGGCAGGCCACGCACGTGCCCACCTCCTAGGCCGAGCATCACAGTAAGTTGCACTGGTGCTAACGACGTCTCATCCAGCTGTGGGGTTTACTGCGTGCCTGTGTCTCCGGCTAATGCCAACAGAGACAAGAATGCCGCCTTCCCACCCTCTGCACCGAGAGGCGGTGACACATCTGCAGAGCTCTTAAGAAGGGTCCAAGTTGTTTTCAAGCTCACATAATAATGCACTCAGTAGTCTAACGTGTTGGGCACAAATACCCCAAATCCCTTCCAATAACACGTGCTTTGAATATCAGGTTAATCTGAGGCAGGAAACACTTCCCAGAGGAATCCACCCAAAAGCAGAAGGCCAGTATGCTAGCATCAAAGGCTTATTGCTTTGTTTTCCTTTGTGAAATTGAAAAGTATCTCACCCCACAGTGAATGCACATTGTCGAAGTGCCCAATGTCTGCACAGTGTGCCAAACCCTATGAGTCGATAAGTATTTCTTACTAGGGGTTCAATGGATCTCACATTCTTTTTGTCATCTAGTTCTGTCTGTGGATTCAGAAAGATTTCAGAATTCTGCAGCCGAGTCTGCAGGCAAAGTGTGGATGGTTGACATGCCTTCCTAGCTCTTCAGGGGGCAACATCCATCGTGCGTGACATGTGATTTGGTAACTGTGTAATTGAAGTTCATTTCTTTTATAAGCTGTTGTTTTTTTTTGTCAGAGATACTCCTATATCTTCTAAAAATCTCTTTAGTTTTTAGTAAATTCCTTGTTTGCTAGAGACGCAGTGCAAGCTAGAAGTAAGGAGGGAGGAACTGATTGAACTACAAACTCTATTGGGCATAGCAAATATGTCAAGCAGTGGTGGTGTGCCCAACCCTGCTAGGCAAAGGAGCGACAAAAAGAAAAAGATGTTACTCAACAGCAAGTGTCTCTGGGTGCCACGGGGATCCTTAATGACACTGGCTTACCAGCTAATTGTCTTGTTCACCCCAGGGAAATGGCAAGAGAGTGCCAGAAAACTCCAGGTGATTCTAGCATGGCATCACCATCCCAAATCACATGTAACTCTGTCCTGAGTGTAAAGGCAGCAAAAATCTCTGGGAGAAAGCAATGAGACCTCAGGAACAAGGCAACCCCTTCTAGTTCCCTGTTTCCTCAAGTTGCATGGGGTTTTGTGTCTGCGTTACTTAAAGGAAAATAGATGACCCCACTGTGCACCATTTTGCCAGTCACCCAAATTTGGAAACTTGAAATCTTTTCCACTATACTTACATAAGAAGCATTCCCCCAGAAAAGTCTTCTTGGAAACATTCTGGAAATACTCCCAAGTCGCCATATAAAACACAGATGCCAGATTGCTGGGTGCCCAGCATGTCGCTGTCAGCGGCTATTGTTTTCTGCAGGCTGTGGTCTAGAAATGTGCAGTGGAGACTTGGGAATATTTTTCTCTTCAATCCGTGTACCACCTTAATGGATTTTGAACATATGTGTAGCCTGGATATATCATTGCAACTCTATTTAGGGGGACTAGAGTCTTATTAGATAGGGAAATCTATTGGTGAGCAAGAATGGCTTTAGCCCCACCCTTAAAGCTCAGCAAAAGTGGGTTTAGAATGTACTGGTAACGTACAGTTAATATTACAAATTGGTCTGCAGATCTGTCCACTGCTTGTGCCTAGGGTCACCCGTCTCCTTGTGGCAGTGGTACCTTGTCCTTGATGTCTATGAGGATGCTAAAAATGTGTTTCTACAAAAGGGTTCTACTAACAAAATGTTCTCCCTTGGGGTGTGAAGTTGATGTAGAATAGAGGTCAGTTTGGGGGATTGGACCAACTAGACTTGGGTTTAAATTCCCACGTAATTTCTACCAGCAGATTAGCCCTGGGAAAGTTCCTTAACATCTCAGAGTTCAGCTTCCTTGTCTGAGAAGAGTAGTGTGGGAACCTCCAGAGCCGTGCTGAGGATTCGTGGCAGTCCTGTGCAGTTTGCAGGGCACTTGGCAAAGCATCATATTTGGGTCTTCATTATTCTGATAGGGTCAGGTTTTCCACCAAGGGGCAAGCTAGTCCAATGTCCAAAGAGTCAGAGAAGGGACCAGCACAACCATTCCAAAGCCTGTTTGCCACAGTGTGAGTTCTGGAATGCCCTGGCAGGGTTCTCCAAGCATGTGGCATGAAGTCTCAGCTGGCTTCAGCTTTCCTGGTGGGAGTGCAACAGCCCAGCTATGCCTGGCTGCCCTGAGTGGACTTGACTTCTCATATGGGTCCCTGTTCAAGAGGAATTCTTTTCCTTCCGCCTGGTTTTGGAATCTAACACCAGGGGCAGGAGTTCTTTTCTAACACAAATGCTGAGGTCACACGAAGTTGACCGGCCACATCCTGTGGTCCATCCCCACTTGGTCCGGTTTTTTTTTACAATAAAAAGTCAAACTACAAGCCCACCCCTTCTCAGATGCAAATCAAAGCCAGACTCTGTTTCTGCATATCTGTGAAATAGAGCAAGGAAACAAATGAGGGGCTGGGGGGAGAAGGGTGTCTAAAACTTGGGCATATTGTTACTAGTCATTGTTAATGCCAAATTCACATGGATCCTTTTTCTTCTTTAAAAACTTTAAAAATATGTGCGAAACTGTGCTGTGATTATAACTTTCATTTCTTTAGCATAGTAGACAACCAGTTTTCACACTAAGGCTCATGAGAGTCATTTATGGAGCATCTCAAAATGCCAAAGTCCTCTTGGCTTTCCGAAATAGAATCTTTTTATGTTCTTCCACTCCTGTGCCATTTTTGCAGTAGTTCTAAAGGAACTCATAAGTTTTCATTAATAGTTCCAGCCCTGGAGAGAGATTCTAGATTCAAATTTCTTCTTGAAATGTGGTCACCAAACGCTACTCAGGGAGCAGCAGCCACAGACATGCAAACCAGGGGACAGCCCATGTTTGTGTATGACAGGATGGGGTGTTGTCAAAACAGCATTTTTCTTTTTTTTTTAAGATTTATTCATTTTTATTACAGCCAGATATACAGAGAGGAGGAGAGACAGAGAGGAAGATCTTCTGTACGATGATTCACTCCCCAAGTGAGCTGCAACGGGCCGATGCTGCGCCGATCCGAAGCCGGGAACCTGGAACCTCTTCCGGGTCTCCCACGCGGGTGCAGTGTCCCAATGCATTGGGCTGTCCTCGACTGCTTTCCCAGGCCACAAGCAGGGAGCTGGATGGGAAGTGGAGCTGCCGGGATTAGAACCAGTGTCCATATGGGATCCCGGGGCTTTCAAGGCGAGGACTTTAGCCGCTAGGCCACGGCGCTATAATTCAGCAGTTTGCATATTTTTTACCAGCAGTGATGCTAGAGTTCATCTGGGAAAGTAAACAGGTGGGATGGCAGTGATCTTTTTGTTTAAAAAGACATGAGAGAAGATGTGTTCTCAAGATTTCAGAATACTAGAAAGCTCCTGTGTTTAAAGTAGTGGGCCTGAGGCACGAGCTGTGACAGCCACGAGCAGGGAAAGATGCTGGTGAGAGAGGCAGCGTGCCCCATGGTGGAGATCATTGAGAAAGAGTAAGTGCAAGTGTAAAAGAGTTGGCTAAACATTTGGAGGAAAAAACAGAGTCTCAAACTTATAACATAAACTTTAATAAATTCCAGATGGTCCAAAATGTCAATTTTTAAAAAATGAAAACATGCTTCTATTTCTTATAGAAGGAAATATAGATGATTCTGTCATGATGGGATTTTGCTAAGGATTTACTAGGTATAAAAGTAATAAAACACATGTACATCCCCCCACCCCAAAAAAAAACCCAAACAAAACACATGTACAGCCAAGAGAGAATAAAGGATACATCAGTGTAACTAGAAAGTCATATTTAGAACCATATGTAAGTTGACAAAAATATTTACAACAACAGCAAGACATTATATGACTCATATATAATTCCTGATAGGTGAAGAGTTTTTTATAAATGCATAAGAGAAGCATTAGTAGGGAAACGTGGAGCAAAAGAAGAAATAAGGCCAGCCTCGCTAATACATTAGGAAATACATGTTAAAATGTACTTTCAGTTCTGTGATTATGGTCTGTTCTGTGGAATGACGCTGAGCAGTGAGTGCCTGTCTGTGGAAAGATGCCCGCTGCTGGACGGAAGGGCATCTGGCTGTGACTGAGGAAACACCATGGTGTGAGCCTTCAGAGCACCCACGATCCAGGGACTGATCAAAAAAAATCCTGTCCCTTGATGGTGGCAATCATTTCACAGGTATATAAAACTGTCAGAATTCTTCAGATTGTCCACTTGACATGGATGTGTTGATGAAATGTGAGTTATTACCGGGGTTCTTGATGGGAAAAAGTATGGTCATAGACTTTTGACATATTCCAACCCTAGGAAAACAATCTGATAGGTCCATACAGAGGATGTTTTTCAAATTATAGTTTATAATCACAGGCAAAAACAAACAATACTAATATTCTTAAAAAAAAGAAGAAGAAAAAGAATGTAGGCCATCAACTATGGTATAAACCCAGTAAGGGCAGGAATTGCTTCCATGCCTGAATTTGGAGCCAGTTGGGATAACGATGAAACCGTTTAAGATGACTTCAGTGCCCGGGGCTAGCTCCTGTGTCTCCCCCATAGCAGCAGAATTCTCAGTCTCAAGGCAAATCCCCTGAACGCTGAAGTAGCTCACACAGCCTCCTCCCTGCGCATCACTCCAGTATTCACGTGCAATGCCAGTGTCCGTTTCACTAACCCACATGTGAGCTGGGCACCTGTTGCCCGTTGTCCTTGTTTGTTTTTTATTGAGTGACTACAGGTTCCAACATCTTCATGCAGTAGTGAGGGGGAGGTCATTGATTTATTAGGTTTGCTGGGTGTGGACACTCCAGTTTCTGCTTGGCATACTCCACATTCCATAGCACACTCCTAAAGGAATGTGAGAGTGACATTTGCCTATTGACTTTTCCTGGTGGCAAATGGCGACTTTCTGGGAGTAAACGCCAGCGTCACTCAGAAGTGAAGTCTGGGCTCTGTTTATAGATTTTCACTAAAGTATATTTTCATAATTCCTTTAAAATGATAGAACAAAAATAAATGCTCTAAATTTTTCTTTGGATATGTATTAGCCATAAGCATCAATCCCTGATAAATATAAATTGATTCTGAGTTTTTGTAAAATAGGTGATTCATTGTGCAAAAATGTCAGGAGTTGCAAGATGTGAGAAAATGAAATATGGAGGTAATTAGCATGCTGTTTCTCCCAAGTGATTGGGGCCATGATGTGACTATTTTCATGTCTCACTTTTTCCCACTGGGTGTGGAATGCTCCTGAGGGCCCACACATCAAGACTAGTCAGGGAGCCAGAATCAGGAGAAGAGCTGAGCAATGGGATGGCAATGAGACGTAAGGATGGGCAGCCCAGGGGAAGCTGGTGGGATTAGAGGGAGTTGTTTAGAGTGAAGACCATAGATCAACACAGACCAGAAGCTTTCGGGTGGAAAACTGCATGAGCAGAAACTTGACAAGCAAGTCACTTCTTGTGTAATAGACACTGCATTGTGAGAAAATACCAGTGTTCAAAAGCCCGCAGCTACACAATTGCCATCTGTGTGGGAGATGCAGGTGACCAGAAAGACCTATAAAGTCAGTCTGGTCCTCTGTACCACCAAGTGGTAGTGAGCATTCAGGGAAAAATGGTGTGGCCAACACGGACAAGCACAGAGCCTGTGAGGGGGATATGATTTTTCTAACACCAATTTAGGGACATCACTGGATCTTTTGGCCCATAATCATAAGCTGGTGCCCTGTGTTGCCCTGTGTATTTCACTACTTGATTCGGTGATGCTCATTCCGTAAGAAAGCAAGTCTGGATTGGTTTTGACCAGATTGAATCTCCCAGGAAACTGAGTGTAGAGCTGATAAGACAGTTGTTCATCTCTGGTCTCTGTGCTCTGCATCATAACCATTGCATTGCACGCCCCTCAGCCTTCAACTGTCCAGTTCTATAGAAAGGATGGGAGGAAGCTCTGTCTTATAAAAGTTGATTTCTTTTCCCTTTTTAACTGTTTCAGAATCTGCAGTTATGAGTGATTTCTTGAAACAGTAGTGTTTTCCCTAGTGGAGGTGAACTGCAGCAGAAGTTAAAATCACTAGGAAAGGAATAGTCTTATGCAAGTGGAACTTTTTAAAAAAAATACATGCAACATCCAAAATATGTCTGACCTTAAAGGATTACATGATCAGTTATAAGGTATGTGGTGTTAGCAAGCCAGGGATGCTGAGAGCTAATTAATGGAGCTAATTAATGTGCAGATAGGGAAATCTAATTATGTATAAATACTATATTGTATGCACCTACTTTCACTGAACTACCTGCTTTTTAAATTGTGAAGGAACAGAACTTTATAGAAGTATTCATGTTGTAATTCCATGAAAATCATTTATCCACCAAGTTTCTTAAATTTAACCTTAAATACCTGTATTTCAACTAGGAAAATCAGCATTTTTCTGTTTTGGTGCTATAAAGTTGATGTTTTGAGGGAAAACAATTTCAGATGATAATAATAATAACTTATGTAGTTGTGGTTAATGCTCATTGGGAACTCATCATGTCCCAGAAGCATTGTTAATCCATCTTGATGTCATTGAATCCTAATGACAGCCCTGTGACGTAGGTACTATTCCTGTGTCCATTTCATGTACTAGAAAATTTCCAACCTAGAAAGGATTCCTAACTTTCCTAGGTCACCAAGCAGAGTTGGCAGGATCAGCATTGAATTCCAGGCTAGGGTGACTCCCAGTACCATGCTCTTAACCACCGTGCTTCCCCTTTCATGTCAAGAGCAAAACGGAGAACAGGGTGAGCTCAGGGAGCGGTGGGGGAGTAGTTAGTAAAACATAGGATTTTAAGAATATACGATTGGTCATCTTAAAAAAAACAACATTTTTTGGAAAGCTGAGCGATTCTGTTGTGATGATGTTCATTGATAGTCTAGGTATGTTCTTTCATTTTGGTTCCCTCTTCCCTTGGTGGGGACAGATCTTCAATAGTTGGAAGTACTAAAAGTGGCTGCATTAGCACAGAGCTTGCAAAGACTCAATCTGGCTAACAGTGAAGCTATTTGTTTCAGTCGTGTCAACAACTTCAGCTTTCATAGGCTTTTAATGAATCAGGGAGTGGAATTTAACAAAGCAAACAATCCAAGGAAAACTGCTTATTTTTCTAAAATAGCACAGCCAAGATGGGAACCCTTTGCAGCTTAGTTGCTGCAAATGCTGGAGTCCTAAAAATTCTTAGAATACATCATTTATACTAGAGAACAAAGAGGTGACTAATAACACATTCAAAAATATTTTAAGGTCCTACCATTCTTTTGGTTGTTAGGATAGAAAAACATCCTCTGATGTGTTCATTGTTGAATGTGGAGTTAGTTGGCAATCACTAGCATTTATTTTTATAACTGTGTATTGAAATATATACAGTTTACCAAAAATAAGGATAGTTACCAACTAGTAAAATTAGTTGAATAGTAATTCAATCTTATTGGTCTGTTCATAAGAATTTTCGGAGTTTGTGCATTTTTCACAAAGACCTTTGTGACTCATGAATATTATTAAGCTGATGGAATTAAGGCCCTTGAATGTCAGTAGGCTTCCATGTATTCCATGCAAATGTTCAGACTCCTGTGTTTTCCTTTGCAATTTTAGCATTCTTGCTTGCTCTTCGTTGTGTCCCTAGCTGAAGCTCATGTGTTTTGTGGTTTTCCAGGATTATTATTAAAATTGGATGTCAGCTAATTTTAGCTGTATTCATCATATCTTAAGGGAAATATGACATTTGTATATCTGATCAAGAGATTAACTAATGCTTGTTAAATGGGAATTAAAATTCCTGGGGCTGGTTGGTGGCATAACGGGTTAAGATGCCGTCTGCATTGCTAGCACTGCATATAGGTGGCCATTCAAGTCCCAGCTGCTCCTCTTCCAATCTAACTCCATACTAATGTGGAATATTGCCCAAGTTCTTGGGCTCCTGCACCCACAGAGGTGACCCAGATGAAGCTCCTGGGTCCTGTCTTCAGCCTGGCCCAGCCTCAGCCATTGCAGCCATTTGTACAGTGAACCAGCAGTCAAAAGATTTCTCAGGCTCTCTACCCTGTAACTTTCAAATAAGTAAGTCTATAAACAATGTTAAAAATTTAATTGCCTAGGGCCAAGCATGATGGCTCAATCAATTAATCCTCCCCTTCCAAGCACCAGGACCCCATATGGGTGCAGGTTCTTGTCCCAGCTGCTCCACTTCCCATCCAGCTCTCTGCTTGTGGCCTGGGAAAGCAGTCAAGGATGGTCTAAAGCCTTGGGTCCTTGTACCCATTTGGGAAACCCAGATGAAGCTCCTGACTCCTGGGTTCAGATCAGCTCATCACTGGCTGTTGCAGCCATTTCGGGAGTGAACCAGAGAGTGGAAGATCTTGCTCTCTGTCTCTCCTTCTTTCTGTAAATCTGCCTTTCCAACAAAAATAAATAAATCTTTTAAAAGTTTAGTTCCCTCATTAACACTTTAAATGGAAACAAAGAATTGTGTTGCTCAGTTGCAACCCTTGTGTTGCTGAAGAAATTTGTCTGGATACCTCAGGGGATGCACGGAGGCCTGATGGTCCCTGGGCATTCTTTCGGCTCAGAGTGCAAGAGTGGTTCTTGGCCCCAATGCCACACCAGTTGGTCTTGGGAGCCTGAAACACTGGCACAGGAGTTGTCAGGCCTGCCATGGCTGTGGCCTCTGGGAGGCCTCAGGCATGGGCGTGGCAGGACAGGGATGCTGGCTCTCAGGCCACCGTCTGTCACCCCTGAACGGGGCATTAGCAAAGTCATTATCCCCACTATCTCCACTACCCCAGCTACCTTCTCCCTACTCCTCTGGACTTTTTAATATATATAAAAATATATATTAAACATATATATATATATATATATATATATATATATATATATATATTTTATTGGAAAGGCAGATCAGATTAATGGAAAGAAGAAGGGACAGAGAGAATGATCTTCCATCGACTGGTTCACCCCCTTAGTGGTCACAACAGCCAGAGCTGAGCCGATCTGAAGCCAGGAGCCAGGAGCTTCTGGGTCTCCCACACAAGTACAGGGTCCCAAGGCTTTGGGCTGTCCTACACTGCTTTCCCAGGCCACAAGCAGGGAGCTGGATGAGAAGTGGAGGAGCTGGGACACGAGCCTACACTGATATGGGATCCTGATGCTTGCAGTTTGAGTATTTAACCATTGAGCCATCGCATCAGGCCCTCTTCTGGACTTTTTAAGGAAAGAGAGAAAAATAAATTCTGGTGCTCTGAAGGATTTTTCAGGTGTTCGTGAAGGCAAGTTGAGATTAGGTGTCCCTGAGGGAGGACCAGAGAGTTTTACTAACAATCACTTGTAGCCAGTGAGTCAGGTCTTCGTTTTTATCATTGGTAAGAGCTGGTAATCAAGCAGAACTAAAGCAGAAACTAACCCAGCTGGGTAGCAGTCATGTGACGTTTTAGTGAGGACTGTGTCCACCTTGCTTTAAGCTCACAGTTAGAGAAGATCAGTATTGCAGACTAGCCTTGGCCTTGGCTTGGGATTCCGGGCACTGTGTGCATCTTGTGCTGGGGTGAGGATGAATGATACTGGGAAAGCTAAAGACTTCAAGTGGGCCATGTATTTTTTAAAGCTCTGCTAGTTGAGGTGATATTTAGTAGATTAGTTTTTTAATCCAAGAGGAAGCTAGTGGGTGAAGAATGAGTGAGGTGGCCCCATGGAGCTTCCAAAAGCTTGGAATAAGGCGTAGAACTTCATCAAGTGTCAACGATTCTGACATTTCTCCAAAGAGAAATGGAAGAGAAGGAGAGTTTTTTTCTTTTTCTTTTTTTTTTTTTCAAAAATTTTTTTATTGGAAAGGAGGATATACAGAGAGAAGGAGAGAAAGAGAGGAAGATCTTCCTTCTGCTGGTTGTCTCCTCAAGTGACGACAATGGCCAGAACTGAGCTGATCTGAAGCCAGGAGCCAGGAGCTTCTTCTGGGTCTCCTGAGTGGGTGCAGGGTCCCAAGGCTTTGGGCCGTCCTCGACTGCTTTCCCAGGCCACAAGCAGGGAGCTGGATGGGAAGTATAGCGGCCAGGACACGAACTGGCACCCGTATGGGATCCCAACACATGCAAGGCAAGGATTTAGCCACTAGGCTATCATGCCGGATGCAGGAGAGATTTTTTTTATTTAATTATTTATTTTTTTAAATAATCTTACTTGGTTGATTAGGGTACAAAGGGTCAAGGGCTATAGTAAAGTAGGTAATACCGTTGTTTCCATACTAATATCATTTTTTCCCCTGTATCTGGGGTCAGGAGAGAAACAAAGGGAAAAGCCCCACCCAGCCTCCCACCCCAGCTCCCCTATGTGAGGCACGCTCCGAGGGTCCTGCTCAAGCAGTTTTGATAGTTCAACAGCTCTGAATTGCTGCCAATCTCACTGTTCCAATCGCGATGGAACCTATTCAGAATCCTCTGGCTGACATAGTCTCTTCATGGTTGGGGTTCTGAGATCAGCAGTTCAGTTGGAGGGGTCTCCAAAGAAACTTCATCTGAGATGATCCCAAACCTGATTCTTGTGTGTGCTTGCCAGTACAGGGTTTGGCACAGTCTGTCATCCCAATCAGCTTACACATATGCTGTTGGTTGTATTTGCTGGGTCAGTTCTGTTTCCAGCCCTGTCATCCACTTGAACCAATGGGTGTTGTAGTCCAGCTCAATCCTACCCACTTCATACTCAGTCCTCACGCAAACCAGTGGGAGCTGCAGCCTAGTTGGGGCGACTCCATATAACCCCCACCAGGCGTGCTCCCTACCCTGATTTCCATGCATGCCAGTATGTACCGCAGGTTTGTTCAGTCTGTCCCACATCCCATTTAGCTCTGGTAGTTGTCAATGGACATTGGAGCCTAGTTCAACCCAACCAATGTACTATCCAGTCCACACACATACTGGCAGGTGCCTTTCTGTCTAGCCACTCCTGCCCCTGTCCTGGTTTTCGTGCTCTCCAATGGGAGTGGTTACCCACGAGGGAGGTGCCCACTATCTCCCTACTAGGCCACTCCAACTTCTGGATTATGCACTCTCCAGGTGGTTCTGGCATTTAACTTAACAGAATTACCCCCAGTACCAGCCTCTGCCATCTGATGACGTGGCAAAGCCCAACCAACCCTCACCCACTCTAATTTTTGCTTGCACCAGTTGGAACAGTAAGCCCAATCTGGCCCTCTCCCAGTCTAGCTCACATGAGGCCTACAGGTGTTGCAGCCCTGCCTGGTCTGTTCTTACCCCATCCCAACTGATGCTCTCCAGTGGGAGTGGTTGTCCAGCAGGGGAGCCCAGATTCCCCTGCCGTCTTTGCCTCCTCCCCCCCAGTCTCACGTGTGCTGTTTGGGCACTGCAACCACATCTGGTACGGCTCACCTCACCTTGGCATTCCTTAATGTGCACTGGTATGTGTTGCGACCGAAACTGGCCTGGCCCACACTCTATGCTGGTGCTCAGATTCTCCAGTGGTTGATGTGAATGGGTTAGCCTGGCCTGCCCCACAGGTGAGATTTTTAAATTGAACCCAGAGGGTAAGCATTTGGCCCAGTGGCATGACAATGCTTGGGATACCCATGGCCAGGATCAGAGGGCCTGGTTTCACATACCAGCTCCACTCCTGATTCTAGATTCCTGCTAACACAGGTCCCAAAAGGCGGCACGTCGTGGACTCAGACACTAGAGTGCCTGCCACCCAGAGGGTTTGAGTGACTCCTGTCCCATCCCTGGCTGTTGGCAGCTAGACGGTGAACCAGCAGATGGGATAGATCTTTCTTTCTCTCTTTGACTCTCTCTATTTCTGCTCTGTCCATCTGTCTGCCTTTACAAAAAAATAAAAAACAGAAAAATAAATCAAGCCCAGGACCCCCAGTTTCCCTGCAGGAGAACCCATAGAACTCATGGGAAGCACAAGGATGTTTTAGTGGGGGATCTAGTCCTTCACGCCTCCAGCTGCAAGCACTGAAAGCAGTCCCGCCAGGAGGTGAGCTCAGCATCAACCGAGTAAATAAATCATTCGGTGAAAGCCATCCGAGAGTAGCGGTTACTGAAAAGTCATACATCAGCCAGCAGTCTGTGTGCTTTCACTAGCATGGAGGAGCAATTAGAAACATTTTTAAATGTTTCTTCAACTGTGCACGATTTCAAGAAGAGGGCTGTGACATAACGAACCAGTTCCTATTATTATAATATCAAAATGAGATAAAAATATGGCAGGGATTTAATGCCAATTCACTTATTCAGCCCTATGCAGTTAAGTTGTTGTTTTTAGAACATCATGAAATTTCATTTCATACCCCAATAGAACTCAAATGTAATGGGTTACAGCTTTTCCATTTGTTGACTTTTCTTCTTCAAACATCTTTGATTTTTCCATCCTTTGAACAGATTTTTAAAGAATGCCTTGGGTGCCCTTCAAATTATCTTTTTCTCCTATCCCCTCCCCCAGTGACTCGAAGGCAGCCGCTCACGTGAACCAGTCCTGGTTGATGACGGCTGTGGGCATGCGCACGTCTTTCTTGGCTGTTTGTTCCTCATAGGGCCTTCCCAGTGTGGGAAGCTGTTTCTTATCTAAGAGAAGCATGGGTCCAAAGCAACCGCCCGCCCCTTTCCAACAACGCAGGTTTCTGCAGCTTCTCCCAGCTGCTGAACATAAGGTTCGCTCCAAGAAGCACCCCCGACTGGTTCTTGTTGGCTGCTTGCTCCTGACCTACCGTCCAACATAAGTCAGTACTCCACTCTTCTCTTTTACTCTCAGAACACCAAAAGAGCTTAACTTCTTTCATCAGAACAAAGTTCTTGTTACAAATTCAAGTTTGTACTAAAACCAGCCCTCTCAAAAATATATTATTAAAGCTTATAAAATGTTTTTTTTTCTTTTTAGATTGCAATTGCAAATTGAAATGTCTGTAACTTTATTTTAAGGTCGATTTTATTAACTTGAAAGCTGGAGTGACAAAGAGAGGAAGAGAGACAGAGAGATCTTTCATCTACTAGTTCACACTCCAAATGACCTCAACATTGGGACTGACTGGGTCAGGCCAAAGCCAGGAGCCCAGAATTCCATCTGGCTCTCCCACGGGAGGGGCAAGAGTCGAAGCACTTGAGCCACGTACCATCACCTTCCCCGGCACATGAGCAGGGGGATGGGTGAGCGAGGCAGACGTGACTCAAACTGATGCTCAATATCGGATACCTGCATCGCAAGTGTCGGCCTAATGTCTGACATTTTTGCAAGACTTCAACATTAATGTCAGGTGTTGACCCCTTAGATGGTCCTGGACTCTACTAGAATTTGGCGTTAAATTCTAATGTTTCTTCAGGAACCAGATGGAAAGGCTGCACTGTCATTCTCTTCTTTTGTAGAGTTTCGCTTGAAGTTAAAGCAATTAGGAGGTATTTTTTATTGTACCCATTGTCTTACAAAAGGAGTTTCCAGAAGTTCATGGAAAATGATTGTTACAAAAAAAAAGAAAACCTCTTATGCATGAATCTGAAGGATTTTGTAACACCAAAGTGAACTTCTCTTTGAGTTCTGTTTCTCCCTGAATCCTTTAAAGTTGCCTGGTAGACTGTGCAACTGCACATCAGATACCTAACAGAGAGGAGGGGGAGGGTGGTGAACAGCTCCTTGCTTATGTCCCCATGAGACCTGATAATACCAGCATGCTCCAGGTTGTGCAGTTTAAGTGAATTCAGTTTGGATCCACTTTATGTGAATGTGCCAGGAGAGTTCCCAGCATCCTTGCTACTTCAGTTCACACTTTCCTGCCTTGGGAATGGTTATTTTGAGTAGCACCTCTTATTAACCTGACCTCTCAGTGCCTGGGCAGGAGGTTAAATATCTCACTTATCTATAAGTTACCACAAGCAGCTACTTCATTTGCAGCCCTCCAAGGGTTTATCAAAATTTCTCCACGTTTAAAATTCCAGAGAGAACATCCAGGTTGCTGGCACTTGGGATTCACCATGGATTCACTCATTAAGGCTAATGACTGGGGGACAGATCATGTTAAAACAAAAATGCTCTCCAGTATACTTTGTTAAAGAAACACATTTAGAATGAATCATAAACAAGAAAAGAAAACCCAGACTTCTGTGACACCTCTCTATGAGTCCCCGGTTCTTAAAATTTATTTTTAAATGAACTATTTCAATTCTGGGATGCTGATCATCAGATGGTATAATTTACTAGGGGTTTTGTGTGCACTCACTGTCCATGGGCAGCCATCTTCCTGTAGCAAGGTGCTGTTATAGTACCTTCTGTTCTCACTATCAGTAGACTGAGGAGTTCTCAGGGTCTCTGAAAAAAGAAAATAAATGGTATCTTAGCACAGACAAAATTGAAGACCTTATTAGCCATGAGGGGAAAATGTATCACTCAGTGTTAAGTTGCCATGTATCTTAGGGAAAGGAGCAAAGGGGCACAGATCGCTTAGGAACAAGAATGAATATCTCATATCACTGATAGTCACAGCAGTGGAAAAACAATTATCTAAGTGTAGTAGAAGGATTATATGACCCGAAAGGCATCCATGAAATGAAACATATAAAAACACATTACCAAATATGACTCAGAACAATTAATGTTCTGGGAAAATGCTCGTGATTCGTTGTGTCTTAGAAGACCATAAAACTAAATAAGCAGCTCAGAGGAGATATATATTTATAACCCACTTTATAATTCGCATGCAGTAAAAGACTAAAAATTTTACTGTGATAATTAGGACTTTTATTAATTATTTTCCTATATCGCAGAAACTGTGCCATTCATATGCTTGTATGTGTACATTTGTATAAGTGTACTTCACATATACTATGTGTATGCATGTTCATCATAACTTGAAAAAATGAATTTTTAAATTATAAATTACTTTCTAGCTGTGAGCTGGATTTAAAGCTAAAGGCTTATAAACTACCCAGGCGCTTTCTGATGACCCTGTGCAACACTAGACAGATAGCTTCATCCACATGAAACTGGTAGAAAAAAAAATAAAAGCTAATACCATACAGACTATAAGCAACAGAAAGAAAAGTCTGATATACCAAAAGAGAGCAGAGCTTGTGGAGCTGTCAGATGCCAAGGGAATGTGGACAGAACTGCGGGGTCAGTATTTCTCTGGATCCTCGCTCTTGCAGTAGGAAGTGTGCGTGCTCAGGATGTCCACATCAGTCGTTGACTTGGGCCTCTGTGAGTCCAAAGTAGCAACATCGCATTTCTCACTGATGGTTCTATTTTTTTCTTTTTTTATTATATTTTTGACAATCTTTACATAGTTAATTAGGGTAAAAAGGTACAAGGGCTATAGGAAAGTGGGTAAGACTATTATTTCCATATTGTTTCCTTCTTGTATCTGAGGTAAAGGGGATATTGAGGGAGAAGCCCCACCCAGTCTCCCACCCACCCCAAGTCCCGGATGTGGGGCATACTCTGAGATACTTGCTTAAGTGGTTTTGATGGCTCACCAGTTATGAATCGCTGCCAGTTTTGCCACTCCCAGCACAATGAGGTCGTTGAAGAATCCACTGATTGACATAGTCCATCTTAGAGTCTCCATTTGCCCATTATTTCGCTGCCAACAAATAGCTAAGGTGATGGATTGACTTGTTCTGTCTTCCGTCTTTTCTTGGTTAGGGTTCTGAGTCCGCCATTTTGATTGGGGAGATCCCCAAAGAAACTTTGACGTGGTCTCCGACCAGATTCTTGTATGTACCAAAAAGTACAGGGCCCGGCACAATTCATCGCCCCCTATCAGCTGGTGGTTGCAATTGCTGGGTTAGTTCTGTTTTCAACCCCAACTTCCACTGGAACCAATGGGTGTTGCAGTCCAGCCTGGGTCTGCCCAGCACATACTTGGCCCTCACATAAACCAGTGTGGGCTGCAATCCATAATAACCCCCAGCAGGCCTGCCCCTACCCTGGTTTGCCAGTATGTGTAGCAGTAATCCAGTCTGTCCCACATCCCACTTGGCTCTTGTACATGTCGATGGGTATTGAAGCTTAGTTCCATCTAACCAGCTCAACTATCCAGCCCTTACGGATGTTGTTGAGTGCCTCTCTGTCTAGCCACCCCAGCCCCTGTCCCCATTTCATGCCCTCCCATGGGAGTGGTAACCCAAGAAGGGGGAAGCCCACTATTTCCCTCCCAGGCCTGTCTCACTCCTGTATTATGCACTCTCCAGGTGGTTCTGTGGTTTGACTTGACAGAACTAGCCTCCCAGTGCCAGCTTCTGCCAGCTGATGCTGCGGCTAAGCCCAAGCAACCCTTACCCACTCTAATTTTTGTTTGCACCAGTAGGAATAATCCTCCCAGCCTGGCTTTTCCCTGATCTAGTCCACATGAGGTGCACAGGTATTGTAGCCCTGCTTAGTCTGGTCTGCCTCCATTCCAGCTCACGCTCTCCAGTGGGAGTAGCTGTCCAGCAAGGGAACCACCCCTTATTCCCCTGCCGACTCTGCCCCTTCCCTTCCTGGTTGTCACGTGTGCTGTTGGGCACTGCGGTCACATCTGGTACAGGCAACCTCACCCTGGCATTCCATATTGTGGACTGGTTTTTGTTGCGACCAAACCTGGCCTGACCCACACTCTGTTCTGGTGCTCAGATTTGCCAATGGATGATGTGAACTGATTCAGCCTGGTCTTCCCCCAACCCATGCCAAATGTATGCCAGTGGGAAACTTTCCATGGCCTATTCTGGGCTGTTTCCTATCATGCTTCTTGTGCTTACCTGCCGGGTCTGTGTCCTGCCAGAGGAGTTGCCCAGGCTCCTCCATGAGAACCCCTCCCAGTGCCAGATTTTGCACATACCAGGGGGTCGATTAGCCAGCCCTACTCAGTTCACCTCATGTCCTAGTAGGAACTGTAGCTTTTCCTGACTGACCTTCAACCCAAGCTGGTTCTTGCTGTTGGATGGTTCAGCCCAGCCATGGCTCGTCCATACCCACATACGGCTCACACATGGTTCAATAGGGGTTGAGACCTAGCCTAGTCCATCCCACATCTACCCTGGTCCTCCAGGACACCAGTCGGTGTTGGGGTCTGGTCCAGCTTGGTGTGTCCAGTCCCAGTCCACACTTGTGCCAAGGGAGACTACAACCATATCCTGAGCAGAACGCAGCCCCCATTCCAGGCCATGTGGCCCTTGGTGGGAACCTCAACCCAGTTGGGGTATTCCCTTAGCTCCCCAACTGGGCCTATTTCTACCCATAAATCACGTGCTTGCCAGTGGTTGCTCTAACTCAGCTTGGCTCAGCCCCTCACCTGTCCCGGCCTCTGCCTTAGACACTGTGGCTTAGTGTCCCTGACTCACGCAGACCAATAGGTGCAAGAGCCTAGCTTGGCATGACCTGTGCTCCATCCTGGTTTCTAGTTTCGCTTGTAGGCTAAGGTTTGCTTAGTCCTGCCCAATACATCCCGTTCCATTGCCAATTCACACATTAGCCATCCATTGGAGCTACTTTGCCCAGCTCGCCCAACCCCCAGGTCTGGACCACTTGTTCACCAGTGGGAGCTATGACTCTCCAGGGGAGTTTCCCAAGTTCCTCCACTTGATCCACTCCCAAACCCAGTTCCCATACATGCCCTTGGGTTTTAGGCCAGTGCCCAGTGCAGTCTAGCCTTCCATTTGGCCTTGTATGAGCTGGTGAGTGTTGCAGCCCGGCCCACCCCACACCCTATTGAGGATGCACATTCAGGTGCTACTACCTTGACCAGTCCAGACTGTTGCAGGTTCCTTTACCTGTGATTGATGGTAAGCTCTTTGGTCACACCTAGCTTAGTCCATCACCACCCCAACTCTTAAGCTAACCAGTAGGGCTGGAATTTCCACAGGGTGTGGCCCACACATCCCCCACAGAATCTACCCCCGGATATGGTTCTCGAATGCTAGTTAATGTCATAGCCCTGCCTACTGTGACCCCTCTGCTAATCCATCATCATGTCAGGTAATAGGATATGATCCTGCTGGACATGCCCCGAGCCTTAGCTTTTGCATGGACTGGTGTTCGGTGCTCAGCATTGTTAAGTAATTACAAGTTCTTCAGAGGAAGAGTTACTGTCATTGGGAATCTTTAGGATTGATTCACAGTCTAAAAGTACTGTGGGTTCAACCTGGAGCTACCTAAGCAGTGATTCAAAGATCAAAACCTCAGAGCTCCCTGGCTGGGCGGCCAGCAGGCAGAGCCTGGCGCCAAATGGTGCACTGGCTGCCAGGGAACAGCTCACCACGTGCACATGGTGGCTGGAGCCGGGATCCAAGCAAGACGCCCTGTCCTGAGGCCCACCCAGCTGCCAGGAGGCTGCTGGAAGTTTAAACTCCCAGGCCCAAGGTCGTGCCCCTCCCCAATCCCATCTACCACTCAATGAGAGCGGCGGGTGGGCCCCTCACTGATGGTTCTAAATAAAGGATGTCTTCCCAACAAAGAGACATTTCGTTGCTAGAGCTGTAGTCAGTCTTCCAGTTAGTTGTTTTCTCAGAAGCAGATACTTTTAAAGAGAAATGTTTGATACACTTGATGCTGTGAAAATAAGCCTTCATTTCGTGGCCAGCATTTTAATTGCAGAATGCCACTGTTTTGAAGAGCAAGCATGCCGATGCACGGCAGGATGCACTGTGGAAGAACGGCATCTGATATTTGAGGACTTAGTTCATGGCACCACACTTGGGCAGCAGCAAACTGTCCTCTGCTGTCTCATGTCACAGGACAGCAGGAAAAGCCAGGGAGCTGGGAAAGGGGCCAACCTCAGGGGACTGCACGGTGCCCCAGATCACAGTCAACTCAGGTGTGTGGACCAGGAGGGCTGAGCTCAGACACCTGTTCTGGCCTTGGCACCTTCAGGATTTCGGAGTATGGCTGGGTGCTGCGTGAGTGCCCCCCCCATCATCACAGAGCTGCAGGCTCCTGCAGTACAGTCTGCAGGGCCCAGACTCCCCAGGGAATGGTTGCACTTAAAGTTTGTCCAGCAGAAGTTCACCTCTCCCCCAACTCCTGACGGGCACAGTAGGTGGACATTGCAGTCATCAGTGTCACCCCTTTAGGGTTCCCACTGCCCCCCAAGTGGGGCAAGGGTTTCCTGGTTAACTGGGAAGTTACCAGAAGGGTTGGACATTTGATTCCCTTTTAAGTGTTGCCTCTTCCTACTCCAGAAGAAAGTCTGTGGCTTCATCTTTGCATGGCTTTGGTAGTCCCTGGAATTGCACTTTAAACCTCCGTGAATGAGCAGGCAGAGTCTGGGCAGGAGAAGAGCTAATTATCACTGCCACAGCCCCCATAGCCATTTGAGCATATTCTGAGGATGAATGTTGGATCACCCGGGCAGTAAGCAGGGAGCTAATCATGGGCCATCCATCCCTCCGGTTCCATGAGGTGAGAACCAGCTATGGGATCTGTCTGATAATGCCGGTCCCTTGCCTGGGCTGCTCACAGTCAGAGGCCAGTGCCCTGCCCTTGACGTTGAATACTTTGTCTTCCCAGTTCCTTTCCTTGTGTTGGGTGGCTGGGGGGAGGAAGAGACATTTAGAATCCATCATTCTCTTTCATCAAAGCAGCCTTGCATTTCCAGACAGTTCCAAAAAGAAAAAAAAAAAGTAAATCATGTAACTCTCACTTGACTGCATAAGGAAAGTTTCTCTTGAAATTCCAAGTCATCTCGAGTTATTTAATTATTTGTATCTGCAGATCTAAAAAGAAGACTGAAAAAAATTTAAAACTCGTTGTTTATTTTACAACCCTCAGCACCAAGGCAGCCATGAAGCTGCTTTTTGTTCCTTCCTCCTTTAATTGCCCTACCTCCGAGAAGCTGGGCTTCACATGCCATCCATCATCCGTGTGGCACATCAAACACGGGCTGGTTGGGGCCCCGCACATCACTGTGAACCACAGTGACACACATTCATTTCCGCTCCAGCAGCTGCAGGGGAGACAGGCAGTCGTAGGGCAGCTATTTGAGCTGTGTGGTCTCCCTGTATCATTCAGGAAATGAGCTTACTCTGTGACAAGCATCGTGTTCACAGCCTCGGCAGCAGCCGGCTGGTGCAGAGCTCTGCCGGCGACCCTGCCTTCTGTCTATTCCCAATGCTCTGGCCCCTCTCCAGCCAGCCAGGACTTTCACCATACCTATCACCTAAAAATGTGCAAATGTGCCTTCTCCCTCCCTGTGCGCTGGAGACTGCTGGATGCAATCTAACCTGACATTAGGAAACTACAGCGATTTGGGGTTTTGTTTTGTTTTTTTTTAGGCAGGAGCATTTGTTCAAAGAGCATAACCTCTGGGCTGAGCATTTAACAACTCTCTAGGAAGCTGAGGAACTATGCCAATCTTATTTTTTAAACATTATGTACTTGTTTCAACAGCGGAGTAAGGGAAACAGAAAGAAAGGGAGCAAGAAATCTTCCATCCTCCTGGTTCACTCTCCAAATGACTTCAGTGACCTGAGACGGGCTAGGCCGATGTCATGAGCCAGAAATGCCGTCCTGGATCTCTCCCGTGGTTGCAGGGGCCCAAGCACCCGGCCATCTTCCGTTGCCCTCCCAGGTACATTAGCAGAGAGCTGGGTGGGAGGCAGAACAGCCAGGACTCAAACCCCACTCCCACAAGAGACACTAGTGTTGCCGCGAAGGCTTACACCGCTGTGCCACCTTGCCCGTCTTACTTTATTGATTTTTTTTTGGTGGGAGAATTTGGTCCATTTCTGGTCCTGTGGAAACACGGATTCCAGTCTTGCATGTTTTCTTTACCAGTCCAGGTTCAAACAAGTGCTGATTGTGGGGGACGGGACCCTGGTTGATTGCTCAGATCTAGATGGAGGAAAGGAATGCTGCAGCCAGCCCAGCAGCAACACATGCTGCACGTCGCAGTGAGGTTTGGTTCCTTTGCATATGGTTAACCAGCTTGGAGGTCATAAAGCGAGGCCTCTGTCCTCGGGGTCAGCAGCTGGGTTTACACAGCACTGCCAGATTGTTTATTCTGGTGCCGAGCCAGGGCAACATCGCTTTTTCCATTAGTGCGTGTTGGACAGATGAAGGGAGGCAGGAGGGCAGACGGCAAGGGACAGGTCTGTGATGTCCTCTTTATTTAGTCCAGGGACGTGTCTGGGTACTGCAGATGACGAATCGGTGTAAACATCGTGTCACTGCCGCGGAGGGGCTGGCAGCTGCTGCTGTTGCAAACACAACTAGGTCAGCCAGTGAAGCAAAATCCATGCCTGGTTTAAGTCCTGCGTGTCACTGCAGTCCCGTGTGCAAACCAGTTACCACTGGGTGGCATTCACCACCGTGCTCAGAAGCTGAATGCCCGGTGTTCTGTGGCAGTCCCTCGGGGAAGCACCCCTGCAGTGGCAAACAAATCTCGCTGTGTTCTGCGGGTTTGGGCGCTCCGTGCAAGCGAGCGTGAGTGGCACTGAACACACAAGTGTCTCCAAAGGCCTGGCAGACTTTCTCCTTGGCAATCCTTTCCCTGAAACACCAGCTTTCTGAGGAGCCCCAGGGTCCTAGCCTAAGATCGCCTATGAGACATCAGGGACCAGCCAGAGCACTATCACAGTCGCAGCCCCTTTGTTCACACAGATGTGATCTGATGGTGTGTGTAACTCCCACCTGGAATGTCGTCCTGTAGTTCATGGAGACACACAGCAGGTACAACCAGAAATGATGGCAGATGAAGTCGTTGAAAGCATTGATCTAGCAAAAAGGAGGCCACGGTTTATTTATATATATTTTACCTGATATTGTGTGAATTTCTTCAGTTCACAGGCGTGGTAAGTGACACCGGGAGGGACACGACACAAATTTGTGAGCTACACATTGGCAGTAATGCATGCCTTTCTCCTAGAAATCTGTGTATGTGGAGAGTGGTCCCTCAGCAAGGTATTTCATGAGCTTTGCTAAGTATGTGAGAGCAGTCTGTGCCCTGAACGTAGACAGAAGGGCTAAGCCAAGCCAGCCACCGTTGCCCAAACAGCGCAATCTGTTACGCCAACGTCTAAGCACTGACCCTCCATCAATCTGATTTGCTCTGGAAGATCTCCTCCCCTGAAGAAGGAATTCAGGAAAAAAAAAAAAAACAGGTACAGTCAACACCAAAAGTTGCCCTTGGGGTTAATCCGATCGTATAAACGGATTTAAAATACAGGTTTCAAATCAACAAGCATTTATGGAGGGCCATTGTGTGCCAGGCATGGAGTTGGACGCTGGGGAACTAAAAATTAAAAAGACACAGTCCTATTCAATGTGAAAACATTTTTTCTGGCTGGCAGACCTTTCACCAGATGCTCCAAACTTACCAGAGCACTCCAGCCCTCCTTCACCACCGATGCCCTCCATGCCAGAATACACACAGGCGAGAAGAAGTGGGTGGTTATAGACTTCCACTCAATTTGGAAATTAACAGCCTATGATGGCGCAGGCAAAGTGCTAGACTAGGAACGAAAAAGCCCATTTTCTAGTCTCAGGTCCATCCCTCTCTGGTCTCACAGCCCCGAATCTGTCTTGAGATGTCTCAGGCTCCTACGAGCTATGGGTCAAATGATTGGACAAGCTTGTGCAAGGTCACATGGAGGTACATGCATCCTCAGAGCCCTGGCAAAGCATAAGCTGCTAGTCCCTTGGGCTGGGAAGAGGGTATGCCCCCCCCGATCCTGCTCCAGTCCCTGCTCAGTCCTGGCTGTGACTGACCGGAAACCACAACCTCTCTGTTGGTATTCAAATAGAAGGCTCAAGTGTTGTTGATGTTTTTCTTTCTTCCCCCTCCAAACATTTCACAGCTAAACCCCAGTGCCTATTTTGAGGAAATTTCCTGCAATTATCCTCAACATAACGAAGGCAAATATTTGGTCAATCCCTAAAGATCCGTAATAAAAATGAAAGAGAACATCAAAATCATCGTGGGACCACTGGTTCCCCTCTGCTGGAGTGTGTTTATTAATTAAAGGACAGGGCCAGCATGATCGGTCCAAAAAGGCAACCAAGCCATGAAACAAACACTGGAGTTTACAACACACCAGTATCTCTTGCAAATTTGTATGAAGCACATTCAGATGTGGCCGCTGTCCCCACCGGGCTGCACCTCCAGCCACAGACACAGTCAAGCTTTCTCCTCCAACCGATTCTGTGGATCCCTCCAGGAGTCTGCTGTGAGGGACACGGGCTGAGCTGTGAATACAGAGATAATTGGTGTGCCACCCTGACCCTGACCACACTCAGGGCAAGAGCTCCCTCTGTGAGAAGAACCACTAAATGAAGCCTGCAAGAGGTATTAAGAACAAAATCCAGGGGAAATGTTTCAGAGGGGTTGATTGAGCCCCGGATAATGCCCAGAAGTTTTACATCTTTTGCTGGAAACATACACATACACACAACACATGCACTTAAGACTTAAACACAGCAAACTTTCATGATCGAATACAAGGATGCTTCAGAAAGCCTGTGAAAAATGAAATTAAAGTTTATTTTTGGTCCCGAAAGTTGTGAAGTCATTTTCCACAATGCACGTTTTTTCATGAACATTGTGAGGATCCCCCATTGCACTTGTACTTCACATTCGTATACCAAGATCAACTTATCTTTTAACCCCAATTTCCATAGACTTTTCAAGTGCCTTCACACCAGTTGTGGGAGACATACTCCACGCAGCGCCTTTAAGACAGTTCTCATGGAGCTGCACTCTCCACCGAAGGTTTCTGCCAAGGAGAGGATGCAGGGAAGCCAGCAGAGAGCAGAGAGATGTCCTCCCTGCCTCCATCCCGGAAGGAAGGGTCTCCCCCACATCTTGCACTCTGTTCCCCTGTCAGCAATGGGAAAGCTCAAGAGCTTGCACTCTGGTCAAGCGTCCCTCACCTGACTTCTTCACTTATCACCTATGCAGATTTGGACCAGATGCTAAATCTCACAACTGTATATAGTAATAATAAGATATTCTGCAACATTTGGAGTTTCTTTTCAGCTTGATTCTATTTATCAAATGCATGCTTAGGAATCTCAGAGTACTTGGCATGGATAACGCTCTAGAAAAAAATGCCTGATGGTTCTGGTGGTGGTCGTGACTTATACCTCTATGCGTGGTGCAGAATGGTTAGTTATTTGGTGAATATTTATAGAAAGCAGGAAGGAAGGGGACACTGGACCCATAGATGAGACCTAATCAAAGCCTCCATTGTCACCTGAAACGCTTGGTTCCTAGATGTGTGAAACTCAGATGTTCCAAGTCTTGAAAATGAAACATAAAATTTGAATTGGCGTGGCAGCCAGCCACATAACATGAAAGACTGAAGCAGCAGTTAGGGTTCCAGACAAGCTGGTTGATGACAGCTGCTCAGAGTGTGCAGTCCTACTCAGCTCCCTAGTCCCCCTCTAAGAGAAGCCAGAGATCCGGATTTCCATGTGAAACAGACCAAGTCTTACATCAGCAAAACCTAGGAGCCAAACGCCACATGGCCTGCCAGTCCCGGCTCAGGCTGCCTTCCTGTAAGGCGTTCTGTGGTTGTCTCTTCATCTGAAAGATGTGTCCATGGACACCAAAGACACAAGCCCCTAGGATTTGTCTCTCTGTTTCTGAAAGATTACAAGGATGGTTGTGGGGTGAGATCCTTGCTTCCTGATAGATGCCAGAGCGTGTGCTGACCTCACAATGGCGATCTCGCTTAGCAAAGAATTCTGATCAGAAGCAAAGATTTTTAAAGCCTAGCTGTTTGGTGGCTGAAACAACAACAGTTGGCAAGGAATCCTAACAACTTCTGCCAGAGCCTCTACGAGGGCAGCCTAGTGGGAAGCTGATTCCGTAGTTCATGTCGCTGTGTTTTGTTTGGAGGAAAAGTCTGGCATTGACGAAAATGTGGAACACTTAGCAATGGAATGACTTTTCCATAACACTGATTATTGTACAGCACGACCCATAACTAGGTCTTTGAAATGTGATTTTAAAAACTCATTACTTACTGTGCAAGGCAATCTACCCTCTTGTCTTTCCATATGAAGGTGATAATTTTCTACAGATTCAGAAAAGTGTCCCTGCTTGTGGCCAAATACTTAGTAAGGGAAAACCTCGACATAAAAGGGAGGGCCCAGGTTCAAATCCAGCTCTGGAACTTACTTTCCAACTATGCAACCTGGGGTAAGTCGGTTATCGTCCCAAGAGTCTATTTTCTCCATCTGCAGAATAGAGTTCATGCACTTACTTCACAGGGCTGCTGAGCACACTCAATAAAATAACGTGAATATCAGCAAAACCCCAGCCCATCCTAGGTGCACATCATCAGGGTTGGCCCAACGTGGATCTCTGTTCAGTTGTCACAAAATAACACTCCTATTTCTCCCCGTGACATAACCTTTGGCAGTGTCATGAGCCTTCTTATTAAACTTGGCAGCTCTGTGGAAAACAAGATCAGATGAACAACAAATGTTTCACACAACTTTGTGTGTGTGTTGTTCATGGCGGTGTGAAAACTAAAGGTAGAGGATTGGATGACACTGTGCAGGGGTTCAAGGGAAGGGCTGGGATAAGCCTTGGAAGACAATGACAATTAAAGACTGGACAGGGACAGAGGAGAGGGTGGAGAGAATGCAGAGTGGGAATTGGAGAATCAAGGATGACCAGGCAATTACCTCTCTAATGCCAAAAAAGGTAAGAGGTTCGCCATGAAATGTGCAGTCAAGCGTGTGAGGTCAGAGGTCCCACTGAGTCATCAACCAGGAAACAAAGGGAAACAAAGGCTTGTGTGGGTTCGGTCATGTGTGTAAGTTGAGAGTTTGATAACAAGTGTAGAGAATAGACAATTCTTAAAGAAGTTGGTCTGTGATGGAGATGAAAAACAGATGAGAAAAAGGGGAAGGGGAATTTTGTTAAAAAGAAGCCAGTTGGGAGATTGACCATGATAAAGAGGAGGTGGGTCAGAGGCAAGAGGTGGGATGGAGAAGGATGGATGGATGAAGCAAGAGTGACACATTAATGCAGAACAGGAGACTATCAGAAAAGATTTGCTCACACCAGATTCCAGCTGTTGCTGTCTTTCATGTTTAACAATCCTTTCTGTTGTATGCATTTAACCTATTGGAGAGAGAGATTCCAGCTCCCTCCTACTGGCTCACCCCTAAAATTCCTGGAACAACAGAGACTGGAATAAAGCAAAACTGGGAGCCAGGAATTCAATCTAGGCTCGTATATAAATGGCTGGAGTCATCAGCCTCTGCCATCCATGGTCCATGTTAGTAGGAATCCAGAGCACAACCAGAACTCCGAGTCAGGCGCCGCAGTGTGGGATGCAGGCATCCCTAGCAGCATCTTAGCACTGCAGCCAATGCTACCCTGTGCCTCGTGTTTAGACAAGGGTCTCATGAAGGGGCCAAGAAGAATAAGGTAGACTGAAAGAGCAGAGCTACTCCTAGCAATATATTACTTTCCAAGAAAGGATTTTTCACAACTTTTCATCTTCTATCCAGTAATGAAAAGTTTCTTTTTACTTCTTAACCTTTAAAGTCCGTACTTAAAAGTATATTAAGTTTTCTAGCAAACATGAGGGCAGGCCTCCTGGTGTTTGTTTCTAGTAATACCATCGAATAGCCAAAACCCTTGCACCGGGATAATGGAGTAGCTTGTAACGAAAACATGATTGGAAAATCCACTTGCTATCTTATGAAATATAAATGTCACTGAAGACCTTCAACCTTACGAACTTCAGATAAAATGAGTTCGTGGCAGAGGGTCTGGGTGGAATCTCCCAGTGCTGACCAATGACACACTCCCAAAAGGACACTACAGTGTCAGGTGCTGCTTGTCATAGAAATGCTGACTTTCCCAAATTTGGTAGGGCCTGGCTCAATTTGTGACCGAGTTAGAATAGCATTTCCTATTAGAAACATTGGAGTTAAAACTAAATACGACATCTGGGAATGGGCTTCTGCCTCTGAGGTGGTTCTGGGGCAGTGGTTCCCAACCCTTTGGGTATGTGCTTTTGATGCTATGATGGTCTAGTTCAATATTATTTTAATTAAAGAAAGATCCTCCATCCATTGGTTCATTCCCCAAGTAGCCACAATAGCCAGAGCTGGACTATGTCAAAGCCAGGAGCTTCTCCTAGTCTCCCATGTGGGTTTTTCACTGCTTTTCCCAGACACATTAGCTGAGAGGTAGATTGCAGGTAGAGCAGCCGAGACACAAGTCAGCACTATATGGAATGCCAGGGTTGCATTTGGTGGCTTAACGTGTTATGCCACAATGTGGTGCTTTAATTCCATTTTCCACAAAATTGTTTGAAATAACTTCTTTGTGAAATGTTGAAGGAAATACAACTTACTAATTTCTTGATTCTTAATAAACCCAAATATCTAAGCTTCATATATGGTTTCCAGAAGTCCATATACTCTCCATGTGTTCTTGAACTGGAACTTTAGTCAAGTTCTCACAAGGTCTAAGAATCTTCATTCAGACTTTCTCAGTATTCCCAGATCAGGCTGCACACACCAGGAGAGCTGGCTGCCTAGTAGGTGCCATTTGCCTCTCTTACCCATGAAAGTCATGGCTGAATTTACACTAAGGGTGTTATTTAAATGTTGCTAGTTGTATTGTAGTTTTTTCCTTATGAAAATAGATGCAAGATATTTCTCTGTGATCTCTTAACTAGAAATATTTGTGCAGAGATTTTACTGAAGAACTATGTAAAATGGCGAATTCTTTTTTGTTGCTAGTAGGTCAACAATCGAACTCTTCACCTACTTCCCACCCAAGTAGGTAGGATGTTCAACATACGTTTTGTATTACTGAGCCTAGGGTTTGGGAGCTAACAAATAACATCCATTTTTTTCCACCTGGCTTTTAAATTGAGAAATACACACATGGATAGATACATGGAAGGCCAGTGGGGAATGTTGTGACCCAATAAAGCAAGATAGAAGGATGCAGCTTGGGTGTTTGATTGACCAACCTGAGAACAGGTGCACTCAGCCCAGAGGGGAGACCAGCTCAACCCCTTTCCCAAAGACCCAGTCAAAGGCTCAGGCCCTGGCACTTGGCTTGCCTCCCCAAAAGATGGACTATGTCCAGAGGCCAGGAGGGCTGTCCTGTGGAACATGTGGGAGGGGGAAGAAATAATTGACCACAAAACCGATCTTTTTTTTTTTTTTTTAACCCTCAGCTCATCCTCCCTGGCTCAGTTCCCCAGCTAGGCAGCTAATAACAGCACATGTATTTTGTAAAATTCTTTAGACTCTTTTCAAATAGGTTGGGTCAAATCATTTAAATGTTGGATTTATTTTAAAATCATAGGAATTAATTCAAACTTCTTTCTTTCTTTGTTTCTTCCTTTCCTTCTCTTTCTTCCTTCATTCTTTCCTTTCTTTCTTTTTTTAAAAGATTTATTTTTATTGCAAAGTTTCTTTCTTTCTTTCCTTCTTTCCTTCCTTCCTTTCTTTTTTTTTAAAGAATTTCTTTTTATTGCAAAGTCAGATATACAGAGAGGAGAGACAGAGAGGAAGCTCTTCTATCCAATGGTTCACTCCCCAAGTGACCGCAACAGTTGGAGCTGAGCCAATCTGAAGCCAGGAGCCTCTTCCGGGTCTCCCACATGGGTGCAGGGTCCCAGGGCTTTGGGCCGTCCTCGACTGCTTTCCCCGGCACAGGCAGGGAGCTGGATGGGAAGTGGGGCTGCTGGGATTAGAACTGGCGCCCATATGGGATCCTGGTGCGTTCAAGGCAAGGACCTTAACCGCTACATTATCGTGCTGGTTCCCCTTTCTTTCTTTTTTTAATGGAGCAGGGCAGGGTACAAGAAAATAAAACCCCACATCATTTAGCCTGTTCTGAGAGGAAGAGATTTTTAGGAAGCCGGAAATGAATGAATTGTTTTTTCCCTGCTTCTCAGTGTTTAACCTTAAACTTTTTATGACTTGTCTTTCAAGATTTTTGTTAACTCTGGTTTAAAAACACAAAGGTTAAGGTTATGAAAGCGGCCCACCCCAGATTAGCAAGAAATCATTTCTGTTGAGAGGACAGACAGGATTAAATGTTCCATTGTGAACCCGTTTTAGAAGAGTCTTTGCCAAGTTCCTAAGCAAAAACTGTAGAGCTGATAGGGCGGAAGTGTAGCATGCCTTTGCCAGGAGTCACTCCGCAAAGCCCCCTTACTTCAGGGGCTGCTACCCTGACAACGTTCCCTTTTGCATTGCCCTTGGGGGCTTCGGAAAGTGTTTGAAATATCTTCAAAAAGGGAAATTCTTTGTCCTTTCATGTGAATCTGTCTTTTGAAATGACTCGTTGAAGCTCTACTTAGAAAATTATACACCCACTGAAATTTGATGGCAAACTTTTTAGTTAAAAAGAAGTTAAAATAAAGGGGCAAATCGAGACCTTAGTTTGGCAATTGTTTCTTATCTAAAAGACAGGTGGTAAGGGGAGAAAATAGATAAATGGTATTCACTGGAATTAAAAAATGTTTGTGCATCAAGGAAAACTACCAATTGAGTAAAAAGATACTTATTGAATGAGAAAAATGTGGCCATATCGGAAGGTCCACTGAAATATAAAGAACTCCTAAACACACCAACCTCCAAGCAAAGAACCTAATTCAGAAGTGGGCAGAGGACTTGGGTAGGCATTTCTTCAAAGGATCACTAAGCATATGAAGAGATTATTAGACATTAGAGAAATCATTAACATCTGAATCATGAGTCATTGAGAAAATGTGAATCCAAACCACCGGGAGATCAGTGGGAGCAGCACACAGGATGTAGAGGTCAGAATCCCGACACAATGCTGCTTGGGATATAAAATTATGCAGCCACTATAAAAAGCAGTGTATAGTTCCTCACTAAGTTCTTGAAGTCGTCACATGTCCCAGCAATCCCACTCTTCCACATATACTCCAAACAATTGAGCAGATACTTGCATCATGATAGCCCCCAAGTGGGAGCGATCCACACCATAAGACAGAATGAAGTGCTGCTAGCACACGGATGGATACTGAAAACCCTGTACAGTGTGGAATGAATTAGTCCAGCAAGGACAAGTATTGTTTTTTTTTCCATTGAATATTTATTTTTTATTGTATTTTTGTTGACAATCTTTACATAGTTAATTATGGTAAAAAAAAAAAAAAAAGGTTCAGGGGGTATAGGGAAGTGGGAAATAGTATTATGTCCATATTGTTTCCATCATGTATCTGAGGTAAAGGGGGATATTGACGGAGAATCCCCACCCAGTTTCCCACCCACCCCAAGTCCCGGATGTGGAGCATGATCTGAGATCCTTGCTCAAATGGTTTTAATAGTTCTCCAGTTATGAATCGCTGCCAGTTTCACTCGATGAGGTCGTCCACTGATTGACACAGTCCATCATAGAGTCTTCATTTGCCCAGTATTTCGCTGCCAACATATAGCTGAGGTGGTTGATTGACTTGCTCTATCCTCTGTCTTTTCTTGGCTAGGGTTCTGAGTCCAGCAGTTCGATTGGGGAGATCTCCAAAGAAACTTTGATAGATTCCCAGACCAGATTCTTGTATGTTCTAGCAAGCACAGGGCCTGGCACAGTCCATCACCACGATCAGCTGGTGGTTTCAATTGCTGGGTTGGTTCTGTTTTCGGTCCCGAGTTGCGCTGGAACCAATGGGTGTTGCAGTCCAGCCTGGTTCTGCCCAGCACACACTCGGCCCTCGCATCAACCAGTGAGAGCTGCAGCCTAGTCGGGGCGACCCACAATAACCCCCACCAGGCCCACCCCCTACCCTGGTTTGCCAGTATGTGTAGCAGACTAGTCCAGTCTGTCCCACATCCTACTTGGCTCTTGTACTTGTCAGTGGGTATTAGAGCTTAGTTCCATCTAACCAACTCAACTATCCAGCCCTCACGGATGTTGTTGAGTGCCTCTCTGTCTAGCCACCCCAGCCCCCGTCCTAGTTTTCATGCCCTCCCGCGGGACTAGTGACCCAAGAGGGGGGAACCCACTATTTCCCTCCCAGGTCTCTCTCAGTCCTAGTTTATGCACTCTTCGGGTGGTTCTGTGATTTGACCCGACAGAATTAGTCCCCAGTGCCAGCTTCTGCCAGTTGATGCTGTGGCTAAGCCCAAACATCCCTCACCCACTCTAATTTATGCTTGCACCAGCAGGAATAATCAGCCCAGCCTGGCTTTTCCCTGATCTAGTCCATGTGCAGCGCACAGATGTTGCCGCCTTGCTTAGTCTGGTCTGTCCTCTTCCCAGCCCAAGCTCTCCAGTGGGAGTAGCTGTCTGGCGAGGGGACCAGCCCCTTAATCCCCCCCGCTGGCTCTGCCCCTCCCTTCCTGGATCTCGCGTGTGCTGGTTGGGTGCTGCAGTCAAATCCAGTACAGGCAACCTCACCCTAGCGTTCCATAGTGTGCACTGGTTTTGTCGCGACCAGTTCCGGCTCGACCCACACTCTGTTCTGGTGTTCGGATTTATCAGTGTATGACCTGAACTGATTCAGCCTGGTCTTCCCCTGACCTATGCCAAATGTATGCCAGTGGGAAACTTTCCATGGCCTATTCTGGGCTGTTTCCTATCATGCTTCTTGCGCTTACCTGCAGGGACTGTGTCCTGCCAGAGGAGTTGCCCAGGCTCCTCCATCAGAACCTCTCCCAATGCCAGATTTTGCGCATACTAGGGGGTCCTTGAGCCAGCCCTATTCAGTTCACCTCATGTCCTAGCAGGAACAGTGGCTTTTCCTGGCTTGCTTTCACCTCATTCTGGTTCTTGTTGTTGAATGTTTCAGCCCAGCCATGGCTCGTCCATACCCATGTACAGCTCACACATGGCTCAGTATGGGGTTGAGACCCAGCCTAGTCAGTCCCACATCCACCCTGGTTCTCCAGGACACCAGATGGTGTTGGGGTCTGGCCTGGCCTGGTGCATCCAATCCCAGTCCACACTAGTGCCTCGGGAGATTGCAACTGTTTCCTAGATAGAACGCAACCCCATTCCAGCACACACGCCCCTTGGTGGGAACCTCAACCCAGTTAAGGTGTCCCCTTACCTCCCCAAAGGGCCTGTTCCTAGCCGTAGATCATGCGCCTGCCCGTGGTTGCTCTGACTCAGCTTGTCTCAGTCACTCACTTGTCCTGGCCTATGCCTTAGACAGTGTGGCTTAGTGTTCTTGACTCAAGTAGACCAGTAGTTGCAAGAGCATGGCTCGGCATGACCTGTGCTCCATGCTAGTTTCTGGTTTTGCTTGTTGGCTAAGGTTTGCTCAGTCCTGCCCAGTACATTCTGTTCCGTTACCAATTTCTTCAAAGGAGTTACCGCCATTGGGAATGTTAAGGATTAACTGAGATCCCAGAGGCACAGTGGGATCAACCTGGAGCTACCTAAGCAGCGATTCAGACAACCAATACACCAGAGCTCCCTGGCCAGGCGGCCAGCAGGCAGAGTTTGGCACCACATGGTGCACTGGCCGCCCTGGGGGAGGCCGAGGACTCGTTCACTGCCTTGCGGCAGTGTCTTTGGCGTGAGCCCCCAGCATTGGGTCCAACCCGGCAGGGGCACCCCCCACAGCCGCCACACTGTGAGGAGCGGCACTTGCCCCCAAACCCAAGGCCCGATCCGACAAGTATTGTTTAATTCCATTCCTATGAGATGCTAGAGCAGGCAAAATCATGGCGACAGAGTATATGGCAGGATACTTGGGGACAAGAGGAAAGAGATAGCTGTTATTTAATGACTTGTACTATTAACATCTTTTGCATTGATGAAAGACTTTGGAAATAATGGTGATAATTACACAACATTGTGAATGTCAGGAATAGCACCTAATTGTAAGTTAAATATTTTCTTATATATGATATTTTATGTTAGTAAGTATTGAATACCAAGGAATAACATTTTGAGTGGCTAAGGATTAGTATACAGTGAAGCAGATTTTAATAATATACATTTGACAATACAAACCATTCCAAATTTACAACAGTTAAAGTTATATTTAATAAATCTAATGGTCTTTCCTGTATTTCTTGGTAAATGCGTTGTTGAAATGGTGAATGCAATCTTGTAGCAATGCAATTTTCTATCAATATTAAAAAAAATGTAAATTTGGCCCGGCATTCTGGCCTAGCAGCTAAAGTCCTCGCCCTGAACATGCCGGGATCCCATATGGGCACCGGTTCTAATCCCGGCAGCTCCACTTCCCATCCAGCTCCCTGCTTGTGGCCTGGGAAAGCAGTCGAGGACGGCCCAAAGCCTTGGGTTCCTGCACCCTTGTGGGAGACCTGGAGGAGGTTCCAGGTTCCCGGCTTCGGATCGGCGCAGCACCGGCTGTTGCGGTCACTTGGGGAGTGAATCATTGAATGGAAGATCTTCCTCTCTGCCTCTCCTCCTCTGTATATATCTGCCTTTCCAATAAAAATAATAAATCTTTAAAAAAAAATGTAAATACCATGATCACCAGAAAGTGGTGACATGGTGGCAGAGTCCCCTTCTCAAGGCAGTGTTCTTTGTTCCTGGATCTGGAATACTCAGAAAAGAGGGAAAATGAATAGACTTTGTGAATCAAAAGAATATGGAACCTAGAGTGATTGAGTAAATTGTGATCGAATCACATGGTCACACCCCCTGATAAGGAAGTAAGGTTGTTCAAGTTTGGTCAATGAATGTCTAAAATATGGGCCACGCTTTCCAAACGTTGCCGGGAAATTATCTTTTCTTTCTGATGAAGATGTTTCCTTTTTGTTCTTCGGGCCCTGCCAGCCTTAGGCAGCTAACACAGGCTCTTCCTTCAAAGCTAAATGCTCACATGCAACCCTGGTTCTTTTCCAGAACATAGGAAACTTGGCAACATGACTGTGACCGTGAAGAAGACTGTCCCCTCTCCTGAGGCCGTACAGATTCTCTACCAGCGGATGCGATACGAGTACGAGTTCTACCACTATATCAAAGAGCAGTTCCACCTGCTGAAGCGCAAGTTCGGACTCAAGTCTCGCGTGAGCAAACCCCCCCTGAGACCACAGTTCTTTATTCCGTCTCCACTGGAAACTGAAGAGCCCATCGACGACGACGAACAAGACGATGAAAAGTGGCTAGAAGATATTTATAAGAGGTGATGCCAGCACTGTGTTGTGGCTTTATCTCCCGATTCCAGAGAGTTCTTTTCTTAGGGGAAGAAAAATCCTCCAGACTGAAATCAACACTCAGCTGCATAAAAAGAGAAAAACATTCCCACTTGTTGGGGTCGTTGGGAGACACCCGGTTTTGCGGGTTTTATTTGTTTTGATTTTGTTCTGTGTTGTCTTGTTTGTTTGTTTTGTGTTGTTTTGTTTTCTTGGCTCCTTGGGTCTTTCCCAGGGACACTAGATGGTTCCACCGCAAGGCATCTTGTCATGAAATAGCTTTTTCACCCACCTACCCCTAGAGCGATGGGAAAAGGGGGATAAATATTGGGCATACAGTCCATGGCCCAGAAACAGCATTTGTAAAATGACTTGAAAAAAAATATTATCTCTGTGGTAGGAGACTTTCCAGCCTTGTATATTTCAGCAGAAATGCAAAACCACTTCAAAGACCAGGACATCTCCTCTAGAAGGAGCTAAGAGAAGGCAAGACAGACAGGAACCCCAGAAGGGAAGACGTGCCTGGTCAAGTGGTTGCTCCCCAGGTGGATAGAATTTTGCCTCTGGTTCATTTCCAAGGACACTTTTACCAAGAGTAGCATTCTCTGAAACAGCCAGTTGGCTTGTTCTGCATCCCCAACCAATCAAGGTCCAAGTGCGTGCCAGGCTCCACTGAAATATTCCATTTTCAGGCATCAGTCTGACAGACATCAAAGTGGCGCAGCAGGGAAAAAGAGTTGGCTTGCTGTGTAAGGAAGAAGCAGACAAGACAGGTGAACTCCGGGGGTCATGTGGCATCAGTGACAGGGCAAGCACTGACTCCTGTGTGTGGCAGGATCCCCTGCACCCTGCTCCTGGCCAGGCCAGATCCCCTAATGCTGGTACTATGCACTGTAGTACCTGCTGTGCCCCTAAGAGGTACGTGTGCTCTGCAACAAGCAGTCCTGAGTTCCATGCAAGCTGCAAAACCACAGTCTTGCCCTCCTGAGAATGCTGTGCAGGGCCAGCAAAGAGGAGAGGCAGAAGAGGCTGTTTGGCCACCTCTGTGCATCGCTGCTACCCCCAGTGTGATCTAAGTGGAGACTGAGCAGCTCCAGTGCCCCAGAATAGCTCATGTCCACCTGCTAGTGATGCCTGTATCCAATCATTGGAAGTCTATGCTTGCATTCTGAAAGATTTTCACTTATTTTTTTAAAAGTCCTGAAAATACAGATTCTCCTGGATGGATACAAAGGCACCTGCTGAGAAGTTGGGGTACAGTGGCCCCAGTAGGAGAATCACTCACAGCAAATGTTGTTTACTTCCTGTTTTTCCACTAGAACCAGCCCTGCCAGGGGATTAGCAGCATGCAAGTTGGGGACCCCTTGATGAAGAAAACGTTGGCTGTGTACAAATGACATGTGTGCCATTTTGCAGGCACCAGTAGGTCTCACTGAGATTTTTCCTGCTTTCACTCCAATGGTGCCATGGCCAAGATAGAAAGGTCAGATCCTGTAGCATCCGCCAAATGTGTACTAAAGCTACTTTGTCACAAGATGTGTTAGGAAGGCTGGAGCCCTCTCTCAGGAGTCCCCTGAAGGCAGGGGCCACAGGGACACACTGCCCAGCCCCGCAAGGCCAGCTGTGGGCCTCCTTTCCTGCCTCGGCACACTGGGGCGGGAAAGCGAGTACAGCACAGTTCTTTGAGGAGCAGCTGTCTCGTTCCCAAAGCCCAGGGCCCTACCATCCACCTGGAAAGCAGCTGTCACCCCCAGAGCAAATACAAGAACTGCCGCCTTGGGGGACCTAGGAATTGTCGCTGAGAAGTCAACTGTAGGGAATCTCACCATCTGAAAACAGTGTGGAGTTGACCGCGTTTGCCCTGCTGTTCTCAGGAGTCAGGACACCTGGCCCTTCAGGAACTCCAGCTCCTGCTGCTGCTGCAGCGGGGCCCGACCCCCTGTGTGCTCACGGGCATTTTCTTTCCAGCAGCGACTGGCGTCACGTTGCGACTCAAGATGATGTACTTGCAAGGACTTCTGTGGACTTGTCCCAACAAACATCCTCTAGGGCCTGAAAGGCACCTCGTTGAGTTTATTTGGCACCCGTGACAACATTGCTGTGGCCCCGGGCCCAACACGGTTTGTACTTCATGAAATAAATTGTACATTTTACATAGTTTAATTTAAAAAATACATTGTAAGCTAGTTGATCTCTGACTGCCTTATTTATTATAACCTTTCAGCACATTCCAAGGTTTTAGTTACTCAGGAAGGAGTTAATTAAAATGATTTTATTTTGGTCTGATGGATGTTTTTGAAAAGGAAAATTATGATTAGAAGCGCTCAGTCTACTTTTCCTTGAGTGCTGTAAAAGTGCTTGTAAATCTTTTTTTTTTTAAGAAGAAAGAAAAAATGGTGTTTGACATTGTTGGAGACTCAAAAATATATATGGAATTGAAACATTCGCTTAGCTAAAATAAAAACAATCTGTGTTTGAGGTTAAGTGTTGTTTAACTTATTCCTTGCCCATATAAATAAATGAATATAAAGACATTGAAAATCTTTCTGTTGTGTTGATACCTGAAAAAAAAAAGTGCCTGCAGTTCTTGGTAACTGCCTCCATTCTCTAAGCTATCCAGGCCTTTTTCCCCCCTCAAGACACGATTTTGAAAAGCATGATTGAACAACTGTTGACTTGCATTGCTTCACATCCATGACCCCCTCCCAGAAATTTCGATGAAACAGGTGAGCTATTCATTCGTTCATCAGGCGCGGGTGTGAAGGGCACTAAGTACAATGCTTTTCCCACCGGTTGGGTTGGTTTGAGTGTCACCTGTGACGTGAGGGCCCATACCCCATGGCGGCAACCAGGCTGGGGAGGAAGGCTGTGCCGGGTCTTTGTATAAGCTGATCTGCTCTCCGTATGTGTAGACACCAAGGTTTTAAGACCCTAGCCTCCCAAGTGAGTGCTTTTGGTCCAGAAGTATCCCAGTTGCCTGTGACTGTCAGAGAAACACAGTGTTAAAGAAGTCGTAGTGTTAAGGAAAAATCCATGTTGGTTAAAAACCTGCTGAGATAGGCAGGTGGTATGTGGGGACTTTTTTTTTAAGCGGGAAAAAGAAAGATTGGCTGATTTTTTTTTTTTTTTACTCCTCAGGCACCATAACAGCTCAGCACAGAACAAGCCAAAGCAGGGAGATGGGAATTCGATCAGGGTCTCCCGTGGGAGTGGCCAGGCCCCAGGTATGTGCAGGCATCGTGTGTGCCCCTCCCAGGGTGCACAGTAGCAGGAGGCTGAAGTCAGGAACAGAGCTGGGGCTGAAACCCAGGCACTCTAACATGGGCTGCGGGCACACCAAGCAGCGTTCTCACCTACGCTTCGGGTAGCCTTGTGAAAACAAACAGAAAAACATTGTGTTCTGTAACCCAATCAGTTAGTGTTTGCAAATGAACTTGAAAACTTCATGTACTAGACAAAAATTGACTGTCCCACATCTGATGTTGCCTGTCTGGCCGGAAGTTGTTTATGAATGTGTTGGACCTGTGAGTCCTAGATGACTTTCACAGACAAGGCCAGTGTTTCCTCGCAGGCCAACTGGAAGCCCTCAGCCCGGTGGGCCAGAGTGCTTCAGTCTTTCAGCAGAGAGAGGGTTTATTTCAGATGATAAGCACGTAATGCGTGTGTGTATGTATTTTTAATATCCTGTTCTGGAAAAACCTTTTTTTTTTTAAACTAAAATCAGCCTGAGGAGTCTGCGAAGTAAAACACAGGTCATGAGCTTCACAGCCCAGCAAAGTCACTGTCAGGCTGCCGTAACAAACGCCCCCTTACACAGCAGAACCCTAAGGTTCTCCCTTCTGGAGTCTAGAAGTCCAAGGTCAGGTTGTCTGCAGGTCAGATCTCCCTGCCTGGCTTGCAGCTGGCACCTTCTCCCTGCATCTTCACAGGGTCTGCCCCTCAGTGTGTATACGTATTTGTGTCTGACGTCCTCTTAAAAAGAACCCAGTCTTTTGAACTAGGGCCCATTCTAAAGATCTCAGCTTAATGATCTCACTGAAGTTTCTCTTTCCAAATACAGTCACATGAAGAGGGACCGGTTGAGACTTCACTATCGAAGTTGGGAGGGCACAGGGTAGCTCACAATACCCAGACAACAGTGGAAAAACAACTGCTGCTGGGAGAGAAACAAGTCTCCCATCAGACTCCCGAAGTCACATCTGGCCCAAACGTCACAGACCAGGAACCTAAGATCCCAGAGGGAAGATCCATGCTAACTTTTTCCATTTGCGGCTCACTTAACTTTGGTATTTCTAGTAAATTAAACCTTTAAAATGACAAGGAGACAGGAAAAAAGCTCATCAACTGACCGGAGACCCAGAACAGAAATGATGACACACATCCAGCCACAGCCAGTGCCACACTTGTGACCTAGATCCCACCTCGCTGTGGGCTGTGTCCTGCAAGTTGGGGTTGTAAGGTCCACCCCTTCCAGGGCACAAGGTCTTCCTGGTAAGTCCTGCACTGGGTCAGATACAGAATCAGTATTTTATTCTGGATATTTCTTCCTAATGCAAGAACAGAGAGAGCTTCATGTGTCTTAAGCCATGTAGGCCCATCTCAGGTTACAGACTTGAAGATTCATATCCTGCTTCTAGTGAGATGTTACCAGTGGAACCACTGCAGAGCAGTGCAGTCAAAATGCAGCCCACAGGTTGAAGTGAAAAGAGCCCCCTGCAGTGTGGTGGCTGCGGGGGGAGGGGGTGCCCAAGCCAGGCCGGACCCAATGCTTGGGATTCAGACCATGGTCACTGCTGCCATGAGGTGAGCGAGTCCTAGGCTTTGGGTGGCCAGTGTGCCCATTGGGGGCCAGCCTCTGCCTGCTGGCTGCCCGGTGGCAAGCTCTAGGGTTTTTAGGGTATGTAATTGCTGCCTAGGGGCATCCATGGATAAGACCAATGTGAGTGCAGGTGAGGGATGAATCCTATGTGACTGCCAGCGACAGAGTCACAAAACCTGCTGGCAAGCGAGGGGACTGAGACCTGGTGGTTTGGAGGGCAGAGTCCATAAGATCTATTTTGGCCAGTCTGATTCACCAGCCTGCATGGGAGTCCTGAGATGGGCTGTTAGCATAGAGTATTGCTGACCGCCACATGCCAGTCCACATGGAAGCTCTGGCGGGGGCCTGTCTGGCAGGGCTAGGTGCTAGTACCTGACTGAGTGTTGGAACAGAGGACGGGTCACATTAGGCAGGGCCATGACACTAACCAGCACATGAGTGAACCAGGTCCAGGGATAGATTCTGTGGGGGAAGTGTTGGCCGAACCCTGTGGAAATACAAGTCCTGCTGGTTAACTCAAGAGTTCGGGTGGTGATGGGCTGGGCTAGGTGTGACCATGAAACCTGCCATCACATATGGATAAAGGAACCAACAACAGTCTGGGCAGGTCAATGCAGCAGCACCTGAATGCATCCTGAAACAGGGTGTGGGGTGGGCCGGGCTGCAATGTTTACCAGCTCATACAAGGCCAAAATGGAAGGGCAGACTATGCCAGGCCCTGGCCTAACACCCACTGGCATGTATGAGATCTGGGCCTAGGAGTGGGTCAACTGGGGGAACTTGGGAAACTCCCCTAGTGAGTCACAACTCTCACTGATGATCAAATGGTCCAGGCCTGGGGGTTGAGCGAGCTGGGCAAAGTAGCTCCAGTGGCTGGCTAATGTGTGGGTTGATTATGGAAGGGAGCGGACCAGGCAGGGCCAAGAAAACCTTAGCTCACAAGCAAGAATAGAAATCAGGATGGACTACAGGTCATGTCGAGCTAGACTCTTACACTGACTGGTTTGGATGAGCCAAGGATGCCAGGCTGCAGCATCGAAGGCAAAGACCAAGACAGGTGAGGGGTTATGCCAAGCTGGGTCAGAGCAACCACTGGCTTGCGTGCAATATATGACTGGGAACAGGCCTGGTTGGGGAGCTAAAAGGACACCCTAACAGGATTGGGGTTCCCACTGGTGAGTGCAGGGGCTGGAGTGGGGGCTGCATTCTGGTCTGGATATGGATGCTGTGTCCCTTGGCACAAGTGTGGACTAGGGCTGGGGCGCACAGAGCCAGGCTAGACTCCAGCACCATCTGGTGTAGATATAGGATGGTAGGGTAGATATAGGATGGACTAGGCTAGGTCTCTGCCCCTACTGAGCCATGTGTGAGCTGTGTCTGGGTATGGATGAGCCATGGCTGGGCTCAAACATTCAACAGTAAGAACTGGAATGGGTTGAAGGCCAGTCAGGAAAAGCCACTGTTACTGCCTGGACAGGAGGTGGACTAAGTAGGGGTGGCCCATGGACCCACCAGTATGTGCAAGATCTAGCATAGGGAGAGGTTCTGATGGAGGAGCTTGGGAAACTCCTCTGTTGGGACATAGTCCCTGCAGGTGAGCACAAGAATCACAGTAGGGACGGGAGCTGGCTGAGCTGGGCTAGGCTGTAACCCCCACCAGCGGGAGCTAGAATTGGGGGTGGGCTGGGCCAAGCTACAGCACCCACTGCAAATGCCAAGGCAAGGTGGGCCATGCCAGACCAAGCTGCAGCACCCAACCAGCACACGTGAGAACCAGCAGGGGAGGGGGCAAAGCTGGTAGAGGGAATGTGGAGGGTTCCACTGCCTGACCACCACTTCCACTGGAAAGTGTGAGTTGGGATGGGGGCAGACCAGAGCAGGCAGGGCTACAACACCTGTGGACCTCATGTGACCTAGATCAGGGAAAAGCCAGGCTGGGCTGACTGTTCCTACCGGTATAAGCATAAATCATAGTGGGTGAGAGTTGGTTGGGCTTTGCTGCAGCATCAGATGGCAGAGACTGGCACTGAGGGCTAAATCTGTCAAGTTAAACTCCAGAACCACCTGGAGAATGCATAATACAGGAGTGGGCCCAGGAGGGAAATAGTGGGCACCTCCCTCTTGGGTTGCCATTCCCACCGGAGAGCCTGAAAACCAGGACAGGGGCAAAGGTAGCTAGACAGAAGAGCACTCTCCAGCATGTGTGTGGGCTGGAAAGTAGGGATGGTTGGGTTGAACTAGGCTTCAGTGCCCGTTGACATATTTAAGGGCTGAATGGTATGTGGAACAAGTGGACCAGTCTGCTGTACATACTGGCAAGCACGGGAGCCAGGGTAAGGAGCAGGCCTGGTGAGGGTTATGGGGAGTCACCCCAACTAGCTGCAGAACCCACTGGTTTGCATGAGGGCTGAGTGTGAGATGGGCAGAATCAGGTTTGACTGCAACACCCATTGGTTTGTGTGGAAGATGGATCTGGAAACAGAACTGACCCAGCAAATACAACCAACAGCATATGCATAAGCTGATTGGGGCAACGGACTGTTCCAGATCCTGTACTGGCATTCACACACAAGGATCAGGTTTGGAATCACCTCAGACGAAGTTTCTTGGGGATCCCTCCAAATGAACTGCTGATCCCAGAACCCCAACCATGAAGAGAATCGCAGGTTCCATGGTCTGACCATGGAGTGCATGTGTCAAAGCTGAGCCTCCTCAGATGCTCAGACGGAACGGTGGACAGCATATCCAAGAGCACATGGAGGAAATGGCGGTCCTTTGGAGCCTGCAGAGGACACCTGGTACCACAACAGGGGATGAAGAACAGAACAAATGGATCATCTGCCCCAGCCACGAGTTGGCAGTGAAGATCTGGGATAATGGAGACCCTAAGGTGGACTATGTCAGTCAGTGGATTCTGGAGAGTTCATCATGCTTGGAACGGCGAGATAGCAGCAATTCAGAACTGTTGAACTATCAAAACCACTTGAGCAGTGCCCTCAGAGCATGCCCCATGTTGGGGACCCTGAGGTGGGGTGGGAGGTTGGGTGGGGCTTCTCCCTTTATCTCCCTCCTTACCCAAGATACACACAAAAAAATATGGAAACAATGGTCTTACCCACTTTCCTGTAACCCTTGACCCTTTGTGCCCTAATCAACTATGTAAAGATTATCAAAGTTTTTTTTAAAAATTACTATTAAAAAATGCAGCCCACAAAACCAGGTGAGGTGGGGTGCTCACAGCCCTGACTCTGTGTTCGCACAGGCCCCATTCAGAACTCTTCCCCTTGCTGGAGAATTCCTTTCTGCCTACAGCAGGCTTGGCTCGCTATTCCCAGCCTTGCTAATTCCCCAGGAACACCCAGGCCCACAGATGTTCATGGGTCATAGAATTGGGAACTGACCACTGGTGCATTTTGGATTTCAACTTCAAGTGGGGATTCCCTCTTTAAAAAAAAAAAGAAGAAGAAGAAGAGAGAGAGATGGAGAGACAGAGAAAGAGAGTGAAGGGAAGAAAAATTACCCTGCAGAGGAAAACTGTGAGCTCAGTTTTTCCTTGTGGAATCTTGGCGGCTGTGTCCAGCTAGCTTCAGTCTGCCTTTCCACAGTCACTGAATGCTACGAGCAGGCATGGAGCGGCCTGCCCGAGGCCACACTGCCAGAACAGTCAGACTTGACCTGGAACGTGCCTCCAATTGCAGTCATGAGCGGAGACGGCCCGAGGCCGGCACAGCCAGCTGCAACAAGCTGATGGTGCAATGAGAGAGGCAGCTGAAACCAGGAAGCAGAGCGGTTGACTGACAAGGGCAAGGGCCTGCACACTAGCCAAGTCCCAGAGTTCAAGTCCCAGCTGGTCCATCTCACCAGGAGTTTGAGTAAATCACTTGCCCCCCTTCCCCCGCCTCCCCCACCGCCCCCCCCCCTGGCCGAGCTCAAGTCAAGTCAGCTGGAAGACATTAGGGAGAAGAGGGCAGCCATTCGAAAACCAACAGTTGCTTCTAGAATGAACCCTATCCTATCCTGCACCCCCAAATGCTAGGGAACTAAGAGCCACAATCCCTGCTAAGCTTATTGAAGGGTTTGTTCTCTTCACTCCATCTCCATCCATGGAGTGTTAAATGGCACGTAATCCCAAGCCTATCGGTGACCTTGGTCCCTCATGTCTGCAAATGTTTCCAGCAACTCACAGGTGCAAGGAAGGCAGTGCTTTGAAACAGAAAGTGACCCAATAGGAACAGGCACCTGATACACAGTAGCTACAGCAAGGCCCTGGCCTGGAGAACTGTCCAGTCTTCACCTCTTGGCCTGACTTCTGTTGTTCTCTTATCCAAGAACAACAAAAAAGAAGCACCTTGTGGAATGTTCTTTAGAAAGATTTGTTGGAGTTCCAGGACTTGTCTCTACAGCTTGCACTAAATGCAGATTTCTTTTAACTCTTTGTAGATAGGCTGTGTATCGAGAGCTTGTTCACAATGAGTCTAACACATTCATGTGGAATTAGTATGGGCTAATACTAATTGAGTGTTAATAAAAAGAGTAATATTAAAGAGGACACTTCCAATAACAACGGAATGCCTGGCAGGATGGGACACTGTACTTCTCACAGGGAACATCTCTGCTATGGGGTCGCAGGAGAAGCCTAGTAGTGATTTTGAGAGCTGGTAGTGCTTTCAACTTGGTCAGTCCTTCAGAACCCATTATCGAGCAATAGTGGCTGAAGGCTTGAACATGCTGCATTACTCATATTTTTTTTCCACAGAAAGAAGAGTTAGGACATTGGTGGTCAGCTTCTGGATAGTCACTCTGTTTACACTCTGTTATCTTCTTTGCTGTTTAGGGACACGATTTTCCAATTGGTTCTTCGCTTTTGATTGGAAATTAATGAAATTTGAGTCCTGGTGCCTATTTCCAAGGGGTAATTCGCAAACTGGGTATGTGAGATAGGAAAGAAAAAAGCCATTGTGTAAAGTGATTTAAGAAATGCTGCAGTCCATGGTATGGTATCCTACTGAAAATGGCTTATTAGGAACACTCCAAAAGCTTCATCCTTGTCAAACTCCACACTTCTTTTTTTTTATAGAAGATTTTATTTATTTTTTATTGGAAAGGCAGATGTACAGAGAGGAGGAGAGACAGAGGGGAAGATCTTCCATTCAATGATTCACTCCCCAAGTGGCAAAAACGGCTGGTGCTGCGCCAATCCGAAGCCAGGAGCCAGGAACTTCTTTTCAGGTCTCCCACGCGGGTGTAGGGTCCCAAAGCATTGGGCCATCCTTGACTGCTTTCCCAGGCCACAGGCAGGGAGCTGGATGGGAAGTGGAGCTGCCTGGATTGGAACCAGCGCCCACATGGGATCCTGGCGTGTTCAAGGCAAGGATAGTAACCATTTCGCTATTGCGCCGGGCCCCAAACTCCACACTTCTAAAAACGATTGGCCATAGAAACTTTATTTAAGGAAGACTCATTAAAAGCCTGTGGAACCGGCATTCTGAAGTTCATGCTTTGGGTAACCTTGCATGGCTCTCAGTTATCACGTTGCATTTCTCCCTACTGTGAGAGTTGCTTTCCTTTTATTTTTCTTTAAGATTTATTTCTTTATTTGAAAGTCAGAGTTCCAGAGAGAAAGAGATTTTTCATCCTTTGATTTATTCCCCAGATGATTAAAATGACCAGGGCTGGACCAGACAGAAACCAGGAACCAGGAGCTTCTTCCTCGTCTCCCGTGTGGATGTCAGGACCAAGGCACTTGAGCCTTTTTCTGCTGCTTTTCCCAGGTCAGCAGCAGGGACTGGACAGGAAATGGAGCTGGCAGGAGTCTAACCGGCGTCCATCTGAGATGCCAGTGTTGCAGGCGGTGGCGTTACATGCTAATCCATAACACAGATTTTCCTCTTGTTGAAAATGGGGGAGAAGGGGCTACAAGAGGGGAAACCACGCCCAGCTCCCAACTGCCACGTTAGCCAGAGGATGTGGAGCTGCCACCCGATGCCATCCCAGGGTCCCCATGTGGAGCGTTTTCTGAAGGTTCTGCTTGGTGGTTTCGATAGTTCTGAGTTGCTGCTCAAGGTCGCATGAGGAATGAGGAAATCCTTCCAAGGTCGATCGGCTGTCATAGTCTACCTCCAAGTCTCCATTGGCCCAGAAATTTTCTGTTGAGGTTCACTGGGGTAGTTGATCAGTTTGTTCTGCCCTCCAGCCTCAGCAAACTAATGTAAGACTTGCTTTCTTTCTACTAGGGGGCATTTGGTTGGCAGTGGAGGGCTTGAAAAAATGGATCCTGTTTTGTGGGAAACATTTACAGATGGCTAGCATTCTGATAAATAGTAGAAGATTCAGTAAAATAATGAGCAAGGAATCGTCTTTCAGATTTACTTATTCTCCCTAGTCTCCAGAGAAACATCAAACACTTTATGGAGAAGATACAACTGAAAGATAAGTTTATTTTTGTGCAAAAATAAAACCCCAGCTTTCTGAAACTCACGCACTGATTTTTCTGGAACACATATTCCCTTTGAGCTCCTTGAAGAGCCTTTGTATGCATGAATTTTAAAAATGTTTGTCCCAAAATAAGCATCTCTTTGAGTTTCATCTTTTCACATACTTTGTAAATTGCCTCTGTACATTCTCCTATCTTCATTCACTGTCATTTTAAAATGCTGTTAGTTATTTGGGGACCTCAAATCAATACTCCTATAATGACCAGTGCTCAAATCCAGTTGAGTAAAAACCCCTGCCTCCTCTTCCCTGGCCTGTGGCTGGTTGTGCAGGAAGAGGAGGGCGCTGGGGAAAGGACTCCCAAGTGGGTTCAGCCGCTGCACACGAACACCACTGTTGCTTGGTACACTAGGGGGAGCCGTGGCCACAACAATGTCCTCCAGGAATCCGGAAGTCAGTTCCAGCCCCCTGTCTCCTCAGGCCTGCTGTTTTCAGAGCACAATGGCCCCAAAGGAACCCCGTGTAGGTGTTTTGAAAGCACAGCATCTACACTGGCAGCCCATCAGGGAGTCACCCTCTCCCCACCAAGACTTGAAACTTGAATTGTTTTTGTCACTGTTAAATTTTACATTCACATTTGAAAAAACCAGGCTTCCAGGGTTCTCTTCCCTGAGTGTGTTGTGTACTTACAATATGTTTGGAATTCTGATTAGCTAATAAACAGCGACTCCTGCTTATAAGATAAGCAGATAAGCCCCAGGCAACAGTGTAATTACAACTAGAAGGCAAGTGGAAAGTGAATGCAAAGGCCAAAAAACAAGCAGGTAGGAAGATGTCAAGAAAACTGTAGGGACTTTGTCCTCATGACTGCACACCCTGAAGGCAGAATAAACCAGAAAGAATCAGAAAACTCTTGGCTTCCTTTAAAAAAAAAAAAAAAAAAATATATATATATATATATATATATATATGTGTGTGTGTGTGTGTGTGTGTGTGTGTGTGTGTGTGTGTGTGTTTATATATATATATATAAACACAAAAACCTGTTGGCACACACAGGGGTTAAAGAAGAAGGAGGTGACATACCCTCTGGATCCGAGGCAGGAGTGGATTCCACGCAGGACTTGGGCTACCTGTGGAGGAGAGTGGAATTTGCAGGGCAGTTCTCAGGTAGAAGCATCAGTGGGCTCTCCCTGCAGGCCTGTTCCCAAGGCGCTCAGCCCCCACCCACAGGAAACACAGGCTTCAGAAGTGAATCAGGGAGCCTGCTTAGCACAGTCAGTTGCACAGCCAGGAGACATCTCCAAATGCAACATCTACACATTTTCCGTGCCTTTAAGAGGTGAGATAAGATTGAGTACAATCGCTAAGGAATTGGAAGAAATTTTCATTTTGCTCTAAGGGAGAGGAGGAGTCCTTAGACATTTTGAATAGGAAAGTGATCGAAGGAAAACATTTTGAAATGAGCCATCAGAGGGCTAATTACTTTCCCATTGCACCCCCAGCTGCTCGCTTTTCTTTTACACTTCCTGTACCCTGAGAGCAGCAGCCCTGTGAATTGGATGCCCTGGGCCCCAAGCCTGCACATCTCACTTGAGTGTGGCCGATGACTGGTGCTCAGGAGATGGGGGTAATCCAGCCTCTAACTGATTTAATGGGTGGAGAACTCAAGACCAGCTTTGGTAGTCATTCCCATATATGCCCTGGGCATAAGCTATGGGATTTTGCTGTGGACAGAAACCAGAAATTCAAGGTAACCTGTAACCAACTTCAATCAGTGGAAAATAGTATCATGCACATTGTGCTTGGGCACGATGGCACAATGTCTAACTTCTCACCTTACAGGTGCTGGGATCAGGCCTGGTGCCAAAGCCTAGTGGCTAAAGTCCTTGTGTTGCAGGCGCCGGGATCCCATATGGTTGCTGATTCTAACTCCAATGGCCCAGCTTCCCACCCAGCTCCCTGCTTGTGGCCTGGGAAAGCAGTGGAGGATGGCCCGAAGCCCTGGGACCCTGCACTCATGTAGAAGATCCTGGCTCCTGGCTCCTGGCTTCAGATTGGTTCAACTCTGGCTGTTGTAGCCATTTGGGGCATGAACCAGCAAATGAAAGATCTTTCTATCTCTCCTTCCTGTAAATTTGATCTGCCTTTCCAATAAAAATAAATTAAATATTTAAAAAGTGTTGAACTGAATGGTCCACAAAGTATTAAGCGAATGAGAAGCATTAACTCAATATTTCCAGCTTATGTGTGGTGTAAGTTAATTGAATCAATAATTTGGGGTGAGGGAGCAAATTCATGTGGGAGATCTTGATTGAGTTCCTGGCTCCTGACTCCTGCCCAGCACGGAGCTGGCTACCCTGAGCATTGGGGTAGTAAACCAGTAGATGGAACATTATCTTCTCTGTGTTTCCCTCTGTCTTCACTGCCTTTCAACTAAAATGAATCTAAATAAATGTTTTAAGTAAAATGTGTCTGTGGTTGTTAATTATAATATTGATAATTAAAATTTTGAGTATTGACCTCTAGCCCCTGATATTAATGCATAACCTCGCTGTTCATCCCCAAAGAGAGGTTTTTGTACAAGATCTGGCACTGAAACATATATGCTAAAACTGTTAAATCAACGTCTTAGAATTCATCAATTTTTTTACAAATCTGAAGTGTAGTTTATTTGATTGGGTAGCTGAGGAATCAGATTCAGTTTTATTTCAATTTAACATAATTATGCTGCACATTTAGATAATTCCATATCATGCTTTCAGATGCTGTTATTGACATTTTATCAACTCTGCGTGTAGATGGTCGTGTGGCCGAGGAGATGGAGGCCCAAAGAGGCAAATCGACGTTGGAAGCTGGCTTGATTCCAGAGCCCTGTAACTCTTGACTCGCACTCTTTTCTGAATTATGCAGCCAGAGTCAATGCACAGGAAGTCATTTTGGCTTTTGTTCAGTGGGCATGTTTCTTCACACAACGGCTTCAGGGGTCGCCTACTAGCCAACGGAAATTCAGCAGTTGAAGTTCTTGACCTGGAAGTTTGATTAAACCTAATAGAAATAGTGGTTCCTCACCCGGAACACGCGCATGTGTGTTTGCGCACATGTGCATGGATATATTCACATGTATATGTTCATGCACGCGTGTGATGCGTGGAGACACAGAGAGGCAGATGAGACAGAAGCAGAGTTTTCATCCTTTGGCTCAGTTCCCACAATGGCTGGGGCTGGGTCAGGAAAATCCAGGAGTCAGAAATCCGAGCAGATCTCCCATGAGTGGCAAGAACTCGGCTGCCTGAGCCATCATTGCTCTTAACCAGGTTCTACACTAGCAGGAAGCTGGAGCCAGGAGTCAGACCCAGCATTCAAACCCAGCTCTCCGACAGCACACGCGAGATTCCCAACTAGAAACTCAGTCACCAGGCTGCAGTCCTTCCTCTGGATAGTTCTTCAAATTCCAGACACAAAACCAGACCCGGGAATACGCAACTCTCCTGGCCTAAGCCATCTGCTTTACCCTGGCTGGCTTATGTTTTAGTATATTCTGCCTATCACTTTTAGCCCAAAATGTCACCACCAAGGAAAAAAGAGAAATGGCAGTGGAGTTAGATGGTTGAATGAAACCACTGGGTTGCAAATCAGTGTTCAATGCTCTGTGTGATGAATAAGACGGGGAGGGTAGGTGGGACAGAAGCAAGAGAGGTCTGGAATGAGCCTCTGTTTACCCCAACTTCCCAGAAGACTTGCCTTCATTTCATCTCTGGATTTCCAGATTCTTCATGCCAAGGGTGGTTAAGTGAGCGAGGAAAGATCTGTCGTTCTGCCATAACTTGTGCTGGGGGATACACCGTGCAAGTCCAAGACTCCAGCCACTTGTCAGAACACTCACTTGAAACACTGCAAGGTCAGGGGTCAGCCACAGCTGACTGCCTTCCCTTCTCAGGGACTCACAGTCACCGCGCCTGGATCGCAGGGCTGTGGAAATCAGCCCTTCTGTGAGCTTTGCTTTCTTGCCTTCTCTTTCTCTTTTTTAAATAGCACAGATGAAACGTGCCAACTTAAACAGCCTGCATGCTCCAGTGGATTGACAAGATTAGTTCATACCCACAAAAGCAAACACGAACTGGATTTGGAGGTAAGGAAAGGACTTTTAACACAGGCACAATGGGAAAAATCACAAGGAAGATAAATTAGAATCTCTGAGCAGGAACAGGAATAACAGAAGTGAACAAATGAGGTGAGTGCTTGCAGTAGGTACTGCAGCCACAACAATCGAAATTACTGACCTGTCGGGAACCCACAGAAGTCAATACACAGAATAAGGCACTTGCAAAGGATGTGTTAGTTTGCAGAAGTTAGGTATACAAGGAGCTAAAAGATGTGGAAAATGTTCTTCATGAACGCTGCAACAAGCTTGGTTTGAAGCTGTGTGGTATAGCGGTGGTGCTTTGGGGCAAGCGTGCTTAGGCGAGCCTGCCATGAGAAGAGCGTGTGCTGAAATACTCTGGTGAGAAGGGTGACACTCATGCATTTCTGAAGAACCGGTCGTTTACCTCAGAACCCACAGTAAACAAGCTTCTAACTACTTCAAGAACCCTGCCAAAACGCTGGCTGTCAAATTCAAAATCTAGAATCATTTAATGACATCATTTACGTAATATCAAATGATTCAGGCGTGGCAGGGTAACCTAGTGGTTAAAGTCTTCATCTTGCATGTGCAGGGATCCCATATGGGTGCCAGTTCATGTCCCAGCTGCTCCACTTCCCCTCCAGCTCCCTGCTTGTAGCCTGAGAAAGTAGTGGAGGACTGCCCAAAGCCTTGGGACCCTGCACCCTTGTGGGAGACCTGGAGGAAGTTCCTGGCTCCTGCCTTCAGATTGGTTTAGCTCCAGCTGTTTTTGCCACTTGGGGAGTGAATCATTGAATGGAAGATCTTCCTCTCTGTCTCTGCTCTTCTCTGTATATCTGACTTTCCAGTAAAAGTGAATTTAAAAAAAATTCAGGCCCAACACAGCAGTCTAGTTGCTAAAGTCCTTGCCTTGTATTTGCTGGGATCCCATTTGGGCTCCAGTTCTTATTCCAGCTGCTCCATTTCACATCCAGCTCCCTGCCTGTGGCCTGGGAAAGCAGCACAGGATGGCCCAAAGCTCTGGGATCCTATACTTCTGTAGGAGACCGGTAAGAAGCTCCTGGCTCCTGGCTTTGCACTAGCCCAGTATTCGCCTTTATGGTCACTTGGGGACTGAACCAGAGGATGGAATCTCTCTTTCTCTCTCTCTCATTCTCTCTCTGATAACTTAACCACCAGCCTGACTCTTGCCCACCTTCACACATATCTCTTTTCCTGTCTATTAACTCTGCCTTTCAAATAAATAAACATACCTTTTAAAAATAAAATATTGGGGGCCAACACCGTGGTGTAACAGACTAATCCTCCTCCTCCTACAAAGCCAGCATTCCATATGGATGTTGGTTCAAGTATCAGCTGGCTGCACTTAGAATCCAGCTCCCTGCTTATGGCCTGGGAAACCAGCAGAGGATGGCTTAATTCTTGGAGATCCTGCACCCATGTGAGAGGCCCAGAGAAAGCTCCTGGTTCCTGGCTTGGTTCAGCTCGGTTCCAGCCACTGCAGCCATTTGAAGAGTGATCCAGTAAAAAGAAGATCTGTCTCTCTTCTCTGTAACTCTGTCTTTTAATTAAAAATAAGTCTTTAAACAATCAAATATTACAAGAATGTTATTTCTTAAGCTCCAAGAAATGTGAATGGGATGCTTGCATTTGAATCAGAATAAGCAGATGAAAGTGACAGTGTTTTGCTTAAAGAAAAGAAAAATCTGAGCTAGTCTTGCTATTTTGAAGTTATGCAAGCCCCCCAATCCTTTGTTGATTGTGCTACCCTAAAACACCCAGTGAGAGGAGTGGTTCCGTCATGTTCTGCTTCCCAGGCTGTCCTGGGAAGGCCACTTCTAAGCTCAGTAGAAGCACACATTGCCGGTGGTAGATATTCTTGTCCACACTTCCAGTATGGATACAAGTAGGATTGAATTTGAAGTGGGAGCTTTTCACTTGGATGAATTATATTTTGATCACGAAAGTCATTATGAAATTTCACCATGTCTTGTTTCCAGAATAATTAAGCTATGTCCCAGCACTTCTAACTAATTCTAGCATGGTTGGACATGATGCAATGGACTTAGCTGTGATGAACACAAACCCACATGTAATTGTCCTTGTAGTCTCTCTACTGATGGTTGAGATTTTTCTCTTTTTCAGAGTCCAGACAGATTCACATAGTCAAATTAATGCAGGGATTGTTTTCTAGCTCCTTGAGTTAGAAAATACATCTTCCATCCCAGGCATCATCTTCATAAATGAGAGAGGAGACATGTAATTTTTATGACCATAGCCTGGGCTGGAACAATCCCACTATTGTCTGTTTCTGCCAGGAGCCAGGAAGACAAGCTCTGCCTCCTTAACAAACAAGAGGATCTACAGATCACAGCCAATCATCCTGACCTGTGTCTGCTTTCTGTCTTCGCACTGTGCGATACAGGACCAGAAAGACACAACTGATCTTCTTTTGTGTGTGCCGAGAAATATTAGTATTTCATGCTTTTCACGACTAGGTTTCAATTTTATACTTGAGTACTTATACTTCTGTGAATTGTATGTACTTGTTGGTTTCAGGTGCTGAAAATTCAGACAAATTTAGTTCAGATAAAAAAGAAATGTATTGTAAGAACAGAAAGGTATTCAGAAAGTCAGAGGAAGAATTGAAGATCCAAAGCGCAGGAAGCTCACTGGGTAACTGGACCCACGGGCGATTCAGAGACCCAATACTGCCAGAGAAACTGTGCAGATCAGCAGGAAATGTGGCTCCCTCCCCCATAACACATCCACCCAGAAATAGCTCCCTATGGAACTCAGGGCTCCTGTCATCACAGAGGAGCTGGCTCTCTGGGCAGCCACAGACAGCTCAGGAAAAGACACTGATTGGCTTGGCCAGACACTGGCCTCCACGGAACTGAACCCCCTGAACCAGAGGTGGATCAGTACTCTGACCAGATGGGAGGTCCAAAGGAGTGTCTGTGACAGTGACCTTCAGATTTGAGTTTGAATGCCCTGCTCAATAGTTCCATAGCCAGTCAGAAGGATCAACTATTTTGTGAGAATAAATTTGAGAGAGTATCAGTTTTACTTTGGGGGAACATATCAAAAATCAGAGGAGAAAATTCAATTATCCCACAATCTCAGCCTCCAAATCCCAGCATGATTTACACAGGTCCTCCCAGTTTTTTCTTTGTACTTGGATCCTTTTCTGCAGATAGTAGAGCTTGAGGTTATGTTAAATATGCGGTTCTATGTGATGCTGTTCATGTAGAAAGAATACCCCTACTCACATTTTATAATTGTACATCAAGGAATCCAGAACACACCAGAAGATCTGTAGACCTCTTTTTAAAAAATTATTTATTTTTATTGGAAAGTCAGATTTACAGAGAAGGAGAAACAGAAATATTTTTCATGTACTGGTTTATTCCCAAGTGGCCGCAAAGAGCTGAGCCGATCTGAAGCCAGGAGCCAGGAACTTCTTCTGGGTCTCCCATGCAGGTGCAGGGTCCCAAGGCCTTGGGCCATCCTCCACTGCTTTCCCAGACCGCAAGCAGGGAGCTGGCTATGAAATGGAGCAGCCAGGACGTGAACTGATGCTCATATTGAATCCTGGCACATGCAAGGCAAGGGCTTGAGCCACTAGGCTACCGCGTTGGGCTCAGATCTGTAAAGTTTTGACTGCAAACGCTACAGCATGTACAAATGAACATTTAATGGTGTATTTCTTTTGGGAAGAGATTCATGAGTAGCCTGGTCCTGGGGCAGGCATTGTGCCACAACAATGAATCCACTGGTTGGCATGACTGCATTTCCTTTCGGAGTGCCTAGTTAGAGTCCTAGCCACTCTGCTTTTAAACGAGCTTTCTTCTGATACTTCAGGGAAGCGTGGATGATGACTCAAGTTCTTGGGTTCCTGTCATGCACTTGGGAAACCTGGGTTGGCATTCCTGGCTCCTGGCTTTGACCTGACCCAACACTCAGGGAATGAATCAGCAAATTATCTTTCTCTTTCTCTCTCCCCCTGCCCCTTGTTCTCTCATCTCTACTCTCTCTCTCTCTCCCAGCCTTTGAAATAAATTTAAAGTGTTGATAATTAAATAAATACGAAAAACAAGATCAGCTCTAGTTAAAAAAGAAAAAACATGTTACTAAACAAAAAGACTGAGACGTTTGAATTTGCAAAGCACTTTCATTTCAATTACTAGAGATTAACAGTTGCTGTGCATTTAATTTTTACTTACAACCACAGTTGTTTCCCGTGGTTAAAGGTCCAGCTTATGAGGCACACAGCAACTTGAGGAGGCTTAAATATGAATCATAGATGTTCAAGCAAGACCTGTAGCTCACAGATGAACCCTGTTAACACCCAAGGTCCCACAGCAGCAAGGTTCCCTGATCCACACCTGCTGACTAGCTGCAGTGCAATGGCTGAAACACCCCATGTTTTCAACCACTGGAGGAGGCAGGCAAGCAGGTGTTATATGGCGAGGAGAATGTCACAGAGAGCTAAGATCCATTTATTGCGGATATTGATGGTGAATTATGGAGGCAAGAGCAGCATGGCTTGGACTAATGAGGTCTAAGTTTCCTTGATTGTCTATGTTACTGGGAATTGACAGAAGCAGTGAATTTAAAACAGTGACTTCAGGGCCTGGCGGCATGGCCTAGCGGCTAATTTCCTCACCTTGAATGCCCCGGGATCCCATATGGGCGCCGGTTCTAGTCCCGGCAGCTCCACTTCCCATCCAGCTCCCTGCCTGTGGCCTGGGACAGCAGTTGAGGATGGCCCAAAACTTTGGGACCCTGCACCTGCGTGGGAGACCCGGAAGAGGTTCCAGGTTCCTGGCTTCGGATCGGCACAGCACCGGCCGTTGCGGTCACTTGGGGAGTGAATCATCAGACGGAAGGTCTTCCTCTCTGTCTCTCCTCCTCTATATATATCTGACTTTGTAATAAAAAATAAATAAATCTTTAAAAAACAAAAAGCAAAACAAAACAAAACAAAAAAACAACAGTGACTTCAGGGCAAGATCATTCAATCCCCAAAATGAGATTTTCAGGCATATTATCAGGCTCAGCTATGCAAGTTTAAATAATAAGCTGGCCACCACTCCTGTCTCCCTCCTGTAGGGAATTGTTCACAGCTACAGTGCAATGTGCCTTCCAGAGCCATCTTTTGAACCTGCTGTGGTTTCGTTGACTTGGTAGCAGCACACTTCCTGGCTCACCTGGCACAGCCTGCTTCTCTCTGCCTTGTGAAAGTGATGCTAATACACCATCTCTAACTCCACCATGGCTTCCTACCAGGGCATCCTTTCACTCTGCAAGAAACATGGATGCAGGATACAGTTCCAAGCCTTGGGTCTGTGATCTGTGGGAGCCCCGAGGGGCCCAGGGGAAGATCCCAGTTGCCATCTTCAATAACACAGGCTGAAGTCAAGAAGTTCTTGCTGGTGTGCTCTGTGTATCTCATCTGCCATTTCAAATGCCTCTGTTTATTCCAAGCCACCCATTAGGTGTTCACCACAGTCAATGCCCTTGGATATGAGGAAATTCACTTCTCCATTATAAAATACTTTTGATATTCTCAAGGTCATATTCACTCTGAGACTTCTTGTTTCAGTCCTGCATTGTACACATGAAGCAAAATTTACCTGGATGTGTGAAAAAATATCAAATAGATTCTTTTGTTGAGCCAAAAGCAACTAGATGCAACCACTGAGCAAACCTAGTGAAATAATAAGAATCACGTAACAGCCTGATTCCATGTAACTGTATCCTGATGCTGGGGTCATCCCCCCGTCTCCCAGTTTCTTATTCTTTGAGTGGTACAACATCATCTTTGTACATTAAGAATGACTACAAAATCACATTGATCACACTGTGTAGGTCTTTGAAGTTTTTCCAAGAAAAATAACCCATTATCAAATAAAAGCACATTGCTAAAACAGCTCTCCATTGCAGTAAGCAGACATAATGAATAAGCTTATCCATCTCCTATAGTTATTAGTGAGTGTTTTAAAAAGCCAAAACACCTGCAAAATAGTGTGCAGTGATCAAACGCTGAAATCTTCCACATATTGCTTACCCTTTAATTCTGTTTCCATAAACTGCATTGCTTATACAAGGAGTCTTCAAAAAGTACATGAGAAAATGCATGTTATGAGAAAACTACTCGTAGTTTTCAACAATGTTCGTACCAAAAGAAATTGTCTCTCAATATCACTTTTCTGAAAGTTTTTTCAAGTCACTTTAAGCTGCTGAAAATTCACCATTTGCTATCTTCTGTTGCCTTTATTCATTAATCCAGTATTTCCAAACCCAGTATTGATCTCTCATAAAATAGCTTTTCATTGGATAACAAACCTTGGAAGCAATTAGTATGTGATTCAAAAACCAGTCAGGGCTATAAGCAGCATATATTGCAACTGAATTGTCAGGTGACATTAAAAGGTGGAGCATTGATGGGTGATGACATCAGAAGGGCTCCACCCTCATGAGTTAGATTAGTAACATCAAGACAGTCTCCAGCAAATTGCTTGTCATCCTTCTGCCACAGAAGGATGCAACGGTGAGGTGTCTTCTTATCAATTCCCACAACATATGAGGCTGCTCTAACCCTGAGCTTGCCAGCCTCTAAATCTTGGGGCAGTTAACTTCCATTGTTTATAAATAACTCAACAAATGGTACTCGGTGATAGTAGCCCAAATGGACTAAGCTACATTTTTATATGACAAGTGAGCATTAAGTGAAATCTAATGTCTATTCAAGAGTTTACCTGTAGGACGGGTGCTGTGGTGTAGTAGGTTAAAGCCACTGCCCTCAGTACCAGCATCCCAAATGGGTGCCAGTTCAAGTCGTGCCTGCCCATCTCTGATCCAGCTCCCTGATAATGTCCCTGAGAAAGCAACACCAGGTGGCCCCAGCCCTTGGGCCCCTATTGCCATGTGGGAGATCTGGAAGAAACACCTGACTCCCAGCTTTGGACTGGCTCAGCTTCAGCCTTTGTGGCTATCTGGGAAATGAACAATCTGAAGAAAGAGCTTTCTCTTTCTCTCTCTGTCTATCCTTCTTTCTGTAAATTTGTTTTTCAAATAAATAAATATGTTTAAATGGTTTTGTCATTTTTTTTAGATTTATTTATTTTTATTGGAAAGGAAGATTTACAGAGAGGAGAGACAGAGAAAAAGATTTTCCATCCACTGGTTTACTCCCCAAATGGCTGCAATGGCCAGAGTTGAATGGATCCAAAATTAGGAGCCAGGAGCTTTTTGTGAGTTTCCCACATGGGTGCAGGGTCTCCATCACTTTCCCAGGCCACAAGCAAGGAGCTGCATGGAAAAAGTGGAGCAGCTGAAACACAAACCGGTGCCCAGTGCTTGTAAGGTGAAGATTACCCAACTGAGCCATCACACTGGGTCCATAAATATATATCCATATCTATTATTCATTTATTTATTTATTAGTTTAAAAGTGCTGTTGTTTGGCTGAGTCCCTGATCCCTAGGCCTGTTGGATATCAACTTGTACTTTTATTCACAGCACCTAAAAAAACTATACAATCTCAATTCTATAACAGCATGAAGTTGTGATTTCCCTGGGGAAGCTGTTGCACAAAAGCTTCTGGCTAGTTAGCCTAGTTGTTGGCACAAGTCTCCTGAGTGTCAATTCAAATTCTGACTGCCTGCCTTGAGTGCAGCTTCCTGCAAAGATGCCTGCTGAGGTCCAGGAACAAGGGCCATGCAAGTACTTGGGACCCCCTGTCACTTACAAGGGAGACCTGCGTGGAGTGTCTTATTCCTGGATTTGGCCTAGCCCAGGCCTGAATGTTGTAGCCATTTGTCAAATTAAATCAGTGGATAGAAGATCTCTTTCTCTTCTTTAATCTTGCTGTCCTTCAAATAAATAAATCTTCAAAAACCAAGTCTTAGAATTTCAGAATAAATCTTAACTAATGTATTCTGCTAAACTTCTTTGTTCAGATTTTACATCACTGATTTCTGTCAACTGCTTTGTTGCTTTTAACGACTCAACTGGAGGACGGACAACCCACCCCCAATCCTCATTTGCTTTTGGAAGATTAAGGAGAATCAAGACCATTGACTGGGAACCATTGCATTTAAACTAAGAAACAGAGTAGCTACCAACAAATACGTGGCCTCTTTCTGACTCAGGCAGCCACTAGGAAAGCAAAGTCCTAAATACTGCTGTTCATGAAACAACCTCACTTCTGCTTGAACAAATCCCATCCTGAGTAGTGGGACCTCTCAGGACATGATGCACAGATGTACATCCTGTCACCCTGCCTGGGAAACCATGCATGCACTCACTGGGAAAACATCCGCAAGGAGCGAGAAAAGGAGTAGCAGCAAAGCAAGCTTGATCAGAGTCGATCGAAAAGCAAAGAGGTGAACAATACCCTTAGCAGTCTCTCATCGACACTTCAATGGCACAGACTCATAACTGTTATTATTACGTATGCTCCTTCAAGATGCTAAAACCCTGCAGTGCAAGCACTGTGGCACAGAGGGTGAAGCTACCACTTGGCATGTCAGCATCTCATGTTGGAGTGCCTGGGATGCAGCCTCACCCTGGCTTCCAAGCCAGCTTCCTGCTAACGTGCCTGGGAAGCTGTAGATGGCCCATGTACTTGGGCTCCTGCTGCCCACATGGGAGACCTGGACAATGGCCTACTTCGGGATGCTTGTGTGGCATTTTGAGGAGTGAACTATCAGGCAGAGATTTACCTTTCTCTGTCTTCCCCCTCTACAGACACACGCTCTTTCCACATCACTTTTTCTTTCACGTAAATAAACAAAACTTTACAAAATGAAAATCAAAAAGGGAAGGCAATATAGTTAGTCTTGATTCAGAACCCAGAGTATGCTCAGTTCTTCAACTCATAATCAAATACTTATCCTTTGGCTTTTAGGAAAAATCTCTTCTCAGTGGTTGATCTTTTTAATTCGTGAGAGCAAGTTCATTGGTTTAGATGAAAACTGAGTTGATTAGTTATAAGAAACAAGAAAAGAGCAGTACACGCACACCCAATGAGCACGCACTAGATAAAATATACACATACAATTCTCTTCATTATTTGTATTTTGGTTGATTTAAACTTGATTAAGAGCATGGACCTATTAAGCTTGAAGGAATTGTATCCCAGCTTTAGCTTTGTTCATTTTCCCCCTGCTTACCACATATGAAAGCTGAACATTCTACTTGGTCAGCTAACCAGGTTAAAGTCACTATAAACTATACAGCTTAGACTAACCATTCAGTTCCACAAGCCAGCTACGCTAGGGTTTGCCTGGTTGCCTGACTTGCTACCCAGTGCTTGGCACCCAGTCTTAAGCTTGTGCAGCCTTTAGGAAGCCCCACCTGACCTTGACCATGACCCAGGCTGCAAACACCCGTCATCAATCCATTTGTCCTGTTCCTGTCTCCAGGAGCCCCCTCTCTGTTTGCCTTGCTCCCTGCTGTGTCTGTAGCAACAGCAGTGGGTCCTCAGAGTAACTAAGTGAGTGAGTAAGTGAATGAATAAATTAAGGGCTGAATGCATGAAGGGAACACTTCCTTTTTCACTGAGCAAAGGCAAGTGGTAAGGAAGAGGAGGGTGAAGTAAACAGAAGAGATAAAGGGGAAAAAATGTGACGGGGACTTTCACCCTTCATTCACCATGGCAAGCGAGCCTCCTAAATAAGCCAGTTGCCGTGTTCCATGGTGTGTAGAATGATTTAACACAGCCTGGAAGGATTGTGAAAGACGGAGATGGCGGGGTAGAGGGTGGGAAGCCAGAAAGGTGCACACTCAGAGCTCCAACAGAGCGGAGGGCTTGTGGCTGCCTCACCATTACCACCACAGGTGCTAACCTTCCAAAGAGGAGAGGGCCCCGGGCTGCTGGGCAGCATGGCTGATTAACGCACTGGAATGCAGAGGCAGTGGGGTTGCAGCCCGGAAGGAGGGAGCAGCTGATGGAGCTTACAGCTTTCCTCAGGCTGTCCCGCTCTGCATTGAGACCTAGCAAGGAAGCTATCCCATGGCTCAGCTTGTGGCAATTTTGCTGTCTGGAAAAATTAGAAGACAACATAAAATAGGAACGCCTGGCCCCAAGCATCAGTATAGAAAGTCAACAATGGGGTACAGCATCAAAGGAGAAAAAAAAAGATACTAGAAGAATTTTAGCACATTTTACTGGTTCAAGAAACTGGAACCTAAATTTGGGGCACATTCAGGTATCAAAGTAAACATTGGAGTGGAGCAAGAGGCTTCAGGTGATTGAAGACATGACATTTTATTACCAAGCCCTGGGTTGTCCTCCTAAAACTTTACCACCAAGCTGGGGCCAAACAGGCAGTCTGTGAGTGAATCCCATGTCCCATTCTTGGCATGGGCCCTAGGCCATGGACTTGAGTTCCTTATCTATATTGTTGTTCTATGGATGACTTACTGGGTTAAAGCAAAGATCTCAGACTTTGGGATTTATGAATCAAGAGAAAGATTTCCCTGGAAATGTGTGCTCAAAACAGGATGCTCAGCTTCACCCAGCATCTACCTCAGGTGAAGGAGGGAAGACGTGAAGAAAAGAAAGGAAGGAATGAGAAAGAAAAGAAGATAGGAAGAGATAAAGGGACGAAAGAGGAAGGAAGGAAAGAGAAAGAGAGAAAAAGAGGAAGAAAGAAAGAAAGAAAGAAAGAAAGAAAGAAAGAAAGAAAGAAAGAAAGAAAAAGAAAAGAGGAAGGAAGGAAGGAAGGAAGGAAGAAAGAAAGAAAAGAGGAAGGAAGGAAGGAGGAGAGGAAGGAAGACATGAGGAAAGGATGGAAAAAACAAAGGAAGGGGAAGAAGAGAAAAGGACCTGCTACCTACCATCACCATGATTTTGAACAAATAATGGACAGTTTAACCCCATAAAATGAAGAACACAGTTTCCAAATTATGAAGTTGAGAATTCATATTTATGGGAAGAGTGGCTCATTTTCATTTTCTCCCAGGCAGGTTTTGGGGAGGGCAGTGGATAGAGTAGGAAGATGACATTGGCTCTGTGGTCACGCAGGTTCAAGTCCCAGCTCTGCCTCCTGCCAGCTGACTGAGGGCAGTTTCCGGCAAGGTCCTGAGGTTTAGCCACTTCTTTCTGGAACAGAAGGAGCCAGGCTCAGTAGAGCTTGCGAAATTGCACCTGCTTTGTCTTGTCTCACTTGGAAGAGTGGGAACAGATGTGCGGGTATTGGCCCAAAGAGAGAGCAAAGATCACTTGGTGCCCCCAATCCTCTGCATGGAGGCTGCCTCAGCCCCAAAACTTCCCCCAGGCCTTGGTTTGTGGATTTGATTCTTTTCCTCCCTGTTAAGGAGTCTTATTTAAGCCTGGTTGCACCTGCCACATAACACCTGCAGAGATGAGTTACCTGAGAGGGAGAAGCCTCTGGGTCCTGTCGATCTTGGAGTTCTCCTGGGCCCCGGGATCCCATCATTTTGATTTAAACTGAAACTGATTTGTTTGTCAGCCGTAAAGACAGATGGAGTAGATGCTGCCAAAAAATGGGGGATTTGGCTGGGAGTGGTTCTTCCACAAGATCGACCTTCTTGATTACAAGATTTCTATCAGAGTGTCCTGAGGAGCTGTAAAATTCAGAGTGATTCTGTGGAATCACCCCATTCCCCTGAGGCCAGCTAAGCTAAAGCTCTGGATGTGAGAGACCCTGTGATTAGAGACAAAATGATTGAGCCTCTTCCTGGAATGTCCTAAAGTACAGTTGCCAAGGTCAAGTTGCTCAGAGGCTTGCAACTCTGGAGCTCTGTTATCTGAAAGGGAATCAGAACCCTAAGGAAAAAAGGTTTATTTTTTTTTTCCAGGGTCTCCTTGAGATGGAGGGGACTGTGTGACCAGTGCTAGTCCTCTCTCTGCTGAGACTGGAAAGGATTGGAGACAGCGGCTTGTTTGAGAAACATGTCCCATAGGCGACTCCTACATGAGTTTGAAGATAATAATGTCAGTACTGTCTGAGTCACATTTTTTTTCTAAAAGTCCTCAAGTGCAGGTCTTCGAGACCCTGCCCCTTTTCCTCGCCTTTCAGCCACGGTGTCCCCATACACCTTCCCAGGTGCTCAGGCCTTGGGAAGCTGGCCCTGCTGGTTGTGGAATTAAGACCCTACTGGGGCACTCCTATGCTTTCCAGAGACTTCTCCACTCATGGTCTAGTCTCTCCTAGTCCCTACCTCCTTGTGTTGAGGTCTTGGGGAACCCGGCAGGTTTTACAGCACACAATAAAAGGTGCCCTTTGTGTCACCTGGTCCCTTTCCCTCCTACTTCTCCTCTTCCCCTGTTTCTAGTCAGGTGTGAGCCTTTCCCCTGACTCCTATCATCCTATAAGGAGGGCTTTCCCTTCCAGCTCACCTGCTGCTGGAACTACCCAATCCAAGCAGGTGTTTCCAGTCATTTTGTCCAACAAGGGCAGCTCCTTCCTCCAAGGGAGCCCACACACCAGCTGTCAGGACAGTCGTCCCCAAGGAAAAGAGCTCTAGGCTCCCTGACTGCTCTGTGAGTGAATCAGTGACTCCACCTGCCCCACACCAACAGCATCAGCCTGTATCCAAGGCAACCGGCAAGAAATACACATCTGTGGGGTGAGCATGCGGTGCTGCCCCTAAAGATACTTGCATCCCTTCTCAGAGAGCCTGTGGCTGAGAACAGGCTCTGCACTCCATCCCAGCTTCCTGCGAAATGCGCAGCCTGGGAGGCTGCAGGTGATGGTACAGCTTGCTGGTTCCTACCAACTACGAGAGAGATCCAGACTGGCTTCCTCACTTTTGATCCAGCCATAGGTATTGGGGGCGTTCAGGAAGTGAATCAGCAGGTAGCAGACCTCTCTCTGCATTCCTAATAAAATAAAAACATTAAAGAAAAAGATAGAAATTTGGGAGCCACAGACCTGCTGAATCAGACAATCCCAAGGTGTAGCCCAGCAATCTGCATTTCCACAGAGGCTTCCAGTAGATTCTGATGCCAGGAGAGTCTAAGGGTGAGAACTAGCTAACGACAGGCAGCTTGGCTTGCTGCTGCCAGTCACGCAACGCCTGGCTCAGCGCCTGGCGGATAGCAAAGGTTCCGCGAATACTTGGTAAATAAGTGAGTGGACAAACTCCTGAGGCCATGTGATGGGGAAAGGAAAGAAACAGAAGCTGTGCTCCCGTGGCCCAGAAAAACAACAAACGATCTTTACGTCTAAGAGTAACATCCATCAACATTGCAAGGAGTAACTGGTGTTCCTGATAATGCAGGTGAGGCAAACAAGACTGGATGGCCTGACCACGGTTTGTGGCAGCAGAGCTGGCCTCAGCCCAGTGCTCAGGTCTCTGCGGGCCCTGAGATTGCTCAGCTTGCATCTCCCTGGGGTGGATGATGAAGAATGACTGATTCGATAAGGCTCTCCCTGGGAGAACTCAGCCTGGGTTGGAGGAGTTGAGAACCTGATGCTGGGCCCAGAATAGGAAGGATCTGGATGAACGGAAGTTTCTGGGATTTGCTTTTCCGTTTTGGTAACACTCCAAAGCATGGTGGAGGAGAGAACGAGCAGCAATCTTCTCATTTAGACACATGTTTTCCCCCTGAAGGAAACTCAGAGCAAACCAACCAAGCCAGGTGCTGGGCCCTTCTGCCCCTTCCACATGCCCCATGAGCTGCAAGGAGGCAGCCCACCTTTCGCTTTCCTGGACACGGCTCTTGGCTTTCCCATTGGTCTCTTGTCTGTCCCTCTTCTGTTGTCCACACTTCCTTGGAGCAATGAGCAGTGGCAGCAGCAATAGCAACGGAGGCTCTCCACTTCTTTGAATTAAAGATCCCCCCCACCCACATGTCACTGCCAACCTTGGGCTTGAGTCTATACTTGTGGCATGGCAGCTGGAGTGAGCAGGTATAAAAAAAAAAAAAGTGAAACCTTGACAATTTCCCCCACAGAAAGTGTCCTGGAACCCACGAGGAGTTCCCAGAAGGTTCAAGTCACCAATTCTGAAAAGAATGACTGACCCTCAGTCTGCACAGCAGAGTGAAACTCACAAGGGATATTTATCATCAAACCTCCTTCAGCGAAGTCTGACAAATAAAGAATAAATTAATGAATAGGAAAGGAACAAAGCTCCTCTAGAATCTTCCAAGAACTTGAAAGTGACACATGCATGCCTAACTTCACAGTCCCCTTTCAGCAAAGCTATAGCTCTGTAAGTGGGGAAGAACCCTGCGAATTGCTTTAGAATTGTTGCCCAAATGAAAGATACAGACACAGTATTTTTATGCCCTAAGGTGAAATCTTAAACTAACCTGCAAGAGAAAACACTAGCTGAAATGAGGATTACCCACTGTAGTCTAGAGTTGGAGTGGGTTTTATCTGTTATAGGCATCATCCCCAGTGTAACAAAGAGGGCAGTGGTAAGCAGAGTGCAGCAGTGGCCAGGGAAGTGTAAATCAGTAATTCCTGACAGTACTTCTAGAGAGGTCTTTCAAAAAAAAAAAAAAAGAAAGAAAGAAGGAAAGAAAAAGAAAACAAAAACACCCAGAACAAGCCCGGTAGTTATGCCAGTCGCATGGTGGGTGACAGTGGGAATACTCTAACTTCAGGAAATCCAGTGTTGCTATCTGGTGGGAATGGGTAGGGAAGGATGCTCCTGAAGATCCCCGGATGCTGAGGACTGAGATGCAGATCTCCTGGAGAGGTGGGCAGCAGCAACTGACATTGAAACTTACTGCTTCTTCATCTAACGTGTTAAGGTTGGCTGGCTCCACTTCTATGTATGCATGTTGAGTAATTCTTGGAAAGCAGCCAACATCCCCACAGTGTAGCTGCAGCAAGGCTGGGTGGGCAGACCCAGAGCTCTGATTCAACTTGAGTCATCTGAAACAACTCAGCATCCAGGACCCTAGCTCTCCTCCTGAAAAATGACTGGTGTTATACATTTCTTCACTTTGAGTGACAGCTGCATCAGTTACTCAATGGCCAACCATTGTGTGTGTATGTGTGTGTGTGTGTGTGTATACAGTACATACTGCCCATGATTCCTAACTAACAATCTTCATGAACATCCTCAAGCAAGAACTTCACTGTTTCATTGACCTTCATTGATCAATACTGCTTGCAGAGAGATTATAAAGGAAATTGAACACTAAATTCACACATACCAGGTTGAGTAATCCTATTCCTTGAGAATTGAGGTCAAGGGAGTCAGATGAATCCACACATCACCAACCCTAATAACCATAAAAAGAAGAGAAAGCTGCCCAGAAACTTACTGTGACTTAGGTTGCCTTCAAACTTCATTGGGAATTATTTCGACCTTAAGTGAACAAAAGAAAAAGGAATCTGTTCTGATATTTATTGAACCAGATTGGAGCACGTGTCTAAGACAATATGCTTGGGAGTGTTGTGTGGAAAGATAAAGGTTCCCTATTGCTACCAGGCAGGCCTGGAAGAGTTAACAGAGGCAAATGTCAGCTGACTACTGATGGGTCTATAAAAAAGGATAAAACAGCAAGATTAATCTGGCTGGTGCATTGAGTAAAGATGGCGGCTTCCAATATTGACAAAGTAGAATGTGCTGTGGCAGGCCTGCATGGCTCCCCACCACCCAGCCAGCACTTAGACCAGTGTGCTCTGTCTTCTCTTTCACATCCACCCCACTGCCTGCACCTTCCAACAGGAGACTTTCTCATCATATATTCATCTCCCAAGTAAGTAGAAGGAAATGACCCGAGAGAAGAACACATCAGGGAAACAATGAAGTTTGTCCTGTCTTCCCCTCTACCATGAGAGCCCTCCGCAGTCAAAGGGTGTCAGGGGAAATAAAAGGTACCCCCAAAGCAGATCTCTCACTGAGATGCTGGAAACAAGGCATGCTGCAATGGAAGTCCAAGTGAGATATGAGATAAACCAAACTGGCTTTAGCTTTGTGTAGCTTAACCGAAGGTATTAGTGATCCATTCAGGAGTCTTTGTCCATCTTCAGTAAGAAGAGATCAAATTTTACAGAGTTACCAAATTATTTCTTGGGATGAAAAGTCTCCCTTTGTACTAATCAAACATGGAAAGTATCCATTTTATGTTATCTGTGTTCAAGGTTGGTAAATGCTTAGAGAGCAACAAGATGCTTTTCAGATCTCAGAGTCTAAGTGGTATTAGCAGCTGATTGCGAGGACCATGGTGAGGCTGCATCCTGACAGCTGTTCTAAGGGGAGGACATTACCTGCACATGGGGTTGTGCAGGCTCAAAAGGTGAAGTGGGTCAACTGAGCTCACACTGCTTAGAAAGAAACAAGGTGAGAATTCAAGTTTGTGTGCTCTGATTCTGCACCCCCGTCCCCTTACTCTGTCTTCTCTACCCCTCTTGCCTTCTGTCAATCACTGCTGCCCTCCTCCCTGTCTTCTCTTATTAACATCAGTAAACTATGGGGGAGAAAATGGGGCATAGAGCTTTGACTACTTATTTACTCGAGAGGCAGAAACAGAGAAAGAGGGGAGAGCGAGAGCACTCCCGTCCACTGGATCACTCTCCGAAGGACTAAAACTGCAGGCACTGGGCCCGGGCAAGGCTGGACAGGTGCCGGGTCAGGCTGGGGCTGGGCCCTACCGAAGCCAGCTGTTGGAACTTTCCCACATAGGTGACAGGAACTCTATTACTTGAGCTGCCACTGCGGCCTACCAGGGCCTATACTGACAGGAAGTTGGAGTCAGGACATGGAGCCTGGAATCGAACCCAGATGTTCTAGTCGGGGATATCTTAGCCAGTCAGTGTCAAACCTTCTGGGCTAAACAACCACCCCTAGAGGGAGAACACTTATCTTAAAGTAATAGTTATTCAGATTGTTCATAACTGGAAGTTTTCTTATGAAAGCAATATATTGGAATGTTTGGGGAGCAAAACATCCATGGAAATCTATATTATGAAAATATTCTATAAAAACATGCAAACATTTTTATACTCAAAATAAATTGATCTTTTATTCCCATTTTCCCACAAACTTTTTGAAGTGCCCTCATATGAACACAATCATCTTAAGTGTTGTCATTGAATTTTGTGGAAGATAGTGTTGATAGGTAGAAAGTACACTTGAGAAAATGGTATTCATATTATTTTAGAAGATTGAGTTGGGTTAGGGACAATGTTCCTGAGGTTGGTCCACATTTGTTAACCCAGCCAGGTTAAGACAGGCGGCTTGGGTATGAGATCTTTCGACTCACATCCTTGGTTTGGGGATTTCACCCTTGAGCCTTTTCTACGCCTAGGAATTTTCTTGAACATGTGAGTCCTATTTCTGTGAACAGATATACCTGGTGCTCCATTACATGAGAACAAAAAACTTACTGTTTTCAGGCTGGGCCCCCAGGAAGAGAAGGACTGGCTCCTGAGTCAAACAAGGGTCTTCAGAAGTAACAAAATTCAAGCTGCTTAGGGGAGAAATTTGGGGCTGAAACCATAAGAAAGTCCAGGAAACCAGGTTGACTAATAGTGTTAACATTGCATGCTGCTATCTCTGCTTATCTATGCCTCCATGGCAACTAGGCAGGTTCCAGTGATATATTTTCTACTGGTCAGTGGGCCCTGGAAGGCTGATGCCTGCTCTGTTGGGTAACTCCTTGGCTAATGGCCACTACTGTGTAACCCTGTATGGAAGGAGTTAGCTGCTCCTAAAGAAAGAATGAGCCATCTGCCACCTGTTAGTTCATAGCCCCACACATCTAAATGTCCCCAACATCTGAACACGGTTCTGACACCTTGTTCTTGCCCAAAGTGGCTTCAAATGAGAGACCGCAGTGCCTACCTTACTGGTGCCATCCAGCACTTCTTATCTTTCCAAGTTGCACTCACAGCCCCTGTTAACCTGACTTCAACTTATCTGCTCAGTTCATGCCATGCTGCCCAGCACACATTCGACGTGCATGGATCTCAGAGAGGGATCTCCACCAAACCACTAACTCACAGCCACTGGGACACCCCGAGAAGCAGCAGACACCTGGGTAAGGTTAGTTCCAGTTCTGTTTCATGAAAATATCATAGGAAAGAAAGCCCAACCCAAGCCCAGGTGGTTTTTCAATGTGAGACCCAGAAATCCATTATAGCTGAGCAAACAAAACACATTGGAAAAGTTAAAGTTTCCATTATGTCTGACAGCAAAGAACAAAAATCTAACTAGGAAGGTAAGATCAAAAAAGAGGCACAATCAAAGCACAGCAGAAAGGTCAAATGACACACAAAGGTGACACAAAAGAAAAGTGGGCCAGATATTGTTCAGAACCCCAGTTATAAGTTGAGGAAAAGGAGGGGGAAAAAGAGCATAATATCCTGCAGAAATGTTGTGCTGATGTTAGTAGTTTCAATGGCAACCATGGCGTTTAACGAGGGTGTAGATTTTTGCAGACACGGCATGAACATAGCAGGTTGTGCTGACATGGTTGCCCTGTTCAGGCTGAGTCAAGGTCAAGGATACTGCGATTCCAGGACTCCTGGAGAGTGTTTTAGATATGGCCACTGACCTGGGAAACTGTCATTACCTGATCCTCCTTATTCCAGCCAACGTCACAGTAAGAACTGGTTTTTGTTCTTTATTCCTTAAAGCACACGTGTTCATCTTTACATGAAAGAAAGAAGCAAAGGTTTGTCCTGTGACCTGTTGGGGGATCAGAAGGGAAAGGAGCCAGCCCGCACCTGTGGGTTCATGGGCAGTTCGCCCCATGGTTCCCACGAGATGGTTGAGCAGGAGGTTGGGAGGCTACATGACCTCAGTGTGATGACCAGCGTCTCAGCGTCAAGCACCCCTCTGTCCATGGTGGCTTGGGCTCTGAACAGGGCAGGTCCTCTCTGAGACCACCTCAGGTCTCCAGAAGGGGAAACGAGAGGAGCAAGTGGACTTTGAAGCTGGAACCTTAGGCCTGAAACCTGATTGGTTGCCCACTATGAAAGCAGAACAGACGCCAAACAGCCAACCCTGAGAGAACCCGTGATTTGCAATGGCTAAAAAACATGTCCAATCGGTGGTGAATGATAACATACTGGGGTGTTTTCACATAACTTAAAGACCTTCTGCTGCTGGGAGCAGGGCTCTGCGAGCTGTTTATGGGAGCCTACTGGACGCAGAGGCTAAAAAAACGCAGCTGTCTGTAGCCCAAAACCATGGAAACCAGCTCTCTCCGCAAACAATGAGCCTGCTTCCAGCCAAGGCTGCGAGAGATTCTCATTTCTCATGATTTGCTTCCAAATCCCAAACAGCAAATGCCTTTAAACTGGACCAAAGAGCAAGGAGCCTACTGAATTGGCAATTATTCCCTCTCATTTTTAGCAAGCATCTGTGTAAAGGAAGAGAGGCCTGAAAGGATTTGGGTTTTATTATTTGAGGGTCTCCCCACACAGGCTGGTCCCAGAACAAGTTAACCCTCATGGGGAGGGCTTCTTTGAACTGAGGGAGATGGTGTTTTTCCTGCATTTTCACAGCAAAGGTAAGTTTTCTTTCTTGGCTAAGTTTTCTTTCAGGGGGAAGTTGAAATGTACTTGTTTCAGCATGAACCCCGTGGAAACCACACTGCCTTGCAGCGTGGCAGTAGTTAGCACATAGTTTCCTGGTTAGAAACCACCCTGTCCCCCCATCCTCCAATCCCAGAGAGTCCGCAGTCAGCTTTCCAAATATGAGGGGTCTTGACAAAGTTCATAGAAAATGTGCATTATGAAAAAAAATCTGTGCAATGATCTAAAATGTGGGGTTTTTTTTATACCAAAGCAAACTTAGCTTTCATTTTTCCATGAACTCTTAAAGTTTACCTTCATGCTACCCAAACATCAATAGATCAAGTCAATTAGAATTTTAATGTGCACCAAAGTGCCTCTCATGGTGTCAGAATCTTAAATCCTACAAGGCCTGCCTGTTTACCCAGAGGTTGACTCAAGTCAGTTGAGATAAGGAGGCCTGCTTCCACTGTTCGCCCTAGCAGCTTTCACTCCTAGTCTGCAGGTCTGGGACCCTCTGTGCACTTGAGACACCTGGCCCAAGTTACATTAGCTAAGTCACATTAGCACAACCCAGGATGGCTTCTTGCTTCTCCTGAACACTTCTCTGCTGGCCCAGAGACAAAATCAGGTTATCTGTCTGTATTCCTGCCAGCTCCTGCCTGTGTCTCATTCTAGTCCTCTACCAGATGACTAGCTCTGCCACGTTCATGGTTGGGGCCCTGTCCTTGGCTCCAAGACCTATGCAGAAGCCCAATAGACTTTTCTGGAAAGTTTTTGGAAGGATGATGCTCACAGAAACCCAATGTTGTTTATCACGTAGTCATTCAATATGTCAGGGAGAAAAGTACCGGAGTAAATGAGGAGTTTGGGGTAGATGGCAATTTCTGAAAATCCATGAAGTATCCTACCACTTACAAATTAAACCTGTCCTGTGCACGATTTGTAGCCCTTATTGAGTCCTGGAGGTATCTGACGATGTGATTAAACCTGTACACCCCTCACTCAGGAAGAACTACACCAATACACCCACAATTAATGTCTTCTCCAATGTGAAGGAGTTGAAGGGAATCATTCAAGCATATTCCAGGCTATCATCTTCATTCCATTCTTCTCTGTACTTCTATTTTAAAGTTTTATTTATTTATTTGAAAGAGCAAAATAGAGAAACAGAGAAGCAGAGAGAGAGAGAGAGAGCGCTAACTTCCATCCCCTGGTTTATTTTCTAAAATGTCTACAACAGTCAGGGCTGGGCCAGGCCAAAGCCGTGATTCTGGAATTCAATCTGAGTCTCCCACACAGGTGTCTGAGCTTGATGGGTAGTAAAGTGGGCTTCAAGCCCAAGCATTCCAATATGGGATTCAAGCATTCTAAACAATAACTTTTTTTTTTTTAAGAGATTCCTTTTATTTTTGTCAGAAAGGCAGATTTGCAGAGAGAAGGAGAGACAGAGAGAAAGAACTTCCTTCTGCTGGTTCACTCCTCAACTGGCCACAACAACCAGAGCTGAGTCAATTCAAAGCCAGGAGCTAGGAGTTTCTTCCGGATCACCCATGCAGGTGCTGGGTTCTAAGGCTTTGGGCCGTCCTCCATTGCTTTCCCAAGCAGGGAGCTGGATCAGAACGGGAGCAACTGAGACACAAACGGACACCTACATGGGATGTCGAACTTGGAGGTGGAGGATTTGCCAGCTGAACTATCATGGCAGCCCCCTAAGCAACATCTGAACCACTAGGCTTCTCCATCTCTGTTTTAAACTTCTGCCTCTCTGTAGGACAGAAAAGAAACCTCAATCTACTTGGTGTCTACAAGGAGTGGCCACAGTTCCTGACAAGGAGTGGGATGTCCGTACGAAAATGCATCCCAGGTGAGAAAACAGTGTCTTCTTGACTCCTGAGACTCAGAGGAAGCATCCGATGTAAGCAACCCAGGCGAGCCACCTTTGCCCCAAGGAAACAGGAGCCTGACTACAAAGTGCAAAGTGGGGGATTGGGCGTGTTCCTGAAAGCCAGACCCAAGCAATGTAGACACTTGTCCAAGCCAAGTTTGGTCTCAGGACAGTGTCCTCCGTGGTGAGGGGACAGGTTGCAAGCCTCTCTGAAGGGGACATTTAAAAAACCCATAGAGAGTTTTTGGTTGTCACTAGGTATACCGGTTGAGCCATCATAGCTTGTGCAGCATGCAGCTTAACTCTGCAGAGCAAAGACTTGTCCCAAGTCTCACAGGACCTTGACATTCACCATCACACATTAATAGCTAAAAACATATTTTCAATTCCACGATCTTAAAGCCTGTTTTATAAATAGTCACAAGGTATGTGTTTTTCCTTTCTTTTTTGCATGGTTTTCAATGTACACTGAATCTTTTGAAAAGGCAGCTACCATATAAGTCCATGAAAGGTGTATATTGCTTAGTTTGAACCTTGCCAGAAGTCATTTGGCTTTTGAAAAACTTACAATGGCAATGTCTACATCTCTGGAGGGATTTGAGTCGCCAGCAAAGCACCCCTGGCCGGCTGGTGACAGCTACGCTGTGCTAGTGACTCCACACATGTTAGCACTCCACTTCATGTCTTCTGTCATGGTTATGCCCAAGCATCTGCACGTTTAAATGCACTTCCTTTTTACAATTATTTCTTGACAGGTAGGTCATTTCATGAAGGTAGATCATTCTGTTGACTTTCCAAATTTTAGCTTACCAGTCAGTTTTATTATTTAGACATTTAATCCAGAGAGAGAGAAAAATAAAGTTACAAAATGTGACCAAAAAGGTGAGGAGGGGCAGGGTTCAGTCCGATAGTGTGCCGTGGTGTATTGGTCAGCTTTTCATTACTAAATACCCAAGGCAAACTCCTTGTTAGTGAAGAAGATTTGCTTGGGCTCAAGATTTTGAAGATTCACAGTCCAAGCCAGGGTAAGCCTTCCCTGGGCTAAGCACCTGTCTGGGAAGCCGGGGGATGACAATGGCAGTGAAGGAGCACTTGGCAAACCAGGACGCACAGAGAGTCCGGGCCCAACTTGGCTCTCCTAACCAACCCCTTCACAAGGACTGCATTCCAGAGGTACACCCCAACAACCCGGGACTTCCAAGAGGCCCGCCTCCTGAATAGTGTCATTGGATCAAGCCCCTCCTTATCACCTTATTGGCCTGTAATTTTGGAACTCACCCATCTGTTAGTATAGGAGCCATATTCTATTGTTGCAGTGCCATGTGGTAGCACAACGTATACAGAGATGCTTCCAGCCACAAGTTATGGAGTGCTAAATATGTTTTTTAAAAAAATAATTACCTTTTTCCCCCATATAATCCAAAGCCCAAATGTAGGCATTTCCACTGCTGGCTTTGTGGTCTAAGAAGGAAGACAACCATCCAGGGCACGTTCCCTTGTGCAGCTATTTCCTTGCATGTTAACCTTTATCTGCAGGCTCATCCCATCCCTCGCAAGAGCATTGTAGCCACTCCCATGTATCCCAAACACTGTCCTTCGCATTGCTCTTTTTTTTCACCAAAAGGCTTTTTCCACAAGTTCCAGAGAGGGTTTCATTTTGATATCGCTCACTGAGGTTTAATTAGATACCAGTGGCTCGAAGGAAGTTGGCAAAGATGGCATTTTCAAGTGAAACACAAGGGAGATTTACTGACAAGGATGTGGGCAAGGTGCTGGTGGGAAGAGAGCTATCAGTTGCAAACAAAACTGTTTCCCACAGTGCGCACTTGAGCAGCGCGTATGCTAAAATTAGAATGACACGGAGATTAGCATGGCCCTTGTGCAAGAACGATCCTCAGTTTGTAAAGCACTCTGTACTTCGGAGCACAGTAGGATGATATGGGTTACGGTGATTGAGTTGTATGCTGCATAAAGAACTGTAAGAAAGCAGCTGATAGACTCAAACATAAAGATAAAAATGGGAAAAGGAATTGCCTAATGTGATCAGTTTATGTTATATGCATGTTTTGAAATATTGCTTGGTAACCCATAAAAATAAACAGGTATCACATGTTAATCCAACCGTTTAAATAAATAAACAGTAACTATTTACTAATGCTCACTAAGTACCCTAGTACAATTAGCCAGAACAAAAAAAAAAAGGCAAAGAACACATGGTAGATGTCAGAATGATGTATATCTGTGTTTATCCTTTAAGCAAAAGTATGAAAAGATTAATAGGTTAGGATCCATTTGACAGTATTGACTCTCCATGCCTTTTTGTTTTTAGTCTCCCTAACATGATTCCTGCTCAAAGTGACACATTCTATGTTTCAAAACATTCGATTCTGCTGCCCAGCTCAGAGCCTCACTGTGAGTACCAGGCAAGGATATATGCAGTCCAAACAACACGTTCTTGAGCTGAGAGCACCTTTCCCAAAGAATACTCAAGGTACATTATTGCACGTTTGTTTTGAATCAAGTTTTACATTCTAGAACTGGAAATGAAAAAAGAGAAAGAATTTGCACAAGCTTTAAGTTTTATAATATATTTTTAATTTAAACTAGAGACGTGATAAGCAATGCTACTTGAATTGAGAACGGGAGCTTTAAAAACAAAGCAATGAAAGTAGTCATGAAACAAAATGAATCATCAAAGACTAAAGATGCCCCCAGCAAAAAAAAGAGACCCTCTGTCCTGCTTTCACTGCCCTTGACCTAGCTCTGTTCTTGTGAGTCACGAGAACCTATAGCCAGCAAAAGGTAATGCTGCTACTTCCAGAGGCTCCAGCTGAGCCTTCCAATGCGTGCAGGTGCTGCCAAGTGGAGCCACGGCTACTCTGGGTGACCATTTAGCTGGGCTTGCCTGGGCAAAATGCATCAGCTTTCGACTGCAGTAACAAAATACCTGAGGTAGGCTACTTTGAGAAGAACAAAGGTTTTGTTTGGCTCCTAGCTCCTGGAGGTTCGTAGCCCAGGATTGGGTGGGTCATTCGGTTTGGCGGATGGTATTCTTGCTAGCAGAGTCCTGAGGGGATGCAGAGTATCACGCGGCAAGAGATAGTGAACACGCATTCTATCACTGCCTGTGTGGTCTGTAACTAGGATGCCACCAGAATTCAATCACCGGGCCTCCACCCCAGTGACTCAACCCAGAGTGATCAATTCCTGCAGGCCCTGCATTTAGACATCGAGATTAGATTAACTCGTACTCTCTTAGTACCATTAATTCAAGACTCTGGACACCAAACTCTCTCTGGGAACCAAACTCCTGATTTGGGATGAAGGAACAGAAATGTAAAACCTAACACCAAGGAAGGTCTTCTTTATCCCTACTCCAATTACCAAAACCACTTCTTATTCTCAAAATCTGGTCTTGCTCAAAGATATAGATGGCTAACCTCACCAACTGATTTCAGAATTCTAGACAGCAAACCTTGACTCGGGTCCAGTCTCCCAGTTTTAGAGCTGAAGACTGAAAAGCTAAAAGCTAGAGAAAGTTGTAGGATAGGGAAGTTGGAACATCAGAGGGTTAAGCAGAGGTGGGATGGGAGGGAGGGAAGGAGGGAGAAAGAGTAGGCCATTTAAAAATCATCATAATAATAAAGACTCAAGTCCCATATGAGAGAGAATGGCGTTTGTGCAGGTAGCCTGTCCCTTGGCTGGCAGGGCTGACGGAGGAGGAAAATTTCACAACCTGCCTCATGAATAGATGGTTTGTTTTGCTCCAAAGAGACTTAGAGCTGGACAGCAGTAGTCCGAATAGCAGGGCTGTGTCTCAAGCAGGCTCCCAGGGCCGCCAAGTGTTACAAGCCCTCCAAAGAGCCGTGGATTTTTAAAGGTGAATTGAAACTATTTTCAGATCCCTCTTGGGTAGCAGATGGACAGAATGACGGATTGTTCCTGTGGTATAGTTGTTTTCATTCCCGGTCCAACTGCAGCACTGTGCTCACACCACCATGGGTGCAACAAGAGACCATGTGGTTTGTGCTCTCTGCAAGCAAGCTGCCTGCTATGACATAGGCAAGGAAAGAAGGATGGGAACCAGATTGCGGATGCCTTTAAAGGAAAGAGCAAAATTGCTGACTAGGCCAGAAGAGGATCAGGCAAGCCGATATAGAGCTTTGCTTTAATATTATCTTTATGATCCATCTGGGTTGGTAAGGTGCTGGGGGAAATGGGAAAAGGAGTGGGCCAAGGATGTGAGATTGCACTTCCAGGAGTTAGATTTAATAAGTGCAAAGCTGGGAGATCTTTAAATTAGAGCAACACCATCAAACTCTTGGACTGAAATGATCATAGTAAATTTAAGTACAGCTCTGTGGTTAGGAGTTCCAGTTCTGGCTCAGAAAACTGTTAGTCAAACCTCGGCTTCACCAGCTACGAGGAACCTGAGGCAAGTTTCCTCTCCTCCTTAGAGCTCAGTGTCCTTACCTGTAAAATGGGAATAACTGTGTTGCCTGCATCAGTGGGTTACAGAGAATTGTTGAGCGGCACAATGTCTGGACCAGGGCCTGGACCTTAGCAGCATCTGTCATCGCAATTATCTGGTCACTGTTGCAAGGTGTGATGGCAAGCATCCATTGCAATTTCTAGAACGCACCTAGCCATGTTCAATGGGATGCACTGGGAAAAATAATTTTTTTCAGGTAGAAAAAAATAATTGGTTTTTGCAGAAGTAAACTCTGGTATTTTGACAAGGGTCCTAGTTTCCCTCGCTTCAGCGGGGTGAGAGGGAGAAGGAAGGCTTGTAAAAGAGAAGCACTGTTACAAGGTACAACGACTGAGTTGCGTAGCTCTGGCGGGCTTCTGTGCAGCCCTGGTTACCACACAGTGAAGCAAGAGACAGGATGGCAATTAAAAGCAAGCAGCCAGTCACCCAAAGCTAGGGGCAGGGCAGGGGCTGAAAGGCTTTCACCACAAAGCACCTTAGCGGGATCTTTCTGTCCTACAAAGATGAACATGATGCCCAGGGAGCCTATTCACGCACTTGTTTCTTCCACAAATCTGGCAGCGTGCATGAAAGTCCAAAAACTGTTCTTGGGGTTGTGACTAGTCTTTCATTCCAAGGATCTCTCAGACTAGGGAGCAGGCTGACCAATAGCAATCACCAGCAGCAGACTAGATCAGCAATAACTCAGGGACCTGAAACAGCTTGAGGAAGGGGACCCACACTCCGACCCTGCACCCCTAAGAAAGCAATCTCAGGTGCTGCTTTGGCGAGAGACTACATGGGAAAGAACTTCAAGGTATGTTAACTCTTGATTCCATGTCAGATTTGGAACAGCAGGCAAAACCTGTCGGTGGGAGCTGCTAGGGGAGAGACGGGATGCGTGGCAAAGCTGAGAGTGAATACTGCACATCGCTCTTTGCTTGTGCTATGCCCAGCACTGTCCTAAGTGTGTTATCAAGCACTCTTGTGCCAATCCAGAGAAGCCAGTTATGTTTGTCTTTTGACAGACAAGAAACCCAGAGCCTGGAGTGTTTCCATGGCTCTATCCAGATTCCTCAGCTGCTTAGCAGTGGAGCTGGGGTGAGCAAGTGGGTGTGGCTCCAAGCTTGTTTTCTCCACTGTCCTACTGGGGCTCAGTTCCAAGTGGCTGATGTAGGAACTCATCCAGGGTATTGTGGAAGAAAATCTAAGAGTGTGTTGTTACACTCAGAGTGATAAATCATATGTTTAAAATTAGATTGTATTAAGGAAACTGGAAATACTATGTGTCCCTGAGTGTGATCAAACTTCAGTTAACTCAGGCAAAATAAATGCATTAGCAATGGCCAGATAAACCCAAAATACAAAATGTTGGGTTTTTTTTTTGAGAAGAAGGGAAATGCTCAATCGACTGCTTGTGCCTTCTCTTTCTTTGAGATATTTATTTAGCTCAGAATCTTAGGCAGATGAGTTCTGGGTGTTTTGAATAGGATCTGTTGCCTCCCCAGCATGTACTCCAACAGCAACCTGCCACCTGTTAACGTCTCCTCCACTCCAGCTCTTCCCACCTGGTTCTTGAATTGGTTTTTCTCCTTTTTTTCCCCCCTAGGACTTTCTTCACCATCATCTCATCCTAAGCCCATAATGAGTTCATGTTCACCTCCAACTGATAGGAAAAAATGACCACCAAACAGTGGCTTCAACCAATCAGGAGGCTTCGTTTTCCTAGAAGCAATTATCAGCTTTGGCTTGAATGTGAAAATGTTGTTTATACCAAGAAATAAATGGTTTCTTTGCTGAAAAGATAGTCAATATAGTCCTTGGCCACAAGGAAATTTATTACTGGTTAGGATTATGATTTACTGTCCTGCATGAGGCTTGGTTTACACGCCAGGCAGACAGTTGTTTCTAGTTACCTTGCTCCCTCTAGCTGGTCTGAGTTCACTCTAACCACGCTAGATTAGGGCCATTAAGGGCCAACCCAGAGCTTCCTTGGGAGGCTGCTCTATTGCAGTGGTTCAGGATGTGGGTCCAGGGTTAGCTCTCAGCAGGCCTATGTGGCACTCTAACACCCCCTTGGTCTTAGGTTCTTTGAGAACACAGAGAAATTGAGACATAAGAACAGAACTTTATTTGGCCTGGTGCGATGGCTCAGTGGCTATATCCTCACGTTGCATGTGCTGGGATCCCTTATGGGTGCCTTTTGTGTCCTGGCTGTTCCACTTCCCTTCCAGCTCCCTGCTTGTGGCCTGGGAAAGCAGTATAGAATGACCCACAGCCTTGGAACCCTATACCCACATGGAAGACTCAAAGGAGGTTCCTGGTTCCTGGCTTTGGGTCGGCTTAGCTCCAGCCATTGTGGCCACTTGGGGAGTGAACCAGCAGATGAAAGATTGTTTTCTCTCTCTCCTCCTCTCTGTAAATCTGGCTTCCCAATAAAAAATAAAATAAAATAAATCTAAAAAAATAAGACTTTATTGAAAACCTGATGCTTTCCATGCATTTTTCTCTTCGAAGCCTCATAAGAACCTGGGAAATGGACCTGTTGTTGTTGTATTCAGTGAGTATAGGAAGACACAGTAAACAACAAGGCTCTATATGGCCAGGAAGGGTTTGCCTGTTTCCAAACCCTCAGGGGCTTCCTAGTCACACTGTGTTGTGTCCTCAAAGTCCCAAATTGCCCTGCATTCCTTAGACACAGGTGGTGCGGGGTGGAGAGGAAAAGACAGAACAGACCCTACACCTAAGTGCACCTGGCGTCAGACCTGGACACCAGAAGCTGGGTGACTGCTGAAAGGAATTTCCTGGGAACCTGTTTGTGACCAAGACAAGACTCACTGGTGGTTACACAACAGTCCTCCCCAGAGGGCATTTGTCCGTGCTGGCCATCATGGAGAACTCCTTAGCTAGGACGGATGTCTGATAAGAGCCAGGAGAAACCATCCCTGTGTCTACCCTGAGCTTAGGCAGATAAGATAAAAAATGTTGAGTTGCTTTGCTCATGGCAGGAGTCACATCAGCTCCAAGGGGTTGCCATGGTTATCCTTGGCTCATCAAAAACTGCCATTTGGTAGTTATATCTTTCCCACCTTTTTTCCTCTTCAAATGACTTAAGTTTAATCACCAGAAGCCCATGGAACAGTGCAATCACAGCAGAGAGGGAAACCCAGCAGCATGTTCCCATGTGACACTGGTGTAGGGCTGTGCCCCAAACGTCCTCTCCAACCAACGACTCCCACACAGTCTTAATGTTCTGTCCCCAGAAAAGGAGTTGTGAGATTCACTGGTCCTCCTTTCTCATAACCACTCCCAGCCAAAATAAGGATTCTCTCTCCCCTTCCCTCTCCCCTCACCACCAGGCCAGCTTTGGCCAGCAGCCTTTGTTTATGACTTGGGAAGATGTCCTGGTTCCACAGAGGAAGACTGCCACATCCATAACCCCTTGACCAGTGCTCACTCCAGTGGCTACCAGGTGCCCAGTTCCTTCATTTCCTTCATAGTAGCCATCCTGTCATGTCCACAGTAAGTCTTCTAGTCTGTTGACACTTTTTGGACTGAGAGGGAAGTAAGTACATGGCTTCTTTCCACCATGCCTCATTATAAAAGTGGTTTCATGTACAGAATTTTAGAAAACAAACGGCTGAAAGAGGCAGTGATCAAGTCTCTGCAAGGCAGACCCCTTGGCACTTAAGTGCCTCCCTGAAGAGTCTGGAGTGGTTACGCAGCTTCACTAGAAGGGAGATGGTCCACAATAGTGTTTGCTATCCTTTTTCCTGTCGTGTGGATGTGATCTTATTTGAGGAACACCATGGCATTCAAGATAAAGAAGACAGCCATGCAGCCTGAGGCATCAGGCCTGGAGTTCTAGCACCCTAGTCCTACCAAGTCACCTGAGGAACAGAGACCAGAGTCGGAACTGAACCACAGGGAACCTGTGCTCTAGGCCACAGAAAGGGCTGAGGAAAAGTCATTCGGAGTGCAATCCTATGAGGACCAATGTGTGTATGTTTCTCTTCCAGGTGCCTGAGCAGCTTTCTAAAACCTTCCCTCTCTGAGCCTCAGCCTCATCTTGGTCTAATTCCCCAACCCCACCGACTCCTGGTGGTGCAGTAAGGATGGCAACAGTGCATGGGAGAAATCACCTGAAGGGACAGACTGTCTAACTCTTATCCTTGCTGAGCATGCACTTGTACTTAATCTCCTTCATCCATGAAGTCTTTGGCAGAAAGATTTGTATTTTAATTTATGCCATCCACATAAAGAGCTCAAAACACATCTGTTTTGTTTTGCAACCCCCCCATTCGTTACAGCTCATATCTAATGTGAAATATTCATCAATATACATTAAAGAAGACATTTTTCGAGCTTTATCATGCCTTCAAGTTATGATGTAACCAGATATTATAAGCATGTGTAATGTCTGTGAACAGATTCCATAGAACCAATCCTAAGGATAATCGAACAAAAAAAGCAGTCTGAACCTGCTTGTATCTGTTTATTAAATTTAATTTCACTAGTAGATTCGACATAATCCAGCAATTCTACTGCTAGATTCACATATCTGAGAATGATTCAAAGACTGACTGGAAATAGCACAAGGTAATTTCCAGGATGTTAGACATGTCAAATTGTGATCTGGGCAGTGGTTGCAGCAGGGTACACATATTTAAGCATTAAACAGTGTATAAAAAGGCAAAGCCAAGAGAATGGCTTACAACATTGGAAAAGAAGAGCAAAGTGGGGGGATCCATCAATCTAATTTTAAGACTCATCATATAATAAATTAGTGCTAAGTTTTACTTGGGAACTAAGTAATATTATAAAATAAATAATTAAGACTGTGTGGTATTAGCAGGAGCCTGTTGCAAATATTCATTGAACACAATAGATAGCTCAGAGCTAAACTCACATAAATAAATCCAAACTATTTTTGACAACGCAGAAAACACAGCTCAATGAAGTAGTCATTTTGAGCAAACGGTCATGGAGTATTCAGACAACCATAAACAACAACACACTAGGCCTCAACCTTGCATTTTCTATTAAAACTACCCCGAATGGGTTACAGACAAATAAATACAAAACAGTTCAGCCTTTTATGAAAAACAGATGAAAAAAAATCTTTGGATCCTAGAGTTACACAAAGACCTTTAAGCTTGACAACCATAATTCATAAAAGGAAAGACTAATAGATTTTACATTATCTAAATTAAGACCCTTTATTTCATAGAAGATTTTAATATGAGGATGACATAACAATCACAGACTGAATCAAAGCGTTCAAACCATTACCTTCGTCTGTTTTTGCGCTACTGTAACAGAAGATCCAAGACGGGTTATTTATAAAGAACAAAGGTTTACTTGGAGGCATTCTGCAGCCCAGGGCTTCCAAGGGAATGGCACCGGTATCAGTGACAGTTTTCACAGTTTTCTGATGGTGGAAAAGGAAACGGTAAAAGAAGATGCACATGTATGAGAGGCAGGAGGACGTGAAGACAAGAGAACTGAACTCACCCTTTTCTAAGGAAACCTCTCTTGCCATAACCAATCCACTCCATCATAGGCCTCATGACCAAATCTCCTCTGAAATGCCCCGTCTCTCTGCACTGCTGCACTGGGGGTCAAGCTGCCAAGGTACACATATCCAAAGAAGGGCTAGTATCTGGAATATAGAAAGAACTGTCAAAACTCAACAGTAAAAAAAAAAAAATTAGAAAAGGAGTTAAACATACACAAACCATTTCACAGGAGACGATTCACAGATGAAAACTAAGCACACCAGTAGGCACTCAACACCTTTGGCAATGCTAGTTAGAACCACACTATCATTATATTGCATCAAGATGCAGAGAGATTGAATTACTCATACATTGCTGGTGGGCGTTTAATATGGTACAGCCACTCTGGAAAACAATTTGGCAATTTCTTAAAAAAAAAAAAATTGCAACTACCATATATTGCAGCATTTGCATTCCTAGGCATTTATCCCAGAGAAACAAAATTTACGCTCACACCAAAACGTGAGCACAAACTTTTGCAATGACTTTATTCATTATAGCCAAAAACTGCAAACAGGCAAGCTAGATTCTGCCACTGGGTGAAAGGCTAAAATTTGAAACTTTTTTTTTTTTTACCAAGAAATAGTTCTCAGTCACAAGAAGAAGAGGAGGAAGAGAAAGCTATTGATACATGTGGCTTCCAGACAATTATTCTAGAAGCAAGTGATCAGTCCATGTACTACTTCATTTATACTTCAAGTAGTGGGCGCATCTCGACTTCAGCCTCACCCTGTAGGTAAGGATCATGGCATGACCCATAGTGTGCCCTTCTTAACCTTGACCATGATCAGAGGAAAGGAACCAGCTAGAGCAAGGGATCTAAATAAATGATGAGCGGTCTCATAATTAGCACCTCACTAATTAGCTGACCTCTGACTCCAGGGTAGGGGAAGTGAAAGGAGAAACCCAGAAGATACAGCCCAACAGCTCTTAAAACACTCACCCAGGGCTGCTCACCCCAGATATCAAAGAAGAGGAAGTCTGGCCCCAGGAGACCCTGTGGTACAGCCTGAAGTAATCTACTGTGTACTAAAAATTCCTATGAGGTTGTGTGTTTGCATAAAACTTCACACTATATTTGTTTTCTCATTGTCAAAAAGACGAAACAAAAGAGCATTGAGACAATCATGGTTAAGCAACCTTTTGACCTTTCAGAAAGCTCAGCCTCGGGCACAGACATCATGTCAGGCTGTGGCTCAGGGTCAGTGCTGTGCAAGTGAACTCAGGATTCAAGGTGTGCCGGGGGCCCCTTGGCAGGTGGATGGCAGACCTTGGGCAAGCTGTAGTCTTTCTGTGCTTCAGTGCCTTGATCTATATCAGGGGGATAATGGCAGTGCTGATTTGAGAGTGTTGTTAGGAAGCTCTCACATTCCTAGGCCTCAAACACTTGACACACATGCTGCATGACCGGTTGATTTTATTATGTTCCTGTTTGAACTCCACACCCAAACACAAAGGCTACTATAAACTAGCCAGGTTGAAACATTCTGAAAAACAATTGCTAATTCAGAATAATGGATTTAATGATAGAACGATGCTTCTGTCATATCGACAAGAATGTTTTCGATGTCAACTTGGCCAGCATGCTAGTCTCCAATACACAGTTCATCTATGAAAACTAGTGACAGTCTAGAACTTGCTCAGGATGTACACTTATCTCCCTGTTTATACCAGGCTAGACAAGGATTCACACTTCATGAAACACTCATAGTAGGAGAATACACCAAGTGGAGCCCTGGAGCTATGTGGAGTAACCCACTCCATACCAGTCATGATAAGAAGTGAGTAAAGATTAGGTTTCAACAATGGTGACATTCCCCATGTCCTCCTCCCCAAGGACTTGACTGGCTCCTGTTGGCTGATCTGGAACGCCATGGCACACAATAACAGGGTTCAAACACAGGCCTAGTATGCAGGCTGTTAGTTGGAATATGGTGCAATGAGTGTTCTGAAGCTCACCCAAGCTAAATACACACATGACTGTGACATAAAACATGTATAAGGTGTCATTGGTTAGAAGGGCAAGGACACTCCACAGCCCTCACTTAGGGCCTGGCAGGCCTGCAATGGGTTGGGGTGGCTTCTCTAGTGACTTACTTTCCCATAAAGTACCCTGAGAAGCCACAGCAAGGAATATTTGCCAGCTGGTCTCTACTCCTGCTGAGGACAATACAGGTGAAACAGCACGCACCAGACAGTATAGACGGGGTTTAGTTCAGATTTTCCAAAATACTAATGGAGAAAGAAGCTAAAAAATGTACCAGAGGGGAATCAAGACAGCAGAAAAGGGAAAGGACATGTTTAAACAGATGGAGAAACATTACCCCATGTGAAGCAGAGAGGGCACATTCCAGGAAATAGAAGACAGAACAACAGCACAGGGGCACCTGGAGACTGGCAGACACAGGAAGTCAGCAGACACAGCAGGGTGTGGTATTACAGTGACCGATATCCCAGCAGCATTCACTGAGCAGCGACCTGAACTACACCAGCAGCCAAAACCCCACCAGCATCAAGGTGGGAAGGGACATTCATTGGGAAGGTGAATCCAGACAAAGAACTGCCTGTCCTGCTGGTCTGTTTGATTTGACCAGGAAAAGAGACAGAGCAGCAGATCCCAGACTGGCAGCATGGTAACAGGGTAGATTTCAAGCCCAGTCTGCCCTCCATGAGCTGAATTGGGCACCATTTTGTATAGGGAGGCAAAGGCTATGGGACAGTACTGTGCATGCACTGAGCTGGGAGTGAACTCATTTCTGGCTCAGTGAACTGCAACAATGTGGCATCATACAGGTTCCATCCAACATAACTTTGGGTAGCCCTCAAACCTGATGGCCAGCAGATTAAGAACTCTAGTAATAGCACATCAAGCACCATTTTGTACAGTGTGGAAAGACTAAGACTGCAGGGACAACAATGAGCTGCATATGTGCTGAGCTGGGAGCAAACTCACTGAGCTTAGTGCATTGCACTGGTTCCACAGGAAAATAATACCAACTTTGGCATCATACAGGTCAAAATAGGTCCAACTGGCCTTCAGACTTAACAGCCAAAAGATTCTAGCAAGATCACCACCAACAACAACCTAGCTATATAAGACACCTGGTGTCTCCCTAATCCTAGGACCCTCTCCAATTGGAAGTGGGAGAAAGGTTGTACAGACAAGGGTGCAGCCTCAACATGGTATCACAAGAGGTGGAGACAGGTGAGCCAGGAGCTGGAAGCTATGGAAACCCTGGTGGAAGTCTAACATAAGAACCCAGACCTGAACTCACTAGAGGGAGTGGTACAAGTGACTGCAAACAGCCGTGTGCCAACTGCAATAAGTAAAATCAAATTGTAGACCTGTGGGTGACAAAGCTTAAAAACCTGCCGCAAGGAGAAGACTTTGCTAGCCAGAACTGCAATGACCAAGAGCAAAAGAAGAGACAAAGGTACGATGAATATTACTGAAGACTCCCCTGCAAAACAGCAAAAGCTTTGCCAGCTTCAGAGTTCAGTGAGGAAGACATTGAGAAAATAGGGGATACCTAATTCAAAACACTTGTTATAAATAAATAAGAAGCATGTAATGCAGGAGTTCAAGAAATTTAAGAAACATGTCACACAGGAAATGAACCAAATGAATGCTGATATATCAGAAATGAAGAATACAGTGGAGCAAAATAAAAGTACAGTGGAGAGTCTCCAAAACAGAATGAAGCAAGCAGAAGAAAGAATTTCAGAATTGGTAGATATTTCCTGTCACCAGAAGGAAACAAACAAAAAGCTGGAAGCAGAGCTGGATCAGGCCAAAAAAAGTATTCAAGAAATGAAAGACACTATTAAGAGGCCTAATATAAGAGTTATAGGAGTCCCAGAAGGTGCAGAAAGAGAAACTGGGTTTAAAAATGTATTCAATTAAATAATAAGGGAATATTTTCCTAATCTAGAGCAAGAATTGGGAAACAACATCCAGGAGGGGCACAGAACTCCCAACAGGCTTAACCAAAAACGATCTTCCAGAGTAAAGAAAAGTTAAAAGAATTTGCCTCTTCCAAACCTGCCCTACAAATGATACTTCAAGCTGTTCTCTTGACAGAGAAGAAGAATAGCACCACCAAAACCAAAGGTAAATGTGAAAACATTCCAGTAAAATGACAACAGAAGACTAAATCAATGGACAACCCATTGCTAAAATGACAGGACTAAATTACCACCCAACCATATTAACCTTGAGTATAAATGGCTTAAACTCATGAATCAAACTTCACAGATAAGCAGACTGGATTTTAAAAATAAAATCCATCTATTTTTGCCTACAGGAGACATTTCACCAATAAAGATTAGTGGAAACTATATCTCATGGATTTTGATTATTATTTTTTTTAGTTTCATCTCTTCAAAATACTTTCTTATTAAATTTTCACTGACTCATAGACCATACAGCAGCATCATTTTCTTTAAGAAATTTGATTTTCTTTTTCATTTCTTGAGCGACACATTAGTCATTCAGCAGGATATTATCTAACTACATGGTGTTAATTTCTTTTTTCTTTCTGTTGTTGATTTTGTTTTGTGGCTGTGTAATGGATACTGTCATATCCAGATGTGAGGACACAATGCAGTATGTAACTCTACTTCCAGATCAGAGAGAGACTTCAGATGAAACTGCTAACTATACCTTGACAATGGGATGCTGGACTCTCTGCCATTGTCCATGTCCACAATGATAAACATATGACTGTTTATAAAGAACCATACAATAGTAATAATATGGGGGGAATCAGTGGGGGGGAGGGAATCTGAGGAGAGAGTAAGGACAATCCCAGGGCCTGTGGAAATGTATCGTAAAATGGTAATAATAATAAAAGTAAAAAAAAAAAAAGAAAGAAAAACAAATATCAAATAAATAGTACAGAGGGGCAGACACTGGCCTGACAACCCAGACACTGCCATCCCTATCCAAGTCCCTGGGTTTCTTATCTGGCTTCAGCTTACTGAATCTTCCTTCCTGGGAGGCACAGGGATGGTCCCATGGGAGACCAGGACCGAGCTCCTGGCTTCCATCTTCACTCCATCCATCCCATCGTTGTTGGCTTTGGGAAGTGAAATAGCAGATAGCAACTTTCTCTCTTTCTCTCTCCCTAGCCCTTCTCTCCCTCTGTCCCCCACAAATATAATATTGAATGCACCACACAGCCTCCCATATTCTAAAACTATAACTACTGCCAAGTAGTCACCTCTTTCACCAGAACCAGATAATTCCCCCAACTCCAACATGAAGGTTTAGTGAGCTCAGGTTGAAAGACACCACTGGGGTAGTGCTTGTTCCAGCCAGGGGCAGGAAGACACCTCACCTCACTCATCATCCTCTTCATGGAGTTATCAGAGCTACTATCACCCAGCTGAGTGGAAGGAATGTACAGAGCATCCTCCTGGGCCTCTCTGGCTCCTTGCTGTGAATGCCTTGATGTGGACAGGAAGTCTGCAGGATTCCTTTGAAGCCACAACCCTGATCCTGTGATGCTTTGTCCTCCCCAAGGCCACACTTTCTAGGCCTTAAATAGAATGAGCCCTCACGTGGGTAAGGACAAAACGATCGTTAGGGATACAGAGCCACTCTAAAAAAGAGAGCTTTTTATGGGAAAATAGATTCTCTGTTATCTAGTATCAGCTGACATGAAGATGTGAGTCTTGCGTTTTCTTTACTGATTGATTTTTTGATTGATGATACAGTTTTGTAGGCATAGGGATTCCTCTCTCTGTTTTGCCCCGTATCTTCACAGTGGTGTAGTCTTTTAGTAACAGTTGCAAGTTTGACATTCTACTGTTTAAGTGTGTTATGGATTTGTAGGCATGGACAATGGTAGAAAATCTAGCATGTTATTATCAAGGGGTATTTTACAGTTTTATTGGGAGCCCTCCTTTTATTCAGGAGTAGAGATGCATACTTCAATGACTCTTCACTTCTTAGTATGCTAGTCTCCAACATACAGTTCATCTATGAGAATATATGATACACTCACTCACCTATATATCTATTTATTTTGTACTTTGCTGAAAGGTTGTCTTTCATCAAAAAGAGCATGTGATATTTGTCTTTTGGGCACCGGCTTAATTAATTGAGCATAACTGATTTCCAGTTGGGACCATCTTGTTGCAAATGATGGATTTCATCTTACCTTTTGTATTTTGCATTTTCTCTCTTATTTAGTCTTCCTGCACTTCATAACCCCCTTCTAGAGTTGAGAGACTGTCATACCTAAGGATTAACAATCATCCAAAGTCACCCAGCAAGCACAGTAAGACCCACAAGGACAAGTTCTTTTTTTTTTTTTTTTAAGATTTATTTATTTTATTACAAAGTCAGATATATAGAGAAGAGGAGAGACAGAGAGAAAGATCTTCCATCTGATTATTCACTCCCCAAGTAAGCCGCAACGACCGGTCGGAAGCCGGGAACCAGGAACCTCTTCCGGATCTCCCACGCAGGTGCAGGAACCCAAAGCTTTGGGCCGTCCTCGACTGCTTTTCCCAGGCCACAAGCAGGGAGCTGGATGGGAAGTGGAGCTGCCGGGATTAGAACCGGCGCCTTTATAGGATCCCGGGGCGTTCAAGGCAAGGACTTTAGCCACTAGGCCATGCCGCCGGGCCCATGGGACAAGTTCTTAATACCACTCCCACAATACATCATCCTGTCCTTGCTGAGCCAGAACAGTATCTAGAAATCCTTGCTAAACCACAATGCTGCAGACCAGTACAACAAAAGGAAATTTTCTTGCAACTCCTGTCCTTACACACAACTTACTTGCTTTGATGATATTGAGATCCATTTATAACTCAGCCATAGCACTCATCATTATGGAACTCTTGGTGGCAAAGTGTGAATAGGAACCCCTGCACCTGCTGAACCACCCCTTTCTCCAGTCCTTAAGTGCATCTCCTGATGACGCTCAGAACAGGCCACTTTGCTGTCCGGGCCAGTAAATAGCAGAGATCATGCAAAGAGTGCTGGCGTTGACAATGAAGAAGCTGCCACCTCAAGCTAGTGGTGGGCTGTAACCTTCAATCAAGGCTGAGGTCTGGGGTGGAGTATCTTCCCCAGTCCTTGATTCATCTACCCCAGCCTTACCCAGAAGCTCACAAGCCAGCCTAAGTGAGGGGCTTGTCAGCAGCCAGGGAGGTGGGATGTCTCAGAATGTCTGCAAATCCACTCCTACAGAACTCCTGTGGCTTTTTAAGTTCTTGTGCTCCATGTTTACGGGATCTTCTGAACAGAGAAATGAAGCTTGGCTTTCCTGCCTCCTGTTAGGCCTGTTCTTCAAAGAAAAAAATTAGAGGACCCAGGCAAGCCACCCTGCAGAAATATGGAACTATCACATAGAGGTGATGCTGATTTATGGTCTGAATTTGCAGAATTCAGAGAGAAGGAATGCTTAACCTAGAAGAGAATGTGTTTCAGAGGAACGAAGGCTGTGAGCCAGTGGCTGGGGGTGGGAGAGACAATGTAGCAGGCAGGGAACATTTCAGCAACCCGCCCCCCATTATACCAAATGTGGCAGGATTCTCTTTTGCTTTCCTGAAGAGAGCAGAAGCACCCTGGGAGCAGGTGGCATTTCTCAGCTGAACCACGCAGGGCATTTGTGTTCAGTTCTTTGCCTTTCAACTTTTTCCTCAAAGCAAGATGGTTATGAAGCAGTTGTGGGGAAGTAGCTAGCTATGCATGCTGCAAGGGGGTATTTCATGGTGGGCACACCTCAGTGTATGAAAACCAAGGCGGGAACAGTAGCGCTTTTAGGAAAAGACAAGACACCATTTTCCCCACCCATTTAGGATATGACCTAAATGAAACTAGAGGAAAAGACAGTGCTATGACTCTGGAAAGATACTGAAAATGCAGAGAAGCAGCATGGGCCAGAGCCCACAAAATGACCATGGAAGTTGATGAAAAGGGAAGGGGGGTAGGACCACGAAGAAGAATGTCAGAGTATCAGGATCCGCCATTGACTGAATCCTTCTTCTATCTCTCCCATTTCCAAGATTGAATCCAAGCCACATGTGGGCAAACCAGACATAACGATCCGGCTGACATCCTCTGTGTTCTTCCCATCCTCTGTGTTCAGACATCTGCTTGCTCGCCCAGTCCACACTCTGCTCCATGATAAATGGGAAAGGAAAGAGGAGGACGTGGGTGGGTTTCTCTTTTAAAGGCCTGGATTTTGAGACAAGTACTTTTTTCCCCCCCAAAGCAGCCTTAACTATGCAGCAGGCAGTGCTATCAGATCTTTCAGTTCATCGGGAGCTAAGCCACTAAAAAGGGCCTTACTATGATCTAAGACCTCAAAACACACCTAGATCTCCCACCCAGAAATACTGAGGGGGAACAGGGACAGTCTGGGAAGTCTGGGGTCAGGCCATAAAAACTGAGTTTCTAAAGTTTTGTGGGAGCTTTTGGATCCCATCTATGTACAAAGAGATTAAACAAAGACATTGAGTTTTCTGCTGCTAATTACATGACCTATGTAAAACAAACAACTAACAGGAAAGAGAACCTGAATAAACAAAATGTCATTTAAAGCGCACTTAATAGCTGTGCATCAAAGAACTGATAATTTTTAAAAGAATTGATTAGGGATGGATCCCAAAGTGGGGGCTGGGGATGGGGAGCAGTCAGGAGAAGATTCTAGATAAAGAGCCATATTTTCTACAAACAAGGACGCCAACAAAACAGACCAATGCCAACAAAAGGCACTGCAGAAAATGGGGAGAAAGCTAAACAATGGTTTTATTGATTTAAGACATGTGGATTTCATTAGAGAAGCCAAATGCATAAAAATGGGTTGTGATATCTGAAACTAGGCTAGGAGCAAAATTAGGTCACAGAGTTCCTTGGACAAAAAGAATGATGAATCTTTATTAGGTAATTGGATGTAGGCGGGGTGGGAGGGGGAACCTTTGTTTCTCCCCCAACCCCCACCCCTTAAGTGAGTTCTTAAGTCGTGGAAGGCAAATCTCTATGTTAGACCAAAATGGCAACTTCCAAGACTCTTTCTTTTCGACACATCACCTTGTGTTGCCAAAGAAGCCCCGAGCCAAGAACTGAGAGCTTCCCCAGGAAAAGCGCTCACGCTGATACGGAAATAAAGACTGTAGAGATCAAAGCAGCACATGTAAGATGTCCCAGTGGCCCCAGCGTGAAGCTTTGGTGGAATTCAAAAGCAATAAAGTAGCAATCATAATATTTTTTCACTTGGATAGACATTTCCCTCTCAATGGTAGCTTCTATAAAACTGATAGGCTGGTCCTACAGGAGCTTAATTTTAAAGGCATATGTAAGAGCAAAAGGCACTGAACCATTCCAATGAGAAATTGAGCACTTCAACAAATACATGGGAAGTGTGATGGGAACCTTTTACATAAACCTTTAATTGAATTTCAACTCTTTGGCTTGACTTGCTGAGCTAAGGTAAAAAAACTTTCACAAAGAAAAATGATTCTTTTAAATGTTTGTACCTTTCTTTCTGTCCTTTTCCTTTCATGTATTCCTTTTTCTAGAACTGTCTCACTTTTTTTTCCCTTGTGACTGAGTTGTCTTTTCCTGCTTCTCACTAACAGCATAACCATGTACACTGGCCCTGCTGGTCTTGCACAGCCAATTGCCCCCAGGATGCTGCCTACTTTTGAAGAAAGGGCTACTCCAGACAAGCAAACCTCAGGAAGGAATGACTGGCTTAGCGCTTCCAGATATTTACATGTATATGGTTGCCTTAGATTCCAACACATAGTATTCTCAATTGAATCAATTGGCTAGCAAAGAGTTTACTGGTCAAAAACACAATAGCCTTTTATACTATAGAGAAATGGACAATTTTTTTGAGCACTGAATTCTTAGAAGGTACCCTGCAAATTCTGAAACTACACAAATACAACATGAAACCAATGTACATCCAAGGATTCAAGACTTCTTGGGGAAGGGTGGGGATGAAACAGGCATTGTGGTGTAATGATGATTAAGCCAATGTTTAGCTTAAGCCCATCCCAATTTCAGAGTGTCTAGGTTTAAGTCTTGGCTTTATTTCCAAACCAACTGGCCCAGCCTCAGCTCTTGCAGGTATTTGAAGAGTGAGCTAGTGGACAAAAATTACCTCTCTCTTTTGCTCTTTCAAGTAATAATTTAAAAAAAAAAACTACTAATGGAAGTAGATAAGTCAGGTAACTTCAATGTGTGGCTGGCATGTACAGAAGGGAGGCATAGTGGGTTCTGGAAAGGTCCATACTGCTGAAGGATTCAATGCATGTTCAGGATGATTAGAGTGGATTATGCCAAACTTGGACACGCATCAAAGGGTCCAAAGCAGTAGGCTTGTGTTCTTAGTCAGTCACCAGGAATGCACCAGTAAAGGAAGGCCTGAATAGTGTAGGCAAGCAGAGAGGACTCCCAGCCCAAGCTCGACATCACCAGTATAGTCAAGACTAGGCGACCAGCTGCCTCTTTTAAGAGGTGATCTGTAGACATAGGGGAGCAGGAAAGGTTAAGGAACATTCCATGTGTCAAGCAGGTCCCACTGGCCACGCTTAGGAATTTGAACAATTCTGCAGGTTATCAGGGTGCCTCAGAAAGGGTAATAAGAACCTTTACAAGACTGACTGTCACAACAGGCAAGTGTTCGGGACTCTGTGTGTTCATCTCTGGTGTTTGAGTGCCCAGGTGTGACCCACAATGCATGTACACCTGCATGTGTCTGTGTGTATGGCATACAGATCTGTGTGGGTGTTTAGGAGTTGATGCCTATGCATGCAGATGTGTCAATTTGTGTCTATATATGCTTAGGCACATGCGAATGTTCTGTGTCCAATCATATTTATTAATGTGTGGGTATGCGCAGGTGGGTATGTGCACTTGTGCAGGAATGCATGAATAAGGCAGGGTGGTGGTGGTAGTGATGGGCTGATGAGAGTGGAGGGAGAGCTGAGTTTCACACAGTGGGGACTTGGTGGGCTCTGCCATGGGATAAGAGTTCAACCTGCCTCTGGACACATTTCAGGAGAGGGAGGGCTGGCCTCCTGAGGGTGTTGATCCTGAGCCAGCCTCCGGCATGACCCTCTCTGATCTTTGATGTGTTACAGACAGCCGTCCTTCAGGAAAATGCAGCTTCTGTGTCCTTTCTTTCCTCCTTTTCTTGCCTAGTGTCTTGGTTCCCAGCTTCAGCACAGCCAAGCTCCAGTCATGGTGGACATTTGCAATGTAAAGCAGCACATGGGGTCTCTCTCTCTCTCTCTCTCTCTCTCTCTCCCCCCCCCCCTAAATTAAAACAAACAAACATACCAATACACATGAAATAGGATTAAAAAATAAGATTATTTTGGTACAAAATGTATTTGAGTGTGTATGTGTCTGTGTGTGAGCATATACGTCTATCATTCAAAACATAGGGAACAAGGAGGAGATGTGTGGCTGAGATTATTCAGATCTTGTTCTTCCACCTGTCACGAATTAGCAACGTGACCGTGATCCTGTTATGGAATTGACTATGCCACAAGGTACACTAAATGCCAAACGCAAACACAGCACTGTTGTTTCTTCTTGGAATTCCTGGGAGAAACAAAACAGAGCTTGAGAATTCATTCCCAGCTATGATGTGAAACAAGAGTTTTCTCAGGTTAATGCTTCACTCAGGAGCAAAAACATCCAAACGTTTCTCTCCACGACCAGTCCACAGCTGTCCTGACAGTGCAGGGTGACATGGATTTGACAGGATCCGATCCACGAATACTTTTCCAAACCATAAGTATCTCCCACATCATGTCATCTCCAATCTGAAATCCCTTTGGCTTTTCAAGGAGTCAGAGTCATCTTTGTTTATACTTTGTTTTGATTTATTTTTGCTGTTTGACTTGCTCCTACAAATGACTGCAAAATCCATAGCTGGGCCAGATCAAAGCCAGGAGCCTAGAACTCCACTCAGGTTTTCCAGGTAAATGGCAGGAGCCCAAGAGCTTGGATTGTCTTCCACTACTTTCTCAGGCACATTAGCAGGGAGCTGGACTGGAAGTGGAGCTGCTGTGAACTAGCACTCTGCCTGCTGGTATTGCAGGCAGAAGCTTAGCTAATAGTGCCACAATGCTGGCCCCAGGTTCAAAGTCACTGAATGCAACTTTTTTATGCCTGGTGACAACTCCTGGAGACAAGTGGATTCCCTGTGTTCACCAAACACTTAGGACTGTTGATGAGAATGCGGGTATGATTTTTTTTCAATTGTGGTCAAAATACACATACTAAAATTTATCATTTTAAAGCATGCAGTGCAGTGGTATTGGGTCCACTTCTACCTTCAGACCTCTTTTCATCCCACAAGATGGAAACTGACTGGAAGCTGGCGCTATGGCTTAGCCAGTCAAGCCAGTGCCTATGTGGCCAGCATCCCATGTGGGTGTCAGTTTGAGTCCCAGTTATTCCACTTCTGATCCATCTCCCTGTTAATGCCCTGAGGAAGCCGTGGAAGATGGCCCACATCCACATGGAAGACACTGCATCCGCATGGAAGACCCTGAAGAAGCTCCTGACTCATAGCTTCAGAAAATCCAGTTCTGGCCATTACAGCCATCTGGGATGTGAACCGGTAGGTGGACAATATCACACTCTGTCTTTCCCTCTTCTCTCTATAAACCCTTTCAAAAGAAAAATACTTTGCTTTAAATGGAACAACTCTCCATGCCTTCTCCACCCAGCAACTCACGACCCAGTTTATCTCCTTACTATCTGATGGTGCTAGGTATTGCATGTTACTGAGATGGAACAGCAGCTGCCCGTTTATGTCTGGCTTCTGTGGTTTGGCATTGTGTGCTAGGGGTTTTAGCAGTTCGAGCAGCCTCCACAGTTAGACCTGGGAGTCAGGTTTAGTACTGAGCACATCTGGCCAGAGAGTTATCCCAGTAGGGCAGGATGAGAAGCAACTGCCCTCACTGGACCCCTCAGTCCAGCACGGTAAACTGCGGACTGGGGTAGATCCTTTAAATTCCTTGTGCCTGGGTTTCCTCATATGCAAAACAGAAGTAAGGACAACACATACCCATGGGGCTATGGTGATGAATAATAAATTAATACATGTGAACCACAGCAAGTGCAGTGCTGGGCAAATAATGCCAGCACTTAACAAATAATAATACAATGTAAAGTAAAATACATGCATAAACATATGTCCAAATGCAAACTTAGGAAGCTTGCATCCTCATAAGACAAACTTTTTTTTTAAGCTTCACTTTATTTATTTGAAAGGCAGGGTAACAGAGAGGGCAAGAGACAGAGAGAGAAAGAGATCTTCCAACAATTGGCCCACTCCCCTAGATGACTACAGTTGCCAGGGCCAGGCAGGACTGAAACCAGAGGTCAGAAACTCAGACACAGTCTGAAGTGATTATGAAGAAGAAAGCAAAAGTGGTTGCTCTAAAAAAGAATGCCTCCTGTCCATTTGAAAGTGAATTGTGAATTATCTGCTGGAAATGAATTACAAAGGATAGGCCAATCCTGCATGTTAGCAACTAACAGGATTCTGAAAGGGCTCCACTTCACAGACTCCACAACCAGAAGGGTAAAGAAAACAAATCCTGGACAAGATGCACAAAATATTGCAGTATCTCATTGATGTTCAGAGATGGAGCTTTGGGAATGCTGCAAGCAGTGAACTCTTAACGAGAATAAAAAGTACTTTATAATTGTGTAGCTGTGGATATTTCCCCATTATCAAACAAAGAGATAACTGTTTATCTTGAAAAAGCCCATTTTATGGCTTCTAGAAAGCCAAGAACTCCTATTGGCTGTAGATTCTGTAATGGAAATGCCTTGTCCACATATTGACTTTAACAAAATTACAGTCTTCTTTGTCCCAGCCAGAGGCCATCACATTCTTGGCTAGCACATTTTCCAGAGTCAAATCGGCTTCCCTACCCCAGCCCTGCTCCCCCTGCTCTGGCGAAGGGAAGCCACAGAACCCTAGACACAGGTCTGATCATGGCCCAGTGCCATCATGGCCATGTGAGAAGCGTCTCATCTCTTCACTGGCCATCAATTGGCTTTCCCTCACACATCGTTAGGAACTAGCACTCCTGAAGGATTGAGTTAGACCTAACTCAGAACAGCCCAGTGTGTCGTGCTGGAATATCACAGAGCCTTGGGTTGAAGTTAGGATGCCCAGCAAATTCCTGTACCTGACCCCTCAGAGTCAGTAATCCTCCATCTCCAAGTCCTAAGATCCCATATAGGTGCCAATTCATGTCCCGACTGCTCCACTTCCCTTCCAGCTCCCTGCTTGTGGCCTGGGAAAGTAGCAGAGGATGGCCCGAGTTCTTGGGACCCTGTACCCAATTGGGAGACCAATAGGAGGATACTGACTCCAGGACTTAGATTGGCTCAGCTCCAGCCATTGTGGTCATTTGAGGAGAGAACCAACAGATGGAAGATATTTCTCTCTGTCTCTCTTTCTGCCTGTTAAACTGTCTTTCCAATAAAAATAAATAAATCTTAAAAAATAAAGAATGTTATACTACTATAATTTTAATGATCTGTGATTACTTCTAAATTTGCTGTTTATAGTTGAAATTGTTATTTTTTTCATTTGATTATCACTTAATATCCTTGACTATAATTTCATAAAACTGGAGTCTTTCTGCTTTTTACTTGAACTCTTTATTTATTGGAACGTTAAGTCCTTGACTGCAATGTAAATGAAGGATATATCTCAAAAGTGACAAAGAAAAGGGGGAAAAAGAGGGAGTGAGGTAGGGAGAAAGGAAATATCACTGTATTGTTAGAACTGCATCAATGAACGATATTGAAGCTATTTTTAAGACAAATTAAAAAAAGAAAATATGAAATATTTTAAAAATAGACCCTAATCATAGGAAAGCAAAAGAGAAACCAATGGAAATTGGCTGGATACCAAGAAGAGGGGAAATATTTCATTAAGTTCATTTGTAAAAGTAGATTTTCAAGGGTACTAGAAAATTCCCCTGGACTGGTTTCGTTAGAGAGAAATTGCAGTATGTGTCAGGCAGAAAACAAGAAGAGTGAGAGGAGCCGATGCCTGATTATCTCAGTTGAGGGGAAATTTGTCTGAGGTCAGCAGTTCTCAGAAGCAGCAATGATTTCATGGGTCCGACTTCTTTCTAAGTGGTTTTGATATCCTCCAAGCCAAACCTGGACTGAAGGTCCTTGCCCTTCGGGGTTGTGACAGCCAGTCTGAGTCCAGACCACCTTGGGCACTGGAAGCATCAACTTGGAACCCAAGTGACAGCGGTGACTTCCCTCTGGTGCAACCACAGAAGGAACGGCAAGGTCAAAGTTGCAGGGCTTAGAAAACAAAAACAGGAAAGAGTGAAATGCTCGGCTGTGAGAAACAGCCGCGAATAATTTAGCTGGGGCAGAAATGTGGCCAACGATACAGGTGTTTTGGGAATATTCGAAAGGAGTGTTGGGAAACACTAGACTTGTTCACTATATATACATGATACAAGATCTGCAGAACAGAACATCTAGAAGAGCAGACGCAGAACATAGACATTCTAAATCGGTGGAGGGAAGAAAGCAGTACAAGAAGGAAATTACTTTCTAAGTTTACATCATTATTGTATCACTTGCATATTGGGTGGGGGGGGGGAAGACTGAAAAGTACTGAAGTAAGCATTCTATTTAAAAAATTAACTCAGAAAAACCCAACAGGATTCACCTAGACAAAATAGGGGAGGGGAAAAAAGTCATAAAGACAAAAGCAGAAAGGAAATAGGAACAGTAGAAGCCGAGGGAGAGACAGACTGCTCCCTCCCAAATGCCTACAAAGCTGGGTGTGGGCCTGGCTGATGCTGGAAGAAAACTCCACTTGAGTCTCCCACCGACTGGCCAGGGACTCAAATCCCAAGCCACTACCTACTGCCGCCTAAGGTGCACTTCTGGGCTCCGGGGCTGGAACCCAAATTCTCTTGCTATGGCACATGGATATCCTAAACAGTGTCTTCACTACTCACTACACAAAAACACTAACCCCTAAAAGCTCCTCTTTTTATTACACTGTCATCAACTTGGAGAAGTTATTTACCACACATGAAACTGACAAAGAACCAGAACTGTGAATGTAAGTACATAAACTCTATAAACTAGACATATATATTCTATGCACCAACACCTATTAAAAATATAATAAGTAGTCCAATGGAAAAATGGACCCAAAATTAAATACTTCACAATGTAAAATGGACAAAAATTTTAGTTTTTCACAAGAGAATAAAATTGAATGTTAAAAAACATTAAAAGACTTTCAATTCACATGTAATCAGAGAACTCTACACTTGATCTTAGCCAAAAGGCTGAGAAGCAATTCATCAGAGAAATCTGAAGTACGTAACTTCAGTTCTCTGTGACCCCAAATATTAGAATCATGGCAGTATCATGTTGCCCTGGAAACAAGGGAACAACAAGATTGTCTCCTATGGTGCAGCAGGATAGAAATCAGCATAGATTCCCCATCTGCTCCTAAGGCTAACTCACCAATTCCACTGCTAATGACTTATAAATATTAGCAAAAAATGTTCACATGCAATCATGAGACAAGAATAAAACAGGGATGGTGCCAGCCTGTATCCTGCATCAGATTCCCTAATTCTGGCTGTACTTCCAGTTCCTCTTCCTGCTAGTGTGTGTCCTAGAGACATGGCGCTGCCTCATCAGCATCTAGTTAGTGAGCTCCCCGCCACCTATGTGGAGACTCAGCCTGGTTCTAGGATCCTGGCTTTGGCCCAATCCAGGTCTGAAGTGAGCATTTGGACAGTGAACCAAGGCGTAGATCTCTATCTGTGTCTCTCCATCTCTCTCTCTCTTTCTATCTCCCTGTCTTCTCAGTCTTTCATATAAATAAGAAAAAAAAAAAAAACACCCCTAACAGGAAACAACCTCAACCTGAAATTTCCATCAACAATGAAAAAAAACAACAGTAGCATATTCACAGAACTGACTAGCAAATAGTTATACACAACAAAATGAATGAATCTCAGTATGTCAAGGGAACTAAACCTAATTCCCTGAAAAACGTATTTAAGATGTCATGCAACAGCGAGAAGCAGACTGTGCCGCAGCCCCCATCATCATGTGTGTGAGCTGGGCGTGGGGCAGACCGGACTGGGGCAGTCCACAGCACGCACTGGCAAGACTGAGAGCCAGCTTGGGGCGCAGACCAGGCTGGGTTGGACCTCAACACAACCCTAATTAGGGCTCTGGCTTTTAAATGGACATCTGGACACCTTTGGATGAAGGAGAAGAAAGTCTGCATAACTGGGTTACTTATTAGAAAGAGTTGTAAATGGAGGAAGTGAGGTTAACAAGCAAATAAAAGAGGTCACATCGTAGCAAGAAGATGGGGATGTTCACAATGAGCCCCTCTCCAGGAGACCTGGACTAAAGGTCCAGTAAATCTTGGCCCAGTACATCCCTAAAAAGGAAATGAACAAAGATGAGGATTATTATTATTTTAATCCCAGATTTCCATGATTCACTGTCAAAACAGAAAAAATAGAATGAAAACTGTGCTGACATGCATATGGTGGAGGTGGCCGGGAAAGCAGCGGAGGGTGGCTTCTGGCTCCTGGCTTCCTATCAGCTCAGCAACAGCCACTGCAGCCATCTGGGAAGTGAACCAGCTGATGACGGATCTCTTTCTTTCTCCTTCTCTCTATAACTCTACCTTCCAAAATCTTATTTTGAAAGTCGACAGCAACTAACCCGTGAGGTTTTCCCTGAGCTTTTTACATCTTAAACACTTGAATTATTCTGTGTCTCATGAAGGAAACGCTCCATTATGTTTTTAAAAGTCACAGAGTTTTCGGTGTCTAGACAGAAGGTCTTACTGGATGGAGGCTTAAAATTAGTGCCGTAAATCAAGAATGACAGGTTTTGCAACCGTGTAAATTGAGTACCCAAATGTTCTTTTTTTATTTAGAAATACAGTAATGGTCCAAAAATAAGAAGAGTCATTTTCACATTTTGGGATATTTAAATAAACTTATAAATAGACTAATTTGTCCTCCCTAATAGAATTTCCCTAGACATTTCATACCACAACTATGTATTTCACACATGCAGATTTCTCAAATACTTCAAATGCCTGTCAAGTAGGCTTAGCAAGTTTAAAAAGTTTGCCCCCAGCATTCAATCAACTATCCGAAGTCTAACAAACTTTAAGATATAGCAAAACCTATTATTTTATACATATAATTATCCTACAATCAGGATAGAGCATGCTCAGCATAGTGTGGTAAAGACAAAACATTACGTTCACAGGACTCCTACCAACACTTACTTTTTGTAACATCATCAATATCCTAATTACCTTTTTTTCTTCACCTGTACAGATTTTTATTTTGTTTTTAGCATTGTTTACGTAGCTGAAAGGCATGCATACCCATGTGGATCTCAAATTTGGGTGGGGAGGGTTGAGGTTTGGAACAAGGTGAATAGGACAAATGTTTCCATTTTTTCCTTCCTGTGTATGCAGGGGAGGAGGGGGAGATGGTCATTCTTTGTTGTCAAATACAGCACCAATGCTGACCCCTGCACAGGCATCAGCAACTGAGGAGGCCCAGTCTCAATACGTGTAGTCCTAGCTTAGGCCACATATGTTGTGATTGTCCCTGTGTCTGGGGTTTGAGTCCAGACATCTAGTTAGGGAGTCTCCCAAGAAATCTTTCCTGGGGTAGTCACAGCACCTGCTGGTTCACAGGAGAGCTGGAACTGGGAGTGGGCCAGGATGGGCTAGGCTGAAGGCCAGAATGGGTATGGACCAGTCAAACTAGGCCACAGTACTCACTGCTGAGTGCCTGGATGGGAGCCGGCCATGATAGGCTGGACTGCAAAACCTGCTGGCACACAAGAGCTCTAAGAGATCTGATCCAGGACTGGGAGCAAGCCCACAAGGTACTTGTAGAACTCCCCTGTTAGGCTGCAATGCCCGCTGGTAAGTGCAAGAGCTGGGTCTGGGGGCAGGCCAGTCTGGGCCAGTCTGGGCCAGTCTGGGCCAGTCCATAGCATGCATTGGTGAGACTGATAGCTAGCTTGGGGGATGGACTATGCTGGGTTGGACCTCAACACTCACCAGTTCACACTGAGGCTAGGAGTGGGCCAGGCTGGACTAGGCTGCTGCACTCACTAACAAGAATTGGAACTGGGGGTGGACAGAGTTGAACCAGGCTATAGCACCTACTGGCAAATGCTGAAACGGAGGGCAGGCCATCTCAGACTGGGCTGCAGAACCTGCTGGCAAGCTCAAGACCCAGGGATGAGAGCAGGCCTAGTTGCGAAACTTCAGGGACTGCCTTAGGTAGCTGCTTCCTCTGGTAAGCATGAGAGTTGGAACTGGAGATGGGCCAGTCTGAGGGTAGGGCAGGCTGGGCTAGGGCATAGCACCCGTCAATTTGCATGAGAGATGGGTTGAGGGTAGAACTGATCAGGCAGCTGCATTAACGAGTACATGTGTTGGCTGCTACAGGTGACAGATCGAACCTGATCTGCACACAAACCCATGAACTTTTTTTGTACTGGAGTCACAGATTTATCCAACGAAGGTCAACACTGGATCTCTGACCACCGGGCTAGAATCCCAGAGTTAACAGCAATTGCCTAAACCATGTTACTCACGTCACAAGCCCACCTCCTGAACCCTTACTTAACTTTAGGTTCTATCTGCTCGCTCAGCTACTAGCTGAAAAACTCATAGTTTATCCACACTTCCCTCCAATTCCTTGTCCCACTCAGATTGCAACATTTTTATGTTGTTCATTTGTGAAATTCTATATCCTTTATCAGTTAACTTTGCCATCTGTTTTATTATCTTCTATAATCATTTATTTATCTAAGACTAACCCAGAGGGGAAGAATTAATATTCTGAATGTTAAATTTAGAAAGGTGTTGGACATCTGGCAAGAAGGTAAACCAGAGAAAAAAATTATTCTTAGAATATGCAAGGTCTAAAAGATAAAAGGAATTAGCAAAATTTGATACTGTGTGCTAGGGAGTTTCCCAGTGTTCCTATAAGCAGAGACAGATTAATAAGAAATACCTCAGTGCCCATAATTACCAGCTTAAGATATGCAACCTCTTTCATCTACATCTAATATAGACTTACATGTTCTTACAGTGAAAGCAGTCACCCCAAAGCAATCAGGCATCGCCTCTATCTGCTATTGTTGGAGCTGAGCTCTCCTAAATTCCTCTCAAATATTTTGGGGTCCCCCACAAATGCCTAATAGGGTTTCATAAACAAATTCACTCCCACATTTGAAGCACTATTAATTTAAGCTTTTTTCAGTTATTATTTGGAAGACACAGACAGAGAGAGAGAAAGATCTTTTATTCACTAGTTGCTTCCCCAAGGCCTGCAATAGTTAAGATTGGGCCAGTCTGAAGACAGGAGTCTATACTCAACCTCACAACTCCCACATGAGTGGCAGAAGCCCACTTGTTTGCCACCTCCCTTTCTTCCAGGAAGGAAGCTGGACTCCAACACATAGCCAACCACCTGTCCTCGAATTAAAGACCCGCCTCTAACTTGCTCAAGCAGCATGGGTGTCACTCTGCAAGAAGAGCTCCAGTACAAATGAGCCAGAATTCCTTTGCTTAAAGAATCTGGGGAAACAGTAGGCTTTTTTGTTTTTAGCCTTTGCAGGATACAGCCAAGATATGGCCTAAATAGCCAAGAAGCTAGAAAGAGAAATACACAAAAAAAGCCTGTAAGAAATGACAGTCAGCTCTGGAATTCACAACGTTGGTGATTGGTTAGGATGGAAGGTTATGAAAGGGCTTACGGAAGACTCAAATTCAAATGCATTGCCATGGCATCAAATAAGGGCAAGAGGAGGGTGGATGGTGTGCAGGAGAACTGCAAGGGCTTCTTTTTCTCAATTTCCTCCAGATCCTTCAGTGCACCTTCGCACACACACACACACACACACACACACACATCCCTCTCTTCTACTTAAAAGAAAATATGTTTGTAATTCTGTGGTTCACATCTCTTCCTTGGATTTCTTTAGCAAGTTTTGTAGCCGTAAGATAAAATCACACAACAATGAAATTCTGCCTCTTAATGTTATTGCGATATTAAATTCCATCTTCTCTTTTAAGATATGTGGACTCCATTAGTAGATTGCCCCCAAAGTGTCTGCACACAGAGAAGTTCCAGTAGACACTGTCCCAATGGCCAGAAATGTAAGCAAGTGCCCATCAAGGAGTGGACCAGTTGAGGGAAGATCTACATGGTGATGCAGTGGTTGTGAACAAAAGATTCATCCTTCATTCAACAGACACTTTTGGATGAGGATGAGATGTCAGGTGTTATTTTAATTTCATAAGAAGTAAACAAAGCTGGCAACATGGCCTGCCTTCTTACATTCTGGTTGGGAGAGGCAGAGAGTGAACCAACTCAGGAAACTATGTTAGATATTGAGAAGCACTGGGGTGGGGGTGGGGGGTAAAAGTAAATGAGGCAGGGGGATGGGACAGATGAAGGGTTAAAGTTTAAAACAGAAAGATAAGTAAAGGTAACATGTGAGGAAAAGCTGAAGAGACAGTAAGGGACAACCCCGTGGATGTCAGGATACGTCGTGTTCCAAGCTCACATAACAGCAGGTGCCAATGTTCCCAGGCAGGAGCAAGGCTGAAGTGTTCAATGTCAGATGGGGAAGAACAAAGAGGGGCACAGATGCTCCACTTTTCATCCAGATCCCTCCTAATGCAGCTGGAATGACCAGGTGCTTGGGTTCCTGACATACACAAGAGAGACACAGATATTATTTCAGGCACCTGGCTTCAGTCTGAACCAACCTGGATCATTGCAGTCATTTGGGAATTGGACCAGCAGGTAGAAGATCTCTGTCTCTGTCTCTGTCTGTCTCTCTCTTTCCCTCCATCTCTTTGCCTCCCTCTCTCTCTACTTCTATCTTTGCAACTTTGCCTTTCAAATGAATAAATCAATCTTTTTTAAAAAATTGATGGAAGGTTAGGAAAAAAGAAAGTAGACCGTTAGGTGATTTTATAACTATTCAGGTGCAAGTGGCGATTGGGAGTGGTGACCATGGAATAACACCACATGACAAGATTCTAGATAATCCTGAAGGTAAAACAGATAGAAATTGCTGACACACTAGATGTAGTGTGAGAGGGTTAAAAGGAATTGGGGAATGACTACAAGCCCGAGCACCTGAAAATGTGGAAGTGCTGTAAACAGAACTTATATGGGAAATCTACAAGAACAGCAGTTACCTATTAGGCTAAACCATAGTGGCATGTTTGTACACTGCAAACATTCAAATATTAGTACTTTCATATAATTGAGCTCAACATAAATGTAGGTAAGGAGATTTCCAAAAGTTTATGAAAATCCTTTTTATTAAAAAATAAACTGAATGGATCTCAAAATTTTCTACATCAAAATAAATTCACATTTAACTCCACTTTTAAGAACTTTAGAAATGCTCTCATTTGCAGTTATTTTATTTTTTGAAATTTTTAATTTTTATTTGGAAAGGCAGGTAAGTTTTACAAAGAGAAGGAGAGACAGAGGGAAAGATTTTCCATCCATTGACTCACTCCCCAAAGGGCTGAAATGGCTGGAGCTGAGCTGATCCGAAGCCAGGAGCCAGCAGTTTCTTCCAGATCTTCCATAAAGATTCAGGTCCCAAGGCTTTGGGCCATACTCTGTCACTCTCCTAGGTGACAAGTAGGGAGCTGAATGGGAAGTGGAGCAGCCAGGACATAAACCAGTGCCCAAGCAGGGTCCCAGTGCTTGCAGGTAAGGATTTAGCCAATTGAACCATCATGTCAGACCCATCATTCACATTTATGTAGAGAGATAACCTGGACATATTCTTACAGGGGCAGGCCCTTGGCACAGCAGTTAAGACGCCACCTGCTGCCTGCATCCTCTATCAGAGTGTTTAGGATCAAATCCTAGCTCTGGTTTTGATCCCAGTTCCGTCTAATGCCTAGCCTGGAAGACAGCAGGTGACTTAAGTACTTGAGTCCTTACCATCCATTTGGGAGATGTGGATTGAGTTTCTGTATCCTGACTTTGGTCTCACACAGTTACAGCTGTTTGGAGGAGTTTGGAGAATGAACCAGTGGATGACAGATAGCTCTTTTTGTATCTCTCTATCTCTTCATTTCTTCTCTCTCAGTCTTCCAAATCAAAATCTTTTTCAAAGAATTATTTTTGCATGAAAAAGAAAGTTGCAAAATAACAGAAGTCATATGATTCTCTTTATGAAAAAATTGAAAGTATGTGTGGGACATGGAAACTTGGAATAGGGACATCTGGCTGGTTGTACCCAAGAACCTTAAAACTCCAGGGTCTTTTGGACCTGCTAGGATTGCAGAGTGGCCTACTGCTCTCTACTAAGACTAACTTTGTCTCTTTCTTGATTCCTCTGAAAAGCAAAACATAGCATCTCCCCTCTTAAACATTACACCACTGATCAAAATCCAGTCACGTAGACCAGAGCAGGAAGTGCTAAACCTGCTAAGGCAGAAAAACAATGTCTGTGCAGAAAGAGCTGCAGGTCCTCACCACCCTGTGCTAGCAAGCACTAATGGGACTCAGTGGCTAGGTTCAGAGAAATGGAACGTGAACTTGGATAAGGCAGGCAGAACTTATTGATGTGGGAGCACTCCCATGGCATTTAAAAGTCAACACTGTTGTACCCAGAATATGATGTTGATAGACTGTCAGGAGGCCTCATGGACACTTAGAAAACTATGTTACAACAAGCATAGGAGACATTCTAGAGTAGCTGTGGTCATTGATGAAATATCATAAGGCTATGGACATACGCATGTAAGAATGGAGATACTGAACAACTGGAAAGCCTGTTTCCCAAAGCAGTCAGCAAAGGGTTGCTAAAAAGAGACCTAGCTTCACCGAGAGCACAAGTGGTAGGTGCCCTGTGTTATCTAACTTCTGTAGGCTGCAGAGCACACAGCCTTGTGCTTGAGCAGTACGATCAGGGAGATGATGGGAGTGAAGGCTATCTGAGGTGAGAACAACTGCTAACTTAGGACATATCCCAAGAGAAGACTTACATAGTAGACTTCTCAGGGTCTCAGAGTAAAGCTATTCCATCTGCATCAGACAATTCAACACATAAATCAAATCAGAGCTACTTATAGGCTGCAGGTCCTGGTGGGCCCAGAGGCCTGACCCTGGGGCATCAAGTGACTATGCAGCAGCACTCCCACTCGTAAGTCAGAGAAGCTGGGCCAGTCCAGCAGCAATCTCTCTTCAGATAGAAGTGATACATCCAGACTCAGAGTCCTTAAGAAAACCATGTAACAATGGGCTCAAATCCACCGGCCATCTGCAGTGGTATGGCTACACTGTCCCTGAGGTTACCAATCTGGTAGCACAGGGTAGAGATCCTATATGAGCAGCTGAAGAAAGAAGGAAAAAGCTAAGTGTGGTTGACCAAAGGCAGCCTTGGTGTGAGGATGGTTATGCCATCACAGCCTCACTCAGAAATGACAAAATGCAAGGCAGCAGTGAGGAGAGACGTCTCAGTGGGCATAGCTTTAGGGGCAATACCTAGCTATCCTTAACAGCCAATCTCATGGAAGTGCTCAATGAGGGGACTGGTTGTTTGGATCTCTAAGGAGAAAGATTGGAAGCAAAGACAGGTGGCCTGAAGCAGAGGCCTGTGGACGGGCTTGGGAGTGGGTACAAAGTGTGTTCATGCCCATCCAAGTACCCTCACTGAAACATCAAGAAGACAGAGGGATTCGACCTAGAGACCACAACCAGCTTGTCATCACCCTCTGTGGTGTCTGCACGATGGGTTTGTGAGCAGATCGGCTGTCAAGGCCATACACCGGCCCACTGACTGCCACGTTTGGAGCTCCTCCAGTCCCTGCTGCAGCCAAGCTCATAGGACCAAACCAACACAGAGTCCCCATTTTGGCACCATCTCCCAAAGAGATCAGCCACTTGGTGACAAGTTCACTAAATTGGACCATGTCCATCCAGGAAGGAGCAATGGTGTATCTTGACATCAGCCAAAGATGGAGTCCAAATGTGAGGCTGTTTCCCTGCCTGTTGAGTCTCAGCAGGCACCGCAATTGCAGGTCTTCCAGAATGCTTGATCAACTGACATGGGTGTCAGTTAACATCTTGGACAAGGGTCCCCTTATACAGCAAGCAAACTGCAACAGTGAGCCTAAGACCATGAAATCCATTGAATCTATGATATTGTACACCATCTGAAAACTTCCAGCATGAAAAAGTGATGCCAACATTTTTAAATTATTATTTTAGAAGCAGAGAAAGAAGGAATGGCACACCAACATGCACAGGGATCTCATTTAATGGTTCACACCCCAAATACCTGCAATAACTTGGGCCTGGGCCCATCCATAGCAGAAATCTAAGAATGCAATGCAGGCATTCCCATGTGGATGAGAGGCACCACACTTACTTGAGTTTTCTCTTTTTTGAAAAAATAAAGGTTTATTCATTTATGTTGGAAATGTGGATTTACAGAGAGGAGAGACAGAGAAAAAAGTCTCCCAACTGCTGATTCACTCTCCAAATGGCTGCAGTGGCTGGAGCTGAGTTGATCTGAAGTTAGGATCCAGGATCTTTTTCTGGGTCTCCCACATGTGTGCAAGGTCCCAAGAACTCGGGCCATCCTCTGCTGCTTTCCCAGGCCGTACTAGGGAGCTGGATGGGAATTGGAAGAGCATGGACATGAGCCACCACTCATATGGAATGCCTATACTTGTAGATGGAGGATTAGCCAGTTGAGCTATCTTGCCGGTCCCTTGCGCTCTTACTACCTGCCATAGGATGCACTAGCAGGAAGTGGGTACCCCAACATGGGCACTCTGCTATGGCATGTGGGTATCTCAAAAACCAAGCCAAACACCTGCTATGCCAATAACTTTGTAAAGGTACAACTGAGGCATCAGCATGGTGATGACAACTTGCAAGAAAGAACTCCCGGTCCCAGGCACGTCTTATACACCCTAAGTCAGCCTTGACACGGGGCTGTCCTCAAGTTGTATCATGTAGTTCAGGTCCAGGAAGTAACAGGAGAAGGCAGAAACAGCCTTGTATATCACAACTGTCATGCGGGGCATCTGGGCACCTTTACCCCTACAATGGCAGGTTGGACAGTCTGAGCTCCTGTTCCCCAGAGGGCTAGAGCTTCCACTAGGTAACACACAGTAAGTCTCACTCTAGTCAAGATTCCTGCTGTTCCAGGACCCTCAGGCCACAAGAACTACAGATAAGATCAGCATCATCATCAACTCCTGGTCAATCCTCTGGGGAAACTGACTCCAACTCAGTTTTGCTATAATGATCATTAGAGGCAGGATTGGAGCAAGGAGGAGCACACGTGGTGGTGGGGAGGCACATTTCTTTATATTTCCCTGCCCAGTTTGGATGATCAGTGAACAGACGTAGCAGTTATAGCTTGAAAAATTATTATGACCAGGGAGTCAGACTCTTCGGGAATGAAGTGTGGATGCCTCACCAGACAAGCCACACAGACCAGGACAGCTGCTGGCCACAGATGAGGGGCTGTAAGACTGTTAAAAGAACAAATTGTGTAAGTTGAAGCCTTGGGGCCAGTAGCAGTGGCAAGATCTGGGGTTTAACCCAGTAACCTACCTTTTGTACGTTTTTCCAGGAACTGAACCTAACCAGAATCCTGGGGGAGCTTACCCCAGTGGAGGTGAACTCATTGCATGAAGCAAGTGAATCCAGACAAGGCAAAGAGGGCACTGTGACAGACCACAGGACTATGTCTCCTTGAGAACCATGGCATTCATTCTTCAGCTGTCCTGCGGGTTGACTGCAAACACTTCATAGCTGGGCCACCCTAGGGAGGTCTCTCTCTGCAAACTACCTTGCTAGGGTGGTGTCTGCGCCCCAACACAGGAGCAAGCTGTATCTAATGAGTAGCCAAACATGCAGGGCTCTAAAGACCCACTCTCCTTGTCTTGGTTGAGATAACTCCACAGGGACATCCCAGCTCCAGACTCCATGGGGTCAGCTGAGAGCTCTGCTGGAGATGAAGTGAACTTTCACTTCTCCCTTTCCCAGCCCTACCTCATTTATTCCCTCTTAGAGCTGGTTTCTAAGAGCACTCCCTAAGAAAGTTCCCATAGGAAGACCCTCCAATTCTGGGACTTTTCCCAGGAAAGCAAACCAAAAACACTACAGGATTCCAGTTTGAGGAGAACATAGAAAAGGAGAAACATCTATGCTTATTTTCTTGCCCTGTCCCTTCTTATATCATCTTCTCCCCACCTGTATTTTGTCATTCCAAAACATGGCAGTCCCTACCCCTGGTCTGCAGGGCTACAGTCCAAAACTCCCAGTGGATGCCTTGGTCTGTGGACAACACCAGATCCTACATATACCTCAAGGGTCAATCCGGTCACCAAAACAGCTCCTAAGGGACAGACAGCGTGGATATAACGGGCAAGGCAGGCATTCACATCCTGGGCAGGACAGAGTAAGATTTCATCACAATACTCAGAAGAGCACACAATTTAAAACATATGAGTTGTTAACTGCAGGAATTTCCAATTGAATATTTTCAGACTGCAGTGGAGGGTGAGTGACTGAATTCATGGAAGGGGTACCCCCAGAAAAAAGGGACGACTACTGCAAAAAAGCAAAAATTGGAGACACTCTGGTCTCCCTAGTTTTGTCTTAGCTTTAGAAAACCCATGCCATCCTTCCTAAGTGGGTCCCAGCAGCCCTGCCCTGTGCATCTCCAGGGTGCACAGAGACCTTCTCAGGAAAGCATGAACAAACAAGAACTTTGCTCTGCCTTTTCAGCTTTGGATTAGGGAATGCACTTTTATTTATTTATTTATTTAGTTTTCCTCCCCATCAGATTAAAATCAGAGTGATCCTGACAGGGTGCAGCTTATTACATACAACTCTGTGCCCACTGGGATAGCGCAAACAGCTGATATTGTTTAAATATGTTGAAGCCAGGTTTCTTCAGTTCTTTTTTTGTTAGCGAAGGCTGGTAAGACCCACTAGTTCTTCTTCTTGTTCTCCTTCTTTTTTTAGTCTTCCAGAGCAATTCAGAATTGCTTTTTTAAAAAAAATGGTTTTGGTTGTTTTGAATCTCAACTGACTCATTTAATGGGAACAAATTCACATGTCAGCATGTGGTCTGACCAATATGGTCTATCCATAGGAAAGGAAAAAAAACCCATAATTTCAAATTAAGGTACATTCAGCAGTTATACATTCTTGCTTGGTTTTCTCCTTGTTTTAAAGAAATAGATTGATCAGCATCCAGTCCCTGGACTGAGTATTCTTAGGTGTTAAGAACACATATTTGAACTTCTCACGGCAGGAGAAAGACCTTATCCACCTCAGTCCCGTTGAGTCAGTTGGGATAATTTTGTTCAAGGAAAAGAGAAACTCCGGTCAGCTTGCGTACTAGAGGACTTTATGCAACAAGAATCACTCATGACGGAAGGTATCCAGCGCCTGAGAAACCCAAGCCTGCTTGTAACCTAACGCTGCCTTGCACTTTTTCTCTGCCTTCCCCACACTCACCCAATGGTCTTTCATCTCTGCTTCCCTCAGTGCCTTTGCTCCCTCCTCTGGCCCCTCTTTGCAGACTCTGTTAACTTATTGGTCCTCGTGACCCAGAAAGGCTATGGTAGCCCATTCATCTGGCTGAAATCACCTACATGGAATAGCAATCTCTTGCCTTTTAAATGAGATTTTGTGATTTCTGCCTGAAGGGTTCAAGATGAGTCAGATATCTCTGTTCTACAGATTGCAGCAATAGTTCCCCGGGGGCGTTGTGGCATAGTGAGTTGGACCACTGCATGCATTGCCTGCAACCCATATAAACACTGCTTCAAATCCTGGCTCCCTGCTGGTGTTCCTGGGAGAACAGTAGAGACAGCCCAAATGCTTGGGCCTCTGTACCCAGGTGGGAGACCCAGATGGAGCATCCAGTTCCTGGCTTCAGCCTGGTTCAGCTCTGGTAGATGTAGCCATTTGGGGAGTGAATGGACAAATGGAGGATCTCTTTTTGTAGGTGTGTGTGCATGCGTGTGTGTGTATAACAGGAAAAAAGGGGCCTGAAATGATAGCCCAGTGACTAAATCCTTGCCTTGGATGCACAGATATCCCATATGGGCACCAGTTCATATCCTGGCTGCTCCAGTTCCCATTTAGCTCCCTGTTTATGGCCTGGGAAAGCAGTAGAGGATGGCCCAAGTCCTCGGGACCCTGCACCCGAATGGGAGACTCAGAAACTCCTGGCTCCTGGCTTCAGAATGGCTCAGCTCTGGCTATTTCAGCCACTTGTTGAGTGAATCAATGGACAGAAGATCTTTCTCTCCTTTTCTCTGTATATCTGCCTTTCAAAAAAAAATAAAACTTTAAAAAAAGCAAAAAGGACACATGCCTTTCAACAGCACACTTATACTCCATGCATAGGGTTGTCTACCACGCAGCTTTTACAGGTCATCTTTATGAAGATTATGAAATATATGGTAAAATGTTTAAATTGTGCTAGAGGATAAAACAAAACATGTAATGTTATACATATATACATGCATTTTCCCAGCTCTTCCTTTTGTGATTTGCCTATAACGCATTTTTAGACAGCTTACAGTATTTTATTTTGAAGCTTTATGTATTAGGTATGCATCACTGCTCATTTTTCAAATCATGAGAACAAGAATATTTGGAAAATGGGAATGAATGCTTCAAAATGTGAACAGTGTTTTTGTTTCTGAAGGATGGGGACTATAGATTGCTTGTGTTTTCTTCATGATTGTTGACTTGCTTTCCAAAGTAAGTAAGATGGCTATATCTTATTTACCATATAGAGTATGTTTAAAATGCATATTCTAGGGGCAGGCATTGTAGCTACACAGGTTGAGCCATCCACACCAACAGTACACATGGGAATCCAGATTCTCAGCTACTCTGCTTCCTGCTTAGGTGCCAGGGAAGGCAGCGGAAGATGCTCCAGATACTCGGAACCTTGCCAGCACAGCAGAGACCAGGATGGACTTCCTGCCTCCTGGCTTCAGCCCGGGTCTTCTACGGCTTCAGCCCCGGTCTTCTCCGGTTTCAGCCCGGGTCTTCTCCGGTTTCCGCCCGGGTCTTCTCCTGGCTTCAGCCCGGGTCTTCTCCTGGCTTCAGCCCGGGTCTTCTCCTGGCTTCAGCCCAGTTCTTCGCTGGCTGTTACAGCCATTTGAGGAGTGCAGCGAATGAAAGATTCTCTCTCTTCTTCCTTCCCTCTTTCTGTCACTCTGCCTTTCAAATAAATAAAGATTTTGCAAAATATGTATCCAAAAGGGCTTCTGCCTCACAGCAGTAGGCCAAATATAAAATGATCATTAAAAAACAAACAGAAGATGACCAAATTACCATGAAATTTGCTTTTATTTTGTAACTCATCTTTCCTTATGGGAGCCAGCTCTTTTTGTGGAACCAGAAGGTCATGGTAGCTGTTCTCTTCTGTGTTATGAGCTTCAGATGGTCTTGCCTGTGGTCGTGACTGTCAGTAGTCTCCTGTGAGTTTCGGCCTCCCGTGACACCTGAAGAGCTCTGAATGTTTGTGAAAAATGGTCCCTTCCATCTCTTTTCTTAATGAATGGTCACATTTATTATTACAGTAGGTTGTTGACAAGCATGGCACAAACTAAAAATCTAGTTACTTTTCAAAACAAAATATTCAGCATTTTGACTGGCTAAAGATTTATTTGGCAGTAATTTTCTGGTTAAAATTCCCTGAGGTTTGTTTATATGGCTATTTTGGGGCTTGATTTTAAGTATATCAGCATTTTTCCACCGCTTCAAGCCATTCTGTTCTCAGCATGGAGGAAGTTAATGGGTAGGACAGAAGCTTATTACTCTAATTCCAGTAAAAACATAATTGGCTGAGGAGGCCAGACTACCAGCCCTAGCCTTTCTGCTATCCTAAAGGACAGATACAATGGCTTCAAACTCAATACATCTTAACAGGGCCACCCGTCTAGACAACCTCAGGGATGCCTTCTAAAGGGACTGTCAATAACTGCCTGTGGCTACAGAACAAGGGACAGGTGGAATTTAGGAATTTTTTGAAACAAACTTTCACAAGATTTCTCTGTCAAGAAACATGCAAGGACTGGAGTCCCACTTAGGGTGGCTATCCTGCTAGTCCATGCATTCCTTCCAGTTCATCTGAGGAACTCCTGTTTGGGAATGGGGCTCAAGAGTTAATGCGTGAACACCAGAGGAAAGGAAGTCTCATTCATTTTCTAATCACATATGAATAAGATTACAAAGTGAGATTACTCAATATATTTACCAGACTGAGCTCCAGCTGCTTTTTGCATTTTCTAAATAGCAGATCCTCTCACAAAACCCAAGTTTGCCACCAATAAATCCTTCAAAACCACAAGTCTTGGTCCAAGGCAGGCATTCCAATCAGAGACTTCTAAAAGGGATTAGGATGATGGTGAATCACTGAAATAAGCATACCACCTTCCAGCCTAACAGCTCTGAACTGGACATTTGGATCTGGGAGATCAGAAAAGAAAGTGCTAACATTCTGGCACCAGCCGACAGTGACGGTGTTTAGCCGTATTCCAGCGGAAGCAGCAGAAATATATGTTGGGGTTAGCCTCTCTTTTAACCCAATTTAACCTTAAGAGTCCATGTCCAGAAGTAATCCAAAATGCTATTTTAGAATATGCTGGTCTGAACTATCCCAACTATACTACATGTGTAGAATATGGTCCAGGGACGATTGCAAGGGGGGAGGGACATTTAAAAAATCCTTTCCTTTTCTTTTTAAGTGTTTTGCTATGCAGGACTTTGAAATATGGTAGACACATACTGATATTTGCCTAAATTTTGTTTGGGTGTTGAGATAACCTCTGAGAATTTGGGAGGCAATCTATTCAGAATTATACAACTAAGGATAACTCTTCCTCAAAGCACTTAGGAGAGGAGGGACTCCAGCTGGAAAGCTGTGGACTTCAGGGTCCAGCAGCAGCAGCAGCAGCAGCCACAATCTCTCACAGGTTCCAGCCCGTTGAAGAAAAGGCAAGTTCAGGCCTGTCCCTTAAAGCCGATTAAATTGTAAACAACTCTGGTCTGGATCATAGGAAAATACTACTTACAAAAATGAATAATCTCACTGGATTTCTTTTGTTACAAAGAATTCTTCCATGGGCGTATGGCCTTGATTATAATGAAGATGAATGTTCCCCCAATTCCCAGCTAGAAAGTTCCGGAAGCTTATCCCTCTACTTCCACCTGTCTAGACATCTGGAGGTCGGTGTCCTTAGGTTCACATGTGTTGAACTAGAGAAGGTCATCTTGCTCACAGGATAGCAGAAATCTATCATGCAAACTCTAGAAGCACAGCTTGAGGTTTCCACGCCAAAGCTGACCAGGGTCTTAGCAGACAGAATGTCAAGGTAGTGGTAATGTCAAAGTCCCTAAATGCCATGCCCTGTTGGTGAAGCCCTTGGTCCCTGCTGGGAATTCCCAGAAATAGCTTACTGTTCAGCCACCCCCAGTCCTTGGGAGGAGGGACAGTGAGACCTAGAAGGAGCTTCCCTGTTTCCCAAGCTGGGCACTTCTTTCCCATGGGTCCTTAAGGACTAGACCATATCAAGGAATAGCCATATCAAGGAAATACCATCATTACATCTAAGAAACAGAAATGCCTGTCTTCACTGATCATGATTTCATCTGCTTCTCTCAGGTATTAACCTTGACCTAAGACACTGGGTGGCAAATGCCATTCAGGGCCAATGTAGTAACACAGCTGGTTAATTCACCACTTGCAGTGCAGGCAACCCTTATGGGCTGGTTCTTTATCCAACCTCTCCGCTGACAATCCAGCTCCCTGATAATGTACCTGGGAAAGCAGCAGAGGATTGACCAAGCCTGGCCCCCTGCACACACTGGAGACTCAGAAGAAACTTCAAGCTCCAAACAAACGAAAGAACAAAAGGAAACTCTAAGCTTTTAGCTTGGGCCTGGCTAAGCCCTGGCATTTTTGGCCTCACTCCATTTGGGGAATGAAAGAGCAATAGGAAATATCTCTACCCACCTTACACTCCCAAGTAACTATCCCAAATAATAATTGCTTTTTGAAAGAATACATTCAATAAAGTTAAATTGCTAAGGTTAATGGCTCAAGCTATTTAAGCATCTAAATGACTATTTTGTATATTGGAAATAGACAATTAGGGGTGCATTGTGGTATAGTGAGTGGGTATAGCCACCACCTGCTATGCCAGCATGCTGGTTTGTGTTCCACATTGCTCCACTTCTGATCCAACTCCCTATTAATGGCCTGAGAGAAACAGCGGAAGATGGCCCAGTGCTTAGACTATGCTACTCACTTGGGAGACCTGGATGAAGCACCTGGCTCCTGCCTTTCGTCTAACTCAAGCTTACTGGCTTCAGCCAACTGGGGAGTGAATCTGTGGATGGAAGATCATGTGTGTGTGTGTAACTCTGATTTTTATTTTTTTTTAAACTCTGACTTTTAAATAAAAAATAGGATAATTAAAATGATCTGTAACACTGGATTTTCTGTGACTTTATTGACATCCCACCAAACTTATTTCCTATATACATACCACATATACACACGCACACAAACATTTATATAATGAAAGCTTGTATGACCCCAGACATTTCAGTCACCTTACTGGCCAGGAACTTTGACGATTATTGGAAATTAACCTTACTCTGTTGACCTTTAAAGATAATGATGCATATTTTTTTCTCTTTGCTATCCAAGAAAGACTGCCCTGTTGTGCCTTGGCTTCTAGCATTACAGCACACACCGGCTTTGAATCTTTGTGCAGGTGAATGATACCCTGTTCTTCCAAAGTTTCTTGTAGCTGCACGTGTAGAACACAGGTAGACTTTAATAACTGGTTTATACATTTATTCTTTAGATAACAAAGTTCCCAACACAAGAAGGTATATTAGAAAGTTCATAGAAAACACACATTCTAAAAAAAAAAAAAAAAACTAACCATAGATATCAAAACATTTTTGCACTAAGACAAATATGTCCTTTAATTTAAATTTTCCGTGAACAGTTTGAAGTACCTTCACTTGCAAGGAATTTTATTTTCCTTTAAAAACAAAGATAAAGATATAATATATCTCCTCAAGGAACTTAATGTCTACCTGTGGATTTAGATAGATCAATTAACAACTATGGCAGAACATAATTAATCCATTAATGGAAACATGAATAAGATGCTGTGGAGACAGACACAAACATGATCTTAAAAAGCTGAGAGTTAACCAAAGTTGAATCTGCTACCTTTGAACTAGACCAGAATGATTGTTAAGTAAACTGTGTTGACCCCACCTTAGCCCTGTGCACGGCTGGGCTCTCCTCTTGCCTGAGACGCCTCTGCCTCGTTTGTTAAAATGTAGTGTGTAACTGAGGACCTTTGTGACTTCCAAGGGCTCAGCAGGATGGCATTTCATCACTGAGCAAGTGCCTCTTGATGTCTTTGGATGAAGAATCGTTACTCTGGTGAAATTGGGCTAAGGCAGCATCCAGGAAGCAAGGTGTTCTATTTGAAAAGAACATAATGAAATGGGGGGCCACCCAGGCTCCCTGCTCTGCAGCCCTGCTCGCTCTTAATTCTCCCTCCAAATCCTGACTTGCCGACCCTACACTTGGTTTCAACAGGTCTGCTTGTTCCAAACATAGGCTTCTCCTGGCTTGCAGTCTCTGGCTTCTAGGCCTGTTCTCAAGAATGCAATGTAAAATTCTAATTTCATGCAATACTATGTAATTCTTTCTAACCAAAATGGTCAAATGACATTGATTATCAAGTCATGTCTGTGACTGTCTGATGGCTACAATTTGAGCAATCCACTGTTTCCATGTTTGCATCACCTCCAAAATGCTTAATTTCCATTGTGATGCCACAAAGTGCGGCTTCAGGAATGAAGTTAAATCACAAGGGCTCCTTGGTTGTGAATGGGACGAGCATCCTTACGTATCATATGCCCAGCAGCTGAGGGATTTATTCTCTTGCCTTCCGTCAGGTCTACCACGTGAGAACACAGCAGCCTTCCCCTGGAAAGGTCAACCTCCAAGCACCACCTTGGAGGCAAAAGGCAGCTCTCACTCCATAGCAGTTCTGCTGGAATCTTGTCCTTGAACATAAGAAATGAACTCTTGTACTTCATAGCTTACGTCATGTCGGGTATTCCGCTATAGCAGTGTGAAACAAAGTCCATTAAAAAAAATAAACGCAATGATTTCAAAGAGTATGTCTACCCGTCACAGTCCTTGGCAGGGTTTATTCTTTTTGGGGCAGATACATAAAGAACTGTGTGATAACTGAGAAAGGAGAATGTCACATCCCAGGAGCGACAGGCTCAATCAGGGCCCAGGCCCTTCTTTGCAGCTATGCTAACTCACCATGGAAACCAAGTCAAGCAATTTGAACTCCTCCCTTGCTTAGATAACCCACCTTGAAAAACAAACTAGGAAAACTATATTGAAGTTTTGAAACTAGTCAGAGGAAATACATGTGGGGAAAAAATCTCATTTTTATTTCACTGAAATATAATATTGTTTAGAAAATAATTGAAATGATTCATTAGGTCAGAGTTTCCTAAACTTTTAATATTAGAAACTCTTTGTGATATTTTTACATTTCAAGTGCACATACATTTTTTAGCACTTTTATAATGATAAAAGTGATAGACGCTCATAGTAAGAAATTGAAGCAGAAGATTGAAAGAAGTATAGTTTTTTTATTATAGCATTATTTGTTATACTAAAAACCCTAAGCCTTAGGTACCTTCCTGGGAGTGGAAAAGTTTGAAAGATAAATGTCTTTCAGAAGTTGAACAAATATGATGGGGCTTCAAAAGTTCATGGAAATGCTCATCATCTTTTCATTCCAATTTTCCAAAAGTTCTTGAAATCTCATGTTTGTTAAATTGTCTGCAAAGCGGCTGCTCTGACTTAAGGATGTACCTTCAGTGCTTGCTTACTTACACACCCCCCAGTGCTGGCTATTACTAACCTTGACATTTTACCAGTGTTTGAGTTAACATATAATAGTTGGTTGTGGTTCCAGTTTTCAAATGCAGTGATTAATTATGAGAGAAATTGAATAAAGTTTTTATTTTATTAAAGTCAACTAGAAGACAGTATTTCAGAAGGAATTTGATAGTACTTGGTTAAGTGAAAGATAATACCCTGAAATAATCTAATAACTTACATTAAAAAAAAAAAAGTAAAGTAGAGGCAAACAGAAGAAAAGTTGATATGACCTATGAAAAATGGGAATGTTACAAAAAGAAATAGAAAGCAGTCATGGTAAATAGAAGGCATAAAATCAAGTAGCTAAAATATTTTATCATCTGTTCCAATATACTAATTGCCTTTAATAATAGTATATCTCTTATTATACCTATTGTTAATAATACAATATAATGAATTAAAACACAAATAAAGCAGTTATTTTATAATAACATTTCCACAATTTTTAAATTATTTATTTAAAAGGCAAAGTTTTAGAAAGAGGAGAGAGAGAGAAGTTCCGCTTATCAGTTCACAGCTCAAATGGCAGCAATGGCCAGCGTTGAGTCAGGACAAAGTCATGAGCCAGCAGTTCCATCCAGGTCTCACACATGGGTGGGAGGGGTCCAAATACTTGGACCACTTTCTACTGCTTTCCCAGGAGCACTGGCAGGAAGCTGGATTTGAAGTGGAGCAGCCAAGACTCGAATCAGCACCCATATGGAACCTCAGAGTCACTGTTGGTTACTTAACATGATACAATGCCAGCCCCTTCATAATTATTTGGACAGTCATTTGTATGCATATATTTCAAAATGTTTGCATCCAAATAAATTTACATTTTAAATTGTTTTATTTAATCAAGTACTAACAATAGAAAAACAATATTAGAGTAAAAGAAGTCATAAATACATTCTTGGACAACTGATGGATTATTTAGAAATTGTATTGGCTCATTACAGGGAAAAGAGTGAGTTGGAGGCCCTCCTCGCATCCTTAGAGAATAAGTATAAAAACAAACATACAAAATCATTAGAATAAAATGCTGGAGGATTTTTTGAAAAAACAAATTATAACCCTAAAAGTAAACAGTGATGAATTTAATGAAATCAAAAATAAATAATTTGGGTCAGCTGATATAGCCTAATATGTATTACAGCCAGGTTTTTCATGTGTGTTCACACTTGTAAGTTTCTTATGACCATTATGATGACTTCATGTTACAGGTGAGGAAGCAGCCACAGATTGGTTCAGTAATCTGTTCAGCACCAGAGCAGGAGTGCAGGTGCTAAGGAGACCCCTTGTTTTTTTTTTTTTTTTAATTTTTTTTTATTTTATTGTATTGTTGTTGACAATCTTTACATAGTTAATTGCGGTTAAAAAAAAAAGGGTCAGGGGGTATAGGGAAGTGGGTAATAGTATTATGTCCATATTGTTTCCATCATGTATCTGAGGTAAAAGGGGATATTGAGGGAGAAGCCCCACCCGGTTTCCCGCCCACCCCAAGTCCCGGATGTGGGGCATGCTCTGAGATATTTGCTCGAGTGGTTTTAATAGTTCTCCAGTTATGAATCACTGCCAGTTTCGCTCGATGAGGTCGTCCACTGATTGATATGGTCCATCATAAAGTCTCCGTTTGCCCCATATTTCGCTGCCAACATATAGCTGAGATGAATGATTGACCTGTTCTGTCTTCTGTCTTTTCTTGGTTAGAGTTCTGAGTCCAGCAGTTCGACTGGGGAGATCTCCAAAGAAACCTTGAGGTATTCCCAGACCAGATTCTTGTATGTTCTAGCAAGCACAGGGCCCGGCACAGTCCATCACCCTGATCAGCTGGTGGTTGCAATTGCTGGGTTGGTTCTGTTTTCGGTCCCGAGTTGCACTGGAACCAATGGGTGTTGCAGTCCAGCCTGGTTCTGCCCAGCACATACTCGGCCCTTACATCAACCAGTGGGAGCTGCAGCCTAGTCGGGGCGACCCACAATAACCCCCATCAGGCCCACCCCCTACACTGGTTTGCCAGTATGTGTAGCAGAAGACTAGTCTGTCCCCCATCCCATTTGGCTCTTGTACTTGTCGATGGGTATTAAAGCTTAGTTCCATCTAACCAACTCAACCATCCAGCCCTTAAGGATGTTGTTGAGTGCCTCTCCGTCTAGCCACCCAGCCCCTGTCCTAGTTTTCATGCCCTCCCGCGGGACTAGTGACCTGGCAGAAGCTGGCACTGGGGACTAATTCTGTCAAGTCAAATCACAGAACCACCTAAAGAGTGCATAAACAGGGACTGAGAGAGACCTGGGAGGGAAAAAGTGGGTTCCCCCTTCCTGAGACCCCTTGTTTTTAAACCACTACACTATATCCATTGCCTCCAGAATATAAAACACACACATGAAACAGATGGGTGACAGACAGCAGAAAGTGATTAAGATAGTGATAACTTACATGACAAAACACATGTATGTAAAAAAATCCCTGCAAATTGGCAGTGGAAGGGGCTAGCATTCTGGTGCAGTTAGTTAAGCTCTCACTTGTGACAATGACATGCCCCATCAGAAATCCAATTTGAGTTCCAGCTGCTCTACTTTCAATCCAGCTTCCTACATTATATCTGGGAAAGAAATGGTCCGAGTGCTTGGGACACCAACATCCATAGATACCATGATGGAGTACTTGGTTCTTGGCTTCAGCCTGGTCCAGACCTGGCTATTGTGGCTATTTGGGAAGTAAACCAGTGGATGGAAAATCGATTGATTGATCCATCTCTCTCTCTCTCTCTCTCTCTCTCTCTCTCTCTCTCTCTCTCTCTCTCTCTCTTTCTCTCACGTTGACTTTCACATGCACAAATACATGTTATTTTAAAAATTGGCAAGGGAAGAAAAAAGAAATCTTGTAGAAAATTGGGCAAAGGAAGCAAACAGGAAATTCATAGAAGACAAAAAATAACTAGTACGTCCATAGATGCTCATGTTAGCTGGCAATGAAAACATACATTTTTAAAAGGTAAACTTGATTGGCTTTGTGCTAGAACCTCCCAATGTTTGTCTGCCGAATGAAGTAATGAAAGCGTGAACACATAGACGTTGGGTAGGGTCACACTTGGGCCATGCTCCTCCCTGTACTCTGAAAATCCCACAGAGTCACAGCTGAATCTCTTGCTCTGCTGGCCTAGACCCTCTCCCACCGTCACATCAGTGCCTGCCTGGGATTTCATCTCTTTGAAGTTATGGCTTTCATCTCTGCTGTGGCACAAGGAGTGTGTTGCAGTGCACTGTGGTTCTTTGCATGCTCATCCTACAGTTTGTCCCTCAAAGGGCAGAAACTAGGTTTTAGTTCTCCAGAGATCTCTGCAGTGCTGACACAATGGTTTGTATATTCCAGGAGCCCAATAAATATTTATTGAATTGGATTTGGTGGAGGTGTGGTATGTTAAGCTCCCAAGAAGTGAGTTTGGAGAATGAAGATCAACGAAGGGGAGGAAATGAACAAGTTTACTAGATCAGCAGTTTCTGACAGGCTCCCTGCAGAGCACAGACCCTATAAAATACTACCTGAAGAAAGGGAACTGAGTAAAACCTGAGTAAAACTTTGTAGAGTATCACATCATATAATCCCACCCACTCAACCCTTGGGGAACCATAAGCAGTGGTGTGCTGGAGCCAGCTCATTCCAGCTTGCAAAAGTTAAGCATTAAACTTAAAGAAATTTCCCAAGTCAATTGTGAAACACAGTCATTATTAACAAAAATCAAATTATATAAGCTTACAATTAAATATGATTTATTAAAAACAAAGGTAACATAATTAATGAATAATAAAAAAAACAAAGGTAAGAATTCCTGAAGACAACACTTCCTAATTACCAGCCACACTTACTCTTAACACACGCACTCTTGGGATCCACAGCCCCTGTACCTGTGTAACAATGGCACTGGGTCACCATGTGTAGTTACGCCTGTCTTCTGAATCCCACAGTCACTAATGCTGGCAGCTGGAATCTGGCCACGGGGTGGAGAGTCACACAGTGAAAACCAATAGATGCTGCAAAGCTGAGCTTTTTCTCAAAGAAGTTGCTGCTAGACATTTAGCATCACATTCCTGGTCACAAACACGTCATCCTATCGAAACCCCTGAGGGCCCCACAGTAAGCACCTGTCTGATGGTCCACATGCCTCATTTCCACTTCAGTTGATCACAAGTTCCTTTTCAGGCATCACACCCATCAGCATTCTAAGACACACACTTTAGGGGAAAGTGGCCCAGCTATACACTGGGGCCTTCGGAGTTCTTACATCACACAGGGGGTCTTAAGAGTTCACGGAACATGCGGATTGGGAAAAGGCCACGTGCACAGATTTACAAATGCTCTGTACCAGAGTAACTTACCTTTTCATTCTGCTTTCCATGACATTTCCAAAACCCTTATATATAAGTGACCCAACTTGAACAAACTTTCCATCCCTACTTCTCAGATCTTCCCTTTGTTGGAGATGTGAATAAGGTTCATCAGCACTCCCTTTAATTACAATAGAATTAATTTAAAAGAATTTATACTTCCTAGAAACTGTTGTCTAATATATGAATCTTCAATTCCAAGCAGTTTGATTAGGGGGCATAGTACATAGAATGTTCTATCACTGAACAAAGAAATCAGCACCTCTAAAATTCATTTTAGGGATGAATTTTTGGTGCACTGAATCAGATGCTGGTTGAAGCATCCCATATTGGGGTGACTGGGATTGAGCCCCAGCTTCATGTCCAATTTCTGCTTTTTACTAGTGCGTACCTTGGGAGGCTCAAGTCCTTTGGACCCTGGAACTCACACGGTAGACCGGATTGCGTTCCCAAGCTCATGTGTTCATCTCTGCATGTTGCATTTGGTGAGGTGTTTGAATCAGTGGCTAGAAGAACCCTCTGTCTGTGTGTTTCTGTCTTTGTGTCTCTTTGTCTCTCAAACAAAATAAAAATAATATTTTTGAATTACCTCTTCTGCATTTGCAAAATGGAATAATTACAGTATTTTTCAGAGAGCAGACTAAGAATGTACATGGGGAATTCCTTGGCAAGTTGTACAGTTTTATATATAAAAGGAAATATGATGGGGGTATTTCTCTCTGTAAGTGATGGATAAATATGATTCATAAACAATCTTTCACTGTGTTTGCCAGATCTCTGAAGCCTTTTCCCAAATGCCCACTGCAAAGTGAATAAAGCCTTGGCTCCAAACTCCGCAGTAACTTAACCATTCTCCATAGTGACAGCTCTAATGAGATGGTTAAGATGGCTCCTGGCTTCATGGCCAAGCTCATAGGAAACTACAGTTTTGTATGCAAAGATCTAATCAGAGCCACTTGTATCCAGACTGATAGCAAACATGAATGAGACTGGGTGGTCCCACTACAGTAGGAGTCTTCAGCAGAATATTTTTAAGAAGTGGTCCTTGTCGTTGCAAGCAGTTCTGGTTCAGAGTCCACAGGCAATTTGACTTCAGCCCAGAGAAAGGCGATGTTATCTCTTAGGCCAGCTTCATGTGGCCCAGATCCACTTTGGAATAATATTTTCATAAACATGGATGTTTTCATTTTTGCCATGGGTCTGAAAACATGAACTCGCTTCTAATGAGGTCACTTTTGAAAGGTGAAGAGAGAGGAGGCGAGGAAGGAGGAAAACCTATAACTTGCCCTTGTTTTCTCTTTGATCGCTCTGCATGTAAAAGGATGGCAAAATGCCTGACACATGCTTCCTGCCTTTGCTGGCTGCCACCCAAGGGTGTGGGGTCGTCAGCAGGGAGTTCTAATGCAGCCCTTCAACTTCGCCTGTTGCAGGGAGACTGGATGTGTAGCAAGCAAAGCAGCAGACACTGGGCAGAAGGGAGCTGCTGTCGTTGTCCAGCAACACCCTGGAGCCTGACCTGAGACAGGGGGCCCTGCAGAGGAAATCAGAGACTAAGAGTGACAGGAGACCCAGGGAGATGCTCTGGACCATAACCAACTAAGAATCCATGTGAGCTTCATTCTGAATTTTAACAAGCGCTGTGAGCACACCAGAGCATGCTGGCTGCCATGGTTAGGGTTTGTGTGCTGAAAGCTTGGTCCCCCATCAGGAGGTATTCAGATGGAGGTGGCAGAACCTTTAAGAGGGCATCCAAGACGAAGGTGATTCCATCATGTGAACACCACCTGGAAAGGGACGAATGCCAGCTTCACAAGGAGTCAGGTCTCATGAGACTGAATTGGTTGCCACGAGAGCAGATTTTATAAAGCATGGTACCTCTCCTCCTTTCTCTTTCTCTCTCTCTCTCTCTCTCTCCCTCTCTCTCTCTCTCTCTCTCTCTCTCTCTCTCTCTCCTCACGTGAAACCTGCCATTCTTGCATGCTTGCCACTATATGATGCCATTGGCCATGTTGTGACATAGCCACAAGGCTCTCTTGGAAGACAAACAGACGAGGCTGCCCACTATTGGACAGTTCAGCCTCCAAAACTGAGAGCTAGATTGGCATCTTTCCTTCATAAATCTCTCAATCTCAAGGATTTTGTCATATACAGGGATTTCAAAAAGGTCATGAAAAATGGGGAAAAAAGATGTTTTGCAACAAAATGTTTTTTGACATAATCTAGGCCTGATTTTGTTTCGCAGCACATATTTTCCTCAAGCTTTTTGAAAACTCACTTTTACATGTGGATGACAAACTTTTTTGCACCCAAATAAATTTATTTCCCATGAACTTTTTGAGGTACCTGTGTAGCAATACAACACAGACCAGATATTCCCTAAATATTAGCCCTGGCCTCAGATATAAGGTCTTGATGATAACATAGTTCCTAGTTTCTTGACTCTGCTTATGGAAAATAATTCAGGTATGGGCAGCTATGGAACCACCCACGTAGGACTCTAGTGCAATGACCTACTATGGCTTGCTTAGGAATGAAAAGAGACACTGATTTTGTCTAGCACTCATTTTTATTTGTTAGACATTTGAGTTCAGCATTATCACAATTACTATCTTATTTAACACTCAGAACAACCCTACTGGATAAGTATTGTGACACTGATAGTAGAGGTGAACACAATGAACAAATATTATTATAGAGGGCTGAGATACTAGTCCAAAGTCACACGACTGATGATTGGTAGAACCAAAATTCGTAGACATGTCTGGTTGCTCCTCCAGGGAGCTCTTTCTACTCTATTTGCATGGCACTGAAGCTACACCAGGATTTAGACCTTATCTCTGTCCCTTAACTACTTGTACGACCGGCATGCTTCAGTCTTCTTATCCCCACAATGCAAACAAGGCTACTTTGCTCTTTATTAATTTTGAGAACTAAATCATTCACAGGCCTTGGCATGGTCTTGGCACATGGTAGTCACTCACTCAACATTACACTGCTCTTGTCTGCTTCTCTCAGGGTCGCCACCCACAGTTCCACCAATTCACAACATGGACTTTTCTAGGTCCGCAGTTTCAAATTGACTTGTTAGCTTCACGTATTTCTACTTTCAGGCCAACTGTTGCTTCACTTTAGCCTTCAATGTAGAACTCCGGAGATGATATTAGGTACTTTTGCTATCTGCTAACTTTAAGGTCTGCTGTAATTTTTGCTTCAATTTGGCTTAATTCACTAACTTGGCAGCTAACTGTGTCTGTAATGCTATGAGACACGAACTGGGGGGAGGGTTGGCTGGGGAGGACAGGCACCTGCCTCTTGTTGGCGCTGACCCCTGAGTCTATAGACATGCTCCATCGCCAGTGGACTCTTGCTTCCACATCCTCAACTCTCCCTTCCTTCATGGTGAATCTCTTACTACTCCTGCTCACTTCTTCCCATATTGCCCCCCACACACCTGGCTGTGGAGTTGCCATCCATGGCTGGGTCTAGAAAAACCTTGCTTCTTGATCCTTATGTTCTGGCGGAACCTAGTCATTGCGTCACATTCATGTCTTTCTATCAGCCCTGTACAAACAGGCCTTTTACAGAATACTCACGGGGCAAGGACGTATTCAGACTCACAATGGCATGCATTGAACTGACAAATGGCGAATTCTGAGTAGGGGATTCCATTTCAATGGACTTTGTAAAACAGTGGCCTGTGCCCTCCTTGGAGGTTAGGGCAGGGCAGAGCTTGGAAGCCTGCCAGACTCAGCTTTGGGGCAAATAGTCTAAATGCCTTCTGGGTGCACTTGTTCCCCACTGAGTCATTTCTGTGCTGAGTGAGCCCTGGATGCTACAGGGCTGTGACAACCACCCCGGAGGTGCCACTTAATTCCCCACTCTGTAATAGTGGCAAGCTGAATGGTTGGTAGCAGGAGAGTAAAGTGACCTGGGAGGATCAGAAGGGCAACCAGAATCTATGGGTTCTGGAAGCATATTAAGGTCTATCTACTAGAAGTCGGTTACACATGAATGCTTTGTTCTGGCTGACTTCTCTGCTAAACCTCCATGGTGTCCTTGGTCTAAAATCACCAGCTTGCCTGGCATTGACTTTCTGAAGTATCACTTAGAAGTGAGGAAGTCTGGGAAAAACCCCTCAACTAGAAGCTGTCCTTTTAGAAAATTAATTAGTGAAAAATAAAATAAAATAAAAAATAAAAAAAAAGAAAATTAATTAGTGAGTCAAAGTGAAGCAGCCACAAGTACAATTACGGAAGTGTTACCATTAGGAAAGCTCCCCGAGTGAGACCATTCAATCCGCTGTAAGTACTGCAGTATTTCCCTCTGTGACTTGAAAAAAAAAAAAAAAGGAAAACAAAATAAAAGCACTTTGTGTAGAATAAAAGCCCTATTATAGAAATCACAGGTTTAGCTCTCAATGTATTGGGGAGCCTGCACTGTGGCATAGAAAGTTGAGCCACTGTATGCAATGCCGGCATCTTATATGGATGCCCTGCTAGTGTGCTAAGGAAAGCTACAGAAAATGGCCCAAGCACTTGGCCCCAGACATCCAGGTGGGAAAACAGGATGGAGTTCCAGGCTCCGGGCTTTGATCTCAACCCAGGTCCAGCCATTGAAGCCATTTGGGGAGTAAATCGGCAAATGGAAGTTAATTTCTCACTTTCCTCTCTCTCTCTTTCTCTTTAGTGCTTGCTGCCTTATAGATAAATGAATACTCTTCTTAAAATATCTGATGGTTTTTATCTCATTCCAGCTTATCCAAAATTCTATTTGAGGTTTTGCTGTCCACCATGCGTTTGAACCCTTTTGTGGTAAGCTCCAACTGTCAACAGTGAAGAATTTCTATTCTCTTATCTCTTGTAAGATATAAGCTGCAAATGCCCTAGCTTTGCCTGACATCCTCAAGCTCTTTCTCCTCCCAAATACATAAGTTTGCTCGCTACGTCTTCTGCCCACTTCGTTTGGCCCTGCTCCTTCCCTTGTCAACTGCTTGCCCTCTCCTTTGGTCAAGCCCTGCCTCTTTGACCCTCACACATAAAGCAGTCACTGCTGATAGGGTGCCTTTGGCAATTAGCCCAGAATGACCATGAAACAGCCCTCCTATTGCTCCCTTTTAAATGTCACTACAATATTTTAGTGCTATTTATGCTAATACCCCCCAGCCCACCCCATTTACTCTGGCATTCACTTTCCAGAGCTTCAGTTACTCTAGTCAACTATACATTGCAGATATACCATGAAAATTCCAGAAAGAAGTCACCCAGAAGGTTTAAACCACACACCGTTTGAAAAATAGTGTTCTGAAATCTTGTGCCACCCTGCTCAGGATGTGAACTGGCTCTGTGTCCAGTGTATCCATGTTGTATACACCACCTGCCCTTTAGTTACTACAGCTTTTCTCAGCTATCAGATCAATGGTCATGGTATCACAGTGCTTGAGTTTAGCTCACCCTTTTTTAAAAACAAGAATTTATCTACTTTTGTCGAAAAGGTAGATTTACAAAGAGAAGGAGAGGCAGAGATCTTCCATCTCACTGTTACAGAGCAGCCTAACACAACATCACAATGCCTGGGCATCTCATAAGTGAGATGGGCGAACGAATGAAACTAGGGAATGAGTGAAACTACCATTGTCATTTCACATCATCAGAGAAGTGGGTTGAGTTCTATAGGATCACATTTACCTGACTTCTAGTGTAGTGTTTTAGTTGTTATTTATTATTATTATTATCATTTATTATTTTCACTCAGTGTGCTTAACCTGTAAATTATGTATGAATAAGAAAGAAATAGGGTGCATTAGGTTTGCTGTGGGCTAAGAGGGAGGTAGTCTTTCCTTCAGATAAGAGGAAGCTATCATTTTACCTGAGTTAGATTTCATCTCCCAACCTGACCAAAAACAAAACAAAACAACAACAAAAAGAAAACCAACTCCTTAACAGCTATTTCTGTTCCTTCCGAAATCTCAGCCAAGTCACCCTCGCAGGTGAGAGGATTGCCCCCGTTTCACCCTCCACCACCTGTTTTCCATGCATCATGTGCTTTATTGCTTTCTGATCATCTCAGCTCTGTTTGCTCTGCAACCTGGAGCACACAAACAGTGCTGTGAACTGCTTTCTTTAAAATGAACAGATTAGAAGATTCGAGTCAACAGCCTTAGAAAATGCATTGGCCTGAATGCTGCAGGTTCTCAAACATGTGTGGCCTTTGTCTCCATTCCCACTGCAATCAGACTCTCATGCACCAACAGAAGCAGAAAGTGGAGGTTACAGGAAGGTTAGCAAGAGGGCTGCGGGAGAGGACGTCTAGCTCGGATCCCGAACCCAGTCCGCCATGTGCCCATGGCTCATGGCGGGCTGGGCCCGGACATGCCTGGGTGCGGCCTGCTTCCTTCTGGGGTGAGTACGCCGAGGGGGGAGGCCTCCGTGACAGGGCATGTCCGGGACCCACCCAACACCCTCATTGGGTGGTGGGTGAACGGGATTGGGGAGGGGCGCAACCTCGGGCCTGCAGGATTTAACTTCCGGCTGCCAGAGGCGAGCCGAGGGCTGCGGGAGAGGACGTCTAGCTCGGATCCCGAACCCAGTCCGCCATGTGCCCATGGCTCATGGCGGGCTGGGCCCGGACATGCCTGGGTGCGGCCTGCTTCCTTCTGGGGTGAGTACGCCGAGGGGGGAGGCCTCCGTGACAGGGCATGTCCGGGACCCACCCAACACCCTCATTGGGTGGTGGGTGAACGGGATTGGGGAGGGGCGCAACCTCGGGCCTGCAGGATTTAACTTCCGGATGCCAGAGGCGAGCCGAGGGCTGCGGGAGAGGACGTCTAGCTCGGATCCCGAACCCAGTCCGCCATGTGCCCATGGCTCATGGCGGGCTGGGCCCGGACATGCCTGGGTGCGGCCTGCTTCCTTCTGGGGTGAGTACGCCGAGGGGGGAGGCCTCCGTGACTGGGCATGTCCGGGACCCACCCAACACCCTCATTGGGTGGTGGGTGAACGGGATTGGGGAGGGGCGCAACCTCGGGCCTGCAGGATTTAACTTCCGGCTGCCAGAGGCGAGCCGAGGGCTGCGGGAGAGGACGTCTAGCTCGGATCCCGAACCCAGTCCGCCATGTGCCCATGGCTCATGGCGGGCTGGGCCCGGACATGCCTGGGTGCGGCCTGCTTCCTTCTGGGGTGAGTACGCCGAGGGGGGAGGCCTCCGTGACTGGGCATGTCCGGGACCCACCCAACACCCTCATTGGGTGGTGGGTGAACGGGAATGGGGAGGGGCGCAACCTCGGGCCTGCAGGATTTAACTTCCGGCTGCCAGAGGCGAGCCGAGGGCTGCGGGAGAGGACGTCTAGCTCGGATCCCGAACCCAGTCCGCCATGTGCCCATGGCTCATGGCGGGCTGGGCCCGGACATGCCTGGGTGCGGCCTGCTTCCTTCTGGGGTGAGTACGCCGAGGGGGGAGGCCTCCGTGACTGGGCATGTCCGGGACCCACCCAACACCCTCATTGGGTGGTGGGTGAACGGGATTGGGGAGGGGCGCAACCTCGGGCCTGCAGGATTTAACTTCCGGCTGCCAGAGGCGAGCCGAGGGCTGCGGGAGAGGACGTCTAGCTCGGATCCCGAACCCAGTCCGCCATGTGCCCATGGCTCATGGCGGGCTGGGCCCGGACATGCCTGGGTGCGGCCTGCTTCCTTCTGGGGTGAGTACGCCGAGGGGGGAGGCCTCCGTGACAGGGCATGTCCGGGACCCACCCAACACCCTCATTGGGTGGTGGGTGAACGGGATTGGGGAGGGGCGCAACCTCGGGCCTGCAGGATTTAACTTCCGGCTGCCAGAGGCGAGCCGAGGGCTGCGGGAGAGGACGTCTAGCTCGGATCCCGAACCCAGTCCGCCATGTGCCCATGGCTCATGGCGGGCTGGGCCAGGGCGGCCAGTGAGCCATTGGCTCCAGGCTGTGCCTACTGGCCGCCCGGCCGGGGAGCTCTGGGGTATTGGACATCTGAATCGCTGCTGAGATAGCTCTAGAGTGACCCCACTGTTTCTGGGATCTGAGTCAATCCTAAAGATTCCCAATGCCAGTAACTCTTCCTTTGAAGAACTTCCAATCCCTTAACAATGCTGAGCTTTGAACACCTATCAAGTAAAAGATAAGCTCCGGCTTGTGTAGCAGGCTGGCACCTAATGGTCCTCAGAGCAACCACGTGCAGGTGTGTGATTTACAGCTAGGAACGGTCCCAATCTGGGAAGCCACAACTGGGATGAGGTTCCCACCAAGGGGTGTATGTGCTGGAATGGGGGCTGCGTTCTATCTAGGAAACAGTTGCAGTCACCCGAGGCACTAGTGTGGGCTGGGATTGGATGCACCAGGTCGGTTCAGATCCCAGCACCATCTGGTGTTATGGAGAAACAGGGTAGATGTGGGACTGACTAGGCTGGGTCTCAATCCCCTTCTGAGCCATGTGTGAGCTGTATGTGGGTATGGACGAGCCATGGCTGGGCTGAAACATCCAACAACAAGAGTCAGAATGGGGTGAAAGCCAGCCAGGAAAAGCCACTGTTCCTGCTAGGACAGGAGGTGAACTGAGTAGGGTTGGCTCAAGAACCCCCTGGCAAGCGCAAAATCTGGCATTGGGAGGGGTTCTGATGGAGGAGCCTGGGCAACTCCTCTGGCAGGACACAGTCCCTGCAGGTAAGCGCGAGAAGCATGATTGGAAACAGCCCAGAATAGGCCATGGAAAGTTTCCCACTGGCATGCATTCGGCATGGGTCAGGAGCAGGCCAGGCTGAATCAGTTCATGTCATCCTCTGGCAAATCCGATCACCAGAACAGAGTGTGGAATGGGCCAGGTTTGGTTGCGACAAAACCAGTACACATTCTGGAACGCCAGGGCGTGGTTGCCTGTACTGGATATGAATGCAACACCCATCCAGCACACGTGAGATCCAGGAAGGGAGGGGCAGAGCTGGCGGGGGGGTTAAGGGGCTGGTCCCCTCGCTGGACAACCACTCCCACTGGAGAGTGTGGGCTGGGATAGAGACAGACACGACTAAGCAAGGCTACAACACCTGTGCGCTGCATGTGGACAAGATCAGGGCCACAGCATCAGCTGGCAGAAGCTGGCACTGGGGACTAATTCTGTCGAGTCAAATCACAGGACCACCTAAAAGAGTGCATAAACCGGGACAGAGAGACCTGGGAGGGAAAAAGTGGGTTCCCCCTTCTTGGGTCACTATTCCCGTGGGAGGGCATGAAAACTAGGACGGGGGCTGGGATGGCTAGACAGAGGCACTCAACAACATCTGTGAGGGCTGGATGGTTGAGTCGATTAGATAGAACTAAGCTTTAATACCCATTGACAAGTACCAGAGCCAAATGGGATGGGGGACAGACTGGTCTTCTGTTACACAAATTGGCAAACCAGGGTAGGGGGCAGGCTTGGTGGGGGTTATTGTGGGTCGCCCTGACTAGGCTGCAGCTCCCACTGGTTGATGTAAGGGCCGAACTAGACTGGACTGCAACACCCATTGGTTCCAGTGCAACTCGGGACTGAAAACAGAACCAACACAGCAATTGCAACCACCAGCTGATCAAGGTGATGGACTGTGCCGGGCCCTGTGCTTGCTAGAACATACAAGAATCTGGTCTGGGAATACCTCAAAGTATCTTTGGAGATCTCCCCACTTGAACTGCTGGACTCAGAATTCTAACCAAGAAAAGACAGAAGACAGAATAGGACAATCATTCATCTCAGCTACATGTTGGCAGCGAAATATGGGACAAATGGAGACTTCATGATGGACCATATCAATCAGTGGACCACCTCATCGAGCGAAACTGGCAGTGACTCATAACTGGAGAACTATTAACTCCACTTGAGCACATATCTCAGAGCATGCCCCACATATGGGACTTGGGGTGGGCGGGAAACCGGGTGGGGCTTCTCCCTCAATATCCCCTTTTACCTCAGATACATGATGGAAACAATATGGACATAATAGCATTGCCCACCTCCCTATCCCCCTGAACCTTTTTTTTTTTTTCCTTCTCTTTCTTGATTTTCCTTCAACTATAGTTAACTATGTAAAGATTGTCAACAACAATACAATAAAATGGATTATATATAAAAAAAAAAAAAAAAAAAAAAAGAGAAAAAAAAGGAAGGTTAGCAAGAAGCTCCCAAGCCGGTGAGCCTTACTCACTGCCATCCACGTCACACCCCAAAACATCAAAGGGTCCAACTGGCTGTACTAATTCAAAATACAGCAGGGAGACACAGCATGTAAAATGGCGAAGAAAGGCTTTTACTTCATGGCTGGACTTAAAAGCAGACCTAAGTGGGACCTCACAGTTTATTTACCTGGGAGGAAGGCTCGCTTTACATTTGAGGAGAGGTGGGGCTGTGTGTCCTACTCAGGCTCTCATCCTCCATAAATGCCCCAGTCCCACAAAGACTGCTCCAGTCACCTACAGGCAAGCCCTGCCAGTATAAGGGCTGCCAGCTGCCAGGCAGGATGCTGAGACGCTGCTCTGAGCCCACTCAGTCCCTAGCCTGGTGGGAGCTCCCTCTCAGAGGACCAAGGACATAGGTGTTCTTGGAGGGTGAGTTCAGAAGAGTCCCTGCACCAGGTTTTGCACCCCTCAAAAGGCAGGTGAATGAATTTCATCTAGATGAATTTAATCTGTTTGCAGGTTCAGTAGCTGGAGGCTTTTTATGTAGAGATCCTGAGAAGATGCTCTCTGTTGGCCTGAGAAAGGCAGGTGAAAGAAAAAAAGAAGTGTAGGTTCTGGAGCGACAACTGCACTTGACATGGCTGCCCCTCACCCAACCAGCACTCACTTGAACTTCCAGAATCTCCAATGAATGCATACTGAGGGCAATCAAAGGACAAGAAATGGAACAAGAAGTGGGGACGGAGGAGGGTGAAGGGCAGGAGCCTTGACTCCAAGTGTATAAAAAGACTGCTCCCAGTTCACTCATTCAAAATTGATTGAATGTCTATGATGTGCTATGTTTTACTAATCACACAGAATCCAAGGTGGACAAGCTGCGGCCACTTCCATTTAAGCAGGCTGTCCTCTGTCTAGGGAAACAGTAAGTCAGTCTAACAAACGGAACAACACGGGGCAAATGGGAATGCAGCCCTCGCAGCCAGAAGGGGCTCCCAATCCACCCTCTGGGTGCAGAATGCAGATTCTACAAAATGGAAGAGGTAAACTGAGTTCTGAGAGAGCTGTGCAAGTTGGCCAGACAAGACACAGTCAATGGGAGGCTGGGAACTTGGACCTAACCATAGAAAGGGAACCAGAGGAGCTGGCAGCTATCACAACAGCCTGGAACTGCTGCCAATGACATCCTGTAAGAACCTACCTCTGCCTTGCTGCAAGAAACTGACCATTCTGCCCACTGAGTGTTCAACATTTCCACAAAACGCACACGCCTGAAGTCACCAATCCACAAATCTGCTTTATCGAATGTCCTGACATTCTTACTTCATCACTCACTGAAAACAATTCTGCTTTGAGATGTTGCCACTGGGCCCTTATGCAGTAAGTAGCAGACATCTACCTATTTGTAATGTCTTCCTATTCCTGTCTTCAGAAATGAGGATCCTGGCTGTACCTTCAAATGGTTTTGATAAATGTTCCCATATATAATTTTTTCAAGCATGAAAGGGTTCAAAATAATACTACATCACAAGCAAGTTTGACCTTCTGGATTTCTGTTTTAAAAGTATTCCACAGATCACCAACAAAGATCAACGGAAACTGTATCTCATGGATTTTGATTTTCTTTATTAGTTTCATCTCTTCAAAACACTTTCATCTCTTAAATTCTTTAATGACGCATAGATCATACAGTAGCATCATTTTCTTCCAGAAGGTTCATAATTTTCTTTTTCATTTCTTCAACGACACTTTAGCCATTCAGTAGCATGTTATTTAATTTCATGGTGTTGTTAATTTCTTTTTTTCTTCCTGTTGTTGATTTTGTTTTGTGGCTTTTCATTTAAGGGGATGTATAGTAACTGTGTAATGGAGACTATCATATCCAGATGTGAGGATACAATGCAGTATGCATTTCTACTTCCAGAGATGAACTCCCAACGAAACCGTTAACTATATCTTGACAATCGGATGCTGGACTCTCTGCCATTGTCCATGCCCACAATGATGGACATATGATTGTGTATGAAGAACTATACTACAGTAATTATATAAGGGTACTCATTGAGGGGAGGCGGAATTGGGGAGGGGATAAGGGAAATCCCACCATCTAAGGAACTGTATAATAAAATGGTAATAATAAAAAGGAATAAAATTTTTTAAAGTATTCCAGTATTTAATATGCAAATGGCATTCCTGGAGGTAATATTTTGTGCTTTATTTCCATCAAGTTGAATAGGCTTATGAACAACAGCACCTAAGCTCAACAAAGCAAACGCTCTTTAAATAGATGGGCAGTTTTGGAAGATGGAAGTCAAGGGAAATGCAAGGCTAGCAGCTAAATCCTCCCCTGGTGTGTGTGTTGGGAGTCCATATGAGCACTGGTTTATGTCCCAGCTGCTCCACTTCCCTTCCAGCTCCCTGCTTGTGGCCTGGGAAAGCAGTAGAGGACGGCCCAAGGCCTTGGGGCCTTGCACCCACATCAAAGACCCAGAAGCAGCTCCTGGCTTTGGATTGGCTCAGCTCCAGCTGTTGCAACCACTTGGGAGTGAACCGGCAAATGGAACATCTTTCTCTCTGTATCTCCCTCTCTCTGTAAATATGGCTTCCCAATAAAAATAAATAAATCTTTAAAAAAATGAGATGCAAAGTCATGGCCACATCAGTGGGACAACAGAATCAGCCCATCCACCTGTTAGTACAACTCCTCTTCAGCTCCACACCAACCATTCTCAACTTGAAGGCAAAAATAAGATATTCACGGGAGGTTACACTTGAACAAGGTTGGATTGATTTGTTTGTTTTTTCAGTAGTATTTTACTGCTAATATAAATCATGCCATGGGCCCGGCGGCGTGGCCTAGCGGCTAAAGTCCTCACCTTGAAAGCCCCGGGATCCCATATGGGTGCCAGTTCTAATCCCGGCAGCTCCACTTCCCATCCAGCTTCCTGCTTGTGGCCTGGGAAGGCAGTTGAGGACGGCCCAATGCATTGGGACACTGCACCCACGTGGGAGACCTGGAAGAGGTTCCAGGTTCCTGGCTTCGGATCGGCTCGCATCGGCCCGTTGCGGCTCACTTGTGGAGTGGATCATCAGACAGAAGATCTTCCTCTCTGTCTCTCCTCCTTTGTGTATATCTGGCTGTAATAAAATGAATAAATCTTTTAAAAATATATATATAAATCATGCCAGGTCCAGTGTGGTAGCCTAGCAGCTAAAGTCCTCATTTTGCATGCACCGGGATCCCATATGGGTGCCAGTTCTAATCCCGGCAACCCTACTTCCCATCCAGCTCCCTGCTTGTGGCCTGGGAAAGCAGTCAAGGACAGCCCAAGGACTTGGGATCCTGCACCCACATGGGAATCCCAGAAGAGGCTCCTGGCTCCTGGCTTCGGCTCAGCTCAGCTCCGCTCCAGCCATTGCGGCCCCTTGGGGAGTGAATCAACAGACGGAAGTTCTTCCCCTCTGTCTCTCTTTATATTTTACTTTCCAATAAAAATAAAGGTAATCTTTTTTAAAAAGGCAAAAAAAGAAATCATACTCATTTTGGATATAATAACAAGTTTAAAGAACTCTCTGCTTAGCAAACTGCAAATATTCACTTCCTACTGTCGCTATGATTGCTATCAACTCGGTGGCTTGAAAGCGTTGAGATGTATTTTCTCACAGCGTGGAGGTCAGAAAGTCTAACACCAAGAGGATGTGTGGTGCTATACTCTTGCACAGAGTCTTTGGAAAAGTCAATTTCCTTACCTTCCTGGCCTTCAGAGGCTTCCCCACCCACACCCCACTCCATCTTCAGAGTCAAAGGTGTGGCTCCTTCTGATCCTTCTCTGTGACCTCGACCCCTGCTCCTGCTGTCACTGTCGTCTGTGACTCTGATCTTCCTCTCTCTCTTACAAGGATCCCTCTGACTGCACAGGGCCCAGCCAGATTACTCAAGATTTTCTTCCCTCAAATTCTAAATCTAATCATATCTGCAGGGTTTCTTTGCCTGAGCGGTGCCTATAGTTCAATCCCAGACATCTGTAGGAGCAATGATTCTATTGCAGGATTGCCTTTACATTAGAAAGAGCAAATTGCGAAACTCGGTTTCCCATTTATTCGGCACATTTTCCCCCTTCGATCACTTGGAAAGAGAAATAACATCTTACAGCCTCAATGGCTGAACAGCCTCCGTCCCTCGCTTCAGCATCTGTTAATCGAAGCCAGTCCCGTGGCTTTGCAGGTTAGCTTCGCTCCATTTCTCACACTGGAAACCTACAGAACTCTCTACTGAATTCAACAGTCGGCACGGCCTTAAACTGGCAGCAGGCACTCTGCGTTGGGTCACTAAACAAAGCGTCAATTCAGAGGAGGAAAAAAAGCAGCCCAATGGCCTGTTTGATTTGCACGTAGGCATAACAACCACTTGACTGGTGGACTCTTTTCATTTTTCATACAGTTACTTCAGCACCTTATAACTACAAGCTAAGTGCACCATTTATATAAAGGTACAGTAGTCTATTTACAGGGTTATCAAATGTTTTAATTCATCATGAAATCAACATGAACCACTCCCAACTCTCTTATTTACCTAAGGCCTGCCCAGCCCTCCACATTCCCCCAACCCCATTCCCAACTCCTGTTTGTTTGGATTTTTCCCTTTTAGCCCCAGGCAGAGTTCTCCATCCAATTGGGTCATTTTCTTTCTTTTTTTTTTTTTTTTCTTTTTAAGGCAACAAACTCTTTCTGAATGCCTATCCTAAGCCAGGCACTAAGCTGAGTGCAAAGGCAAAACAAACAAGCAAAACTGCATCAGTGAGATAGTCCTAGCAGTTTTTAGCGAGAATGGAAGATGTCCCCCTCCCAGGGCAGGTGAACCCAACCAACTGGGGCAGCGTTCTGGAGTTAGTCATCATTTGAGTTGCCTTCTCTCTGTTAACCCAATTTGGGCCAATAGAAGGTGGGGAAGCACTGTGAATCAGGATGGCCCAGGTGGGGGTGGGGAGCAGTACTGAATCTCCCCCGGGGGACACACCTGTCTCACTGGGGAGACAAATCTCCAAGTCTGCACAGGGTCCTGGTGCCTTTTCCTTTTCCGGTTTCATTTGTAGTTACCAAATGGATTGGAAAGGTCTTAGCTAAGGTCCTTTGGTAGGATGGAAGCCTCAGGGGCCACATCTCCACAAAGGAATGTGGAGTTTGGACCCATGGCCCAGGGTCAAATTTAGCAACCACTGGATGGAGGAAGGAGATAGAGGGGGCAGGGAGGGTTTCTGGCACAGTGTATGGCAGAGGCTGCAAATCCTTCCTGACACGCTATGCTTGTACAGGAATATGATTGGGAAGCATTTAGTTGGGCACGTGAACATAAACAAACAAAATAAAAAATGAGCATAACAAAACAAACAAAAAGCCTTAGGCGCTGTCTTGGTGGCTCAGTGGCTGAACCACCACTGGTAATGCCAGCACTCTCTTTTGGAACTCCAATTCAAGACCCAGCTGCTCTGCTTCCAATGCAACATCCTATAACTGCTCCTGGAAAAGCAGCAGCAAATGGCCCAAGGACTGGACCTTGCCACCCATGGAAGATGTCTTAGGCAGTTCCAAGCTCCTGGCTTCAGCCTAATCCATCACCTACAGTTGCAGCCCTTTGGGGAGTGAAACAATGGATGGAAGACTTGTTTATGTCTTCCTCTCTCTGCCCCGCTCCCTTTCAAATAAATTCTAAAATGTGTGTGTGTGTGTGTGTGTGTGTGTATGTGTGTGTATTTAATCTGTACTAGTGGTGTCGTGTCATCAATAGAAACCCAGCAGGATGAGGTGTGGACAAGTATCCTTAACTGAACAAAGACACACCAGACCAAACAGGGCCATTTTCCACAGGAATACCGAAGTAAGGACAGGGATGAGCCATGCTGTCTGTCAATAAAAAAGGGCCACCTGCAGTCTCATCACGCTCATTTCATTTATCTGCTGGCTTTTGGGGTGAAGACTGACACTCTAGAGTAAAAAACACTCCAAGATGCTTCAATATGTGATCAGGGACAGGGCAGATCAAAAGCAAGAACTGCGAGGCTTTCACTGATAGAAGGAAATCGGGGCACCAGCCTGCACCCAGAGAAGGGGAGCGAACACGTGGGACTCTATTTGTACTCACAAGATGGTGGCGTGGTCATTAGAGTAACCATGATGATTGTCGTTGCGAAAAGGAAAAGAGTGCGAGGTCTCAGAAGAGAAGTACAAGAGAGGAGGTGAGGCGTGCTGGAAGGTAGGGCAAGGGAGACCGGGATCCAGAATGGAGGGCCAGAACGGGGAGAGCAGTCTAGTTCCAGAATTTGCAGAGTCCTGCTTTTCTTGCCTTCAGAAGGGCCCAAAAGTGCTGCTGGCCAGAGCAATGGAGCCACCACTAGTATGCGATGATGACGCTATCCCAGGGGATAATTTGCATTTCCACAGACTTGAGATGCAGAAATGTTTTTGTCAATGTCCCTATACAGGACAAGTCACCCGAGGGTGTTTCCTTCAGTCTTAACATTTACCAAGGGACCGGAGTAGCACATTTCTTATGGAAAATGATATGATAATATGGGTAGTTATGGGTCACTTAAGGCTTAGTAACAATGTATTTTATTCTTGAAAATTGCCTTAGAGCATAATTTAAATATTTTCACCTCCAAAGAGTGGTAAGTATAAGTGATGCACTTCACAGTGTATGAGAATATATCAAAAAGTCATGTTGTTCACCACAAATAGATACAATTTTTTTACTTGTAAATTGAAAAATAAATGTCAATAAAAGAAATCTTAAAATGGGGACCAAAATCTCATATAACATAAAAATGTTTAATAGGAACTTTATCTTAAATATCAAAACTTAAATTTGTAAAAATTACATATGTCTATTTTTAAAGTACATATATACTTAATGAAATCTAGACAAAATGGCAATTATGCCTTACTTTGCAAAAACATAAATTGCACAAGAGTCTTTTGGGGGGAAAAGATTATTGTTTTTTCAAACCAACTGCCTAATGACCTAATGAAAGACAGGGTATTTAAACTCTGCCAGATCCTGTGACCTACACTTGATTTTTTTTTTTTTTTAGAGATTTATTTATTTTACTTGAATGTCAGACTTACAGAGAGAAAGAAGGAACCACAGAAAGAAATTTTCCATCTTTTCATTCACTTCCCAAATGATCACAATAGCCAGAGCTGAGCTGATCTAAAGCTGGGAGTTAGGAGCTTATTCTGGGTCTTTAAGATGGGTTCCGGGGCCCAAGAAATTGGGCCATCCTCTGCTACCTTTCAGGGCTTTAGCAGGGAGCTGGGTCAGAAGTGGAGCAGCCAAGACTCGAACTGGTGCTTGAATGGGATAATGGAGCCATAGGCTAAGAATTAGCCTCATCATGCCAACTCTAGCAACGTCCTTAATTAGTGTAGCTTGCTCCTAATTATGACTAAAACCTGCCCCATTATCTGTCCTGTGAGCTTTGGATTTATTATTATAGTATAGACAAAATGCTTTTTCCAACATTCATGTCAAAATTATTATTATCCCTATCAAGATATAGAATGTATTGCATTAAAGATATTGATGGAGTTATGGAAAAGGCTTAAATAAAAATTCCACAAATAATTGATACTGGAAAAAAAATTGAATCTAAATCGCAAAATGAAGCATAAGAGTGAATGTGCTATTAAAAATAACTAAATAATTTTTATGGCTTTTAAATTTTTAAACTTCTGAAAAGTTAATGACACTGTGTTGTGATGAATCATGCTGCCAGAATTGTGGGTTCCATCTACTCTGAAGAAAGGTTGCTGGGGAATCAGTATGGAGAATATTCAAACAACTCAAAATCAACATACTTATGATCCAGCAATAGCACTCCTAGGAATATACCCAAAACACCTGTTTTATGAGAAGCCAACATGCACCCCTATGCTCATAGCAGCACAATCAATAATTGCAAAAACATGGAAGCAACCGAAATGCCCATCAGCAGAAGACTGGATAAGAAAGCTATGGTTCATCTACTCCATGGAATACTACTCAGCTATTAAAAAACACAAAATGCAGTTCTTTGTGGCCAAATGGGCCAAACTGGAAACCATAATGCTAAGGGAAATGAGCCAATCCCAAAAGGTCAGCTACCACATGTTTGCGTTAATTTAAGAGGATATGATGTTATGTAAAACATGTTATTTTATGTATATTACGTTATATGTTGTGTATAAACTAAAACTGAATTGATAATGAGGTGATCACAGAAGATGGTTAAGAAATTGCAATTGTTTTTAACATACTGGTTACTCAATACTATAACTATTAGTTACACAACGAAGTTAATTGTTGCTGAGGGTATGTTGGAGCCTTTAATTGATCGGGTTGATAATCTGATGGTTCTGCCCTCGGACTGGACAGGGTCTCCCCAGGAAACTGAGGAACTAGATTGGACTATAAGATGTTGGACTCTATGTTTAGTTTATGCTTGCAAAGAGGGAATCTCAACTGTACTTGATCAGTGGATATGCAACAAGGTGGAATATTCCACATGGGGGGAGGGTGGGGAGAGGGGTGGGGTGATTCCCAGTTGTACCGAAACTGTATCACATAATACAATGTAATCAATGAATAAAAAAAAAAAAAGAAAGGTTGCTGGGGTCTACCTCAACAAACACAGAAAAAGGCCTCAAAAAGATCACTGATAACAAATAACTTAGCTACTCAAAATGGGAAAAGCATTCATTAAAGGAATGCAATAAAATGAGCACTCAATATCATCACATTTGCAGGTCCAGCATTCAATCAAATTAGCAATATGGGGAAACAAGGACAGATGGCAGAGAGGAATAACAACCCAATGGGAACACACCCAGAACAACACACACATAATGACGTTGCTAGGCAAACACCTTACAAGATTTAAATGAAAAATGAGCATTATGATGGAAGAAGTAGAAGATAGGAAAAAGATCCAAAGATCAAGAAATTATGGAGATGAGAAAACAAGATCTGTTATGAAAAGACACAATCTGGTGGGATCCACAACACTTGAGATATTATAGATAAAAAAGAACTATAACCAGAGAAGGAGAGAATCTGGGGGTGGGGCATGGAAATACCCTCCTCTTTTCCTTACTCGTAGGAGTGATTACAAGATTTTGCTTATTTGTCGAGTCATGAAGCTGTGTACCTCTGAAGAGCGAATTATACAGTGAGCAGGTTATAGCTCAGTAAAACTGCTTTTAATATATATTAAGGAAAAGGTAGGCCCTGTAAGAATCTATACACATGAAACTCTTACTGAATCTATAGTAATGAAAGCAAATTGGTGGTGGCTGGGTTTTGGTACAGAGAAGGGCTATTCCAAAAGGGCAGTGGGGGACATGCTCTTTCCCCTTTCTTGGCAGTACTGATTACACAAGTGTTACATCTGGCAAGCCTGTTGAACTGCACACTGAAAGCAAATATGGGGCTGTAGTAAAGTCTCAGTGTGTGCTGCGATTCTTTTTTTCAGCAGGTCTGAACTTGTCAACGGTCATTAAATTCTGTCCAATAGTGCTTGGACTGGAAGGCTGCCGTCCTGTTTTGGTACATTTCTGTGTCAGCAAGCATAAAGGTTATTCAGTACTCTAAGGACTACCAAATAGTACTTAATACTCCAAGGAACAGCAAAATAGTCATCTGTTTGTAAAAATATAATCCTCAAAGGTGAAATGCCTTTATAGGTATTTTTTATTTGTTTGTTTTAGATTTTTAAAAATTTATTTATTGGAAAGGCAGAATTGTGGAGAGAGAAGGGGAAACAGAGACAGAGAGACAGAGAGTGAAAGAAGATAGATTCCATCAACTGGTTCATTCCCCTCAATTCACAGCAGCCAGAGCCGGGTCTGTCTGAATCCAAGAGCCAGGAACTTCTTCCATGTCTCCTATATGCTATAGGGGTTAAAGAATGTTAAACTCATAACTGTTACTAAGAGACTACAGTACTGTAATTACATGGGGGGAACGGTGAGAAGGGGAAATAGGAGGGATGAAGGGGAGAAGAAGAGGGAGGCCCCTATACCTACAAAACTACATCATGAAAAATAATAATTTAAAAAAGTTTAAAAGGGAAAAAAGAAAACAAGGCAACCAGGACTCAAACTGGCACTCAATGGGATGCTAACAATGCAGATAGAGACTTAGCTTGATAAGCCACAGCACCAACCGTATTTTGCAAGTTTCCAAAATAGAAATTCAAACAGCAAGAGAATAGTGACTGTTGAGATGTTTGTGAACAGCTGATCTTATGAGTGTCATCAATGACCCAAAGGTAGTCGCCTAGACACCCAAACAACTACAGTATGAGAGTGGTGGATGCTGTAGGGCAGGTCCCAGCTCTCCCCCTCAGAGATGGTATCAGACGCCCCAGAAACTGAGAGTGTTGGCCTCTAAGTGTAACTGGAACGGCCCTTTGTGAAAGGGAACTGCCTAGTCCACAGTTATACCCTCTTTTCAATGCAGCTTACAACCATTGTGCGGATAAAAAGACTTAGTCTGTGTCCTAATTCAGAGCAGCCCTGAAGGACCATCTCAGCTCGGGTTTTCTAGGGGAGCAGCTGAAGTCTCTGCTGTAAATACTCTCCAATTTAATGTCTTCCTCCGCCAAAAGGCAACAGGTCAATGGGGGCAGTCACCTGTCCCCAGTGGGGGGGGTCTCTCTGTGCCCAGGTAAGACAGGACTAAGTCACTAGTCTTATTGACAACAAATAATCAGAAAACTATTGAGGAAAAGAAATTTTTTAATCTCAGTTCCAATAGCAAAATATATACAGGGAAATACCCAGGAATGACCTAAACAGGACAAGGGTAGGACACACAACAATGAAACTACTAAGGCCATCTTAAAAGATACAGAAGCAGAGAGAAAGAGATTTTGTTCTTCTGACTTTTTAAAATTTTAATTTAAAATTTAATTTAATTTTTTAATTTTTATTTTTGACAATGTTTACATAGTTGATTAGGTTGGGAAGGGTCAAGGATTAGGGGAAAGTGGGTGAGACCATTGTTTCCAAATTTTCTTTTTCTTCTTTCTGTGTCTGGGAGAAGAGGGAAGATAAAGGGAGAAGCCACACCAAGTCTCCCAACCGCCTCAGTACCTAGGCATGGGGAACAGTCACCCAAATTGATCCTAGAATCCCCAATGTGAACATGCTCTAAGAGTTCCACTCAAGTGAGTTTGACAGCTCAGAAATGTTGTTGATCTTGATGATCCAAGGATGAAAAAATCTTTCCAAGGTCCATTCACCCAGATATTTGCTGTCAACACTTGGCTGGAGTAGTTGACAAATTTGTTCTGCCTTCCTTCCTCTGTTATAGTACCAGATGTCCTCTGTAGGCCCCAGTGAACTGCCATATCCTCCATGTGTATCTGGACATTTGCCATCAGATGCTGCAGCCTGGCCTGGCCCAGCCTGCCCCCAGTTCCAACTCTCTTTGGTGGGTGCTACAGCCTAGCCCTGCCCAGTCTGCTCCCATCATTGGCTCATGGAAACTGATAGGTGTGATACCCTAGCCCACCATGACCCTCACTCCACTCTGGCTCCTGCATATGCCAATGGGATAAGGTGGCCCTGGCCCTGTCTGGTCTGCCCCACTCCAGAACCAACCCACATGCTTGTCAACGGGTGGAGCTATCTTGCCCAGCCTGACCAAACACCCAGGCCTGAATCACATGCTCACCAATGGAAGCTATGGCTCACCAGGGGAGTTTCCCCAAGTTCTCCAACAAGACCCACTCCCAGACCCAGATTTCACATGTTCAGGTGGGTGCTAGACCCTTACCTGGCATAGTCATCCCTCTTCATCTGGCCTTTGTGTGAGCTGATGGATGTTGCCACCTGACCCACCCCACACCTTCTTTTTCTTGGGTGCACCTGCAGGTGCTGCACCCTGGACCAGTCCAGCCTGTTCCCAATCCCAGTACCCCTTAGTGTTAGAGGGTTCCATGGTCATGCTTAGCTCAGCCCATCATTAGCTCCAGCTGTTAAGCAAACCAGTGGAAATTGCAGTTGCACAAAGTTGAGCCAACATAACTCCCACAGAATCTTCCCCCAGACCTGGTTCTCTTGTGTGTCATAGCCCAGCCTAACATGACCTGTCCCCTGATCTGACACTCACTGGTGGGTACTGTGATCTAGCCCTGACAGGCCCCCAGCTCTACCTTTTGTATGCACTGTTGGGTGGTTGTCAGTGGTGATCCATGATCACTAGTCCAACTCATGTCTCTCACTTTGGCAGGTGCCTCAGAAACCACTTTGTCTCATCCCCCTCACTTACCTGCAATACAACAACCTTGACTATGGAAATCCCCCCAGAAGTCATTCCTCACCTGCTGCATATTCCCTCAGCAGTCCTCCATCAAATTCCTGTTCCGTGTCTTCTTCCCGGAGCAATCCATAGTCCCTGTGCCCAGGAGCACATGGGTTCCCCAGTCTAGTCTTCCCAAGCCCAGTCTTCTGATGGGGTGGCATGCTGGTCTGGAGCTCTGCTCACCCACCAGAGACCCAAGATCAAAGACAGGTTCCTGTCCTCTGGCATGCATGCAAGTCTAGGATCTTACCTTTCCACTCCCCTGGGACACAACTGGGTGCTTGAAACCCCAGGCCAAAGACACAGCACGCTAGTCTGGAGCCTTTCCTTCCCTTCTCCCCACCTGCCCTTGGGACTGAAACATGTGCATGAATCTCAGGCCCCAGCGCAAGTCCCTAGCCCCCAGAGCTCAGGAAAGAGATGAAGCCATAGACAGTTCCAGCTCTACAAAGGTGGATTTTTTTTAATGCAACCCTAATAAAGCTGGTGATTCTTCCTAAATTATAAATTATTACATTGAATAATTGCAATCTTGAGCTGTATCATTTCTTTCAAAACACTGTCCTCTTCCCGGGCCACCTGCCCTGAAACCGAGACCCTTTGATGTGCTTCTCCACCTCCTCCCTTTCCGGCTGAATAGCATTTATTCATTCATTTCGACTCTCTTACTCTGCTGTGATCTCCTAAGGGGACAGCCGTTGCCTTCCAAGGTATATGTTCAGCATCCAGCACAGAGCCTGCACCAATTGATGAATGAATGAAGTGTCAGATGAATAAATAACCAACTAAAAGGCCCATAAAATCAAGCACAAGGTCAAGTGAGAGCCAAGGTTGCTCCTTCCCCCTGAGAGTTCCAGGAGCCACTGTCGTGATCTAAGCTGACACTGATACCATCAAGTAATAACTACTGATACCCTGCACATACACCCCATTTGCTCTCTGTGTAAATCTGTGAAGTAAGGCCTGCACTTGTAAATATTCCACACATACATAATTCAACTGCACATCAGCCAAAGTCCCCAAAAGTGCCTAGCAATAGATTCCTTTAGAAACCCACGTCTCCATGTCCTTCATGATAAAGATGCTTTGGATGCTATAGCTCAGAAATGGAGATCAGTGCCATGAGAATGGCCTCTCCCCAGGGAAAGTCAGGGAAGGGCACTGCTTTCACACCAGGACATGTTGACAATGGCTAACTGTGTGGAATCTTATCTGCGCAAGCAGCAAATCCCCTCACCCATCGAGCAGGGCAGAGGGCCAGCTGGCTCCACCATTACTGTTAGCCAAGCCTTCAGTTCTTCCGCATTGCAAGAGAGTTCATTTCAAAACTAAGAGGATAAAGTGCCCAGTGGTACAATCTGCATCCCACGGGGACTGAACAACTGAATTTGCAAAGCAAGGAAAGAACTGCACTGGCCTACTGTTATCTTCGAAGTGGTTGACCACAGCCTCAGTACACCCTGGCAGATTTTATAAGTCAGCTTTAATCCAGTATATATCTCAAAGATGCAGAATGTCCATTGGGAAGATGATTTAATGCAAACAACGTGAATGCTTGGGGTCGAAGGCTACTTACAGATTCAACAGAGTTTTTTTTTTTCTTTAAGGAAGGTACATAAATAAAACAAAATAAAATCTCATTTAAGAAAATTGTAGTTGAGAGCTCCTAAAAATGTAACAAAACTCCTCCCAAGTTAGAGGCATACACTGTGTGGTCTTTCACACTGACTTCTCACACCTCTGCATCTTCAGTCTTTCTTCACTCCTGACTTGCCAGGCCTGAGGTAAAGACTAGAATGTAAAAGCAGCCTGTGTGCCTAAACATGGAGTCTGTGTCCCCAAAGAAAACAGACTATTCAGAGATTTTTCTCTATTTCCTTGGTTGCTTTGCCTTGCCTTGTGACCTCACAAAAAGGCTTGAAATAGAACATGCATGAAGAACATATACAATGTGTATCAAAGGCTTTGAACTTTGCCTATCAAATATAAAGAACTTTAAGAGAATGCTGATGCTTTTTGAAAAATCTTCATAGCAACTCTGTCAAGATTCAAAAAGAAAATGAAGAAAAGAGATGGCTGAGTCACCGCCACAGCAGGAAAAGACAAAACTTCACCAATTTCCCTGGGAACAGAGGAAAACTCCACATCTCCCAGAAACCTGTTGGATCTGAAGTGCCTAGAAATAGCCGCATCTGGGAAAAGGCTAAACCAAGAGTGACATACCAATTCTAAATCCTTGCAATTGCACACTGAGAGACTGCCTAGATATTCTAGGTGCCACCTTGTACCAGGCTGGTTGTGTCGCTGACAGCTTAGTGCCTATCAGGGGGAAGGACACACTCTGTGTTGGCGCCTCTTACAGCCACATTAATCCAACTGAAGTGTGGTTCTGGAACACAGCCACTCTACCCCCCACTGGAGCAAGAGTTGATGGAGCACAGGCTTGCTATGGCCAGACCTGGTTGGCTCAAGGAAAAAGTGATGGAGGAAGTAAGGCAGCTAGAATATCTGTAGGATGCATTTTCAGGCATCTCCAATATTGGAAAGACATAGGGAGACAGCATCCCATGGCTGAACTGGGGAAGCGATGGTAGGCAACTGGTTCAGAAGGACTGACAGTGATGACCTGAAGTGGGCTCATTTCAAGTGTATATGTCATGTAGGCTTCAAGACAAAGATGCTAAACATGAACACAGGATCATTTGGGTAACACAGACTCATCAAGCAAAAGACAGATTTTTCACTTCAAAAGTGGTCATAGAGCCACTAGTCAAAGCTTGCCTTTCACTCCGAGCCCCAAATGAGATGTAGGAAAAATTCCAATGGAAGAAAGAGTAGCATCCACCACCTCAGGACTGTGATAGTAGGTATGTCTAAAGTCTAAACAGTAGGTGCAGGGGATTCTTAAGGGTGAGCTTGATTTAAATTAGGAGACTGAAATTAATAGGTGACTTAAATTACAAGAGAGGAACTTATACTGTGGAGAGCAAACATAACAAGCAGCCTGTGAAGAAACAAAAAGTATTAGCCTTGAAAATATCAGAACAACACAAGCATTTCTCCAACTAGGCATGTCCAAGAGACTTGTGGAACACCATTCCTCCTACCCACTCTAGCCCTTCACCCATCATCCTACCCAAATATGCTTTAACCAGAGGATGCTGTTTGTTTCATGTATTCAGGTTCTAAATCTTAGAACAAGTGGCTAATTTTTTCTTAGTATAATCACTGCAACAATGAAAACAAATAGGACAGGTTACAAAATCATAGCTTCTAAAAGCTAAACATTTTCAGACGAACAAAAAATGAATTCATTCATGGTCAGCAAAGAAAGAAAAGTTGTTCTGATTCAACTGAATTGACTCCAGACAGAAGCACAGATCTCTTAGAAACAATAACGGACAACAGAAAAGCATTTTTAAAACTCAAATATCTGGCATTAGAACGAACCCATAACAATTGTTGGAAAACTGCACTGAAAGCCAGAAGCACAATTGCCAAGAAAAATTAAAGAAAGCTTAAATTAATGAGGATATAGTCCGTGTTCATGGATTGGTAGAGTCAATACACTTGGGAGACCTCCACTTGTGGCCCAGCTAGGAAAACATTTTCTTCCTAATAGAAACAAATAAAAATTACACAAACTATATGAAACAGTGGTTTTTAAAACATTTGAGTATCAGAGAATAAAGTCCTAAGAAATGAAGGTTGTGAGGAACATGATGGCCATGCTATGATTTTGTATGGTTTTATATTTGCAGACCGTAATGCAGGAATGGGTTATTTAGCAAGACTCCTTAAATTGAGATTCGACTAGGAGTCTGGGAAAGGCAAGGCAGCCAAAAATCATAAGGCAGATGAAAAGAGAGTAAAGTGGTTCAGTGAAGGTCTAAGAGGATCTCCTCTGAGTCTTCACTAGAAGACTGATGGGTGGATATGTGGAAGAAACTGCCTGAGGCTGGGGAAAGAACCATCCTTCAGGATCAGCGGGAATGATTCCTGGTGCTCTCTCTGGCCCCAGCCAGACGGAAAGTCCTCAGCATTTGAGGGCTCTCCAAAGAGACTGACACTAAAGTATTCCTCAAGTAATGCCATTCCGGGCCGATCAAATGATCCTGAAGATAAAACCCAAAACAGTCCAACTGTTTCCAAGTAATTGAACAGATCCCAGAACAAAGCTCAAAAACATATATGGGAAAGCAGAACTATCCGGCACCAAACAACATAAAATTCACAAGGAGTCCATTGGTCAGTATCTTGTCTCAGATCTGTTTGAGCTGAAAAAAAAATCTTTTTTAAGATGGATATTTTTCCAGTCTCCAGAATGGGTCCTATAGAGTCTTTGTTCAATAGAATGAAGGTTAGGAAATTGGAATAAATCTTTTTGCACCAGATGTTCATTCACAGAACTTTTCCAGGACCTGGTAACCTGCATGTTTGATGTCCCAGCAAGGTAAACAGGGAACAAGACAACAAATCTAGGTCCGTTGGGCCCAGCCTCCATTTTTCATCACATCAATACCTCAGCAGACCCTTTAGGTTGTTTGTCTTGCAGCAATTTAAAATCCAGTTAATTATCTGTAATTCCATACAACAGGTAATTGTTTCATGGCAGAATGGGGTTTTTCAGCGTCACAAAATGAATTCTTTCAACATAACAAATGAGAAGTTGGAGGGGCTTTTATTTTTCCTTCTTCTTTTCTGTGTCTTTTCAGAACCTGAGCTTCTTTTAGGCAAGAAAATGAAAAACAGAGACGACACAGAACTTCAGCCTGAGCCAGGGTAAAGCTCTGGCTATCCACCCACAAGGCCCTGAGAACACATCACTGAGACAGCCCCTCTCCACTCCCCTACCCCTCAGCATTCAACAGCCTAGCATCCAACAGCAGCATGCCAGGTTCATCTGAAGAGGCACATAAGGAGATTAAGGAAGGGTCATTGTTGTGGCCAGCATCCCATATGGGTGCCCGTTTGAATCCTGGCTGCTCCACTTCCAATCCAGCCTCCTGCTGATGTCTTAGGAAAAACAAGAGAAGATGGTTCAAGCTTTCTCACTTGACAAATCTGAAGAAGCTCCTGGTCATTGCAGCTGAAGAACAGAAGTGTTTTTCTGCTTTTGTGATTTCTGCCTTACTTGCTTGGGTGGGGGCTGTGTGAGCGCCAGACCTGACAACCTAAGTGACACCCAGCAGGACACCTGGCAGGTTACGTAGGCAGAGCACTCCTCAGGAAGGAGGCCCCTGTGTTAGATAAGACTCCCTCACTGCCCTATAGCCCATCAGTTTGTACTTTTTGAAAGTTGCTTGCTTCAAACCCACCGATAGAAGCCTGCCAACTTGCTCTTTTGAAAAGTTAACAGATAAACTGACCAATAATGACTAAAATTATTTGAAATTGGCCTGGAATGTAGAAAAACCCTGAGCTGTCGAACCTCGGGCTCTTTTTTCTTTCTTCTTCTTTTGCCCCTTCTATTGTAGCTTCGGCTGCTGCCACCCCAACCCTGTAGGGCTGGGCCGGTGGCTGGGAGCCTTGTCAATAAACCGCCTTTATGTGTTTGCATCAACTTCTGACTCCTAATGATTTTCTGGGGAATCACAAAATCTAGGCATATCATAGCCAACTGTAAAGTAATCCAGCAGATGGAAGATCTCTTGTCTTTCATTTTCTATATGATTTTGGCTTGCAAATGAATAAATCTTTAAAAGAGACAGAGAGGACCCAGCACAATGGCTCAGTAACTAAATTCTCATCTTGGACATGCCGGATCCCATATGGGCACCACTTTGTGTCCTGGTTGCTCCATTTCCCATCCAGCTCCCTGCTTGTGTCCTGGGAAAGTGGTAGAGGATGGTCCAAAGCCTTGGGACCCTACACCCGCATGGGAGTCCTAGAGAAAGCTCCTAGCTCCAGGGTTTGGATGGACTCAGCTCTGGCTACTGCGGCTACTTGGGGAGTGAACGAGAAGATCTTTCTGTATCTCCTTCTCCCTGTAAATCCACTTTGCCAATAAAAATAAAGAAATCCTTTAAAAAAGAGAGAGTGCCTAAGACACAGAAGAGCCTCCTCCCCTGCCTCCTACCAGCCAGTGTAAAAGAAGTTGAACACTGGGTTTAGGGGCATTCAGGAAGAATTATCCTGATAGTGATTAAAAATGACAAAACACCAGGCTTTATTCAAGACTACTGGCACAAGGAAGAGAATTTGAAGCCAACTCCAAGTACCCAGGACAAGCTGGGATTTACAGCCACCAGGCCAGGTTAGGGAGTGGATGGAGAAACTATTAGGGGGGACGTTTGTTACTATCAGGCTGGGTGAGATGGAGAGCAGGGTGAGGGGACCCCGGATAATCTGGCTTAGCAGGATTCTCTGGGCTCTGCAGGCTAAGGACAGAGGTGGGGACAAGTCCTATGTGGAGAGAGGACTCCTAAGGGTCTGACTCGGGTCAAGCACAGAGAACATGTGGCAGGAATGAAAGATCCCAAGGTCTCAGGGATTTCGGAAAGGGAAGAGGACTTGAGGGTAAGGTCAGAGTGATTGGCTGCAGGAGGGGAGTTCATGAATACCCATTAAATCCATTGAAAAACAGGGGAAGACAGAATAGCATGGGATAGGATGGGGAGATAGGTGGAGCAGGATAGGCGACTGTATGTAAGAAAGGCCTGCTTTCCATACTTTTCCTAGCTCTATGTGTACCTGATGAGCTCCCCATGGGCCACATAGGGCACTCATCGCCCTCTTTCTTCTGCATCCTGAGTGTCCTACTGGGATAGCACTTTGAAGTGTTGCTTGTTTTTTTCCCATTCATTACACTTCCGGATTTTTTCCAGACCCCCCTGCCTTAAAGGCTGCCAGCAGTTTAAAGCTGCCTGGACAAGCTGAAGCAGAGTTGTTGAGTCAGAGGAAATATGCACCCCTAAAGCAAGGAACTGCAACCTCCAGTCTCCACTACTGTTGGCTAATGGGTCCAAGGGCTCCGGGCCGTGGTTGCTACCTGACCAATACCTGCAGTGAAGGCCCAGCTCTCCATCACTGCAAGTTGTGTGAACATGGTCAGTGTTGTTCTGCAAAACTACCAATGAATCAAAATACAGAGCTTTCATCTACACAGATTCACCCTGAGGAGTCTACCTTCCCGCCTACATCCAACGGAACTAAGCAGAACACCAAATGGCAGCTGTGTCAAACAAGATGGGACTCAGTTGGAAACCTCACAGTTTCCAAATTCATTGAAGTGGATTTCTCTTACTAACAACAGCTACCTTAAGAGAACGTGTCATTCGTTCTCCACCCAGACCACCAGGAGCACTGGATCCATGTGAATGAAGTGCAGAGGGTTTTGGCTGATGTATGTGGGGTTTTTTTTTTTTTTTTTTTTTGAACTGTGTTCCAAGCCACGCAGATAAGGGCCTGCTTCAGATGACTTTCCCCAAATGCACTTTGTTCCTATTGTTTCCAGCGCCAAGCTCCCAGGAACGAAATCTTCCTCCTTCCCACTGCTCTGTTGTCTTTCAAAACAGCAGAACTGCCAGTATCAGCAGTTGCAAAGCTTCCTTTGAAGTGTTCCTCATGCCTCTTTGGCTGAAGCAAAACAAGTACCTAGATGGGATGCCCAGTCCCTGGGGGGACTCCGTGAACAATGGCTCCTAGAAGACAAGAGAGCAACTTACTGCCCAGAAACTCAGACACATCAGGCGCAAGTCAGTATAAATACTTCTGAGAAAGTGACAAGGGGGTGAAACAGAACAGGAGCAGGTGAGCAGGAGCCCTGTTGGCACATCACTGACCTGGAACAATTCACCCTTGGGCCTGGATCTTGTGCTCTGTGTGCAAAGGCTGCATTTACCAAAAGGAGGGCAGTGATTTTCTGCTTTTGAAGCTTGGATGTGCATCTTCCTCAGGCCAAAAGTGACTTTCTGTTTTCACAAGATCCTAGTATAATTTTTTTTCCATTCAGTCTGATGTACCCCTTCACAATGGGTAATCACAGAAGAAAACTATCTCTCCATCAAGTATATGAAAGTGTTTCAGAGTACAATTAAGGGTGAAAAAATATCTGATTTTCAAGGGGACAGAAGAAAAGACAGTGTGGAAATTAATGAAGACCAAGCAGAAGAGAAAACACAAAGAGTATTTATTCAAAGCCTGCTATAGCAAGTGAGCCAACTCTCCTAGCTTATATTTTGGCGCAAAGTTGGCTGAAGAACAGGCCAACTTTCAGTGGCAAAAGGGGAAAACTTCAGGTGTGTTCCAATTCAAGGCATTGACATGGGGAAGCTGAGGCAGCTACCAAGAAGCAGGACATCCTATAGGATTGACTGGGAATGCTTCTTCAGCTGTCTGGTTTGTCCCAAGATGGAAGCAGGACCAAAGATCAGGCAAGATGTTGCTATTAGTCAAGTTCTGGCCATGGGAGCCCATTGTTACATGGTATTGTCTTCCTGGATTGTTACTGGAGATGGCAATCTGCCCTCTTGCAAGTTTCACTTACAGCAGGCTGGCTTCCTGGGCTGTTTATATAAATAAGCATTGGACCTCCTGGAAAGGCTGTGGGTCAGGGCTCTACTTTCATGTATGATCTGACCTTTGCCCATTTGCATATTCAGCAGTACCATCAAACAAGGGGCCCAGCAGATGGAAATAGTGGCTTATGAGTCACATCATGATTTGTCCTTTGAAGACATTAAAATTGGGATTTCATGAAGATGGATTAACCTTTAGAAGCATATTTCTCTGTGTTTGATTCTCACGAGTGTTTGGTTTAGTTGCAATGTAGATGCGCCTTTCTCCTCTTTCCATGCAGCGTACAGGTGGCACCCACCTACCAACCTATTGAAAAAGAATGATATTCCTTGATCCTTTCCTCGTACCTGGACTCCATGGTGACAATGCCAACCGAGGTCTGTGAGGAATGGAGGAATGGAAAACTCATCCTTGCAGTCACTTTGACTTGGATGGAAATATCTTTGAGTTTCCAGATGTGCAGTGAACTTGCAGCCCTGGGGGTCAGAGGTCAAGCACACGTTGTGCTAGTCTGCATTGGCTGCCATGACAGAAGCCCCTGGTGTAAGCACCCGATGTGTATTTTCTCACAGTTCCACAATGTCAGATGCTGGAAGTCAGGTGTTAACAGGTTCCCTTCAGTGGCTTATTCTCTGGCCTTGGAATTAAATGCCATCTCCCAGTGGGCTCACGAGGTTTTTCTTGGTGCATGCAGGGAGAAAGGGGTGGGAGGAGTGGGTCTGTTCTTAAAACAACCTGAATCCTACCATTTCAGGACTCGGCCCTGGTGACCTCATTTAACCTTCATTGCTTCCTTAAAGGCTCTGGTTCCAAATCCAAGTGTATTTGGAGGTATTTTAGGGGTCAGACAAAAGTTTGTATGTTTCCCCAAGGCCTGTGTATCAGGGACTTGGTTCTCAAAGTCTTCTGTTAATGGTTAATATATGAATGATGTTAATACATTAGAAGTGGCGATTTGACCCAATTTTGTCCCAGTGGGAAGTTTTTAAATTAGTAAGGATTTCCACCAACAGGATGGTTGTTTAACCACAGTTTGATTGAGCTTCCCTATCTACTTCCTGCTTCTTCTTCATGTGTGTTTGCTCTCATAGATTGTTTGGGACTGCCTCATGCTGGACTGTTTGCCTCCCCAACTGTAATCCAGAATAAACTCCCTCTCCTAAGCAGGTACTCTTAAGTCCACTGGTTAAAGTAATGAAAAGCTAACTGCAACAAGGAGTTAGATCATCAGCACACCAATATTGAGAGGAACATGAATGTTCAGTCCACAAACATGCCCAGAGAGTCCTCATACCACTCCTTCAGACTCCCATCCAAGAATTGGATTACACACCCAAGAGCCTCTGGTTGCTGAGCTCTTAATCACGGTGTACTCTATACATCAACCATGCTTTTGAATGAATATTTCTTCGTTGCCCTCACTCTCTTTAAGGTAGGTATGTGTAGGTGCTGCTAGCTCCCAAAAATGTATGGTCCTACATTGCGGTGTCACGTTCAAAAAATGAATTCCTTGGACGGAGCAGATTTTTCTCAGGAGGAAAAAAAGTCCTGAAATCAGAAGGGAAAGGAGAGACATATCTGATCTTAGAAATCATTAAGTGCTGTTTATGCCTTTTCCATTCGAAACATAAAGAGTAGTCTAGGAAAGAAATATTTATTACACACAGCAGAATCATAGGGCCATATTTCTAACATACAAAAAGCTCCTGAAACAGACAAGAAAAATGATCAGGAGGATATTAAAAATAATAATATAAATATAAAATATTAATATAATTATTTTTAAAATATGATACAGAAGAGGATATTCAAATGGCCAAACAAATCTATACAAAGATGAACAATATCATTAAAATTTAAGGAGTTTAAAATTAAGGAAATTAATGTTAAAGCAACGCTAATGGCTCATTTCCATGCATTAGACTGGAAAAAAATTAAACACAAAAATAACTTCCTGTGTTCGTAAAGATACAGGGAGAAAAGTAGTTGCTAAGGCTGGAAACCACTATAATTCTGAAGAAACATGTGTCAATATCGTTTGAAATGTAAATACATGCATGGCTTCACCAGATATTACAACCCCAGTAGATAAGATTAGGAGTGTTTTTCAATTGAAATAGGCTACTTATCACTGCGTTTTTTAATACAATAAAATAAGAAATAACTTGGCCATCATCTGGCGAAGGATTGGATAAGCGACAGTGCATGCAGATTAACAAATGTCAGGCAGGCATTAAAAATAGAGTTAGCATTGTTCTAACTAGAGAGAAAGGTAGAAATACTATACCTCTGCCTCAATTAAAACTTGGACATATGACCACTGTTAGCTGTGGGAAAAGGCTAAGAAAACAAGTATTTGGCTTTTCTAGCATCCAAAGTAGAGACAGAGAAAGGAAGAAAGATGTGGAAAAATGTATTGAATTAGCCAAGCAAGTACTGACACAGGGACCGCGTTGCATATTTCTTGGCAACCTCACTGTGCCTTAGCAAATGTCACCACATGGGAAAAGCATTCTCCAAATTATTAATGAATGACAAGGATGAAGACAGCTTTACAGGAAAAGGTGAAACAACTGGGGCGCATTGTCATGGAAGGTGGTGCCTCTACATCAGGGAAACTGAGTTTGGCTCACAGGCTGTTAGGGAGGGTCCAAGGCCAAAGTCCCAGCACTCCTGAAACTCCAGTTTAGATTACTGTCCCCAACACATACACAGAGATGCAGGCCAAGCCTGGAGCTCTGCCTGCTCCAGCAGGGACCCAGAAGGGGACTCTGGGCTGGTTAGAGCTGCACCTCTGCCCATCCAAGAACTACAAAGTGACCTCAGCAGTACTGGGACCAGTTTTCTGCGTAGGGACCTCCCATGGCCAAGTTTGCTCAGAGCTCTCATTTATAAAGTATTACCGGCCTTAAGGGATGGACAATGCAGAAGCTACACTGTAATTCCCATCACCGGGAAGCATGCAAGGATTGAAAAGATCACAGCATTCCAGTGCACTCAACCCATTTTGCCAGCTTCAACTTTGGAAAGAGGCAGGCTTCTGTTAGCCGCCCCAATCCATTCTGTATGGGACCAGAAAAAGGAGCAAATACATGGAGAGCCCTCTAAGGCCACACAGCAGAGTCATTCTGAGAGCATCCTCAAACCACGTCCCTGCCACATGCTTCCTCCACGCACAAGCAAAGCTCAAAGGATCTCAGCACAGATTGCTCCCACTGGTCATCATTTCATTGTCCTGGTATAGTACAGAATATAATTTAGGTAGGGAAAATAATTTAAGACAGATCAAATTCTCTTCTTTCAGATCGTAAAAGCTGTGAACTTGAACACCACATACCTTTGTTAAAACACCATTCAAAAATGGAGATTTTATATTCTCTAAGTGCTTCAGATTAGTCATTTTGAGGGATTTTATATCTGAAGGCTATTTTGGGGGTTTTTTGTAGTTTGTTTTTCTCTTCCACATGAGAGACTCCTGGGCAATTACTAAACATCTGAGTCAGGGCCCATGATAACAGTTTTCAGAAGCTGTAGAGGTTGCGTGGCTCTGGGATTGCTTGAATCCTGGGTCATCTGTAGGCAAACAACAGATAGTCATCCTCCATGCCAGTCCTGGCATCTCCAGCGGTTTGTACCACGTGAATGACTTTTGTTGTCATTGCTGCTGTTGGTATGGCTGTTTTTTTTTTTTTTTTTTTTTTTTGAGACTTCTCAGAAGTTCTGGGAAAACAAAGTTTGATGAGCAGTTAGGAGGAACAGATTTTTTTTTTTTTAAGATTTTATTATTATTGGAAAGCCGGATATACAGAGAGGAGGAGAGACAGAGAGGAAGATCTTCCGTCCGATGATTCACTCCCCAAGTGAGCCGCAACGGACCGGTACGCGCCAATCCGAAGCCGGGACCAGGAACCTCTTCCGGGTCTCCCACGCGGGTGCAGGGTCCCAAAGCTTTGGGCCGTCCTCGACTGCTTTCCCAGGCCACAAGCAGGGAGCTGGATGGGAAGTGGAGCTGCCGGGATTAGAACCGGCGCCCATAGGGGATCCCGGGGCTTTCAAGGCGAGGACTTTAGCCGCTAGACCACGCCACCAGGCCCGAGGAACAGATTTTATCTCTACTGTACTGTTCTCAAAAACCTCCACAGTGAAATAGGAGGATCTTCAAATGCTCATGAAGATGCAGATTATAGACAAATTTGCATGGATGTCAACATTGTTTTTTCTCACCAAAACAAGCTTATCTTAAAAAAAAAGGTTTACTTATTTTTGAAAGGAAAATTAACAGAGATAAGGAGAGACAGAGACAGACAGATTTTCCATCCAATGATTCACTTTCCAAATGGTCATAACAGCTAGAGTTGAGCCAATCCAAAGTCAGGAGTCAGGAACTTCTTCCGGGTCTCCTATGTGGATGCAAGTGCCCAAGGATCTGAGCCATCCTCCATTGTTTCCCAGGCCATAGGCAGTGAGCTGGATTGGGTGATGGAGTAGCCGTGACTCAAACCAGCACCCACAGAGAATGCTGGTGCTGTAAGTGGAGGATTAGCATGCTACACCACCACACCAGCCCAATAAGCTCATCTTTTAACCTCTCATCTGATAAATTAGTCATGTAAATCTCAAGGAAAGACTTATCAAACCATGGTCCCATCAGGAGAGCCAACACTGCTAGACTGCTTCCTAATTTCCACATTACCCATGCCTCCGAGAGGCATGCAAAACAGGGGGACTGCAGGTTCCAGAGAATGAGTGAGGGGATGAGGAGGTGAGTAAAGAAAAATGAGTAAGAATGCCTTGAGTCACTTAGCAAACTCATAACAGCAACACTAGTGAGACATGGAAGGGAAGGGTAATTACAGTGTCACGGGGTTCCTGTGAACACTGCAAAATGCAATGTGTCTGGCATGTTTGTAGGAAAACTGGCGAGGCGGACCCGGCGGTTGTCTCCAGTGCAGCATTTATTGTGAGTTGAGAAATGAGACGAACTGCTTGCCGTCATCACAGAAAGGGAGCTGACTCCGGCCCTGCATCCTTACTCTCACCAGGATTACCTCCTGGTTGTGTCTGCAAAAAGCAGAAGAGCCATCCAGCCACAGGTGGTCCCTGATTGGCAGCATGGTCCTGGACAACGTTTCAGGGATGGTGCTGCCCAGCAGAGGGGCTGGCACAAAAAAAAGGAAGAAACAGGGCATGCCATTTGCTAGCTTTCGACTGTCAGACTTGTTCAGTATTTCATGGGTGGCATTTGCTGGGGACCTCCCGGAACACTAGGAAAGATTTTCAGAGTCATCATGAAGAGTGAGAAACAGGAGTGTGGGGCTTTGGGAAACTCCAACACATGAATAACTTCAATGTAGTTTTTCCTTTCTATTATGAGAAGGAGAGAGATAGAATTAAATTTCTCACCGTCTGATTCACTTCACTTAACAGCCCACGATAACCAGGACTGGGTCAGGTGAATGCTAATAGCAAAGAAAATAATCTAGGTCTTTCATGTGAGTGAGTGAGACCCAACTACTTGAGCCATTACCAGAGCTCCTCTAGCATTAAGAGGAAGCTAGAACTGGGAACTGGACCCCGACAGGTACCAACCCCAGGTTCTCCAATGTGAGAAATGGCATCTTCACTGGTTTCTTCACCACTAGGCCAAACACTTGCTGTTAGTGATGCTTTGACTACCATGAGATTGTAGCCTTAAAGGAATACCCCATAGTCTACAATAATACTTAAATGTGATATATCTGGAAATTTATGCAGGAATGTTTGTTAGTAATGTTAAGGCCCAAAGCACACATTTATTTTAGACAGTTCTAAAGTAGAAAACTCTTCTTCCTGATGTCTGCTGTATTTAAAATGGCATCAATTGATTTGTGTATCAGTTGGGTCGGCACAGACCTTAACAATAACAATAAAATGCAGTGAGCTCAATGGCTTGACACAGCTGAAGTTTTTCTCTTGGTCATTATTGTGCCTGATGTGGTTTGGATGTCCTGCTCCATTTTACACATGTGTCAGCAGAAAATCATGGCCTCCATGGCTGTCACAGAAGGAAAAAGGAACACTAGAATCCCTAGGGGGTGGTTTTAAGCGTCAGGCCTAGAAATGGCTCGTCTCATTTCTGCCTACTTTCCCATTGGATAGGATGTCCCAGACCTCTCACCTGGCCCATGCAAGCTGGAAAAACATAGGGGAGCACCTGCTCTATAGTAAGAGTTAATAATCTCTGCCATAACTTTTCTTTGAACAATTCTTTCCTAATGTAGTTGCCTTGTTGAAATTGCTAGAGTGAAGTTGTCTCAGGGATTGAATTAGTTAAGGACAGACGTATGAATCAAAGATTAAAAAGCAAATTAACATCTGGTACCAGACACGTTGTCTTCAGAGGCATCTTGGTGTAATTTATCTAGTAATGAGCTAAATACTGGCTGAATATTTACCACGGGAAAAGACAGAGCAGCCTTTATATTCTCAGCAACAGCTCTGCAAGCTGCCAACATGGGAACCTATTTGTTTTATGGAGAAGAGGGATTGTTGGCTGGAACACAAGAGCTCCCCATTACTCTTTCTGGAAAAAGCAATGGGAACGTTAGCTTTTCTCTGGACAGCTCCCAACATCTATCAGAAGAAACAAGAGTTGAACATCTCTTTCTGAAGGGCAGCACTTGGAGCGCCAGTAGCCCTCCCAGCTTTCTTGAGTGTCGGCAAAGGATAGAGGTCCCAGTCCAAGTGCTTTTGGACACAAACACACACACAAACACAAACTAAAAGCAACACTAGCTGGACCTAGACTACTAAATGGAACTGCAGTCAGATGGCGCCGAGCTAAGGAGCCAAAGCAGACACAGAGCTACCCACAAAGCATCCATTCTGACTGCACAGAGCATCATGCTGTGTCCTTGGGTAGAAGAACTCAAGTCTCTGTGCCTCAGTTAGCTCAAGGTCAACTCAAGGCTGTTGAGGTTTTCCTTGAAGGACAGTTCTGATGTTTCGGATGAGACAAAAATGAGCATCAATTCTTCTGTTGCTCCAAGCTGAGGGTTTTTTGAAACTCGATCTTTTCAGTCAACTGCTGGTTTTAAACCTTCCACAATGTTTCCCTTCATTTCAGCAAACTGTGCCTCCTCCTGATGCTCAGAGAACATGGAGAAACGGGAAACTTTTGGCTCTGTCCACACCACCCATTAGTTTTTGAGCCAAGTGCATTCTGCCTCCTGTCCTGATTGGTCCTGGCTCCCACCTTTCCCAAAGCATGGTAACTGTTTTGGCTGGGACTGGTGCTGACACTACCCCTACCCACCCAGATAACGCTCTTAGATCTTCACCTGCCTGCACTTTCTGATAATGTTTAGCATGACTGCTAACCATCATTTCTGACTCCTCAGATTTCTGGTTCTCCTACCACTCACTCTTGAATCCCTACCTCTTACGTATTACCATTTCCTGAAGTACCACCCTTAGCTCTCTGCTGTCCCACTGGACAAACCTTTCTCAAATGGGGAACTGCTTAGTAGAAAGGCTAAAGCTAATCAGCTCCACAAACTGCAAGCAGACCCTGGAGTTGCATCAGGAAAAATTATATAGAATAAGACCCACCCTGGCCCTCAGGGACCTGTACTCTGGCTCTTGGTTCTACACAGGAACCCAGGAAAAGAACTGAGTCAGTGAAGACTCCTGTCTCACACTCCCAGCCAAAGATCACCAAGTACGGTCAACTGTGCCTTTTGGAAATGGAATCTGCTCCCTCCTCTTCTTCCACCTGGCCGCTGGCCGAGTTCCAGCTGTCAACTCTCCCCTAGACTGTTGGTCATAAATCATTGTTCACCCTGAGTCCAGCCTCACTCCCCTCCAGTCACTCCCACATATTACTTCCAGAATTAACCTTGAGAAACCCTATGTGGTCACACTATTCTCCATTTAAGCTCTTTCACTAGTTCCCCCGTCTTCTCCTGACAAGGCCTTTCGTGAGCTCACTCTTGCCAGCTTTCCCAGTCACTGCTCCCCTGCACAAACCTTAGGATCAAAACTTAATCATCATGTCAGAGTGTACCTGAGCATGGGCATGCCATTGTGCCCCCAGCACAACAACCTTGAGAAAATTTTTCCATCTTCTACCCTGGTTCTCCGAATGCTGTGCCTGCAGCACACCATTAACACCATGGGCTTTGTACATAAGAGCTTTTGGACTGCAATGCCCAGCAAGCACCTCTGGCATTCCGTCTAAAGCAGAAAGTCTGCTGTTCCCCGGTGCCATGGTTTGAATATGATTTGGGCCACAAACACACTGAATTTAAAGTCATGAGCTAATGGGATTAAGACAGTGGGAGCTCAATCTTACTCTGTGTTATTTACAGGTGGGGTCTTTGGAAAACAAGGAGATTAGATCAGGTTGTTAGAGTAGGACTCCCATTAGTGAATCCCTGTGACTTCTTTAGGAGAAGGAAGGGGACGACATAGATGGAGACATGCAAAAGTTCTCACCAGGATGTAAGGTAGTGCAGGGAAGTTCTCCAAAGAATCTGTGTGTTGCTGTTTGAATTTTAAACCTCCAGAATAATGAACCCAAGTAAACCTCTTTTCTCTGTAAAGCCCAGCTGCCTTGGGTAGCTCATCATAGTAACAATAGACCTTACCAGAGAAGATTCTTGAGCAACCATCACATGTCCAGGTTTCATTGTTCATGAAATACCCTAAGTTTCTTCCACAACTTTATTCTCTTTGGGGAACTACAGCTTTTCAAGGTCACTCGGACTTGTAGTTCTGGGATTTGGGTAGAAGCTGTTTTTTCCTCCTAAGTCCCTGATTCCACCAATGTGTACTTCCTTGTTATGGCCTCTACAGGGATCCACAGCTAAACAAGAGTAAAAGTGGTACTGAAACTGATTTTATGAGGCTGAGTTCAAGTTCAGGTGACATCACATTATCAGTTGTAAGTGGTCAGGTCCTTTAACCTCTTCGAGTCTTTTCTCTCTATAAAATACCAGGTGATGAGAGCCTACCACACCGGATGGACACAGGCCTGCTCAAGACAGCTCCTGGGCAAGTATCCAGCCCATCAAATCTAGCATCCAAGCTCAGCAAGTCAGGCTCATCTGATTTCCCCCTTCCCTTCAGCATCTCAATGAAGATCAAATGAAATAATGCGCATGGAGCTGCTCTGTGCACTATGGCCACAGCTCAGGATATGTTTGTTACATCACTAATAAATGAGTCACGATTTGAGAAATCAGCTGGCTTCCCAGGAGTTGTAAAGGAGCTGGAAAGAAGTTCTAGGCCTTGTGATGGCAAAACAGATGTGTCAGCCAAGAAGGCCCGTGCTCTGCTGAGCTAAACAGCTCTCCCGGGAGACAGCATTGTTCCAGGGAAATCTGTTTATATGTCGTGCAAGGCTGCTGTATGCTGAATCATGGACTGGCCAGTTACCTACAGAGAAGGGAAAATGGCTGCTGGGGTCAAGCATTTTCCCAACAGCAAGAGCTGAGGACACTTCACCCTTCCTTTCTACCCCCAGCTCCTCTATATATATCTGAAATAGAACTCAATTGGATTCTGGCCTCCTCTGACTTAGTCTACCTGACCTCATGAATTCAGTCAGCCCTTTCCCAGTCCCTGAAATTTCATCTCCTGCCTCCACGCACTCCTGGAACACTTTCTAAGGAACTGCCACACGTGTCCCCATGGCCCTACAGACTCACACATGGGCATCATGGGTCTATGGTGGTGCACAGCCACTCACACTTTCCTGTAGCTACCTTCTTGCTCCAGGAGCACCCCTTCATTCCATCCAGCTACCTACATGTGGCCAATTATCTGATGAGGGAGTCCAGGACAGCACTTAATGGAGCCCTCAGACCACAACCTAGCTCCTGATGTAGCTCACAAAAAGTTTTCTCACCAGCCATGATTCAAGTCTTTTGTGCCCTCCCAAGTCACCGTTTTGGAGCAAATCCCTGGTCACTAGTTTCTGGTTTCCTCCTTGCCCAGACTTGCTTGCAGAACAGACAGGGTAAGAGTGGGCTGCAAAGAGCCAAAGTCTTCAAGCAAAAACCATCTTTCGCTTTCATGCTATGTGATATCAAGCAAGTCACTGAACTTTTCCAAATCTGAGTTTCCATCCTAGAAAATGGTAATAAAGATGATGTCACATACTTTGCAGTGTTTCTGTAGAAAATAACTAAGAAAATGCCTGTAAGGTGCTCAGCACAGGGTGTGCATGCATATCAAGTGGAAAATAAATGTAATTTCAGTTTGTGCAACATTGTGTACCATGGAGTAGGTAACTAACGACCAAATGGCAAATCTGCCACACATTCATTTGCATGTCAGGTAAGCATGCTTTCCCGATAATGGTGGAGTTGAGTCAGTGCAATCTGGACACATCGCCTGGAGTGTTTACCACTTGGCAACCCTTGGTTTACCACTTGGCAACCCTTCCCCCACCAGGTGATAAGATCAAATAGAAATGGTTGTGCTGAAGGTCACTAGCTGCCCTTCCAAATATTTGGTTTTTCTCTATTCCTGTAATAGTGAACTCCTCTCCCATTTTCAAACTGCAAATAACTAGAACAAAGATTGTGTTTCCCAGATTTCCCTATTACTTAATGTGGTCATATGACTGACTCCTGAGCAGTGAGATACAATTTGAAGTGCTTCATTCATCTCTTACAAAGAATTCTTATAGGATTTCTATATTTGTCAACTTCTTGTTACTATAACAAAATCCCTGAGGTAGGCTGACTTTATGAAGAGAAGAGGTTGATGTTGGCTCTTGATTCTGGAAGCAGAAGCTCTAGGGACCTCATTTGCTGGTGGTCTTCCCACTGGCAGAGTCTCGAAGTAGCACAGAGCATCACATACCTGTCTTTCTCTCTATTCTTCTATGTGGTCTTTTTCCCTTTCCTTATAAACCACCAGGATTAAGTCAAGGGGACTCCACATGGTTGTCAATCAAATCTAATCATGACATAACAAAAATCTAACCATTTTCCAAAGACTTTACCTTTAAATATCATAACTGGGTTAAGTTTCCACCTTCTTTGTCCCAAACTCTCGGTAGTCAGCTACTGAGTACAGAATGGCAAATATTCAAACCATAACATTTCCCTTTTCTCTTTCCTGAATCCTAAAATCCAAATATGTGGACAGAGAAAAGATAGGCTGGAGCTGGGCTCAGGACATGACCTTGAGAGGTTGGCATCAGAGTTGTGAAACAAGCAGCCTGGGTCACCAAGGTGCAGAATTGGGCGTCAATCTGGCCTGTATCTTGTCTACATCACTTGCTTGGGTTTCTCTGCACTCTCTGATGAAATTATTCCAATAAACATACTAGACAAATACAGCTCTTATTTGATGCCATAACCTAAAAAAAAATCTTGGTAGTCACTTTGATGCTTGAATACATTGGTGTTTAGCAACACAGACTCACTTATTCTTGCAAGAAGCAAAAATACATTGCATGTGTTTTATATTTGCTCAGGAAAAAGGATCCATACTCATTCAAGGGGGGAAAAAAAGATTTATTAAACTGCTTATTCAGGAAAACAAACAAAGTTCATTGCAATTAGGGTTCAAAGGAAGATGAAAGTAAAACCAAAGAAAAGTGGTGTTAAGCATGCAGGCCTGTGCTGACACTGGTTCCAGTGGGGTCTCTGGCTCTGATCCCAAAAGGGACTGCACCTCGCTGGCAGGATCAAGGAAGCGAAGGAAGGGCACTCATATTCTTCCAGATGGAAAGACTGATGCCCTTACTGGTTAAGGAGCATGTAACAGTGGCATAGTCAAATTTATACCAACTGGGAATGCATGAAAGGTAGGAGATCACACTGTGGCCACAGAAGGGGACTTCTATGATCTCATGGACTAAGCTTGTTTGGTACATTTCAGCAGAGAGCCTGGGAAAGGCACATTAATGAGTAGAGAAGGGAAACCTAGTACTTTTAAAAATGTCATTAAAAACCCTACTGCAAAGGAAAGAGACTGCTAGCATGTTGCCAGCAAAAACCAGATTCAGAAAAGAAAGACCGTGTCCAGGAAACTTGTGAACTTTCTCTCTGGTTTGCACATCTTTCTTTTATAAACTGCCTTTCATTGTCACTTACTTAGTTACTAATGACAGTAGTCCCTAGGCAGTCCTGGGCGGTGGTGGTGACAATCCGAGAGTCAAAGAGGCCACACAGAACATGCCTGAAAAGGCAAATGGCTCCAGCTCATGAGCTCCAAGCTCATGCATGTGCACACGCACAATGTGTTTAATTAATTTGCTCACATCTATTGGACATTTACTATGTTCCAGGCACTGGGTCATGCACCCAAGTATACAAAGTCACACCATATGTATATAAAAAATTATGTACTATGATCCCATGTGACACGTAAGGAAATCAAGGCAACTATTAAGAAGCTAACTATTCAGCTTGCAAAGTGGCCTAGTGAGACTCCGACTGAGTTTCTGATCATTTAAAATTGTTCTTCAGGGCGGGCATTGTGATGCAGCAGTTAATCCCCGCTACCTGGAATGCCCACATGGCATAACGGAGTGTTTGAGTCCCGCCTACTCTGATACGTGACTGGACTAAGGGCTGCCCAGATAGATTTTCAAACGTTAGTCCTGGTTGTGTCTGAACATTTTCCAAAATGGGTCAGTGTGTGAATCAGCAGATTGAGTAAGCAAGTCCACGCCCAGTGATGGGGGGTGGCATGTGTCAGCCCGCCTCAGAGAGGTGAAGAAGGGTGGCCTGCGACATCTGCCTTCACCTGCCCTTGGACGTCAGCGCTGCTAGCCCTCAGCCTTCAAGCCTGGACTGGGATGTAGCCCATCGCTCCCGTGACTCTCAGGGCTCTGGGCTCGGGCAGCAACTCAGAGGATGAGAAGACAACAGGTTGTGGACTTCCCAGTCTCCAAAACCTCACGAGTCAGTCCTCATAATAAACCTCTTTGGGGGAAACAGGAGTGGCACAACAAGTTAAGTTGTTGCTTAGGATGCCTGCATCTAGGTGCTCCTACACCCCAGCCACCCTCCATCTGACCCAGATCACTATTAATACACCTGGGAGACAGTGAAGAATGGCTCTACCCCCAACATGAAAGGCCCAGCTATAGATTGTGTTCCTAGATTTATCCTGGCCTACTAATGGATGGGAGATCTCTCTGTCTCTCCCCTTCCTCCACTTCTTTGTCTCTTTCTACCAATTTCCTTCCATGTTCTCATACTCTCCTCCTGCTCCCTCTGTCTGTCTCTCCTCTCTATCACTCTTTATATGGCTTCTGTCCCCAGAGAACCCTAGCTTAGCATGGTATGGTTAACTTCCTTTGAAAATAGGAGATTTCAGAGCAGCCTTCTAATGGCCCAGCCAATCAACTGGGGTCAGAAACAGAGTCCTGTTATGCCTGTCATCTTGATGAGAGAAGGAAGCGGAGCTTATGCAAGGCAATCCAATAGACATGCCCCATGGGTTCATAAGCTATGGCTCACCAAATTAGGTGGCAATTTATCTAGAGTGTCCATCTTGGAGTTGCCAATAGTTTCAAAGTACCCATAGTAACCATGTGATCTCACAGTTGAGACATCCTTTACGTCACTTGTAAAGTTGTGATACATGGTTTTAGCAGACAAAAAAGCAGTGTTGAAAAATAAATGTGAAAAATCAGGTTCTAAGAAAAATGCCCTCCCATACCCTGAGGGCTATCTTGAGTACATTGGTCCCCTGGAAAAACAAATGGAACACTCGTGGATGATTAGAAAGTGTAAGCTAAACTTTCATTACTGAGGCAAAAAGCAGTACAAAGCTTTCTTTCCTCCTCCTACTCTTCCTTCTTCTCCTCCTCCTCCTTCTTCATCTCTCTCTCTCCTCTCTCCTCCTTTCTCCCTTCTCTATCTCATCTCTAGCTCATCTCAGGTTTCTATGTAATTAGAAAGGTATTTTGCTTACAATCCTTTTTTCTTAAGTAGCCTCTATCCCATCTGTAAAGAATTACAATTAATGATCAAAGGGAACAAGATGCTAAATCCATCTTTCTGCTAGATTGTGACCAAGGACCCCTTAGATTCATTATTTCCTATATTCAGCTCTGACCCAAGATCTGTCTAATGAAAAATATTTTTCATTGAGTGACAACAAACATGCAACTAGCAATATAAACCCAAAAGGTTTATATTCTTGGGAATATTTCTTCCCAAGAAAACTCTAGGCGTAAGGAAGGGAGAATTGACTGGAAATAACAGAGCCCGTTTTTATGTTCCCATGGTGGCCACTGGTTCTCGTAACTTCCTCACCTATCAGGCAGGACAACATCACAGACGACCTGTTCCTGCACTTCCTTTTGTCTGTTTGAGGCTACAACTCCTGTGTAGCTGCAGCTAGTAAAGCAACTGATCTCTCTGTTCCATGCAGCTCTGACACACAATGACTCCAGAAACCCCATTCATTTCTCACCAGCAGCCTGTTTCTTGCTATTATGAACTCATCATTTGTTAAAGGATGACCCAGACCCCTGGTCCGTGTTAAGCCGTTGGAGAACACTTGCATTTGTGGCAGAAACCTCAGGTGGCAGCACGGATCATTCCTCTATCCTGGCTCCCGCTTCTGCAGGTTCTCTGCCGGGTATGTAGCTAAAGGTCTGGTCAGAGTGGGCCCCTGTCGTTTTAGAGACTTCTGATGTTATTTCAGCTGCTGATGGGAAAACCTCGAAGCCAGTTGAGCATCAGAGACCTTGATTTAGTGATGTTTTCGATGACTTCCTGTCATTTTCTGGGCACTTAATTCAATTTTTATATACCCTATCCACTTTAAACCTTCAAGGTCATATTTCAACTGCATCAGTAGCTGAGACTGAATACAAATATTCCTTGAATCTGGTTCAGACTATATCTCTCCCCCTTTAGGAAAAGGAAGAGAAAGAAAAGAAAAGCTTAGAGACTGTCATAAATAATTTTACTTAAGTGAATGCTGAAATTAGGCACCCCATTGCTTGGCTCCTCATAATCTATTGGCAGCCAGATACGTGAACTACTTACTGGCCAAAGCCTTGCCTTTTCAAAAATGGAAAGCAGGAAAAACTATACGACTATCTTTTCAAGTGACATGTTGGATCCATCCCCAAAGTTAAATATACCTAGCCAGTCCTCCATGCAGACGCTACAGCTGACCTTGGAAGAAAATGATGTTTATAGCAGCCCATGAATTGGGAAAGGTGATAATGAACAAGATGTAATCATGTCTTTCTGGCACACACTTTGCATAGTACAAGGAGCTAATTGCATTTAAATATTATCTTCCAATATGGTGACCCAAACATTTTTGGAAGATAACCAAAGTCTCCGTTTTGAGAAGGGATGCCTTGTGCTTTAGCAAAAAAAAAAAAAAAAAAAAAAAAAAAAAAAAAAGGTCAATTTCACCCCTTCTGGGACCCCATCACATCCTAGAGCCAGTCAAAATGCGTGATTTTTGCCCATAAATGTTCCTATCTGAGCTGCCAAATGCTGACATGCATATCAGTGACTTTTGGGCTGAACCCTGAAGTGAGGGATTCTGTGTGCCTTGCGCGCCTGGTAATCCTTGGTTTAGAGTAACTTGCAGCACCACTTACGGTGGTTCCCACTCAGATTACACGAAGGAAATAGCCGTCCTAGGAGTCTGGTGCTGGTCCAGGGACGCGTGCCAGCTCACAGGGCTACGGGGTAAGAGAGAGCGCAAATGTCTCCAAGAACAAAAGAGCTACAGGAAGAAACCAGTCCTAAGATGACAGGGCAGGAATAGTCTTTGCTTTGCCTTTTAAATCACGGACAGGTTGATACATAGCTTAGTGCTGCCCTACATACCTTTGTGTGGGAGTTAAGCTGCCTCTTGAAAAAGAAAAAGAGAACTGACAGAAGCATTAAGGCATTTTTCTCCTACATAACTCTTTTTTTTAAGAATGTGTCTGGGGTAATTGATAGTGTATGCTGCTCTTTGGTCATTTTTCAGTTATATGCATATAAAGAATGTTGAAGCTAACTGGTCTCTTTTGCGAGTTTGTGTTTTGATCAAGTGCTTGCAGTTTATCTTGAAACCTTTTTTTTGAAGTTGGTCTTTCCAACTACAATATATTTGGAACAGCAATGTGCTATGTGCCTGACAGCCGAACAGAATAACAAGAAGACAACAAGGACACCCGTCACTGCTTTCAGAGGTGTGTATGCCAAACAACCAAAATGGAGAATCTGTAATTGTTCCAAAGAAAGGCAATTTTAGGGACACGGGTATTTGGACAAATCAGAAATACCAGTTTGGAGACCATCAAAATCCATCTGTGCTCCAAAGCATTACTGTAACAAAATCTGGGTCTATCAGAAAACTAGAGGGGAAAGAATATGATCTGTAAAAGAGAAGTGGAAATCAATGTCCAAGGCAAACTTTTCAGAATTTGCCAGATTCTAGGTGTGACCCAGAGTCCACTGACATGACCCAGGGACACTAGGAAGAACGCAAAACTAGGCAAATGTCTTGTTGATGGACAGGCTCAGGCACAGCAAAGATGGGCTGATGGGCTCCCACTGGTCTTCTTCCCTCTTGTGTATTCATCAACCCTCTAGATCACTTCTGGGAATCTTATTTGTCCCAGAACTGACAACAGGAGGCATGAACATGAAACTGGACAGACTCCAATTAAACTCAATCTACTGTTAAAGTCACCAGGCACTCAACAAGAAGCCAGCCATTCATCCCCATGGGAGCCTATGAATGAAAAGGCATATTTCAGTGTTATGCACAAGTCCCATTACTTAAGAACTGGGAGAAAACATACCATAGCATTTCAAGTATTCCAAAAATAACCCAAATTCAAGAAGAAGAATATCCACAGTGAAGAATCCAAGATCAAAGCGTTGCAAGTTCAAGGAGGATAAGCAGAGAGAACAAGGAGGTGCTAGGCTCAGGGTGGCTGATGAAGTGGAAGGGACTTAAGTTCTATTGAAGCCTCCTTCCTCCAGAGCTCCCACAGCAAACCAAGAGCTCCAGCTGCCAAAAAAGGACAAAAGCAGTTGACAAAAGTGAAAACCAGCAACCAGCAGGAGAGTGCAGGGCTTCTCATTAAATCAGGCTTAGATACAGCAAGATGGACAAGAGGATTCCGAGTTAAGGCTATTGTTTGGTATGGCAGAGGCATGTGGCTTTGGAGGAAGACTCTCCATTTACCAGTCACTAGACAAGGCATGACGGTGAGCTGAGCATGAATAAGGTTTAGAGGGCAGGGAAAGCATGAGACCCCCTCCACTTCCGTTCCTCGGCGACTCCAAAGAATGGGGTATCTGCTAGTCATTGGGTATGTGTCCTTGCATGAACATGCAGTGGACATCGGGGGCAGCTCTACTGCATCCCTGATCTGCACTCAACCCCTCCATCCCTGCGGTGTGATGCTTTCACAGCCTCACACTCTCTTCCGATGATTTGCTTTTCGGAATCTGCAATAGTTTCTTTGCTGCTTTTCCCGGATGAAAATGACTTATCTTACCTGAGCCTTCTCTGGAACAAGTCAGAAAATGAAGAGCAAGGACAACAGGCTGAACTTTGGCCGCTTCCAATCCTGCTGCAGAGCAGTCCCTGTTCACTTGCCATTGTTTTCTCCTAAAGCTCTAAGCGCAAAAACAAACGGAGGACAACTGTGTTTCCCCACCATCACTGTACTTTGGCCCAGTGCAATTGGATTCAGTTATTGAGTGGCACAAGGCCACCACTGAGAACAGCAAAATGCCAGCAGCACAATGCTGGATGCTTTGGATTACCAGTTTATAAAATGCACAAATCAACAAAGTGTATAGAGTTCACGAACAATTGAATACATGAGAGAAAATGACATGCACTCACTGTTTAAAAAGTTGTTTGCTTCTTAGACCGATTAAAAAAAAAAATCCCTGTGGAAGAACTTACTTATCCTGCTTCTCAACCAGGAAAGTACGTACTATTATACCTACTTCTAAAGTACCTATAATATGTATGTGAAATATGTCCCTATAATAGGTATGTATGTATTATATATATAATAGAAGACAAAGCTCACGGTAATCAACAATCTCTAATACTTGAATGAGACAATTTTTTTCTTGCCATGCTATCTGAATTACAAAAAGCAGAAACAGGAAATAAATCCTTCAACCTTTGCCCATAGGTGATGATTATATATAGGGTCATTGAAAAAAAATTGCAGCCTTTTTCAATTCAGTCTGACCACGCTAACTACAACTTTCAGGGTTTACTCTGCTCTGGAAACATGACTACCGAGTGAAGCTCGCCTATGAGAAGCCTGGCTCCTGGATGTCCCAGCTGTAGGCTCATCTCAGAGACCAAAACACTTGATATGGGCTCCAAGAGAAAGAGCGTCATGTTACCATCAACAAGCAGACGAGGCAAATTCCCATGATGCCAGGCCACTGGTTATGAGCTGCAGGGGAGAGGAGGCACTTCAGGGCATTCCTTCAGAAGACTGGTTTCCCATGTGATGTCACTGTAGGAGGAGGTCAGCTTGGAAGGCGCCCCACACACCCCAGTTTCCATGAAGCTACCAGGGCTCCCACACACCTGGCCAAGGAGAAGCCCTGGTTGGGCCTTGGGTGAGATGCAAGCCATCCTTCCTTTAAAGTCAAGGAGAGCTGCAAGCTTGCTAAGGTATTTACAAAATGAAATTGGCTTTTTTGTTTTTGTTTGTTTTAAAATACAAGGGTTTGCTTTAAGGGCCAATGGTGAAGTGGGTAAGAATGTCACAGGAACTGGGTACACTATTTTGTGTGTGGATGTTTGAAAACATTTCATGATAAAGTGTTTTCTGAAAGTCTGCTCACACGGCCGGGGCAGGAAGCCAGCAGAGCCACAGAGGGAGAACAAACAGAACGTCCATGCTAAGCTCATTTCTCAGGTCGGAGAAATCTGTTACTGAGTGAAACGCCCCCACCGTGGCTCTGCCCTATCTGATCTGCCCCACCGCAAAGCCATTAAGCCCAGCGCCAATTCAGATAAAACAGCTGCAAAAATAGAAGCTGCCCTAACTCTGAAATCTGAGCAAAATAATCATTTGAATTTTTTTAAAAAAAATGCTCTGAAACGAATCCATTTCCCCCTCATTTACAATAACAACTTTTCCCTTGAATTATGCATCATCACGACTATTTGAATTACAAATGTATGAATTATTCACTATTCACAATGTGACTAAGTGTTTTGGCCCCATGTGCTGAAAACTAGTGCCGAGTTCCCCGGGGCCCTGGCTGGCAAGGTGCGGGTGCCATCTGAGGACCCTGGCGAGGTAGGCTGCCCCCACAAGCATCCTTGGCAACCAAGGAGTGCCAGGTACTGTACAGAGCCCTCAACCCTGATCTCCTTGCCTCATAAAATGTCCCCACTGTCTCCTGGCTCCCCAGCCTGTAACAGCTGTTGCCCACTGGCACCACCTACGTCTTAAACCAGCTGGAGACAGAGTTGTACGTGATAAGCCTGTTTTATTTGCAGAGTAAGCAGGAACATCGAATGGCTTGGCCCCTGACGGCTTGGGGACCAGCCTCTGACCAGCTACAGCAATGCAGTGTGCACTGGCAGAGCAGAGGGGGAAAAGTCACTAAAAGAGCCTTTGTCAAAGCTCCCACTAAATCAACCTTTTAAATGTACTCACTTTTACAGTCCCCAAGTGCCAATTCAATCACACTGGCCTTTAAGAGCCATAGAAACCCCGGGGATAGCTATGGCCAATTAGTGGAGCAAGAGTGTGTGTGTGTGTGTGTGTGTGCGTGTATGCATGCACACATGTGTGCATGTGTGTGTAGCCAGAGATGCTAAATGAGCTCTTTGGAAGGAAGGAATGCACAGAAAGTATGCTCTTCCCTGTCTGAGAGTCTGAAAAAGAATAATTAGAAAGATGGTCGAAAAGACAGAAAGACTCGCACATGCAGGAGAAGTATTCTGAACAGAATCCACCAGAACCGGCCAGCTGTAGGAAGGCTCAGGGAGGCTGTGAGTGAGAACAGGCAGGGAGCAGCAAGAGACAGACACGACCAGGCAAACCCGGAGACGCTACAACCAAGGCCAAGGGCAGGGCTTTCCCGTGCGCCATGGACAGTCTGAACCCTGCACTTGGCCTTGAGCTCAGGCTAACAAAGAAAACTTGTGCTGCCTCAGGCCTCAGAAGAGCATGCTTTAAAAGGAAGATGGGAGTGTCTATTTACATGTGTTTTCAAGGGTGGGTGAGGGAGGAGTTGCTGACAACACCAGGCAGCTTTTGCTCCAACGGATCACGGCAAAATGTCTCCCCCTGAAACCTGCAGAGCCTGTGTGGAGGAAGGCAGGCCATCCCCTCTCACGGGTTTTGTTCGGTTGCCAAGGGCTCCGAGAACCACATCAGTGCTGCACCAGGCTTGGTTTCATGAGGGAAACTGGCATCAGCAGCCCACGGCCTGGAGGCCTGGCAAGCGGTGGAGCTGTCAAGAGGAGCAAGGGTTCTTCTGGCACTTGGTGGGCGCTGAGGACAATAGGACTTGCTCCCCCTGTCGCCTCTCCTACTCACTCAAGCTCTGTTCTCAGCCCTGGAGAGTTCTTAAGTTTCTTGTTTGGGCCACAGTGGAGGCCAAAAATGCCATGCTTGACTCCAATTGTGCCCTTCTAGGTTAAGTTTACAGTGCATCCAGCCGAGTGCTGTCGGGTGGCTTTATTTGTTCTTTTCAATGGTCATGCTATTACTTGGATCCAGTTTTTGAATATCCCCAATTCTAATTGCAGTTGTTCAGGACATTGGCTAATTTCAAGTTCTGGAAATACATTTGATCACCTCTCCCAGAAATGGGTAAGAAGTTAGAGTAACTAAAAGGCTTGGCTCAGAATTCGGAACTGAATGTCAAAAGGCCCAAGTTTGGTTGAATGGACTTTGCATAGTGAAATTCCAGCTCTGTTGTCTGCTGTTTCAGGCTTTATGCAAACTGGATGAAACTGATGAAATTAAATAAACTGAGAGACTGTGGTCTGATGTGTTTATTGCAATATCATAAGCACCGGTAGGTATGCTTTCAATTCCATCCATGTGAATGACCACAATCATTCGTTAATTCACTTGTGTATGTGTTTAAGATCTTGAGCTAGTTTCAACATACACAATGACCATCCCTTCATCACAAGTGACAGGTTTCCCTCTGCCCTCAGTTTAGGAGTATTGGCTTTGGGAATCCTAAAGCTTGGCGTCTTGAAGCTGGGATTTTGTTTCCCCCAGTGGGACCATGCTTCTTAGTCACCTACTCCCCCAATTGAGGTTTGAGTTATTCTACATATAAGGTCCAGTAAATGCCCTCTGGTCCAATGTAGATCAATAATAGATAGTTTCTGGTTCAAGTGCTTAAGGCAAGGAATGCAGAGTTTAAAAATAGATGGATCAAGTTCCCCAGCCAGGGATAAGAACGAAGCTCCATGATCCGTGCGATAGTGGACTCCATTTCCTTGATGATAAACTAATCCACTATTCCAGGCATCTGTAATGCAGATAGCACAGGGAAGTCTACAAACTGAGTGAGTAGCAGAAACCTCTTGGCCCTCCAAAGCCACAAGGTTGAGCTGCAGGAAATCGGAAGGGCTATTTTGGTCCTAGCCATTAAAGTCCACTTTTGACACACTGGCTTCCATCACAAAGGTTCAGATATTACTGGAAGAGACACGCTGGGGCCAGGTCGGAACTCTGGCATGTTAGGACAACTGAAAATGGGCCATTTAGCTCTCTGGACCTTTCATGCATTTGCAGCACTTGGTTTTGCTGCAAGAGATGTTTTCTGGGGTAGAAATCAGGCCAGCTCACCCACTGGGTGAGTCGGCCCACTTCCCCTAGGTGCTCACAGGAGAGAAGAGATGGGAGGCAGACCTGACTACCTTCAGGACAGTTCTAGTCTAATGCTAGGTTGCTTCCCCAATTCAACTTGGAGCCTTAACGTTCATTACAGTTCAGTTCTTGTACTTCTGAACTTTTACATCAGTAGTTGTGGAACATTCAGAAGGGACGCTTAAATGTAGACAATGATTCCTTTTTATTACATATGAAAAGGGCAACGAAGCCCATGATTAACTACCACAGGCCTTATGAACTTGAATGCTAAAAGCTTTTCTTCTCCGTTCCACAGAATATGCTGGAAAAAGCAATGAGAAAATGGCCTGCATCCATGGTTATATACCTACACAGTTAGACACTCCATTGCACCCTGTTAATGACATGTATGAGTGTAGTAGTTTTTTGTTTAGCATCTTCTTGTGGTGTTTTCATTTATTTTTCCTACAAATTAAATTTGATTTGGGACAATATTCAAAGCAAGTTTAATATACTTTCCTGATCTTTTCTATATAATTCTGACAATCTAGAAAAAATATATAAGACAATCACTCTATAGTATAAAATGCATAAACAAGTCTAATTTTTCTTGGAAGTGTTTTAAATAAGAAAAGTTGTGGCTCCTCCACTAAAACAACTAAAATGAAGCATTTGTAAAAGGAATGAAAAGTTGTCTTCTGGAAAGTGAACGGTTGGGAAGACATCTGGAAGGTTCAGGTGTCTCTATCTGAAGAGTTGGGGGGTAGGGAGGAATTTACTTCTTTTCCTCTAGTTGCAATTTGACAACTTCGGAAAAGAAGAGATGGGCCGGACGTGAGCAGCTGGTTTTTATGTTGTATTAAGAAGCAGGGCTTGACTCTCTGCACCAAGGCTGTCACCACCACTCCCTCCACCTGCCACCCAGAGCAATGGGTTCCCATGGAGGACAGTGCACTGTCTGCAGGGCTCACTGCCTGGAGCAGGAGAAGACGCGGCCATTTGAGGGGGAGGGACAAACTAGTCAAACATCCATCTGTATCAGGCATTCTGCTCGTTGCATTCGATTCATTGTCTTAAAAATTAATAATTTTTATCAGAAAGCCAGAGTTATACAAAAAGAAGGAAAGACAGAGAAAAAGATCTTCCATCTGCTGCTTCATTCCCCAAATGACAACAATAGCCTGAGCTAAGCTAATCAAAAGCCAGGAGCCAGGAGCTTTTTCCAAGTCTCCTACATGGGTGCAGCATCTCAGGGCTTTGAGCCATCCTCTGCTGCCTTCTCAGGCCATAAACAGGAAGCTGGATGGGAAGTGGAGCAGCCAGGAATGAACCAGGGCCCATATGGGGTCCCGTGCTTGAATGTAGAGGATTAGCCAGTTGAGCCATGACAACTGCCCCAAAGATTTTCATATAGGAGGTTTTCGATACCATTTTTAAGATTTGAAACAAACCTAATAAAGCAGAGTATCTGCTTAAGTCTTAGCTGGCCCTGCTGATATTTAGAGACTTAAAACATAAGGAATAATAAAGGGAGGCCCAGCTTATTGACTAAAATTCTCGCCTCACCTGCACCAGGATCCCACAGGAGCACCAGTTCATGTCTCAGCTGCCCCACTTTCCATCCAACTCCCTGCTTGTGGCCTGGGAAGGCAATCGAAGATGACCCCACGCCTTGCGACCCTGCACCTGCATGAGAGATCAGGGAGAAGCTCAACAGCTGGAACTGAGCTCCAATCCAAGGCCAGTTGGGGAGTGAAGCAGCAGACAGAAGATCTTTTTCTTTGTCCCTCCTTCTCTTTGTAAACCTTTCTTTCCAGTAAGAATAAGTAAATCTAAGAAAGAAAGAAAGAAAGAAAGAAAGAAAGAAAGAAAGAAAGAAAGAAAGAAAGAAAGAAAGAAAGAAAGAAAGAAGAAAAGAAAAGAAAAGAAAAAGAAAAGAAAAGAAAAGAAAAAAGGGGAACCTTGCTGTTTTAAATTTTTGAAACCAGAATATTGAAACTGTAAGCCCCTGGAGCTCACCCTTTAATTAATAGAAAGGGGATACTTAGGAGTCCATTGCAGGGGACAGCAGGGAGTCAAACAGCCTCCTACCCAGCCCAGGTCCATCCATATGACATCTTAACCCCACAGCTATCTTTTCTTCTTTCTTTTTTTTTTTTTAAGGTGTATTTATTCTTATTGAAAAGGCAGATCTACAGAAAGAAGGAGATACAGCCTAAGATCTTCCATCTGCTAGTTCACTTCGGCCGCAATGGCCAGAGCTGAGCCAATCCAAAGCCAGAAACCAGGAAATTTCTGGGTCTCCCACGCAGGTACAGGGTCCCAAGGATTTGGAGCATCCTCTACAGCTTTCGCAGGCCACAAGCAGGGATCTGGATGGGAAGTGAAGCAGCCAGGGCACAAACTGGGGCCCTATGGGATCCCGGTGTTTGTGAAAGTGAGGATTTAAGCCACTGGGCCACCAGGCCAGGCCCCCCATCACAGCTCTTTTATGAATACATTGGAGTTTTATACATTTGGGAGAGAGATTAAGAGTTTGTGGTATGAAAATGATGGAAAAATCCAACATCCTCATTTAACTGATGCTCATCCCACCTGCCACATGTGCCATGTATATGATGAACCTGTCAGCCAGATGTCCCACAGAGCCACTTGCCATTTTCTCACATACAAAATGGACAAACATAGTCCCCTACTGATGATGTGGCTGTGGCCTGACAAACCCATCATGATTCAAAAACACCTCAAGTGGATGACACATTTAATACAACCTAACAGAACCAACATGCTAGTTTATCCTTGTCTACCTTCATCAAGCTCAGGAAACGTGCGTAGTAGCCTTCAGTAGGCAGTGAGGAGAAAGGACTCCATGGTATAGGTTACCCCAAGAAAAGCTCAAAATTTGAATTCCTGCTGAATGTACATTGCTCCTGCACCCTCAAAAAGTTGAAAATCATAAGCCAGAACCATGATAACTCAGGGATCATCAGTAATTCAGTTGGATTTTTAGAAACCATTACCCTGTGCTGAGATAATAAGTGATTTACTTTAGCCTCAAAGGAGTTCTCTTTGGTGCTGTAATCGATCTCTTAAAGACTATCTCCAATGACTTGAAGGAAACAGCAAAATCATGTTCAGTAAATGAGCAGATTATCAACTACTGGGACTAGAAAGTGTCCCTAAAATGTTTAATGCCATGGTCATAAAAATAAACCAAAAAATAGACAGTCTGATATTTAACAGAACTAAAAATAAAGCATCACTCTTAGATATTCAAAAATGAGGGCAAAAATGCAGAAGAGATCTACTGTCTTCAGAAGAAAATCCTAGAAGTGTATTATTATTAATGCAACTCTAGTGTTCAGAAAGGTCCACTGTTCAGAAAGGTCATTGATCTAGCACTTAAGATGCCCCAACCCCATATCTGAGTGTCTGGGCTCAACAGTCAGCCCCTCCTCCTGACTCCAGTAGCTGGAGTCCTGCCACTCATGAGGAAGACCTGGCTTGAGTTCCCGCTCTCAGCTTCAGCCCAGCCCCTGCTATTAGGGGGCATTTGTGGAGTGAACCAGTGGATGAAAAAAAAAAAATCTTTCTTGTTCTCTCTCTCTCTCTCTTTATCCCTCCACTAAATAATCATTTTTTTCAAAAATGAAACTCCCATTGCTTATCACCCCATCTGAGTCAAGGCTGGAGTGTAAAGTTAGTCAAACCTGGGAAAAATTCTATGGACAGCTCATTCAGGTCAAGACAAGGAGATATTTGGCCATAAGATGAACCGCTCAAAGAACGAAGTAGAGATCATGGTTTCAATCTCAGATGACACAATGTAAGAGGGGCCTTGACAAGCTGGGCTCCCCGCCAAGGAAAACAGCATGGTGAAGGCTCCATAAACCACAGCAGTGAGAAAGTGTTAAAGGAAGTGCAGCTATTCAGTCGAGGAAGGGAAATCTTAGGAGGAACATGATAGATGGTTTTGAAACTGGGGGCAGGGGGTCATACTGAAGGGGGATGGGCTGAACTTGGTGTCACAGCAGCAAGAAATCGACCCACAGGGAGCTGGTGGAGGTGGCAGATGTCATCTGTTATGGCTTTTTGGCTGTAACCACCAAAACCCATCTGATCTGCTTATGCAAAAAGGTGAATTTAAAGAATGTGTGTGTGTGACAGAATTCACAGTTCCTAAAAGGCTGAGGGTCTACAAGAAACAAGTGAGCCCAGGAGGTCTCAATTAAAACAACTTCTTTTTTTTTTTTTTTTTTTTTTTTTTGCCGCCCTTCCTGGTAGGGTGTCTAGAACAAGCCAACTCCAGCCATGACCTTGGTCTCCGCAGCACTCTGCTCCAGAGTCAAGTTCCAGGAGCCTGAATTCTATCAGACTTGCTGGGTCACATGACAATGGACTGTGCCAGGGAACCAGGAGGAACAGTTTGATAGAAGAAAACTTCCAGAAACCCTTCAGCTGTCAGAGAGGGTGGCACCACCCAGGATTTATTTGTCTTGTCCAGGTCACGCCAGTGAAAAGTAAGTCATTCCCCAAAAAGAAATCTGAACCCTCTTAGGAACAAAAAGGACCACTGCACAGGGTTCAAAAGGAAGAGATAACTTCCTAAATATTTCAGTGTGTCAGGAATGATGGCCCCAGAGGTCATCCTGATTCAAGATACTCAAGCAGGGAAGGGCACGGTGGTCTAGCAAGTTAATCCTCCACCTCTGGTTTCAGCATCCCATATGAACACCAATTCATGTCTGAACTGCTCCACTTGTGATCCAGCTCTCTACTGTAGCCTGGGAAAACAGGAGAGGGCTGACTCAAGTCCTGGGCACCTACTCCCATGTGAGGGACCTGATGGAGCTCACAAGATGAGACTTTAGATGAGCTCAGCTCCAGCTATTCTGGCCGTTTGGGGTGTGAATTAGCAAATGCAAGATCTCTCTCCCCTCTGTCTCTCTGTAATTCTGACTTCCAAGTAAAATAAATAAGTATTAAAAAAAAAAAATAAAAACATCAGGTGTAGGTTACAGGATCTAATAGAGCTTTCAACAAAGGAAAAAGCATTGGCTGCAGTTGGGGGCTCTAGTGATCTTCATCCAGGGGATAGAACAGAATCATTTAGGAGAATCACAGGATGACTTCCCTGGTCCCAAAGGTTGCAACATCCTCTTGCATCTCTCATTCCCTGAGTTCTCCCACTAAGAACCAAGGTCACCACCACCACATCTAAGGTCTCCGTGGCTCTTGCAGTGCCTGACACTGGAGAAATAGCTTAGAAAGAGACACATGACACTAATCCAATGGGAGTGCTCTATTTTTTTAATTGAAAAATCCTTTTAAGTATTACAAATGCCAAACTTGTAGATGTAGGCAGCATAAGGCATATCTGTAAAAAATGAAAAGTGACTTGGTGGAAGAAAATTAATAGCTGGAGTTATCTAACAATGCTGCAAATGTTGGCTTCCTTCTGCTACTGCTGTTTTGTTTGGAAAGAGTCCAACTTTCCTCTTGCATAGAAGGAGACAAGAGCTGTTGGAAGCCATTAGCAACACCAAGAGGAAGGACATTTGAATTAATAACCAGGAGGCCAGGCAGCTAGGAGCAATTCTGAGTATAATCTTTTCTGATTTTTTTTTTGTGTGTGTGTGGAACTTATATTTTGCTGTTACACTTGATCCAACATGCCACAGCAGAGCCAAATAATTTCTCTTCCTGATTCTCTCAATTTTTTTTATGTTGACCTAAGTTAGATGTTTTAATTTATTTGCATGGAGAGCCCATCTGTGGATCATGTTAAGCACTATGAGGTACAATTTCTGAGCATCAGGAATTCCTTGTAATTTAGCAAGCAATAATAATATGGATGAGGGAACTTCAAAAAGTGCGTGGGAAATACAAGTAAAAGATAAATTTACCCTGGTGCAAACAACTTTTGAAAATCTTGCAGTTCTTTCTTAATACACACTTGAAGACTCCTTGGATAAGGGCATATGAAGATGCCCTTGAAATAATGCTAAGCATACAGAGTCCCACACAAAAGCACACATACAACTACATAATCTTCCTTGTGTTCCTTTTGCAAATTTCTACATAGATCACTTCCTTTTCTTACTCTGTGGTTCTCATCCCACCTGTTATTGTGACAAGCCCTCTGCCTGCTAAGTTGGCTTGTGACAGCATTTCTGGAAGCCGGCAGGTACCCCAGGGCCCCCTGTCACCGTTTTCCTCTTCTGCTCTGCGGAGAGGCACCGCATCCACTCTGCTCCTGAAGATGCAATGGAGCTTCTCAAAAATGCAGTGCAGCTGCCAACATGCCAGTCTGGCCACATGCCATGCCAGGACTGGGAGAAGCCTTTGTTGGCTTCCCAAGGCCCAAGCCGCGGCAGTCGTTCTCTCCTGTATCAGCCCTCCCACCATGGGGTTGGAGATCCAAACCTCACACTGCAGAAGTCCAGCCATGTACAAGCTGCCTGGAAACTTCAGAATGGGCAACCACACCCATTCAGTGGGGTCCTGTGCTGGTCGTTCTGCCTTGAACCCCACCCCTTGGAAACTGTCTGCCTGATGCATATCCACTTCCATCCACTCAAAGCTTTCCTCCCCAATTAGGCTGCATGCCTAATTGAGGATAGCCCAGCCTCCTCCTCCTAGACCTGGCTTCCACTTGCTCATCTGCAGCTCCCTGGGGCCAGAGCTTTTCTCCCCATTGCTTGGCATTGCCTGACCCTGACAGAGTGCCTGGCACTGGTCATGTGTTCAGATATGTAACACAAACAAAACAGAGTCTCCTTGAACCTCCGCACTGGAACCTTGAAATTTTCAAGGCTCCCCTGTGTCTCTCAAGTTTGCGTTTTCTTTTCTCCGACGTCAGTGATGTCTGGCTTCTGCTCTCACTTCCTTTCTTTCTCTCTTCCACCCACAAGGGGAGTCACAGATGGTCTTGGTGTCCGGCCTATGCTCCTCCAGGACTCCCAACCCTAGTGGATATGTGCAAGGCATAGCAGTGTGACCAAGTCCAGACTCACCACACATGGCTCAGCCCGGAGGCCAAGTCTGAGCAAGGACACTGCTAGGGAAGATGCCCATCACTCTGGGTACTGTCACGGCTCCTGACCCTCCGGAGTGATTGAAGCCATGCACCCTCATGCCAATTGTTCCAACCCCAACTTCTGTGCTCTAAGGACTCCTAAGACAAAACTGACAATCCCTATAACTGTCTGAGGCAACCAGAGCCACAAGTTCCTTTCATGTTAAAATACCGAGCTGCCAGGGTGGTGGGGAGGGATAGGCATCAATAGTGGGTTAAACCACTTACCTGTAATGCTGACACCAATTCAATTTCCAGCTGCTCCACTTCTGACCCAATGCCTGCTAATGTTTTGAGAAGCCAAAAGAGAAATGGCACAAGTGCTTGGGCTCCTGCATCTCTCTCTCTCTCTCTCTCTCTCTCTCTCTTTCTCTGCCTTCCAACTAAATTTTTAAATATCAATCATTTTCAAAAAATGACAGTGCTGCCTTGTAGCCTTGTGAGGGCCCTTGGAGTGCAGGCTGGTTTCCTGTTCAAAGGAACTTGGCTCCTCAGAGACAATCCCATCAGAAGTGGAACAGAAGCTGCCTGCCTTTTCTGTCTCCAAGGTTCATGTTCAAGAGTAGCCCATTTGACAGAGTTGGGGCTGAAGGAATATCTGATCTTAGCAGGAAAATACACACTTATCCCATGCAGATGACCAGCTTAGAAGATGGCAGCAGCAGAAATATCACAGGGACCTCTTCAAAGGATTCTTCAACTGACCGAGGCATGTTGGATCCTGGCCACTGATCCCCAGCTTGGAGCCTGCCTCTCTGCCTCTAACTCAAATGACTCTTGGAAAGGGCTCACAGCAGATAGCACACACACAGAGCGTTGGGGTGTCAAGGGAGGCTGGCATAGCTGGCTGCTCTCAACACCACTGTCATATGCTTGTTTGATAGGCAAGCCCTGGCTTTGCTGGCTTCACCTCTTGGTCACCATGACTTCAAACCTCAGCCACAATTGCCACAGCCAAAGTTGCCTGGGATTATGTGGTGAGGTCACTTGAGTCAGGAATTGATCCTGGAAGCAGAGGATAAGCCATGTGATGGGCAAGCCACGGCTCAAGCTACAACATCACCATGAAAACAATGTCACGGAAAAGCCTCCAATTGGGAGACAGGGCGGGTGGGGGGAGGTTCAAAAGGTGCTCTGAGCATGCTTAGTCTCTGCCACAATCACAGGATTTTGATTCAAAAAGAGCCTGTAGATGTTGTGATGTGGTTCAATTTCACTTCAATTAAGTGAGCGAAGGTCTAGCAAGAAACATTCAGCTGCATTTAGTTCAAACTTCTTTTGTTGTTGTTAGATTTATTTATTTTTATTGGAATGGCAAATTTACAGAGACCATGAGAGGCAGAGAGAAAGATCTTCCATCTTCTGGTTCATTCCATGAGTGGCTGCAATGGCTGGAGCTGAGCTGATCCAGGTGCAGGGTTCCAAAGCCTTGAGCCACCCTCCACCACTTTCCCAGGCCACGAGCCGGGAGTTGAATGGGAAGTAGAGCAGTGAGACACGAACTGGCATCCAAATGGGATCCCGATAGATGCAAGGCAAGGATTTAGCCACTAGGTTATCGTGCAAAGTCCTACTCAAGCTACATCTACAGACTTCTTAATCTGTTTTGCTACTTCTTTCCCCCCCAATGACATTTACAAAGGCTGTGCTGTCTCAACCACCTCGGTGACTATTTCCCTGAGCATCGCAACTGTGGAGTGTGAAGGTATATTGAACACTTACTGTGTACCTGAACTCTTCTAGGAATACAATGTGCAACACAGCAGGGGGTTTCCCCTGCTTGCAGGCTAACAGCCCAGTAGCCAGTGTGTCCAACAGGTAAACCCTGCCTGTGGATCAGGCTTTGCTGTACAGGGACAAGACCATTTTGAAAGATTTATTTTTACTTAGAAGGAAGATTTACAGAGAGAATAAAAGATATCCACTAGTTCACTTCCCAAATGGCACAACAGCCTGGCTGAACTGAACTGAACTGAAGTCAGCAGCCTGGAAGTACTTCTGTGTCTCCCTTGTGGGTGCAGATTCCCAAGGACTTGGGCCATTCTCCACTGCTTTCCCAGCTGGACAGAAGTGGAGCATCTGGGACACAAACTGGCACGTGTATGGGATGCCGGAGCTATAGGTAGAAGATTCATTTGCTAAGCCACTAGGACTGCCTACCGTGCTAGCTCTGACAAGGCCATTTTACTCCACTCTTCAGCTGTAGGGCTACAAGGAAACCCAAGTATAAAAGCCACCACACATCTAGAGCTGAAAGTTCATCTCTAGAAACCCATAGGGCTGAAAGTGGCAAGAAGTGACTGGAGCTTCAAGTCTGCAATGGCCAGGCTCACCCTACTCATGGTTATGTCTTACTCTGCCTGTTTCATTTTTATTATTATTATTCATTTTAATAATTGCATCTTTTCTAAGGCTCCTTAAGGACCAGGTCTTGAACCTTAATCATGTACTCTTGAGTATGGCCATGACCTTTCTTGTGTACCTTACAGCAATCTTCCTGCTTAGCTCAGAAATAAGGGGGACCTCAGAATTCAGTGTCCCTGTCCTTTATGCAGATGTGTTCAAGTTCACCACTTCCTGCTAGGACTTGTCTGCATTCCCAGAGACTCCTAGGTTGTTAGCCCAGGTTGGAGACTCATCAGCATTCCATAGACAGGCCTTCGAGAAGCTACTGGAATTTTAATGCAAGTAAAGCTAGATGGACCAAAATGTGTCATAAAGTGTCAAGTTCCGTGGACAAAAGGCCACATCACCATCATCATCATCATCAAAGGATAATGACTTGCTAGAGATAGTCAAGACTCCTAGCTTTGTTTTTTATGTTCTGTTATCTTTTACATTATTTTTGTTATGGGATAACTTAACTATATTATAATGAGCAGATTTTAAATAGAATATTTGTTGAGTTTAGTTCATTATTTTTTTAAAGATTTGTTTATTTTTATTGGAAAGGTAGATTTATGAAGGGAAGTAGGGAGAGAGAGAGAGAAAGATCTTTCATCCACTGGTTTACTCCCCAGATGACCACAATGTTGATCGAAAGCTAGGAACCAGGAGCTTCTTCCAGATCTCCCACCTAGCCACAGGGTCCCAAGGCTTTTGGGCCTTCCTCTACTGTTTTCCCAAGCCACAATCAGGGAGCTGAATGGGCAGTAAAGCAACCAGGAAATGAACTAGTGCCTGTATGGGATCTTGGTGCTTGAAGGTAGAGGATTAGCCAATATAGCCATGACACCGAGCCTGCTTATTACATTTTGACTAACTAAGCCAAATACATATATTGAAAAACGTAGTAAGGCCAAATAACTACCTTAGGTCAGCTTAATACTAATGTTGAGATAAAGCAATTTATAAAATATTACTTTAACCTATTAGCATTTTGACATCTAAATAAGCCTATTCTTTTTATAGTTAGTATGGGTTACTGCAAAGTATAATAAAGTTGTCCTTCAGTGGAACAAGAGATAAACTCATCCAAAAGAGAGGGAATTGGAGATTTAAAAAGCAGTCTGTGATGCTCAGAAAGAGGTGTTTCCCCAGGACTTGAGCTGCCAAGAAGTTGGGTATCCCCAAACATCATCTGATATAAAGGAACTCTGCTATGGGACAAACAATGCTTTGGGGGAGGTACACATGTACTCCTATCTTGGCAACGCCAATATTTATGAACTCCAAGGGAGGTTCTAGACGTGTGGAGTGGAGCAAAGGAGGGCGCATCTCCTCTCCATGGGCCCATTACTGTCCCATAAGAAGACCATCAGCTTTTCCTAGGATCCAGCAAGTGTCATCCTCATTGGAGAATTGCCAACAGCGTGACCAGAAAGTGGCAGAGACCCTGGAAAACAAGCCCTTTCAACTCTTTGCTTTAGACTGACATTCCCAGAAATTAGAAACTGGATCCAAAATTAGGCTCTCCACACAGATGTGAAATCTACAGAGAGGAGACGCTACCACCACGTGCTTCAGTCTCACCATCTGAAACCACTGCCTGCAGATTTGTAATGTAGATGCAGCAGCTAAGTCCCTCTCCCTCAGAAGTCTGCTTATGCGCACCCCAGATTATCACTCTCTGGGTTCAACTCCGGGAAGCAGGAGACAATGCAGGGCAGCCAGCCTGACCTTTGCCATTCGTGGTATAACTAAACAGATGTGGTCTGCAGCACGCTTACCAGACACACTCTCCAGACGTGAATGTTATTGTATTCAGATAGATGGTGACAGGACAATATTTATATAATCAATATATCTTGCTCTGCCTTAAAAGCTAGGACAGGAATTCAAGTAATCTCATTTTTCTCAGATTACACGGATATTCCGAAGTCATGATGAATGCCCAGGGAGACATCATGTTTACCCCTAACAGTCTGATACAGTATCTAGCATACTTGAGCTCGGAAAGGGAAGCAGGCTTGCACAGATGCTTCCGAACCCCTGTAACCCAAACACCAGGACACGCTGCATCTGAACCCTTTGATTTTATATTGCAGTGTCTAAGCCTCCAGCAGGATGTAGGTGGGCTGCCTTCTCACTGTATTGACTTCCCTTCATTCTGCTTAACTCCAAAGGCAACTCTTTGAAATGAACTCAACTCTTAGCTCACTCCTTTAATGGGATCCTGGTGCTTGAAGGTAGAGGATTAGCCAATACAGCCATCGCACCTTGCCTAACAGTTTCTCTGCAACACCATCTCCCACGGGAGGAGGCGATGAAGAGAAAAGATATTGAAACATAGACCTGGACAGAGGTAACTAAAGGTTTCCCATTTAAGGGCTTGATTGATTTTTCTCTTATCCTGTGGAATCTGAAAACTCTTGAAATTCCGGTAGCCATCTTCAGGCTATCCCCAGGGCAGGTACCGCCATACCTCATCCTTCCTGGATGATCCCACCCGATTTGACAAAATGGGGAGAAATTTCTGCTTGCAAGGCTTGGACTCTTCCAGGGGACAACTGAAAAAGACACCAAAACAAGTAGAAACAAAAAGTAGACACCCAAGGAAGTGGAAGCCATGAAATAAAGAAGTGTGTAATATCTATCTGGAGCACAACTGATATAAAGGAAGACAAGTGAGCCAATGCAAACCAGTAACCAAGAAGAACTAACAGGGACCCCAGAGTCATACAAACACAAATCAGTATATTGGGAAACAGCCTAAATCATAAGGGATTCATATTTCTATTCCCTCAACATCAATTTAGTCTCTTCTATGAGTTGGACATCGCTGAATGCTGACAACTCAACAGTACAAAAGACTTGGTTCTCACACTGTGGGTAGAGAGGTGAGCAGGGACAACTAGAGACTCAAGGGCAGGCATTTGGCCTAGGGTTGAGATCCACATCCCATGTAATCAGAGGCCTGCATTCTTGTCCCAGTTCCACTCTCCTGCAGATGCGAATCCTGGGAGGCAGCGTTGATTCAAATCATGAAGTTGGCCACCCATGTGGGAGGCACGGATTGAATCCCTAGTTCCTGGCTTTGGTCCCCCTGCCACTGTGGACATTTAGAGGGTTAACTAATGAATGGGAGCTGTACATCTGCCTGTGCTTCTGTTTGTCAAATAAAGAAGTAAACAAATAAAGCAATTTTTAAAGAGTGTATTGCTGAAATAACCAGTCCATGGGATCATGCGGTGAAGTGGATTCACAAGACTTCATGGGAACACAGAGAGAGGAATAGTCAAGTACTCCTGGGAGTGCAGAAAATATTGTCTAGACAGACATGGTGCCAAAATGGGCTGCAGAAGATGTGTGTAAGAGCATGCAAGATAACAACATATGACAAGCATCGTATGATGGAGAAGTCATTGTGCGTACATTGACCTATATGATGCTCACAAAACCCTCTGACTAGATCCCAATGCTGTCCTCATTCCAGAATGTACAAGGAGACAGAGTAACTTGCTCATTCACTGCATAGCCAAGTGGGGGGCTTCCATCCGTTCAGCTGGGGGTTCCTCACTCAAACACTCTGGTTACTCTGCTTTTTATGGAAGACCCCTCTTTCTTTGGGCTCCCTAGAGTCTGTTTCCAGAAGCAAATGAAATCACAATTGTATTCAATAAAATAAATAATTTATTTACCTTTTTATTAAGGATGGTATTGCAGGTAAAGCCACCAGTTGGTGATATCAGCATCCCATTTGGGTGTGCCAGTTGGAGTCTTGGCTGCTCCACTTTCCACCTAAGTTTCTGCTAATGTGTCGGGGAAGGTAGCAGAAGATGGTTCAAGTATTTACACCCCTGGGACATCTGGATGGAGCTCCTGGCTGCTGACTTCAGCCTGGCCCATACATAGCTGTTGCAACCATTTACACGCTAAACCAGCAAATGGAAGATGTATTTCTGTGTCTCTTCTCCTGTCTCTCTGTTGTTCTGTCTTTCAAATAAATACATGCATGAATCTTCTTTTAAATTATTTTTTTAGACATAGAAGCAGGGGGACAGAGAGAGATCTACCATCTTCTTCATCACTCCCCAAGTGCTGGCAACTGCCAGGGTTGGCTCATGCCACAACCAAAAGCTAGGAACTCAATCCATATCTCCACCTGGGTGACAGGGACCCAAGTTCCTGAGTCATCACCCCATGCTGCCCTTCAGAGTACGTACTGACAGGAAACTGGAATTGCAAGTGGAGTCACAATTCAAGCAGTCACTGCAACTATGGATGTAGGCACCCCAGGTGACATCTGTACCAGATCCCCAACCAATAGTGTCCTTCTCACAGGACACTGTCTACCAAGGAGATTGTATGGAATCATTTCCAATAAATATAAACTTTAATCTTCCTGGAGGATTCCCCTAATCTGCTTAATTCATACCTTGAAGCAAGAACATTTCTTTCAACGCACTAATCAGAAGTTCTGGAATTTTTTTCTACTTGACAGCAACTCTTCAAGTGTGAGATGTCAAAAATTCCAGGTACTTAGAAGGTGCTTCTGTAAGGGCCATTAAGTAGTGACAGTTGACATGGGACCAAGAAAAGTCAGGAGGACAGCAGCCAGCAGCTCAGGCGGCAACTGAGCACTCAGCTCTCAGCTAACTCCGCTCTCCAACACTTTGGCCTTCTCACTCTCAGATGGGACCTTATTGGCAAAGACTGAAGCAAAGCAGAAAGCACAAAAGCCCTGTTGAGTCTGTAACATCTGTCATAGTTCCTCCTGCTCAGCGGTCAGGTGCTCAACCTTCCCACCTCCCTCCCCTGCCTCCCTCTCCATCATCCCCTTCTGGTCTCAACTGGGGGATGTCAGGCTCGGGCAAGCCTCCCATCCTCTCCCCTGGACCTCTACCACAAGGCCACTCCCTCTGGGAGTTTTCCTTCACCCTACCCACCCCACCAAGGCGGGCTCCACAAGGTGCAAGCCTTCTCTACCTGGCCAGTGTCTGCTTCCGGGGCATGTAAGGACGCAGATGGCAGACCTCGTTCCAGCTGTTCACACATGTTATCTTGTCCAATTCTCAGAACAATTCTATGGGTTCCATTAATGGTTCTTTTGCAGGTGCAGGAACCCTGTGGTAAGAGCCTACTCACTCCACTACCAGGCTGTCCACAGATCTTTTCACTCAGTGTGGCTCTGTGATTCACCCACCCCTCCCTCCTGCAGCTCTGAGTTCTACCGGATGGCTCCTTCACATGAACCCTGTTCCTCGTTTGGCTGTATTTTGCTTCTCAGATTTTCTTCCCAGCTTCTAAAAGCCCCCATTCGATTTAGAACTCATTAGGAGTTACCAGTATAGCTGCTGTTTTGGGATAAGGTGGTGGGGCCCCTCATATTTCACCCTTCATATTTGAAGTGTGATCACAAAATCAAGACCAAGTTCAGAGTGCAGCAGGCTCCTTGGAGGTTCCCTCTTCTTCCAAATCCCGAGCCAGGGAATTATCTTTTTCTTGTCCTGACCTTTAGGGAATTAGCACTCAGTGATTTAGAGTTCATAACACTTGTATTTGTCTGAATGGCCCCACTGGTTCTCACAGCCTCTCCCAGGGTGTGCACCACCTCCAAACTTTGCGTTAGACTCTGTCAGCATAATTCCCCTAGTTCCTCCTGCACTCGCTGGGAAATGACATTCCTAACAAGTGGAGTCAGGAACTTTTCGGAGGTCTGCCGTGAAAAGAGCAGGACACTCAGGTGAGGCTCAGCACTCTGGCTCCCGCATCACAGCTCTGCCTTGCCCCTGGACTTATATTATGATCTGTGTCTAAGGAACACCTGCTGTGTTCTCTAGCTTATAACAGGAGTATGCATGGCCTCACCCCAGTCAAACCACAGCTATTCCTGTCCAGCCACAATGCTACCTTCTCAATGTCACAGGATCACCCTCTCTACTCTTCTCCCAACACCCCCACTGGGCACAGACGGAGGCCAAAGCCCATAGCAGAGGGATGCTGCCTGGACATGGCTGTATTTGCAAGATCTATCCCTATATTCTCTTTATTTTCTCATAAATGTTATTGTGCCTATTGGAGGTTTACAATGTGATGTCAACAGATTCTTAGTGGTCATAACATGGTTTGAAGTGTCTCGTTCACATAGTATCAAACTCTGCTGTACTACAGTATGTCCTCCACTCTCTGCCCACATACACACACACACACACACACACACGCACCCACAAAAACACACATACACACATGAACACACACACAGAAACTTACTGGAAGCAATTTTCCCCAATGTATAGGGCCTGGATGTAGGACCAGGCAGGCAGAACTCAGCTCCTAACATTCCTGCAATACTTCCTGGTGTGCTCTCTGTGTGCCTGAATTCAACATTGCACCATCCACAACGTCCCACCAGGACCTGCACCCAGAACGTGCCCTGGGGAACAGGTGCCTCTCCTCCTGTGCTCCCTCTGCCTCCCCTGCCATGATCACCAGGTGCCTCACTCTGAGGGACATGTTCACCTGCGCACACCTGCTCCCCTCACTCCTTCCTGTATTAACTCCCAGGCCTTCTCTGCCACAAGCCTTCCCTGCATCATGGGCCTTCAAAGCCAGACCAAAAGCCAGATTAATAAATAAAATAGAAACAATAGCAAAATTCTCAGACCTGTACTTGGAGTGTAAGTTCTGGGATACTTGAACTCAGAGAAGGGAAGCAATGGCTTCCATTTGGCATGTGAGAGAAGGCCACAGCGAAGAGTGGACTCGGTCAAGTTTGGTCTTAAGGGCTGAGAAGATCCTCCTCAGCAAAGAACAGCAATGAGCCTTCTAAGCACAAGAGACTCCACAAAAAAGCGCAATGGGAAAGGGCGTGACAGGAAGGCAGGGGCTGGCAGGGCACCAGCTGGGCCCTCGGTTGCATCCACCTTAGCTCTCCACAGATTCCCAAAAGCATTTGACACCACCCAGCAGGGTGGAGACACGTGTTTGTTGGGAGTGAGGCTTCATCAGACTTTTTTAAATCAGGGAAATGAGATAATTAGATCTGGATTTCAGGGGAAAAGGTAACTTTTTTTTAATTTGTCCGTAAAATCAATTTCATTGGGAAAATTTAGAAGGAAGTGCACCATGACAGTGGCTGTTTTGATAGACATGTTGACTTTGGTTAGCTTCTCTTTTCTGTTGTATTTGTTCCAAATTTTGGTTATCCTTGGAAAATCCTATTTACTCCGTTCACCATGAAATTCCCCTAGAGCAGACACGAATTGGCCTCCCAAACCACTGGTCTTGGTTCTACTCCTCCAACACTCTCCTCCAAAAGCCCCACTCATTCCCACATTCATTTCCATGGGGGGACCCGTGGTCCACCCTGTGTATCTCTGTAACTTTCACACTAGCTGCTCAAGGACCGACACCATCCGTTTTTCAGTCGCCATTTCGCATCCCCCGTATGCAGAGTGCTGTCCTGGGAGTTGGACGCTCCCTGAGTTCTCTTGCTGCTGGCTCTGGGGGCGCAGCACCTCACTCAACTATGAAAATGGCTTCACACCAGCCATCATGGGAGATACATTAACAGTTCCTCAAGGAGCCGGCATGGTGGCGGTTGCATAGCAAGCCAGCAGCATCCAGATAGGTGCCAGTTCATGTCTTGGTTGCTTCACTTCCCATCCAACTCTCTGCTTGTGGCCTGCGAAAGTAGCAGGGGATGGCTCAAGTCCTTGGACCCCTGCACCCACATAGGAGACCTGGAGAAGTTCCTGGCTCCTGGCTTCTGATCAGGTCAGTCACAGCCATTGAGGACATCCAGGGAGCGAAGCAGTAGATACCTCTCTCTCTGTGTCTCCTTCTCTCTTTGTAACTCTTACCTTTCTAATAAAAATTTTAAAAAATAAATCTTAAAAAAAAAAAAAAAAAAACAGTTCCTGAGCACTTGTCAGTTCCCACCACTAAAGAAGCTTCCCATTTGGTCTTGGTTCAAACCTCCCTTCAATTTCTTAAGTCCCTGGGTACAGTGGGACTTGGGGTGAAAGGTATCAGATGAGGTGAATGGTGATTGGCACCTTGCATGATCAAACTATAATTCCTAATTGGACAAACTGAAGAAGAAATCAGTTGTACACCCTAGAATTTCAAGCCAAAGAAGACTTTTAAATAAACGATGGGTTTTAAATAAAACGATAGGTTTTTGTATCCAGTCATGTTTTCCTCCCGTTTCTCTTTCAAACATGTAATCCTGCAGCAGCCCGCGGAGCCAAGGCAGTCCCTACACGTGAGTCTCATGAACCTGAAGGCATTTTTGTTTTCCTTCCAACCTCCTCAGGGCTGGGATTAAGCACATCAATCACCAAATAAGAAAGGAAAACACGCTCCCCACATGCTGTTGCATTCCTAAGCCAATCTCATTTATAAAAAGTTAAGCATCCAAGGCCTAACTTGTGATCAATCCGAAAAAAGATTGCAACTGTACTTTGTCAAAGTACGCACTGTATTTATAAACCAAAAACACTGGGAGATACTGTCCCCAGAGAATTCGTCTATTGCTTTGCCGATTCTGATTCTTACGAAAATTGCAGCAGTTCTTAAATTAGCAAACAAAAGCTGAATTAATATACAGCAACCATTAACTGGAACTAAATTTTCTCTTCCTATTTTTTAACCAAAAGTATCAAGAAATATTTTATTTTTGCAGATATTTTCTTGATAGTATTACCATTAAACTTTTTTTTGTTCACGCTTTATTTGATTTCTTAGAAGCAGTAAAACAGAGAGAGGGAAAGATAGAGAAAGAGGTATCTTCTGTCTCCAAATGGCTGTAACAGTTGCGGCTGGGCCGGGCAGAAACCACAAGCTAAGGGCTTTGTCTGGATCTCCCATGTGGGTGGCAGAGGCCTGAAGACCTGGGTCATCTGCTGCTTCCCCAGCGGGTAGCAGGGGTCTGGATCAGCAATGTGGCAACGGGGACTCCCATAGGCTCCCGTATGCCATTGATCCAGGCTTTATCTGCTAAGCAACAATGCTGGCCCCTAGCACATTTCTTTTTTTTTATTGCACAGTCAGATATACAGAGAGGAGGAGGAGAGAGAGGAAGATCTGCCATCCGATGATTCACTCCTCAAGCGGCTGCAACTGCCTGATCGGAGTTCAGCAGATTCAAAACCAGGAACCAGGAGTGTCTTCCAGGTCTCTCACGTGGGTGCAGGGTCCCAAAACCCTGGGCTGTCCTCCACCACTGTCCCAGACCACAAGCAGGAAGCTGGATGGGAAATGGGGCTGCCGGGATTAGAACTGGCGCCCATATGGGACCCCGGCAGGACTTTAGTCACTAGGCTACCACGCCAGGCTCCCCTATCAAATTTCTTAAGGACTTCCAACAGATCTTGGGAGTTGGGGGCGGGGGCGGAGTTCTTGTGAGACCCCTAAGGCTGAGCATGAGAGCCCCAGACAAAGGACATTGCAACAACGGTAGATTGAGCTATCCAGTCCTGATTCTTCAGTTCTGCCTTCTATAAAAACTAGCTATTGTGCTTTTATTTATTTGGATTTCAGGGAGAGTGACATATATCATCTATCTGCTGATTCACTCCCTGAATGCCTGCAATAGCTGATTCTGCCCCAGACCAAAGCCAACAGCTAAGAAATCCACTGGTTCCTACCAGCAAGTACCCGTTAGCAGGAAGTTGGGGAGAAGCACTACAATATGGTATACTGGGATCCAGTAATGGCTTAATCTGCTGTATCATTGCACTCACTTCTCTTTACCCCTCCTTCTAGTAATCTTGTCTTTTCTTTTTAAAGATTTGTTCATTTTTAATTGGAAAATCAGATTTACAGAGTAAAAGAGAGAGAGAGAGAGAGAGAGAGAGAAAGAACCTACATCCAAAGATTCACTCCCTAGGATGCAAACCGGCACCCGTATGGAATCCTGGGCGTGTAAGGTGAGGACTTCAGCTACTGCAACAGTCCCTAATCTTGTCTTTATTTAAAATCTGGAGATTTTACTCTTTATGTGGGGAATTTCATACTAACTTTTTTTTTAAAATTCAAAAAAAATTTTTTTTTTTTTTACAAAGTCAGATATATAGAGAGGAGGAGAGACAGAGAGGAAGATCTCCCATCCAATGATTCACTCCCCAAGTGAACGCAACAGCCGGTGCTGCGCCGATCTGAAGCCAGGAACCAGGAACCTCTTCCGGGTCTCCCACAAGGGTGCAGGGTCCCAAAGCATTGTGCAGTCCTCAACTGCTTTCCCAGGCCACAAGCAGGGAGCTAGGTGGGAAATGGAGCTGCTGGGATTAGAAGCGGCGCCCATATGGGATCCGGCGCATTCAACGTGAGGACTTTAGCCACTAGGCCATGCCGCCAGGCCCAACTTTCATTTTTTTAAATATATACCCATTCATGTATTTGAAAGGCAGAGGGTGGGGGGAATCTTCCATTTTTTGGCTCATTTCCCCACACTTTGGTTCATTCAGCTGGACCATGCTGAAGCAGAAGCCAGGAACTCCATCTGGGCCTCCCACATGGATGACAGAGACCCAAGTATATGGGCCATTATACAATACCTTCCCAGACCCGTTAGCAGGGAGCCGGATCCAACATGAAGCAACCAGATCTTCAACTGCCCGTCGGGCATGGTGCTGGCATCTCTTTCTCAAGTGCTGGTTTAATCTGCTACATCCCGACATCAGCCATCCCTTTGATTTTAAAAATATTTCATAAAAAAGTGATTTCCCCTTGAATAAATATTGACATCCCCTTAAACTTTCCACCATTCAATTTCCCCACCGTAGTCTTAGCCCACACCCTTTGCCATAGGAGTTTGAAATTTCTCCACTAACCAGACAGCATGCCTCTGCTCTTGACTTTAAGGTTAGCCATGTAACTTGGTCTGGCCAATGATATTAGACCAAAGGGATGGTATGTCACTCTGAAGCCAATCCTTAGCGTTACGTGTCTCCACCTGCACTGTCACCGTGACTGTCAGCTTTAGGCCCCAGGAGTAGAGAAGTAGCTACAGCAGGGGCACCCCAGCCAGGTCGTGTTCCAACCCAGATCAGCCGATCTCCAGCCAAAACGCACACATGTGAGCTAAATAAATGCTATTGTTGGGATTTGGGATTGGTTGTTACAGAGGAAGGTTTCATACACCCCAGCAATAATTTCAGCCTGGCTGGTGTGAGTTAATCATGGTAATCCCACTCTCATTCACTCTGTCAGTACCTGGCTAAGGAAAGGAGGCAGCTAGGCCTGCTGGGGACAATAAAACATAGGAGAGATTTGCCGGTGTCTTCAGGGAAGATTATTTCTTGCTTTATGAGATTAACCAAGTCCTCTCTCTTGTTCCCCTTACTTCTCTGTGAGCAGGAAAGCATGATGCTCTGACAACCCATCCCAGTCACTGAAGGACCTCCAGGGGAGCTAGCCTGAGAACAAAGCCAGTTCATGGCTTACAGCACGACTGTGACAATCACAGCAAAATGAGACAGAAGAGATAACGGATCCACACTTGCATCTGGACAACCTCTGGATTGCCACTCACAGGCTTCAACACACATCTACATGTTAAAGCCAGCTTGAGTCAGGCTTCAGTTTCTTGTTGCCGAAAGCATTTTCACTGGCTGATTCAAACAATGTGACTGTTTCTAAACTGACTTTAGGACCCACTCTCAACACAGTGCTGCAGGCTTAGTAGGCGACTCTCTGAGATAAGAGCTAAAACACCAAGCTGATGGTCATTACCGAAACGTCCATGTTCCTTCCTCTGGCCCTCTCCGCGGGGAGCGTCATGTGGCTTCCTGCTTCCGTTCCTTTCCTGCCTCAGTGCGGCCACAAGTGCACACAGAACCTCCTCATGTTCCACCACACTATTTCTACTTGAAAATGAACACGTGAGTGAGGCAGGTGTTTGGCACAGTGGTTCCTATGCCAACTGAGGTGCCCATGTACCAGGGTTCAAGCCCCAGGTCCCCTCCTGATTCCAGCTTCATGCTGCTGCACACCCGGGGGACATCAGGCAATGACTCAAGTGACTGAGTCTCTGCCACCCAACTTCAGGGTCTGTTGTATTTGAGAAGTGAACCTGAGACGGAAGATCTCTCTCTCTCTCTCTCTCTCAGTTTCTCTCTTTCTCTTTTTCTCTCTAATAAATAAGATATACAGTTTTTTATATGAACAGAAAAGGGAACTGATGAAATTCATTATGCTTTCATGATAGCACATTATACAGCTGTTAAAATAATGTTTATTAATTCAGTCATCTACTTAATAACTGACTTGTAAGAATCAAGTTACAAAACACCATTTTCTTCAAGCCAGGAAAAGGGTCTCCATTAGAAATGTAACCTTCCAACACCTTGCATGAATTTTAGCAGTTCAGTAGGATATCATGGATTCAATGTTGTGTCTCTCTAATCAGTGTGTCAGAGTCCCAGCCTCCTGCATGAGGATGTTTGCAGGTGGCAGCTTTGGGAGGCGGTTAGAGTTAGACGGGCTTGTGATGCTGGGACTCCCCGCCCCTGTAGGATTAATGCCTTCAGAGGAGAGAAAGTGACACTCCAACCCTTTGTGACACGTGGGAGCACACCGCTGCCAGCCAGGAAAGTGGTCCCCACTAAGCCTTCCATCCACCTGCACATTGATTTTGGATTTCCTAGCCTCTCCAACTGTGAGAAGCAAATCTTTGTCACTTAAGAGGAAAGATTGCTATTATAGTGTTCATAATACACACACACTGCCCCAAAAATAAGACCAGAACTAAAGGTTATCTCTGAACAGAGCATTCTGCAGTTGGCCTTGTGCTTTTCCATATTTATCACATTTTCTATGATTTACTTCTTATACTTCTCTCAACAGGAGGGATTCCCACAGAAGAATATTGTAGGAGCATGTTTGATAAATCAAATCAAATTTGAAGTACTAAATTTTACATTTGGTAGAAAATGTATTTCCATGATTTCTTTCTTTCAATTGGCTTTGATGTTTCATATGTATTGACACAGTTTCTGTGAGTATGAACTAGAAACAAAGAAAACAAAGGAACCCAATTCTTTCAGTCACCAGAAAGTCCTATTAACACTTAAAACAGCCTATCAGGTTAGGAAGGTGGGTAGGGGAGGAAGAACCAAACCAGTAATACAGACCATGTTTCTTGCTGAGCCCACCTCCAAAACTGGGACATGTTTACTGCCAAGAGGGGCAGGACACAGAAGGAAAGACGCGACTCCAGACCCAGCTCTCTGGAGGCTAAAGAGAAGGGAAACTGTTTCCATCCCATCCTGTGAGAAGCAGCCAAGTGCACCTGTTTTTTTCTGACCAACCAGACCATGCAATGCTGTATTATATACCCCACTCCCAGACACACACTGGTTACTACAGAAAAGAAATAAAGTGATCAAAAGAAAAAAAGCAAAGGAAAGAAAGATGAGATACTGTTATGGTTTTCATTTCAGTATGATAATAGGAATATTCATCTCAATATAATAACTTTATCTTAAAATGATAATGCAAATTCCACTGTACTACTAGAGAGAATTTGGGATAAAGGAAATAAATCGAAATAGTAAGATTGAAATGCTTGACTTGTATATAAAATAACATTTACAAACTATATCCAAAACTTATATCCAAAATCTATATTGTTCTTATAAACAATATCAGTTTTGTACTTACGCTTTAATAAAACTCTTTTTTTTTTTTTTTTTAGGTTTTCTCTGAATGCTTTAAATTGGTTTTTCTTTTTTTTCTTCTTCTTTTTTTTAATTAATTATTTTGCATTATGTGACAGTTTCATAGGCTCTGGGATTCCCCCCCACTCCTCCCCATGCCTCTCCCCCACGGTGGACCCCCGACTCCAGTCTCGCCACTCCCAGCTCGATGAGGTCGTTGCAGAGTTCACTGGTTGACACTGTCCATCATAGAGTCTTCATTCGCCCATTTTTTGCTGCCAACATATATCTGAGATGGTTGATTGACCCGCTCTGTCCTCTGTCTTTTCTTGGCTAGGGTTCTGAGTCCAGCTGTTCATCGCCTCAATCAGCTTGTAGTTGCAGTTCCTGGGCTGGTTCTGTTTTCGGACTTGAGTTGCACTGGAACCAGTGGGTGTTGCAGACCAGGTTGGTTCTGCCCAGCACGCACTCGGCACTTGCATCAGCCAGTAGGGGCTGCAGCCTAGTCGGGGCGACCTACAATGATCCCCACTAGGCCCATCCCCTATCCTGGTTTACCTGTGTGCATAGCAGACTAGTCCAGTCTGTCCCACATCCCGTTTAGCTCTTGTATTTGTCCCTGGGTTTTAAAGCTTAGTTCTAACCCACCAACTCAGCCATCCAGCCCCAATAGATGAATAAAACTCATTTTTAAAAGATTTGTTTTTATTGGAAAATCAGCTTTCCAGAGAGGAGGAGAGACAGAAATATCTTTCATATACTGGTTCACTCTCCAAGCAGCTGCAACAGCCAGAGCTGAGCTGATCTGAAGCCAGGAGCCAGCAGTTTCTTCCGGGTCTCCCACACGGGTGCAGGGTTGCAAGACTTTGGGCAGTCTTCAACTGCTTTCCCAGGCCCCAAGCAAGAAGATGGAAGGGAAGCAGAGCTGCAGGGACATGAATTGATATCTACAATGGTATTCCAGCACATGCAAGGAGAGGACTTTAGCCACTAGGCTACTTTGCCAGGCCCAAAAACTCATTTTTGTTTTAAGATTTTTTCTTTTTTTCTTGACAAGATACTTTCACATAAGTTATTCTTCTCCCACCTTTTAAAATAAGTCTATTGCTGTGAAAGGCAGAGAGAAGCAGACAAGATAGGCAGACAGAACACCCATGTGCTGATTCGCTCTCCAGATGCCTGAAACAGTTAAAGCTGGGAGCCTGGAACTCAATCCAGGTCTCTGGGGGGCCGAGGGGGGATGGCAAGATGCAAGTACTGGCACCATCACCTGTTGCCTCCCATAATGCACATTAGCAGGACGCTAGAGTTAGAAGCAGAGCTGGGATCCTAACCCTGGTTCACTGATACCTAATGTGAATGTCCCAAACAGCATCTTAACTACTATAGCAAATGCCTTCCCCATCATCTCATTATTTATATGAAAAGGATAGGCCCATAAAAGCAGAACTGCTATTTAGGTGACCTTCCTATTAAGTAACCCAGAGTATGAATTATGCTGATGAGATAGATAGATAAGCATATGTTTACTGGGGGAGGAGACATTGTAGCACAGTGAGCTCTGCTGCCTGTCGCAATGGCGTCATCTCACATCAGAGTGCCATTGCAAATCACAAATCACAGCTACTCCTCTTCCCATCCCTCTCCCAATGGCCTGGATCCCTCAAGTGCTTGGTCGTCTGTTGTTCCAGGAGCTCCAGAGTCCTGGCTTCAGTCTGGACTAGCTCCAGCCCTTGGGCCATTTAGGGAGTGAACTAGTAGACAGAAGAGCTCTCTGTCTGTGCGTGTCTCTCTCCTCTCTCCACAAGTTTGTGTAAGTGTGTGTGTGTGTGTGTCTCCCCTCTCCACAGTCTGTGTGTGTGTGAGCACGTGCTCACTCCCTGCTTCTTTACCTCTGTCACTCCTCTCTTCAGATAGATAGATAGATAGATAGATAGATAGAGAGATAGATAGATAGATAGAGATACATAGATAGATATTTAAATGTGTTTATTGAGCCACAAGTTGATTACATTGAATAAAACGTTCCACATGTGGAAAAGCACCCCGTGCAGCTCCTGTGTTAGTGGATGTTCCAAAAATATAAGATGACTGACATGCACTTGCGCTTAATAAAGACCAGATTTCTTTAGAAAATTATAGCTTTTCTATTAGATTTTTCATTACTCCCTCCTTTACTTGAGACTTGCCTCCATGCTACTAAAGAATTACATCCCCAGGGATAAAAAAAACACCATCTCAAATATCAGAGGACTTGAGGTCAAAATCTCTTAAAGGTAGCAATTTCTCTCTTTTTAATCAAGTGGTGTACATTAATTTGGGTCATAGTTTTTAAAAAAACCAATCTGATGTCAAGCAGTTCACGTGTAAAATGAAAAGGAGCAAGGTTGGAAACCACACACCATCTAAAATTCTTCCTGCTAAGAAAATTGCCACCGTCAGAGTGGTTAACTGAGGAGAGACGAGTGGGTGGTAGGGTGGAGTAGATGAACTCCTCCTCCCAGCAGCCTTTGCGGTCGGGGATCTGTGCCTGCGCTCTCCTGAGAGCTGGTGTCCCGAGAGCAGCCCCGGGGAGAGTTTCAGGTAACCAGAGCCTTTGGGCTCACCAGGACTCACTGTCTTAGCAGCTGTGTGAATCTGTCACATTTCCACCTGATAAAGTTCTAGGGGCAAAACATGCCTTCCTCTCTGGAAATCTCCTCCTCCCCCTCTTCCTTCTTCATTTTCTTCTTGGAAGACAGAACTCTCCTATCTGCTAATTCACTCCCCAAAATGCCCGCAGTGAACAAGACTGACCCAAGCTGAAACTGAGACCTGGGAACCTAAGTCCCAGTCTCCTACGTGGGAGACAATAGAGAGAATAAAAAGAAAAAAAAGAATAAATGATGGCAACACACAACAATGAACAACTCATTCTATACCCATTGTTGCCTGGAAGAAGCCAGAAGAGCAGTATGTGTCCATTGTACATGAAGGCCAAGTACAGGCAAAGCTGATCTATGCTGCCATGCACCAGGGCAGAGGTTACCTCAGACTGCTGGCAGTAGTTTGGAACAGACACAGAAGGGGCACAAGGAAACTTTGTGAGGTGCTGAAAATGTGCTCTGTCCTCTTCAGGCTAGTCATTCCAGCAGTGTTTACATATGGACGCTATCGAATGCCTTTAGCTAAGAGTTATACTGTATTCCTTGTTTAAGGCGAAAGGAAACACACACACACACACAAACTTTATTTCCCCAATGGAATGATGAAAATGCAGTTTCCAAATAGTTCTATAATTGAATTGGAAATTTTGAACCTCAGCATTGTAACATAACAAGAGCCGCTGCTTACGATGCCAGCATCTCACAGGGGTGCTGGTTCATGTCCCGCTGCTGCACCTGAGATCCAACTCCTTGCTGCTAACACCCCTAGGAAACAGCAGAGGATGACTCATGCCCCTGGGGCTCTCAGGGAAACTCAGAAGAAGCTCCTGGCTCTGGCTTCAGCGTGTGGCCACTGTAGCCATTTGGGGAGTGAACCAGCTAGTGGAAGATTTCTCTTTTTGTCTCTCTCCCTCTCTATGTGTAATTGTGACTTTCAAATTAATACACAAGTCTAAAATTAAATTTTTTTCTGATTAAAAAGCTCAATTAGGAGGCTTTTTAGTGTGAGCCAAGGTAGGCAAGAATTACACACTTTCAAAGTTTTTGGATCCGCCACATCGTTATTGACAGAAAATTAACATCTACCATTTTTCAGTGCCCTCCAAGCCATGTAAGTTTTGTCTGCGCGTCCTTATCATGCGGTGAAGCATGAAAGGACACACAGAGGTGTCCCAGAGAATTGATTATGCTGCACAAAAACATGTTACTGATCTTGTTGAAGAGTGTAGAGGAGATGCTATAAAATATTCATGTACTGGTACTAGAACAGATGAAAGCACAGTATTTTCATTTTTAAGACAAAAAGAGCTATTTTTAAAAGCATGTGTTTTTCATAGCATATTTTACTTTATACCAATGATTCTAAGGTTTCTATTAAACAGAAAAACAAATTACAAGTCTGGCAACCACAAAGATGAAAGTCGGTGAGGGGGAAGTCTCCCTAAGTGAAAACGATTTTAACCAATAGGAAAGTGATGACAAAATACCGCAGCATATTGACAGAATTGTTAAAGCTCCAAATTATATTTAATGATAGCTAACTAACGTCTGGGGGTACGAGGGCCGTGGATGTCTGACTGTTGACGAAAGAAGGAAAAAAAGACCAGCGAGGGATCATGTCTCCTCCAGAGAACAGCTAAGTTAAACTGATCCAGCTGAGACACAGTAGCTTCGAGGGTAAAATAACTTCTAATCAACTACATGGATCAAGCCCAGCTCTCCCTGATATGCACAACCCTGCTGCTTCGCCTGCGCATGGGAATAAATTCAGCACCCAGTGGTGACTCTGGATCCCAAATACCCCAGTCCAGGTCAGGGCTCTCTTGTCTCTAAGCAGGTGGAATTTTACTTGTCAGAAGCAATTAAAATGCAGTATTGGTTGAAATCAGCAAAATCTCTGTTCTTGAAGCGGTGTTACGTTTACCAGGAAGTTGTGAGCTCAGAGAAGTAAGCCTGTTAGTTATGTGCGGTTGTTCTAGGGTGTCTGAACTTTTAACAGAGAAGCGTCATATATACAGAAGCAAAGACAATTACTGGGCTTCAGACACGTGGAAAGCATCAAAGTCAGCCATGGCAAGATCTGCTTTTCTACAAAAACATTGCAAGTGCTTGAGTTGTCACCTGGCCAGTCAATTCTGGAGCTAAACTTGAAAGGACTATGTTCCTTGGATGAATAAAAATCCTCACAGGAGGAAGGACACCAAGAGGCAGCAAATCCACATCACTGCCCAGCACCTTCAATGTCAACTGATAGCTCCCATCACGAACTTGTACCTTATGTACAAATTAAAGTAAAAGAAAAAAAAACTCAAAATGTAAGAGTATTATTTTCCTTTTTACAGGGGTTAGATATTTTGTCAGAATATTCAACTGATGACATTCTATTCATGTTAAAGATTCATCTTATTTCTTTGAAAGGTGAATTACAAAAAAAGAGATAGCCTGCAACCACTGGCACACTCCCCAAATGGCCAAAATGGTTAGAATTGAGTTAGGCTGAAGCCAGGAGCCTGGAACTCCATCCAACCCTCCCATTTCAGTGGCTGAGGCCCAAACACCCGGGCCATCTTCTGTTGCTTTCTCAGGCACTTTAGCAGGGAGCTGGATAGGAAGTAAGGCAGCCAAGACTTGAGCTGCTACTCACAAGGAATACTGACGTCACAGGTGACTGTTCAACCCCCCATTCCATGACAACCAGCCCCAAATAATCACAGTTGAATAATGTGTTTCTGCTCTAGGAGTCAAAGTATACGTCTTAGAAGTTTTAATGATGCCACTTATTAGGAAAAATAAGTCATTTTATAGTTCTTATAGAAAAGCAGATACCTTTCAGTGGAAATAAATTAGTAGTTATCCATATCAAAACAAGTTTTAACCTAAATTTAACAAATTCCTATTACTCTCCAGACTCAGAAGCCCCAGTTGAATCTGGCAGTGCACAATGCTGCAAGCATTCTGTTGGTGCTATGCAGGAGCCAGCATTGACCAGACACCATCCTGCAGGAATTCACAACATGAAAGATGTGCCTAACAGGTGAGTTGGGGGGGAGACAACCAAAGCTTCGAGGAAGAAATGCCGTGGTCAGCAGCAAATAAAGCATTGGTTGGATGTCAGTGTCTGGCAACTGATAGAATATTCCAGATGAATGACATGGACAAAGTTTCCCCCATGTGAAGAAAAACAGTTCCTCCTCTGCCCTGAAAATACAGAGTAACTTAATAGGTTTCTTCCCTTCGGCAACCCAGGCTGACAATTTCCCTAAAAGGAATTGCTGAAGGATGTGCTGGGCCAGGTCAGTGGCATTGGCACCCAGGGGTTCTCCCAAGCACTCCATGATGGAGCTAACCTCCCACAAGGAACCCTCCTGCGGCCACCAAACCTCCTCCTCTCTCTGGAAGCCCGACCGTCTGGCAGGGTCACTGTATTCCTGCCAGGGCGTAGGCCCAGTCTGCCTCCTGCCAGCATGAGGGGAAGCTCAAGTGACTGTTTCTCTGTGGATGCTGAAGGCCAAGCTGACTCTACACGTCCATTGCTGGCTCAGGAGGGCTGAGGCAGGCTGCACGCTGTGGGTGCTGTTGGCCCAACCACTCAGCCTGGCTGAGATTCTTGAACCAAGAAGAAAACCAAAAGCCAGACCTTGACCTTCTTCAGGCTGGCATAGCAAACTTCAGTGCCACTGCCTGCTTCAGGGGCTTGCAATAAATGGATGGCATCTTCCTACTCCCTGAGGAACCTGTGCCAGGATCCCCTACACAGGAGCCATGGGAATACCTACCAGATGGCTCCTGTGAGAAGCTGCCATTAATGGGTAAACATGAATGATAAATACTTGTGACTACTAAGAAGGGCAAGGCCTCCTTCATCAGGGTCTGGAAATAGCTGAAGCACTGGTTGAGAAGAGGACCTTATTCCATTCCATGGCAGTAACAAGGGTTACAGAGAAGGGTACCTGGAGGTGAAGTGGGAAGTTGAAGAACAAGAGCAATGATGGGTCAGTCAGGATAGTGACAGGGCCATGTTTGCACAGCAGCCATTTTTACACCCTTAATACAGGGAGGGGAGCCATAACAGAAGCCAGCAGGTGTGGGTGCCCTTGGCTTCGATGAAGAATGGCAGTAACCACAAGGTATGTGTGAGCTGCTACAGGAAAGATACATTGCGGCCACATTAACAGTGGGTCACCAAGGTAGAGGAAATATTAGAAAACCATTTGGTTAAGGCTTATTTTTGCTCAAGCATTTTGTGCCCCATAAGCTGGAGTGGCTTGGGAATTTAGGATACTTATCTTTAGGATTGTAACCTTCCTAAATTTGATTTAGACAAAATTGGTGAGTTGGAGCCTGGAAAAAAAGGGGAAAGAGAGGGAGTTTTGACTCATTTGAAATGATGCTGGAAAAATGCATTTTAAATGACAAGGGTTCAGAAGCCCTTTTTTTTTTCAAGCACAGCAGTTTCCAGGGTTTACAATTTTGTGGGTCTCTAATGGCGAAGCCCCTACAAAGCAAACCAAGCTTTGCCAGTGTTCCCTTTTAGAATGTTCTTGGAATTTGCTTGAGGTTAAGGATGTTTCCATAACGTAAGTCTACACCTTAGCTGTTTTCCAACATCTGAACATCACTGGGAACGCGACTGCTTCTCTTTTATTTTGCTGTGGCCTGTCTCAGCTTCCCACAATTGGGATAGCATTTCATATCCACAGGAATGGAAATAATAACCAATAGCTCACTTTCCTCTTCTGTGGCTCCTGTTTGTGTTTTTGCTCCGGTTTCCTTAAGCTTCCTCAGTCCCTTACTTACTCTTTAAGCCCTACCCCACCCAGCATCTTGACTGAAGTAGAGTTGCATGAAGAGAAGGAAGAATGTAACAGGGGCTGATGCCTAGAGGCCTGTCGCCTGCAGAGCACTGAGCTTCAAGCCTCAAAGCCAGGACTCCATGCTGACTGCAACAGCTCCTGATGTCTATATAAGGTACAGACTCCATAGCCTGGAATTCGGCAATTTCCACAACCTGACACTGACCCGCATCAGTCACTCACCACAGGTCCCACATAAATTCTCTTTCTCCAGCCAAGTGGGAGGCTGCCGCCAAGCTCGGCACGCTCATCCCTGCTCAGCTTCCCCCAGCTTTCTGCTGGACGCCAGTGCTGGCCCACGTCATTCCCCTCAGAGGCCTGACTGACAGGACCTTCTCCTGAGTTCCACACTCAGACTCGGAAATGAGGTTATGCTGTGCATTAAAGGCAGTTGACACAACATGAATCAGTTCTCAGGAACAAGTCAAATGAGCAATAGGAGAAGGCCATGTCTTCCAGTATCCAGGCTTGCTAAACAGCAGTGATCAAATGCAGGTGCATGGGCCCGGTCCGATGCCTCTGGCTAAATCCTTGCCTTGCACACACCAGGATCCCATATGAACACAAACTCATGTCCTGGCTCTTCGATTCCCTTCTAGCTCCCTGTTTGCGGCCTGGGAGAGCAGTCGAGGATAGCCCAAAGCCTTGGGACCCTGCACCCGCATGGGAGACTCAGAAGAAGCTCCTGGCTCCTGGCTTCAGATCAGCTCAGCTCTGGCCGTTTCAGTCACTAGAGGAGGGAACCAGAAGATGGAAGATTTTTCTCTATATATTCCCTTCTCTGTAAATCTGCCTTTCCAATAAAAATAAATAAATCATTTTTTAAAAATGCAAGTACAGATGGGACTTGTGGACCTAAAAAGATGAACTTGACTGAAATCTGTTTAAAGGGAGCTGCTGGGAGTCCAGGGAGCCTCCAATTGTGCATGTGTCTGTGCCATTCCCCAAGCGAGGGGGCGTCCTCACAGGTGCACACAGCGGTTCTGATGTGATGGCACTTTGTCCCTTAGTAGGGATGGGTAGGTGACAAAGTCATCTCTGGTCACCTCACTGCCGAGATCACCCCCTCTATTCCCCTTTGCTCAGACCCCATGCTCACCAAGAATCTTTCAGTGACAGGCTCTGCAGACTTGTCTAATGAGACAGAAAAGCTAACCGAGCACAAATATCTCAACCCCAAACCTTATAACCAAGCGGTCCCTGGGTTCCGACACCACACCTTCAGCTCTTCCTTGTGAGTCTGTATTGCTCAGACCCACTGCTGAGAGTGTGGCCAGCTCCTGGCACTCTGACCAAACCAAGTTTGTGACCCTAACAAGCTAAGAACCAGAGCACAGCTGTGGCAACTCTCAGCAATCATGCCTTCCGGAAGTCCTGTGTGGGAGGCCATCCTGAATGCCTGGGGACAGCCTCCACCAGGCTCTGTAACCATGACACACAGTCTCACTTGGCAGCAGTCACAATCTGGGCAGAAGTGAGAACCCCCACAGGTTATCTGGACAGGGAGAAATGAGTATCAAGCATTGGTCACTGGGCAGCAAAGAACCGGAAGTGTAAAAAAAGGGACACAAAGGCCTCGTGGCTGTGACAGCTGCAAGAAGTAGCTCCCACAAATGGGGCTGAGGGAGTGAAAATAAAGAGCTGGAAAATTATAAAAATGTAAAAGTAGGAGGAAAAGATTCCGACAATGTGGAATGCAGACAGCCCAGAAGGAGACGTGTGCAACTAAAGAAATGCAATGAGGCGAACTCTGCAAAGGTCACCAGGAAGAACACACACATCCCTTCCTCTTCTTTCTATTGGCCAGGATTTCCAGCTCCCCCATAGGCACAATCCATCAATGATCCAGGGGCAAAGGTCAAAAGCAATTTGCACAGTCCTTGTCCCAGCACTGCAACGCAGCCAAAGAGGCATGAGCCCACAGCCGTCCTTTCTAGGTAAGTGTGTGTTGCCTCTTCCTGTCCTTGAAAGTGCTCTCCAAGAAGGTAAGGACTTTTGTTTTTGTTTTTCACTGTCACATCACCAACGTCATATAGTCTTGAGCAAACTTCAAGAACTCAATAAATGCATGTAATAGTAGTAACACAGAAAGCAAAGGGTGAAAATCAAAAGCAATAACAAAATACAGAATACATCACAATCAGTGATTAACTTTGGCTTTTAACACTAGTAAAGGGGCCAGCACAGTAGCTTAACAAACTAATTCTCCATCTTGCAGTGCTGGTATCCCATATGGAAGCTGTTTCTAGTCCCATCTGCTTCACTTCTGATCCAGCTTCCCTGCTGGTAGCCTGGAAAAGCAACAGATGATAACTCAAATCCTCAGGCCCCTACACCTGCATGGGAGACCCAAAATAAGCTGCTGGTTCCTTGCTTCAAATTGCCTCAACTCCAGCCATTACGGCTGTTTGGAGAGTGGATCCTCTACCCAGCAGATGGAAGACTTGTCTCTGATCTCTCTTTCTCTCTGTAAATCGGCCTTTCCAACAAAAATGATTAAATCTTTGAAAAAAAAAAAAACAGTAAAATCAAAATGTTGATAGCTTCAACAAGCAGGCCTCTGCTTCAGAGATCACCAAGCCAGTAAGTACTGCAGGCAGCTCTCCATGAAGAGCTCAAGTTTCCTGTCCATTGTTGTTCTACCATCATTAGCTCCATATCATGGCTCAAGGTCAATGGCTCCAGCTCCAATTGTTAGGGTAGCATTCTATCCAGGAAGAAGAGAAAAGGTGCTTCTCAGACATTGCTCATATTGACTGTTCTTAAATCAACTCTCACAGCCCTCAGACAGCTGTGGAAAATGACCTTTCTTCTGGATACCCTCAAGTTCACTGAAAATCGTGGTTTCTATGCACTACAGGAAAAAAAAATGGAAGTTGGGGGAAATGGATACTGGAAGTTATTTGCATTCCCTTCTCTGGCAATGTGTTGATGGAAGAAAGTAGATATGATCTGCCAAGTAGTAGTTTTCCATGAATGTCTGGACAAGTTACTGACATTATTTTAGGCTGAGTCTAATGACAGGTAGGATGCTACCCACACAGGGTTCTGATTGTCACCATAGATGCTATCCTCTGATTTCCATATCCAGTTGCTCTTGAGGTCTCTGTGAACTCTCTCTACAAATGTCATCAGTGAGAATGGCAGGAGTTAACAACAGGTCAAATGCATGGGCTTTGGAATCGGAGAACTGGAGTTCACATCCACTTGCCAACTACAGGGCTTTGGCAAAGTTACTGAACAGTTCTGGTTTCTCCTCCACAAAGTAGGGCTAAAGCTGGCAGCTACAGTACAGGGCTGTGTTGGGGGATGTTGAGCACCTGCTACATGGTATGTGTTTCCTGTGATGATCACAATGAGTCTGCAACAGTTCTAAACCCCCAGGGATTTTCAGATCACATCCTTCCTTTCTGTCCCCAGAGACACAGCTTGCATTCAGGCCCATTGCCGTTGTTAGCTTGATGGGCACTCATGAGTCTTTCTTAGTGGTTCCCCTGCCTCCATCCCTGCTCTCCTGCAGTCTGCCCTCCAGAGACATCTTTCAACATACATGTCTAATTGTATCATGTAGTTCCTTGAAAGTTGTCACCGGTCCCTTCATGACCTGGCCATTGGCTTCATCCATTACCACTCCCACCCCAACAACAAAAAAAATGTTCCAGTCCTAACAAAGCTTTTAGAGTTCTCAGGACATGCTCATTCTGGTCTGGGATAAGTCGTTCCTTCTGTTGGGAATACATTTTCTCCACCTGATTCTCTGTTGACTAGCTTCTCCTCTTGCGTGATTCAACTCAAATGTCACTGTCTCTAGGAAGCCTTCCATGACCCGCATAGGTACAAATGAGTTAATATGTACAATGAACTTAGAATAAGGCAGGACACAGTAACTTATGAATAGGTTTCAATTTTCGTTGTTGTATTACTTCTGTGTTTGCAGAGTACATTGCAATATATTAAAATGTTATTAGATTCTATAGGTGTGCTCAAGCATCAGTTTTTCCTTTGAGGCAGAAAGACTTTTCCCTCAGTACATAGTACAATGCTTTGTGCCTGGTAAGAACTGACTGGATGTGTAAGTCGTAGAGGAATGAGTGTGTGGAAAGATGGGTGAATGGATAGTATATGGAAGTGTGGAAAATGTCTTTGCTCTAAATGAACTCAGCATGGATTTTAGTAGACGAATGGAGAAAGAAGTAGCAAAAATTCTCTCCCAGAGCATACTGATCTCTGTCTTAGAAAAAGGGTTTGGGGGACCAGCATTATTTGATTCAACTAGCTAACCTGCCTGCAAGTACAAGCATCCCATATGGGCGCCAATTCATGCTCCAGCTGTTCCACTTTCAATCCAGCTCCCTGCTTGTGGCCTTGGACAGCATGGAGACTGACTCCTTGGAACCCTGTATCCGCGTGGGAAACCCAAACGAAACTCCTGGTTCCTGATTTGGGATCAATTCCTCTCCAGCCATTGAGACCATTTGGGGAGTGAACTAGCAAATGGAAGATCTTTCTGTGTCTCTCATTCTCTCTGTAAATATGCCTTTCCAGTAAAAATAAATAAATGTTTAAAAACAAAGCAGAAAATAGCAGGGATTTGGGGATGCTTGAGGAGTCCTGAGTAGGGTACCTGCTCCCACCACAAAATGTCCACAGAGACATTTATTGAAGTTGGCAGGAACTCCAGGTGATCCTCTTTTACTTTATTTGCATGCTCCTGAATTGAGTTCCTTGTAAGCATGTGAGTTTTCTTTTTTAGGAAATCTTGAAACAGGATGCTAAGTGGTAGAAATGGTGATGGTTGTTCGTCTCTCCTTTTCACTTTCATGGTTTTTAACAATCTGCCTCCCACGCCCACGTTGTCTTTCTAAGTCCAAGACGTGGCTCTCTTCAGAGAGCACCAGTTAAGCTTGCAGGTCAGATGGGCTTGCGTCCACATTCTGTTCACACAGCGCACTGAAGCTGGCTACTCCATCTCTCTCCATCCTATGTGTCATCAAACCTGAAACAGATGCATGCTTCCACCTGGTATTGCCACCTCAGTGCCTGGCGCAGGATGAAGCTCTCACTGTTATCCCCTAGCACTTTCTTCACTGAATCTTGAACATGGAGTATTTCTAAAGTTCAGGGAGGGTGCTTTGATGATACAGTGGTGAGCATAGCTGCCTTCCAAAAGTTCAGGGAAAATGGACTCAAGTGAGAAGTTTCTTTAAGGGCCTGAGTTTTTGAGACCCATGCAAAGTTTTTCTCTGGACTTTTGAAGACGCACTCCTATGTGTGTTAAATGGGGCTGGGGTTTCTGTTTGGTTTTTGGTTTTACTCAGGGACAGGGCACATGTTTCCTGATACTTTCTCTAGACTTCCTCTGAGCTTCATCCTAGTTTTGCTTCCTCTCCCAGAGGTTGCTGGGAGATTCCAAGACTGGAAGCCACCACGGCTGCCCTTGTAGAGGAGTTGAGTCCAAGACGCTGGGAAAGGCAGGCTCCAGAGTGAGTCAAGAGGAAACCACTTACTCTCTATCTGTAAAGGAAAGAAAGAAGGAAGGAAGGAAGGAAGGAAGGAAGGAAGGAAGGAAGAAAGGAAGGCAGGCAGGCTTCTAGAAAGAAAGTTTCTAGAAAGAAAGAAAGTTTCTAGAAAGAAAAAAGAGAAAGATAAATGGAAGGAAGTTAGGAAGTTGGAAGGAAGGAAGGAAGGAAGGAAAAAAAAGAGCTTCTTGATGCTATTCTGAATGGAAATAGGAGAATCCTCATGGTGATAATAAAATCAAATTCTCCCTTTTGCATTTAAAATAAGACACACCACATCTATAAGTTCTTGTTTCTTTCATAAGCTCTAATTACTTGTATAATAAAAACTTTAAGACACACAGAAAACAGTGATTGTTTCCAAATCCTACAGGATGAGGCGATCTTTCCAATGACAAAATGTTTTTCAGAGTAACCTTGACTGGGCATGACTCTGAGAGTTCAGAGCCTCCAAGTTCATATCCCATCATAGGAGTCCCTCACCTCTCTGAATCTTTGATTTCTTGTGCAATTAAAAAAAAAAAAAAAAACAGGATACTCAGGACAGTGGAGAAGTTCAACTGGCTAAGACACGTTTTTATTTAAATAGCTTGAAAATTGAGTCACTGGCAAATATCTAAAGAAAAGCCATTTTCATTTCTCTCTCAGCTGTAGACATGAGTTCATCCTTTGAGCAGAGTGTGCATATCAGAACTTCAGCAAACCAAGTCTCACAATTCAGGATCCACCTTGGCTGACATGGACAATGAAGGCACCCTAGACTACCTGATGGTGCTACAAATTGTAAGGCATTGTAACATGAGTATATAACCTCTTTCAGTTGAATAGTTTAATTTAAAAATTCACATTATTTTTTTTTCCATTTTGAAGCGAAGGTGCAGTACATATACAGGAGACTTTCATTCTTTGTACTGTGCAGTTTTTCAAGTTCTGACGAATGGATTGAGTGGTGCAACATCCACCACAATGATACAGTTAAACTAAACAATCCCGTCTAAAATCTCATCCCTTTGCAATCTGCATTTCTCCCCACCCTCAGACTCTGGCAACCACTAATTGGTTTTCTATCTTTGTAGTTTCGCTTCTAAAAGATTATTGTACAGCATTCATTTCATAAAGTGAAATTACATAGTACATAATATTTGCTTTCTTCCACTTTTATAATGTATTTAAGATTCAGCCATATTGTTGCACTTTTTTTAAAGACTTACTTTTATTTCTTTTTTTATTTAATTGAAAATCAGAGTTACAGACTGAGAGGGAACTCTTCTATCCTTCTGGTTCATTCCCCAGAAGAAGTAATGCCCAGGGCTGGGACAGGCCACAGCCAGGATCCAAGGACTTCTTCTGAGTCTCCCATGTGCTCTAACAGGTAAAAGCATCTGTGATTGACACCAGCCTCGCTTATGGGAGTCAGTTTGAGTCCCAGCTGCTCCACTTCTGACCTAACTTCCTGCTAATGGCCTGGAAAGCAGGGACAGACAGCTCAAGTGCCTGGGCCCCTGCTCCCCACATGGAAGGAGACCTGAATGAAGCTTCTGACACCAGCCTCTGTGGTCATCCGGAGAGTGAACCAACCAATGGAAGATCTATCTCTCCCTTTCTCGCCATAATTTTGACTTTCAAATACATAACTTTTTTAAGAAAAAAAAATTTCTTGTACATCACAGTGACTACTGTGACTATAGTTAATAACAGCACACTGTATGCTTGTAGGGCCAGCATGCATTGCAGTAGGTTAGGCCAAGTCATGCTTGTTCCGTTTCTAATCCAACTTCCTGCTAATGTACCTGGGAATGCAACAGAAGATGACCCAAGTGCTTCACCCATGGGAAAGACTTGGTTAGAGTTTAGGCTCCTGGTTTTAGCCCGGTCCAGCCCTGGCTGTGTGACCATTTGGGATATGAACAGGAGTATGAAAGATCTACTTCTTTCTTTCTGTCTGTCTCTGTTGCTCTGCTTTCAAATAAATAAATAAATCTCTCTTAAAAATTGTGCACCTGAGAGCTACTGAGAGGGTAGGTTTTGAGTGTACCTACCACACATTTAAGAAGCATTATGGACGTGAGACAACATTATTGTTGTTAATTATCCAAGTATGATGAGGAGGCTCTGCTCCATGAGGTCAGCCAGGGATCAGGTCCCTTCTAGCGTGTGACTCTGTCCTCCTCTGGTAGATGGACCTGAACTACTTGACCGACAGTGGCTCACCCACACGATCATTCTTCTTTTTATTCATGTATTTGAAAAGCAGAGTGGTGACAAGGGACACAGGTGGGGAGAGAGAGATCTTTTGTCTACTGGTTTATTCCCCCAAATATACACAACAGTCAGAGCTGGACCAGGATAAAGTCAGGAGCCTGGGATTTAAGTCAGGTCTCCCCTGTAGACAGCAGGGACCTAAACACTCCAGTGAGCCACTGCTGCCTCCCAGGATAATATCAGCAGGAAGCTGGATTGGAAGTGCAGCCGGGACTCTGTCCCAGGCACTGTGGTATGTGATGTATGTGGTGATTTAGCCCACTAAGCCACAATGACCACCTCACCACCATCATTTTATCTTCATTTTTACCTTAAAAAAGAGGAAGTAGAGGACAAGCAGCTTCCTTTTTTAGGATATGACCCAGAAGTTGCATCTTTTTTTTTTTTTTTTTTTTTTTACAAAATCTTAGTCACTTCTCATAACCAACCATTAGGAAGCATGAAAACAGTCTAACTGGGCATCCCTGTGCCCTATTTAAAATTGTTAATGAAATAGTTGCAGCGCATCAGGTTAAACTGCCCTTGGGATACCCAAATCCCACACAAGAGCACTAGTTCAAGCCCTGGTGACTCCACTTCCAATCCTACACCTTGTTATTGATTGTAACAGGCAATAGATAATGACTCAAGTACTGGAGGTACCACTACTTACGTGGGAGACCCGGATAGTTTCTTTACAATGGCTTCAATCAGCCTTGGCTGTTGCGGCTCCTTTGGGGAGCTGACCAGCAGATGGAAGATTTCTGTCTCTCCTTTTCTCTCTCTCTATCACTCTTACTTTCAAATAAATAAGAAAATATTCAGGGGGAAAATCTTTTATTAAGATAGTATATGCAGATGAAAAAATAGTAGACAGCAAACAGGGTACACAGCAAACAGGGGTGTTGTAACTAAAATCAGATCTTCTTACTTGTACACAACAGCAGAATCGCTTTTTCTTTTTTTTTTCTTGTTTTAAAGATGTATTTTATTTATTTGAAAGTCAGAGTTAGAGAAAGAGAAAAAGGCAAAGACCGAAAGAGATCTTCCATCTACTGGTTCACTCCCAAGATGACTATAACAGCTGGGGCTTGGCCAGATCAAAATCAGGAATTAGGCAGCACTTCAGTTAGGTCTCTCACATAAGTGGCAGGGGAACAAATTTGGACCATCTTCTGCTACTTTACCAAGGCCATTAGCAGGGAACTGGATCAGAACTGGAGCAGTATAGATTTGAGCCTGTGGCCATAAAGGATGTCGGCATCACAGGCAGTGGTTTAACCTACTATGCCACAATGTTAGTCCAAAAGTTGCTTTGTCTAAGATAAAAAGATTTTCCCCAGGGCCAGCACGGTGGTGCAATGGATAAAGCTCCCATTATTCCATGCCGTTTCGGATGCCATCTGCTCCACTTCTGAGCCAGTTCCCTGAACATGTGCTTGGGAAGGCAACAGATGATGTCTCCAGTTCTTGGATTCCTGCATCATTTGGGAGACCCAGAAGTTCCAGATCTAGAGCCATTGAGATCATTTGGAGAGTGAACCAGTGGATGAAAGATCTCTCTCTCTCTCTAACTCTGTCTTTCAAACAAATAAAATAAATCTTAATAAGGGGGTAAAAGACTATATTATTGTAATATAATAGAGGAAATCAGTGGAGGGAGAAAAGGGGAGGAGTTCCTGAGCCTTTGGAATTGTACCATAAAATTATCTAATTAATTAATTTTTACAAAGGGGGAGGGTTGCCCTGAGGTTAACAATAGGGAAAAAAAGAATTAAAGTTTTCTTTACTTTGAAATTAGTCAAAGGAACTGGTAAATGCTGAGGAGCTAAGGGAGCGATGTGGTCTGCATTCTAGGGGAAGCTGAGCCTCCATCGTGTCAAACATTCCCACAGTAACATCACTACAGCACCTCTGATTCCACCCCCGCCTCTCCAAGAGCGAGTTAGTGGAGACCAAAGGGAAGTCATTGAGCAATTGCCTTTGAGAAGAATGCCGTGGGTGGGTGGGTGTGTGTGTGTGTGTGTGTGTGTGTGTAGGGAGAGAACAGGTAATTCTCTCCCCATCCTGGGAGAAGGAAGAAGAGGATGTCTTCACTCATGGCTAAAGAAGCAAGACACAGAAAAGTCACTTGCAAGACTGAGAGCCGTGAGTTCCAGCATGGGGTAATTGTGCACCACCTGGAGGCCTTAGTTTGCCCTTTCTGCTGTCTCGTGTTAGTACACGCCAAGTGGCTTCGCCAAGGCAAGTATACTGTGCTGTCGCCGCAGAAGTCAGAATGCCTGATTAGACTAAGCCCAGTGCGCTGACAGGTTTATGTTCCTTTTGGAAGTTCTGGGGGAGAATCCACTTCCTGCCATTCCTATATCCAGAGGCTGCCTGTCTGCCTGACCCACTGCTTTCTTCCATCTGTGAAGCCAGCAACTGCCTCCCCGTGACCTCTGCTCCTGCTGTCACACCTCTTGTGTTTCCCTCTTACAAGGACCCCCGTGAGTATGGTGAGCCCACCCAAATTCTCCAGGATTTGTTTCCCACCTCAAAATAGCTACTCACATCTACAGACTCCTTCATGCCTCCTAAGGTAGCAGAATCACAGGTGCAGGGAGATTTTTCAGGTCCCTGGCTTTGGAGAGCCATGAGTGTGCATACCACACCACGGTGGTGAATTCAACGTTCTCTCTGCCTACCTAGGCTCAGGGCAGACAGTGGAGGGAGATCATGGTTCTTACAGAAGAGGTACCAATGAGAGGCAGGGACAGACCCTGGAGTTTCCAACATGTTGAGGGACTCCTGCGGAAGGATGCTGAAGCAAGCTGCCTGGCCCGCAGCATCCTTGGAAGAGCGGCCTTCCAAGCCAGTAACCACCAGCAGCAAGGTGAACCCCCAGTGGAAGGTGCTGAAGATGCTCCAAGGGGCTGAAATGAAAGTCAAATGTGCAGAAACACAGCTTCCTGTGGCCTCCTAACAGGGTTTTTATTGATTCTGTGAGACTATCAACCCTGATTGATTTCCACCAATGGGCTGTGGTTATGTCCCCTCCCCTTATCCTTGTCTCTAATCACTCACAATTAAGTGAGGAAGAGAAGCAAAAAGGCAGAACATATACCTGCCATGTTCAGTTTGGCTAATGATGTGTCACAGGAACGACTTGGAATCAGATGGGAGACTAGAGTATAAATTGGACTAATTTCAATACATAGGAAGTGATTAGAAAGTAGCAGGATTGGGCTAGCAACGTGGTGTAGCATAGTAGACTAAGTCTAGCCCTATGGCATTGTCATGTCCCTCGGGCACTTGTTCATATCCTGGCTACTCCACTTCTGGTCCAACTCCATGTTTATGGCCTGGGAAAGAAGTGGAGGATGGTTCAAGGCCTTGGGATCCTGCACTCACATGAGAGACTGAGAAGATTCTGGCTTCTGGCTTTGGATTAGCCCAACCCCAGCCATTGTGGCCATTTGGGGAGTGAACCAGCCAACGGAAGTTCTGTGTCCTTCTCTCTATAACTCTGTCTTTCCATATAAAAATAAAACGAATCTTAAAGAAAAACTTTAAAACTATAAAATCAACCCAAAATGTCTTTAAAAGGAGGTGATACCTGTAGAGCAAGGAAACATTCTATTCTTGCATCTCACTGAGTTAAGTCTCCAAGTGTAGTATTTTGTAGTGATGAGTATTATTGTTGCAAACACAAAAAGAACTCATCTCAAAACTCAAAAGCATGAAAGAAATTGATTCCCAGGGCCCAGATCCAGCCATTTCCCCTGGGACCCACACAACAGCGCATCAGAATTGCAATGGTAGGGCAGTCCTGCCTTCGGTCACTCAAAGGTCTCACGGGAACAGGTGAGGCAGTTCACGGCTCCCAATCCCACCATATGTTGACAAGACACCAGGAGACTTGCACCCCGTTTTGAAACTACAGCATCACAATCCCGAGAGCAGAAAATATGTTTATGGTCCTCTGTTTGGATAGTAAACAACTTATTTCTTTGGGTTTTCACACTCACAATTGTCCATTTGTGGGAGGAAATGTATGAAAACATTAGCTAGGCTTTTTCCTCCCTGTAATTTTCCCCCTTCTGCCACTTGAAGCAGGTAGCCAGACAGGCGTGTGATCACGGAATGTTTAAGAAGCTACTGAGCCAGAGGCTAAGGTTGCCTGAAGACAATCTCCTTACTTTCTTTGGGAACCAGTTTAGTTTGGTACAGAGGCTAAACTCATTGTCCTGGAAAGAAAAGGAATTTAGGAAGTGGTATAAGAAGAGTGGAGAATTAGACCATATTTGGAAAAGAGAAAGGTGGATAAGAGAGAGGTTCCAGGAAAAGTCAGAATCCAGACAATATGTAACGGAAGGTCCCATGAGATATTGGATGCCCGATGGGGTGACTTTGCAGGCACCCAGAGCTGGAGCCTCTACCTAGCTCATGTGCAGCACAAGGTGGTGGAGCCTGAGGACCTAACCACACGGGCAGTGAGCACCACCGTTTCCACGGCAACCACGACAGACAGAATCAGCTCAGTGCCTCAGCTCCAAAGACCCTGTACACAATATAGCACTGAGGGCTGGGGCCCCGAGCATACTCGCATACTCTAGAGTGAATTTCCTATGCTCCCTAACACCTGCACACACACACACACACACACACACACACACACACACACAAGTTAGCTGTAAGTCAGTTTAAAGGAAAACAAAAGACTTCTTTTGTGGACAGACATTTATTCCCTACACATCTCCTCAGTTTTCAACAAAAACCTGTATTCTCAAGTTGTATGAATAAGATGGTCATTTTCGACTTCAGAATCTACGCTTACAGAGGCTAGAATGCTACATGTGATGATGGAGTAAACTAGCAGACATGAATGTGAACTTGTGTTTATTTAATATAGCTACAAATAGGGAGATTTAAAGACAAATGCATGGGGCCTGGCAGCATGGCCTAGCGGCTAAAGTCCTGGCCTTGAACACCCCGGGATCCCATATGGGCGCCGGTTCTAATCCCGGCAGCTCCACTTCCCACCCAGCTCCCTGCTTCTGGCCTGGGAAAGCAGTCAAGGACGGCCCAAAGCTTTGGGACCCTGCACCCGTGTGGGAGATCTGGAAGAGCTCCTGGTTCCTGGCTTTGGATCAGCGCAGCACTGGCCGTAGCGCTCACTTAGGGAGCTCACTTAGGGAGCGAAACATCGGACAGAAGATCTTTCTCTCTGTCTCTCCTCCTCTCTGTATATCTGACTTTGTAATAAAATAAATAAATATTAAAAAAAAAAAAAAAGACAAATGCATGACCCAGCGCAGTAGCCAAGTGGCTAAGGTCCTCACTTTGACCGCACTGGGATCCCATATGGGTACCAGTTCTAATTCTGGCTGCTCCACTTTCCTTCCAGCTTCCTGCTTGTGGCCTGGGAAAGCAGTCAAGAAGACCCAAAGCCTTAGGACCCTGCACCAATGTGGGATACCTGAAAGAAGTTTCAGGCTCCTGGCTTCGGATCAGCTTAGCTCTGGTCATTGCAGCCCCTTGTGAGTGAACCAGCAGATAGAAGATCTTTCTCTCTGTCTCTCTCCTCTCTATATATCTGATTTTCCAATTTAAAAAAATAGATAAATCTTTAAAAAAAAAAACAGAAAAAAAGACAAATGCACAAGTTTGGAGTAGTGTGTCCATAAGCATCTCCCTTCATGTCAGCTGAGAGGATCTGAAAGAAGCACCTCACATCTAGGCCTAGATTCCTTCTGCAGCTCTCCAGTTAGGGGAGTCAGAAGCCCTTGGAAATATGCAAGATGACCTAAAGCATTTTGTGCTTCCAGAAAGTAAGGAAGTGTTTGCTTATTTATTTATTTGTGGATAGTATCACTTTTATTTGACCATGATCTATTTGTTGTTTACAACCTGCAGTCCCCAAAGGTAACAGGAGTGGTGGACAGAGAGTGTCAAAGCAAAGCAGAGTTGATGAGGCTGTGGGGACTAACTGGGGCAAGGGAGTGTTTAAAACTCTCACAACACAGACACACACACACACACATACACACGCATGGAAGCACAGCAAAGGGACACACAGGAGAAAACTGAGAGAGCACCAGCAGCCAAATGTGGAACATTTATGCAGCAAAATAAAGTAGTAGGCGATGATAACCCAAAGAAGAAAATACATATCCATGAGGGGCTGGCATTATGGTGCAACAGGCAAGCTGCCACCTGCAATGCCAGCGTCCCATACAGGGGCTTATTGGGGTCTCAGCTACTCCACTTCTAACCCAGCTTCCTGCTAATGCTACAGGGAAAGCAATGGAAGACAGCACCAATGCTGGACTCTCTGCTGTCCACACAGGAGACCTGAACGGAGTTCTTGCTTCCCAACTTCGGCCTGAATAAGCCCTAGCCAGTGTGATCATGCGGGAAGTAGCCCAGCAGATGGAAGAATATCTCCCCCGTCTGTTTCTTCCTCTCTATATATAACTCTAATTTTCAAAACAAATAAATATTTTAAAAAAAATAGGCCTGAGTCTATGAAAAAAATAAACAAATGGAGAAAAGACGAAATGTCCATGCCGCAGATTTCCAAATAATTCCCACAAGGAAATAGAACATAAGGCCCCAATTGCTAATGTGGGCTATGCATTGGGACTTCTTTGCAAAAAACACAATCAGGGAAGGCGTTCAGGGCAGGGACAGAAAAATTTTACAGTAGAGAAACCTAGAATACCACCTCCGCCAGCTGTTCAAGGTCAGTGTCAACAGTGATAAGCCACATGGACAGTGGGTTCTGTTAGTAGGATATGATGGGGTTATCACATTATCTCTGTGGTCTTCCTCTCTAAAGCCATCACCCACCTGACAATAAAAACATCAAATCAACCCCAATAGGCCATTTGCAACTTGCCTGACAGGTCCTCCTCAGAACCATGCAGGTCATCAAAAACAAGGAAAATTTGAGAAACTTCTACAGTCACAGAAAGTGACGAAGATGACTAAACATAATGAGAGACCACAAAAAGACATTGTGTAAAGCAAAAAAAGAAAAGCTGAAATAAAGTATGAACTTTAGTAAGTAATGATATATCAATAATGGTTCACTAATTACAGCAAACATCACACTAATGTAAGTTATCAAAGAAGAAAATTTGGCTGTCAGATATGTAAGAATTCTGCACTGACTTCACAATTATTCCCACCTCTTACCTACCAGCCTGTTATCCATACAGAGCCTGAGAGGCAGCAGTGACGGCTCAAGGAATTGGTTCTTTCCACCCACATGGGAGGTCCGCGTTGACTCCCACCTCCTGGCTCCTGCTCCAACTCCTGTGATCATTTTAGGCGTGAACCAGTAGATGGGAGTACCCCCTCCTTCTAGCCCTCAAGCCAGTAATAGAACAGTTACAAAAAGAAATAGCAATGTATGTTGCTTGCTCCAATTTTCTCTTAACAGAAGGAAGAAAAAAGAAAGGCAGGAGATGGAATTAAATAAGAACAGAAAGAAACAAGAAGGTAAAGGAATAAGGAACAAATAAAAAGGAGAAATAAGTCTCCCCTAAGTCCCAGTCTTTTTCTAGCTACTATGAACTTCATTCATTCCACTCAAAGCCATGCTTAGAAAAACAAGGCTTACTCCTTATTCCTAATTGCTCATTTTTAGTTTACTGCTCTAACGTTGTCTGGATCGTGTCCACTCCACTGCAGTGAACATCTTTTTACCAAGGTCACCAAGAACACAACTACCAAATTTGCTGGGAAATGTTTAGCTTTCATCTTGCTTAATCTGATGTGTGCATCACACCCTCCCTAACACTCGCTCCCTGGTTTCAGCGCCAGCACTTTTCCTTGAGCCACTGCATTTCTCTGGCTCAACTTCCTTCTGCCCATCACGTAAATGTTGGCATTAGCCACAGCTACATCTTTGCTTTCTCTGTGTTCACATTTGAGGCTTTCCCCTCCCCGTTCCCATGACTGTAAGTCATACCTATAAGCCAGTGCTTCTCCAGTGACTGGAGACAGTGCCCTCAAGGAGGGCGATGTCTGACACAGCTTTGGTTGTCTCCATGGCCTTTGGAGAAGGTACTGCTGGCATCTAGTGGGTAAAGACCAGAGAGTCTTGCAAATATCCTACAACACTCAGGATAGCGTCTCACCACGAAGGACTATCTGGCCCAAAATATCAATTGTCCCAAGATTGAGAATCTCCTCTGACACCTGCTAAAAAATGTCAAGTTTGCATATCTAGCTTCCATCAAATTCCTCATTTGCACTCCCAGTTCCACCTATGCGTCCCACAGCACACTAGTCTTTGTAGGTAAGGATCTGAACGTGTCTCTCTCACCTCTTTCTGTGTTCTTATCTCAGTCGATAGTACTGTCAGCCATCCAGATTGTCCAAGTTAGAGATCCAGAAAGCAGTTTGACCTGCTTCTCTTGATTATTACCACAACCACATCAGCAGTTCTCTGTCTTTCAGAGCTTTCAAAACTATTCCTTTCTTTTCTGTATGGTTGTGTGTCTGACCTAATCTATCAATAAATTTTGGAACTGGACATCTGCTTGAAGCAGCTGTCAACTCAAAGGAGTAGTCAGGAGTGTGGACTCTGGATTCACGACCAGCAGAGTTCGAATTGCAGCTTTAGTTTGCAGAGATGCTTGTGTAAGTCAGTCCAGTCTAAATTTCAGTTTCTCTTCTGAGATGTTATCTATTCTGTGAGTTTATTTGAGTGCTAAATTATTTGATTCACGTACAGCACACGTAGTATGAATGAGTGGTTAATAGATTTATTATTCCATCCACACAAAAACTGTCAGAGTGACCTAATCAGCTTCTCCTACAGAATAAAGTTCAGATGTCTCTGCCTCATGCTTACCTATGTGTGTAACCTCACTACACATCCTCCACATAGAAAATGATGAGCTACAGGATACAATATAAAGCATCTTGTCCACAGGAATGAGAAATGGATCATCAGTCTTCCACATTTGATGAAAACCATAGAGTATGAAGTACAGTTTTACACACAGTTAACTGTCTTTCAAAAATAAATAAAGAGAGGCCAGCATGATAGCCTAGTGGCTAAAGTCCTCACCTTGCATGCACCAGGATCCCATACGGGCTCCAGTTTATATCCCAGCTGCTCCACTTCCCATCCAGCTCCCTACTTATGCCCTAAGAAAGCAGTGGAGGATGGTTAAGAGCTTTGGGAACTTGCACCCAGGTGGGAGACCCAGAAAAGGCTCCTGGGTTTAGACCAGCTCAGTTCCGGCAGTTGTGGCTACTTGGAAAATAAACCAGTAGATGGAAAAATCTTTGTCTATCCTTCACCCTGTGAATATGATTTTCCAGTAAAAGTAAATAAATCTGTTTAATTAATAGAAAATACTCAGACACGAAAAGCTGAAAGAACTCATCACCACAAGACCCACTCAATGGTATAGCAAGTCTTTTAGACAGAGGAAAATGGCACCTAATGGAAAGATAGACCTACGCAAAGGAACAAAGATCACTGGAAATTATTTCACAGGTAACTACATTAAATGGTTTCCCTAATCTTATTTTAACATATTTTAAACTATTTAAATAAGAGTAGCAATGATGCTATCAAAGTATATGAAAAGGCATTGAAAATATATCAGACAACAGACACACACGGAGGAGCAGGAGAGAGATACACATAGAAGAAAAACAGAGAAAGGAGAGAGACACAGCCACCTGTACAGAGGGGTGAGACACCCAGAGAGCACAGACAGCCCCATACCCAGACACATGGGGCAAACACACACTAGTGGAGGTACACACACACACACACACAGGAGTGGCACACGTACACACATACACAAATGCAAAGAACAAAGACATACACACAAAACAGAGGAGAAACACACCCAGTGGAGGGACACATGCAGAGACAGGAGAGAGGCTAGACACAGAGAGACACACAGAAAGAGAACAGGGACATACGACAAACACACAAACGGTGGAGACACCGCACAGAGCAGAGGGACACACAGAGGAGTGACAGAAACCCAAAGGAGAGACACAGAGAGAGGAGAGCCAAACACAGGGAAGGAGGTGCCGCGAGAGACACACACCTGAGAGCTGAAAAAACAACAAAGGACCAAAACAGGAAGTGGCAGAGATCGGAGGACAAACAGGCATTTTTCTGTGCATGAAGTGTGAAATATCACTCAGGTAGAGGAAAAAAAACACACAACAAGTATAAAATAATCCTAAAGCAGCACAGCCACCTGTTACGATAAAGAACCCAACAACGGAGATGAAAATGAATTCATAAACACCTTGACACCTCAGAAGGAATAGAAAAAGAGAAACAAACAACAAATGGTACAAGCAGAAAACAAGTAATAAAATGGTTAATCTTGTAAACATTTGCATAAAACACGGCATTCTAATTAAAGACAAAGTTGTGGTGTTGATTAAAAAATAAAAAAGCAAGACCTAACTGCATGTTTTCTGTAAGAAATTCACTTGAAAGCCCAAGGCACAAAAAACTAAAGATAAAAAGTTGGGAAAAATACACAATGCGAACACTGACAAAAGAATGAAGAGGCTATATTAATACTTAACAAAGTGCATTTCAGAGCAGAAAAAGCTGCAAAAATAAAGAAAAGATTTTCATATGATAAAATGTTAATCCATCAGAAGAAAATAGCAATTCTAAATATTTAAATACCTGTAACAACTTAAATATCAGAAGCAATCCTGACACAACAGCGAAGAGCAATATATAAATACATAATTACAATTAAATAACCTCTGTCAATAATTGACAGAAAAAATCAGAAAACTAGTAACTAGGTAGAACATGCATAAACAATATATTTAAACTATTCCAATATATTAGGCTCTCTAGTCTGTTCCATTGATCTATGTGCCATTTTTTATGCAAGTACAATACTGTTTTAATTACTACAGCTTTGTAGCAGTCTTTGTAATCAGGTATTATGTTGTCACCACTTTAATTTTTTGTCCCCAGTGCTGCTTTGGCTATTTTGGGTCTTCTGTGATTCCATATGAATTTTAGGACTGTTTTTTCTAATTCTATAAAAAAGAATGTCATTGATATTTTGGTACCAATTGCATTGAATCTGTAGAGTTCTTTAGGGAATAGATCCACCAAATAAAATAAGGAACCCAGATGTCAATCTATGTACACATAGCCAACTGTTTTTTTTACAAAAATGCCCACAAGACACATTGGAAACAAGGTAGTCTTTTCAAGGAATTATGTTGGCAAATCAGGCTGTACATATATGGAAGGATGAAATTGATCTCTCTTCTCTCACTATATACAAAAATCAACTCAAGATGGATTAAAGGTCCAAGTTTAAGGCATGATACTATGACACTGTTTCCGATCCATCCACCTGCTACTGTGTCTGGGAAGACAGCAGATAATAGCTCAGGTACCTGGTCCCTGCCACCCATGTGGGAGACCTGGTTGGAGTGAGTTGCAAGCTCCTGGCGCAGCCCTGCACATTAAAGCCATTTGAGGAATGAATCAGAAAATGAAAGATTCTCTCTCTCTCTCTCTCTCTCTCTCTCTCTCTCGCTCTGTCTCCCTCCCTCTTCCCTTCTATGTGCATCACTCTGCATTTCAGATAAATAAAATGAATCTTTAAAAAATAAAATCAGGATACAAATTACAGCAGTCTCAGAGGCGTGCTGCCCTCACCAGTGATCTACCTGCAGCATTCCCATGGATGAAATGTGGAATCGGCCAAGGTGTCCATCGTCAGACTGCTGGGCACAAAAAATGTATGCACATATAATGGAATATATTACTAAGTCATTAAAAAGAATGAAAATCTTTTGCTTCCAGTAAAATAAACCAGAACCAGAGGACATTGTATTGAATGAAATAAACCAGAAACAGAAAGACAAATACCATGTGTTTTCCCTTATATGTGGGACCAAAATTTTTGAAAATAAATAAAGGTGTACCTATCACTTTCTGCTGCAAATACAGGGTATTTTCAGACTTCATTTCAAATCTTCGTCAAGCAAGTTGATAAGCATTATATACTCCAAAAGTTTTAATGTTTTTGTGACTTTAAAATTGACTTCATATGAATGACGTTGAGCAATAGCTCCATGTGATTGTTATTTAAGGCTCTTGCCTACTTTCCTCCTGGACTATGATCTTGTGTGTTCTATTTGTTGAACTCTTTATCTCGTAGAGCCATTAAGACTCTGACTACAATGTAAACCAAAGCTATGTTAGCTCAAAAATAGCTTCGGAGTATGAGACACTTGCAAAGCATTATCCCCCAACAACAACAAACAAGCACTTTTTTGGAGTGCTTAGGGAATATTTACCAAGTCATAACCGTAACACAAATCTGCAAAAATTTGCAAGGACTCATGTGGTGTGCAAAATATTTTCTCTGATTATGATAGAATTAAATGAGAAATTGAGGGAATGAGGTAAGAAGTAATTGAAGTACCACTTTAAAAGCCCTATTCACTAAATTTTCAGATCATAGTCAGGACACCGATCAGAACAAACAGAAATGCAATAGAAATTTACTCTCTTTGTAAAACTGAGTCACGTGTATTAGTCACCACACTGAAGAGGGGAGCTGGTTGCCACTACTCTTTGGGGAAGCAGTTCTTGCCACTTACAGAAGGGAAAAGAAAAGACTCTCCACCCACCCAAAGCCATAAAACAGCATAGAGAAGCATTCTTAACTGCTGGGTCATACCAAGTTGCCACTGGCTGGGACAGCATGGTGAGGAAGGAGGGGGATCAGTCAAGCAAAAACTGAAAGGAAAAGAATAGTCTGTGGAGATTTTATTTCCGACCACGTGTTTTCTAATATAGAAAAATTGACAAGTGACCAACTAGACAGCTGAGTTAACATGGATCTCATGAATCAGACATTTTTCCAGTTTTGAAGTGTTTCTTTCCCAGCTGCTTCCTCTCTCGCTGGGGTCTGCTCATACTACTTGCTCACTGCTGAGTGAGTCCAGGGAGCCAGGCCAGGATCTGTGTAAAGGGATGCAGGGACTAAGAAGTGGTATAACATACTGTGCATATGGGACGATGAAAGGGGCAAGACGTATCTTCATGTCACACAACAGGAACTGGTCATATCTGTCACTAATTAATCACAGACTAGGGACAGAAGAATGTTATTCAGGAGCATGAAAGTGCCTCTAGAAACAACTCAGAAAAATGGTGACTTTTGGTGACTTTTGGATGAGGTTTGGCAGGGGACTTTGGCTTTCAACTCTGTGTATATTACTTTGATTTTTTTTTTTAAGTGTAATAAAACCAAAGAAGTGAGTAGTTGAAGATTTCAGGACACAGGGACCAGTGCTGTGGCACAGTGGGTTAGGGGTTAGGCCACAGGCTGCAATGCTGACATCTCATATCAGAGCACTGGTTCCAGTGTCAGCTGCTCTGCTTCTGATCCGCCACCTGCCGATGTGTCTGGGAAAACAGCAGACAACATCCCAGGTGCTTGCATCCCTGGCACCCATGTGGGGAAACCTGGGTGGAGTTGCAGGCTCTGAGCTTCAGCCTAGTCCTGCCCTGGCCATAACAGTCATTTGGGAATGAATCAGAAAATGCAAGATTCTCTCTCTCTCTCTCTTTCCTCCACCTGCCCCCTCCCTGACCCTGTGTGTGTCACTCTACATTTCATATGAGTAAAATGAATCTTAAAAAATAGAAAAAACTCCAGGATACAAACCCCAGAAGTCTCCAAGGTGTGCTGCTCTCACCGAGGACTGACTTGCAACACTGCAGCATGCACTCCAATGCCGCTTCCTCCCACTGGCATTCACTTGCTGCCCTGTGATCACACCCCTCACCTTCGATGCAAAGTGACCTACTGTCTGCAGCAGAAAATCAGTGCCAAGCAGTCCTTCCTGCGAAGTTTCTCACCGCCAGTTTCTTCTCAGCTAGCTTCCTGCTAGAGAAAATGTTACCAAAATGTCCCATCTCCCCCGCATATCCAGCTGGAGAGCCTGGGACCTGAGCTCCTCTCTTGGATCTCAGCTCCTTAGACCTGCCAGCAGGTCTCGCTCGGTAACAGGAATCCCGCTCACATCTCCCCATTCCAAGGCAGGTGTCTCACCCATGTCTTCCAGATTTCCCCATGAATATTCCCATGACTGTCCCAACAACAGTGTTACAGTGTTATATAGGTCTTACTGTTTTTGCCCAGAGTGACAGCGTTTGCTTATTAACTGGATTTTAGACTCTACTTGTAATGAATATGTTTACTGATAAGATGTAGCTTAAATTGATTGCTATTTTTAAGTGTTCTGGTGAACACACAGAAGTCACTCTCAGAGTGTATACTTAAAAGTTTTTTTAAATGTTCATTTTTATTTACTTGAAAGGGAGAGTGACAGAAAGAGAGGAAGAGAGAGAGGTGGAGACCAAGAAAGCACCGCTCTGCTGGTTCACTCCCGAAATGCCTACAAGAGGCAGGATTGAACAGAGAAGAGGCCAGGAAGTCCATTGGCGTCTCCCGTGGGGCTGGCAAGGATTTCTGGGCCTTCACTAGTGTCTCCCAAGTGCCGTATTGGCAGACAGCTGCAAGGAGGAGCTGGAGCCAACCATCAAGTCCAGGCATTTCAAAGTGGGTGCAGGCTCAACTGGCACGCTGTTGCTAAGCCATATGCCTGCCCCAGTTTTATTTCAAATTTGAATATTTTTATGATTGTATTTTATCTTATGTTGTGTTCTATATCTCCTACTGTCACTAGACTGAGTTACTTACAGTCAGTCTCTATATCCGTAGTGTCTGTCAAGCAGCATATCTTCAGACATACAGCTCAGTGGTGCTTTCTCTAATTAGTTCTAGGGAGACTCATCAAGCCTACAATTGAGCTAAAGTCAGGAACTAACGAAAAAAATCACATCCAGTTTTCACTTTAGGGAAGTCCACATCAGCCTCAGAGTGATGTGTTAGCATGAATGCTTGTGCGTACACGCATGTGCACACACACACACACACATGATACACCACAAAGCATAAGAACAATCTATCCTGATTCCTGAACAGGTTAGGCAATCACCTAAAAATCAAGATTTGAAAACTTGCTGTATCTTTCCTCTTTGTCCAAGATAAGTTATCCACCCAGCTACATACTGCTAGAAAGACTATCCCAAGCGCACACCTAAGAACAGCATCCCTAAGCTTAGATATGGTCAGGTTGAGTGATGCGCACGAGCCCCTTCCTGTCTTCCTCCCGCATCCATAACCCCACCCTTCCCATGCCCAGAGAGCTAAAAGCATCTAAGATTACAACCTGAGAGAATGGAAGGAAGCCAGGAGGAGCAGCAAGGCACTGTTTTGGAGCCTGGGGCACCATCACATCTACAGGAAAGCTAGGCATGGCCCATGCGCACATTCAGGAATCAGCCAGCCTGGCTGAGTTCTCCTGTGATCTTTTATCTCTGTGATGGTAAACAGGTTATTTTGTTTTGTTTTACCTCCTTTTAAGAGACCATGCCCTACTGGTTTAGCTTGAGGACAAAATGATGCATTGTCCATTTACCTCTTCAAAGGGATACAAGATAGTCAACCAGAAAATATTCATTGTCACTCCCAGTGCTATAACAAGCAGACCCAAAAGCATGGAACACCAGATGAAAGAGAAAGCCAGAGGGCACCATAAAATTATCACCTCCTTCCTCACTGGGCCTGGAATATGCAATGTGTGGATCATTGACCCAACATTTCCCCTATGGGAACCAGCATCCCAAAGCTTCCAGGGATAGCACCAAATCTATCCAATCCAAAGGGATTATATAATCCACTGGGGCCAATACATTGGCTCAGTTGGCTAATCCTCTGCCTACAAGTGCCAGCATCCCACATGGGTGTTGGTTCATGTCCTGACTGCTCCACCTTCCATTTGGGGAGTGAACCAGTGAATGGAAGATCTCTCTCTCTCTCTCTCAATATGCTTTTCCAATAGAAATAAATAAATCTTTAAAAAGAGAAAGATTGACTGCCTTCACTCAACTTTCTCTGCATTTTCACCTACTGTTTCATCTCACACCATCCAATCTGGTACCAATGAAATTCCTTCTTTTAAGGTGAAAAAGAGGAGAAAGGCTCTAAAACATTTATCTTAGTATATGTGTCTACTCTGCTTGTTTCATGTCATCATATACCAAGCACAGTAAATCTTTTTCCAAACACTTGTGAATAAGGAAGACTTGTCAGGCAGAAATGCCCCCCTTTTATTTTTGGCAGAAAATATATTTTCTGCCAAGGGCCATTAGGAGGATTATAGTATCATCTGGAAGCCAAACAAAGTTTTGAACTTAAAAAATAGCCTGCTGTAGATGTACTGAATTTTGAATTCCACCTGCAGTTAGCCTAGGCAGGGCCAGACCAAAGAATTGTCCGCCCCTGCTGGTTGCTATGTAGCCTCAGGTAGAGATGAGTGGAGAAGGAGGACAAACCAATTAAATTTCAAAATGTGCATCAGGGGTTTCCAAATTGGCGCATATGTCACAATCTCCTGGACAACTTGCTAAAGAAATAAATTGCTGGCATCATACCAACAGTTCATTAATTCTGTTAATTTCATAAAATCTGAGAATTTGCATTTCTAGCAAATACCCCAGATGATACTCCTACTGCAGGGCTTTGAGAATCATTGCCTCTTCCGGGTCTCCCACATGTGTGCAGGGTTCCAAGGCTTTGGGCCGTCCTTGACTGCTCTCCCAGGCCGCAAGCAGGGAACCAGATGGGAAGCGGAGCTGCCATGATTAAAACTGGCGCCCATATGGGATCCTGGAGCATTCAAGGCAAGGATTTTAGCCACTAGGCCACTACGCCAGTTCCAGGGCCCTATATTTTTGACTAGTTAAATTGCTTAAACACATGGCAACTAATACATAGCACAGGAGCAGTGAGTACGTTAAAATCCTTACTGTGCAGTTAATACTATATAAACTACTAGATGTTGATTATCCTAATGATCTTCACATCACTTTATGAGATAGAGAAGTCATCCCCAGATGAGGAAACAAGCCTGGTGTGCTTCAATAGCACTGTGTCATCAGTCTAGCAGAGTCGGTGCCTTGGGGTTCCTGTTTCCTTTGCTTTTATCTGATGCAAACTAGCAGAGAACAGAGTTACAGAGAGACTCTGCCATGCCTTTCTGCTGAGCCTTGACTTCGCACAGCTTGGTGCCACACCCACCAGTAAATGTAGATCTCCTCCTGTGGTGCCACCACTTGTGGCCAACTCCTTTTCCTGGCTCCTGAATTTGCCCTGGCAGTTGAGGGCATCTGGGGAGTGAACCAGTAGGTGAATGACATATGTCATTTTTAAAATGCTTCGTTGTTACTCAGTAGATGAGGAATTAATGAAACTTTTCTGGCTAATTGAATAAACCTCTGTTTCCAAGTACATTGCTTCACTGCCTTCCCAAATGACATGTCGGCAGGTTGAGTTTCAGCTGAGCTGTGCCTCCCATGAAAAAAACCATGTGATTCCCCAACACTGCCTTCTCGGGCCAGGCTCCATGACCATAGGTCCCCATGATGACAAGGCACTGTTCCAACACTTGGATGTCTTCCCCTTGGTTTAGAATTAGAGAGGGAGAGAGGGAAAATCTTGGCATGAAGTGTACATAGAATTGTCTTATTCAGGAACATCATTGAGTTGAACATGTTCTGGAAATTTCTGTTATATGTAATACAGTTTAAATTTTTATATATTATTCTACTACTTCATTCAGCATGCTTACTAACCCACCTCCCTTAATCTTAGAGAAAAGGCCAGCAACTAACATTGAAATTATTTTTTCTTTTGGAATCATCTCCAGTAAACTGCCATGAATTCACTTTTGTGCAGTGGTGCTATTTATTTTCATGGGTTTTCTGATTTCAAGATAAAACTGGGCTAAAATGAAGCTATCCTGGCTTCCTGCCTGAATCTTGGCCCATTCCAATAGCATTTTCCACTTGAATATTGAATCTAATGAATTAAAGACAAGATGTTGCAGATACACCTGAGAAGGGTATGTGGGACAGAATCCCAATGCCTTTTCAAATAGTTATTGAATTTGTATTCATGGGCCTGGCGGCATGGCCTAGCGGCTAAAGTCCTCGCCTTGAAAGCCCCGGGGTTCCCATATGGGCGCCAGTTCTAATCCCAGCAGCTCCACTTCCCATCCAGCTCCCTCCCTGCTTGTAGCCTGGGAAAGCAGTCAAGGATGGCCCAATGCATTGGGAGCCTGCACCCACATGGGAGACCCAGAGGAGGTTCCTGGTTCCTGGTTCCCAGCTTCGGATCGATCCTCTCACTTGGGCTGTTGCGGCTCACTTGGGTAGTGAATCATCGGACAGAGGATCTTCCTCTCTGTCTCTCCTCCTCTCTGTATATCTGACTTTGTAATAAAATAAATAAATCTTAAAAAAAATTGTATTCATAATTCCTAAGTTTAAAACCACCTAACAATAAATTTAGCATGTTCTATTAAAGAGAAATGAGTGGCAACTTTCAAAATGTTGTTCGATCACTTCACAGCCAATATGACAATGATTCTATTTAAAAAATTAATTAATATAAGATCCCCATTAGTCCAGTACAGTGTTTAAACAATTGTTTCAGTGGCAAAAAGTCAAATATGTTCTAGAACATTTCAATTACTAAACAATATATATTTTTTTAAATTAGTAAAGCAATTTAAAGTTACAAATGAAGGGCTATAAAACCCAGGCTTTTCAATATAATCTAGTATCTGGTTTTTGTTCAACAGTGATTCCTGTTGGAATTCCAATTAAACATGGGTTGGATCTTCTTGGATTATCCTCTGTGTTTCTAATCCTCATTCTTCCCATTTCTTTGCTGTTCATAAATACTTTCTTATGAGCTATGTTAGAAGTCACCAATTTCATCTTTACTTGTCTTTAGTCCAGTGTTCAAACTACCCACTAAGATCAAAACTTTCTTTTATGTGTTGTTTATTTCTGCTAGTTACATTTTGACTTCCTCAAATATGTCCTATTTACTCTCCTGCTTTCTTTGTGGCTGTCTATCTTTGTACACTGTCCACTGCTTTTGTCAAAGAACGTATAGGAACAACTTGAGCAAAGGCACTTTATTCTACAGCAGATGTGTGCTTCTTCCTGCCCAGAGTGCAGCACAGGCAAGCAAAGATCACCTTGCACAAAATGCAAGGTCTGAGAAAAGGATCTAGAGAGAGTTCAAGGCCCAGCTTGGGACTCAGCACCAAGCTGAACCCCTGTGAAGTTTCCACTTTCTGTAGGAGCATTGCTGACTTGACACTCCAGCTTGACGGCTCTGGATGTTGGCTTTTGCCCTCTGGGTCCCTTAGCTGTGAAAAGAAGATTCTCATTTTTCAGGATCATAAAATATTCACAAGGCTAACGTGACTTCTTTTCTTGCTTTCCTCTTGGGGTTCTCATTTTCCTTCTGTTCTGCCTGAAAAGTTCTTAATTCTTTTGTCATCTCCTCAATGTTTCAAGAAACTTAAAAATTTAATGCACAGCCTTTTTGGTTTTAGCTTTGAGAGAGGCTGATCTGAATGCTTTAGCACACCACTACTGTAAACAGGAAGTCCTCACACATTGTTGTTACTATAGAAAATAGGCGTTGGTTTAGAAGGAAGGAGAAGTAGTATGTATTGAACATGCGGTGTTAAGCATCTGTTGAGAGTATTATGGGCCAGGTCTACTCTCACATAACCATTGCAAGAATGCTTCAAGGAAGACAATTTTTTAAGGAGTTAAAACTAAATCCTGTAAGCTACTAGGCCAAAGTCACCTGACTAGTAAGTCATTGGTGGGATCTACAGTTTATGTACCAATGACCACTTTTACTAGAGCGAGTTTTTTGGTAATCTTCAGGAGTTTTTTCCTCTTAAATCTTTTATCTGGAAAATTTGCAAACTATATAAAACATTGCAAGACTGATGGGGTAAACAACACCTGTTTATCCCTCACTTCGATGTATCAACTGGTATAATTTCAATAGTTGCTTTCTCTCTCATTCCTATTCTCTCTCTTTTTCTTCTCTCCTCTTTCTCCTCCATCTCCACCACTTCCTCCCATCATTCTTCTTTAGTTTTCCTTACTTTCTTCTGCACTTGAAAATCAGGTGCAAACAGCCTGACAATTCACTCCAAACACTTCATCGTATACCTCATAAAAATGGGAACACTTCTTCATTCTCAGTATAGCCACCACCCTGAAGAAAGTGAATACTGACAGAATTGCATTGTCAAATATGGAATCAATTTTTCTTTCCTGATTAACTCAACAAAAACCTTTGTATCTATATTTTCTTAAATCACTGAATCCAATCATAGATTTAGTTGTCATGTTGATAACTTCTTTTTAAAAACAAACCATTAAAATTTTTTTAAAGGTACATACAAATAATTGGGGGAAAAGAGGAACTGAAACTTCTGATTTATGCTGAACAGTGTGGTTTGTCGTGCATTAAGTCTGTGATTATAAAGTAAATTGAAAGTATTGTTATTGCAAAAGTTAAACAAAAACCAAAAGCGGGGGGGATTGGAGGAGGAAGGGGGAGAAGGTGGCTAGCTTCTTGGAAGCATATCGACAAAATATTTGAAATCAGTTCTGTCTATATGGATAATTTTTTAAATGATTGAGAAAAAATTGGGCAAAATACACACAAATAAGGATTTGAGTGAGAAAAAGAACAAACTTTCACTTATGCTACATTATTTTTATTTTTTCAATGAGAAAATATGTTTACATAATTTATAATCCAACAACAACAATAATAAAGAATGACATTTTAAAATAATGTGGTATTTACAAAATGGTGATTTCTACTCAATATTTTTCGTACCATACTCAGGTTCTCTATTTTTAAAAATTGCTGTTATTGACAACACCTTGAATAAAATAAAATAAAAATTCTGGAAAAAAATTACTTCATCTTTCACAATATAATTATCAATTTACTATTTTGTTAAAATATTGGGGGCACAAAGTTAAAATACCCAAAGAAGCTATTGATGCTTAGCATTCATAGAAAGAAAACACTCAGCAGTTTTAAGGAATTACATCCATAACTATTATATCTCATAATAAAATGCCTACTGTTCCAAGTAGCTCTGAAAGTATGCATCCTTTTCCTTGGAAATGCTTTTTTAAATATTTTTGTTGTTGTTGTTGTTGGAAAGTCAGATATACAGAGAGAAGGAGAGACAGAGAGAAAGATCTTCCATCTATTGGTTCACTCCCCAAGTGGCTACACTGGCCAAAACTGAGCTGATCTGAAGCCTGGAGCTTCTTCTGGGGTATCCCACATGGTGCAGGATCCCAAAGTCTTGAAGTGTCCTCAACTACTTTTCCAGGCCATAATCAGGGAGCTAGAAGGGAAGTAGAGCGGCTGGGGCACAAATATCAAAAAGAGGAAAAATGAAGCTATGTGCAAGTTGAAACAGCAACCCGATGATATGGGTGACTCAGCAGAGGCCCACCTGGAGGCAGGCAGAAGTCAGCCCTGTGGGAGCCCAGGGGCTCTTAGTGTTGGTGGTCAGGGATTACAGAAGTACCCCAGGTAGCAAATCTCTGGCAGCTGGGAAAAACAAAACAGAAAGCAAGACTAGAAGCAAGCAGTTTCAGAGGTTAGCCTCTAGGGACTTTTGCGTTCTCTCTCCATTGGTGGGCAGTAACAAGGCAACTACAGCAATGCTGGACAAAACCCAAGAGCCTTCCTATGAGTGCATGGGGCGGTCATCATCTGGAGTATTGAGGTAATAGCAATCTTATTTCTACACTGAGCTTGCTAAAGCCTACACCATATAAATTTCATTTTAAAAATTTATTTATTGGGCCCAGCACCATGGCCTAGTGGCTAAAGTCCTTGCCTTGAATGCTCAGGGTTTCCATATGGGCACCAGTTCTAATCCTAGCAGCCCCACTCCCGATCCAGCTCCCTGCTTGTGGCTTGGGAAAGCAGTGGAGGACAGCCCAAAGCCTTGGGACCCTGCACCTGCGTGGGAGGCCCAGAAGAGGATCTCGGCTCCTGGCTTTGGATTGGCACAGCACCGGCCATTCTGGTCATTTGGGGAGTGAATCATCGGACGAAAGATATTTCTCTCTGTCTCTCCTCCTCTCTGTATATATCTGACTTTGCAATAAAAATAAATCTTTTTTAAATTTTTGTTTATTTATTTTTTTATTGGAAAGGCAGATATACAGAGAGGAGAGACAGAAAGATCTTCCATCCTTGAGTTCACTTATCAAGTCGCCACAATGGCTACAGCTGAGCCAATCTAAAGTCAGGAACCAGGAACTTCTTCCGGGTCTCCCACATGGGTGCAGGGTCCCAAGGCTTTGCGCCACCTTCTACTACTTTTCCAGGCCACAAGCATGGAGTTGGATGGGAAATGGAGCAGCAAAAACACGAAATGGCGCCATATGGGATGTTGGCAGACACAAGGCAAGGACTTCAGCCACTAGGCTACCACACCTTTCAACTGGTAAAAGTGTTTGAAGCTGAAGGCTGGTGTTGCTTCTGCCTGTGACGCTGGCATCTTGTGAGTACCAGTTTATTGTCCTGGATGTACTGCTTTGCAATCCAGCTACCTGCTACGGGGAAAACAGCAGATGATAACTCAGATGGGAAATCCAGAAGAAGCTGTGGCTCCTGGCTGTGGCCTGGCCCAGACCTGGCCATTCAGTCATTTGAGGAGTGAACCAATAAATAAGTCTTTTTTTTTTTAATTTACTTAAAACAAAGGCTTATGTTAGAGAATGAAAAGGTCATTTCTGACCACTATAATTATGCACTCATTAATAAAGCATAGTCCTAAGGCATATGAACTCATCATTGTCAATTCTAGTTCTGTGAATACCAGCCTGCATTATAAATCTTTCTGTTTGTTTATCCATCTGACAGTGGTTTTGTATTGTAAGAAAAGTATTTCAAGCTTGGCGCGATGGCTCAGTGGCTAAAATCCTCGCCTTGCATTCGTCAGGATCCCATATGGGTGCCAGTTCACGTCCCAGCTGCTCTGCTTCCCATCCAACTCCCTACCTGTGGCCTGGGAAAGCAGTAGAGCATGGTCCAAAGCCTTAAGACCCTGCACTCACATGGGAGACCCAGAAGAAGCTCCTGGCTTCCTGGCTTCGGATTGGCTCAGCTCCAGCCATTGCAGCCACTTGGGGAGTGAATCATTGGGCATATTTTCCACAAAAGATTCCATCTTAGGCAGGTACATTGTGACCAAGGAGAGTACTATGAAGAACAACATGCCATGTGGGTACATTGCTTCCCAGCAGCTCCAGTTCAGCTCACTGCTAATGCACTTGGGAAAGTATAGGAAAATAGCCCCCCTTTTGGGCCTTTGCTATCTACGTGGAAGACCCTAACAAGCTCCTTATTGCTAACTTCAGTCTGGCTCAGACCTACCTGTTACAGCTATTTGGAGAATGAACAGCAGATGGAAGCTGTGTGTATGTCTGTGTGTGTGTGTGTGCGTATACGCACACACATGTATGTAACTCTGCCTTTTAAATAAATATATAAATCTTTTTAAAAAAATAATGTAGATTTAAGAACTAACAGTCAACAAACAGTATATACCGAACATGTTACATGCGTTAAAATCCTATTTTGGGTGTGCACATTATCGAATAGCAGGCTAAGCTACTGCTTGGGATGCCAACATCCCTTATGAGAGTGCTTGTTGGAGTACCGACTGCTCCCCTCTGACCAGCTCCCTACTGAGACACCATGCACGACAACAGCGGACGGGTCAGATGCTTGGTCCCCGGCTACTCATAGAACTAGATCAAGGTCTGGTTCCTGGCTTTGGCCTGACCCAGTCCTGACCATTGTGGGCATTTTGCAAGTGGAAAATGAATGGAAGAGCTCTGTCTCTGTGCCCTTCTCTTATCTCTCTTGCTCTCTCTCTGTCATTCTGTCCTTCAAGTAGATGAAAAGAAATACTTTTTTGAAATAAAATCTTAATTTTATAGCAAAATCTTAATTTTGTGATTTCCAAATAAATCACTTTTACAAGGTTATTGATGGGTTTGGCAGTGTGGCATAGCAGGCAGAGATACAGCCTGGGACAGACACGGGCATCTCATAAAGTAGCAGTTTGATTTTCAGCTGTTCCCTGCTGATGTACCTGGGAAAGCAGCAGCAGCAGATGAGCAGTTACACCCCCGTGCGAGGCCCAGAAGACGCTCCTGGCTCCTGGCTGCAGTCTGGTCTGGCCCTGACCTGTGGCAGTCATTTAGTAAGTGCAAGCATAGACAGAAAATCAGTCTCCTTCTCACTTTCTCTCTCTCCCTCCCTCTTCCCCCACCCCATCTCTTCCTTTCTCTCTATAACTCTTTCAAATAAATACATATTTTTATAAGAGGAAACAAAGTTACTGATTCACAAGTGTTAAGCCATCAATTTGGACAATAGAAGGAAACTTTGAAAGATGAAGCCATATTTTCCAGTTAACATTTCTATTTAATACCAAGGAAGCAGGGGATCCCCTAAAGTCACACATATGTGGTCATGCAACAGGTTTGAGTTCTGCTGCTCTTACCAATATACTTGGACAGGTGACAGAAGATGGTCCAAGTAAGAGACTAGGACTCCTTGCTCCTGCTTTCAACCATTCAAGAGTGAGCCAGTAAATGGAAAATTCTCTCTTTCTTTCCCTCTCTCTGTACATGTATTTATATCTTACTTTGTCTTTGAGACAAGCAAGTAAGTCTTTAAAAAGTTGTTATCTTTTAATTCCACATTTCTGTGAATTTTTAAATTATCTGTACATACATCATTTATAAAATAGTTTTGCCTAAAAGCTATAAAATTAAACTAATCTTACATTTTTTTAATTTTTAATTTTAATTTTTTCTTAAAATTTTATAATAAATATACATTGTTGTGCAATAAGAGAAAAAGTAGAGTTTTCCATATTACTAATTGAATTTAGTCCAGGGCAAATCATTTGTATCTGGCTTTACATTTTGTTGAATTGTTTAAAGAATTACCATTCATTCATTTCTTCATGGAAACATTCGTCACACCTATTGTATGCAAGACTTTGTACTGGGATCCTTAGCAGGAGCAAGGGTCCACTTGCATCTGGGCAGACAAGAGTGGGCTGTCACTGTTGACATGCATGGGCTTCCGTGAGTGCTGACAGAGAGGAACAAAGCATGTGCTTCCTGGAATTTGAAACAGTGCTTATCCTCCCTCCTATGTCCCAGCACAGAGAACTATTCAGGGAGCTTCCTACACCAGTGTTCCCATTCCCCAGTGCTCTCCCAATGGTCTCTGAGCCTTTCCAGCCCTGAACTTGAATCTGCAAATTGTTACCTAAGGTTTCCTTACCTGGTGTGATGGTAACCCAGTATGGGCTTTATGAATTCTTGTCCAGGTGAATGATCTTGTTCTTTTGAAAGATGCTTTTCGGTTTTACAGTGGGTCCATTTCCCTTTTTTCTGATGGTTAACAACAACAACAAAAGTGTCTTGTCAAATAGTATGGTTCCTTCTGCTATTCTTCTGTTGATCAAATTCTGTGAATTAAACGTGGAACAGTCGGTTTTCATGCAATTAACCCTTACTGGAGCTTCAGAAGTCGCCAGAGGAAAAGGACATGTTGTGGAAGGGGTTACATTCTGGTTGGTAAAAATTGTAAAAATGTCAGGCAAGGTACCAGAGGACTAAGCCCTGATACTTTGCTTCAGCTCACAAAGCAATTGGCTTTACAAAGATGCAGCCCGCAGCCAGCCCGCTCTTGGTAACAGCACAGGTGCTCCGTAATCTGGATCACACACGATCTCCCAACACTTAGCCTGAAAGACCAGACTCATTGGTTTAAAAGTGACTTAAGTACTGCAGTCTTTCCGAGTTTGGCAACATTACATGAAAAAAGTTGAGAAACATTTTATCGTGGGTAGAATGACTTTCTTCCTGCTCAAATATCATCCTAAAATGCTGATGATTAGCTGGAGTAGGGCAGCACTGGGTGGGAGTGTGTATTATTAACACAGTCTGATGTCCAATTCTGCTACGTGAGCCCCTAATGTTATTGGCTCACTATTCCAAGAAAATTCAAATGCTGCAATAGCTTGTCATTTCGAATTCATTTCCCTCTTCTCCTGGCCCTATCTAAATCTCACAGGACGATTCAGATTTAGGAACCATTAAGTGTATGAAAGTGCCCTCCTAATCGCTTCCTTATCTCAAATGTCCTGCCTGTTCCCTGCTGTTAATAGATGACTTGTTAGGAACCAAGACTCAGGACATTATCCTGAGGAAAGCAACACAGTCAGAAAGAAAAAAAAATAATAGAACATGAAGTTCTTCAGTGAAATGCTGACTTGGAGTGTAACATAGACAAAGCAGTTATTCATAAACCGAGGTAACATTCTTTAGAATCTTATTTAAAGAAATGCTATAGAAGCTGAAACTGGAGTCCACAGTGTTTCCATAACCTGTCATTTTTTTCCCCTCCAATCCAGATCACAGTCTTATTATTATAAAGTTCTTTAGAATTCACAAGGTTTTCCATGTTACAATAGCCAGCGTTTCGTTTATTTTGAAAGAAATAAAAAAGTGTTTAGAAAATTTCCTGAATTTTTCTACTAAGAAACCCAGTCATTTATGTCTAGGAACATAAAATTATCCAGTGCTCCCCTGGGCTCCCACCTCCAACACCACCATAATCAAAGTTTGCTTTCATTTTGAAAAACAGAATTCACTAAGGAATCTGGCCCTACAAGAAGGAAGAAGCAAGAGGAAGGAGAAGAAGGGACTGTTCCACAAAACTGTAAGAACAATCTTAGTGAAAGCTCAGGATCCACTGAGCACCAGCCTCCTGTTGGGTTTAGCAGGGCAAGAAAGTGGGGATGGGAGTGGGAAGAGGAGACTGCAGTTGCTTCCTTTTCATTGAAAGGGTTTAGAATGTGGGTTCCTAAAAAAAGTAGGTTCCTGCACAACAGTCCATGTTTGCAGTTTTGCAACCGCGGTTTGCAGACCATGTTTGGGACCTGCATTGAAATCCCAGATTCCTTCCACTAACTCCACAGCGGTCAGCATCTGCTCCCTCCTCTTGGCCCAGAGATCTGAGGCCTAGATAAAGCTCTTTTCTGTGCGCCAGTGGGATAGCACTGTGAGTCACTGAGCAATTCTGTTGCAAATATGATAAGCACTAGGCTGCTGAGAGAAGACTGCGGTGAATCAGGGGGATTTTAACCACCTCAGCACAATCACAGGTACGGAGCCAAGAGAACGTAACATCCAGATAACGGCAAATGGGATAAGGTTCAGTAAGGATGGGAGAAGCATGACAGGGGTATGAGAATAGTTCTCTAATACCTAGCATGTGTGGAAACCCTTGAAGTTTCAGAAACGGTGAGACCAATGGCAAACCTAGGAAGAGGGAAATTGCTCAACGGTCTTCCATTCTACCAAGGAACCTGCTTCAAAGAGACATCTTCCATTCTACCAAGGAACCTGCTTAAAAGAGACGGAGAAGCTCAGTTTTGTGCCTGTCCTTTGCCATCCGGATTTTTCTCTCCCATCCTTTGAACTGTCTTGGAAATGAGGTCAGTACTCTGTGATGGTCATCAGGTTCCAAATTTTAGAAATATTATATTATTCACAGAGGTTTCCTTCCGACTTAGCTCAGGGAAAAATAAGAATGCAGAAAACCTGAAGATCCTAATGAGGAAAAGTTCAGTTACTGGGGCTTTGGAAATAAATAAAAGTTATTCCCAAAGGATTTGTTCAGCAGCAAAATTAAAAAAAAAAAAAGGTCTTAAAGAACCGACTTCTGAATAGCTTTATTCTGTTCTTAACTTGTAAGGAAATGTATTTGTTGCTTAAAAATACAGAAAAGAGGGCCCAGAGTGATAGCTTAGTGGATAAAGTTCTTGCCTTGCATATGCTGGGATTCCATATGGGCTCCGATTCATGTCCCAGCTGTTCCACTTTGCTTCCAGCTCCCTGTTTGTGGCCTGGGAAAGCAGTCGAGGACAGCCCAAAGCCTTGGGACCTGCACCCACGTGGGAGACGTGGGCCTGGTTCGTGGCTTTGGATCAGCCCGGCTCTGGTCATTGCAGCTCTTGGGGAGTGAACCAGCTGACTTTCCAATAAAAGTAAATAAATCTTTTTAAGAAATACAGAAAAGACCACAAAAAAAGGTAAAAAACATGAAACAAGGATCAGCCTTAACATCATCAACTGGAGACAATCTCTGTTAGGTTCTCAATCTGTCTTTCCAGTCTCTTTACTGTATACAGTCACATTCAGACCTATACAGACATTTTAAGATGGCAGAACAATTTTTTATAATCTGTCATGAAATCTACACAACTTCTTCCTTTCATATAATGTTGTACCATCCCTTCCTGTCAACATACAGAGAGCTACATGATCCTTTTAAAACACTACATTGTAGGTCATATTCTATATATTCCATTGTATTGTGCACTGTGCAATTAATTCATTATCTGTTAAGACGTATTCAGGTTGCTCTTTTTTTTTTTTTTTTTTTTTTTTTTTTTTTTTTTTTTTACTATTACAAGGAATGTCGATGTAAACATCCTTGGTTTTACATCTTCAGCTATATGTCCAATTATTTCTTCCCAGGGATGGATTCGCTAGGTCAGACAGTGTGCATGTTTAAAATTCCTGCACAAGTTGTTAACAGCCATACAGGAAGCTTATCCCAATTATACTCCCACTCCCAGGATATGAGAATGCACCTGCCTCCACTATGCCAACAGTGGAGCTTGTCTTTACCAAACAAATATAGAAACCAATCTTTTAATTTTGTTTGAGTGAAATTGATTTTGGAGACTGAATTTATTTTCCTATTTTTTAACCAATAGCAATATATATATATATATATTTTTCCTTTTTCCTTTTGCTTGTTTCCTGTCTGCCTGTTAAAGTTTTTTTCCCCTTTTGAGTTTTAATAAACTTTCATATATTAGGGATATTGACTCTTTTTTTTAAGGATTTATTTTTATTGCAAAGTCAGATATACAGAGAGGAGGAGGGACAGACAGAAAGATCTTCTGTCTGATGATTCACTCCCCAAATGGCCACAACGGCTGGTGCTACGCTGATCCAAAGCCGGGAACCAGGAGCTCTTCCGAGTCTCCCACGTGGGTGCAGGGTCCCAAGGCTTTGGGCCGTCCTTGACTGTTTACGCAGGCCACAAGCAGGGAGCTGGATGGGAAGCTAGGCTGCCAGGATTAGAACCTGTGCCCATGTGGGATCCCGGGCGCGTTCAAGGAGAGGACATTAGCCGCTAGGCCACCGCTCCAGGCCCCGGGATGTTGACTCTTAACCATTCAAGACTGTAAACTCTGTAAGAGCATGAATGTCTTCCTTAGGATACAGTCAATTTATTTTATAATGACTAACTCAGCGCAGACATTCAAAAGATATTTCTGGAATAACTGTGCTACCTTTCATGTTTGTTGTTTTTATGAGTCTTCATGTTGTGCTTTTACATTTTAGAATCCAAAGTTGTTATAAAAGTCTATCAACATACTTCTTTATTGCAGGTTACATTTTAGCCACACAATTCTACTATCAAGATTGTGAAAATAAAAGCCAAATGTTTATATAACTGGTTGTGTGCCAAGAACTATTGCAAACACCTTTTCACTTAACCCTTACAACAGCCCTTTGGTGTAGTAGAGTGTGTCATAACAGTTTCATCTAATGACTGATAATCCTCTATTATCTCTCCTGCAAAAATCTCTCCTATCTCTGCCTCTCAATTGCTCTCCTTGATTTTAATATCTGATGTATCCACATTTTTTAAATCAGAAAAAAAAAAGACAGTAGGCATAACAGTGTCTCTTCCTTCCTTTTATTTCGGTCGTCCTGTTGTTCCTCCTATGAGTATGTACGTGTGTATGATCTAGCCTTTTGTCACATAAACCATCACATTATACATACTGTTTTGCAACCTGCTGCTTTTGCCTCACTTAGTAAAATATCCAAATGAACTTTAAAATCACTTTGGCCCTGCTTGATAGCTCAACTGTCTAATCTTCTACCCCCAAGCACCATATGCACCCGTATCCCATATGGGTGCCAGTTTGTGTCACAGCTACTTCACTTCCCATCCAACTTCTGACTTGTGGCCTGGGAAAACAGTAGAGGATGGCTCAAAGCCTTTGGGACCCTGTATCCACTCACGTGAGAGAGCCATAGAACTTCTGGCTCCTGGCTTCAGATCAGTTCAACTCTGACCATTATGGCCACTTGGAGAGTGAATCAGGAAATAGAGTATCTTTCTCTCTGTCCCTTCTTCTCTCCATAAGTCTACATTTCCAATAAATAAATAAATCTTTTTAAAAAATCACTTTGTCAACGTTTGATTGTGATCAGGTTAAATTTATAAACTTGAGGGCAATTTCTATATTTTAAATATTCAATCTTCTCACCCAAGTGTTTGTTATCTCTATCTTCTCTGGCATTCTTTTTGCCCTTCAGTAGAATTTTGAGTTTTGTTCTTATAAATCTTGTGTATTCCTTATGTTCATTTCTGAAAACTTGGGGGGAGGTTGTTAAGCTTGCATTTACTTTATTAACTGTGAAAGTGAAATGTTTCGAATGTTCGTTGGCCACAGAAATTACTCATGTGCCCACCTCTTCTTTTCCATTGCTATCAGTGTGTTGAGGTTCACCAAACTTTTGTGAAGTCATACATCTGTCTGGTCTCCCCAAACTCCTCTCCTTTCCTTTGATAAATGAAGTAGAGATATCACTTTACCATCCATAAAATTTAAATGGCACACCACCATCCACCAACCAGAGTCCACATTGCTGTTTCTATATGTCTTGCCTCTCCCAACTACTCTACATTTTTTTTTTTCTAGAACTCGGCAAAATTGAACTACTCAATGACTCCACACACTCTCTGGCTTTGTGTTTTTGCTCCTGAGGTCACATGTACCTGGAACACCCTCCTGTCTTCCCCTTCACTTGGCATCCATTCCTTCTTCCTGGTCCATCTAAACATCATCTCCAAGAAACCCACCCTAAGATCTCCCCTTCTGAGCTGCCAGAGTACAGTGGTGTCTCTTCAGCTGCCCACCCAGGTTATTATCCCAACATTAAAGGTAGTTTGCCATGGTGGCTTCCACATCTTTCAAAAGTTAAATCTCCCTACAATTTATTGCTATTGTTCCTTTTTTTCATAGATTAGTTTTCTAAGATTTATTTATTTTTATTGAAAAAGCATATTTCCAGAGATAAGGGCAGACAGAGAGAAAGATCTTTCATCTGCTGCTTTACTCCCCAAATGGCTGCAAAGGCCTGAGCTGAGCCAATCCAAAGCCAGGACCCAGAAGCTTCTTCCTGATCTCCCAAAGAGATGCAGGTTCCTAAAGCTTTCGGCCATTCTCTACTGCTTCCCCAGGCTACCAGCAGGGAGCTGGATGGAAAGTGGAGCAGTTGGGACAGGGGCCCATATGAGATACTGGTGCTTGGAGGTGGAGGATTTGCCAATTGAGCCATCTTGCTGGGCCCCATAACTTAGTTTCTTTACACACAATACCATCCACTTTCTCCTTTTTTATTTTGTTTTGCATTTTATTGATGTGCAAAATATGTTTGATAAAGTATGTAAATCACATGTGAATGCAGCGTATTGCTCAAAAAAATTTTAACATATGTTTAAATCCATACCACAACTCAGATCAGTGCAGAACATTTCTAGAATCCTGGTTGACTCCCTCATGACCCCTTCCAGCTGACACTGCTCATCCTGTATCCGCACCGAAGTAGCAGTTCTGATTTGTAAGTTGAAATTCACACATAACATCATAACATTCATACTGTTTTGCATATGGACTATTTTTTTCCTCCTATCACAATGTCTAAAACATTCATTTGGTTTTTTGAATATATCAGTATTTCATTCTTTTTAAAAGTATAAGTCAAATATCATAATATTCCATCCAAAAGTCATTACAACTAAAGAAGCAAATGGCACGGACATTCCATGCAGTGCTTAAAGCATGTCTTGAGATGCCCACACCCCTCAGCCTGCCTAGTGTTGAGTCCCAGCTCTGCTTCTAATTCCAGCTTCCTGCTAATGCACGAGCTCAGAGGCAGCAGGTGATGCTCCAGTGCACGACTCCATTCTCCCCATCTCTGCGTCGGGGGCCTCGCTGTCGGCTTCAGCTTGCCCCAGCTGAGGTAGGTGTAGGCATTTGGGCAGCCAGTCCAGTGGAGAAGAAATCGTTGTTTGCCTCTCCCTTCTCTCTTGCTCTCCTTGCTTTCTGCTTTTCAAATAAAATAAGGCGGGCCCGGCGGCATGGCCTAGCGGCTAAAGTCCTCGCCTTGAAAGCCCCGGGATCCCATATGGGCTCTGGTTCTAATCCCAGCAACTCCACTTCCCATCTAGCTCCCTGCTTGTGGCCTGGGAAAGCAGTCGAGGATGGCCCAAAGCTTTGGGACCCTGCACCCGCATGGGGGACCTGGAAGAGGTTCCTGGTCCCGGCATCGGATCGGCGCGTACCGGCCCGTTGCGGCTCACTTGGGGAGTGAAACATCGGATGGAAGATCTTCCTCTCTGTCTCTCCTCCTCTCTGTATATCCAGCTTTCCAATAATAATAAAATCTTAAAAAAAAAAACAAATAAAATAAGATGAAGTATTGTTGTTAATATTCTTTTTTGAAAGAACCAGACACAACCAAGGTTCATTTCCAAAATTCATCTGCTGGGAAATTCTTCCTGTGTGGAGAGAGCTAGTCTTATCTTTCTTTTTTCTTGCTCTTTAAAAAATTCATTTATTTTAATGGGAAGACAGATTTATTGAGAGAGGGTGATATAGAGAAGGTATTCTACCTGCTGGTTCACCACCTCCCCAAATGGCAACAAAGGCCAGAGCTGAGCTGATCCAAAACCAGAACCCAGGAGACTCTTCCGGGTCTCTCATGTGGGTGCAAGGTCCCAAGGCTTTGGGGCCATCCTCTGCTGCTTTTTCAGGCCATGAACACAGAGCTGGATTGGAAGTACAGTAGCTGGGACATGAACCTGAGCATATGTGGGATGCCAGTGTCACAGGGTGGAGAATTAGCGTGCTGAGCCATGGCACTGGTCCCTGGGTTGGTCTTTTCATTCTTTTTGAATCTACAGCTGATTGGATGGAGCCATCCACCTATGGACATAAATCTGTTTGATTTAGATTTCATCACTTGACATGCTAATTTCATCTTCAAACACCCTCACAGAAGCACTCAGATCCACTGTGCACTGGGAGTGGCCAAGCTTGCAGGTGAACACAAGCCATCACACTTGGGCCATGGGATAGGCACAGGTTCAGCTTTAAACAATACTGTCAAGGAGTTTCTCAAAGTGACTCAGCCATTCATGCTACCATCTGCACTATTCTGAGCATCCAGGTGGCTCTGCATCTTTCTTAATGGATAGTTGGCAATATCAGGCCTTTTTTGGTCATTCAGGTATGCTTATAGTGACATCTCATTTTGATGGCAATTTTCATTTTCTGGGTAAGCAGTTATGTGAAACATGTTTTCCATGTCCTGTTCAAATTCTTTTCACATTTTGGAAACTAAGAAGTTCAGTTTTTCTTGCTGATTTATAGAGGGTTTTTTGTGTGTTTTGTTTTGTTTTTTACGTGTTCTAGATGTAAGTCCCATTATCAAGTACCCAGTTTCCTGATAACATCTTTTAATTCATAGAAGCTGTTGTAAAGGTTTTTCTCTTTTAAATTTTTTCCATTTAAGTCTTTTATGCATATTGAATTAATTATTATATACGGAGCGAGGTAGGAGTCAAATATCTTTTTTCCATATGAATAGCCAATTGCACCATTTGTTCAAAATATTATCCTTTCCTCACTGAATCACAGCAGTCGCTTTGTCATAAATCAAGTTCTATTTTTGGATTCTCTATTATGTTTCTCTGGTGCCAATACCACACTGTCTTAATTACAGAGCCTTATAATAAGTTTTGAAACTGGGTAGGGTTAAGTTTTTTCAACTTTGTTCTTCTTCAAAATTGTCTTGGTTATTCTAGGCTTTTGCATTTCCATATACATCTTAAAACCAGCTTTCCATTGTGCACACACACACACACACACACACACGTGCACACACACAGTTTTTCTTCATTTGTTATTTTTGTCTCAGAAAATCTTCCCTCTAAAAAGTTGAACTCTCTTTCTGTGTCTTCAAAGTTAGTCCCAAATGCTTTTCTTGGATTTTTAAGGCTCATCTTCACATCGTGTTTTCTCTATTTCTTAATGACGAATAAAAATTACTTATAGTTATCAAGCATATGTTCTTTGAAAAGACTACGCTTTGTGAAATGATTAATGAAGTTAATTAGTTATAATGAAGCATAATAAGTATGCTTACCACATACTTTTCCTTTTTTTTTTCCCCTTAGGGAGACACTTAAAATGTACTGTGTCCTTTTCAAGAACACAACACATGCTTATTAAATGTAGTCACCATGTTATCTGTTAGGTCTCTCAACTTATCCTCCTCTTTAACAGTATTTTGTATCTATAATCTCATTCTTACACCTTCATTCTTTTGCACTATGTTGAACTCACCTCTCAGTCTACAACCATGGCCAATTATTTATTTCCTGCCAGAGCAAAACAAATAAAAATGGGTATTTTCAAACTTAACAGCTACCTTGGATAATGGTCACTATCTTTGCCATCTGATGCAATCATATATGTTAATTATAAAATTTCTAGCATACAAAATCAGAAAATAAAGAAAAAATGAACTATTATTAACCAAAGGCAACTATAATTTTACATATTTCCTCATATCTTTATGCACAAATATCTTCCCATATTTCCACATGGTTTTTATTGACTACATTACATCCACTAAACTACATGCACCCTAATTTTTTTTAAAAGATTTATTTATTTTTATTACAAAGTCAGATATACAGAGAAGGAGAGAGAAAAAAAGATCTTCCATCCGATGATTCACTCCCCAAGTTAGCACAGCGACTGGTGCTGTGCCGATCCGGAGCCAGGAGCCAGGAACCTCCTACAGGTCTCCCACATGGGTACAGGGTCCCAAAGCATTGGGCCGTCCTCAACTGCTTTCCCAGGCCACAAGCAAGGAGCTGGATGGGAAGCTAGGCTGTAGTGACTAGAACTGGTGCCCACATGGGACCCCAGCGCGTGCAACTGAGACTTGACTTTTAAGTTTAGAGTAAAAGGCTCTTGAATATACTTCCCTCCCAGAACTCCCTTCAAGAGCACCTGAAGGGTGCAGCTTGTTTTATTCCTTTTTATTTTCTCCACAGTCCTGTGACTAACAGACACTGAATATTTACTGACTCAGCAGAGAAATGATTTACCGAATACATAGGTAAGAAACCCTGGCTATTTCTGCTCCAAATTCAAACACATTAAATAAGGAAGAAATAGCCGAATGATCAAAATGCCCATCTGTTATCAAGAAAGGGCTAGTTCCTTTGGAAAAGGCTTTAAGTAATCTCTACATCATCGCATTCCTTCTCTTAGTGAGATAAAGCAGCTCCCTGAATTTTAAAGATCTGCTTAAAAAAAAACTTTGTGGGTGCAGAATTGTGGTATCAGTGGTTAAAACACCCAGTGGTTAAAAAATCTTTTTAAGCTGTTAAGCTTGAAAAATGGCCATTTTTTAAATGTTAATTTCCTTTTCCTCAGCATTTCCTCAGCGTTCCACAGGGGCACAGGGTCAAATCCCCACTGCTCTGCTTCTGACCCAGTTCTCTGTAGATGCATCCAAGAAGGCAGTGGAAAATGACCCCAGCACTTGGCCTCCCACCCATGGAGTAGACCTGCCTGGAGAGCCCAGCGCTTGGCTTTGGTCTGACTGCAGCACTGGCAGTCATTTGAGGAATGAACCTTCAATCTATGTGTGTCTGTCCAAAACTGTGCACCTCTGTGCCTTTCAAAGACATACAATCAAAACAAAACTTACATGTTTTGCACCCTGATATATATATATGGGGTCAGCTTCCATCTGTGGTGCTGGCATCCCATTTGGGCACCAGTTCTCACCACAGCTCCACTTCCAACTTGCTTGCCGCTAATGTGCCTGGGGAAGCAGTGGAAGATGGCCCAAGTCCTTGGGACCCTGCACCCATGGGGGAGGCCTGCAAGAGGCTCCTGGCTCCTGACTTCAGACTGGCTCAGCTCCTGATGTTGCAGCCATTTGGGGAGGGAACCAGTGGATGGAAGATCTTTCTCTTTCTCCTTTTCTCTGTAAATCTGCCTTTCCAATAAAAAGAAATAAATCCTTAAAAAAAAAGAATTCTATCCATCTCAAAAACAATTTGTGCTTTTTTAGCAGTTTCAAAGACAAGTGGAATTTATAATTTCTAACAATGGAATCAGTATGGCAAATATCAATTGCTTTATCAAGTACGGAAATAAGTCCTGAGACAGAACTACTGTAACACATTGTGGTTCTATGACTTATAACCAATGAACACATTCAACCTTCAGAATCTTGTCATTTTTAAAATGTTAATTTCCTTTTCCTCAGCATGGTTTCACCAATGAAGAAAAAAACACTTAAATTCTGATATTGTAAATCATAAATGTTTTCGGTTTTTAAAATGGTACAGGTTTTGAATTAATACGATGTTTCAAGATTTCAGGTGTTTCCACTGGATGTGTGAGGGAAAAAAGGAAGTGGGGAAAGTGCTTTGTACGAAAGACTAATTTTGACAAGCTGCAAGATGCTTTGAAAATATACCCTCTGTAGGTATAGCACGCATACTGGAAAGAGAATAAAAACGGTCCTTCAGGGTTTCTCTCGGCACAAGAATTGTTTCAATTGTTGGCAGGGTTATTGACATTTTGGAAAAATGGGGCAGAAAAAGGCTAAAGTATGTGGACGCCGTGAACACGTTAGAATTTTGAAGTCTTTCGGGTTGCGAGAAACATTTGAGTGTTGAATCCTTCTTTCCTCCTAGAGGGAATTTAAATGTTTCAGAAGATCGAAACTTGGTCTCCTCACGAGGCTGAAGTGTCTTTGGCTCGGTTGCCAGGACTTCTAGGAAACGTGCAATTAAAAATAAAATCGAAAACAACAAAAACCTTTGCAACCCTGCGTTCATCGTCGCTCAAGGCAAAGCGCAGCCGGGCGCCGCACTGCCTGCAGCGAGGCATCCACGGCGCCTCCCGCACGCCCGCGGGCCGCCTCCCGCGTCCGCGCGGGGCGCTCCTGCGAGCGGCGGCCTCGGCGCGGCCCGGCTCCAAGGGGGTGTGTCCCGCCCGCAGCGCTCGGTGCCCGCCTCGGCCGCGGGCCCACCTGCTCCCCTCCGCGACCACCGCGGGCTGTGCGGGGTGCCCCCCGCGCGGCCTCTGGCCGGCCGTCCTCTGCACGTCCCTCCACCCAGCCCCAGAGCCCGGGGCTGCGGTTCCTTAACTCCCTTCAGCCCCCAAGTGCGGCGGGCTCTCGGGCTGAGGAGACCCGCACGCAGCCCTCTGTCCCCCGCCCTCCTGCGGCCTCGCTGATCCTCGGGCCCGGCGCCCCTGGCCCGGCCGCGGGGCAAGCATTCCCCGGTGCAGCTTTCGCCAAGCCCCGCGGGCGGAGTGCGAGTGCTGGAAGAGGGGTGCGGCGCGGAGGCAACGCATCCCCGCGCCGCCGCCGCCTCAGCCGCCTCAGCCGCCGCTCCCCCGCCGCCCGGCTGGGGGAGGATTCGTCACAGCCGCCGCCTCAGCAGCGCCGCAGATCTCGCGGTGTTTGCCGGCGGCCGCGCCGCCATATTGTGTGACAGTATTTTGATTTGGACTTGGGCTGGCGGAGCCGCGGCCGGAGCGAGCGAGAGCTGGGGGGGTGGGGGGAGGGCGGCGAGCGCAAGGGGGTGGGGGCTGAGGGAGGCAGGGGAGGCCGAGCGAGCCCGAGCCCGGGATCGGGGAGCGGCGACGCCGCCCAGCAGAGGTTTTTGATCTGTAGCAGCCGCCGGCAGGGCGACCCAGCCCGACCCCCTCCCCTCCCCTCCCCCTCAGCCACGAGCGGCGGCGGCGGCGGCGGCCGGAGGGAGTTGGCGGCGGCGGCCGATCGGAGGGGGCTGAGCGGGGAGGGAGGGAGGGCTGAGGTGTCCCCCCTGCCGGGTGGAATCGGAGGCGGCGGCGGCGCTGGCGGCGGCCGTGGTGGCGGAGAAGGCAGCGGCGACGGTGGAGACGGCTGCCCTAGTGGGAGAGGCGGCGGCGGCGGCGGCCGAGGAGGAGGAGGGGGAAGCGGCGGCGAAGGGTAAGCGGACAGCGCTGCCGGGCCTCGGCGGGATCCCCAGCCCCGCGCGCCCCACACCCCCCGGCGTCTGGAAGGGGCTCTGGCGACTCGGGAGGCCCTGGTGGGGGGGCGTCCGCGTCTCCCTCGCACTCGTCCTCCCTCCGCCTCGGTCCTTCCCGCAGTGGCGGGGCGGAGAGGGAGGCCCCCCAAGTCCTCCAGACCGAGTGGGGGTGGGGAGCATCGGGCCGGCCCGGGCTCCGGGGCTTCTGTGGGGAGGGGGAGGGGGAGGTTCATTGGAGTCGCTCGGCGGGGAGCGCCCTCCCTCGAGGAGGGGGGTACCCGGGGTGGGAAGGGACCCCTTTTGCACCCTTGCTCCCTGCCCGCCCCCGGGCTTGTGCGAGATGGGGGTGGGGGACGTTGCAAGGAAAACTTCTTTGGGGGAGCCGAGGTGTGGTGACTTAGGGGGGAAGGGTGTTAGGGGACTAGGTCGAGGCTGGTGGAGTTGGGGTCCAGGGGAGAGTGACTTCCTTGGCGATGTCGGCTTTGCGCCGTCTGCTTGAAGCTGGGAGCAAGCCTTTCTCTCAGCCTGTGGCCCCTCAGAGTTCCCTGGAGGATGGTACTTCTGTGTCCAATCCACTGCAAATCCTAGTGCTGGTGGTTGAGGCCGAGAGGCCGCCAGGGTGTCTTCCCCCTTGGCTGAGCAGGTGACAGGTGGATCTTCCTGTTGCTGATGCTGTGCGATTGAGGGCAGAGCTGTCTGCCAGATTGTCCGCTACTCTGGGAGTTTGTATTTATGTGTTTGGCCGGGCTTCATTCCATATATAGTATATTTGAGATGTTAGGTTTCCATTCTTCAAGTCAGCTTAATTGTTGTGGAGGAATTCTTCAAATGTTTCTGATAAGCGGGGTTTCCAGGAGAGTGGAGGGAATCCGCAGCTAAACAGGGCTCTTTGGGTAGTTCATGGAATTCAGGTTGCCAAAGCTGGGGCTGTGCAGTGTTTTTATTCATTGGAAAGTTCTTGAACACTAAAGTCATATTCAGAGCAACGGTAAGGCAGTATAATTTTGCATCCATTTTGTCTGTTTCAGTTAAGTTTGCACATTGTTAAATACTAGGGTCAGGTTGGTGCACTTTTGTAATAAAGGGGTTATGTTCTGCTTTAGCATACTTGAAAGACTATGTTGCTCATGATGAAATTTCTGATTTGGCTGGGAATTTTGGTGAGCATGGAGCAGAATTTTTGCTTTCAGTTTTTATGCTACTACTGCTTGCCACACTTTGTAGAGGAGCGGAGTGTTGATACCATTTCTTGACATTCTTTGTAACAATGAATGGTGATTGATTTTAAACTTTGTCTGAAGTTTTAAATTGTGAAACCATTGCAGTTTCTAATAAAAGGAGGCTGGCCTTTCATCTTATTGTGTGCTTTGCCTGAACACTATAATTATAAGGAAGAGGGAAGACTTCTCAGCTAAATGAGCAGTAGATTAGCTCAGAGCCCAGTTCACTTTAAAAGGATCCTATAGCTTTTTTAACAGTGTGTGTGTGGAATGAACATGTTGACTGATGCTACAGCCGGCCGGTTAACAGGAAGTATAGCAAAAATTCCAGTGATTCAGAACTTCTGTTTGGGTTCCCCCCCCCCCCCCGGGCTAATGTGGGGTGCTTAAGTTTTAAATCTTTAAAGAATCTAGTGGAATGCTGAACTTGTTCTTTAGATGAGCAGGTTGCCCACTGACTGTGCTCCAGTATGTACATTTTCTCTTGGTTGCATGGAATCATTTTTTCCTGAGTTAAAGGTGTTCTATAAATGACACTGTTAGATCCTCCTAGTGGACTTGTACTTTTGGAATGTTATCACAAGTGGGTAAAATGATTAGGAGCTCGTCTGCTACATGTTTCCTGAAAATTTAAATCAGTCTCATTTGATGGAAATAACTGCTCTGTTTGTACCCCACTCCTCCTTTGGTGGAAAGGCACTTTGTTGTAAGACTTGCTTCCAGTTATTAAATCTGAAGGAATGGGGAGGTTTTCCAGCTCTGCAGATCCCTAATATTGTCAGCATTGAATGCTGCTGCTTTAGTTTTGGTAACACATTTGAATAAATGTTTTAATATATCTTGACAGAAATAAAAGTTTATTCCACTTCTTTAATTTTCCCTGTAAGAAAAATTCCTCTCACAAAGCTTAAAAGGAAATGTAAATATGCATCTACTCACTGCGTTTTGAAAAATAGCTATAGAATACGCTGTTTCACCGTTACATGCTGTGAAGCCCTTGAAGAAAGTCTGAATTTTCTAAAACAGCATGGTTTTTGTTACATAAACTGTTCAAAACAAGGGATATTTTTGGTTAGCATACTTTAGAAGAGTATTTGGAAAAATTCTGATAATATGTAAAATATGAAGTTCATACATTAAGCTGTCATGCAAGGCCTTCTTTCTGTTACATCTCTACCTGGACAGGCTCCCAGGACCCCTCAAAGCAGCAGTAGCACTTTTCCATTGTTTCATTTATGTCATCTTGATTTGATCTACGATTGGGATGCCGTGAAATGGAAGGATTATGAGATAATAACAGAGGCAAGGGTGAAGATTGGGGCAGAACTGCTCGGTAATGAGGAGGAGGAGCTGGGCCCAAGACGCTAGCACAGGATGAGGCTGGTAGTGCAGATGCGGCCAGGAGAGTACAGATGTGGGCAGTGCAGATGTGGGCAGTGGGGGCTGCCCAGCCCAGCAGAACATTCCATTCACTGTTCTCATGAGTGACAGGGTCTGATAATCGATATCTGTCACTTTAGATATTAAACCCCTCTGTATTAAGATGTAAGGATCTGGAGACATTTGAGATTATATACATGCGAATCTCTTCCACCTTAGTTCTAGCTTATAGTTTGAAAATAGTTGAAGTGTTGTAACAGGTTTTTTTATGATTCTGATCTCTAACAGTGAAGGACTCTTAGAAAACTAGGAAGCTTGAGAACATACTCTTACATTCTCTGATCAGTCAGCTTAACTTGACAGCCAGACAGTAAGAGATTGGAGGGCAGGAGTTCTTGTTTTCTTTGTTTACCAAAAGCTATCCCCATACCTTGTAACCACCAAGCTTGTACATTCTGCATTCTATTAAAAAAAAAATACCAGAAGGATGATCACATAACTCCAGCTTTGATGTTTTACATTACATGTGGGTGTTCACTTGGGTTTTTATTAACTAATTGTACAAAATATGCTTAGTTTCTTGTTTCCTGATCCTGAGCAAAGGAGTGAGCAAACTGGGATGTATCACTGATAGGTTCATCTAATCAAATCAGGACGGTCACAGAGTGAAATGGTAAATGGTAGCTCCGTAACAGTGAACATTTTAGCACTTAAAAATATGTTCAAAATTCATATAGATCCTTATCTCCTGATAAACTTAATGCTTTATTAAATAAAGGTTTTCAGATTTTCCACTCTCATTCTAAATTACAGTTTATTAAATTGCAATTTAATAAACTGTAATTAAAGGTAATTTTCATGACATTTATTTTTAAAATGTATTTATTTTTATTAGAAAGGCAAATTTGCAGAGAGGAGAGACAGAAAGATCTGTCCGCTAGTTCACTCCCCAGGTGGCCACAATGGCCAGAGCTGAGCTGATCTGAACCAGGAACCAGGAGCTTCTTCAGAATCCCCCACGTGGTGGGCCAGCATCCCCGGCTTTTCCAGGCCACAGACAGGGATCTGCAAGGGAGGTGAAGCAGCTTGGACTTGAATCAGCAGCGCCCATAAGGGATTCTGGGTGTGCAAGGCAAGGATTTAGCCACTAAGCCATCACTCTGGGCCCAGTTTTATTTCCTGTTTATTTAAGAAGCAGGAGAGAGAGAGAGACACTCCCCCACGTGCTGGTCATGTCCTCTGTAAGGGGATGAAGCTCAGGGGCTACAGTGGGGAGCTCAATCCAGCTCACCGTGTGGGTCACAGGATCTCAGTGATGAGCTTTCCCTGCCTCTTCATTGTAGGAAGCTGGAGTCAGCAGCCTGAGCTGGGCCGGTAACCATGTACTCCTCTATGAAACATGGGTTATACAAGACACCTGTGTCTTTTTTTCTTTCATAATAGAGTTATTTTCTTTTTGATAAGATGTACATAGTTCAGAGGATGCTTGCTTGTGTGGACCACCAATTAGGGTGGGAAGGGTCAGGGAACAGGGGAGTATGGATGATATAATTGCTTCCAGTCTTCCTTTCTGTTCTTTCCACATCCGGGGAAAGGGAGAAGAGAAGGGGAGAGAGCCACTCCCAGCAGCCTAAACTGGCCTCCTAACTGCTAGGTCAAATTCTGGCCCCTACCTTTCTTTTTTGCATGTGTTTGATAGGTAGGGCTCCAGAGGAGATAGGGTGGAGAGTGAGACCTTCTTTCCACATGCCTGCAACTGCCAGGACTATGTCAAGCCAAAGTCAAGAGCTTGCAGCTTCGTGTGGGTCTGCCACAGGGATGCAAAGACCCAAGTGCTGGAGCTGTCTTCTGTTGCTTTCCCAGGTATGTTAGCAGTCTATAGGGTGTGAAGTGGAGCAGCCAGGTCTGAAACAATGCCCTCCCCTCAACTTTTTTTTTTTTAATTTTTTTCAAAGATGTATTTATTTTTATTGGAAAGGTAGATTTATAGAGAGGAGGAGAGACAAAGAGATCTTCCATCCACTAGTTCACTTCTCAAATGGCCGCAGTGGTTGGAGCAGAGCCCATCCGAAGCCTGGAATTTCTTCCAAATTACTCACGTGGGTAGGTTCAGGGAACCGAGGACTTGCTTTCCTAGGACATAGGCAGAGGGCTGGATGGGAGGTGGAGCAGCTGGAATGCTGGTGCTGAAGGTGGAGGACCAGCCTGCCCCCCTACCTCCACACTGGCCCACTTCTTTAATTGTTTTAATGTAGAACCTTATTAAGAAATTGATATATTGCTCATCACTGATTCCAGTTCAGAATTTTTTTAAAGAATTATTTATTTTTATTGGAAAGACAGATCAGATTTATGGAGAGGAGAGACAGAGAGAAAGATTTTTCCATCCGCTGGTTCACTCCCCAGATGTTCAGCTGCTGCAGCTGAGCCAATCCAAAGCCAGGAGCCAGGAGCCTCGAGCCTCTTCTGGGTCTTCCATGTTGATGCAGGATTCCAAGACATGAGTCCATCCTCTACTGTTTTCCCAGTCACAAGCAGGGAGCTGGATGAGAAGTGGAGTAGCTGATTCATGAACTGGCACCCATGTGGGATCTCAGTGCTTTCCAGGTGAGGATTTAGCCATTGAGCCATCAGGCTGATCCCCCAGTTCAGAATTTGTTTCAAGGAGTGGTATCATGCATAGAACAGAGAAAGAAGCTATCATTTGTTGAATGCCTACTGGGTGCTGTGCTATGTGCTTCAGTAATAGAAAACAGACAAAAATTACTGTTCTAATCTAGTTTGCGTACTCTACACGGATAGTGGTGGAGACATAATGAGTAAAACCTCTTCTGTTTACAGAGGAAGATGTACTGTGGAGAAAAATGAAATTGAGTAAGGGGATAAATAACACTTATTTCATCTTTTTAAAAACTGTATAATGGATAAATTTGATTTGTCAAAAAATTTCCGACACACGAAATGTTTTTCTGTGATTAAGAATTCAGTTCTTAACTTTGGGACATAATTATAATTTTACCTCAGAGTTAAAGAATTCCCGTTAATAGCAGTTTCCTATTGTTAATACTCAAAAAGTGGTTTGGTGGTTAGATAGAACATTTTGGTTTGAATCCTGGTTTAGCTTTGCCACTAGATGTGGGACCAGTTACAGTTGCTTCCCGTCTCCAAGCTTGTTTCTTCTGTGTGAAGTGAGTGTCTGTAAGGTGGTTGTGAAGGTGGAATTGAACATGTTGTATCCATCACCTTGCCTACAAGTGTAGCAGGGGATCGGTCAATTGCAGTGGTCTGTCCCTGGTGGCTGTGAGACTTGACAGTTGCTCTCACAGCTCTGTGGGGGCCTTGTCTTACAGACTTTTCATTGGAACAACTAAGGCAGTCTTGTCTAGAAGCATAGGATTGTTTAAGTACAGCTGTAACTGAAGTTGATGGTACCTGTTGGAGAGAGTTTGTTCATGCTTTTTGATGAAGGAAGATTGTGCCTGTCTCGACATACAAGTCTGTGAGGTGGACCACAACACTTTAATGTGTAAGCAACAATATTGTCCAAAATTCCAGTTCATGTAAGTACTTGTAAAGACACTTAGTACAGTGTTTAATACATAGTGGATGTTCAGCAAATGTTTCTTCTTGTCATTCATTTTCTTTATTGTGTCAAGCTGGTTGATTTAAAGAATTTATAGCAGATTTAGGAAAACCTGGAAAACAATGCAGATTGGGAGTTTTCTGAGGTAAGAGTGGAATTGTCATTTAAAGTAGAATGCTTATTTTCTTTTTGAAACTGGAAAGCTGGGAGGCCATGCCTTCTTGCTGTGTTTTATTCCAGTGTTATCAGTAGGAGCTCAAGAAATCCCATGCATTCCCTGTGGAGTGGTTATAATATAGATCTTCTGTATGTCACAGCTGTGGTAGTGAACTCCCATGTCTGGAAGGTCAGGCGCTAGTCAGTGGAATCTTCTAAATGTCATTTGTAAAGTTTAGCCAAGTATTTTTTAAAATATCCTAGAAATTATAAGGAAGAAGTCAGTTGTTTGTAGCCAGAGTAATGTTCATAAACCTGTTATGATGTTGACATTAAAGTCAAAGGAGGATTATCAGTTTTTAAACGCAGAGTAGAAAATATAATTCATGCATAATCATGCTGTTAGCTGACTGTTAAAGGTTAAGTCTGTTTTATCTCCTTAAGTCGATTTCAGTGAAGCTGTAAATTTGTACTGGCTTTATGATTTAAATGGCCGAGCGACTTCCGGAGGTCCTTGTGCTGTGGGTTGGAGCTGGTGTTCACGGGGAAGGACAAGCAGCTTGCCACCCTACTCTCCCTCCTCACAGGCTGGCATCTCAGCACAGAGCAGGTTTTTCCCATTCTGTTGCAAGTTATCCTCCACCTAACAGCTAATAATTTTACCTTTCCTAAAATTTAGGTTTCTAGCCCTGTGGTTTTTCCACTGGTTGAATTCTTTGTGTAGAGGAGGATTATTTTTTTTTTTAAGATTTATTTATTTTTATTACAAAGTCAGATATACAGAGAGGAGGAGAGACAGAGAGGAAGATCTTCCGTCCCATCGGCTCCCCAAGTGAGCCTCAACGGCTGAAGCTATGCCAATCCGAAGCTCTTCCAGGTCTCCCACATGGGTGCAGAGTCCCAGTGCATTGGGTCATCCTCAACTGCTTTCCCAGGCCACAAGCAGGGAGCTGGATGGGAAGTGGAGCTGCTGGGATTAGAACCGGTGCCCATATGGGATCCCGGGTGCGTTCAGGGCAAGGACTCTAGCTGCTAGGCCACGCTGCCAGGCCCGGAGGATTATGGTTTTGCAAAAATCAAAACAATGGACTGGAGGAAGAAAATACTATTAGATTCTTAAAAGTATATCTATGAAATACATGAAAACTATATAAAAGCCTATCTATATATACATACATATATGTGTATATATGTGTGTGTATGTATATATGTAATTTCAAAAGAAATGTAAAATTCTAATACCTTTAGTCACTTATGCAGAATATTTTGGGGATTTTTTTAAAAAGAACTCCCCACAAAGAATATATAGGATGCTTGCTATTCAAATTTGGTATGTCACAATACTCTGTGAGACATGAAATAGAAATACAGATAATTGAGTGTAAGCTAGTGACCGCTGGCTTTGTACAATACCAGTCTGCTACTGGAAAGACAATTTGGGTGGTTTCAGGAAGAAAGGCTGCTTGACCCACAAGCAATTATAGCAGGCCAGGGCAGTATAAGAATTGGTAGTATTTTAACTGCTTTGTTAAAGAAGATCACATTCATATTTCACTTAAAAAAACACAAAAATATGCCTAATACCGGGACACCTAGTAGGATCAAAGCCAAACACTAAATAAAGTAAAGGTTGGAAGGTCCTGTGGACCTGTTAATAAATTATTATTCCCTACTCATTAAGTAATACAATTAAATTTTAGCTTAAAGTTGCATTCTGACATTTGTTTATAGTAAGGAAAATGTGTTTTGATCTTGGATTTCTTACTGTTCCATGTAAGTCAAGTTGAGTACGTCGTAAGTTTGTGTCCTACCCATTGGTCTACCATGCAGCCCACAGATCTTGCTGGCATCACCCAGTGTAGAGCCAGTGGCAGTTCAGTGAAATGATTTGTCCATTCCTCTCCATTGAGAGACGATACCTAGTCAGGCGAACGGCAGCTTGAACTAGCGCGTCGACCTTGCAGAGCTTTGTCCTTACGCCAGAGAAATCAACAACAGCAATAATTCTGACATGAACTGGGAAGGTGGAAGCAGAAAAACCTTTACCTGGTTTTAATTCTCCCAGAAACTGTGAGAAATAGTTGTTTAGATTTTCAGTTCATCCTGTGTTAATTGAATTTCATGCCTTGGGGGTCTGAGCAGAGCTGGGCTTTGGTCAGGTGAACCCCATTCGGATGGTTCCCTGCTAACTCTAGCCATGTGGTCCTGGGGACTGTTCAAGCAGTCTGAACCCAGGCCTTTTCTTCAGGAAGATGCAGTGTCTTCCCTTCATTTCCGTGGTGAATCTTGCCCTGCATTATCTGCATTTGTTGTTACTTGATCTATTTACAAATGTAAAATATGTATCCTCAAAATCCACACTAATCGCTACAATATCCTGTTTTCTTTATTTGTATTGGGAAGTCAGATATACAGAGAAGGAGATACAGAGGGAAAGGTGTTGCATCTGCTGGTTCACTCCCCAAGGGCCCCATCTGAAGTCAGGAGCCAGGAGCCTCTGGATCTCTCATATGGGAGCAGAATCCCAAGGCTTTGGGCTATCCTCTGCTGCTTTCCCAGCCACAAGCGGAGAGCTGGGTGGGAAATGGACCAGCCGCTATATGAACCAGCGTCCATATGGGATCTTGGCAACTACAAGGCGAACAGTTTAGCCACTAGGCTACTGTGACAGGCACAATATCCTATTTTTAAAGCAACCTTTCCTTCTTAAGACTTTCTGATTCACTTCATTTTATCTTCTTCAGTTTAGCAAAATTTAATTACAAGCGGGTATTTCTCAAATAGAACAGGATGAATTTTTTGTTGTAGTTACATTAGACCTGTAGTTTAAATATGGAAAATAGTTTTACATTTTGAACCTTGCTTTCTTAGGTTTTTCCTTCAGGGTATCTCTGCTTATTTCATTTTTCTTCAACAAATTGAATAAAAAATTTGTGTAGTATTTACTTTAACTGTTTAAACCAAGAATAAAATATCACATTTTCTGTTTTCTTATCTATTTCTGGGGGTAGGGGGAATCCCGAGTTTTCACTTTTAAATCATTCTACACTCCTGTAATTCAGTTCTTTTAAGAAAAGCATTAGAAAATTGCCCTGAATCAGATTTTGAAAACACCTTAGATCATGAGGTTAAATATATTACTGTGAAATTTGTGCATAAAATGTTCCTTCCTCTACTTCTGTTTTACATTGCTAGCTAATTTTTTTTCCAGATATTTCATTAGTACTTTTTCTGTGTCTGCATTTTACAGTCAAAAGTACCTGGACTATCTTTACCTTAGTCTGTTATTGGATTAACTATGATTGTTTTGCTTTGATTTTTTTCCCTAATTTTTTCCTTAATTTATTGAGTACCTGGTATGATTATCTTAGAATGGCTTACTCTGCTAATTAGTATTCAGTGCTATTATAAATCATTTTAAATAATAATAGCATTTGTTTACTGATGATTTTAGTAAACATTAGAATTTTCTTAATATTAGACCAGTATAGACAATTTACTACAAAACTGTAAATTCCGTTGCTGTAGTTTCTATTGAAATAATTTTTAAAATCCAGTGCGCTTTTTAAAGGATTTTTTGAACATTTCATAGTGTATGTGTGTGAAATCTTGTATTCTAGAAGTAATTCCCTTTAGTCTAACACTTGCAGGATTTGGTTTTGTTTTTTAGAGTTATGTATTTATTTGAAAGCAGGTAAAGAAGTGATGGAGAGAGACTCTTCCATCCTCTGGTTCACTGTCCAAATGACCACAATCTGTGACCTAATAAGCATGGACCTTGCTCCTCAGACCTAAGCAAATATGCACAAATATCTATTAGATAGTTGCTAGAATTGAAGAGAAAATATGCTCAGAGAAACCGCTAGGGATCAGTGTGAAATTAACATTCCTAGAAATACAGTTAACAGTGTACCTTCCTTGAGCATAATTGTTTACCCTGTGATTTGCAAGTGTCTGAACTTTACTTAACGAAGTACTATTTGCGTCTTTATGGTGATTTTTTCCCCCGTGAAATGGACAAATAAGCGCTTAGAAAGTGGATTTCCAGAGAAAATTCCCACTTGATTATGGTGATCCTGCTGTTTGTGCATGTAAAAGTACATTGATGGGCCCTGAAGAGAGATTTTCTAAGTCGGTGTCTGGAGTGAAATATCCTGTTTGCCTTCCGGGGCTGCTGGGGCAGTTTACTTTGGGGGAAGGGAAACTTGAGCTGGTGATCCTGGCCCAGCCAAGCCCTCTCTGCTTCAGCTCTTAGAGGCTGTCACAGGATCAAAGGAACAGAAAGAAACGCGTAAAGGTTGTTTCCTATGCCTTCTGAGGCACACCAGTGCAGACCAGCCACCTGTTTCCTCTCCACATTCTTTATTGTTCAGACTGACTTGCTAACCCCGGAGTTTGGAGATCTTGCTGTGTGCCAGGTGAAGGTGTCGGGACAGATCAGATGTGGCAGGTACTGAAGCTCTTGTCATCAGGAGACCCGTATGACATATTGACAGAAGCCACGGCGGAGCTCAGCATCAAATACGTTAGGAACCCACAGGAGAGACTCGCTCATCTGGAGGCTGAGAGAATGTAACAGGGAGATCTCCCTAGGAAAAGTGACTCCTGAGTGTGTGTTGTACAGGCGGGGGAAGAGGTACAGGTTGGAGAACTGCATGTGAAAAGGTTGAATGCAGGAAGTCTGGTAGCTGTGCAGGCATTCCACAGTGCCTTAGGAAGAGTGGTGGGCAATCGGGACGGGTGGTGTGCAACCATCGATTTAAGCTTGTGGTGATAGGATAGTTAAGGACAGACATTTGTGATGGATTTGAATGGGGGTTACTGAGCCTGGAACAAAGCAAGGAAAGAGGGTGTTCCTCCCTCTCTTTTCAAGAGGTACCCCATCTCCTGGCTTTGTTCCAGGAGTAGCTTTCCCCTTCCTTCTTTTCTCATTCACCTGGTCACTTGGTAAGCGAAATTCATCTGCAACCAAAATAAATAGGTAAACAAATAAATAAAGCAAAGTAAGGCTCCCACATGCTCCGGCTTGAGTTTGTGGGTGCACAGTAGCAGCATTTACCACAATAGAATAGACCAGAGGAGCTCCAGCTGGGGAGTTTCTATTTGTTGCCTGTAAAATTCCTAATGAGGAAGAAAAAAAGGAAGACTACTTGATAGAGACTGGGAATGCATGTCTGATTCGATGATGTGTGAGCAGGTACCTGAGTGGTAAGGGAGATTGCTTTCCAGAGAGAGGCAACAAGAAATGCAGATTCCCTAAGGTAGGAGCACGCTTGGCATCTCTGTAGGCCAGTTTTTGACTTGTTTGTTTCATTTCATTTTTATTTGAGGAAAGGAAGGAAAATGAGAGATTTTCTACCCACTGGTTCACTCCCCAAATGGTTGCAACAGCCAGATTTGACCTGATCCAAAGCTAGGAGCCAGGAGCTGCTTCTGTGTCTCTTGCATGGATGCAGGATCCTGAGCACTTGAGTCATCTAATGCTTTCCCATACAGTAAGCCGGGAACTGAATTGGAAGTGGAGCAGCCAGGTCGTGAACTGTTGCTCATTTGGTATACCAGCAGCGCAGGTGGAGGTTTTTCTTGATAAGCCACAGTGGTGGCCCCAAGAAGGCCAGTTTAACGGACTTGAGTGAGGAAGGCACAGGTGGGTAGATGAGATCCAAGTGGATTTGTGCTTTTCATGTAGAGCTTTAGACTGTGATAAGGACTTTAGATTTTATTTTGAATGAGATAGGAAGTCACTGAAGGGTTTGAAGATGCAAACTTCCCCCCTTACTGTTTATAACTGATTGGTGCTGGTGTGTATATAATTCTATAGTGTTTATTATGCGTATAGATTCATGTAACCATCGCTGTATGGCATAGAACTGTTTTATCAGCAAGAATTTCTTACATGTGTTTCTCCAACCTTAACACCTGGCAAACACTAATGTACTCTATAAATCTGACACTTTTGTAAAAAAAAATTTTTTTATTTGAAAATCAGATTTACAGAGAGGAGAGAATGAGAGGGAGGGAGAGAAATCTTGCATCCTTTGGTTTACTGCCCAAGTGGCCACAAAGGCTACAGATGAGCTGGTCTGAAGCCAGGAGCCAGGAATTCTTCTGGTGTCCCATTTTGGTGCAGGGGCCCAGGAACTTGAGCATCCTCCACTGCTTTTCCAGCTAACAACCTGGGAATTGATTTGGAAGTGGAGCAGCTGGACACAAGCCCATAAGGTATGCTGATGCTGCAGGCTGACAACTGGCTTGGCATGCCACCATGCAGGGCCTGTAAATTTGATACTTTTACTAATGTTATGTAAATTGAGTCACTTTATAGTACCTTTTGCAATTGCCCTTTTTTCCCTCTACTCGGCATAATGCCTTTGAGGCCCACCAAAATTATTGCATATGTCAATACACCTTTCTTTTTTTAATGCTAAGAAATACACTGTTGTGTGGATGTGCCACAGTCTTGTTTAATTATTCACTAATTTGTGGTTCCAGTTTGGGATTATAAAAATAAAGCTGCTGTGACCTGTTATATACAGCCTTTTATGTTAAAATATATTTTCATATATGTAGGATAAATCCCCAGGAGTTCAGTCCTTGGGTTGTGTGATTTTTCTGCTAACTATAAAAACTATCATACTTTCTAAAGTGGCCATACCGTTTTTACGTTTCAGATCTAGTTTGTCTGCATCCTCTACAGCACTTGGGATACTTTTTCTTTGAATGTCAGCCAGTCTGATAGCTGTGTAGTGACGTCCATCATTTCTCTAATGACTAATGACATGGAGTGTAGTTTACTGCGCTGCTCTGCTGCCTGTGGATCCTATGTAATCAAGTACACATCCCACTCTTTTCCCTATGTTCTAATTGGATTGTTTTCTTCTCTTTGGGCTGACAGAATTCATGCTGTATTCCAGTTCTTTGTTGAGTATATTATTTGCTAATCTTGTTTTTTTCTAATGTGTAGCTTATCTTGAGATACTATTAAAAAGTTCTTTCGCAGAGTAAAATATTTTAGTTATAAAAAAAGGTGTGTTTATTTGAAAGGCAAAGGGGCAGAGACAGATCTTGCAACTGCTGGTTCACTTTCTGAAGGCTCACTACTGACTCATAGCCCCAGATGTCTAGGGCTGGGCCGAGCAGAAGCCAGGTGCCCAACCAAAGCTCAGTCTGCCACATGGGTAACAGGGACACAAGTACTTCAGCTGTCACCTGATGCCTCCCAAGGTGTGTGTTATCAGGACACTGGGATCAGAAGCAGAGCCAGAACCTGGACCCAGGCACTCCACTAAGGGACCCAGGGACCCAGGCACTCCACTAAGGGACCCAGAGACCCCACTGTGGGACCCACTATGGGACCCACTATGGGACCCACTATGGGACCCAGGGATCCCACGTGATACCTTCACCACTTGCCCAGTGCTCTCACCCTGTTTTGATTTTGAAGCCCAGGTTATATTTTCTTTGCTAGACTGTGCCTTGCTTGTCAAGTCTCAGAACTCGTCAGTTAGCCTCAGGTTCTACACATTGCTCCCTGAAAGCTTTGTATCATACGAGTGTGTAGATAGGTTGAGGGTCCATTTTGTTTAATTCTATATAAACTACGAAATGTAGGTGAAGATTCTTTCTTTGTGGTTGCCTCTAGAGGAATGGTTGTTGCAACATCATTTGTTAAAAAAAAAAAAAACTGTCCTTCCTTCGTTGACTTACTTTTGTACCTTTTTCAAAAATCAGATGACCATAATTGTAAGATTCTGTTTCTGGGTTCTGAATTCCTGAGGGATGAAAGGATATGGCATGAAAATCTTCCTGGAAGTGGCCGTCTGAGTGCACGTCAGCTAGGCTAGGAGGAGAGGAGCAAGTTGTTTTACTAATTTTTGTGTCTATCCTTCTGCCACTATCATATTTTCTTAATTACTATAACTACATATCATGAATCTTAAAATCATAGTGATGATTTATTAACTGTTTTCCTTTCCCAAAATTGTTTGGACTATTCTAGTTTCTTCCCATATAACATGTAGAATCTGTAAAAATATGCTGCTGGAGTTTTACTAAGAGTTGCATTAAATATGTTAATAATTTTGGGCAATTTTGATATTTATTGAGTCTTTTCATAATTAACATAGTATGTCCACTTATTTAGATCTTTGATTTTTTAATAAGGTGTAGTTTCCAATATACAAATCCTATACATACTTTATTAAATGTATACATTAATATGTATATTTGGAGAATTTGTTCTTAGGTTTTTAATTTTGGCTTCCTGTTGTTCATTTTTAATATATAGCAGTATGGTTGACATTTGTGGGTGGCCCTTGTATCCTTAGACCTTGCTGAATTAGTCTGTCAGCTCTAGATGGTTTTGAACATTCCAGTTTTGTTTGTTTTCCAGTCAGAATGCCTTTTATTCCTTTCCTTGCTGTACTGCTCTGGCTCGTACTTTCTGTACTGTGTTTAATAGGAATGGGAAGAGCTGACAAGCTTGTCTTGTTCCTGTTCTTAAGGGAGAAATCATTTAGTTTCCTACCATGAAATGTGTTAGTTTGTAAGTACTGTTTATCAGATCGGGAAAGTTCCCTTTCTCTACCTAGTTTGTTAATGTTTTTATCATGACTGAGTCTTGAGTTTTGTCAAATATATTTTCTACATCCGTTGATGTAATCATAGGGCTTTCTTTAAACTAGTCATTTATGGTGACTTTCCTTTTTATATGTTTTTTTTTTTTTTTTCTGACTGTTGTGTGGAATAGGCTATGGAAATAGAGCAAAGATGGAAGGGAGAACATAGTGGAAATTTCTGCAGTAGTACAGATGAGAGATGATAGTGGCTGAGACCAAGGTGCTAACAAAAAAGGATGAGAAAAGGTCAGATGTGGTGTAGACTCCAAACCCTGTGTGGGTAGTAATTACTGATGAGTTATGACTGAAGCATAAAAGAAAATCCAAGGATGGCAGCCAAGGTTTTTGGCCCCAGCAGTTGAGTATGGAGTTATTGACTGAGTTGGAGAAAACTAGTAAAGGGGCAAGTTTTACTGGGCTGAGCAATCAGGGACTTGTTTTTGGATGTATTAACTGAAATGCCTTTTAGACGTATTACTGGTGATATCAGGTCAGTGATTCATTCAATATTTCAAGTAGAATGTAGACTAAAAATTCAGGCTAGAAATATAAATTTACAAGTATTGAATTCAGAGAGGTGTAAGAAAAGTATAGCGGTATTTGTTGAAAACTACATGTAATTGCTTTCTCTTTACTATTAATTCGAGTTTATCTGCAAAAAGCCAGATTCTCTTGTGAATGAAGAACTGTGTGAACACTTGTGTTTGTTCTGTTTATCTGTAGACTGTTATGTGTCTGACACTAAGGGCACCGGGAATTATGTGATAGTGAGATGATTTTAGGGATGGATATTTACTGCATATTTAATCATAAATTACTCTAAAGGTAGATGGCTATAGTAATAATCCTCTATCTTAGTAATTTTCAGGTTTATCTTAAGATACCTTTATAAAAAGATATACCTTTATAAAAAGATATATCTGTGAATATTTTTTAAAAAACGTTTGACCGTAAGTGCCAGAACAGAACGGCTTTCTGTGGCAATATTTCTCTCTTGTGGAATGAAAGCAAAGATAGATAAAAATTAAACGCAAGAATGCAAACTCTGACAAGGAAAGACTTAAAATAAATCAGAGAAGGGAGAACGTGAGCCTGTTACCGAAATTCCGTTAAAAGCTACACCTGTAAATCACTTGAATGTTTACTTCACATTGACGCATTTCTGGGAAATAATTTTAAAACACTAGGTACTTTTCTTTTGATTATTAGTTGTAGTGATATCTTCTTACTGATTAAGAATCTTTTTTAGCATTTACTCCTGTAAGATTTACCCTGTTTTAATTTTGTTTACTTTTCAGTATCTCTCACTAATGTTAAGTTTTTACAGTGTTGGTACATTTGACATGGACTCTTGGTAAACAGTAATGAATGAATGATGATCAAACAAAGAACATTGAAGTTTAAAGCTTGGTAGACTTGCTTGTCTGTTAACAATGACCTTTGAGATTCCAGAGTACAGGTTATGATTGAGTGTCTTCTCTGAGTAGTCTTGATGTTTTCCAACAAGCGTTCTGCTGCTGAAGAATGTACCCAGGCATGACAGTATCACTTGCCCAAGGTCTGCAAGGAACACATTTTACCACCCTACTGTTGGTTCCTTTTTTCCCCATTGATAAGTTCAGTGAATTCATCTAAACTTTGGTTGAGATGTCCTGTTTCAGAAGAAGTGCATATTACACAAGATAGAATGGGCTTAGTCTTGGAACATGGTAGCATGTCTCTTGGGAAATTTCACCTTTTTTTTTTTTTGAAGATGTATTTATTTTTATTTAAAGAGACATTTACATAGAGATACTCCATCTGATGATTCGTTCTCCAAATGTCCACAAAAGCTGGAGATAAGCCAGATTGAATCCAGGAATTTCTTCCAGGTCTCCCAAGTGGATACAGGGGCCTAAGCACTTGGGCCATCTTTCACTGTTTTCCCAGGTACATTATCAGGGAACTGCATTGGGAGAAGAGCAGATGGGACTTCAACCAGAGCCCATATTGGATGCCAATACCACATCACTTCTTGGCCTTTTGGCTAAGATCAAGTGGATTCCAGCATCACAAGTGAAGGCCTAACACCACATCACAGTGATGGCCCCAAAATTTTACATTTAAAAAAAGAGTAGTTTCTGTTTAGTCTTCCCTATTTGCAGGTAGATGGTAGAGATGTAGGACAAGTTTCTCTTCAGTAATGCTATCTACACAAGCATTTTCACATGTTTTTTCTTTCACCTTGGAGCTTTACAAAACAAAAATACCCTGGGGTGTTATTCTGCTGTAGTTTTAGCAAATGCCAGGAGTATAGAGAATCTTTTTTTGTAATCATAATTCATTGTGCTTTTAGATATGGAGTGTGTATGTATGTATATATATATAGATATGCATGTTTATACCTTATTAATCTATGAAAAATTATTGAAACTTGCACTGGTATTTGTAAGGATGTTTAGTGCTATGTTGTAATCACTTGAGGAGTAAAAGAGAGATTCTATAAAATAATCCTTTTCTTAAGTGGGAGAGATAAATGTAGTTTGAGTCTGGTATGTACTTTGCATAATAATTGAGAACATTAAATGAGCGAATGTTATGTATCATTTGGTCTAGTGCCTATATTTAATATTAATGTAAGCTGTTAATGGAATGCTTTTATGAAAACATTATAAAATAATTAGCTTAAAACTTTATAATTTTTGTTATAACTCTTTTTCATTTGGCTTCGCTTGATACCATTCTTTCCTGCATTTTAACAAACTTACCTGATTCTGTTAACACTTTCTGGTAATACAGCATATTCTACAAAATCTCTTGTGGAGGAAAGCTACACGATCCGATTTTGTGTCTTAGGACACCAGTGAGTTTGTTAACACTGTGAAATATAGCTTAGAAAAATTTAAAAGTAGAATAAGCTCTCAGGTGAGAGGTTACTGTGCTACTGTCCACTTTCTCTAGGAGAGATACCTGAACATGAACATTGTGGGAAAGAGGGTGAATGTAGGACACTTTACTGGCAGTATTTAGTTAATTTTACCACTGATTACATGCAGAGAAGAAAAGAATTGGAGCTAACTGAGGTTTCTAGCGTCACGGTCATGCTGCTTATCATCCCAGAGACGAGCACTGTTGGCTTGGAGACAGCAAGTTGCGTTTTAGACAGGTGGCTGGGTTTTTAGCATGGTATTCAGTCCTTGTTCTGTCCTACTCCTCATTTTTCATTCACTCACTAAGTCTGATTCCATTCCTATAAATCTTAAGAACTTTCTCTTAGGAAAAGTAATTTCTATCTAGTTATAATCAGCAATAGAAATTGAAACATGCAGGGAGCAAGTCTTTATTTCCTGTCCACATTCTCATTACCTTCCTCTCTTGGTGCCCTACTTCTCCCCCACCCCCACCACTGAAAAATTACTTAGAACAGCATTTACTACCACCATTACTTCTGTTACACTCCACCTCTAGTATATATTGATAGAAAAGGGTTTATATTTTATATGAAATTAGTGGGAAAACTTGACAGATTTTATAAGAGAAACAAGATGGTTCACTCCACAAGTGGCTGCAATGACTAGGACTACACCAGGCTGAAGCCAGGAGCCAGGAGCTCCTTCTAGAAGGTCTCTGTTATGGGACAGGAGTCCAAGTACTGGGGCCATTCTCTGCTGCTTTCTCAGGTACATTCCCTGGGGGCTGGATAGATGTGGAGCAGTCTGAACTCCTGTTAGCTTCGGACTCTCTCTCCCCATCAGAAAACCCTTTGGCTAAAGGACCATTTCCTGGAGGGAGACAGCCTGGGACCACTTACATATGGCAGAGTGACTGTGTGAAAGAAATGGCCACCCAGTGTATGGAACACTGGGCTTTTTATATATCTTAGGCTTGGGAAATAGAAGAAAGCAGCAGCTCCTTCATTTGCACACGCATGTGGCGTGTACCCATCATGGTAGATGTTAACCTTTTGCGCATGGAGGCAAGGTTGGGGTAATACAGCATTCCATACATCCTTGGAAGGGAGGGTCAGCTTGACCCTGGTAAGGTAGTAGAATCACTTCCACTCTGCTCAGCCTAACAGTGCCTAAATGGGATGCTGACATCACAGGTGGTGGCTCAGCTTGCAACACCACAGCACAGGCCATGAGAAACAAAATTTAATGAAGTGTTCATGATGAAAATATTCGTTGATCAAGCTGGTACCATGTGTAGTAGGCCAAGCCTCTGTCAGTCATGCCTGGCACTGGTTCATGTCCTGGCTGGTCTACTTCTAATCTAGCCTTGCTGCTTATGGCCTGGGAAAGCAGAGGAGGATGACTTAAGTTCTTGGGTCCCTGCACCCATATGGGAGACCCAGAAGAAATTACTGGATCAGCTCAGCTCCAGCATTTGTTGCCATTTAGGGAGTGAACCAACAGATGGAAGATCTCTTTCTCTTTGACTCTCCTTTCTCTAATAAAAATAAATCTTTGAAAAATATTAATCAATCAGTAAGTATAACACATCATTCATCTAATCATTAGGTAATACCTATTCTTTGTAAGATAATTAAAACTGACCCCAAAAATCTATATCTTTACAGACTTCATATGGAGATGTAAAATTGTGTGTACTGTACATGCATCTATAGCTGCCACTCTACTCCTTTGTAATGGTTTTATGCCTTGCTGCCTTCTGAAATTGACTCCTATCCTTGCCTCCACCCCCATCAACACACGTACATCGCATACTGAACCTTCTTTGGAAAATAGAAAATAGTTTTTCATTAAGCAGTGAGCCAGGAACCTCAGGTTCTAGTCCAAGAACTGGCGCTAAGTTGCTGTGTAAGGATTGAATTCATGAATTCTAGAGCAGTGTTGCAGGTAATTAGCAGATATTTTTGGAAGGAATCATGATTTTGCTTGGAATCCATTGCTGCCTAGTAAATAAGCTTCTGGGTTTTTACTATCATAGGAATATCTAGATTTTGCTGGAGGTAGACTGTAAGCTTGATTAAGGGTGTCTGTGTTAGCTCCCTAGTGGTGTCTTCGGCTTTCTATTATGTTTTCTGATATTTGAAATTGTCATATTATCTTCTGCTATGTGGTTGATTTAGAACAGTTCATGTATTGAGGACATCTTGTGTGCCAGTTGTAGGTGGAGGTACTGCCACTTGTTTAAGCACATGGCCCATGCCCTCCGGGCTCTTGTAACCTGTAAGCAATGAAGAGACACCGAGTAGAACTATAAGAAAACCAACACTGACTCCCACTGTGTGGACCTGCAGGTTCATTGGTAGTTAAAGGAACAGAGATCTCTGTGTGAGCCCACGTAGCAGGAAAAGCACTCAAGGAGGTGATAGACCGACCTGGTTGTGGAGAGGTAATTATGATCTTGATGGCATCAAGGAGGAGAAATGGCATTGTAAACAAGGGCGGTAGGGGTGTTGAACGTGTTGGGACAAGCCTGACTAGATTCTTGAGGCTGTGAGGACTGGGGGGGAATGCCAGTGGGTGAGGGGTTTTAATGTAGGCCATGTGACCTTGAAGAGATCTGAGGATAAAATTTGTAGGGAGTCCATGCTTTTGGGTGAGGAAACAAAGGATTTCTATACTTTTGTTAAACTTGTAACTGAAATTTAACATTTCCTTCATTAGGTTTCAAGCAGCAGACCAGAGTAATATTGCTAGTATCTGTATCTTTATTGCCAAACAGAAAAAAACCCAGATAATTTTTGTATCGTTTTATAATTGCAGGTATCCAGGTATACACACTTAGCATATTGCGCTTCAGTATAATGTATTTCATATTATATTTTCTTTTGTTTTTAAGATTTATTTATCTTTATTTGAATGGCAGAATTTTAGGGGAGAGGAGAGGAGAGAAAAGGAGAAGAGAGAGATCTTCCATTACTGGTTCACTCACTGTTCACATGGCCACAAAATCTGAAGTTGGGACAGTCCAAAGCCAGGAGCCTGGAGTTTCTTCTGTGTTTCCTTCCAAAGTGGGTACAGGAACCCAAGGACTTGGGCCATCTTCTGCTGCTTTTCCAGACACATTAGCAGGGAGCTGAATCAGAAGTGGAGCAGCTGGAACTCAAACTTGTACCTACATGGGATGCCAACCCCTATAATTTCAAAAATTGCATTTTAGTAATACTGGCTTTCTTTAGAATCCAAGGTATTATATTTTATGCATTTAAGCCACTCACTAAGAGGGAATCTGTAGTTTTCTTAAAACTGCCGAATGGAAGTCTCTGATCCCCGATCACATGAAACCAAACTGAAGCAAGCATTGAAATCCACACTTCGAAGGGTTTTAGTTAAAGCAATAAGTAGGAAAGGAACCTGCTAAATTGTGATCATTTACTTTGTCTCACAGAATAAATATAATTTACAAAATTAAGGCACAGATGCTTGTCCTACTGTTGAGATACCTGTGTCCCACGTTGGGGTGCTTTTGTTCAGTCTGTGCCCCTACCTTCTGCTTCCCATCACTGCAGATCCTAAGGAAAAGCAGGTTGGCCTCAGTGATTGAAGCTCTTTTCACACTTGAAGGGAGACCAACTTGCATTCTCAGCCCCTGATTCCAACCCTGGCTCATCCTCAGCCAATGTGGGCAACTGGGGATGAACCAGCAGATGAAAGCTAGCTTGCTCTCTCTCTGTTTGCTTCTCAAACAAGTATGAATAGGAAACTCTTTTTAGTATTGCAGATAAACTAAACTTTATAAAGATAATAAAAAAATCATCTAATTTCATAGCCACTATCCCTTACCCCCTTATTATGTTATTATGTTTGTGTGCCACAATAAAATATTTAAAGTGGTTATGTAGGAGCATTTCTTCATTGTTGTGTTGTAGGTTGGGTGGGAAGAGCCTGGTGACAGTGAGGTAAACTGTGAATTTGGTCATTTAGGAATAGCATAGTAGTGGTAGGAGTGTAGTAGAATTCCAAAAGATATATGGGGAGAAAAAAAATGTAGAACTTGTGTAGTTGAAAGTCTGAAATGCATGGAATGGTGAGAGGAATGAAGCTGAGGGTATCAGGAAGAAATGTAAGGATAGTGTCCAGCATGATGGCTCAATTAATTAATCCTCCCTCTGCAAGCACCAGGATCCCATATAAATGTGGGTTGTGCCCTACTGCTCCACTTCCCATCTACCTCCCTGTGTATGGCCTGAGAAAGCTGTAGAGGATGGCCCAAAACCTTGGTACACTGTATCCCTGTTGGAGGTCCAGAAGAAATTCCTGGCTCCAGGCTTTGGATCGGCTCAGCTCTGGCCATTGGGGCCATTTGGGGAGTGAACCTGCAAATAGAGGCTCTTTCTCTGTGTCCCTTTTTCTCTCTGTAAATCTACCTTTTGATTAAAGGTAAATAATAAGTCTTTTTAAAAAAAAGTGTTAAGGATAGATTCCTAAATTGGGATGCTGGGAATAATGCTTAGGTCCACACTGCCATCTGAAATCCTGGGACCCAACTAGATTTTGGAATTCAAAATTTTATAGATTTTTGAAAGGTCACATGTTGTATATATTGTGTATTACATAATTCCCCCGCAGGATGGGAGGGATTATTCTAACTCCTAATATTTCTGCAATGGAACGTGGAAATAGTCCAGTAAGTAGTCTAAATCAAACCTGCTTGTAGCCAGTTCAAGTCAGATTTGACCAGATGCATTTCAGCATGAAAACTCATGGAAAAAAAAAATCTGAGAACTCTTTAGGCTTTAAAACTGCCAGGGTGCCAGTGCTGTAACACTACTATCCCCTGCAGTCTCCCAGAGTCATGATTAGAGAAAATTATATATAAAATAGATGAGGGGTCAGGTAGAGGTAAAGAAAGTAAGAGAATAATTAAGAGGACTTCAGCTTTTGGATTGCAAAGAAAATTGCTATTTCTGACAAAAAGGGTAAATTAGGAGAAAAGCTACTTTAGGAAAGTTCTAAGTTAAAACTTAGGCACAGTTAAGGAAAAAAAAAAGACATTCTTGCTTCACTTAATAGCCTCTCTGGGGTTGACATTGTGGTGCATTGGGTTAGGCACCTTTTGCAATACTGGCATTCCATGTCAAAATGCCGGTTGCCAGTCCTGGCTGCTCCGATTTCCTACACGGCTTCCTGCTGGTGCACCTGGGAAAGCAGAAGAAAACAGCCCATGAATCTGTGTTTCTGCCACCCGTGCAGGAGACCTAGACTTCTTGACTCCTGCTTTTGCCCTTGTCCAACTATGGTTGTTAGGGCCAGCTAGAGAGTGAACCAGCAGATGGAAGATTTCTGTCTAGCTCTACCTTTAAATAAGAAAATCTATTTTAAAAATGATAATTTAAAGAAAAATGGTTTTCTTTTGTCTTTCGTGTAATCTGTATCATAAATAAATCAGCTTAAATGCTCAGAAGTATTATAGTATAAAATTTCCAGTCTAAAGGAACTCTTAATTTATAACCACCTACTGGATTCTGACGCTAAAATCATCAAGTGTTTCTAGGTTGGGAAGGGTACCTAGATAAATGAGAGCTGTGACCCTACTTACTGCAACAAAACCTGAGAAATATATTTGAAGGAGTAGAGTGAGGTATTTGCCCACAAACAGGTTTGTTTTCTGTGTTTGTAGTTGGATCCTTGCCATGACCATGCTTCTATTAATATCAGTGTATTTAGAAGCAGCAATTGTTTAGCAGCAGTGGTAGCTAATTTGTGCTACACACAATTCTCAGAAGGCACAGGATGAGTTATTGAATTATTTCAGGTTGCTTGTTTCTTTACAGTGCTGTATTTGGTGATTATAAAATGAAAGGTGCTGACACTAGTTTTCATGCTGAAACAACAACAACAAAAGGCAGACTGTCTGCTTTCTGCCTTGTAGATCAGGACATCAACTCCCCGAGAGAGCATCAGCAGACACGGTAGTGTGACTTTTTTTTTTTTTTATCAATGCAGAAAACTAATGTATGCATGACTTGAACAGGTTTCTTTTCATTGCTGTCCTATAAATTATTTTAACCTATTCATAACTAGATATGTACACTGATAATGTCAGAGTATCGCTTTAACTAAAATGCTTGGGACCAGAAGTGTTCCAGATTTGGGATTTGGAGAAAGATTTGCATAGATTTTACTCTTTGAACATTCCTAACCTGAAAATACAAAATCCAAAAGTTTTTATTTTCATTTTGTACCCAAAAGTTGCTAATTTTAGGGGCAGACATACAGGTAGTCAGGCTGTCACATATGAAACCTACATCTTCACATTAGAGAGCCTGGAGTTAAGTCTCGCCTGTTTCCTATCCAGCTTCCTGCTGATGTGCCTGGGAAGCAGCATCTGAAGTCCCACGTTCTTGCCACCCACATGGGAGACCCAGATGGAGTTTGTGATTCCTGACTTCAGCCTGGCCCAGCCGTGGTTGTTGCTGGCATTTAAAGATAAACCAGTAAATGGGAAATCTTTGTTTCTGTCTCTTCCCTCTTTGTCACTTGCCTTTCAAAGCAAAAAAAGTAGTTAAGGTTTTTCGGAGCTTTCATATTTTGCATTTTTGGATTCAGTATATAGAGGCAAGTCTTTCTACTTTAAATATAAGGCAGTTTTTTAAAAAGACATATTGATTTTTATTGAAAAGGCAGATTTACAGACAAAAGGAGAGACAGCAAGAAAGATCTTCCATCCACTGGTTCACTCCCCAGAATTGAGCCAGTCTAAAGCCAATAACCAGAAGCTTCTTCTAGATATCCCACGCTAGTGCAGGATCCCAAGGCTGTAGGCCATCCTCTGCTGCTTTCCCAGGCCATAAGCAGGAAGGCTGGATGGGAAGTGGACAAACTGGTGCCCAGATGGGATCCTGGTGCTTGCTGGAGGAGGATTAGCTAATTGAGCCATCATGCCAACCCAAGCCTAGTAATTTTTAAAAATTGTTTAATTTAAATTTACGATATAAAATCTAAGGTATTTTTAAAATTCATAAATAAGGCAGATTTTTCATTAGACTTTTATTTGTAATCTACCTCATTGAGTTTTTCTTCTTTTAAATAAGGATGCTGGACAAAAGCTGTAACATTGTTTTCAGCAGCAGTATCTATGATTCTGAATGTTGAAATTCATCAAGGAGAGTGAAAAGTATAAATCACAGTTTGAAGGGCTTTCTGTTAGTGACTGTGGAGCAATTGCTGCACGAACAAGTGAGAGAAGGGATGTCTCAAGTTTGCATCTTTCTCCTTGGACAACATTAAGAAGGGTCTTAGAAATCTAAAGAATACTGGTGTTGCCAGAAAAGTTTTCAAAAAGAAAATTACTACAATATCATTAATCTAATCAAGAGAAAGGGACTCTTGACCTGAAGGTAGGAAACAATGGATGGACTTCTATGCTTCATTTTTCTACTCTTCAGAATTTTGATACTCAGCAAAAAAAAAAAAAAACCACAGTGATCTAAGTGTCATGAAATTAGAGTAATAGCTTTTTAGCCTTTATGTTGATATGATGTGTTAGGAAGTACCAAGTAAAATTTAAAATATTCAGTAAACTTAAGTGATTATATCAGGTTTGATGATTTGAATAAAAGTGTTATCAAGGAAGAAGCCTTAAAAGTAGATTGAAATACCCAGTACCTATGAAATTGTGTCATGTAATACAATGTAATTAATGAATAAATGAATAGAAAAAAAAAAAGTAGATTGAAATAAAACTGGGGTCCTAGTACAACTTCCCAATAGAGAAGTTTGTAAGTGGTGAATGGTAAGAGAGCTGACCATTGTTGCATATCTGTGCCCTATATGACTATTATAGTTCCAAGACAAGCATCCCTATCTGAAAACCCAAAATCCAAAGTGCTGCAAAATCTGTATTATTATTGTGTATTTTTAAATTAAAATCTATATTTTGAATGTTGTGTTAGTGCTCAAAAATATTTCAGCTTAAATTTTCAGACTAGGGATGCTCTTCTTGTATAAGTAAAATCTCAGAAATAAAGACAAGTGTTTATTTAGCAAAAATAAAGCCAGGCCCAGTAGTCACTCTTACAATTTTCTTATTGAGGTATGGATTTAATTTGGCAGTTGTGTGCCTCTTGGAGCATTCCTTCCTCTGACTCCTGCTGTGTGGATACTGGAAAGCTATGGTGTGAGCTCAAACAGCAGGGTCCCTGTCCCTCTAACTTCCTGCTGTTGTAGATGCTGGAAGGCGATGGCGTGAGCTCAGATGGCCGAGTCCCTGTCACCATGTGACAAGGCTGAGTTCCCTGTGTCAGCTTTGACAACCTCAGCTGTCACAGGCATTTGAGCAGTGGACCAACCCATAGAAACCCCTCTCTCAGTTCTGTCTCTCAGCCTGTCAAAAAGTTGTTTTGTTTTTTAAGAAATTTGTTGTTAATGTTTCCAACTAGATTAGGAGTAATTAAATGGCGGGAACTACTACTTGTTCTCTTCAATACCTATAGTAGAGCAGCAATTCTAATAAATAGCTTTGTAAATAAATACTTGTTGGATGATTTATGAGACTTAACCAACAAGAAAAGCTTTACAATATTAGTGTTAATGTGTTTAAGCTTACTAAGTCACATGGTACCCCATGGCTTCTTTAAGGACACATGAAAAAACAGGAGCCTTAGGGAAATGGTGGTCTTCCAACTAAGACTTAACTGCAAAAAGCACCTGGCTCAGGACGTCTCACCACTGCATTCTTTAAATTAGCGAGCCCCATGCAACTGTTTCAGAACATAAAGCCAAACAGGTAAACTTTCTGATTCTGTTTTTAAAACAGCATGATAGGATGACAGCACAAAGTACAAGAAGAGCACAGTCCAATCTCACAAAAGGTTGGTCCCAGAAATACAACAAAGTCATGATGTGGAATCTGTTATATTAACAGACGAATACTATAACAGGGAAAGTCATCCTAGGAATACATTGGTAGGTCAGGCTCACTCACTTTAGTCATGGGATGGGGGCTGAACTCAAGAATACTGAAGCAGGGGGAGGGACTTTATGTTAATTTTTACCAAAACCTCTTAGCAACAGGAGAGTAAGTGGTAATACCAAGACTTTACAATGTCAGACCAATAACCGTTAGCATTTTGTTACCAAAAATCAGAAAAATACTAGAATTTCTGTTTCAGTATTTAGCAAAATGCTAAATTGCTATTAAAAAATCATGAATCAGGTCTGTCGCCATAGCCTAGTGGCTGAATCCTTGCGTTCCATGTGCCAAGATCCCAATTGGGTGGCATTTCATACCACAGCTGCTCTATTTCCCATCTTGCTCCCTGCTTGCAGCCTGGAGAAACAGTAGAGAATGGCCCAAAACCTTGGGATGCTACACTCACTTGGGAGACATGGAGGGAGCTCCTGGCTCCTGGCTTCAGCTCAGCTCAGCTCCGGCTCCGGGGAGTGATCCAGCAGATGGAAGCTCTTTAGCTTTGTATCTCTTCTCTCTGTGTATCTGCGTTTCCAAAAAAATGAATAAACCATGAATCAAAAGGTCTGACCCCATACTGTTATAATATCGTCTTGAGATTCCTTACCAAAGTAATTATGCCAAATAGCAAAACAAGAGTTACAATTATTGAAAGGGAGAAGACAAACTCATTGTAATTTGTAGCAGACATTGCATAGTTGAAGCCGCTGAGAGAGTCACTGAGACACTACAAGAAGCAGTGAGATTAGACAGGAGTGGTACTAAATGCAAAGTATTACTTCTCTGGGAAAGTTTCCCTCTCTCCCCCACTTTTTTGTTTTTGTTTGTGTCTTTAGTGGTCTCTAAACCTGTCCAACTGGTTGGAAACTGAGACTGACATGTAAATGGTCTTTTGCATTTTCTTTCCTTCTGGGTAATTGGCCGATTTAATCTTATCTCTCTTTTGAATAGGGCACTTCCATGTTAACTTTTTAAAACTAGTTTGAAGTGAGATTGTGGCAGTGAGTACATTTAGAATGATTTTATAGGAATTCTTTTTTTAAAAAAAAATCCTTGTGGCTTGTGATACTTGCTGTATTATTTGGTAATGTCAGAGAAGGTATAACTTGGTCTTTGAGCCATATTTGGTAAATAGTAATCTTGTGTGGAACGCAGTGTTCTATCAGTAAGAGGAAGATTATTGCGTGTGTGTGTATGTGTGTGTGTGTAGCTTTTCTTTGCCCTTAGAACAGTTCTGACTTAAAGACCAAGTTATATTATATATTGATAGTTACTGTGTTTTTTAATAAAGCACTATATTCCAAATCTGTTACCTTTTAGTAAGAGATACATTGACAGCAGTATTTTCTTCCCTACCTGGCAGCAACAGAATTACATGTCTTGTGTACTAATTCTCTATCATGAATGCAAGTTGTTATACTTTTGTTTATTATCATCTCTCAGAATTGAGATCTCTGAAATGTTCATTAGTCATTATTCTGTGGATAAATTGTGTTAAGATGGATACAGGTGAATTATTTTAAACCTGAAGCTTGACATATGGATGTTGCTTTAGCGCTAATGAAAATAAAAACTTAAATATACTCTTGTTTAGAACAGAAAAAAGAAATGTGTTTCACTCATTAGTAATGTAGGAAAATGGCCCACCCAGGTGTGCCAGCCTATTAGCTGCCTTATGTACTATACCTGGGCTCATGACAGCCCAATAAAGTGGGGTGGGTAATGCCATAAAATAGGAAGACATTTCTGAAGCAAACTTAATTCAGGGCTCTGTTGAAATAGTTTTGAACCTAAGTTTCTCCCAGAACTTTTCCCTACATTATGTCATCATAAAAGAAAGTTTTATTTTCCACAAATGTATTTTATTTTGTTGGTGTGTTGGTAGTTACTAGAAATGTAGGGAATTAAGTTCTCTGAATCTTGTTTTTGTTATGTTTTGCTCTGTAACAATTCTTCCAATATCTGCCACCATTTGACAGGGGCAGAGAATATAATTTATTTTGACATCTGTGGCATTCATTTCTTAGAAAAACTCCTGAGGGTGCCAGCCTACCCAGCCTAAAGCCGTGTTTTCCAGGCCCTGTAATGTGATTAGCATGGCTTTCTATCGTTTCACCATCTTTTTTGTAACCTTTGAGGTTGCAAGTTTGTTTTGGGTCTTCATTTTTATATGGGCTGAACAAATTTTTTTTTTTAATCGTGAATCTATTTTGGTAATGGAAAAAGAGAATTTCCAGTGTGGTTAAGAACTACATCTCTTGAACTGTTCTTTGTCTGCCTCTTTAAGAATTACTGAGGGTTTGTTTTTTGTTTTGTTTTATTTTGTTTTAAATTTAAGCTTGAAATTCAGTTTGCAACTTGGAGAGATTAAAAGTATTTCTTAGGAAATCCCTAAGAATCAATCACTGGAAATTAGAAAATGACAGGAAATATGACAGCTACCGGAAGAATAAAATACCTGGAAATGAAAACTTGCAATTCCAATTTTATGGGTGAAAATGAATTTTGTTTTCTCTTTCTGTTACAGTTACTCCATGATCCTCTGTTTGAGTTTGTTGCTAAAAGCTATTCGAGAGTTCATAAAAGCTACTGTTCTTGGTTTAAGTCCATTAATAGGGTTAAGTATCTTCATTTAACCATGTAGCAATTTCTGTGATTGTAATTGTAAGAAATTATGTTAGAGGCTTTGGGAGCTAGGACACTGCTGTTAGATTTCATAATGTGATCTCGCCAGGTTTCTTGTTCTACCTACCTCTAGTTTACTCTAGTTTCTCTTCTGCTTTCAAGGCTCCAGACCCAGTTCCTGGACCTGCCCTGGAAAAGAAGTATCCAGTAGAGATGAGCTCACTGCAGTTACTTAATTAAAAATTTGTAAGCTGCAAAAGTGGCAATGAGCCAAGCAAGAAAAGCTACAATTTGAATTTTTCTAATTTCAGGTATGCTAAAGTCCATGGCATTAGTCATGCTTAGCCTATATAACTGCCTTTCTGTGAAATCTGTAATAACCAAACCTTTACTTTCAAAATTGTAGTCTTATTGCTTTGGAGTATAGCAACACCCCTAACATCTAGGTAACACGCGGCTACTATTGACTTTAACAGACCTTTTGCGTGAACACTTCTAATTTAACTGTTTGCTAGTAACAGCAAACTAATGCAGAAACATCCTTTAAAAATTATGAAATTCTGTTGAGTTGAGTCCTGCAAATGTACAAAAAACACTTTGGTCTTGGCACGATGGCCTAGTGATTTAAGTCCTCACCTAGAACACTCCAGGATCTCATATTGGTGCTGGTTCAGGTCCCAGCGGCTCCACTTCCCATCCAGCTCTCTGTTTGTGGCCTGGGAATGCAGTCCAGGACAGCCCAAGGCCTTGAGATCCTGCACCCGCATGGGAGGCCTGGAAGGGGCTCCTGGCTCCTGGCTTCGGATTGACTCAGCTCTGGCTGTTGGGGCCATTTCGGGAGTGAACCATCAGAAAGAAGATCTTTCTCTCTGTCTCTCCTCCTCTCTGTATATCTGCCTTTCCAATAAAAATAAATAAATCTTTTTAAAAAGAAAAGGAAGAAAAGTAGACATTAACAGTAACAACGTTATCTTTGAAGAGGTTCACCCGTGATGCAGGTAGTTCAAGGAATAAGATGAATGAAACTAGTTCTTCCCTGAGATCCCCAACTGCTCTATAGTCTTAATGCCTTTACATAAAGAGTTAATTGATCCTTTGGTAATTGGGAAATTGCATAATATTTCTGATTAAATCCAAATAATGTAGTACATTTCAAGAAATTAATCATGTTCTATATGTAAGTATATAGGCAACATTTCTGACTTTTTTTTTTTTTTTTTTTACTGGATTGCTCAGAGGAAACCAGTTGGACTTGTCCTGTAAAGTGACAGAACTAAAAACTGAGGTTTCAGTGCCCTAGATTCTTAACCGGGAGGAGATTGATTGGTTAAGGGACCAGCATCATTTGGCTTTTCAGGATATTTATTGCTTTTAGGAATCTGTATAGATTTAGAAATAATCCATCGAAGATGACTTTCTTTACTAAATAGATATGTGACCATACCTATCTTTAAATTTTCATTCATCTCAGTTAGAAATTACCCAAAATTGGAGGAAGGAAATTGTATCCTAATTAATAAATTTAGAAGATGATTCTGATATTGCAGCTTGTGCCTAGATCCTTCCTTGAATTCCCCCGCTCCTAACGTTAATGACGCATAATGCATTTCATGTCAGGAGGTCTAAGCAGTGTTAGGACGTTGATAATATGCCACATTATTTGGTTTTTATTGAAAGAATTATTGTTTCACTAGGTATTAAATTGGACTAGAAAGGAAGCCTCTAAAAGGATTATTATAGGGTTATTAACAAAATTAGGGAAAATGGAGGGAAAAGAAAGATGTATATCCATGTCAGATCTTACTATTTTGGGTGGTGCTGTTAGTATTTGAAACATCCTGCCCCATTGAGTGTGATTGTGTATAAACAACTTGGCAGGGTAGGGTGTAGAACTGGATGGAATTTGTCTCACTGAGCTTCCAGACCAGTGCAGTCAGACTTCCATGCTGTCAGTTCCACATCCACAGGTCAGTCTTGCAGGCCTTCCGTCTTTACTGAACAAGGACAGACTTTTTGTCCTTACATGATACTACATGTCAACTATTTGCATGGTATTTACATTGTATAAGTAATCTAGAGGCGATGTAAAGTGTATGGGAAGAAGATGTAGGTTATATGCAAATCATACCACTTACTATAAGGGGTTTTAGCACCAATGGCTTTTGATATCCTCAGGGGAGGGGAATTTTGGAACCAAGACCCTGCACATCTGAAGGAATGAGAGTAATGTAAACGTGTCAGAGTAGAGACACAAACGGTATTCTGTGGCATGCCAGAGAGAATGAATGTAGTGAATAAAGTAATGTTTCTGCTGAGTTAGATTCTTCAGAAAGCGGCAGAAGAAATTCTAGAATTATGAGAACACAAAGTTATAATCTCTTAGAAAAATTATGCCAGCATGCTTAAAGAATAGTGGAGATGTGATGGGAGATGAATGGTGGCATACGTATTTTCAAATGTCAGATAAAGGACTTTGGACTTAGTGAGTAGTGGGAATCCATTACAGATGTTAGCACTAAGGAGGGCGTTTATTCTTTATGGGTATTTTTCAGGCATTGCATAAAAAGGTTGTGCGTGTAGTTTCACATTGCAGAAATGTGAGAACGCATGTTCGCCTTATTTCTGCACAGGATCTGGCCCCAAATAAGTGCTGAACCAATGAGGTTATGCTGTAAGCTCAGAGTTAGCAATGTGTCTTAGCCATCTTTGTGCATGATAATTTCCCAAAGGGTGTGGAGGGCCTCTGATTCTTAGTAATAACAATAACAATGAACCTACTTCTCTATGATCCCTTAACTGGTTGTAATCAGTTAAGCCTTCTCCTTGGCAAATGAGTACTGCTTACTCAATTTGAGGACTGGAGTTACAGTAGTTCACCTTGAATTACACTTTGGATGGAAAAAGATGCCCAACTTTTTTGTTTCAAGTTATGTATCAGGAGACTAATTATGGTTAGTCACCAACCTCTAATCATATGAACCATAAGCAACAGGTAAATGAAGCATTTAGCCCAGCAGGTGAGAGGGCTTCTCATCCTGTAAGGGAATCCTTGAAGTGGATTCCCAAATCCTGCTTCCTACCGATGCAGGCTGTGGAAGGCAGTGGTGATGGCTCAGGGAGCTGGGTCCTGCCACACAGTTCCTGGCTCCTAGCTTTGGTCCAGGTAAGGTCACTGCAGACACTCGTGGAGTATAAGAGTGGAGAGATGCTTTCTCTCTATCTATCTGTCTCTGCCTCAAATAAATTAATAAGTATTTTTTTTAAAATCTAAGTATCTTTCATATTGTAATAATCATTGCTGTGTCTGGATCTATTAACCATACTTTAGTAACATTTTTTTTTTTAAAGATTTATTTTATTTTCATTACAAAGTCAGATATACTGAGAGGAGGAGAGATAGAGAGGAAGTGGAGCTGCCGGGATTAGAACCAGCAGCCATATGAGATCAAGGCGAGGACCTTAGCCACTAGGCCACGCCGCCGAGCCCCATTTTCTTTTTTTTTTTTTAAGATTTTTTTTTTGTTTTGTTTTTGGAAAGGCAGATGTACAGAAAGGAGGAGAGACAGAAAGGAAGATCTTCGGTCCGATGATTCACTCCCCAAGTGGCCGCAACAGCCGGAGCTGTGCCGATCCGAAGCCAGGAGCCAGGAACTTCTTTCCGGGTCTCCCACGCAGGTGCAGGGTCCCAAGGCTTTGGGCCGTCCTCAACTGCTTTGCCAGGACACAAGCAGGGAGCTGGATGGCAGGAGGAGCTGCCGGGATTAGAACCAGCGCCCATATGGGATTCCAGCGTGTTCAAGGCGAGGACCTTAACCATTACACTATCATGCTGGGCCCTTAGTAACATTTTCATCATGGACAACATAGGCTTTGAGTTCGGGACCTATTGTTTTCAGTCAGGTACTTTTTTTTTTGTAAGATTTATTTTTATTGGACAGATTTCCAGAGATAAACATCTTCCATCCACTGGTTCACTCCCCAAGTGGCCACCACGGCCAAAGCTGTGCTGATCCAAAGCCAGGAACCAAGAGCTTCTTCCAGGTCTCCCATGCAGGTGCAGGGTTCCAAGGCTTTGGGCCATCCTCCACTGTTTTCCCAGGCTACAGTCAGGGGCTTGAGGGGAAGTGGAACATCATGAGCACAAATTGGTGCCCATATGGGATCCTGGTGCATTCAAGGCAAGGATTTAATCACTGAGCCATCACACCGTTTCCAGTCAGGTACTTTCAAGTAACTTGTTGTACTCTGTTCTTGTTTTCCTATCCACATACCAGAATAGAAGCAACATTATGGGAAATATAGAGGGAATAATTTTATAAGAAAAATACTTACTCTGTTCTAAATATCATAAGCATATGTTTACTTATATAAGTAATACACAAATATATATTTAAAACGTAGAAGGGGTGACTATATATCCTTGGATGACCCTCTTCAAAATGATATGTATTTCTGAACCTTTCATAACAAAACTTATTTAAAGTTTCTTTCTGTGTATTTTAACACAAAAGGCATCACATTACATATGGGTTATTGTTTTATGTGTCATATTATCTATGTGTATATAGTATGTATGGGTTCTGCATTTTAATTTATCCAGCAAGTAATGTCTCATAGATCTTCCAGTTTAATTATTTTGTGTCCTACTGTACTAAAAACAGCTGTGTGATGCTTCTGAATGCAGCTGTGCAATAATCCAAGTGTTCAGTTGTCTTTGGTGGACACTGAGGTTGTTTTAGTAATAGGTGCAGGGGCAGCCATCCTTAACAGGAAGCCTCAGAATGCTGTGAGGACCTCTTATCACTGATCTCCATATAGTTCCAGCCCTTTATTTGGTCCCATTTTTCCCCTGTTAATCTTGTACGTCTTGGCTCATCTTCTTGGGTTTTTCAAGTACTTAATTTACGTTTCCTTTCCGTTTTACCTATAAATAGGAATTTACTATACTAAGCTCTTAATTTTCTCTTGAAGTTATTTATGCATAGCATAGATTATTCTAAAACTAAGGTCAAATGAGCAAAAAAAGGTAACTTTGTTTCCATCTTAAAACCCTGATGTGTTGGAAAATAAAAAAGGTGTGAAATAGAAAATGTGCACCAGGAGCTTAATTGTATAAAGTGTTTTGATGAAGTGTAATCACTTTGTCTTATCTTTATTGCACACTCCTTGATCCTTAGAAAATGGTGGCATTCCCCCACAAATGCTCAACACATAAACTGCCCATGAGGCTGACGTGCAGTTTCGTTTAAGAAGACTTAGAACTGGTAAGCCTTTTAACCATAAGAAATGGTCACATTCATGGCCTGAAGGCAATGCATTCAATGAGACAATTGGGAAATTGTAAGAAATTTTAATGGTTATTGGTTTTCTTTAGAAAGTGAATTATTTCAGACCTATAAAGCTGAGATAACTAGTTTAGAGGTATAATCTTTTGCTCCCTGCCGATTTAATAACAAACTTAGAGTCAATAACATTTGAATGACTGATTTGATATGTTCCTTGTTTTTTTCAAAGTTTATTTGCATTTGCTGATTCACTCCTCAAATGACTACAGTGGCAGGTTTCCTACATGGGTACAGGGGCCCAAGCACTTGAACCATCTTCCTCTGCTTTCCCAGGAACACCAGCAGGGAGCTGGATCTGAAATGGAGCAGCCGGATATTATACTGATACCCATGTGGGATGGTGGTGTCACAGGCTGCAGCTTAACTTGCTACACCAGCAAATTAAAAATGTTCTATTAAAAAAATGTTCTAAAAAAGGTTCTGTCATTTTAATCTTGCAAATAACTGGTCACCTATATAAAGTGATTCAGTATTATAACTTTCCTTCTTTTAGCAATGTATTTGCTTATTTTGAGTTACAGAGGAGGTGAGGGGAATATAGCCAGGAGCCAGAAGCTTTACTTGTCATCTTCTGCTGCTTTTTTCAGGCTGTTAGCAGGGGTGCTGAATTAAAAGTGGAACAGCCAGGGCTCAAACCAGTGCCTTTCTGGAATGCCCGCATTGAGGGCAGCAGCTTTACCAGCTACTCTACAGTGCTGACCCCTTATAACTATTTTATGCTAACACTTGATATTTCTTTTCATATTTCTACCAAAAATGGGGATAATATTTGAATTTTTGGTTTGTTATTTGATAGCTGTGATTCTTGGATTTTATCTAGAAAAATAACTTGATATTGCAGAGTTTTTTGAAAAGTGCTATGGTTTGATATGATTAGAGTCATGCTCCCCAAAAATATAATTTCAATAAATATGCTGTAAAAATAGCATAAATATTTTTTAGGTTCAATTACCAACATTTTGAACCCAGCATTGATTTTTGTTGTTGTTGTTGTTTAAGAGCTATGTATTTTATTAGAAAGTTAGAGTTACATAGAGAGGGAAATACAGAGAGAGATCTTCATCTGCTGAATCACTCCTCCAATGGCTGAAGCAGGGAACTTCTTTGGGGTCTCCCATGTAGGTGCACAGCACCAAGACTTTGGGCCATCCTGCCTTGCTTTCATAGACCATTAGCAAGGAGCTGGATCAGAGTGGAGCCGCGGGGACTCCAGGTGGGCACACTGGCCCAAGTATCGAGATACAGTGTTAAGCCACTGCTAATTCCAGCATCCCATGTTGGAGTGCTTGTTGGAGTCCCACCTGCTCCGCTTCTGATCTTGGTCGCTACTGATGGCCTTGGGAAAGCAGTAAAGGATGGCCCCATGTGCTTGAGCCTCTGCCACCCTTGTAGAAGACTTAGATGCAGTTCCTGGCTCCAGGCTGTTACAGTCATTCGGGAAGTGAACTAGTGGGTGAAAGATCAATCTTTGAGGCGAACTGGCATTGTGGCATAACAGGTAAAGCAACCACCTACCTCTCTGCTGCTCCAGGTCCCTGTTTATGCACCTGGGAGAACTACAGAGGATAGGCCCAATATTTGGGCCCCTGCACCCACATGGGAGACCCCAATATTTGGGCCTCTGCACCTACATGGGAGACCTAGGAGAAAGGGTCCTGGCTTCTTCTTGCTTGACCATCCCTGGCCATTGCAGACGCTTGGGCAGTCTACCAGAAGTCTCCGTCTTTCTTTTCTGTCTTTTTCTTTCTCTCTGTCTCTCCATATCCCCACTCCCCGCCTTCTGTCCTCACTCTCTGTAATACTTCTTTTTAAATTAATGAATAATTTATAAAAGATTTATTTTATTTTTTACTTGAAAGGCAGAGTTACAGAGTGAAAGAGAGACAGACTGAGATCTATCCTTTGGCTCTCTCTCCAAATGACCACAACTGCTGATTCTGAACCAATCCAAAGTCAGCCGTAGGCCGGGAGCTGGATCAGAAGTGGAGCAGCTGGGACTAGAACCAGCACCCATGTGGACGCCAGCATTTCCGGTGGGGGATTAGCCACTAGCCCCAAATGAAACTGAAAAAAAGAGATTAAGATTGTTTTCTACTGTCCTTTACTTCCCTCTGCTCTAATGTTCTACCTTTCAAGTTAATTAACTTTTTAAAAAATTAATGACACTTGTAAATTATTTTAATCACATGTGAAGTACACTGAATATTGTGAGGCTGACATATGATATAATACTTGCATAATACATCAGTAATGTAGACAATATTTGAAATAGTGAATGTACTTAGGTAATATTAAAGTCAAAAAAATTAAACTTCAATTTAAAAAATTATACCATCATTCAGCTATTCAAACTATCAATGCTTTTTTCTGTCTTCAATAGTATTTAAGAATAATTTATGCATTCTGATAATGTCAGCCAATCCATAGAGCAGATACAGTTACAGTTAGTGCCAAGAAGCTGTCAGCATCATGTTGACAGCCAATGTTTAAGCTGAAACGTTCTGCTTTCCACTAGACATCCCAGGGAGGTTGCTGTTAAGAGGTCAGAGGAATTGTGACATCGAGTCAGTTCTGTTAAATATTGCATCTGGATTTCTGAGAATCACTATGTTGTGCAAAATCATGAAAAATAACTACAATACATAGCTTACGGCAAAAGCTCAACACTCAAAAACTTCATCCATGAAATTGTTTTGAAGGTTATGGTTAAGAATACATGATGGAACAAGATCTGAAGTTTGCTTATGGAAGTGAACGTAGGAAGGGATGCAGTATGTGAGTTACTCATAGTGGTCAGCAAAGGGTTTTCTGTCCAGCCACCAGACCTGACCCCGTGCACTGTGTGACAGCCGTGTTGGGATGTGTGTTCAGGTTGACTGCATGGAGCTTGTTGTAGCTAGCTGTGTCTTTCATGTTTCCTGCAAATCACATTATGGCAAAATTCCAGTTAAAGCTCAAATTCTTCTCTAATGCGTCAATTGTGTTAGAAAATATTTACAATTTCAAAACAGATATGATACAGGGGTGGAGAACATCTGGTCCTTGGGCTGTTTAAGGGCTGCAGAATCATTTCGTCTGACTCTGCCAAGGCAGCACAGGCAGGACTCAAAATTCAGCAACTCTATAGCAGGCTGATTTTTAAGTTGATAATTTTGTGTGACCTGCATATGATGTTATAAAACTCCAGACAGCCCTTGGCAGGAAATCGTTCCCCACCCCTGCCAGAAATGACTTTTAGCCAAGAAAATACTTCAGTTTGGGTGATAGATACCCCTCTTACAGTGGACTTTTAAAACTGGATACTGCGCCTGGCACAGTGGCCTATCAGCTAAAGTCCTCGCCTAGAACGCTCCAGAATCCTATATGGGCACCGGTTCGTGTCCTGGCAGCCCTGCTTCCCATCCAGCTCCCTGCTTGTAGCCTGGGAAAGCAGTCGAGGACATCCCAAAGCCTTGGGACCCTGCACCTGCATGGGAGACCTGGAGGAAGTTCCTGGCTCTTGGATTCGGATCAACGCAGCACCGGCTGTTGCGGTCACTTGGGGAGTGAACCATCAGACGAAAGATCTTCCTCTCTATCTCTTCTCCTCTCTGTATATCTGACTTTGCAATAAAAATAAATCTTTTTTAAAAATGGATACGTTTGGATAGGTGGTTAAAGATGTTCTGCAGCATTTACTAAGCCTCTGTTTGCCGTTCACTGTTTGAGATACAACAGTGAACAAGATAAAGATCAGTCTATTCACTTTGGAACTAAATTGCCTAAATAAAGAATTTTATTTGTGATTAGGGGCTATTTTAATGGGTAAATTGGATTTGTGAGTGGAAGATGCATTCTGGCAATTGCATTTTTCTCTAACCTCTCAGCAGATACATTGTATAAAATAACCCCCTAGGTCCCTGTCCAACCCAGGCTTCCATGGTTTACAGAGAGAATTATTATTGCTAGTAGTTACTGTGGAAACAATTTTAATTTAAGGTTATATGGAAATGGAAAGATCTTGTCACTTTCTTATCCATAAGCTGAGCAAAAATCTGCAGTTGAGAAGTACAGTTTATTTATTTATGCCTATGATTTCAGTGTTTAGTATGAACTAAATTTTTCTTTGTTAAAATAAGTTTATTCCAGTAAAACTCACAGTTGCATAAGAATGTGATAAACCTAAAATGATATGTGTTTAGTTCTCTACACAGCACGATACTGTTGGAGTTTTCAGGACACTTGATCAGTTTTCTGATGAGACAAGTTGTTTGTCCCTTATAGATGGAGAAGGAGGGTGTCCAAGAGTCCCAGAACTCTTGTACTCCTGTCCAGCCAGGATAGCAGGCGTTCTGTTTGCTGAGATGTTTTTCCTTTGTAGTTTGTGGAAATTCATCAGACATAGAGTAAATATTATTTCTTCCAGTTTGTGTCCTTTGCTGAAGGCCAGGCAGGTGTAACACAATTACACACAAAATACAGTTGTGTTTTATATCTTATGTAGATGAACCATTCTCATAATTTGTTGATTACCATTTTATAGTTGAGGAAACTGAAACATACAAAAATTGAATGATTTGCCCAGGAAGACATTGAAAATCGGTGACAGGTTAAATTTCATAAACAAACAAGGACGCCTAGAAGTTAAATTTAGTCAGCTACAACTATGTGTCAAATACTGTGCTTAAATTTGTTCTCTCACTTAATAATTTGGTCTCCTTTTGTGAGATAATGTTAACCTATATGGGATTGAGGTTAAAATATTTAGCAGTATTGGGTTACCATTTTGTTATTATTATTATTATTACTATCATTATCATTATCATTATTATTAGAGAGTCAGATTTACACAGAGAAGGACAGACAGAGAGAAAGATCTTCCATTCACTGACTCACTCCCCAAGTAGCCAGAACTGAGCCGATCTGATGCCAGGAGCCAGGTGCCAGGAGCTTCTTCTAGGTCTCCCACGCAGGTACAGGGTCCCAAGGCTTTGAACCTTCCTTGACTGCTTTCCCAGGCCACAAATAGGGAGCTGGATGGGAAATGGAGCAGCTGGGACACATACCTGTTCCCATATGGGATCCTGATGGATGCAAGGCGAGGACTTTAGCCACTACACCACTGCACCAAGCCCAGATTACCTATTTTTAACTGTTAACATCTTTCATCAGAAAATTTTTGAAACACAGATGACTAAAGTAGAAAACTGTTTAAGTTCTCCTTTTAGGAAGTTGACTCTTTGGGAAAATTTGTTCTATAAAAAAGATTTACTTACTTTGGGCTCGGTAGCATGGCCTAGTGGCTAAGGTCCTCGCCTTGATCCCATATGGCCGCTGGTTCTAATCCCGGCAGCTCCACTTCCTCTCTATCTCTCCTCCTCTCAGTACATCTGACTTTGTAATAAAAATAAAATAAATCTTAAAAAAAAAAAAGATTTACTTACATTCTCCAAAATATAGGAATGGGGAAAGATTTCTTGGAAAAGGCCAAAAGCACAGGTAGTCAAAGCCAAAATAAACAAATGTGACTACATCAAACTACAAAGCTTAAAGAAAATGATCAATAAAGTAAAGAAGCAACCAAAAGAATGGGAGAAAAGGTTTGCACATTACACAACCGAAAGGGGAGTAATATCCAGGATTTATAAAGAGCTTCAGAAGCCCAGTGACAGCATAACAAACAACCCTGTGAAGAAATGGGCAAAGGAAATGAACAGACATTTTTCAAAAGAACAAATTCAGATGACTAGTAGACATACGAAAACGTGCTTAGGCTCCCTAGCCATCAGGGAAATACCAGTGAAAACCACATTGAGGTTCCACCTAACTCTAGTGAAATTGGCCTATATTAAGAACTCTACCAACACCTGCTGGTGTGGATGTGGGGAGAAAAGTACCCTCCTTCACTGTTGGTGGAAGTATAGGCTAATACATCCACTACGAAAATCAGTATGAAGAGGGCTAAGAGAACTGAAAATTGACCTGCCATATCCCACTGCTATCCCACTGCTGGGGATATATTAAAAGGAAATGAGTTGTGTATATGAGAAAGGGATCTATAATCCTATATTTACAGCAGCACAATCTATAATAGCAAAGACATGGAAACAACCCAGATGCCTGTCAAAAGAGGAGTAGATAAACTGGTACGCCTTCTCCATGAAATACTACTTGGCCATTAAAAAAGAATGAGGTTCTGCCATATGTTCTCTGTGATATAAGGCAACCCACATGAAAAATATAAGATCAATAGCCCTTCAATACTGTTTTTGCTGCAACTTCTGGGGTTTGATATTTTTGTTTTTATTTTTCATTTTTTCAAAATAGTTTATTTTCTCTTTTTAAATTCTTCAGTGACTCATAGGTCAAACATAGTTTGTTTTTTGGTTTTTTTACTTTATGTTTCATTTCTTCAGTGACACATAGTTCATTCTATAGCATGTTATCCAGCTTCATGGTGTTGTAACGTTATTAACTTTATTCCTATTGTTGATTTTTATTTTATGGCTTTTCATTTAAGGGAATGTATGTTAACTGTGTAATAGACACTATCATATCTAGATGTGAGGATACAATACAGTATGCATATCTACTTTCAAATCAAAGATGGACTCCCAATGAAACTGTTAAATGTATCTTGACGTTAGGATGCTGGACTCTGCCGTTGTCTGTACCTGCAGTGTCGGGATACACTTCAACAGCAGAGTGACAGATGGATGACTGCTTATGAAGGACTGTAGTGTTATCATAATGTGGGGGAAATCGGTACGGGGAGGGAATTTCAGAAGGGGAAAGGGAAGTCCCAGAACTTTTGGAATTGCATTATAAATAAATAAATAAAAATAAACGCATTTTAAAGATTTTTTTTTTTATTTTTAGTGGAAAAGCAGATTTACAGAGAGGAAGACCGTCCATCTACTGGTTCAGTCCCCAAATGGGCACAATGACCAGAGCTAAGCCAGTCAGAAGTCAGGTGTCAGAAACTTCTCCCACACTGGTACAGGGTTCCAAGGCTTTGGCCCATATTTCACTGCTTTCCCAGACCATCAGGAAGGAGCTGGACGGGAAGTAGAGCAGCCAGGACATAAATCGACACCCATAAGGGATCCCAGTGCTTGCAAGGGGAGGATTAACCAATTGAGCCATCTTGCCAGGCCACTATTCATTTTTAAAATTAAAATTAAAGTAGTAATTTTAAAACTTAAATTTAAAATCTTTAATTCTAATAACTTTTATAAAGTCAATCCTAGTTATTTTTTTAATATTTTATTTATTTCATTGGAAAATGGAGTTACAGAGAGAGAATGAGAGGCACAGAGAGATCCTGCATCCACTAGTTCACTCTCCAGATGATCCCAGTGGCCAGAGTTAGGATGGTTTGAAGCCAGGAGTCAGAAGCCTCATCTGAGTCTCCAACCTGGGTAACAGGGACCATGCATTTGGGCCATCCTCTGCTGCTTTCCCAGATGCATTAGCAGGGAACAGGATCAGAAGTGCAACAGCTGGGACTCGAACCAGCGTGCCATAGAACATGCCAGTATCACAATGGTTGCAGCTTAACTGGCTATGCCACAACACAGGCCCCCACCATCTACTTTTTATAATATTTCCATCATAACAAAATAATTTGGAAGTTGACTTGGTTAAGAAAAGACTTAATTTTATAGTTTATACTTATTTTTAGTTGATTTAATGTGTTCTGTTTGAGTTTGTCATACCGGGTGTTTGCCCAATTCCTAATGTAAGTTGCAGAACACATTTGTGTAATGTAGAGGAGCAATTTTCTCTTCCAGCAATTATATCTTTGCATCCAATTACATAGAAATTTCTAGCCACTCATGGAAAAGATTTGTTTTTAACTGATTTCATTTTAATAAGCCCTTTTTATTTTATTACCTCTGCAGGTGTTACAGCATGACCAGGGAGGGACGCAGATACTTCTCTTAAAAAAAAAAAAGAAATATGAAAACCCATTCATATTTTCATCTTGCACATTGAAATGTTTCCATAATTTCACTGCCATTATACCAATGCGCTTTTGTTTGTTTTGCTTCTAATTTTAATTTCCCTCAGTGAAAATAGTGATCTACTTGATGATAATATGTTCTCTGGTTCTGACAAAAAATGTAGGACTATTTCCTTTCATTTTCCTGAAGTTTTTAAAATTGTAATGTCTATGTGATAGTCAGATAATAATGGATAACGATGCGCAAATTAGCTGTCTGAAACTTCAGCATTTTAATTCTTTCTAGGGTTTAAGTTTTAGGATATTTTACAGTGAACTGGAACTTTCTCATGTAAATATTGTTAAATGGAATTATTTCCAAAGAATAAGCTGCTGCTAATACAGAAAGCTGTCACTGCCTTTTGGTTACCTTGTTTGTATGGTAGCATTTCTCCTAGTGGAAAATAGAGCATCTGCCTCTGGAATCCCAAACTCAGAGTTCATATTACAGTCCAACAGTAAAGACACTTCCCTTAACATTACGCAACAGCATTCTCAAGCTTATTGCTGCTAAAGAATTGTTTTTAGTAACATATAAAAACAGCCCTTGGGAATACACTTGCAGAAGTAATTGATGACATTTTGAGTTTTCAAATGGATTTCTTAGAACTAGTGAATTCACACACCTCTGAGTTTTATCATGATAGCCTTTCATGTCTGTGATAATTCTAGTTCCACCTTAGTTGGAGACTGGCATCAGCAGGCATTGATGGAAAGCTTAGTAAGTCTGGCCCCATTGAAGTAGGCTATCAGAACACCACCGATAAAAGCAGGTGGTAAAAGCAGGCAAAGCATCGCCAGCAGTACGTGGGAGCCACGTTTCAAGTTCCAGCTGCTCCATTTCCAATACAACTTGGTGCCAATATGTGTTTTGGCCTCTGTACCCACACTGGATACCCAAATGAAGCTTCTGGCTCCGGGTTCCTGATTCGGCCTTGCTCAATCCAGGCCACTGGGGTCATTTGGGAAGCAAATCAGCAGATGGAAGATCTCTTTTCCTTTCTCTTTGTAATTCTTTCAAATAAATGAATAAATCTTAAATAAATTAATATGAATGCCACTGTGACTAAAATTGAGGGTCTACCAAAATCAAGACTCAGCTTTTTGTATACATCCAAATATGGGTTATCAGAACAACAGTGAAAACAAGAGCCACAGAAATAAGATGCAGGGTTGAGTCTGTTCAGGCTCCTGAAGCTGCATAGCCTGTTCCCAAGAAGTTGATTTCTCACCATTCTAAGCTCAGGGTGCAGCACATCCAGTGTTTGCTTTCTCGTTCGTGTTGGGTGCCTCCTAGCTGCGTCTTTGTGTGGTGGGCTGGGCAGAGAAGCACTCTAAGGCCTCTTTCTGGGGCCCTAACTGCATAGATGAGGCTTTGACCTTCACAGGGGATCACCTCCCACAGGCCCCACTTGCTGGTACCATCACACTTTGGGGTAGGGTTTCAGGTATTTGCAGGAAACATAAACACTCAGACTGTAGCAAGTGAGGGTGTATCTAAAGGGAAAAAAAAGCCGTAAGAAGCCTTAATAAGACCTTGATATCAGACCCTGAATGAAGTATTCCCTATTGGAATAAGGAGTTTAGGTGGTTTGGGAGCTATTAGACCTTATGTTTTGAGTCTGAAATGAATTCAATATTAAAATCTCCTCGATAGCTGATTTGTTAGAAATAGACTTTGGTTTTTTCATAGAATTTCCTGTAGTAATTTACCATATACCTGTCATTTTAGGGGACCACATAGTGTGTGTGTGTTTAGTATTACAGATACCTTGACTATTTCATCCACCAATGTTTAATGTTTGTAACATTAGTGCCTAAAAATGCACATGATCTGTTTGTGCTTTTTGAAAGTAGAATGTTCTTAGTGTAAGATTTCACACAATCCTGGTATGTATAAAGTAAAAAACTCTACCAAAAACAAGTGGGATTACATTACTCATTGTTTGTTAGCACTTTGTGCTTCTTTAGTTAACACTTTTCCCCCCTTTGAACTTTGTTAGGGAAAGTCCATCCATGTGAGTACATTCAGAAGAATCTTGTACTCCACAGCACTGCTACATAGTCCCTCATGTGAAAATACCATGACTGCTATTGAAATTGCTTTTAAATTTTGGTATTGTAAGTGGTATTCTAATAATCACCTTTTATTTATGTCTTTGCATGATCACCTATTTCTGTAAATAAATTTCTAGATGTGAAATTGCACAATCAGATTCTGCTCAGTAAGTTAGATAAACTCAGAGATGCATAAGTGTGTGTTCTGTTATCTTCTGGCATTTGCTTGAGTGAGTTAACCCTCCTCCTCATTGAGCTTTTGTAATGTGTGGCTCATTCCTCCATGGTTGTCCTAGAGATAGACTGTGTTGGGAGCAGTTTCCATCTTCCTGCAGTATATTTTGCATTCTGTTTTCTTTTTCCCCTGTCACTTAACTCACATCTTCAATGTGCCCGTATTTTCAGCCACTGTCTCTCTGGATGTTGCGTCTCCTTCATCTCCTTCATCTTTCCTCCTGGAAGTCCTCTGTCAGATCATGTTTTCCTTCTCACTGGTGGGTTTAGTTTGCATGGATCTCTCTGCCTGAAGTAAGCCCTCTGCTTTCTGGTTGTTCTCATAACTCTGCTGGTTCTCACATCTTGTTTGTCCAGTCCCTTTGCTCTTGGTTTGTGCATTGCAGTGATGGTATTTCACTTTCTAGAAGTCCTCAGTGATCCTTTTTCAAATCTGCATTTTTACTTTATATCTTATCTTTGTGGTTTCTTTTCCTTCTTTTATCTTTGCAATCATTTTAAATATTTCTGTCTCACAGCTTCCTGCAGGTTATCCTGTAGTCTTGCATTCTTAGATTCTAATCATCCACTTGATATTCCTCATTCTTACTCATGGAGAATTATTTCTTTGTGGTTTTGAATTTGGTTTATCATGAGTTAATCTTCAGCATGATCTTGTTTTTCATCTAGGAATCACTTGGTGCCAGGGTTAAAATACTCTTTCATAGTAGTTCTGCATTAGTTTCTGTCAGGAATCCCATGTATCACCAGCCAAAAACCTTTTTTAAATCTTACTTTCTTTTGGAGTATCTTCTGTACACCTATAGTTTAAATTTTGATTGCACACATGTATATGTATATGGTGCATATGACTTTCAATTTTTTTTGAGATTTATTTGTTTGTATTTGAAAAGCAGAGTTACAGGGAGAGAAAGAGATACAGTGAAATAGGCCTTCCATCCACTGGGCCAGTTCAGAGCCAGGAGCCAGGCACTCCTTCCAGGTTTCCCTGGGTGCAGGATTCAAAGTCCTGAGCCATCTTCCACTATTTTTCCCAGGCTGTTAATAAGAAACTAGATCAGAAGTGAAGCAGCCAGGACACAAACTGATGTCCATTTGGGATGCTGGCAACACATGTAGAGGCTTAGGCTGTTACTACACAGCACAGCACCATCCTGTGATTTTAATTTCTAAGGGCAGCTTTCCCTTCTCATCCATGGCTCTTAGGATTTCAGTGGTCTTTGTCTTCTGTATAACAGTGGATTGAGGCAATATTGCTTTGACAGCAACAAAAAGAATATTCCAGAATCTGGGCTTTATAAAACCATCTCATTTAAATAAAATATCTCTTATATGGCCATAAAGTTGGCCTGCTGATGGTATTTAAAGCCTGGTGCCAGTGTGTCCAGCTGTAGTAACTCTACCCCTGTCCTAGCTCCTCCTCCTGTCCCTGGTATCAACACAGCATTTTGACTTGTGCTGTGGCTATCTGGCTTTCAAGTTTCTGACATCAGGCAGTTTTTTCTTATAAGTTCTGCTATGTATTGAAGCAGATCTAGTTTTTCAGTAGTTTTAGTTGTTTGTAACAAAAGTGAGTCTGAATTAGCTCAGTACATCTTGATATCAGAACAGAAGACTTTTTTTCGTCACCAAAACAAGAATGGATTTTCCTAAATGGTGCTTAGGAGTGTCTATTGAGATAACAGTGTAAACATTCTTCTGTAGTTAATATAGTAGGAGAACATATACAAGTTTGCCAAATGATCATAAAAACCTATAATAAATTCAGTTCTGTAGCCTACTGTATTCCATTCCCTAATTTTTTATTTAAACATTGAGTGCCAATTTTTACAGATAAATTACTTTGATACATGGGAGTTTTGTTTGCTCTTGCATGCATATCAGAAGATGAGAACCTCCAAAGAATTTAGATAATTGGAGTTTGCTTAGGCTTTGGCATATTAAATAATATAGTAATTGCCTATTTTCTGGAAGTATTATGTGGGGTCCTTGGGAAGGGGAGAATTGTCAAGAGCATTCAGCTTCACTCAAACTTTTCCTTACTATTGAAGTGATTGTTTTGGTTGCTTGTTTGGTTTTAAGGTCTTCTTGCATAGCTTATTTACTGTAAAGTGATGAGCCCCATGTAAGTAGTGTCTCTCCCTCCACCTGGTCCTTCCCTTTTTCCTGTTTCTCCCAGGGTTAGAATTTTGAGAGCTTTTCCCTTTTGTTGGAGTTGATGGAAAGTCAACTGGAATTTGTTTAACATTGTACAATTTACTGATAAAAAATATAGTTTTCGGGCTTGGCAGCGTGGCCCAGCGGCTAAGGTCCTCGCTTTGATCCCATATGGCCGATGGTCCTAATCCCGGCAGCTCCACTTCCTCTCTGTCTCTCCTCCTCTCAGTATATCTGACTTTGTAATAAAAATAAAAATAAACCTTAAAAAAAAAAAAACATAGTTTTCTTCTTGAATTGCTAGTTTGGGAAAGAATATTGGAGCTGCAGTCCCTGTCTCATTATAACTGAAATAACTAAATTAAAAGCACTTCCCGGGGTAAATACAGAATATTGCTTAAGCAAAAGTTGGGAAGCAACTGAGCAGAAAAATAGGTTGAAAATTGTGAGTGGATGGGTGTGTTGAGACTGAATTATAGCTCTTTAATTTCTGTAATAAAAAAATACATAGTTTTTAAAAAAGAAAATTCAAGCAACAATTTTTTTTTAAGGTGGAATTTTAATTTTTTTTTTCATCCCTTTTTTGTTTAAAAGATCTTCCATCTACTGAATCACTTGAGCCAAGTGGAATCAAGAGGCTGGGAATTGAGTCCATATCTTCCGCATGGTAGAGAGGGACCCAACCACTTAAGACATCAGCTGCTGCCTCCTGGGATTCACATGAGTAGAAAATGGAACCAAGTCTGAAATCCAGACACTCCTACATGGGGTGACAACATCCATAGCAGCTCAACTGTCCAGCTGAACACCTGACCCCCTTTTATGCTTCTGTAGGAACACAGAGAAGCAGCTGAGTGTTAACACGGGTCACCTGTACCGAGTAGAAACCAAGTAAAGGCGTGAGTCAGGGAAACTGTTGGTCTCCTTGATAGAGCTTTGTAGCACTGCTTTTTGAACTGTTTAGGTGTGTTATTTGAACTTAAGTTTACTGTATAGAATAGTTTTCTGAACAAGAAATTAAGATAGTTGAAAGTCAGTGTTTAAACATACTACTTCTATTTTGGGGGTGGAAGGAATGTTGACCCTTATGGGAAAAAATGGATGTATTAATGTGTTAGCCATAATTAACCAAGAATTTGTTTCTTTGTATGTTCTGAAATTATATCATTAGTAGTATTATCTCATCTATACTAACATTATTGCCAGCTCTGGAAATGACTTTAAGATTTTTATCTACATCTTGAATTTCTCCTCTGAGCTCCACAGTTTGCATGTCTCAGCTCCCTGAGCGGTGCCTGCTTTGGAATGTTTTAAAGGCACCCTGAACTCTACATGTTCAAAACCAGATCTATGATCCTCTGATTTGTACATTTTATTCTTTTCATCATTCCCTAGTTCATAGGTGGGACCAAATCAGAAATCAACACTGACATTTATTTCCCATCCTCTCAGTGTCTAGTTCATCATCCAGTTCCATAATATTTCACTTGCTGAATATTCAGTGAGTTTTCCACAGCTCTCTCCCCAGTCTCCATTGCATCCCTGTAGTGTGACTGTTAGCATCCCAGCTCGACCATAGTAGTAGCTTCCTAACTGTCCTTCTTACAGGTTTCTTTGCTCTTTTCTCCATAATACAGCCATTCTTCATACATACATGATTTCTTTTTTCTATTATATTGGGCAGTTTCCCTTACTCTTAAATAAGCCCCTAGATTTTAATGAGATTGATTTTAAGCACATTTCATTTTTTTTTTTTTAAGTCAAAGTTATGAGAGAGAGGGAGAAAGTACCAGGGGATTTATCTAGGTTTTCCACATGGGTTCAGGAACCCGCATCTTGGGCTATATTCTGCTGCCTTCCCAAGGGCATTAGTGGGGACCTAGATCAGAAGAGGAACAGCTGGACTCAAACCAGCCCCATACATGGGATGTTGGCATGATAGACAGTATATCTTTGCCCACTATGCCGTAACAGCAGTACCTCGGGTGTTTTTGTAGTTTTTTTTTTTATTATTCCAGATACTTTAGTTTGCAGTATCTGAATTTCTATTTGGTTGTTTATATAGATTCTGTTACTTTGCTGAGAATGCATACATATTTGCCCTTACAGCCCTCAGCATAGTTGCATAGCTGCTTTAAAGTCTTTGTGTGTTAATTGTAGCAGCTGAGTCGGCTTCCATCCCTCCTGAGTGTCAGTCAGTTGCTCGTGTGTGTAGTGGTTCTGGGTTGTGTTCTGTACCCTGTGAATGGCATGTAGAGGCTCTTTCCATTTTATTCCTCAGTGAAACTTCCCCGCCTCCATGAGTGTTGATGTTTGTTTTGTTTTACTGGACAGTTAACTTGATTGAACTCAAACTACAGACTCAGAAATATCAGCTCAGTTATTTTAACCTTGGCCTGGTTGCTTGGAATGAGTCTACATATGTGTAGTTCAGAGATGTGTGTATAAATTCACAAAACTAAAGACTTCCTCTACTTCTCGCCTTTCTGTAATTTTCTCACTAGTCTTCAGCTATTGTGGTCATACCAAAATCTGTCCCTGATTGATCTGGCTTATAAAGCTACAGGTATTCTGTGTATTTTAACTACCCAAACCAACTGGTAATCATTGTGCGGCCAAAGGCATTAGCAGATGAAAAGTCACTCGTGCTGTTCTTCCAAGTGCTGGGCTCCTGTATCCTCCTCCCTTCCTTTTCTGCTTCTGCATCAAGTTGTTTTTGTCTAGTAAGAGCAACTGTACCTTTACATGAAGTGAAACAGTTGGAAGAAAATTGTATGTTGAATAGTTTTCCAGTTTTTATTTGAGAATCATTATTAGAAAAGCAAGCTAATGAGCCTGGCACTGTAGCATAGCAAGTTAGACCATTGACTTTAATCCTTGTATTCCACATGTGCACTGGTTCAAGTCCCAGCATCTCCACTTTCAATCCTGCTAACCTGCCTCAGAAAAGCACATGGTTCCCTACCACCCACATGTTAGACCGTGATGAAATTCCTGATTTTGATCCAGCCTTAGCCATTGCAGCCATTTGGGGCATAACCAGTAGATGGAAGATCTCTTTGTCTCTCCCTTTTCTCTGTAAGTCTACCTGAGAAATAATTTAGAAGGAACATAATAGCAAACAAGTGTGGTAATAGATTTCCACATATATGTTTTAATAATGGAACTAGGTGTTTTCATGATTTGTGCTTTTTTAAAATAACAGGTATTCTTCAGACTAAGGATTTGTTTCTCCTTCAAATTATATGCAAAGTATTCTGTTTTTCAGGTTTTTGATTATTTGAAATGTGTTTTTCAAGAAAAGTAACATGAAATAAGCATAATGTAAATCTTTCATTTCAACCAACAAATATATTGCATCTTTCATGAGTCAAAAATGAGGCTTCTAGAGAGAGCAGTGGATCTCAGAGTCCTTGAACTGGTCAGGTGTTTGACCTCATGGTTCCTGAAGATGGCTGCATCCCATGTCAGAGCACCTGGGTTCCACTCCTGCTTGTGGCCCCTCACTCCAGCTGCAGCCACGACAGCAGCAACCATGGTGGCTTACGGGATCGGGTTCCTGCTCACCCAAGTGGGAGACAGATTGAGTTCCAATCTCCCTGCTTCAGCTTCCGCCCTGCCTGGGTTTTATAGCCATGTGCATTGTGAATGGGCACATAGGAACCTTCTCTCTCAGTTTCCCTCTCTCCCTCACTGTCCCCACCCCTCTGTCCCTTTAAAAAATTTTTAAAGTCCTGATCATGTGAAGCCAAGTGTTGGGAATAGGCAATGAATAAAGAAAAGGAAATGATTAAGAAAAAGGTAGTGACAGATGCTATGAAAGAAAAGCAGCAAGAGGATATGATAAGATGGCAGGGGAAGTGCAGAGGTGTGGCGTTGTTTTAGATAGAGGGATTGGTTGGGAAGGTACCTTTGAGGAAGTGATATATTTTTTTGAAGATTTATTTATTGTTATTACAAAGTCAGATACACAGAGAGGAAGGTCTTCCGTCCAATGATTCACTCCCCAAGTGAGCACAATGGCTGATGCTGTGCAGATCCGAAGCCAGGAGCCAGGAACTTCCTCCAGGTCTCCCACGTGGGTGCAGGGTCCCAAAGCATTGGGCTGTCCGCAACTGCTTTCCCAGGCCACAAGCAGGGAGCTGGATGGGAAGTGGAGCTGCCGGGATTAGAACCGGTGCTCATATGGGATCCCGGGGTGTGTTCAAGATGAGGACTTCAGCCACTAGGCCACGCCGCAGGGCCCAGGAAGTGATATCTGATCAGAGATCTTAATGCAAGTGTCTGAGGGAAAAGTGGTCCAGGCAGAAGTTAAGTCCAAAAGCTTTAAGATAAAAATGATATTGGCTCCTTGTAGAAATCACCAGAAGAGTGTGTGAACTAAAGGACAAATGGTAGTGGCAGCAGATGGAATTTAAAAGATAGTAGTTAGCCAGAGACCTGGTGATGTAGTTTTGAGCAGGGGAGCGATTGCCTCTGATAGACTTTTCATAAGGATCATCCAGTAGAGAAGTGACTGGGGCTTGGGACCAGCCCCAGGGTGTTGCTGGAACAAAGAATAAAGGTGGGGAAGGGATCAGTTAGAGACCTTTTGTAGATGTCCTGTAGGTGAATCACAACGGTGTCTTAAACAAGAGGAGTAGCAAATGTCAAAGTGTAGTTAGTATTTGAGATATAGTCAGTCAGACTTGGCGGAATATTCAAGTTGAGTGAGAAGGACCAGCTGCATAAATGGGGCACCATTTAGTGAAATGCAAAAGGTTAGTTTGGGTTGGGGGAAGTTAAGAATACAATTTTGTAAGTCAGGTTGGAAGTGAGAAGTGAGTATAAGATGCCAAAAAGATGTCAGACAAGCAGTTGAATATATTAGTTTGAAATTCAAGAAAATGTTAGGGTTGCAGATTATTTTGCCAAACCTCACAATACAGATGCCATTTGCAGCAGCACATGAAATGACCAAGAGAAATGTTAGTTGAAAAGAAATCCTAGGTCTGAACTCAATTAGCCCACCAACATGCAGATGTCCAGAAAGGGAAGCAAACCCAGCAGAGGAACCTGAGAAGCTGCCGCAGTGGGCAGAGAGAAAACCAGGAAGAATATAAATATCAGAAAGCAAGTGGGGACAATGTTTCAGGCATGAAGGAGTGGTCGAATGGGTCGGAGCCTGCAGTATGTCTGGGAACATGAGAACTGGGAACTCCAGTGGCTTTCAGTGCCTGAAGCTCCGTCGTGTGATTTCAGTGGGGAAACCATGGTGAAACTTGGTAAAGTGTGCTGAAGCAGATTAGGAGGGTGGGCGTGAAAACACTTCATGGGGAAATAACCCTTTCACAGAGTTCTAGCCTATGGTGAGAAAATGGGCTTGTACTCGGAGAGAACTCAGGAACGTGTCTTCAGATAAGCGGCTCGGTATAATTTCCAGCATTTATCTTTCTACAGCAGCCCATTTGTAGAATCACTTCTTCAAGAGCTAAAATTTAGGGAAAGCTATAGTGCAAATGATTTGGCTTGGCGTTGATTTTTGTGAGTAACATGTAATAGCCAGAGACATGGATGAAAGAATAGAGTAAAATTTGAAATCAAGTAATAATAACTCAAATGCTTACTATCTAAATGAGCTTTTATTCTGTAAAGGGCTTAGGAGCATAATAAACCTACATGAAAATGGTTTACTGTCTGTTATGCTGAAGATCGTCTTACAGCATGCTGGGTACACAGTAATGGTTACCCAAACCTAACTCCTATATACACAGAATTTACAGATTTATAATTTTATATGCTTGTGCTAGAAAAGATGCAAATAAAATATAATTTGTAATTACAAATATGAATAGGTTTTTTTTTTTAAGATTTATTTTATTACAAAGTCAGATATACAGAGAGGAGGAGAGACTGAGAGGAAGATCTTCCGTCCGATGATTCACTCCCCAAGTGAGCCGCAACGGGCCGGTGCGTGCCAATCCGAAGCTGGGAACCAGGAACCTCTTCCGGGTCTCCTACGCGGCAAATATGAATAGTTTTAAAGATATTGTTGTCTTGTCATTTCTCCTAAATTAAAGTGTGCTTTATTGGTCAAATAACTTAATTTTAAATATTTGAATGTTCTGTTGAAATTTAATGTATCTCAAAGAGGTGTTGAAGATTAAACATGGTTTACCTTTGGAGCATAAAAATAAAGTAAGGTGGCAGTTCTCAACTTTGACTGTATATTAGAATCACCGGAGGAACTTTAAAAAATGAATATGCCCAAAGGATGATGTGTAGCTGGAAAACAGAGCAAAATACCATCTGAATTTGGTTAAAGATCAACAAACTTTAGCGAAGTGTATGGTTATTTATAAAACCAAGTTTTTTAGTGTCCAACTTTTAAGAATTTTAAGTAATAAAATTATTTACTTTCCCCTCTTTATAGTGAGTGTAAAGAACATTGACCATGATTTCTTATTTGAATGCCTTTTGACTCAGCCATAATATGGATACATAGGACTAGGGGTGGAAGTTGTACAGGAATGCATTATAGAGCTAAACAATGTTTTTGCAGTTTATAAGTGTTAGGTACTGAAGTAAACACTCCTTTGTACTGAAATTATAAATCCACAGTAGTTTTCATTCTGTGATTAGTTCTCATTACCTTTTCTTTTTCTTTCTTTCTTTCACAGAAAATGCTTGGACAGAAGAGATGAGTACTATTTCCACTAAGGCCTAGAATTGCCTACTGTACAGCTAATCCTGATCAGGCAACATACGAATGGCCCAAGGAAGCCACCAAATTGATTTTCAGGTTTTACATGACCTGCGACAAAAATTCCCTGAAGTACCTGAAGTTGTTGTATCCAGGTGTATGTTACAGGTCAGTGTGCAATCATTTCTCAATTTATTAGTACAAACCTGATCTTTTTATAAACTTTAGAAGGAAACTCTTAAGTTAACTTCTTGTTGGCATCAGTATGCTATGATTAATAGATGAGCTTTGGTGTTTGGCAGTCCTGCAGCTCTCTGACGCCATCTAAATGCGGGTGACACCTGCTTTGGAGTGTAAATGTAAGGATTAAAAAAGGTCTGAATGGACAGCATTGACCAAGAATCCCTACTGATTAGCTATTTTCCCCCTCCCTTTCTTACAAACACATGTGTTGGTGATAAAAAAAAAAACTTGAGGTCATGGTTGGCAGTTACTACTCAGCTGTACAATGGTGATACAAAGCCTCACAGAAGTTAAATTTGGTAATGATTGTACAGCAGCGAGGAGGACACCTGATTTGTAATGAGTGCTCAGCAAAATGGTAACAGCCAATACTAACAGGAGTAATAGTAGAATGCCTGTGATAAATATCGGGCAACAAGCCAGTATTTCACATTTGTCCATGTAGAATCTGAAAGCAGCAGCCAAGAAAAGGAAAAAAGATAGTAAGGAAGGAGTCAGAATTTAAAGAAAGTTAAAGAGGAAAAGACAGAAAAGAGAAAGATATAGTCTCCCTCATAAGCCAAGTTGTCCCTTTCTAACTTTTCAAATAAATGGATTTTATAGTAAAGTCATCCTAAGTATGCTTAGTGGGTCATTGAAAAACTAACAGAAAAATCCTATATAGGTTTTCAGTAAGATTTCATAGACTTCATATTGGTAGAACTGTCCAAGACATTTCCTGTAAAACGTGATATATGTTTTATTAAAGATTTTAAAGTACCTTAACTCAGAGTACGATACAAAGCCTCTTTTAGAATTACTCAGAGTATCTTCAAGGAAGTAAAGAAAAAGCTCTAATGTACTTATGCAGTATGATCTTCAGACTACATTAAGAAAATAACATGCAGAGCAATGTTTATGGAAAGGGCAGAGGAGGTAAATATACGTATCTATGCTTGTTTTCCCAATTTGCATAAAGAAATACTGGAAGATTAGTAAAGACAGCAGTGCTGGGCAGGAAGGACTAGGCCAGATAGGAGGAGAGTTAAGACTGAGATGTCTCAACAAATGTCTTTTTTAAAATTGTTTTGATCTGTGTAAATTACTAATTAATATTAAAATAATAAAGCATGTTTGTCACCTGAATCAGATGTAGAAAATACATGGTTTCGGATTTCCTTTGCATACTCATTTGTATTACCTTCAGTACATTAATCTGGTTTTATTTAAAAAAAAAATCATTAACATGCTTCTCAAAACCAAGTGATAACCAAAATGAAATCTTTTTGGTTTGCAAATCATCTATGAGAAAAGCAATACTTTTTAAAAGGGAGTTACTAGTTCTTCTAGTCTTCAAGGTAATTTACATCTTTTTAGCTTTTAATGAGAAATATACCAAGGAAGGAATGGGATGGGCTCCTCTGTGATGCACTTAGTGTATGAGTCTTCCCAGTTTTTAGGCAGTATTTTAAATTACAAAAGCACATCAGCTTCCTCTGCTTATTATTAAACATGTCTTAGTTGTTAACAGCCTTTTCCCTTTCTTGGTTGAATGAGCTTCTCTCCTTTTTCCTTGAGACATCCTCAAGAGTTAGGGGTTGAGGACTTTTTAAGAAACTAATAAAGGAGCAAGCCATGCTATCACTGTGTGTGTGTTTTAAGATTTTTTATTTTACTGGAAAGTCAGCTACACAGAGAGGAGAGACAGAGAGGAAGATCTTCTGTCTGCTGATTCACTCCCCAAGTAGCCACAATGGCCAGAGCTGAGCTGGTCTGAAGCCAGGAGCCAGTCGCCTCTTCCGGATCTCCCACAGTGGTGCAGGGCCCCAAGGCCCCAGACCATCCTCTGTTGCTTTCCCAAGCCACAAGCAGGGAGCTTGATAGGGAGCGGGCCTCCAGGATTAGAACCAGTGCCCATATGAAACCCCGGCACATGCAAGGCAAAGACTTCAGCCACACACAGCTCCCAGCTAGAGCCTAGCCCAGCCCAGATCGTTGCCAACATTGGGGAATAAACCAGCAGAAAGTACTTCCAGCTCTTTTTCATTCTTTCTCTTTGTCCTTCTTCTCACTCTCAAAAAAAAATCTTTCCCACATAATGTGTTTTAGTGTTGTTGGTTCGGTGTGAGACATTACTGAAGCCTCCCGTAGTCTCCATCTGTGTTCTCAGCTGTATTCCTATTAAAACACCTGCCTCCTGCTTAATATTTGTTTGTGTGTATATAAATCTCTTCTACTGGACATTGAGGTCCACAACATAGTCCTTTCTGTTTGATTAATGAATGTTAAGAAAACCTGAGTGCAATGCAGTGCAGTGGCTAAGTCCTCGTCTTGGATGTGCTGGGGTCCCATGTGGGTATCAGTTCTAATCCCAGCGACCCCACTTTTCATCCAGCTCCCTTCTGGTGGCCTGGGAAAGCAGTCAAGGATGGCCCAAGGCCTTGGGACCCTACACCTGCGTGGGAAATCCGGAAGAGACTCTGGGCTCCTAGCTTCAGATTGGCACAGCTCCAGTTGTTGTGGCCATATGGAGAGCGAATCAACAGACGAAAGATCTTTTCTGTCTCTCTTCCTGTCTGTATATCTGACTTCCCAAAGAAAATAAAATAAATCTTTAAGGAAAATAAAAGAAAAAGAAGAAAAATGTAGGTTGAAGGAACCAGAGTTTGAACAGTGTGGACATAGGTTGTATTTTGATAGTTATAATTTCTGTGTCAATAAGAGTTTGGAGAAACTGGAAATAATGGTTCAAGCTTTTTTTGTGTGTGTGTGGCTTTGAAGAGAGTACAGATTTGTGGCACTATTCACACACATACACAAACACACAACATGATGCTATTTCACAATAGCTGGTAGAGGATTTTCCCCACACAGGAAATGACATGTGCCTGGGGTGATGGATAATCCAGCTACACTGATCTGATACTTACATACTGTGCATGTATTTTCAAATGCCACAACATATCCCAGCTCTTTGCAAAATTACTACGTGTTCATTCAAATGATGGTGATAGCAGTAGCAATATTAGAGAAGGAAAAAAACAATTATTCTAATTATTTTAGAAACTCGTATGTTACTTTTCTCATACACTTAAAGAGTGTTCTGCCGTTTCCCAACAAAAATAATCAGGGCTTTACTGGGATATGTCTGATTCTGGGAGTGGAGTAGAAAATGTTCGAGATGAGCTTAGACATCTTGTCTGATCAACGAGGAGGAAGCTGGAAGAGACTGCTCGGTTCTTGCCAACTTGAAGCTGTTCCCACTCACCTAAAGATGGGAAGTGATGCCCACAGTTGATTGAAACACCTCAAGTACTAAAATACACACGTATATTATAATAGACTGTGTTGGAGCTTGCAAGGGCACCAACTTTTAAAAAATCTCTCTAAAACTGGTAAGGATGGGGAATTCTGCTTTTCTGGGCAGAGTAACTTTGCAGTTAAAGAGAGCAGTTCTCTGAGAAACAATTGCTGCTAATAAATTAAAAGACATAATTTGGGAAGTCACTCTTCTCGCCGCTTTGCAGCCTCTATTGAAATGATGTGTGTACATAGTGACCATCACCAGTTGCGAAAAATCAGTTGGATGGACAATTCCAGAATCCACCAAGAAAATGATGTCTATACAGTTTGGATAATGTAAGGTCACTTGAGTTGTGGCAAAGCTGAGATCCAAATATGACTATTTAATGGAGGCATATTATATGATTAGAGATTAAGGTCCGGTGCGATAGCATAGCAGTTAAGGGCCTCGCCTTGACGCGCCAGGATCCCATATGGGTGCCGGTTCTAATCCCTGTGGCCCCACTTCCCATCCAGCTCCCTGCCTGAGGCCTGGAAAAACAGCAGAGGACGGCCCGAGGCTTTGGGACCCTGCACTCGCATGGGAGACCCGGAGGAGGCTCCTGGCTTCGGATTGGCGCAGCACCGACCGTTGCGTTCACTTGGGGAGTGAACCATCAGACGGAAGATCTTCCTCTCTGTCTCTCCTCTCTATATATCCGCCTTTCCAATAAAAAAATAAATAAATCTTTTTAAAAAAGATTAGAGGTTAAAAGGATTAAAGTGATTTTTTGAGAATTAAACAGAATTGAGTACTCATCTTAGTACTCGTATTTAAACATGAATACTAAGCTTTTTTGTTTTTAAGATTTGTTATTTTTATTTGAGTGGCAGATTTCAGAGAGAGGAGAGACAGAGATCTCACATCTCCTGGCCTCTTCCCCAGGTGGCCACAGGGTTGGAGGCAGGTGGGTTCGAGGCCAGGAGCCAGGATCTTCTTCCTTCTCCTGTGTGGGTCCATGGACCCAAGGACTTGGTGCGTCCTCCACTGCCCTCCCAGGCCATCAGCAAGAACCCAAATCTGCTCTGGCACCACACGTGGAGGCTTCACTGGCCACACTGTGGCAATGCTAAGTACTAAGCTTTTACAAGTAGTGTGAGTTGGATGTGATAGGAATATGCATTTTAATTTGGGAATAATGACAGAGAAGATGAGAGAAAGGTGGGGGTCTGTCTGAGTTTTGGCTTAGAAGGGAGAGAAATTGACTAGAAATGACAATAAAACTAGCGAACAGCATCTATTAGATTTGGCGAATGGTAAGATTAATTATGGCATAATGAGTAGATAAAGAATATGTCTCAGTTTTATTTGGAAGAGTTATATGATTACCATTTCATAGCTGTGAGTAGAATTAAAGGATTTTTATAGCAAGAAAAAAAATTAACTTTATGCTTGTAGAGCAAATGAAACCAAACTTTGCTAACCTTTTCTTTTGTATTCCCTGTTCAAACAGTGTAGACTGTCATTTCTTCTTTTTTTTAAAAAAAAAAAAAAGATTTATTTATTTTTATTGGAAAGTCAGATATATAGACAGGAGGAGAGACAGAGAGGAAAATCTTCATCTGATGATTTGCTCCCCAAGTGGCCACAACAGCTGGAGCTCAGTCCATCCGAAGCCAGGAGCCAGGACCTTCCTCCAGGTCTCCCACACGGATGAAGGGTCCCAAGGCTTTGGGCCATCCTTGACTGCTTTCCCAGGCCACAGGCAGGGAGCTGGATAGGACGTGAGGTGGTTGGAGCACAAAGCAGCACCCATCTGGGATCCCAACGCGTTCTAGGCGAGAACTTTAGCCACTAGGCTACAGCACCAGGCCTGAACTGTCATTTCTTAACAAAACCTCAATTACCTTTTTATCCAGTTCTTTCTAATATGATTTTATCTGGCATGAAACTGCCTGCTGATGTTTTCATTTGATTACTCATATCTATAACTGTGCACTTTCTCTCAAGCAACTAATCTTATAGTCCTCTTTAAATTTTTTCTCTTTTATCTCCAAATTATGTTGTAGTCATATGTGTTATATTCCCATTATCAGACATTCATTATTTCATGTCTTCTACTGGTTGCCTTATCAAAAGCTTTTCTGTTCTTTTCATTTTTTGTTGTTGCTGCTATACTTTTTCTTTTATTGATTTTTAACTTTGTTTTAAATATTGCTTACATAGTTGAGAAGGGTACACACCCATGTGGGCCTCCAATTAAAGTAGGAAAAGTTGAGGTATGGAAGAAGGTGGGTAGAACAAATGTTTCAGTTCTTTGTTTCTCCTGTGAGCTCAGAGGAACCACTCCTTGATGTCAGCACTCGGCGATGAGGGACATCATTTGATGACACTTTAGAGACCCTGATGTCGAGAGGAGTGTTCTGGATGTTACTTGAGTGGTTGTGATAGTTCTGAGATGTTGGCTTCATTGCACCAGTGTTGAGAAAATTTTTCCAAAGTATCTTGGCTGACCAAGTCCATCTTAGCACATTCCCAGGCCCAGAAATATGTTGCAAAGAGTTTTCCAACCTGTGCTTTTTTTCCGTCTTCTGGTGAGGCACTTGACGTCCTCTGCTAGCCTAGAGGAGCTGGCTGTCGTGCCCCCCATGTGCATCTGGGCCTGCTGACCACTGCACAAACATGAGAAACTAAGGAGGTCCAGTCTCGACACATGCACTCCAAGGTTGCCCCACACGTTCTGTGGTTTTCCAGGGTGACCAGGGATTGAATCCAGCCATCTAGTCAGAAAGTCACTGAAGAAACTTCATCTGGAGTGTCCTCAGACTTGACTCTGTTCTGTGCCTGTTAGTTCAGGGACAGGTTCAATCCATCACCTGCACCAGGAAGTGAAATATCCGTGGATGCAGCTGCCTGATCACTTCTGTCCCTAGCCTCATCTCTTACTTGAAACTACGAGTGCTACAGCCCAGCCCACCACAGGCCTGATCCTCACACACACCAACAAGTGCCACAGCAACTCAGAGTGACACTCAGTAACTCCCACCAGCCTGCCCACAGCCCCGGTTTTTGCACATGCCAGCTTGTGCTGCAGCCTAGCCTGGCCCAGCCCACGTCCCATCCAGCTCTCAGACACACCCACCCATGGATATGTATCACTTACCTCAGCTCAACCCGCCCTCAGACCCAGCCTGCACATATGCTGATAAGTGCTACCACCCCATTCAGCCTGACCCACCCCCAGCCCTGGCTCTCATGTTCACCAGTGGGAATTGCAGCCTAGCAAGGGAGTCCCCACAGTCCCCCTGCCAAGCCCATTCCCAGCCAAGGATCTTGCACTTGCCAGGGGTTATTACTGTCCAGCCTGTCATGACCTACACCCAGTCCTGCTGCTTGCCAGCAGGTGTAGCGGACTAGCCCAGCCTGGCTGCCCCTAGACTGAGCACAAATGCCAACTGACAGGTATTGTAGCCTGCCCCCAGTCCCAGCTCTCATGCTCACTAGTAGAAGCAGCTTCCCAGCAGGGGAGTCCTGAGAAATTTCCCTGCCAGGCTTACTCCCAGCCCCAGGTCTTACATGTTTCAGTAGGTGCTCCAGCCCAGCTCACCCCAGTCCCAGCTGTTGCCAGTAGGTGCAGTATCCTAGCCCTACCTGATCTGTACCCTATCCTGGCTGTTACTCATGCCAATGTATGCTGTAGACTGGCCCAGCCTAGCCCGCCCCCAGACCCAGCCCACATGTATGCCAACAGGTACTACAGCCTTGCGTGGTTTTGCCTAGCCTGCTCCAAGTTCTGGCCCATGTGCTCACCTAGCTACAACTTAGCAGAGGAATACTACTAGCCCTGTTACCCAACCAGTGGATGCTTTAGCCCAGCCAAGCATGGCCCACCCCCAGTCTTAGCTCTCTCATGTATGTATTGCAGCGTATCCCTGCCTGACATGGCATGTGCCAACAAATACTACAGCCTGGCCTGGCCTGGCCCGGCCCACCCCCAAATCCTGGCTGCCGTGCACCCCAGCAGGAGCTGTGTGAGAGTTCCCCATGCTCCCCTACTAGGCCTACCCTCAGCTCTATATCTCATGTGTGCCAGGGGGTGCTGTGGCCCCACTTGGCATGGTCTTCGCTCAGTCCTGGGCTTTGCTTGTGCTGGAGGTTTATGCAGCTGGGTTCAGCCTGGCTTCTTCTCAGCCTGGCTCGACCTGTCAGCACCCCACTCTGTCACACAAACTGGTGAGTGCTGCAGTCCTGCAGAAGTGAGCCCACAAATCCACTACAAAATCTGCCCCCAGATCCAGTTCTTTTATGTTCCAGTGGGTACTGCCGTGCAACCCAGCATGGCCCACCTTCTGACTCTACACTGGTCCTGCCGTCTAGTCCTGCCAGGCTTGCCCCCCAGCCCTATTTTCATGTGCACCAGTGGGTAGTGCTGCCCAGCTCAGCCCAGCTCAGCCCAGGTCTCCCACAAGGGCAGATGCATTGGCCTGACCCAGATATGCTTTCTGATTTCCCTCCTCTAAACCACCCCACCTCACTTCCTTCACTTACCTGAGAGTGTAGTAGCCAGGTCTGTGGAAGCCCCCAGAAGTCACTCCTCACCTCTCAAAACATACCCTTAGTGTCTCCTACTCCAACAGGTCCCCAGAGCCCTCTCCCACAACCCCCACCATGCGGCAGGGCAGTATGCCTGTGGGATGGGGTGGCATGTCCCAGCCCAGCGTCAAAAAAACAGGCAGCTGTGCTGGCACACTGATACAGTTCACACAGAAGTAGGATTGACCAGGCCCAGGAATATCTACCAGCTATTGGCTGCTTTTCTTCCACTCACCTAGGATGTGACACTAACCTAGGTACAAGGAGCCAAGGCAGTTGCTTATAGCCTGGGGCCTTTCATCTTTTATTTATTATTTATTTTCTACTTTGCAGTTTTGTACACTAGGGACTCATCCCTCCCCCTTCCATTCCTTCCTTCCCATCTTCCCTCCCCACCCCATCCTCCGATATTATATTCAGTAGAATAGTTCCTTAGTGCAAGTTACAGGTTTAGCTTTCTGATAGTTAATGTATCAAGTCAGCAGGATAATCTTCCCAAAGTACCTTTTGTGCCTTCACGTCTATGTTTATCTACACTCAGTAGTCCAAAGTGTGGTGTAACTTATGTTTTAAAAATCTTTCATTGTTTAATTTCAGTCTACCTTTGAAGCAGTTTGTTTCACACAGTTTCTAATGTAAATCTTCAATTTAGCTCAGTCACCTATTGGAACATGCTCTTTCTTACTCACACCATTATGTTCCATTAGTCCTGACAGTGCCTTCACGAGGAATTCTTTTTCCCTGCTCAAGTCCTGTAATAACCTGTACATCTTTCATAGTAGCCTATGGTACTAACACTGTTGAACTTCCCTACCGTTTCTCATTTGTCACACATAATGATGATGATACTTTAAAAAAAAAAAAAAAAAAAAAAAAAAAAACTAGGGCTTGTCTCCCAGTGGAATTGCAGGCTCCCAAAGGGGAAGGTTCTGTTGAGCCTTCCAGGTACTGAAACTGTGTGCTGTAGATGCGGTAAGTGTTGAGTAAATATTTTTGTTAAGATTTGTTTTCTTTTTGTTGTTGTTGTTGGAAAGGCAGATATACAGAGAGGAGGAGAGACAGAGAGGAAGATCTTCCATCCGATGGTTCACTACCCAAGCGGCAGCAAGGGCTGGAGCTGTGCCAATCCAAAGCCAGGAACTCCTTTCCGGGTCTCCCACGCGAGTGCAGGGTCCCAAGGCTTTGGGCCATCCTCTGCTGTTTTCCCAGGCCTCGGGCAGGGAGCTGGATGGGAAGTGGAGCAGCCAGGGTACAAACCGACACCCATATGGGATCCTGGAGGATGCAAGGAGAGGATTTTAGCCACTAGTGTCGAGCCCTCAATAAATATTTTTAAGGATAATTTGACTAATGGTTAGTCTCCTTTGCAGATTATTTTAAAGCAGCCTGATTTTTTCTGTCCTCATCTCTCTGAAATAGACATTCATGGTGCTATCAAAGGCCAAGCTACAAACTCAGTTCCTCTGGAGGCACTCTCTCCTAAAGTTATAGTTTACAAATCAATAGTTACTTGACTCAAGTTTAAATGAAGCACCTGAGAAGTTGGGATAACTTTGGTGTGAATTTTAGAACTTTTTAAATGTAAGTGTTACAAATTAGCTTTTAAAAGTGTCACTTGTTTAAAAGAAGTTTAAGCATTGATAAAATATATTCTTCCAAGTAGTTTGAGAAATATTAAATCATGTCGTTTAACTTTTTAAAAAATGTTTAATTACATGCTTATTTGAATTATTTTGTTTCACATTAAAATTGTGCTTTTAATTAGGCTATACTTTCACTGTGTTTACATAAGTCCATTTTTGCTAGGTCTGAAAACAGGCCATTTGATTCACTTCTAGCTGTTAGTCACAGGTTTTTCACACATTGGTAGTGAGGATGTTTTAGTTCAGTCATTTGCATAAAGAATAATTCTCAAATACAAAGCTTAAAAATACCTGTTACAGTTCTGTTAAACGATCAGTTGTTAGTTACATAATGTGGTTGCGGTGCTGGTAGTGAAGTATTAGCTTTTGATTGTTAACATGGAATTGTTTTTGTTCTGTTTTATAGAATAATAATAACCTGGATGCCTGCTGTGCCATTCTCTCTCAGGAGAGTACAAGGTATCTGTATGGTGAAGGAGACTTGAACTTCTCAGATGATTCTGGCATCTCTGGTCTACGCAATCACATGACTTCTCTCAACTTAGACTTGCAGTCACAGAACATTTACCATGGAAGAGAAGGAGCTAGAATGAATGGAAGTAGGACTCTAACGCACAGCATTAGTGATGGACAACTTCAAGGTGGTCAGTCCAACAATGAACTGTTCCAACAGGAGCCACAGACAGCACCAGCACAAGTTCCTCAAGGCTTTAATGTTTTTGGCATGTCCAGTACTTCTGGTGCTTCCAATTCCACACCACATCTTGGATTTCACTTAGGCAGCAAAGGAGCATCTAACCTTTCTCAACAGACTCCAAGATTTAATCCCATCATGGTGACTTTGGCCCCAAATATCCAGACTGGTCGTAATACTCCTACATCTTTGCACATACATGGTGTACCTCCACCTGTACTTAACAGTCCACAGGGAAATTCTATCTATATAAGGCCTTACATTACAACTCCTAGTGGTACAACTCGGCAGACACAACAGCATTCTGGCTGGGTGTCTCAGTTTAATCCCATGAACCCTCAACAAGTCTATCAACCTTCACAGCCTGGTCCCTGGACTACTTATCCTGCATCTAATCCTCTGCCACATACCTCAGCCCAACCGTCAAATCAGCAAGGCCACCAGACCTCTCATGTCTATATGCCCATCAGTTCACCTACCACCCCTCAGCCGCCCACGATTCATTCATCCGGTAGCTCACAGTCTTCTGCCCATAGCCAATATAACATTCAGAATATTTCAACAGGACCTCGAAAAAACCAGATTGAAATCAAACTTGAACCACCACAAAGAAACAGTTCTTCAAAATTGCGTTCTTCTGGACCTCGAACCTCCACCACTTCCTCTTCGGTCAACAGCCAGACTTTAAATAGAAACCAGCCCACTGTTTACATAGCTGCCAGTCCTCCAAATACTGACGAGGTTATATCCCGTAGCCAACCTAAGGTCTATATTTCAGCGAATGCCACCACAGGAGATGAACAGGTGATGCGGAATCAGCCCACACTCTTCATATCTACAAACTCGGGGGCCTCTGCTGCCTCCAGGAACATGTCTGGCCAAGTGAGCATGGGGCCTGCTTTCATCCATCACCACCCTCCCAAAAGTCGAGCCATAGGCAGTAATTCTGCAACTTCTCCTCGAGTGGTGGTCACTCAACCCAATACAAAATACACTTTCAAAATCACAGTTTCTCCCAATAAACCCCCTGCCGTCTCACCAGGGGTTGTCTCCCCGACCTTTGAACTTACCAATCTTCTAAATCATCCTGATCATTATGTAGAAACAGAGAATATGCAGCACCTCACGGACCCCAATTTAGCACATGTGGATAGATTAAGTGAAGCCCGGAAGTTGAGTATGGGATCAGACGATGCTGCCTACACACAAGGTAATATTAACACTCAAGTGGGGGTACCTTTGCCCACTGGGATTTTTTGGGATACATTTGATTTCACTGCAGAAATGGATATCGACATGATTATTTCAATTTTAAGTGTTGCTCCATATAATGTCATCTTAAAATTTGAGAGTATTTATATAAATTTAAATTTCTGTTTTGCTATCATGTAAGATAGTCTGTCCTTCAAGATGCTCAGGTTTGGTTGTGTTTTAATGTCTAGTTCTTTCTTTTCAGTTCTTGTTCTGACGTTGGCTTTCCTTTTCTTTAAGATTTTCACAAATAAAATTCATTTTAAATTTTAGTTGGTTCATGACTAATGTGATAAATCAGCCTTCTTTGACCAGATATTTGAAGAATATTTAAATCATATATATATTTAGGTAGAGACAGTTTCTGCCCCTGTATTTCATGTGACTCCCTGATCTTCAGTAGGACAGTGTTAAATTCATTTAGATGAGAAGGTGACAGTGAATTGCTTTTATGAAGTGTTAATGCAAGTGTGAGTCTTTTGGAGTAAGAGCATGTCTGTGTCGTCATTGCACCTGCACTGAGTTTTTCTGTGTGTTAACTGGATGTTGGAAAATCCTCTACAACCCCTTCTTCCACCTGTGCTTTAGACAGTATCTTGTATGCTGACTTTGCTGCTTAGTTTCTCTAGAAACTAAGGGCCTGATTGCTTGGTCTTGTTTTATGTTTTATTGAGTTACACATAATAATCTCGGTCCAAGATGATCTGTGGTGCTCTCAGATTTCATGATTACTTTTAGAGTTTTCACAAGCTGAAGTGCCCAGAGCTCTGCTAAACTTGGTTATTTCGAGTCTGAATGCTAAAACCCAGGTGCACACGTGTGTGTGTGCACGTGCTTGATTTAGAGGTACATGGGTGATTCTGACTGCAGAGAAAATTGTATTGAAACTTTGGTTTTACATATATCTTTGACTAACTAGAACCATTTTGTGAGTTTCAGCTGTTTTTGAGTTTTAATGTACTATAACTTTTTTTTAAGATTTATTTTATTTTTATTGTAAAGTCAGATATACAGAGAGGAGGAGAGACATAGAGGAAGATCTTCTGTCCAATGATTAACTCCCCAGTGACCACAAAGGCCAGTGCTACACCAATCTGAAGCCAGGAGCTAGGAACTTCTAGGTCTCTCACACGGGTGCAGTGTCCCAAGGTTTTGGGCCATCCTCAACTGCTTTCCCAGGCCATAAGCAGAGAGCTGTGGCCTGGAAAAGGCTGCCAGGATTAGAACTGGTGCCCATATGGGATCCTGATGCTTTCAAGGCAAAGAACCTTAGCTGCTAGGTCACTGCGCTGGGCGCATCATGTATCATGATTTTTTTCCACTGTGATTTAATTTTTCTTTCCCAAAGTCATCCTTATTCTTTTCTCCTATTAGAACAGCAGAATTCTAGTTTGGAGACTTATTGATTCTTAAATGGAGAGCAGTTTTTACAAAGATAATTTGAAAAAGGGAAATTTAGGGCCCAGCCGCGTGGCCTAGTGGCTAAAGTCCTTGCCTTGAAAGCCCCAGGATCCCATATGGGCGCCAGTTCTAATCCCGGCAGCTCCACTTCCCATCCAGCTCCCTGCTTGTGGCCTGGGAAAGCAGTTGAGGACGGCCCAATGCATTGGGACACCGCACCCGCGTGGGAGACCCGGAAGAGGTTCCTGGTTCCCGGCATCAGATCGGCGCGCACCGGCCCGTTGCGGCTCACTTGGGGAGTGAAACATCGGACCGAAGATCTTCCTCTCTGTCTCTCCTCCTCTCTGTATATCCGGCCTTCCAATAAAAAAAAAAAAAGAAAAAGGGAAATTTAGCTGGAAATTGTAAATATATTAGCAAAGCTATTTATGCTTAACTGGAATATGAAAATGAAGTCGTATTGCCTGCAGTTCATCAATAAAAATACAAAGTGCAGGCTAACTATAAAGAAAAGAGCTTTCTTTGCACTCATCACTCTGGAGGCACACATCCAAGGAACTCAGCTGGCAGAGTCCAAGGCAGCAACAAAGCATCACATCACAGCAACAGAGACGCGGTATGTCTACATCTGTGTGCCGCTCCCCTCCCTGTTAACGTCCGTGTGACTGCATGCCCTCGTACTTTCTGCCTTTGGAGCAGGTGGTCGCCTACAGCCTTTCCTTGTCATTCCTTTCAGTTTGCTCTAGAATTGTAGTTGAGGTTTCTTCTTCTTTTTATTCAGCTTTATTTATTTATTTCAAAGGAAGTTGCACAGAGAGAGAGCTTCCAACCACTAGTTCCTTCCCAAATAGCTACATGGCTAAGGCTGAGCCAAGGAACCTGGAACTCCAACTGGGTCTTCTGCATGAGTGCTGGGGCTCAAGTATTTGTACTACCCTCTGCTGCCTTCCTAGGTGCATTATCAGGGCGCTGGGTCAGAAGTGAAGCAGCCAAATTGTGAAGCGGCAGGTTAACGTGCTGTGCCACAATGCAGACCCCAGCCACATTTCTGTATCACCCAGTGAGAGCATATGAATTGGTTGTTTCACTCGTGTTCTCAGAGAATCCTAAAATCAGTGTCCCATGTATACTGAGGGGCAACTGATGTCTTAGATACTCCCCAAGCAGTGGAATACACAAGTATTCTCCTTTTCTTGCATAATGGATCTTGAGATCTTTGTACTTTAGAATGTTTGAATCCATTTCATTCTTTAAATCTTTTATTTTGTTTTGTTTTGTTTTGCTTTGCTTGGTTTTGTTTTGTTTTGTTTTGTTTGAAAGAGTTAAAGAGTGGGAGTAACAGGGAGTAAGGTTCTCCATCCTCTGGTTCACTCCACAGGTGGCTGCACTGGCCAGGGCAGAGCCTGGCCAAAGTTGAGAGCTTCTTCTGGGTCCCCCACAAGGGCAGTTTTTGGGCTCTCTTACGCTGCTTTTCCCAGGCCATTAGCAGATGGAGTGGCTGGGCTTCAGAACAGCCCCACTCTGAGCTTTCAGCATTGTAGGTGGTGGCTTTGTGTGCTGTACCACAATACCAGCCCCGCTGAATTTCTTTAAAGTTGCTAGTCATTGTCACCACTTTATTGAGATCAAGTTAACCTGCCATACAATTCACTCACTTGCAATTACACTTGTTCCATGAATTTTTGATATATTTCAGACTGAGAATAGCTAATAAAACACGTTTATTACCTCATTGTATAATGGCTTAGATAAGGCTCCAACTTTATTCTACGTGTAGATCCCCAAGCATTCCAGTGACATTTGTTAAAAAGACTTTTGTATCCCCATTGACTGATTTTCATTGGAAAATTTCAGTTGACCATAAAATGGTCTATTTCTGGACCCCGATTCTTTTCCATTGATCTATGTGTTCTTTATTTCAATGTTGCATTGTCTTAGTTGCTATTGATTTGTAGCTCAGTTTTTTTAATTGTTCTGCAAGATGATTTTGACTATTTGGGGTCTCTTGGAGTCCTGTGAACTTTACAATCAGCTAGTCAGTTTCTACCAAGTCTAGTGGAATTCTGTCAGCATGAAAGTATTTCACATATAATTGATTTAAAAAAACAGACTTGGCTAAATGACTGGTATTGTGACATCAGATTAAGCTGCCACCTGAGGTCCTGGCATCCATATTGAAGTGCCAGTTTGATTCTTGGCTGTTGCCTATCCAGCTCTCTACTGGTGCAGCTGGGAAGGCAATGGATGAAGGCCTTAGTGTGGGAGACCAAAATGGAGTTCTAGGATCCTTGCTTCTGCAAGCCCCAGCCCTTGCTGTTGCCACCATTTGGAAGTGAACCAGCAGGTGGAGAACTGAAAGATTTCTCTTTCCCTCTCCCCACCTCTGTCCTTCCACTCTGTTGCCCTGCCTTCCATGTAAATAAATCTTTAAAAATAAGGAAAACAGTGCTCATTGTTGTCACTGTGAGTTAAGCCACTGACTGCAGTGCCTGCATCCCGTATGAGTGCCAGTTTGTGTCCAGATTGCTCCACTTCCCCCTCCAGCTCCCTGCTAACATACCTGAGAAAGCGGTGGAAGATGGCCCAAGTACTTGGACCCTTAGACTCCTCAGGGAGATCTAGATGGAGTTGCATGCTCCTGGCTTCAGCCTGGCCAAGTCTCAGCTCTAAACAGCTGTTTGGAGAGTGAGCAGCAGATGGTGGATCAGTCTCTCTTTCTTTCTGTCTCTCTCTCTCTCACACACTCATGGTTAGGTCTGCCTTTCAAATAATTATGTAAATCTTAGTCCCCCTGTCTGCCTGCACCAGTCTGCTGCTGTCCCCACCCCTGGCACTATGGCCTGCACCCTGGCCTGCTCATGGCTTTGTCACTGACATGGCAGCCGGGAGCTCTGTCCTAGAGTTAACCACAGACCTAGAACCAACCACAAATCCAGACGCAGTCGCAGATGGAGTTTCCACCACTGCAGTAGATTCCCTGAAAACACAATCAGCCCCATAGATTGTCACATCCCCTGCTGGCCTGGAGTCAGCTGCCTCCAGCACTGTGGGGAAAGCTGCTCAGGCCACAGCTTAATTTTTTATGTTCTTCAGACTGAGAGCTTTGTGACTGACAACCATGACATGAATCATTCTGATGAGCTGAGTAACGTAAAAGACCAGAACGACAGCTCTGAAGAAAAAAATGGATCCATCTAAATGAAAGTTTCAAATGAAGTAGATTCTTCTTGAGCTCATTCTGCTGTCCAGCACTTTGTCAGAAGACTCTGAGCTATAGAACAAGCCTAGCATCCAGAGCTAGGAGACGGCACAAGTGTAGGCCTTGGTCAAGCTAGCGTGTGCTCAGTGGAGGAGAAGCAACAAAGCATTGGTCATGAATTCTGTATGCACAGGGGAGGGGCATTCTGCAATTTTGTACCATTGAATAGAGGCTCATCAAATATTAATTTGAAAAAAGTTATAACCAAAAAAAGAGGGGGTGCATTATGAAAGTTCCTTTCACTTTTTGTTCTTCTACAGGTTTTTTTAAATAGTGTTCAGCTTTTTACCTTTACTTTTTCATCTTTGAGAATTCCATCTATGTCGGCGAGTATACATTTGGTTGTTTTGATTGTTTTAAGAAAGGGCTCCACCTAAAGACAGGCTTTTGGTGTGTCTGCTTCAGACACCTGCATTTCTTACCAGAGCACCTGGGTTTCTGCCCTAGCTCTGCCCCTGATCCTGGTATTCTGCTAACACACACCCTGGCTCTGCCCCTGATCCTGGTATTCTGCTAACACACACCCTGGCTCTGCCCCTGATCCTGGTATTCTGCTAACACACACCCTGGCTCTGCCCCTGATCCTGGTATTCTGCTAACACACACCCTGGCTCTGCCCCTGATCCTGGTATTCTGCTAACACACACCCTGGCTCTGCCCCTGATCCTGGTATTCTGCTAACACACACCCTGGCTCTGCCCCTGATCCTGGTATTCTGCTAACACACACCCTGGCTCTGCCCCTGATCCTGGTATTCTGCTAACACACACCCTGGCTCTGCCCCTGATCCTGGTATTCTGCTAACACACACCCTGGCTCTGCCCCTGATCCTGGTATTCTGCTAACACACACCCTGGCTCTGCCCCTGATCCTGGTATTCTGCTAACACACACCCTGGCTCTGCCCCTGATCCTGGTATTCTGCTAACACACACCCTGGCTCTGCCCCTGATCCTGGTATTCTGCTAACACACACCCTGGCTCTGCCCCTGATCCTGGTATTCTGCTAACACACACCCTGGCGGGGAGCAGGTGTCGCTGCAATGCTTGCATCCTTTGCCACCTGCATGAAAGACTCGGGTTGAATTCTCTACTCCAGCCTGGTCTCTTCCTGCTTGTTGCAGGCATTTGGAGTGAACAGCCCAGTAGAACATCTCTCCTTTGCTCTCTCTGAGTGAGTGTGTGTGTGTGTGTGTGTGTGTGTGTGTGTCTGCCTTTCAAGTAAATGAAAATCTGTTAAATTTTCTTCAATGAAAGTTATTTTTTATTTTTTTAAATTTAAAAATAAATGGCTGCATGTAGTGTTTCATACTGTAATATCTAAACAGTCATTTCTTGATAGTTCTTAAGGCACTCATTAATCCTGCTTTCGCAAACGATGCTTCCGAAAAACTCATTTAGCCATCTCTGCCCATGTCCACATATGTTGGCAGAAGAGGTTACTAACAGTGAAACTGCTGTATCCAAGAATTTGTATGTCTTTTTTAATTTCGATGGGCATCGTTTGGGCTTGGATTGCCGCAGTAGCAAGCTGTGTCTTACAGTCCACGAAGGTTTATTTCTGGTCTACACTTCTTGTCTCTCACCGATCAGCTGGTGGACTGTGTTCTCCACCACCCTCACCCAGGAAGCCAGGTGAAGGGCAGTGCCATCCCTGTGTCTCTGTGGCCAAAGGGACACAGTAGAGCAGCAGTGTCCTTAGGTTTCTGCCTCAGCACCTGTTACTTCTGGGCTAAACTAAGTTAGAGGGGATGGAAGGCAGTGGTGTTCATGGATACCAGTGATTGCCAGGGTAAATGCTGTCAGTTTCGATTCTGAGGCTCTCCCTAAAGAGATCGTACTTGTTTTCACTTCCATACGTACCAATTAACATTTTGGCACTGTTTTGATAAATTTTCTTCCTTTTACTCATCACTCAGTCTATGGTTTGTAAAAATACAAACATCTTTGTCTGTCTGCTGTGTTAAAAATCATCTTCAGTTTTGGATTTAAAAAAACATTTTAGAAGCATAAATAAAATTTGTGTCTTTAAATATTAATGAAGTTGAGCATCTTTTATTGTGTTATTTATAGGACCCGTAGTATTTCTTATTTGGAGAACTCACCTTCTCTTTCTAAGCTACCTGGTCCATCTTTTCCTGGTTTGTTGTAATGTATTGGTTTTAACTCCATCAACAAAAGTTATAAATCTTTTATGTCTTCAGGCTGCAGATTTTTTCCTTATAGTTTCTGGATTTTGCTTGTATCTTACTTAGAATGCCTTTTTCCACTCCAAGATTTTTAAATAAAAAATGAACAGAAATCTTGTGTTTTATCTCCTCTTGTTTATAGTGGCATGCCTTGAAATTATATCGAACTGTTCTCATCTGCCTTCAAAATCTTGACGGTGGTTGCCATTTTTCAAGTATCAGTAATCTTCCTAAGTTCTAAACATCTGCAGTTCCTATAATGGCTCATCCATGATTTTCAATGAGGCTGTTTTTGTCTCTCTAGGTCCCAGTTTTCTCTCTCTGAAATGAAAGTCGTAGTGTGTATAGAATGAAACTGCAAATAAATGCCAGCAAGCTATTATCTAATGAAATCTCAACTCTTCTGTAAAAATTATGGTATTAATATTACTAATGTAGATACTTTAAATTTCATAAAAAATGGTTGTGTGATTAAGCACATTCCTCATGGTGTTGTCTCCTTAGGCTCAAATTACCAGTCCAGATACAGCACTGTTGGAAGACTTGACTTCAGCTTAACCTTAAAAGTGATGTGTGCACAGTACAGTGGTTAAGTCTCTGAGGAGCCCACACCACATGTTGGAGCGCCTAGGTTCAAATTACAGTTACTCTACTTCTGTTTGTCTTCCTACTAATACATATCCTATACGGCAGTTCAGATACTTTCCAACCAGGTGGAAGACCCAAAGGGGTTCCAGCCTCCTTTCTTTCCAGTGACTCAGCCAGCTTTTCTGGACATTTGAGGAGTGAACCAGCAGATGGAAAATCTTTCTTTGTATCCATCTGACTCTCTTTCTCTCTCTCCCTCTCTCTCTCGCAATGAAATAAAAGTGACTTGTTGTTTTTTTTCTTTTTTAACGACCAAATATATGAAAACAGTATTTTTATTTTCAGGAGTAATTTGCATTTTTGAATCTTATGTAAGACACCAAGTAACTGATAATAGTGTTATACTAAGTAGTTAGAACTCTTGGTATCGACTGCACTGATAGGCTAGGAAAACCTTGGTTTGTTTTTTTATCTGAACTTGTACCTTCTTGTCATAATGACTTTGGCATGACTTGTACATTTACCTGATATTGGCACATAAGATCATCATGACAGACAAAAATTAAAACCACATTTAAAAAGTATCTATGTTTTTTAGTGACAACATTTCTCTTGCCTTTTCTCTATTAAATAGGCTTAAAATCTTTGTGTTCATAAATACCTGGTGTATATACCCAGTGGCATAAGCATTTCTTCATAGATACATTCCATTCTCTTATTTTTGCTTTTAAACTTTTGGAGAAATTAGACATCATTTTATACTGGAGTGGCTGAACTTATTAAAGCTAACCCCATCTGGAGCAGGTGTGTTTTTAATTTCAAATTAGAAGATTTGTAACAGATATTTTCTCCATTGTTCCATAGAAGCTAACAAAAATTGGATCTAGAGTAAGTTGTCTGTATAAAATATCTGTATTATCCATAGAGAGATTCCAGATCACTGATGAATTGATTTCATGAATACTGGGTTTTTTTTTAACAACCACAAGAGGGAGTTGTATGCTTATGTTACATGAATACATTCAAATTTAGTTTTGACTGAAGGAACATCTTAAAAGGTATCAAATAACTTTTCTCTGCTGTAATTCCTCTTTTTTCACCAATTAGCAGAATAAGATAAATTTCATTTAGAAAACTAAGCATATAAATATTTGATTGATATGTTAAATGTACTATTTTATTTCCTTGGTAGAACTAACATAAAAATGCCCAGTGTAAGATTTTAAAATAAATCTCAAGGTTTGTATTTTTATTCAATGCTTGCATTTCTTAAAGTTATAATTATAACTACCCATCAGAAGTTAAATGTTGTCATTATTCTATGTTTAGTAGATAGTGATTACAGTTTGCCAGGCATAAGACTAGCTGTTAAGTAGTACAAAGGTTAATTCAGTTTTGACTCTTAGGAGCTGTAGGTTCACTTCAGAGATGTACTTGATAATGACAATGCTGACTTTTCTCCATTGCAAAACGAAATTGGACAAGAAAAGATTTTCTTGGTGTGGTAATGATTTATAAAAATAAGTTCTTGAAAATTGTTTTGTTTCCTCCCTTCACCTTTTACTCATGATGTTTATTTAATGCCTTCCTTTTGAACAGGTAGTACTACATAACTTAAGCTTTAATACTATTCAGGCTATGTTCAGTTCCTGAATACTGAAAGCCTAGCATATTTTTCAGTAATAACTAAATTATCATTGCAAAGCGAAAAGTATGAAAGGAAACTGTAGCAGTCTTTACCCATTCTTTGTTATTACTTAACTACTTACATAAAATCATATTCTTGACTTATCGGAGCATATATACTTTTTTGAATATTTTTTTTTATTGGAAAGTCAAATTTGCAGAGAAAAGGAGAGACAGAAAGGTCTTCCATCCACGGGTTCACTCCCCAAGTAGCCACAATGGCCAGAGCTGAGCTGACCCAAAGTCAGGAGCTTCTTCCGGGTCTCCCATGCAGGTGCAACCATTGGGCCATCCTCGACTGCTTTCCCAGGTCACAGGCAGGGAGTTGAATGAGAAGTGGAGCACCCAGGACATGAACTGGTACCCACATGGGATCCTGGTGCATGCAAGGCCAGGACTTCAGCCACTAAGCTACTGTGCTGAGCCCAGAGTATATATACTTTTCTACATACGCTTATATATGTTCAATGTATAATATATAGCTTTTATATATAATTATATATTTATAAAACACAGGCTTTTACTTTGTTTTTTATCAGCTTTCACCTTTTCTGTGCTAATTTGCTGTGACACATAAGGCTTTCATTGGTGACACACTTGCCACCTGCACCTCCTCCTTTCTCTTGCCACTCTTCTCAATTTGTTTGATTTATTTCATCTTTTTTTTACTTACATATATCCTTAATAGCATTTTCATGTTTATAATTTATGACTTGATCTGTTCAGGCTGCTATAACTAAACAGCTTTGATTAGATAGTTCATAAGTAAAAGAAATGGATTACTCCCTGTTTTCCATCTTGAGAAGTTCAAGATCATGTGCCAGCGAATTTGGTGCCTTGTGCATAGCACAGAGAAGGGAAGAGCACCTGTAAGCCTCCTTGAAGGGACGTTAATCCAGCTTCACAGATGCCCCACATTTTTCCCCCAGATTTATTTTAAAGGCAGAAAGAAAAGAGAATCTTCCATTAGTGGGTCCACTTCCTAAATGGCCAAGACACCAGGGCTCTGCCAAAGTGCAGTCTGAAGGCAGGAGCTTTCTCTGGGTCTCTACATGGGTGCATGTGGGCTGTCCTCCAATGCTTTCCCCAGGCCACCAGCAGGGAACTGGATGGATCTGAAGTGGAGCAGCTGGGTCTAAAACTGGCACACATATGGGATGCCAATGTTTCAGGTAGCTGCTTAGCCCACTACACCACAACTTCTTCCTGAGGTGTACTTACCAGTATATGAATTTTGAGGCTACATAAACATCAGACCATAGCAGTTTTGTGTTGCGTTTGAACTGTTTATTGATCATTAACTGAAAATCGATGGCCTATGTAAGAATCAGATTTTTAAATAAACTAAAGAACAAATCATTTACCTGTTCTTTTGTATACTTTCTGTTTGCCTTGGAATTCTCTGCTTTTATCATATCCTTTGAACATCTCCAGGATACCAGCTGTTCCTTTGCCCAGGAAGCCCTGTCTGCCTTCTTTGCGTATGAGAGCTTCTATACCTCATATAAGTTAGAATCACTGTCTCTTGACCTTATATTGTCTTCCTTCTTGGAAGATAAATTCTCCAATGTCTGGGGGGGAAATCCCTCATAATTTTAGCTGGGAATAGAATTCGCAGTATAGAATCCCCAGAACATATTCCTGAACGTCCCTTGCCGCTGAAGAGATCTGGCGTCATTGTGATTTTCTATGTGACTGAGATGCAGTCTGAAACTAAGGTCTGAGTATCCACCTTTCTCAGTTTTTTTAAATTTGTTTTCATTTAGTTGGAAGGCAGAGAGAAGACCAAACGCTAGTGTGGCCCTTCCTTCCTGCCATCCATCCATCGATCATCCTGTTCCCATGTTCAGTGAAACGCTTTAGTTTAAATAGGACTGATGGGGAAGGTATTTGGCACAGCAGTTAATCCAGTGCTTGTAGGTTCCCACATCCCATATTAGAGCACCTGGATTCAGATCCTAGCCCCATTTCCAGTCCTCCTTCCTGCTGATGCACACCCTGGGAGGCAGCAGGTAATAACCTAGACTTGGGTCCCTGGAATCCGTGGGTATTCCCCGTTCCGAAGTTCAGCCTGGCCCAGGTGCACCTGCTGCTGTCACTGAGGAATGAGCAGCACATGGAAGAAATCGACTTCTCTCTCCGCTTTTTAAACAAATTAAAAAAAAAAATGCCTTTCTTAGAAGGGCTAATGTCTCCCTTCAGCCCTAGAGAATTCTCCATTTTCTCTTTCTAGGAACAGTCTTGTTCAGCAATTTAACATCCCAACCCAGCTTTGCATGTATTGTCAGTATTACGTCCTTAACGCATTCCACTTACTAGCCCTGCAGTTTCTCAGGTTTCCTTAATATTTGTTTCAACCCATGCATAAAAATTTCCTTTTAGCCGTGATGCCTCTAATTTCCTTGCTTTCTGATTGTTTTTCTTCGTCCTTTGGTGGGGCAGCATCAGTTCTCGTCTCCTAAATAATCTGAACTTTATCAGAAATTGTTTTTTTTTTCTGTGTATCCACTTTCACATTTCATTTGTTCCTTGCGTGTGCAAAGGCTCCTGGGTAAGCAAGAAATGCAGTGGGGTCTGGCTAGAAGCTCCATGTAGGAAAATAGAAGAGCACTTGGGGGTGGGCTTGGTGAATGCTCTCTCGGGCTAATGTTCAGGGGAGGGGAGCCGCAGGGTGGGAAGTGTTGGGGGGAGCCTCTGAGATACCCACGTGACTGCCAGCCCTTCCTCAGCAAGGGCTGAAGTTGACCTTGCCTGTCTGTGCAAGGGATTTCAAAAAGTTCCTGGGAAAATGGGATTAAAAGATATGTTTATTTTGGTGCAAAAAAAATGAAATTCATGTGTAATCCATGAACTTTTAAAGTTGTATTTGTGGTTGGTATTTCACATATAACAGTTTCCTTGCAAGTCAAAAGAATAACAACTAAAAAGCCAACAGAAGCGATTTTCTCATCTCTGTTTACATTTTCCATAATAGAGGTGAAAGTTTAGCTTTACCACACACTCATCTTGTAAAAACCTTTCAGTCCACCCCCTCTTTTGAACCTAGAAGTATAATTGCCATGTTTTCTCCCCCTAGCCAATACAGAACCTTTTGTCACTTAATGAAAAGTAACTAGAGCAAAATTGTCTTTACCCTAATTATCCTGCTTCAGGATGTGTCAAGTAACATTGTTTCGTAATGGACAAGTATGGGGTAATGTTGGTTATATTTTACACAATGTGAGGGTTAAAACTGCTGAGAAGACAGAACTTAGACACAGCTGAACTTTTCTAGTGACTTAAGAAGTGCACCTAGATCCCATTTTTCTCTGTAGTTCATCTTTCTCGATTCCTGTATAAAACCCCCCTGTTACATAGAAGGAAGCATTACTATGAAGAAGCAATATTTCTTTTTTTTTTAGCTATAGTAAATTTTATTATTTCTTTTTTTATTCAGTAGCATATTATTTTTTTCATTATTATTTATTATTTTTAATTCATTAATTACATTGTATTATGTGACAGTTTCATAGGTACTTGGATTCTCCCCACCCCTCCCCAAACCCTCCCACCATGGTGGATTCCTCCACCTTGTTGCATAACCACAGTTCAAGTTCAGTTGAGATTCCCCCATTGCAAGTATATACCAAACATAGAGTCCAGCATCTTGTTGTCCAGTCAAGTTCAACGGCTTCTTAGGTATACCCTCTCTGGTCTGAAGACAGAGCCAGCAGAGTATCATCCCAGTCAATTAAAAGCTCCAACATACCATCAGCAAAAATTTACATCATTATGGAATTAATTGACATAGTAATGAGTAACCAATATGTTAAAAGTAAATGCAAGTTCCCAGCCACCTTCTGTGACCACCTCACCTACACTTCCATTTTAGTTTATACACAACATATAACATACATAACTTAACATGTTATACATAACATCATATCATCTTAAAGAAGGCAAACATGTGGTATTTAACCTTTTAGGATTGGCTCATTTCCCTTAGCATTATGGTTTCCAGTTTGGCCCATTTGGCCACAAAGAACTGCATTTGGTTTTTTTTAATAGCTGAGTAGTATTCCATGGAGTAGATGAACCATAGCTTTCTTATCCAATCCTCTGCTGATGGGCATTTTGGCTGCTTCCATGTTTTTGCAATTACTGATTGTGCTGCTATGAACATAGGAGTGCATGTTGGTTTCTCATAAAACAAGTGTTCTGGATATATTCCTAGGAGTGCTATTGCTGGATCATACGGTATGTTGATTTTGAGTTGTTTGAATGTTCTCCATACTGATTTCCATAGAGGCTGTACCAGCCTGCAACCCCACCAGCAGTGGAGTAGGGTCCCCCCCCCCCCCCAACCTCGCCAACAAGTGTTGTTGGTGCTTTGGATTTCCCTTATTGCCAGGGAACTTGAGCATTTTTTCATATGTTTATTTGCCATTTGGGTTTGTTCCTTTGTGAAGTGTCTGCCCATTTCCTGTGCCCATTTCTTGAGTGGCTTGTTTGTTTTGACATTTTGGTTGTTTTGTAGCTCTTTGTATATTCTGGAGATTAGCCCTCTGTCACCTATGTCGTGTGCGAAGATCTTCTCCCATTCTGTGGGTTGTTTTTTTACTTTGTTGATTATGTCCCTTGCTGTACAGAAGCTTTTTAGTTTGATGTAGTCCCATTTGTTTATTCTGGTCTTGATTTCTATTGCTTTTGGTGTCCTTCTTAGGAAGTAGGGACCTACCCCTAGATCTTGCAGAGTATTTCCAACATTTTCTTCCAAAAGTTTGAAGGTTTCTGGATGTAGGTTTAGATCTGTTATCCATTTAGATCTGATCTTAGTGTATGGTGAGAGATGTGGATCTATCTTTTTGTTTCTGCAGGCTATTAACCAGTTGTCCCAGCAGCATTTATTGAACAGACGTTCCCATTTGCCTGGATTGTCGTTTGTTTTTTTGTCAAAGATTATTTGGCTGTATCTGTTTGGGTTCCCTTCTGGTGTTTCTATTCTGCTCCATTGATCTTCCTCTCTATCTTTGTGCCAGTACCAGGCTGTTTTGATAACCACTGCCCTATAGTATGTCCAGAGGTCCGGAACTGTGATTCCCCCTGCTAACTTCCTGTTCTTCAGGATGGTTCTAGCTATCCATAGTTTTTTGTGTTTCCAGATGAACCTTTGGATCATTGTTTCCAGTTCCATGAAGAATGTTTTTGGCAGTTTGATTGGGATTGCGTTGAATGTATATATTGCTTTTGGCAGTATAGACATTTTAATGATATTGATTTTACCTATCCAGGAGCATGGGATGTTACTCCATCTTTTGAGGTCTCGTTCAATTTCTTTTTTAAGAGGTTTGTAGTTTTCTTCAAATAGGTCTCTTACATTTTTGGTTAGATTTATTCTCAGATATTTCATACTTTTCTCTGTTATTTTGAATGGTATCTTGCTGGTTAAGTCTTTTTCCATCTTGGGGCTGTTCGCATACACTATGGCTGTTGATTTTTGTTCATTAATTTTGTACCCTGCCACTCTACCAAACTCTCGTAGAAGTTCTAGCAGTTTCTGTATTGAGTCTCTTGGCTCTTCTACATAAAGAATCATATCATCTGCATATAGTGAGAGCTTGACTTCTTTGTTTCCCATTTGGATTCCTCTGATTTCTTTTTCTTGTCTTATGACCTCAGCGAGTACCTCTAGGACTATGTTGAATAGTAGTGGAGAAAGTGGACATCCCTGTCTTGTTCCAGATCTCAGTGGGAAGGGTTCCAGTTTTTCTCCATTCAGTATGATGCTGGCGTTGGGTTTTTCATATATGGCTTTAATTATGTTGTGGATTTTTCCTTCTATGCCTACCTTGGTTAGGGTTTTTAGCAGGAAGTGGCATTGGATTTTGTCGAAAGCTTTTTCTGCATCTATTGATACCATCATGTGATTCTTGCTTTTCAGTTTTTGGATGTGGTGTATCACATTTATGGATTTCCGAATGTTGAACCATCTCTGCATTCCAGGGATGAATCCTACTTGATCTGGATGAATGATCTGTCTGATGTGTTTCTGAATTCTATTGGCTAGGATTTTGTTGAGAATCTTAGCATCAATGTTCATCAAAGAGATAGGTCTGTAGTTTTCCTTCTCTGTTCTCTGTCTGGTTTTGGGATTAAGGTAATGTTGGCTTCATAGAATGAGTTTGGAAGGGTTGAAGAAGCAATGTTTCTTACTATAATCACGTCCTATTTACAGTTAAGAGGCGTGCGTAAGTAATCCTGAGGACAGTGTCTACTGGGTGTGTCATTTGTCAATAATGTAGTTATTATGATTCTGTTTTACATGTCTGCTTGCCCTGGACAGGAATACCTCTTAAATAACTAGCAGGACAGTAGATTTGCAGTGTTTAAATTCAGGGCCTGAGTCCATAGTTCCAAATTCACCTTTATTGCTAGAGGCAGGCCATACCTTCAGCCACTGCAGTAACTCCTTTCTTGGTGAATTTTCAGGGGTGTGGTATTTTATCAACTTCAGAGACATCCCGCACCTGTGTCTTTACCAGCAGTGCTCCTTCAGTTCTCGTGAGTCTTTGGATCAAAGTTCTACCGGATGTCAGGATGTCAGGATGTCAAAAGGCCGTCTCTCTCCATGTTGACCTTCTGTGTTGATCTCAGCTCCATGGTTTACTTTCTTAGTTTGCTGGAAGAGCTAAAGCATATGTAATTGGGGCTTTCTGGTAGAGCTGTCTGTATTGGGGAGAACAGCCTGCCTCTGTCCTAGAACGTGTTATGATGGATTTATTGGAAAACAAATTTGAATATTTCTTTATGATTTTCCATGTAGAGTAAGAGTGGTGTTCTAGGGGCCAGCACATTGGCTTAGCAAGCTAATTGTCCATGTGTGGTATGGCATCCCATATGGGTTCCAGTTCTAGTCCTGGCTGTCCTACTTCCATTCCAGCTCCCTGCTTATGGCCTGGGAAGGCAGCAGAGGATGGCTCAAGTGCTTGGGCCTCTGCATCCACATGGGAGACTCAGAAGAAGCTCCTGGCTCCCAGCTTCAGACCTGTCCAGCTTTGGCTGTTGCAGCTGTTTGTTAAGTGGATCAGCAGATGTCGACCTCTCTGTCTCTGTAACTCTGACATTCAAATGAAATAGATAAATCTTTTAAAACGAATGGTATTCTGGGCATGGCACAGTAGCCTAGTGGCTAAAGTCCTCACTTTGCATACACCAAGATCACATATGGGCGCCGGTTCTAATCCTGCAGCCCTGCTTCCCATCCAGCTCCCTGCTTGTGGCCTGGGAAAGCAATTGAGGATGGCCCAAAGCCTTAGGACCTTGCACCCACATGGGAGACCCAGAAGAGATTTCAGGTTCCTGGCTTCAAATCAGCACAACTCCAGCTGTTGCAGCCACTTGGGGAGTGAATCATCTTATGGAAGATCTTCTTGGTATATCTGACTTTCCAATAAAAATAAATAAATCTCTTTTTTTTAAGATTTATTTATTTTTTTATTACAAAGTCAGATATACAGAGAGGAGAAGAGACAGAGGGGAAGATCTTCCGTCCAATGATTCACTCTCCAAGTGAGCCGCAAGGGCCGGTGCTGCGCTGATCCGAAGCCGGGAACCAGGAACTTCTTCCAGGTCTCCCATGCGGGTGCAGTGTCCCAAGGCATTGTGCTGTCCTCAGCTGCTTTCCCAGGCCACAAGAAGGGAGCTGGATAGGAAGTGGAGCTGCCGGGACTAGAAGCGGCGCCCATATGGGATCCCGGGGCGTTCAAGGCGAGGACTTTAGCCTCTAGGCCATGCCACCGGGTCCAAAATAAATAAAACTTAAAAAGAAAAAAGAATAGTGTTCCTAGTTTTTTCCCTTTTGTCTTGGAGTGAAGAACTTTTTATCTCACATGTTTTGTCATAAGTGACATTTTTCTGAAATTAATATACTGGTTTTATATTTGTCTGGAATATCAATGTTACATTTCATATGACTGCCTCTTAGCTTTTTTTCTCTTTGGTTTTCAGCCACTTGACTATGACATGTGTAGGTATTTTGTTTTGCTTTAATGTATTTGAAGATCTCTGGGCTGCTTGGATCTGTAAGTTGTATATTGGAACTTGTATATTTGGAAATTTTTTGGCCATCATCTCATAGGTCTTTTTCCTTGTCTCTCTCCCTTTGCCAGAAACATATGTACCACTTGATGATGGTCCCATAAGTCTTGAGTTCTTTGTTTCTTTCCACTATTTCCCCTTCATGTTCAATTTGAGGAATTTTTGTCTTTCACGCTCTCATCTCTTTTTCTTATATAAAATAAGAAATATTTAAAGATTCATTTATTGATTTATTTGAGAGTTAAAGTGGTACAGAGAGAAGGAGAAGCAGAAAGACAAATCTCCCATTTGCTGGTTTATTCTCCAAATGGCAGTGATAGCCAGGGCTGGGTCAGGCCAAAGTCAGGCCCCAAGAGCTTCTTCCAGGATTCCCATGCGGGTACAGGCCCATCTCTTGGCCATCAGGCACGTTAACTGAGAGCTAGATTGGAAGTGGAGCTTCTAGGACTTGACCTAGTACTCATATGGGATGCCATTGTCCAAGGCAGCAGCTTAACAGGCTATGCTACAATGCTGGACCATAACCTGTATCATTTAACATATTAATCCTAGTTACTCTTAAATTCCCTGTTAGTTCCAGCATCTGAGTCATTGAGTGTCATTCTTTTGGTTGTTTTAGCTCTTGTTGATGGGGTGACTTGGGTTTTCTCTTGCTTCTCTGCATGTCATAATTTTTCGATGAATCCCAGACATTGTGAAGGAACACAAGGAATTGAAGTAAGTAGTATTTTCACCCAGAAATGGGGGCATGTCTTTTTCTGTCAAATGTTAGTATAAGAGCTCTAGTCAGAGCTGGGTTTGGGGGTTCATGGCCTTGATTTTGCAGATCACTTGGTTTGTCTTGCACCTGTTCGGTATTTGCTGTTGTGGCATGAAAGAACCCACAGCTGACAAGAAAGCAAATGAACAAGATTAGTTGTCAGTTTTGTTCACAAAATGAGCAGCAGGCTGAATTTGTCTCATGGGCCATAGGATTGGCATCCTTTGTTGGTCTTGTTCATGCCGTCTTCCTTTGCCTCTTTCTGTCCTACCATTGTAGGTAGGGATTCTTGACTGTTTGGTTCATTGATTTCCCAAGTGCCTACAAGGACATATGACGTATAGTAAGGTCTGAACTTAATAGAACAGATGAGTAAATTGTGTTTTGAGTATTTTTCTTATAAATAGCCCATAGCTGAATGTTTGAAATCTACTCTACTGATCGCTTGTATATCAACTATATTTTTCAATAGGTTGCAGTTATTATGATAATCAGTACATTTGGAATTATTCCTGTCAGTTTCTTGTTTCTACTCTCTTTCCTTTATTCCTCCTTTTTGCCAACTTGATGTAATCAAACATTTTCCTTTTTTTTTATTTTGTTCTTAATTTAGAAAATGTTCATTCTATTTAGTTTTTTAATTTCTTATTCCTTTCTAATATTTTAGTTTCATTTTACCTGGACAGTCTCTGTGCCTCTATGTCTTCTTTGATTTACAGTCAGATTTTTTATTTTTTTAGATTAGCTCATCTGTCTATTTCATTTAGAGTTTTTATTTTTTAGGTTTACTCATCTTTCTATTTCATTTCCTTCTTAGCAAAAAATACCTTCAGCATTATTTCGACAGCTATTTGTAGCTGATGAATCCTCCTACGCTTTGTCTCAAAATGCCTTTTCTCACTTGTGCTTTGATAATTTAGTTGAGTGAACAAATTTGTCCTTCATTCTCTAGAATTTTTCCTTTTTTCAGCTGTGGAACATTTCTGGGCATTATCTCTTCAAATCTTACCTCTTTATGTTCTGTTATATCCTCTTAGAATCCTTTTTAGATACAAAGTCACATCCTTCTACAACAGGGACACTTCTGAGAACAGCACCAGGCAGTTTTGTTGTGTGAACAAAATAGACATAATTGCACGACCCCAGGTGACAAGGTCTGCTACCCACGTGGACTATTACAGCAGAGCCAGTAGGCAATTATAGCACAGTGGTTATTTGTGTATCTCAACATGGAAAACATACAGTAAAAATGCCAGGCCCTGGAATTCTTCGGGCCTGTAGTTGTGTCTCTGTTGCAGGTCACCAGCAGTGTCGTTGCTTGTATCTAATCTGTTTTTCTTTTTAATGGTTTTTGTTGTTGTTGTTTCTTAAAGGTAAGGTACCCTTCCAAATCTGCTATTTTTTTCGAAGCTGTCTATAGCACATGAATGCAAGCATCTTCCCTTCCAGTCCAGCTACCTAAACTATGAGGCTCACAAAAGCATACAGTAATTGTTATAGGTTAATAAAGTTTCTTAGGGAGGTGGTTGCATCTTGGAAATATATTTACAAAATATGTGATCTGGTTGTAAGAATATGGAAGTGGTTTCTCAGAATGATGCCATTTTTCCCTTATAATTTAACATTCATGGGGACTGATCTCAGTCTACTTGTCTTATCTGTTAAATACATCAGGGTAAATTCACTTAGTCCATACACACACCTTAAAAAGTCTCTAAGCTGTTCACATTAGAATACCTCACACATAGAGCACACACATCAGACTCTGAAACAGAGCAAAGGGCATGTCTTCTACAAGGCAGAAATGAATTCGATGGCCATGAAGATATCAATTGACTAGACATTAAGTGACTAGAATCTTTAGAGAACAAGCCAAACATGTTGTCTTCAGCCATAACTGGGTTTATCCACAACACACACCCCCCAAAATTAAAGTAACATTTTCTTATGTGACTAAAGCAATGTTTTTAGGTTAAATTTTTGAAATTTTAAATGTTAGATCCAGATTCTTTATTTTAATGTAGCATCAGGATTCATGGCACGTTATTTGTCACAAAAGTGTTCTTTTGTCTTCCTAAGCCTGCTTAAAGGTTAATTGACCAAAGTGGCTGTGCCTTCATATTTACTAATCTGTGTTTGCAGCTCTTTTGGTACACCAGAAAGCCAGAATGGAACGACTTCAAAGAGAACTTGAGATTCAAAAGAAAAAGCTGGATAAACTAAAGTCTGAGGTCAATGAAATGGAAAATAATCTAACACGAAGGCGCCTGAAAAGATCAAATTCCATGTCTCAGATACCCTCGGTGAGTCTGTGCGTAAGTGCCGCGGTCAGTGCCCGCACGTGAGAGCAGGCTGCCTGCCCCGAGTGTCAAGACCTGATCAGGGTGTCTGCAAGTGCTATGAATTCACACTTGTTTTTCTGACCTGATTTTGCCCTGCCAAACTCCACTCTTTCTTAACTAGTAACGTGAGAATTCAATGCAAATCTCTCTTACATGGCATTATTTTTCAGCTCGAAGAAATGCAGCAGTTAAGAAGTTGTAATAGACAACTCCAGATTGACATTGACTGCTTAACCAAAGAAATTGATCTTTTTCAAGCCCGAGGTAACGTTCAGTGCGTACTCAGCTAATCTACCAACTCCTTTCCTGTGGCTGAAAACAGACTTCTCAGTCATAACTTGACTAGTTAGAACATTTGGTTTGGAGCCAGATAGTATTGACAAACTATTGGATTGTTATTACTCTTTCCCATCACCAACCCCTCAAAAATGAGGTATTTGATTAAGAAGTAACTTAATATATTTTACATCCTCTCATTCCACTCTGTCATGTGTTAAGGGATGATGTTGATTAGGATGTATGGCCACAATGTCAAAAGTATTGCCTTTATGTATGTAGACAGTACTATAGACTTTATTAAAAGTAAAATGTACGTATTCCTGTAACTTTTCTGATTCCCTTTTTACCTTTGCCTTTCAAGAATTAGAATTTTTGAGCATGATTCAAATATAAACATAAATTAATATGCCACTCAATGGTTCTTAATGTATACAATAAAGAAAGTTCAAATATGGTTTATACATTCTTAGGACCATCGTATCTTTATAAATTTCATATTGTGATAAAGTATTTACAATTGATTCAGCCCTGGAGAACCACAAGGAAATTTTATCCTTTAATTTCTGAGTTGAGGAGATGTATATGAATAGAAAAGACAGGAGCGGGAGAGAGCCAACCACAGGGAAGCCACGTCCTACCTTGGAGTGTCTTTAGATTCCAAGTGCGAGGAATTCTGGCAACTGTGTAAATACTAGGAAGCGGCTCTCTGGAGATGCTCCACAGAAAAATGCCGTGATTAAACTTTGGAGAGAAAAAGAAATAAAAACACTAGCGTGGAAACTATAATCCTTGAATTTGTCTCTGGGAGGCCCTACTCTTGGTGGGGCCAGGCCATGGAGTCGCTGCCCTCATGTCTGCCAGCTTCAGCCATGGAGTTGTTCAATGTTAAGGGATTTTTTTAACTTGCCAAATGTAAAACAGGCATCTAGTTCTGATTCTTTTGATGTCTACCTGCATTAATTTGCCTCTTGTTTATGAAATTTAATACATTTTGAACTATGTTTAAAAATTTTTAATTGAGATTAGAGGTGCACAATCAATGTAAAGCATTTCTTCTGTTTGTACAATAATCTTTTTAAGAAAAGAACACTTGCTTTAAAAATAAAAAGTTTCTTTGAGCTGTAAACATAATTTACTTTTTGTATATTTCAGGACCACATTTTAATCCCAGCGCTATTCATAACTTTTATGACAATATTGGATTTGTAGGTCCTGTGCCACCAAAACCCAAAGGTTAGTGCATCGATTAAATGCTTTGAGAAACAAGATCTTAGAAAATTGTCTTTAGCAACCTTCCCCTTTAGAAATGCTTCAGACTTCCACGTTCTGGAATGAATTCATTGCATAAATGTTTCTTTTCTTAGATGCTGGGATTGGGGGTGACACAAAGATGGGGTGTGTTCAGTTGTTTTAAGACTATGGTCTTTGGAATCACTGTGTGCTTCCAAAATAGAAGTCTTGGTTTAAACAAAGAAGAAAATCATCACAGAAATAAACTTTGTATTTTTAAAAATTTTTAAATTTCAAATCATTGATAAGGAAGACACCATAAGAAGTTTAATTCTCATGTGCTATTTTTTAATGTGTGCATAATTCTAATCAAAACTTCCTGAATTCCTAATGAATGATTTCAAAAATTATTACATCATTGATAGCTTTGTGGTTTTTTTTGAAGATTTATTCTTTTGATTGGAAAGACAGATTGACAGAGAGGAAATACAGTGAGAAAGATCTTCCATCCACTGGCTCACTGCCCAGATGTCTGTAAAAGCTGGAAGCTGAACTGATCTGAAACCAGGAGCCAAGAGCTTCCTCTAGGTCTCTCATGTGGATGCAGGGCTTTGGGCCATCCTGCACTGCTTTCCCAGGCCACAAGCAGAGAGCTGGATCAGATGTGGAATAACCAGGACACAGAACTGGCATCCATATGGGATCCCGACTGCTGCAAGGGAAGGATTAGCCAACTGAGCCGTTGTGCCAGGCCCAAAAGTATAGTATTCTTGTATGCAGTTGAAGACATACAAACTTCAAGTAAACCAAGAAAAAGATAAATCACTTTTTAAGAAAAAGTACTAAATAGCAAAAGGACACTGCAAGAGAGGAAAAAAGGAGAAAAATAGTGACCAGATAGACAGTAAGCGACAAAATGGCAATACTATTTACTTATGAATTATTACCTGACATGAAAATGGATCAGACTCACCAACCAAAGACATGAAGTGGATAAGTATACTGAAAAAGCAGGATTCAACAGTCCACTTGCTACCAAGACTCACTTAGAGACGGAGATCACAGGGGTGGAAAAGATTGTGGGTTTGGGTTTGTAGGGTTTTTTTAAGATTTGTTTTTTTATTTGAAAAAAAGTTATGGAGATAAAAAGAGAAAGGGATCTTCCATCTGTTGGCTCACTCCATCTTCCATCTGCTGTTGCACTGCAGGTGGTTGTTAATAGCCAAGGCTGAGCCAGGCCAGAGCAGAAGCCAGGAGACTCATCTGAGTCTCACATTGGGCTTGCAGGGGTCAGACCCTAAAGCTGCCATCTGATGATTTTCCCTGGGTACTAACAGGAGCTGGATCAACAGCAGAGCAGTCAGGACGCAAACTGGCACCCATACGGAATGCCAGCATCACCAGGCCTGAACACATAGCTCATGCAAATGGTAGCCAAAAGAAACCATGTGTGGCTATATTTATATCATGCAAAAATAGGTGGTTTTTTTTTTACTTTAAAGTTATCTCTAGAGACAAGATCAACAAGAAGACATAACAATTATAACACTACCCAAAATTAGAGCATACAAAAGACCAAATATTAGCAGATCCGTAGACGGAAGTTGCTCGCACTCCAGTGATTGTAGGAAGCTTCAGCATCCCATTCACAGTAAGAGGTAACCAAGCGAGAAAGCAGTAAAGAAACGGCACACTTGCACAGCCCTGTTGATCTCTACCACTCACACACACACACACACACACACACACACACCCATACACACCCATCTCCCCGACAGCAGAATGCACTTGCCTGTCCAGCACTCCCAGGGCCCCCTCCCAGCTGTAGCCACATCAGCCCACAAGATACGTTTTAACAAATTTAAAAAGATGAAGACCATCCAAGTATATTATCTCACCACAGTGGGTTGAAACTAGAAATCATTAATGGTGAGAAAATTAAAAGATTAATGAAAATTAAACACAGTCTGGAATAACCGTTGGATGTTTCAGGAGGTGAATGAGGAAGTTTAAAAGTATCTCTAGATAAATAAAAATGAAGTGTGCTAAAATATTTAGAATAAAGTAAAGACAATGCTAACAGTCAAATTTATAGAAATGAATGCCTACACTAAAGAAGAAATATCTCTGAGGCTGGCACCACAGTGTAGTAGGTTAAACATCTGCCTTGATGCTGGCATCCTGGGTGCCAGTTTGAGCCCTCCCACCCACATGGGGGACCTGGAAGAGGCTCGAGGCTCCTGGCCTCGGATTTGGTAGTTGCGGCCATTGGGGGATTGAACCAGTGAATGGAAACTCAGTCTCTCTCTTTCTCTCTCTCTCTTCCACCCTCACTCCCTCCTTCCCGCTTTCCCCCTCCTCTGTAAATCTGCCTTTCAAATAAAAATAAATCTTTACTTCAGACAAAGCCCAAGTTAGCAGAAGGAAGGATAATGTTGATTTTTTGAAAGTGTAAGCAAAACAAACAAACCCTTAGATAAGAAAGAAGGGTGGGCATTGTGGCACAGCAGGTGTAAGTAGTGCTTAAGGCAGCCACAGTCATATCAGAATGTCAGTTCAAGTCTATCTACTCTGTACTTCTCATTCTGCTACTTGCAGATGTGTCTGGGAGGGAGAAAGAAATGACAACAAGAAAGAACAAGGGGCCAGCATAAGAGCGTAGTGGTTTAGGCTACCACATGTTGCACAAGCATCCATATGGGCTCCGGTTCAAGACTCCTATGCTCCACTTTTGATCCAGCTTCCTGCTAATACACCTAGGAAAACAGCAGAGGATGCCCCAGATCTGTGGGCTCCTGTTCCTGCAGGGGAGACCCCGAGGAAGCTCCTGGCATCAGTGTGGCACACCAAGCTGTTGAGGCCATTTGGGGTGTGAGCCAGCAGATGGTAGATTCTCTCGCTTGCTCGCTCTCTTTCTGTAACTCTGCCTTTAAAGTAAATAAAAAGTAAATCTTAAAAAGAAATGCTATAAAGAAAGAGCAAGTATATTAAACCTGTAAGAATACTTGAAAATTTTCACAGAATATGAAGTTAAAAGTTATTTTTGGTACAAAAAAATTTGAAATCTATGCATAGAAAGGTCTTCAAAAAGTTTTTAAAAATGCATTTTATGAAAAACTGATGCATGGAATAAGCAGTGACTCTTTGAAATAAGCAAATGCTTATTTCAGACTCTTGACTTTCTTTAATACACTGTTTTGCTCTCTTATTTTTAACTCTCTTTCAAAAATGACTTTATTTTGAAAGCAGTCGCACTTTGCTTCTGCATGATTTGTTACTTAGGCCTTTGAGGGTGAAGTGTAGATGGAGTTGGAGTGACCTGACAGTTACTCAGCAGGGTGAGCACATGAGGGCTAGTTTTACTGTTCTCTCACTTTCGTTTATGTGAGATTTTCCACGATAAAATTTCAGAAAAGAAGAAGGGGGGAAAATCATTACTCAAAAGTTCGTCCACAAAACAAAAGTTTCTATGTTAGTTGTTTTGAGAGAAGTAAGGATTTTTTGTTTGTTTTGCTATAGTGCTAAAATAACGTGTCATTAATTCGTCTTGAATAGAGGTTTGTTTAGTTCTTGAAATCAGTTCTGCTCCACAGCAGAGCTTTTTCTAGCAGGTTAAAATTAAGTGTGGAAATCACATGTCCTCCTCTGCAGTCTGACTTCCCCTGTTTTCTAGTTCTCAGGGTTTAGTTTCCAGCTACTCCAACAGTAAAAGTGTTCGTAAGTTTCAAAAGCTCATGCAGATGTAAGAATACTATTGGAGATTTTTTCATGATGAAAGCAGCGTGTAGAGTCCTTGCTGACTGGCTTCAGTATTGTGTCACTTGAGTAATGAGGAAGAGGCAGGCAGGTGGCAGAGCCGTTAAAATGCCCCTTGTGCCTCACTGGGTGCATACTGGGATGCTGTGCTCCCCATTCCCACTTTCTCTTAACATCCCCCGGGAGGCAATCGGCAACGTCTCAGGCACACAGGTGCCCAATGCCCATGTGGGACATGTCCACTGAGCTAACTCAGGGTCCAGCATGCCCAGCCCTGACTGTGAATGGGTGCTTGAGGAGTGAACCAAGGGGTGGGAGATTGCCCTCTATCTTTCTCCCTGCAGATGAGTGGATGGATGGATGGATGGATGGATGGGTAGCTATATGGACAGATAAAAAGGAATAAGAGGACACTGGCATTTAGTAGTACATAGATTGAAGAGTTAAACAGCACTTCCTCATGGTCTCCATTCCTAAAATTTAACCTTTGCAGTTAAACGAAAAGACTAAGTTTTACTAAAAATGTGCCAGGTGGGAATGATTTCTAATGCCTAAGGACAAAAATGTGGTAAGTAAAAGATATCCCCAGATCAAAACAATCGTTGTATAAAGTGTTTTCCAGGTGTGCTGTGAAATCATTTTAAATGATAGAACACTTTCAATGTGTGCTGGGGTATAGTATTGTCAGACCGTTGATATTCAAATATTCTTACTTGAGACGTACTTGTTGTAATAGCATTCAGTTGGAGAAATAACTGTGTAACTGTTTGTGCATGGGACAGAGATGGTGACAACAGGAAGCCCGTTGCTAAGGCAGGAGATTCTGTGTCAGGTTTCTGTAGGGGCCACCCAGTACATGAGGTGCTGCTAGCAAGGGACACAGAGTACCAAAACAGCAGTTGCTTTTACTGTGGTATAAAAACTTTACTTCCTGTATTTTTATCAACTAGACACTGTCATTTCTCTTTTGAAAAAGAAAAATGCAATAGTATACATAATCACCAGTTCAGTAGAGTAGGTAGAAATTAATATGCATTGTTTTAACAAAGTTTTGAATCTTCAGTTTATAGAGACACCCAGTAATGCCTGCTCCTTTTACTTTACAACTCCCCAAAATTTATAGGAATATTGTTTTAAATGTATTGTGACATTCAAATCTTACAGGTTTCCTAAATGTCAAAGTTTATTAAGTGTTAAATGTCATAGACAACAGGTGAGGAAGATAATTCTTCCTTACACTGAAGATACCTCTGTCCTTCCAAACACTCTAGGCCATTGACTCCTTCGAGACAGAGTGATCTCAACAGGTGAGCAAGATCAGGCCTGAAAGCGTGTGGGTCACGTAGGAGCCCGGAGTTAGAGCCTGAAACAGAAGCCCGTTCTCACCGCTCCATTGCTAGGACTCTATCCTCAGGCAAATAAAACGTGACTTAAAATAAACAAATCAAATGTTTTTACTGCTCTGCTTCTCCAGAGCCTGCTGTTGATCAATAGGGCAATTAGATGAGACCCCAGCCCGTCTGTGTGTGTTGTTCAGTGCTCGCATGTTCAGCAGATCAGGAACATCTTACCCAAACGTCCATTCCTGATAGAAAACACAGATGTAAACTGCTTCCTGGGAAGCGAAGGTCTTGACTTCCGTGAGACTTGATGCCCTGACAGTGTTGCTGTGCAGTAGGACAGGTCCTTCCACGGTCCTGACCGACAGTCTGTGACACCCATTGCCTTCTGTAACTGGGAGGCACTGGGCCGTTTCCTCCCTGGGGGAGGCGCCAGCGAGGCCAGGCCTGGGAGCCGGTGCAGCCAGCAGCCCCGTATCACCGACAGACTGCTTCATGCTGTGAGGTTGAATATTGCCAGAAAATCAGACCTTGTGATTTTTGTTTCTAAAGTAACTTCTTTGCTTCCTTACAGATCAAAGGTCCACCATCAAAACACCAAAGACTCAAGACACAGAAGATGATGAGGGGGCTCAGTGGAATTGCACTGCCTGTACTTTTCTGAACCATCCTGCCTTAATCCGCTGTGAACAGTGTGAGATGCCGAGGCATTTCTGAGCCAGAGGCCCTGTATCTTCTCTAACACCTTATCCAAGTTCAAGAAACTCGCGTGTCATCGGGGAAGAGTTTCACTGCTCCGTAGGGTTTTGTCAGATTGAAGGTGTGACGAGATGGTGTTGTGCTCATGTTAAAAGCCGGCCCACAGAGTCAGTGATACCTCAGTGTGATGTCATGGGCAGGCGGAAGTCATCGTGCGGAAGGTCGTCCGCTGAAGGCTTGGTTGGACGATGCCCAACACTCGAATGCCTGCGTGTCCCTCGTCCTTGGCTCCCTCCTGTCACCCCTGAATCTTGGCAAGAGGAAGGAAGAGAACGATGGCTTGTGTTCTCTGTAACACAGTGAAACACTGCATGCGCAAAGAGAAGGAACAAGGTTCAACTGTTCAAAGACTCTGCTGCCACGTTGTGCCAACGGAGAGGGGAAGAACGAAACGTGTCTGTGGTGCTCTCGCCTCGGCTCGGTCTTCCCCGAAGCCATCTCTGTGAAGCCAGCGTCCAGGGCCTCCGGATGAAAACGCAAGCAGCGCATGTTGTCTGTACAAGCACACAGTGAAATCTCCCCAGCTTGTCCTACTGTACACATCTCTCAAGTCTGCTTTAAGTGACTTCTTCTTGATGATTTTCTTATATTTCTATATGTATAGTGTAATAGCCTTTTGTTAACTAATTTTCTTTTTTCCTTTTAGTGATTAAGCACGATCATGTCCCTTTTTAAGCCTTACCTGAGAGAAGCAATGCCATAAAATAAAAAAGCATTAATGAAATGAAATTATGAACAGAGTAACTCTCCTCTGCCTACTCTGTGCTTTGCCCTCCTGAGAGGTGGTATGCTCTGTGAAGACGCACAGGTGCTGTGCGGGGAATGGCCGAGAATGTCGCCCAGCATCTGTTGGTAGGCCGCACCACATTCGGACGTAGCAGTGGGTGATACAGCAGCGTTCTGTCCCCCAGAGGGAAGTGGAAGACAGAAGGGCTTTGTGACCACTGACAGCTTGGTTCATCCGTCGCGCAGAGCCCTCGCAGGAGCCCGTTCCAGTAGAGTGCCAGAACCAGCAGCAGCAGTACCAACAGCCCCCCGTGTCGGGAGAGAAGTCTAGATGCTTCCTGTTTGGGGCAGTCTGTTTCTAACCCTGACTTGGTGGCAGGATCATGTGTCTCTATCAAACAAGGCTAATCGTACCTAGGACAAATGGAAGAAAAGCTGGAAAAAAAAAGAAAAACAGGCAAACTTGAACACTGAAGCAACCTCAAGCATCTCTTTATTTTGATGATTTATTTTTGTAAGGAAAGTAAATATTCAGATGATCAGGAGTGTATATAACTAAATGAAATCAAGAAAAAGCAGTAGCAGTGTGCATTTAAAGAGACAGAGTTCAGAAATTACCTATCAGCGCTTAAAATGGGGCTAAGGGAAGTGCTGAAATAGAGCAAAAGTTAGAAGATGTGGCCCGTCACCCACTGTCCGTGTCTGCCATTGGCCATGTTCTGAGGAAACAGGAGTATTACCGGAGACCCCTGTGATGGCCAAAGCCTTGACAGTCAGGCCTTGCGTTGTGCAGGTGGAGAGCAACGTGGCAATCCTAACAATCCTGGTTCGGTAGATGGTAGACCCAGAGCCTTACATTTGATACATTTTGTTTTAAAACTAGGCTTGTTTTTTCAGCTTCATCTGCAGTTCTATGTGAAGATTGATAAATCAGTTTTTACTTGTTTTATTAATAAAACGTAACTTGGATATCTTGAGTTGATGGTTTTGTGATTTAGCTGGGTAAACGATCTTTGTAACAGATAAGTTATTTATAAAAATTAAAAAACTATATTCTAATGTGTGTTTTGTGACTGGTTTTTAAACTTGGTGGGATAGGAGCTGATTTTCACTCCAGTTGAACATTCAATAATCAGTTGAAATTGAGAAAACATCCCTTGCAATCTTCCTGCAACACACATGGCATCCAGCGACATCTATCTGCCCACACTTGTTTGAGCGGTTTTTTTTTTTGGTTTTTTTTTTTTAAGATTTTGTTTTATTGGAAAGGCAGATTCGCAGATTCAGAGAGGAGGAGAGACAGAGAGAAAGATCTTCCATCTGCTGGTTCACTCTCCAAGTGGCCTCAACAGCCAAGGCTGAGCTGATCTGAAGCCAAGAGCCAGGAGCTTCTTCTGGGTCTCCCACATGGATGCAGAGTCCCAAGGTTTTGGGCCATCCTCTGCTGCTTTCCCAGGCCAGGAGCAGGGAGCTGGATGGGAAGTGGAGCTGCTGGTATACGAACTGACATCCATATGGGATCCAAGTGCTTGCCAGGCGGACTTAGCCACTGAGCTAACACAGTGGGGCCCTCCCCATACTTCTTTTAATCCCGTGAAAGGAAGCAGCTCTTATTTCAGCTGAGCCAGGACAGTGGGCCTCTTGGCTTTTTCTCATTATTTGTTACAGCTTTTCCTTGTAGTTCTTGTTGATTGCTGAAATTGTACTCCATTGTTGAAAAGGTGCTTTCTTGGGCATGGAACCACACACTGGAGTGCGTGTGTGCTGTGTCCTGCGATGTGTGCCCGCTTAGTGTGGGATACTTCTGGCTTGATATTCAGACTTCAAAAAGTTACAATTTGCATTTTTGGAGTTTAGAAAGAGCAAAGTAGCGTGGCTGGCATCTCTGTGACAGAGCTGTGGAGAGATCTTGAAGTGCCTTTTAAGAAAATGCTTTCTGCCTGGAATTCGCCGCCTGGACAGCGGCGCTCTGGAGACTGGCTCTGGGAATGAGTGCACAGAACCACAACTGTAAGAATTACACGTGGGAATGTGCACTTCCGCTTATTGTCACTAATTATCCCGGGGTGCCAACATATTTAAAGGGCGGAAGGCAGGAATTGGCAGTTGATATAAACTATAGTTCTTGGGAAAATACTAACATGTTGGCTTGTATTATATCCAGTACATTCTACAAATACACATACTGTATTTTAAGTTTTTGTGGAAAGATGGAAAGAGTTTTCTTTCAGAATCTTATTTTTTTAAAATGGCACCTGAGTCAGTCTGTGGTCTAGTATTAATTTTATATTGGCAATTCAAACTTTACAAACAAATCATAGCCATACGATGTCCAAAACTGTGTTAGCTATTAGCTGTAAACTTGGGTCTTAAAACACTCATCAGTAACAAAATCAGTTGACATTTCATCAGCTTTGTCCTGGTTTGGTGCTAATGAGAAAAAATCTAGTGACCAGCCTAAGATACAACAGCCAGACCTTGCTTGAGTCGTTCACGTTGGCTGCATTGCCGTAGAAACTTCCACAGAAGTTGTTGGCGACAGAGGCCGCTCCAGAACGGTTGCCCATTTCCCTTGTCATATGCATTCCCTCTGGACTTCTGACGCGCGGACAGACCCTGGGCTCGCGTTTTCCAAAGCCACAATTCTATATCCATTTACTTGAAACGGCTCAGGGCTGCTTTTTGATTTTTTTTTTTTTTCTATTACATCCATCTGAAAAATACACGAGAAACTGAGAGAAAGGCAAAACCCTTGTCTGAAAAAAAACAAGAATCGCAGTTTCGTATTTGTTAAATTAGGGTTATTTTAGTTTGGGGTTGGAGCAGTTGCACCCTCCCTCATGGGTGCTCTGAGAATTAACCTGAGACTAAGCCAGCACCTTCCCTCAATGGGAACTCTGCTGGGCACATTCTTCCCTCAACAGTATTCACGAACAGGTAAGTCTGCCATTTCTTAAACTGGGCTGGGGACATCTCAGTGGATCAGAATTTGGCGGTTCAGTCACTGAGATTGAATTTTTGCCCTTTCTGTGTCGAAGATTAGTCGGTTGCTTTGCAAAGGTTAAAAAATGATTAGTGGCTGGTGTGGGAGTAAAGTGTTGGAGTTTGTGTATCCAGCTGTCTGAAGACTGCAGTTGATGATGGAGTATGACAAATTCTCTCTCTAGGGACGTGAGCACTAGTCTACACACTAGTCTACACCACTTGCACACCTGACCTGAGGTTTGCTTCACCCTAATCCCTCCCTCATTACACAAGTTCACAGTTCCCCCTCCTGAGGGCAACATTGCCCGGCCCCCCGGCCCCCACCCCAACTGCATGGTTAAAAACCCACTGCAACTCAGCTGCTCTCTGTTCCAAAAGCATTCCTAGTGATTCTCGCAGCGCGGGGACACTCGTGTCCTCTCCACAGCCAAGCTTTCCCAAGAGGGAGAAAGCTCTGTTCTGGCCCTGGAGCCCCGCTCCTATGAGCTTCTGGCAGGCCACGTGCCCTTGCAAGCTGTGGTCCTGTCCATTGCCAGACTTCTGGGTTCCCAAGTTCCCTTGCTTACCGTGACCGTATTGCCACCTGGCACCAGGGGAGGCCCCAGCCACACACCCCTGCCGAGAAGTCTCCTGGCTGCCCGTTGTTCTCCGGCCTCACGAAGGCAGTTTCTGACCCTCCAGCCACCTCTGCAGGAGCGTCTCTAACCCTCCAACAGAATCCTCCTCCACAAATTGGCCTGATCACTTCTCTTCCCAGGCCTTGCATCGCCCCACTCAGAACATGGGGTACATCTCACTTTCCCTATCTGTATACTTAAGGTTTATTCCAAAAGGTGAAAATCAGGCCTTTCCAAACTGCAACTTCCCTCATGGAACTTTCTGTATTTTCTCATCTTCATTCATTGCTACTTGGAACTCTCCAATAAGATATACCTTGGCAGGGTGTTATGGCAAACCCCTTTCTTCCCCCAGTAAATACCCGTAACCCGTGGTGAGTGGTCAATAACTGATGACAGTGATAAGTTTATTTTAAGATTTTTATTGAAAGAGTCACAGGTCTGGCACGATAGCGTAGCGGTTAAAGTCCTCGCCGTGAACGTGCCAGGATCCCATATGGGCGCCGGTTCTAATCCCAGCAGCCCCACTTCCCATCCAGCTCCCTGCTTGTGCCTGGGAAAGTAGTTAAGGACGGCCCAAAGCCTTGGGACCCTGCACCCGCATGGGAGACCTGGAAGAGCTCCTGGTTCCTGACTTCGGATTGGCTCAGCTCTGGCCGTTGCGGCCACTTAGGGAGTGAATCATTGGAGGGAATATCTTCTTCTCTGTCTCTCCTCTCTGTATTTCTGCCTTTAAAAATAAATCTTTTTTAAAAATCATTTCCTTTAAAAAGAAAAGAAAGAGTTACACAGAGAAGGAGATACAGAAGTAAAGATCTTCATCTACTGGTTCACCCTCAAGTGCCACAACAGCCACAGCTGCGTTGACCAGGAGCCAGGAGCCTCCTCCAGGTCTCACAGGCGGGTGCAACGTTCCAAGGCTTTAGAGCATCCTCTACTGCTGTCCCAGGCCACAAACAAGGAGCTGGATGGGAAGTGGAGCAGCTGGGACACAAACTGAAGCTTATGTGGGACGCCAGCACATGCGAGGCGAGGATTTAACCACTAGACCATCGTGCCAGGCTCCCCAGGTTTATTTCTAAACATTCTAGTTACCTAGAAGGTGCAGCCATTTTGAACTTCATGTGTGTTTTCCCATAGGACCAGTGCTGCAGATGGTAGCCTTCCAGTGCGCAAGAGCCTCAGTGTTTATAATCCTGAAGTAAGGTGCAGCACTGCTGGGGCGCAGACACCTTGGCTGCTCCCATCACCTGTGGGTGGTGCTGCAGGAGGACGGAGGACGGAGCGTCCAGACATGCAGAGGTTGGCCCTCGAAGTTGCTCCTGATTACATCCAATTTCACCTAAACGCTTAAAATTTATCTGCTACACTCAGGTATTCGATGACTTCGTATTCTCACACATGTTGAGGGTGGTTTTTTTTTTTTCCTCAAACCTGCCAGGGACTAATGGGGAGAGCGATATTTTTCTGAAGAAAATTGGTTGAGAAAGGAAGAAAAAATGGAATGCTAAGTGTGCAGTAACCCTCCTGTTTCCCAGGAAAGGTTGGGAAGACAGGTTGGGGCCCAGACTTGTCTGTGAAGAACGGCGACTGCGTGAGGCCGTACGTGGGTTCCAGGGAGCCAGGACACGGCTGCAGGACTGACATGGAACAAGCCCGTGTTTTATGGCCCCACTTGGCTGGAGCCTTAATTACTGCCTCTCCGCTCTCACAGAAGGCTTTCACGTGCTTCTGCCGATCATAACACAACAGCAAGCACACCTTCAACACTAATTTGCTAATCCAGCCAACCAAGCTCTGCTAAGCTAACAAACGAGCTATGTGCCCCATCTCATGCCAGCAAGTGATGGCAGGTGATTCTTGTTAGAATTGTGAAATATCTGAAAACTTAGTGACATCTATCAAATGGCAGAAACACACAGCGTTGTTGAGTTAGCTTGCCTGTGTCCGTCTTGTAACAACACAACCTTTTTTCCACTTTTCGCTCATGAATACGCTACACTGAAGTGTTGCCCTCCCTGTTCAGGAAACGATGACTCCCTGGCTTCTCAAGCCAGGGGAATAAGCCGTGTTCACCGGAACCCTGAGGCCAGCTGCCGTTCCCCGGCACATGGCTGTGTTGGGCCCTGACTTGGCTTTGATAACATGCGTCTGCTCTGAGTAAAAGGATTCTGCTACTGCCTCAGGCAGACTAATTTTTATTTTACTCGGCATAACACTAAGAATCTAAAAGAAAAGATTATTTTGCTTCTCAATGCTGCTTAGTAACATTTTAGCTTTCTCTTTAAAACAGAATTTACTTATTTATTTGAAAGAGTTGCAGAGAGCGAGCTTACACCTGCTCGTTCACTCCCTGTTGGTCACAATGGTCAGGGCCGCGCCAGGCCCAGGTCAGGAGCTCCAGCCGTGTCTCCCATGTGGGAGGCAGAGGCCTAAGCTTTTTGGCCATCCTGCACTGATTTTCCCAGCCATTAGCAGGGAGGTAGATTGGAAATGGAGCACCTGGGACTCAAACCAGTGTCCATATGAACTACCGGCTTCACAGGCAGCAGCTTAGCTCACTATGCCACGACACTAGGCCCTGTTTTTAGCTCTCTCTGGACAACTCATTCACTTCATTCTTTCCTCACACAGTCTATTGACTGTTTCTTTGCTGTGGCTCCAGCCTCTGCCACAGTATAAAACTTCTTCACAGGTCCTTGGGTCTGGGGTGCCTGTGGAAAACAGGCCACTGTGTGGTTCACATGTTCTGGGTCCAGGGCATGCTAGAGTTGGTCCCCAAGAACTGCCTATACCTGTGATTTCAGAGGCTGTTCCAGGTCCCACCTGACCATCAGCTGCGCTGTCCCACCACTCCCTCTGGTTTTGCTCACGTGGTATTTTATTAATCCACTAGTGCCTCACAGCCTTGGGACCCCCGCACCTGCAAAGCAGACCCGGAAGAGATTCCTAGCTCCTGGCTCCAGATCAGCTCAGCTAGAGCCATTGCAGCCGCTTGGGGAGTGAACCAACAGATGGAAGATCTTTCTGTGTGTGTGACGTCCAACAAAAATAAAGGGATTGTTTTTCTTTTGTAATGTTTTGGATTAACTTCCCCCAGGGTGTTCACAGTCCTTCCTCAGTTGATCCTTGTCTACACACGTGAGTGTTTTTGTCAAGGTTCCCATGTGGCAGGGTGACCCGTGGCCTCAGACCACGGTAGAGTCCTGCAGGGAGTGCCACACAGCTCGACCTCCGAGTGTGTCTGTTCTTCAGGTGCAGTGGTCCAACCATGCTGGATAAGGTCAAGCACAAGTAGTGGCTCCACGTTCTGCTTGCCTGTACTCTCGGAGTCCAGATGAAGGGACAGCATTGGTTGTTTCAGCAGGTGGACAGGATTTAGACGGCAGGTGCCCTATGCAGCCCCTCTTCAGGCTGCTTTCCAGAGCTAGCTGACTACCCACAGATTCATTACTTTTTATTGCAAAATCAGATTTACAGAGAGAAGGAGAGGCAGAAAGAGCTAGTTTTATCTTCTAGTTCACTCCCCAAATGGCCACAATGGCCAGAGCTGGGCTGTTCCGAAGACAGGAGCCAGCAACTTCCTCTGGGGTCCCCATGTGGGTGCAGCGGCCAAGATCTTGAGCCATCCTCCACTGCTATCCTAGGCCATAAGCTGGGAGGTGGATCAGAAGAGGGGCAGCCAGGACACAAACTGGCACCCATGTGAGATGCTGGCACTTACAAGCAGATTAGCCTAATGTACCACTGTGCTCACCCCCATGCTGGCCCCATGTTATAGAGGAGGGATCAGGGCACAGAGAGGTCAGGTGACTTGCCTGAGGTCACACAGGTCATTCGGATCGACACTGAAGCTCAAGCAGCCTGGAGCCAATCATACCGGGGCCACTGCCGTGTGCCGCCCTGGCTCGCGAAGGTGACTGACTAGGAGATGGCTCAGTTTGTCCCCGAGTGTTCCCAGGTAGCCCCGGTTAGTCACCAAGCAGTCAAATGCAGAATCATTCTTCTGTTTTGGGAGACACTTCAAACTTCTCTTTGGGCTTTTTTGTCCGTGTGCCCATCGTTCCCGCCCACAGGAACGGGGCCCTCGCCTTGCTCATTTTGCATGCTTGCTGCTCCTGGCTGGGGCCTGTGGCAGGGATGCAGACAGCAGGCTTAAGCTAACTGCAAGCTTGGTGACAGTCTAACTTTATTTTTTCTGTGACTTTCCCCCAAATGCTTCTTTTTTTTTTTTTTATCTATTTTATTGTGTTGTTGTTGACAATCTTTACATAGTTAATTACAGTTAAAGAAAGAAAAAGAAAAAAAAGGTTCAGGGGGATAGGGAAGTGGGCAATACTATTATGTCCATATTGTTTCCATCATGTATCTGAGGTAAAGGGGGATATTGAGGGAGAAGCCCCACCCGGTTTCCCGCCCACCCCGAGTCCCGGATGTGGGGCATGCTCTGAGATATGTGCTCAAGTGGTGTTGATAGTTCTCCAGTTATGAATCGCTGCCAGTTTCGCTCGATGAGGTCGTCCACTGATTGATATGGTCCATCATAAAGTCTCCATTTGTCCCATATTTCGCTGCCAACATATAGCTGAGATGAATGATTGATCTGCTCTGTCTTCTGTCTTTTCTTGATTAGAGTTCTGAGTCCAGCAGTTCGATTGGGGAGATCTCCAAAGAAACTTTGAGGTATTCCCAGACTAGTTTCTTGTATGTTCTAGCAAGCACAGGGCCCGGCACAGTCCATCACCCCGATCAGCTGGTGGTTGCAATTGCTGGGTTGGTTCTGTTTTCAGTCCCTACTTCCACTGGAACCAATGGGTGTTGCAGTCCAGTCTGGTTCTGCCCAGCACGTACTCGGCCCTCACACAAACCAGTGGGAGCTGCAGCCTAGTCGGGGCAACCCACAATAACCCCCACCAGGCCCGCCCCCTACCCTGGTTTGCCAGTATGTGTAGCAGAAGACCAGTCTGTCCCCCATCCCATTTGGCTCTGGCACTTGTCAATGGGTATTAAAGCTTAGTTCTATCTAACCAACTCAACCATCCAGCCCTCACGGGTGTTGTTGAGTGCCTCTCTATCTAGCCATCCCAGCTCCCATCCTAGTTTTCATGCCCTCCCATGGGAATAGTGACCCAAGAAGGGGGAACCCACTTTTTCCCTCCCAGGTCTCTCAGTCCCGGTTTATGCACTCTTTAGGTGGTTCTATGATTTGACTTGACAGAATTAGTCCCCAGTGCCAGCTTCTGTGGCTATGCCCAAACATCCCTCACCCACTCTAATTTATGCTTGCACCAGCAGGAATAATCAGCCCAGCCTGGCTTTTCCCTGATCTAGTCCACATGCAGCGCACAGGTGTTGTAGCCTTGCATAGTCTAGTCTGTCTCTATCCCAGCCCACGCTCTCCATTGGGAGTAGCTGTCCGGCGAGGGAACCAGCCCCTTAATCCCCTCGCCAGTTCTGCCCCTCCCTTCCTTCCTGGATCTCACGTGTGCTGGTTGGGTGCTGCATTCATATCTAGTACAGGCAACCACGCCCTGGCATTCCATAATGTGTACTGGTTTTGTTGCGACCAAACCCGGCTCATCCCACACTCTGATCTGGTGATCGGATTTGCCAGTGGGTGACATGAACTGATTCAGCCTGGTCTGCTCCTGACCCATGCTAAATGTGTGCCAGTGGGAAACTTTCCATGGCCTATTCTGGACTGTTTCTTATCATGCTTCTTGCGCTTACCTGCAGGGACTGTGTCCTGCCAGAGGAGTTGCCCAGGCTCCTCCATCAGAACCCCTCCCAATGCCAGATTTTGCGCATGCCAGGGGTCCTTGAGCCAACCCAACTCAGTTCACCTCCTGTCCTAGCAGGAACAGTGGCTTTTCCTGGCTGGCTTTCACCCCATTCTGGTTCTTGTTGTTGGATGTTTCAGCCTGGCCATGGCTTGTCCATACCCACATACAGCTCACGCATGGCTCAGAAGGGGGTTGAGACCCAGCCTAGTCAGTCCCACATCTACCCTCTGGTTCTCCATGACACCAGATGGTGTTGGGGTCTGAACTGGCCTGGTGCATCCAATCCCAGCCCACACTAGTGCCTCGGGTGACTACAACTGTTTCCTAGATAGAACGCAGCCCCAATTCTAGCACATATGCCCCTTGGTGGGAACCTCAACCTAGTTAGGGTGTCCTGTTACCTCCCCGATTGGGCTTGTTCCTAGCTGTAAATCATGCACCTGCCCGTGGTTGCTCTGAGGACCAGTAGGTGCAAGAGCCTAGCTCGGTAAGACCTGTGCTCCATGCTGGTTTCTAGTTTTGCTTGTAGACAAAGGTTTGCTCAGTCCTGCCCAGTACATTGCGTTCCATTACCAATTTACACATTTTGGAGCTACTATGCCCTGCTTGTCCGACCCCCAGATCTGGACGACGTGTTCACCAGTGAGAGCTATGACTTGCCAGGGGAGCTTCCCAAGTACCTCCACTTGATCCACTCCCAAGCCCAGTTTACATACATGCCATTGGTTTTTAGGCCAGTGCCCGGTGTACTCTGGCCTCTCATTTGGCCTTGTATGAGCTGGTGAATGTTGCAGCCCGGCCCACCCCATAACCTATTCAGGATGCACATTTGGGTGCTGCTGCCTTGCCCAGTCCAGTCTATGGCGGATCCCTTTACCTGTGATTGATGGCAGGCTCCTTGGTCACACCTAGCTTAGTCCATCACCACCTAAACGTTAGGTTTACCAGTGGGGCTAAACTTTCTACAGGGTGTGGCCCACACATCCTGCACAGAGTCCACCCCAGGATAAGGTTCTAGAGTGCTAGTTAAAATTATGGACCTGCCTAATGTGACCAGTTTCCTGAACCAACATCATGTCAGGCAAAAAAATATCCTGCTAGACAAGCCGGGGCTTATCTTTTGCATTATAGGTGTTCAAAGCTCAGCATTATTGAGTGATTAGAAGTTCTCCAAAAGAAGTGTTACTGGCATTGGGAATCTTTAGGATTGACTCAGAACCCAGAAACAGTGGGGTCACCCTAGAGCTATCTAAACAGCGATTCGGACATCCATTACCCCAGAGCTCCCCGGCCGGGCGGCCAGCAGGCACAGCCTGGCACCACATGGTGCCCTGGGTGAGGCCAAGGACTCGTTCACTGCCTTGTGGCCGTGTCTTTGGCATGAGCCCCCAGCATTGGGTCCGACCCGGCAGGGGTACCCCCCACAGCCGCCACACTGTGAGGAGCGGCAGTTGCCCCCAAACCCAAGCCCGAACCCCTCCCAAACTCACCTAGCTGCCAGATATTAGCAGCTGGGTGGTGCTAGGAATTTTAAGCCAGTTCCCAAGTTCCCTCATGGCGCACTTACCCTGAGGAAAGAGCTCTCTTGGGTCCTGGGTGAGGCCAAGGACTCGTTCACTGCCTTGCGGCCGTGTCTTTGGCGTGAGCCCCCAGCATTGGGTCCGACCCGGCAGGGGCACCCCCCACAGCCGCCACACTGTGAGGAGCGGCAGTTGCCCCCAAACCCAAGCCCGAACCCCTCCCAAACTCACCTAGCTGCCAGATATTAGCAGCTGGGTGGAGCTAGGAATTTTAAGCCAGTTCCCAAGTTCCCTCATGGCGCACTTACCCTGAGGAAAGAGCTCTCTTGGGTCCTGGGTGAGGCCGAGGACTCGTTCACTGCCTTGCGGCCGTGTCTTTGGCGTGAGCCCCCAGCATTGGGTCCGACCCGGCAGGGGCACCCCCCACAGCCGCCACACTGTGAGGAGCGGCAGTTGCCCCCAAACCCAAGCCCGAACCCCCCCCCCCAAATGCTTCTTAACCCCATGGTCTTCCCCTAGGTACGATGGCTCACTGGTTAAATCCTCACATTGCAAGTTCCAAGATCCCAAATGGGTGCCAATTCACATGCCAGTTGCTCCATTCCCATGCAGCTCCCTGCTTGTAGCCCAAGAAAGCAGTAGAGGATGGCCCAAAGCCTTGAGACCCTGCGCCCACATGGGAGACATGGAAGAAGCTCCTGACTCCTGGTTTTGGATTGGCTCAGCTTCTACTGTTGCGGCCAGTTGGAGAGTGAAGCAGCAGATGGAAGATCTTTCTGTCTCTCCTCCTCTGTGTAAATCTGCCTTTCCAGTAAAAACAAATAGATATTTTTAAGAGAAGAAGAAAGACGAGAAGAAGGAGTGAAAGGAAGGAGGAAAGGGGAAGTGTAGCTGCACCTGGAGAGCAGGGTCCTTCACTGGGACTCGAGGACCTTGTGACCTGAGCTGTGTGGGAGCCTAGCCTTGCACTTGCCCTCCTAGTGAGTCAGTATGCTGTCTTCACTCTGTGTTTGCACAGACTTTACGGACAGTAACCCCCTTTCAGAAATGGCCAGAGCCAGCTGTAATTGGCACACCAGGCAGGTGCTGTACAAAGTTCAGTGAGAGGAGAGTGGCTTCTCAGGGCTGAGTCAGGAAGGGTTGATGAAAGGGAGGCGTTTGAAGTAGGACTTCAGCGGTGGGTGAGGCTGTGACCCCAGAGGGAGGCAACTGTGCATCCTGGTCAGGCTCAGAAATTACAGGCACTGGGCTGACAGACTGGGAAGGTGAGATGGGAAAGATGGCTTTGAGCTGCACTGTGCTCGACGAGTTGATGTAAGTGGCAACAATGAGCCATGGAAAGATTGTGAGGTAGTTCACCCAAGAGAAATGAAAACTGAAGGCCATATAGAGTCTTGGCCAGGAGTGTTGATAGTAACTTTATTCATGGTAGCCGAACGGTAGAATAACACACAAGTCTATCAACAGGTAGATGGATGAGCTATCATCGGCACACTGGGCTAGTCAGCATTGCAAAGTGCGATACTGATAACACAGATGAATCTAAAATACAGCAGGCCGAGTCCAGCAGGGTGACTACACCTGCTCTGTGATGTCATTCACATGCAAAGCTAACCCACAGACCACAGGGAATGAGAAGGCACAGGGAGAGGTCTGGGGTCAATCGAAATGCATGTTGAGATTGTGGCCATTTGACAAAACTCATTACAGTGGGCACACTTTAGGGCTGCCTATGATGCCAGCATCCCATATGGGCACTGGTTCTCGTTCCTGATGCTCCACTTCTGATCCAGCTCCCTGCTAAAGCACCTGGGAGAGCTGCAGAGGACGGCCCAAGTGATTGGGCTCCTGCACGCAGCTGGGAGACCCAGCAGACGCTCCTGGCTCCTGACTTCAGTATGGTCCAACCCCTGGCTGTTGGGGCATGGATGGAAGATATCTCTCTCTCTCTCTCTCTCTCTCTCTCTCTCTCTCACTCTCGCTCTCGCTCTCTCACTCTCTCTCTCTCTCTCCCTTCCTCCCTCCCTCTCTGCCTATAGCTCTGCATTTCAAATAAAAGTCTTTTTTTTAAAAAGTTACACATTTTTCACAAAAAAAGGGACACACTGAATTGTATATTGTCTGCTCTGTTCAAACAGCTATAGCAAAGCACCATAAACGGAATAGCCTATAAACAGTAATCAGTTTGCCCCAGTCCTAGAGGCTGGAGATCTAAGTTGAAGTGTATGCTCAGGTTCATGGATGTCACTTTCTTGGCCTCTGATTTCTGTGCTAGAACCTCATTTGTTAGGGACATTGCTAAACATCATGCAAGCTAGCTTCTCATCCTTCCAGCACTGGCTTTAGCTGTGCTGCTGCCGCCAGCTGCTGGCTTGGAACAGGTGAACAGGACTGCCCAGCTGGCCCAGCTGCCCACAGGCTACCCACTTTGGCCCCACTTTGGCATGCATCCCACAACTGCTCTGACCTTAGATGTGTCTAATGCTCTTCTTCTTTTTGTAAATTCAGTGGATTCAAAGATCAGACATCAGTTTCTCTTGCTCTCCCTCTCTCTCCCTGCCTTTCTCTCTCCCTTTTTCTAAGTGTCCTCTTCAGTTGAGGAGGGAGAGTGGAGGGCATCTCAAAAGAGGGGGGGAAGGAAAGAAGGGAGGGAGGAAGACCATTTCCTTCCAACGGGAACCACACAGGAGAGTGCAGAGCCCCTGGCTCCCCACCTTAGCTCTTCAAGTGCCAAGTGAACCCAACTCTCGGTCAGCTGATCGCAATGTGGCATGGCCAGAAACTGCTGACCATGCAGAGGGGCGAGTCCAGCAGGGAGTCTGTCACAGCGCCTCCCACTGAGGCAGAATTACAAGGCAACTTAGGCAGCTGAGGACACCACTCACCGGAAAAATCTTACCGAGACATGTGTAAGCTGCGGTCAACTTTCCCTGTCGGAAATGTTGTGTGGTCCAGACTCAGAGTAGAGGGCACGGGCTCTGCTCCGTTCCTGGAGACGGCCTCCCCAACCTGATTACTGACAGCAGGACAGGAGCCCACGGACAGAAGCAGCCACTGTGTTGTGGGGCAGAAAGAACTGTGACGATCAAAGGGCTGCCACTGCCTCCACCCTGGGAATGAGGCTCCTCCTGCTGCCAGCGCCGACCACAGAACCCTGAACAGGAAGGAGTGGAAACGGTCAGTCATGTCCACGGTGGTCTCTGGGGAAACCTGCCCAGCCAGGAAGCACTGCCAGGCTTCCAACCCTTTCCAGTTGGGGTTTTGTTTGTTTGTTATCGGTATTGGTGTTTGGTGGTTCTTTTTTAAGACATTCTCCTTGAGAAATAACCCCACAGTGGATCTTTCAGCAGCAAGTCGACAGCACCATGCCTGCTTAGAAGTTGAACAGAGACATGGGGGAAGAAGGCAGGACTGGGAGGGAGAACAGGCGAGGAAGGCTCCAGGCAGCGCGGGTGCCACGGATGCCTGGGCCGTGGTTGGTTGCCCACTGTGGAAGTTGGTCCCCCACTGTCAGAAGGGGGTGGCACCTGCAGGAAGCCTCTGCAAGGCTTATAGCTCAGCGCTGCCCGCTGCCGCATGTCACAACGCAACAACACAGCCTGGTGCCCCCACATCTACATCAGTTCATGGACGTGAGGGCGCAGCTCCGCCAAGGTCCCCAACAGAGAAGTTGGCCAACTCCCACGTGCCCTTGGCCTCCACTCCCCCAGTTCCCATTCTCAGTTCCTCACCCTGAACTATCGGGCTGTGAGTCCTGGCCAGGGACCACACCCTTTCTGGGTGAGTACCTGCCGAGGGGAGAAGCAAAGCACACGGACCCAGAACTATTATCAGTCAGTAGATGCTAAGACACTTCTGTGCCTGCCGGTGTCGCTAGACTCACGAACACTTCGTGGACACAGCCCGGCAGGGAAGCCTGAGACTTGGTGCCTAAGCCAGGTCCTGAGGAGAACGCTCTCTTCAGAACGGAGACCCGATCCTGCGCTAGGCAAAGCCTGCGACTGCCGGAGGGTGCAGCAGGTGCCGCGACCCCCCGCGGGCAGGGTCAAGAACGGGTCTCACCCCCTGCCCTGCAGTGTGACATCGCGGGGAAGCCTGCCGCTGTGCTCCTGGCCGGAGCAGGAGGGGAACCGGCAGGGGGCGGGGAGTGGGGCGCACCGCCCTGCCCCATCTCGTTTCCTTGGAGCCCTGCCCGCGCCATCTGTTGGCTCAAGGTCCCTGAGTAGCGACCAGATGGACTGGATGTTGGAGAGGGACCTGGGAGGAAGGCACTGGAGATGGCCGAGCAAGCAGTATGAGCTCCGGCCTCTTGCAGGGGACAGAGCGGGCGGATGCATAGCAGCCCCAGAACGTTTCCACTGGGGCTGAGCCAGGTCAGAGCCAGGAATCAAGACCTCCATCCAGGTCTTCCCCATAGCTGGCCCGTATCAGCTCTGTGCTTCAGCAAGCAGCGGGTTAGGAGCTGAGCCAGGACCCAAGTCCAGGCTCTCAGATACGGGTTACACACATTCCAAGCAGAATCTTAACTGCTGTGCCCAATATTTGCCTCTCCGAGTTATGAAACAGAGATAAGGTGGACTTGCTGTGGCCGCAGGTGTGCACCTGGGAGCCCACCTGCACAGCCCCCTCACCTGCTCCCACCGAGACCACTGCCCGCGGGAATGGCTGGGAGTGCTGTCCTACAGTCCCTCCCACTGTCCCGAAGCATGAGGCTGTGCTGTGGCCTTCCAGGCCACTGCCACTTGCCACACCTCAGCATCTTCCTCAGTTGACTTTCCAGTATTAGGCAGTGCGGGACACAAGGGATAACGGCCACAGAAGAGGCCTCCAGGCCGGGCGGGCTGAGTGGAAGTCACTGGCCAGGGGCCCAAGGTCTCCCTGGTGGAAGTGCCCTTTGAGGTTCCCCACTAAAAAAAAAAAAAAAAAAAAAAGAAACTGAGAGGGCCCAAAGAAAGCTGCACCTGAAAGCTGGAGCAGCAGGGATGCAGCCAGGAGCCTGAGGGCCTGGAGTCCTGAGCCCATCTAAGGAGGCACAGCCAGCTCACCCAGGCCGACAAGGGGGGGCGGGCGGCAGGGAGGGTCTGGGACTCTAAATGTTCACCAAGATGGAAACAGATGTGTGAATTGGCATAAGTTAACACCATGGATTCTATGCAACAATTAAAATAAACAGGAGCCACCTGTACTAACAGAGCTAACCTTCAATATACATGGAAGCTCAGCAAGTTCATGGAGAGTTCAATTAAGAGATCCATTTATTTTTGGTAGAAAAAGTTCTGAGAATCAAACTTCCAAGTCCTCAAAAACTAAGTGTTATTAAAATAAAATAAGTGTTATTAAAAAACCCTATGCATAGAGTCTAGAGTATTTTCACCCAAATAAACTTGTTTCCTACAAACTTTCTGAAGCATCTGATGGCATTTTCCAACACTGAATGCAAAACACTCCATATTTTTGAACCTGTATGCGTGTCAAAGAACATGAAAAACTCTAGATTAGCCTAAGGAAACGTATCATGAAAAACAAAGAACTAAAAAACAAAAATAAAAACAAAACATAAAAACACTCATCGGGAGGGTACCTCAGGGCTACAATTGCTCTGCAAAGACGTAAAGATTCCCACAGTCATTGAAGGGGTTAAAACTCTAAAACTCGGTGTATTTATAGGTTAAAGTCTGCATAGCAGGTGCACAATGTTACGGTCTAACACTCTTGCCCATTTTGTGTGTTTTACACACAACAGGATCAGCCAGGTGGTCCAGGAGTGCCTTGGGAGTGATGGTTGGGGACGGTGAAGCAGGCAGACTGGGTGGGTAAACTGGACATGGGCAGGGTCAAGGGCAGGCGGGCAGGAGATGATGCCATTTAGGAAGACAGAGAACCCAGAAAGCAGAATGGGCCTGAGGGGGGGCAGTCAGGTGTCCTCCCTGGGTATTGGAGGTGTGTGCCAGGGGCAGAGGCCACAGCCTGCCAGGGTCAGCTGGCTCTCGGAAGGAGAGGGAGGCAAAGAACAGCGTGGGCAGCACTAACAGCCTGCAGAGCAGTGGCAGAGAAAGAGTTGGAACTCTGGCAAATCAGAACACTCAGGGCTGGCACAGTGGTGAGGCGAGCTAATCCTCTGCGTGCAACATCGGCATCCCACAGGGGCACCACTTCGTGTCCCAGCAGCTCCACAAAGCTCCCTACTTGTGGCCTGGGAAAGCAGTGGAAGATGGTCCAAGTTTTGGTCTACGGTACCCATGTAGGAGACTCAGAGGAAGCTCCTGACCTTGGATTGGCTCAGCTCTGGCCATTGTGGCCATTTGGGAACTGAATCAGCAGATGGAAGACCTCTCTCTGTCTCTGTAAATCTGCCTTTCAAGTAAAAATAAGTGAATCTTTCATAAAAGTAAATAAAATAAATTTTTAGAAAGCAATGCAACAAATACCAAAGAGTATTAGCTGTAATAAGCACGGTGTTCTTCCAGTGACTAAGTTTAACACTCTGGGGTGATGGTAACCTGGCAGATAAGCTAGAACACGATGAACAGGTAATTCACCAAAACGGAAACACGTGTACGAACACACAGGGCTAGGCCTCTCACCAGGCAACGTGCTGGTGATACGCTAACGACGGTGCTTTGGAATTTTGCTTCTGAGGAATTCTTGTGGTGAGGGGATGAAAAATTACGTTCCTGATGATGCCCTTTTTGGAAAACAATTTGACAACAAGCACTTACTTGGCTCGCATCTAATAATTCTGCTTTGAGTAAATTCTAGAAAGGTGAAAAACCCTTAAGCCATAGTTCCATAATTATATTTATGATAGCAAGAGAGAGAGAGAAATAAATTAGGTAAAGTCTTCTCACAGAGAAAATACAGTTCTAATAGACCTTGTTCATAAAAAGGAAATATTCATGTTCTAGTATTCTAAGAGAAAAGACAGAATTCGTACAGTTCTATCTGCAGAATGATCTCAACCGTATACTTGAAGATAGCCCAAGACTGACACATGGAAAGTGCATTAGAAGGAACAGCCGGGCATTTGATACATCAGCTGGTTACATCTCGTTAGAAAGCTTGGCTTGAGCCCCACCCAGCTCAACTCCCAGTTTCCAATTCTACCTGACGCCAACTCTGGAAGGCAGGAAGCAGAGGCTCGAGCACTTGGGTGCTTGTCACGCACGTGGGAGACCTGTTTGGAGTGCTGCGCTCCTGGCTTCAGCCCTGGCCCGCACCAGCCCGAGCAGGCATCTGGGAGTGAACCAGGTGACTTGCCTTTCCGGTAACCCACAGCCCTACATCTCCCATCGCAAAGGGCCAGCGCAGGTGTCTCCCTTGCACTTTGTAATCATCATCCGTGGGTTCCTGGTTAGTTACTGGCCTGAGGCTCAGCCCTCTAAGACTGCTGGAAACAGTGAGATGACATAGAGACTGTGGCAGTTAAACTTGAACCGTGTCGGGATTGTCTGGAGCCAGGTCGATGCATGCTGCGGTACGACAGCGACACCTAACGGCCAGTCAAAGGAGTCACAGGGGCTCTCGGTTCCGGGGACTTGAGCTGCCGTGGAGAGGCCCAAGAAGGCCTGAGCCAATTCAGAAAGTTTTTTTTCTTCTCCTTCCAGACATTATGGAAGTTCTGTGGTTTGGAGAACATCCTTACACTGTAGCAACGTTGGAAGCCCTTTCAAAGGACACCTCGTGGCAGGTGTTTGGCCTGGTGGGAAGATGCCCATGTTTCATATCTGAATGCTTAGTTTGAGTTCCAGGCCCTCCACTTCTTGCTAAGGGGTATTCTGGGAGAAAGCAGATCATGACGCAAGCACTTGGGTCCCTACCACACATGTGGGAATCCCAGGCTCCTGGCTCAGCCTCACCCGCACGCTGGCTGCAAGAGGATTTTGGAGAGTGAATGCACCATTGGGAGCGCTCTCTCCAACTGTCTCTCAAATCATAAAAATGTTAAAAATCATTTTCAATTTTTCATTCATTTGCCTCCAAAATGTATGAAAATCAACATCTTTGTGGATCACCAGGGGTGTGCAAACCATGCCCACAGAGGCTTCTGGAGGCTTCCCGTGACTGCCTTGAACGAGCTGGGAATGTGTTTGCTTAGCAGGGTGCTATTGGCCAATATCCCGCACGGTAACTGTCATGTGCTATTGAGAGCGTCTCATTGAATCTTTTTAATGATCCAGTCATTTTACTAAGAACTGGGGTTCAAAGAAGCCACTTTCCTCAGGACACAGCAGGTGGCAGGAGGAAGAGCTGAGATGTTCACCTTGGCCACCCGAGGCCACGGTCGGCTGATTTAGTCAAAAGGTGGCAAGCAACCAGAAAGCCCCAGACAACAGTTAACAGAAAAAGCAGCAGACAAGTCCTGCCCTACGCAGCTGGAACTTAACATTTGTCCACTTGGCCTCAGTTATTACAGCTGTAAAATGGGGTTCCTCTCTCACAAAGACCTGAAGTAGCACAAAAAACACATTTAAAAGTACACTCAGAAGCTGGTGCCATGGAAGAGTAGGCTGAGCTTCAGCCTTGGGTGCCGGTTCAAGTCCCGGGTGCTCCACTTCCCATCCAACTTCCCGCTGATGAGCTGGGAAAGCAGTGGAGAATGGGTCCAATGTCTTCATCCCTGTACCCAGAAGAAGCTCCTGGCTCCTGACTTCAGATTGGCTGCAGCTGTTGATGCCATTTGGGGAGTGAACCAGCAGGTGGAAGATCTCTCTGTCCCTCCTCTGTGTAACTCTGTCCCTCAAAAAATAATAAAGTACATGCAAACTTGGTTTCAAATGTCAGCGTGTGATACAAATGCAAGGTGCCTGTCACCGGGCACGTCCTCCTCTGGGTTCTTGTTAACCATCCTTGGAAGCTGGTTCTCAGCATGACTGCATGTACTCAGAAAGCTTCCCAGGCTTTGTTTCTGTGTGGTCTCATGAAACACTGTGGGCACACCCTCTGTGGTCCTGTACAAGTCCGTGCAGCTTGACTCATTTCTACCAAGCAAAGCATTGAACGCAGCTTTCACCCTACTTGGGATGGTATGAGCCATTTGGGGTGCCATGACGATGCTGAGCTTAGCTCTAACCTGTAAGCCTTGGGGGCTTGCTCCCTGGTGTTTTTCTAACAACAACCACTCATCTTAGCAGTTAAACTTAAAATAAGTAGATAAATAACTTCATTGCCAGTTGCTGTGTATACTGATGGTATTTCTCCAAGGATGGGTGGCCCAGAGGCAGGCAGGTGGGAACTACTTTTTGTCACAAGTGGGAAGATTCAGCCTGCTCTCCATGCTGCAGGGTGGCGGCTTCGAGGATGGGGTACAGCTGAGGAGAAGGCTTTTGGGGAGTTTGATCACAGGATCCTAACCTTGCCTAAGGAGCTTAGGAACCCCAGTCCCGTGTCTCCCCCAGCTCAGGATAGATGGTACTGTGTGCCCACTAACAGGACCCAGCGGGGCTGAGTCCACTGCCCCTTGAGAGCCCGTGTGTGTTTTTTCTGTGGGTATCCTGAGCACCAGAGGGACCTTAGGTGATGACTCAGCTCACATTTATGTCGAGCTTGATTGCTGCCAGCAATCCAATCATCCACGGCAACTGCAGGCCCAAAGGACCCAGAGGAGACCCAGAGGTGTCCTAGGGTCACCTTCGTGCCAGGCCAGTGGCAGAGTCCTACCACCACACAGTTACTCCAGTGCCGGATAACCCAGACAGCACACTCCACTCCTGAGCTGTCTCACAACAGCAGCTAAGAGATTGCCAGTTAACTCTCCAGCGTAAGCAGATCGAGGGCAGCCAGTGCAGTCCACAGCCAAGGCAGAAGTCCACCAGCCAACTGAAAGCAAGGAGACGGGGGCTGCGCCTGGGATGGTCCACCCCAGCCCCACAGGGCTCGTCCTGCTCCCCTAGTTCTTCCGAAGGCAGAAAATCCACGGGGCCTTGCTGCAGCCTCTGGGTTGGTGGGTCGCCCGTGGCTTTGTAGATGGAGAGCAAGAGCCTTCACATTGTTGGCTAGAGCTGGTCCACTTTCTTTAAAAATATATATATTTTTATTGGAAAGGCAGATATACAGAGAGGAGGAGAGACAGAGAGGAAGGTCTTCCATCCGAGGATTCACTTCCCAACAGGCTGCAACAGCCTGACCTGAGCCAGTCTACTCAGGAGCCAGGAGCTTCTTCCGAGTGCAGAGCCCCAAGGCTTTGGGCCATCCTCGACTGCTTTCCCAGGCCTCAAGCAGGGAGCTGGATGGGAAGTGGGGCTGCCGGGATTAGAGCCGGCGCCCATATGGGATCCTGATGTGTGCAAGGCTAGGACTTTAGCCCCTAGGCTACCACACCAGCCCAGCTCCTCTTTATTTGTTTATACCTTGGTAAGTCTTTTTCCTCAAGCTGTCAGTTGCTCTTCCAGTCTTACCAGGACAGGCACAGAGTCCACGCTGCTGCTGTGGGTTTATCTACAGTTGTAGTTGTCGGCCTTAAATTCTAAAGTCAACCTGTTTTTCTGTGTGTGTCTTTCAGCAAGTACAGGCTTGGCAAATACATTTTCCTAGCCCATGACTTGTCTTTTCATTCCCTTCACAGTTCAAAGAGCATGCTAATTTGTTCATTAGTTATTGTACCAATCCTGCTTCTGGTCTCACGGCTGACAAATCTTTCACATCAAGCCAGCACTGTGGCAAAGCAGGCCGGGCCTCTGCCTTCAGCGCTGGCACCCCAGCATGCTCCAGCTCATGTCCTGGCTGCTCCATTTCCAAACCAACTCCCACTGATGTGCTTAGGACAATGCTTGGGCATCTCGCATGGGGGACCCGGGAGACGCTCCGGCTTCAGCCTGGCCTTTGCAGCCATGTGGGAGGTGAACCAGCCATGTGGGAGGTGAACCAGCCATGAGGGAGGTGAACCAGCCATGAGGGAGGTGAACCAGGCGTGTGGGAAGTGAACCAGCCATGTGGGAGGTGAACCAGCCATGTGGGAGGTGAAGCAGCCATGAGGGTGGTGAGCCAGCCATGTGGGAGGTGAACCAGGCATGTGGGAAGTGAACCAGCCATGTGGGAGGTGAACCAGCCATGAGGGAGGTGAACCAGCCATGTGGGAGGTGAACCAGCCATGAGGGAGGTGAACCAGCCATGTGGGAGGTGAACCAGCCATGAGGGAGGTGAACCAGCCATGTGGGAGGTGAACCAGCCATGTGGGAGGTGAACCAGCCATGAGGGAGGTGAACCAGGCATGTGGGAAGTGAACCAGCCATGTGGGAGGTGAACCAGCCACATGTGGGAGGTGAACCAGCCATGTGGGAGGTGAACCAGCAGATTGGAAGCTAGCACGCTCACTTGCTCTCTCTTTCAAATCAATCAAATAAGATCAATCTTTAAAAAAAATCTTTAGTCCATTGTAAACCCTTTATGAAAAACCTAGGAGGCTTGTTTGTTTTGACATTTTGGTTGTTTTGTAGCTCTTTGTATATTCTGGATATTAGCCCTCTATCACCTATGTCGTGTGCGAAGATCTTCTCCCATTCTGTGGGTTGCCTTTTTACTTTGTTGATTGTTTCTCTAGCTGTACAGAAGCTTCTTAGTTTGATGAGGTCCCAATTGTTTATTTTGGTCTTGATTTCTACTGCATCTGGAGTCTTTTTTAGGAAGTGAGGGCCTACCCCTAAGTGTTCCAGTGTGTTTCCAACATTTTCTTCCAAAAGTTTGAAGGTTTCTGGATGTAGGTTTAGATCTGTTATCCATTTAGATCTGATCTTAGTGTATGGTGAGAGATGTGGATCTATTTTTTTGTTTCTGCAGGCTATCAACCAGTTGTCCCAGCAGCATTTATTGAACAGACCTTCCCATTTGCCTGGATTGTCGTTTGTCTTTTTGTCAAAGATTATTTGGCTGTATCTGTGTGGGTTTCCTTCTGGCGTTTCTATTCTGCTCCATTGATCTTCCTATCTTTGTGCCAGTACCACGCTGTTTTGATAACCACTGCCCTATAGTATGTCCAGAGGTCCGGAACTGTGATTCCCCCTGCTAACTTCCTGTTCTTCAGGATAGTTCTAGCTATCCGTGGTTTTTTGTGCTTCCAGATGAACCTTTGGATCATTGTTTCCAGTTCCATGAAGAATATTTTGGGCAATTTGATTGGGATTGCGTTGAATGTATATATTGCTTTTGGCAGTATAGACATTTTAATGATATTGATTTTACCTATCCAGGAGCATGGGATATTACTCCATCTTTTGAGGTCTTGTTCAATTTCTTTTTTAAGCAGATTGTAGTTTTCTTCAAATAAGTCTTCTACATTTTTGGTTAGATTTATTCCCAGATATTTCATACTTTTCTCTGTTATTTTGAATGGTATCTTGCTGGTTAAGTCTTGTTTTGAATGTTATATGTGGTGTATAAACTAAAATTGAAGTATAGGTGAGGTGGTCACAGAAGGTGGCTGGGAACCCGCATTTACTTTTAACATATTGGTTACTCATTACTATGTCAATTAATTCCATAATGATGTAAATTTTTGCTGATGGTATGTTGGAGCTTTCAATTGACTGGGATGATACTCTGCTGGCTCTGTCATCAGACCAGAGAGGGTATACCTAAGAAACCGTTGAACTTGACGGGACAATAGGATGCTGGACTCTATGTTTGGTATACGCTTGCAATGGGGAAATCTCAACTGAACTTGAGCTGTGGTTATGCAATAAGGTGGAGGAATCCACCATGGTGGGAGGGTTTGGGGAGGGGTGGGGAGAACCCAAGTATCTATGTAACTGTGTCACATAATACAATGTAATTACTGAAGTTAAATAATAAATAATTTAAAAAAAAAAAAAAAAAAAAAAAGAAGATAATAGGTACTAAAAAACGAAGATAATAGGTACTTTGCTTCAATACTTCACCACCTGCTGCTTTCTGTTCATATTTGAGACAAATATCTGTGGTTCCCAAGGAAAATCCATTTTTTTTATGTTTCTGTCTGAGTAACTTTCTTTGCCAATGTAGCAAGTTAGGTAATTTTTGTACCATCTATCTTTAGTTCCAAGATGAACACTTTTCTCTTTTTCATGATTGTCAACCCAGGCTCATTTCATTACTAGTACTTCTCAAAAATTGTAGAGCTAATATGCTCACTTAAGCCTCCTATAATCCAAGTCCTTACAGAGTTCATCTTTTGAGAGCATTTAAAAACATTCTTCACATTAATTTCAAGAAAGATATCTTTTTTCATACTTCCTAATCTTATTCTTTTGTGGTCTTTTGACCACTGTCTCATCTTTTCCTTACCCACTGGTCCTAATGACTCTTTTTTTTATATTTTTATCTTTGGATTTGAATTATTCATACATTTTTATGTATCAATGTATTTTCTGTTTGTTGTGAGTAAAATCATGATAACTAATAGAAAAAAAAAAAAAAAGAAAAACCTAGGAGGTAGGATTTAGGGTGTTTTCACCATAAAGAAATGTTAAATGTTCAAGGAGATGGATGTGTTTATGCTAATAGGATGGACAATGTATATATTTATCCAAACACATGGGTCTCCGTAAATGTGTACAATTTCACCTATCTCCTAAGTGTGGGGCACTCTGTTCTTATTTATAATGATTTTTGTCTATACTATATGTGTCTGTTGGCTACGGTGTGATACAATGTGTACTCACCAAAGCAGAGTAACCAACCTTCACCTTCTGAGTTGTTGTGGCTGTTCCCCCTTCCCACAGCCAGGCTCCAGGGAAGGCTGAGTGGCTGGTGAGCTGTGGAGCAGCCGTCCAACTTTCTGCTCGCTCTCAGAACAGCCGGGCGGCCTTGGAGCTGTGGACTCTGCGCTGACTGCCAGCCTGCCTCTCGAGTCCCTGGAGTGGGTGGCGCTGGCCTTGCGTGTGCTACAGTGGGGAAATGGAGTTGAGAAAAAAGCACATATGGGATTGTAGGCTCAGTTTGGTTTCTCACTAAGCTTGGTGGGGAGGGCAGGGAGAAGCCACAGCAGCAGCACAGAGCCAGTGGAAATTTCCAGCACGTTTCCCAGCCTGCTCTAGCTGCCCCAGCTAAAGCAGGGGTCGAAGCGCAGGCTCCGGGTTGGGCTGCAGGTCTGAAGCATGTGTTTTGTACACTACTTTTTTGTGAGAGACCCGGAGGAAGCTCCTGGCTCCTGGCTTCAGATTAACTCAGCTCTGGCCGTTGTGGCCACTTGGAGATTGAACCAGCAGATGGAAGATCTTTCTCTCTGTCTCTCCTTCTCTCTGTATACCTGTCTTTCCAACAAAAATAAATAAGTCTTTTTTAAAAAAAAAATTCAAAGTATGACTTTCTACAAAAAAAAAAAATCATTTGCAACAGGTTAGCACAGATTTCTTCAATAGTCATTGACACGTGCACTAATCCGCCTCTGGGTGAGGGCCTTCAGCTGCTCCCAGCAACCTTAGAGACCAGAGTTACAAAGGCAGACAAGCTGCTATTTACATCAAATCATTCTTTAAAAAAAAGTTTTTTTTTTTTTTTAGAAAGTCAGATATACAGAGAGGCGAAGAGACCAAGAGGAAGATCTTCCATCTGTTGATTCACTCCTGAAGCGACCGCAATGGCCAGAACTGAGCCAAATGGAAGCCAGGAGCCTGGAGCTTCTTCCATGTCTCCCACACGGGTTGCAGGGTCCCAAGGCTTTGGACCGTCCTTGACTGCTTTTCCAGGCCACAAGCAGTGAGCTGGATAGGAAGCAGGACCACCGGTATTAGAACCGGCGCCTATACGGGATCCTGGCACGTGCAAGGTAAGGACTTTAGCCACTAGGCTACCCTGCCAGGCCCATACCAAGGCTTCTTAAAGTTACTCTAAGGAGAACACAAAGTCAGGGTTGGCAGGGTACTTCTCTGTGCCTCGGATTCAGTAAGATGAAAATGAGGGCACCCCTGGTCGAGGTTGCTATGTGGATCAGACGGGAGTCAGGCACAGTCCCAAGGGCAGGGTAGGAGGTACGTGCCCGGGGAATATTAGTTCTTCTCTGAGCCAGAAATGACGTTGCTGAGGGCACCATTCTCCCAAGGCCTGGAACAATCTGTCACGTATAGCAAGAGGCCTGAACACATGGATTCATGCAGGTTTGTGTTCTTTCCCTATGCTGTGAAAAAGTGTCTGAGCCTGTGGAGATGGGAGTGTCTTCCCAAGCCACCAGGACATGGAGGGACAAAGCTGCACCCGGAGGTACACAGCCCTCCCTGACTGACCCCAGGCCTCCTGCTGGCTCATTCGGCCCTCCTCACCTGCACACAGGCCCTGGCTGTGCTCAAACACGCTGCAGCGAGGCTAACCCACCAGAGTAAACCGGGCGGGAAGGAGCCGGGAGGCAGGGCACAGTGACCCAAGAACCCTAGGCGGCCTCGGGGCTAGACTCTGGAGGAACTTGAGCAGCACAGTCCAGGCCCTTTGGTGTCAAAGCCAAGCTGAGCCCCAGCGAGGAACTGAGCCCTGCCGGCTGATGGTAGGGACCAGGGTGGGGAAAAAGAGGAAAACTTTAGTCCCTAAATCTTTAAATCACTGGGTAAAAAAGCGAAGGGGAGGCTCCACACGTGCTGGGGGAAAGCGGTAAGGACAACCTCACAGGCAATTCCAAGGCCTTCAAAGCCACAAACCAACTGCAGTCGGCCCTGAAGCAGCATCGGCTCAAACAGAAGGGGGTGAGAAATGCCCGTCATGTTCCTCCTTCTCAAAGATCCCAGGGCGAGCATCCACACTGAAGGCTGCCTGCTTGCACCTGCCCTGAGTCCCAAAAGCACAGGCTAGGGCAGGGTTCATGACCTTGAGGAGCATGGTGATGCTCTGCCCTCCACACCCACTGCAGCCGCTGAGGGCGCAGCCTGGGTGGGGAGCCTCCCAGGACCTTGCAACTCACCCACCGCCCACACACACCCAGGGACCAGGTTCCACACAGCGTTCTCAGCTGGGGAGTGCAGCTCGCTGCTCACAGCACTGCACACACAGATGCGGTCAGAGTGGGACCGGCCCTGGGCTACCAGGGATTGGACTGAGGGGGTTTTCTTCCAACTAAACATGCATGTGTGTATGAAGAGAAAGAATGCAAGATTATCTACACATTGGCATTGTCACATATCACTTCAAGATGCCTGAATTTTCTGAATAATGAACGTGTATTATTTTTTCTGAAAAGGGCAGTTTTGTGGTGTAGAGGGTTAAGACACTTCCTGCAATGCCAACATCCCATATAGGCGTCGATTCGAGTCCCGGCTGCTCCACATCCAATCTGGCTCCTAGCCCAAGTCCTTGAGCCCCTGCCACCCAGTGGGAGACACAGAAGATGCTCCTGGCTCCTGGCTTCCTGTTCAATTGGAGAGTAAAGCTACAGATGCAAGACGTGTGTGTGTGTTTCAAATCAATTCACAAATCTATTTAAGAAAAAAAAAAAGCAGTTTTCTTTAGTAGGGCTTTTTGATTATTTATTTTTATTGGAAAGAGAGATTTATAGAGAGAAGGGAAAAAGAGAAAAAGATCTCTCATCCACTGGTTCACTCCCCAAATGGCCGCAAAGGCTGGAGCTAAGTCACTTGGAAGCCAGGAACCTCTTCCAGGTCTCCCACATGGGTGCAGGGTCCCAAGGCTTTGGGCTGTCCTTTATTGGCCATAAGCAGGGAGCTGGGTGGGAAGTAGAACAACTCAGATATGAACCAGTGTGTGGGATATGGGATCCCGGAGCTCGCAAAGGTAGGATTAGCGAGTTGAACCATTGCACCAACCCCTATTTGGGCCTTCGTTCGTGTAACTGACATAACTAATATAGCAGACAGAAGAACATGGAGCGGGAAAGAAGGGGTCATCTATTCCTGCAGCCCCACCCTCCTGCGCTTCCCACATCCCTTGTGGGTAAAAGAGTTTTGTTCCAAAAACTTCCCAGGAAGCCAGGTCCAGGAGGCTCAACGGGAGCTCGCTGTCATCCTACACACCCTGTTCTGGTGACAGGCTGACTGTGGGGAAACCAAAAAGCACTTCTGGTTGTGCTAACTCTGAGTAAGCACTTCCGACGGCTGCAGGTGCTGACCACACTCCTGCCCATTTGACCAGGGTCTGTCAGCCCACCTGCTGGCCATCCATGGCAGCCCTCGGGCCTTCCCCATGGGTGACCCTTGCACAGCGTGTCTTCTTTCAGGAGGAGAGAGGCATTGCAATTAGCAGAAAACCTTAGAAGGAGAGAATTTCTCACCCCAGGTTCCACACAAGCCCACTGCTGCCTCAAGCCCCCCAAAAGCACTCACGATTACTGTTTGTCGTAGACATCTTTATTTTTTTAAGGCTTTCAGTTTTTTATTCGAAAAGCAGAGCTATGAAGAAAGAGATCCATCTTCCATCTACTGGTTCACTCCCCAAATGGCTGCAACACCCAGAGCTGAGCCCCCTCTGGGTCGCCCACATCCCTTGATGTCTCCTTTTTGGCCCCAGCAGGCAGGGAACGCAAAGGAACCCCGCCCCCGACTTCAGGTGTATGCGGTGGGCAGATTCTCACGTAGAAACCTGGGGGCCAGCGATGACACATGTGCACCCTGGGCTCTGGCAGGCAGCAGGCTTGTCTCCTGGGAACTCCAGGCACGGCTGGCTACAGACATGGAAGCTGTGCCGCTGTCCAGGGCGCTGCTCTCAGAGGTGCAAGGGCTCCGTTTAGCAACACCCTGCTGCCACCATCCTGAACCTCATCATGCTGTCAGACCCAGGACCCCACAGATGATGTGGCTGCTCCTGACTCCACACCTTCCCTCGTGGTGGCACTTTTTATTCCAGTGCCACGCCCCAGCTCCCAGAACCCCTTGCCCATCAGCCTCAGCCTGAGCCTTCCTAATTCTTCGTGCCCCTTCTCCCCTCCATGACCTCCCCCACCCCAGAGGGGCTTTGCTCAAGCTGCCTTCAGGAGCTTATCCATGGTGTACCCAGGCGGGTTGGTTGTTGGCACTTCCCATCTGTTCCACACACAATCAAAGCCAGAAGCAATTTCCCCTGAGCAGCACCAGAAGGAGCATTTCTCTTGCCCCCGCCCTGGTCCCCATCATGCTGCAATTCAGCCTGCAACCACAACCTCCCAAGGAGAGGCCCCAGGAGAAAGCTGTACAGACACCAATCCAGGGCAGCGCTGGTTCCTCGGGCGTGAGCTAGGGAAGGCCCACTGCACGTCTGAGCAGGACCGGCCTTGGGAACAGCCCACTGACCAGTCCACGCAAGTGCCTCTTCACCATGGGCCTCGCCACTTCACCCCAGGAAAAGGTGGACACTGGCCATGCATCTCCACCCCCAAGGTGAACAGCAGCTGCTGAAATGGCCAGCCACTCAATCTTCCCACACCCATGGTCCCTAACATGAACGTGAAAAACCATTCCGAGAAACAAAAGTCAGTGGGAGAAATCAATACACAGTTTGGCAATACAAGAGTCCAGGCTTGGTCACAAGACTTTATTTTTGGAGCAAAATAACAGCAATGCAACTAGGAGTGTTTTCCATACCCACCCTGCCCATGGAAGGTGTCACAGAGACATACTAAGACTTTGGAAAAAATTCCAAAGGGGATTACACTTGACAAGTGCTGTTTCTTCACTTTTTTTTTTAAAGGATCTGTTTGTTTCTTTGAAAGAGTTTCAAAGAGAGAAAGATCAATTTTCTATCTGCTGGTACACTCCCCAGAAGGCTGCAATACCCAGTCCTGGGCCAAGAACCAGCAGCTTCATCCAGGTTTCCCACATAAATGATCGGGCCCAAACACTTGGGTCATCTTCTGTTGCTTTTCCCAGGCCATTAGCTGGATGGAAGAGGAGGTGGTTCGTGAACCGGCGCCCATCCGGGACACCAGCAACATAGACAAGAGCTTCACTCACTATGCCACAATGCCAGCAGCTCACGTGTGTGTGTGTGTGTGTGTGTGTGTGTGTCTTAATCACAGCAAACTAAATAAGAAAGCTTTACAGCTTACTAAAATTCAAACTTATCCTCAAAGGCAGGAGTTTAAACATATCCAACTCAGCGATACCGTGGTTCCACATCAAGAGATGGAGCCAGAGACGCAAAAAACAACTCTAACTGAAAACGTGTCCAGTCCAGGGGAGAAACCACAGGAACCCAAGCCCAGCCTCCGCAGGAAGTGTGGGCCCTCTTCCGGACTCGGGCCCTAGAAGATAAGGCGAACCGGCCAGTGCAGCGTCCTCCCGAGCAGGCGGTGGTGAGGCGCAGATGGGGTCCAAGCCATAGGAGAATCTGATTTCAAACTGAGAAGAAGGCCCTGTGAGACTTCACGTACCCTTGTCTCCAGGAGCAACGTGAGCCCTGAACAGCCTGGGACAACATCCGCAAATGAAGAAGCGGGCCACTGCTGGGGGACAGCCATGAGCATTGCACTGGGCAGGCTCTCCCACTTAAGGTTTCTGAGCAAAAATCTGCACTTACCCGGCCTAGGCGAGCTGAGAAGGCACGCCCAGTAGAGGACCTGTTCTAGAATCTGCCACAGGGAATGGCTGAAGGGCTGAGTCAGGAGCCAGGAGATTCCAAGAATCAGGTGCATGGGGGCGAGGGCAGGGAGAGGCTATTTGCGCTGCTTGGTCTGTGTGTGCCACAGGGGAAGCAGGCTGTGGAGACAAAGTGCCCTGCCTTTCCTTACTACTGGCACAAGTATACAATGCCAAGGCTACAAGCAGAGCCCGCAGGGCAAGCGAGATGCCAAGCCCCAGTCCCCCACCCCCTACATTTCAAACGTTGATGATGAAATTTCTCAGCCTTTTGCAAGCTTCTGATCATGGAGCTCACTCCGTGTACATGGCGATAGGTGTGGGCCCACACACAGGTTTGAACAACACAAATCCTAGCCTTGGCCTGATCCGTGTGTTTGTGGTAGGGGTTCTGTGACCCTCCTGGGGATGCCCCCTCAGTTGCAGATACCCCCTAAGGCCTACTGGGACTTGCTACTTGCATTGAGTCTGAAATTCCCTCCACGCAGCTGGCTCCAGTCTCAGAGAGGTCGCCAAATGGCAGGACACCGGCCGCCAACAGGGAGGTGGATCCCCTGCTGCAGCTGACCCAGAGCCAGGCAGGCAACCAAGGGTCAGGCAAGACCCGGGCCGTTTCTTGCCTGGGCTGCACTGGTCCCTTAGGGGGTTCCCGGCTGTGCGCCCTCCCTCGGGGATCTCTGCAGCAGGAGCAGTAGGCCGGCGAGGTCGGAGAGCCCGGGGAACGCAGCCAGGGCACTGTCCACCTGCTCCGGAGGCAGGAGCGAGCAGAGCGCGGAGCGCGCCTGGGCGCGCGCGTGCTCTGCGCAGTCACAGGTGCGGTGGCCCCAGGCTGGCTCAGTCCAGGCCGAGCGGCTGGGGAAGCGGTCCGAGCTGGGTGGGTGGGCCCACAGGTCACCGGGCAGGTCCTGGGCGCAGTGTCCGCCCGACGGCTGGAGGCGCGACCCGGGAGGAGGCGGGAGGTCCCCGGCTGCGAACGCGCTCTGTGGGCTGGGAAGGCCGGGCGGCTGTGGGGGGGCAGCAGCGCTACCGGCCTGTGGGCATGGCGAAGGCCCAGGCACCCGGCCACCCTGGGGCACCCAGTCGGACCAGCGCAGCCGGGGCGGGGCACCCGGGGGGCGCGTCCCATGGGGCCCCGGGCCGTCGCTGAAGGTCAGGCGTGAGAAGCTCCCTTGGAGAGCAGCCAGGTCGGCAGGCGGCCGCGCAGTCCGGGTCGCTGCGCGGCCAGCCTGGGCGCCCCCGCCAGGCCAGGCGCGCGTCTTGGAGCGGAGCTCGTCGGCCACCGCCAGCTGCGCGTGGTGCGGCCTCTCTGGATGGTAGAACTTGCACTTGACGCCGTAGGTGCATTTCTTGCCTGGAGTGAGCAGGGCAGAGAGGGTGCGGGTGAGACCCCACAGCACAGGGCCACCTGGTTCCAATGCGGTCGGGGCAGAGTCCACCCCGCGGCCCCCTCTGCGGGGATTCCTGCCTCCTTAGCACCCTGAAAAGGCACAGCATCTGGAGACAGGTAGGATGGAGGCTCTGGAATAAGAGCCTTAACTCTTAACCATCTCAGACCAAAGTCCCTATGAGCTGGGGACGGGGCCGGGCTGGGGACACGGGCTGAGGACACCTGTCAGGAGCAGGTGAAGGGGTTAAAACAGGTGCTAGGAGGTGGTGTGCACACCCAGCTTGCTGTTTGTTTCTCACACACTTGGCGACCTGTGTGATCTCTGCCTCCCATCCTCCCCGCCAGTCGCGTGCACCAGCTACCCCAGTGCCAGTCCATCCTCACACCAGCCCCTAGGAAGCTGCAGTCCCGGCTGGTTAAGACACCTCTGTGGCATCACTCAGCCAGGTAAGGGCAGAACTTGCCCTTTACCCTGACTTCCAAGCCAGCATGTTTGTGCTCCTGCGCTGCCCCCACACCCCATGCACGAGGCCCTGGGTGCTGCTCACCATAGGGGCAGTGCTGCCAGGAAGGCTCAGGGGGCCTGGGCTTCCTGCTCAGGAAGTTGCTGAGGGTGGGCCCATGGCGGCCCAGCGGGTCATCAGGAGGCATGAACCTGCAAAAAAAAAAGAAGAAGAAAAAGCCAACAGGGTGACTGCAGGACCATCTGGGACTTGCCCAGGGCTTTGGAGGAGCAGGGCCGAGCCTCTGGGGAAGAACCTCATGCAGGGCACAGCACAGCCTTGGGCTCATCAAAGTGCTTCCCTGTTCTGCTTCAAGCAACTTGGGAGAAACAGGCTTGAGCTTTGCGAATCAGAATCCATACTTTCACAACTTCCCTGGGTGATTTTTTTTTTCTTATATACAGGAGAACTGCGGGATATTTGCTTTGCTTGCAGGTTTCCCTTTGTTCCTCCAATAATGGGCAGAAACATCCAGTGCCTAAAACGTTCTGCGGTTGCATGAATGCCCCAAGCCTTCGGTGTCCCCTTTCCTGCACTCCCAGCTCTGAGCCTCCGGAGACCGGAACGGCAGGGGCAGGGAAGCGTTTGCAAGAGCTGCATCCACACAATGCACCCAACCTACTTGGCATCCTCACCTGCAAACCCTGGAGCGCTTGGCCCTGGCTCAGCCTCAGGGGCTACAGCTTCTCTGCGCCTGTCCCCGTGTGCTCTGGGTGCCCAGGGGAAAGCAGGTTCTGCCAGAGGACACCCCAAGGAACTCAGATGAGCCTTGCTGCTCCCAGGCTCCGCCGGCAGTGGCATGGTGGGTCAGACTTGCAGGACCGGCTGCTTTGGGCTGCTGAGCCCTCGGAGCCCCAGAGCCACACCAAGGTCCCAGCCCACAGAGGAGCAAGCCGTCCTCAGCGAGCTCCCTGGCTCAGCTCCCCGCTGCGCAGCCAGCCTCTCAGGGTTGGGCCCTGACCAAGAATCTGGGGAGCCGTCCACTGTGGTTATTAAAAGGTCCCCAGGGCTTCACCCTCATGCTCCCTCAGGAGCAGAGCTTTGCCAAAAGGGCCCTGTGGCCATGCCCAGGGTGCCCGGCGGGCTGCCCTTGCTCACAGGCAAGGCCTCCTGTGCATGGAAAGAACTTGGCTTGGGTGCTAGGCTGTCACCCGAACAGAGGCAGTCACAACCCTTTAGACCTCACAGCGGCCTGCTGGAAGCCACAGTTGGCAGGCTTGCCAGATTCTTCCAAGCTGAAAACGGGCAGTATGTGCTGCCAAGCTTGCGCATCTGGAAATGACAGTGGGCACTGGCCCTGCAGCTGCAGGAAATCCCTCCCCCCTCTCTGGCCCCAGGGGCAGGTGGACTGGCCTGGGAATATCTGGTCTAGCCTAGGAATAGCTCTGCCCTTCCTGGGGACTGGCTCTCCATAGTCCTCACATTAGACCCCTGACGTCAACTGAGCCATCCCTCATCTGGGTGAGGAAGGTCAGCTCAATGAGGCCAAGTAAGTGGCAAGGTTTCGGCAGGAACTCACCTAACCAGCTCTGCAATCCCAGTTCTTCCTACCAGGCCACACTGTCCCCTGACTTCAAGGGTCAGTGGCTGCTCTGTCACAGGCCAAGCAGCCTGTGCCCAGCCCACAGTGCCCTCCTGTCTCCCCAGCCTTCATCCCCCCCCACCACTCATTACTGCATGCCTAGTAGGTGCCAGGCAGACTGGGGAGGTGCCCCTAACCTTCAGAGAGAACTCATTTCTTACCACATTCTAATCAAGGCAGCCAGGGAGCCAGAACCAGGGCTAAGCGGTCCTAGCCTGGAACAGAAGCTGAAATGGGAACATCATCGCGGCTTGCTGTGCCCATCCCCACCTTGCCCCATGCCACTCCAGTCCGCAGAGCCACACCTGCTGTGCCAGGCCTCCAGTGTCAGCTGTCTGCAGTCCTAAGGGTCCTTCTTCCCCCCTTAACTTGGGCTGAAAGTTTTCAATCCACTTTGCTGGCCAGTTTGCACCTGGTAACCCTCATGACCCTCTCTGCCAGCCTGACCAGGGTAGGCTTGAACCAGGAGGCCAAGCTAGGAGCCAGCCCCTGGTGAAGAACATCCAACCTGCAGGTTCTAGAAGGCCTGGGGTGTCACTGGGTCTGGCCCTGCCGAGACAACCACAGATGGGCCTCAAACTTCAGGGCAGCTCCATCATTTTGTATGGCTTCCAGATAATGTGCCAATCATCCACATGGCCCCTGACAAAAGAAAAACTTCCCTGGGCTCTGCGCTAGACAAACCAACCAGGTTCTCCTGAATGTCTCAACCAAGAGTCACAAACCGGCATTTGTGGGCCAATTTGGCTCAATGAAGATTTTAGAATGTTACCCACTCTCACATCTAATTAAACATTATTTGAAAAAAAAACTGAAATAAGAGAAATGAAATTATACTGAGTTTGAATCTGTCCATGATGGCTATGTCAAGGCTATTAATTGAAGTATTACATTCTTAAATTTAAAAAAAAAAAGTTCATGGTGTCCTGAGTACCTGCTTGGCCGACTCACATGGCATGTGAGTCTGGGACAAAGCGGTCATTCTGCAGAACGCTGGTCACACACAGCAGAGACTCCAGCCAGCTGACCGTGCGGCCAGGGTAGCAGAGCCAGGGACAGGGTGTGCCTCTAATCCCAGCCAGCTAGGCCTGGATGTGGCCCCCTCCCGCCGCGGGCCCCGAACCCCACCTCCATACCGGTCATTGACGAAGGAGAACATGAGTAGGCGCTGCTCGATGAACCACTTCCACTCCGGGTTCTCGCTCTGCAGGTCGCGGTAGTTGTCGTTGGACACGATGATGCCGTCCTGCTCGTAGGCCACCTTCACGATGTAGCGGTCATCATAGCAGACCACTCGCTTGCCGTGCACCTTGCGTGACGGGGTGTACACCAGCACAGCCTGCCGCTCCAGCTGCTCCAGCACGTGCTGCTCTGGGCCACGGGGAGGAGCCGGAGTCACAGCTTGGCGGGGAGGCCTCCCCCTCTCTGATCCCCCACCGGAAAGGCAGCCACGCCGCCTCCCGACCCCAAAGCCCATGAATGAAGAGCAGGGAGGTTTTCAGGAGGAGAGAGGCATCACCCACTTCTCCCCACCGTGGTGTCACTTCTATGGCTAAGTTTCACTGAACTTGCCAGCAGCCTGCAGTCCCAAGGGCCCTGGCGCTGCCCTGCCTGCATCATCATGGCAGGCATCACAGGGTTGGACCTCAAGGAGGAAGTCCCTCGAGAAGGTCGATTTCAGCCTATCTGCGTGAGGCTTACCTGCCATGACACCTCTATGGTAGCAGGTGCAAGGGCTTTACTCTGAAGACAGACCTTCCTGTTTGACCTAGGCCCCTTGTCCACCTGGGATGCACCTGTTGGGCCCTCAGCTTGGAACCGAGGGCCTATCCTGCCCCAGACAAGAATCAGCTTGGGACACTTGCAGGCTGGAGCATCCCATAAGTAACATCTCTGAGGGACCCAAGAATGCAGTGGGAAGCAGCCCAGGCTAAGGATGCACAGCCCAGAACCTGTGCCCAGCTCTGTTGTAATGTCAGCTATTACATGCCTAAAATGAAGAAAGCAGCAGTTCCTTGCTCTTCCTCGCAGTGTCTGTGCACAGGCTGAGTAAGCCCGAGGCACGGGAGAGCTCTTTGCAAAGGCTAGCTGGGAAGTGGACATGAACCAGGTGGTTCATGCTACAAGGTTACAAGGCCTTCCTAAAATCTGTATGCCAAGAAGGCCTACTTGCTGCTCATAGTTTTGTCCTGGGAGAGATACAAGAGAACATTTCTTCTGTGCACAGTAGTTAGGCAGGGTATTAGATGCTCAGAGTGCGGCAGCCACTCTGAGAACAGAAGGTAGCCGCTGCTTAGGAAGTCCGACCCCTCTCCCTTCCGGTTCCCAGGTCTCCCCATTCCCCTTAAGATGATCTATGCTTTAGAATCTCCTTTATAATGACCATGCTTTCTTTTAAAAATATATATTTATTTTATTGTTATTGGAAAGTTAGATATACAGAGAGGAAGAGAGACAGAAAGGAAGATTTTCTGTCTGTTGATTCACTCCCCAAGCGGCTGCAACTGCTAGAGCTGCGCCCATCCGAAGCCAGGTTCCCAGAGCCTCTTCTGAGTCTCTCACGTGTGTGTAGTGTCCCAAGACTTTGGGCCATCCTTGACTGCTTTCCCAGGCCACAAGCAGGGAGCTGGATGGGAAGCAGGGCCGCCAGGATTAGAACCAGCACCCATATGGGATCCTGACACATGGTAAGACAAGGACTTTAGCTGCTAGGCTACTGCACCAGGCCCCTTACATTCATTTTTGTAGATATGTAGATGGAAGCACCATTTCCAATGTGGTTACGCATCAAACACAACACAACTTCAGTCACACCGTACATGTACTCAGCCACTGCTGTCCATTGGCCGCTGGGTTTGTGGGGCTTGGCTGTGCTGGTCCACCTCTGGCTGCAAGTCAGAGGGCGCATCTCTGAGAGTGAATGCCGCTGAATCATGTAGGGAACTCATGTGCTGGACTGCTGGCCAAGATGGACCTACCAAGTTCCATACCCGCCAAGGTGCCCTCCCGTAAGACATGGCCAGGCCTCTGAATCGCGCCTGGCCGGAAGGTAGAGAATGGCTCCGATGGCAGTGTGCTCCTGCACTCTGGTGCTTACCGATGAGGCGTTCTCGCACGTTCGTCGGGGTTTATGATCTCTCCCTGCCTATTCAAGCGTAATCTCACTGCCCGTGTCTCGTTACAACCTAGAGAAGTCACGGTAGCTCGGACAACCATCCATTTTCAGCAGCTCATGATGCCTTAGCCTGTACTAGTTTGAGACTTTCAATTCTTTTTCAGTTTTTGTGCAATTAATTAACAGAAGGTTTTATTTTAATGTACTCAAATTTATTCTTCTTTCTCCCGCAGGTTGGTACTTGTTTAAAAAAATTTCTACCTTACTCTACTTCTCCAAATTTTTCTATGCTCACTCCTATTGTATTTAAATGTTACACAATTAAATGGTGGAAAGCCACCAATCTCCATGCCCAAAGCATGAAGAAGTTGTGCAGGGTAACTTTATAAGAAAGAACTTAGCACAAGTATTTCCCTGTCCACCTTCTCAGCCAAAGAAAAACGACAGCAGAGAAGGGAAGGGGGACTCACAACCACAGAACAGCGAGTCTGGGGCTGGCAACCGAGCCAGGGCGTGGATGGATTCCAGGAAGGCAGAGAACGGAGGACCACAGCTAACCTGCTGCTCTCCCTGCAAATACACCCGAGGGAGCAACGTCCTGGGTGCCTGCCACCCACGTGGGAGACTGGCTCCCGGCTTCTGCCCAGCCCAGCCCTGGTGACTGCAGCCATTTGAGGAGTGACCCAGCAGAGGAAAGATCTCTTTCTCTCTGTCTCTCTCCATCTCTCTCTCCCTGTGCCTTTCAAATGAATAAATGAATCTAGAAAACAAGAGGCCAGCAGTGATGGCTCAAGCGATCGGGTCCCACGCTCCCGTGAGAGACCTGGCTTGGGTTCCCAGCTTCAGCCCCAGCTTAGTTCTCACTGTTGCGGGCACTTGAGGGGTGAATCAGAAGATGACAGTTTTTTGACCATTTCTCTCTCTTCCCTCTGCTTGTCTCTGCTTCTCTCAAATAAGGAGGAATTAAGTAAATGAATACATAAATACATAAATCGTTTTAAAAACAGGAGCAGGTAATGGAGAAATAGCAGCAACTGGCAACCATTGATGAATCAAAAAAGCAAGGGCCCGGCGCCATGGCCTAGCAGCTAAAATCCTCGCCTTGAATGTGCCAGGATCCCATATGGGCGCCAGTTCTAATCCCGGCAGCTCCACTTCCCATCCAGCTCCCTGCTTGTGGCCTGGGAAAGCAGTCGAGGACGGCCCAAAGCCTTGGGACCCTGCACCCGCGTGGGAGACCTGGAAGAAGCCCCAGGCTCCTTTGCTTCAGATTGACTCAACTCTGGCCGTTGCAGCCACATGGAGAGTGAATCCGCAGACAGAAGATCTTCCTCTCTGTCTCTCCTCCTCTCTGTATATCTACATTTCCAATAAAAATAAGTAAATCTTTTAAAAAGAAAAGAAATAATTATGTGTGTCAGGATGGCTAATTGATTTAAGGTACAAATCTCAAAGAATTCCCTGGGTTTCCAGATCTTTCTGCTGCTTTTTGTTTCCTGTTTTTGAACAGACTACACAAAGCATCCAGTAAATTAATATTACTCGACTCAAGGAATGTCTTTCTGGTCCTTTATACTATCAGGAGTGGATAAAGAGCCAGTCTTCCTTCAGGGTGTTAGAAGTTGTAGGGTACAATGATTTTTGGAGTTTCTTTATTCACGTTAACCGTGCTTTAATGATTCACCTCACCCACAGCTACTCTGGGCACCTGCTGCAAGCTGAGAGTGATGCTAGGAGCTGGGTGGCAACCTGAGCAGTGCCTTCCTGGAGCCTTAAGGAAGACAGACATGATGGACCCCAAAACAGACGCCTGACTGTGACGGCAGGAACCACCCAAGAAAGCGCCTGTCCTCCCCTGAAGCCACCAACTGCCCAGCATACCTCGGATGGGGGCGTCAGATCTTGATGGCTCCTTCCTCCAGGATGGGACAAAAACCTTGATGTACGTGTGTCCTCTTTCCCTGAACCAGTCCACAGCCAGCTGGATCCCCCGGCAGGAGAAGACTTCTTTATTTCCATGACTACAACAGGAAAACAAAGAAATCTATAGAGACACAGGAAGAGGGGTTTCCCTTATGGATGAATGTCACACAGTGAGAGGGAGCCAGACAAGCCTGCGTTTGACAGATACACCACAAGATTGCCCCTTTATTTTGACCAGTTCAGTATATTGCACTAATTACTTTCAGTATTTTCATTATATGAGATCTACTATGTGTCAGATGATTTAATCTAAGTGTTGGACTGCTAGCAGAACTTGTAAATTACAATAATTCAGAATTAGTAAGAAACAGTTCACCAGTGCTTAGTTTCATATTGAGGTGCTCAGGTTGGAATAAAGTGGTATAAAAAGCAAAAAAAAAAAAAAAAAAAGAATGTCCCTTCGTCAGAGCTGCACAGCTTGTAAAAGAAATACAGATAAGAGGTTCCCAGTCCCCAATGGGAAACATTCCAAGGATCCGTAGACAAGATCCTGGTCTTCACTGAAGCTAATAAGGATGACACAGGATGGGTGAGTGCAAGCAGCAGGCATGGGGGGCAGTTAAGATGCTGCTTGGGATGCCTGCACCTTGCATCTCATTCTGCCCGTGACTCCAGTCTCCTGCTAGCATCGTGCTGGAAGCATTGGATAATGGCTTAGGCAGCAGCTCTCCTGCACCCACTTAGGAGATTCACATTGAATGCCCAGTTCTTGGCTTCAGCCTGGCCCAGTCCTGGCTGCTGTGGGCACTGAAGGAATGAACCAAAGAACGGGAGCAGGCTCTGAGTTTGTGTGTCTGTCTCTCTGTGCCTCGAGTCAATAAAAATAAATATATTTTAAGATTTGATGCGAGTGGCCATCTTGATCATCTGACTCGCCTTGGGTGACGGCTGCCTGTGTTTCTTGGTTTCCCAAGGCCAAGCAAGGTGGCCAACACCGCACAGACTCCATGGAGACCGGAGCCAGCCAAGGACAGAGTGGTGTGGGAACAAGGCCTTGTGTGCCTTATTGAAGATGTTCTCCTTTTTTTTTCCTAAAGATGAAGGAAAAGTTAGGAGAAGGTTCTAAGATTGGAGGCTTATGTGACATGATGTGATGTGCCATGCACAACTGCACCATAGGGATAAGAAATTAGCAGGGAGCAAAAGCAGCGGCGGACATCATCTTGGAAGCCATCGTGGTCATCCAAGGACAAACTCAGGATGCCCTGGACTATGCTGGGGGTGAGGAAGGGAGAAGTGTGAGCGAACCTGAGAGATGCTAGAAGGTAGAACTTCCACGAGACAGATTGGCTGTGTGGGTAATAGGCAAGAAGCCAAAGAAGCTTCCAGATCTCTCTGCTCACATAACTGGAGGGTAGGATTCTGGAAGGGGTCAGGGTAAAGGGAAAGATGACGAGTTTGAGTTTGGACACATATTGAGTTGGAAAAGGCTTTGAGGTCCCTAAGTGGAAACGTTAAGTGAACATTCAGCACTCAGAACAGAGATCTAAGTGTCCATTGGACATCCTTGTTAAACCACAATGGAAGCCACCACAGAAGGCTGGCCTGGAGACAATGGGAGAGGCATGGGGCTAGGCATGGGGCACACTGGTCAATCCCGGCAGGTGACAGGCAGAGGAGCAGGCACTGGGGACAGGATCCATCAGATGAGTTAGGCTCTGCACCAGGGAGCCTGAGTGAAGCAGCCAGTTGAAAGCTGGGCCAGTAGGCCCGGTGAGGTAGCCTAGTGAGTAAAATCCTTGCCTTGCATATGCCAGGATCCCATATGAGCGCCAGTTCTAGTCCTGGCAGCTCCACTTCCCATCCAGCTCCCTGCTTGTGGCCTGGAAAAGCAGTCAAGGATGGCCCAAAGCCTTGGAACCTTGGAAGAAGCTCCTGGCTCCTGGCTTTGGATTGGCTCAGTTCCAGTCGTCACAGTCACATGGGAAGTGAATCAGAAGACAGAAGATCTTCCTCTTTATCTCTCCTCCTCTGTATATCTGCCTTTCCATCAAAATAAATAAATCTTAAAAAAAAAAAGAAGGAAAGCCAGGCCAGCCTGGCCAACCTGGGCCAGCTGAAGACCTCTCACAGACCTAGTAAGTTGGGGGAGAATGGTGTTCTACGGAGCAGGTGTGAAGGGCACATACCTGAGACACTGATCAGGTTCAATCGGCAGACCTAGCCAGGACAATCACAGGTTTGTAAGCAGGAAAGGAAGTCTTCAGAAGTGTTCATCCACAGAACTGGAAGCCGGACTTTGTGGAAACTCAGGAGAACTTCGGACATTTCCCTTGGATCAGGAGCCAAGGAGGGGCAGACTCAACCTGGGGTTTCTTTCGGGGTAAAGGAAATGGGTCTTTGGCCATGGGATTGTGCGAACAGTAAGGAGGGGGTGATATCAATGGGGATGCCTGACACCAGAGAAGAAGAAGCAAGACTCATCCCTCAAACCCCAGTGGGAGGAACAAAACAAGAGGTGATAAAAGGAAGAATGAGGCATCACTCCCCGGGGACCCTCTGCACCCCAGCCCCAGTCCTGCCACTGAACTCCTTCCACTGGCCTGGTGACACCCCCACCAGAAGCCAGGCTGGCCCTGCCACTCTAGTGACAGAGCCCAGGAAGGGCCAAGTGCCCCTCCCCCAGCCAAAACCAGATCTCAAAACCCCAGGATCCTCTGGGAAGAACACCAGGGGGAGGGACCAGAAATACACACCCTGACTTATGCAGAGGACAAGGCACAGAGGTGCCATCCTCCACTGCTTTCCCGGGCTATAAGCAGAGAGCTGGGTCAGAAGGGGAACAACCACGACTTGAACCAATGTCCATAGGGGATGCCGCCACAACACATAGCGGCTTAGCTTACTACGCCACGGCACCAGTTCCTCTATATGTTTTGAATAATTTAGAAGCCAACTTTCCACCCCAGACACCTCAGCTGATGGGGGCAAGCACTCAGCAGTAAAGGACAGTGGGGGAAGCAAATCCCTGCAGCCACAGCATTGGGGGTCTGCTGCTCATACCAGAGGCCCATGCATGCCTGCGCTCTGCTTCCTGGACTCCCCGCCATTTATGAACATCTACTGCCACCACGCGGCCAGAGCCGAATGAGAGGCCTCGCGCCAGCCTCTTAGAGCTGGTGTTTGGTATTTCCAGAGTTCTGTTGATCAGGCCATTCGGCACATTCCATTGCATTGGATAAATACAGTAAGCCCTTGGAGACATGACCTTCCTTCCCATTTCAACCTGCAGGAAACTGGAGCAAGACAACCGGCCTGCTCCTGGAGCTAAACCAGCAGGAGGCCTGGGACCACCCCTGCCCATCTCTCAGGCTGCAGACTCATTCACATCCCCCTCCCTGCAGGCCCCTGTGACTCCACAGTCACCTGAGGCCTTTTCCTGCTTGGGGAAAGCCCTTCCCATAGTTATGAACAGTCTGCGGGAACCTGTGCACAGACAGAAGTTGTGAGCAGGAGGGGGTAAGCACCTTCACCTTGAACAAGGACGAGTAGAAGCCACCTGAACACCCAGGGCAGCCAGGGCAGTCATGGGAACCTCAGGTGGAGCACAGCTCCCCAGGGGTTTACTTATTTATTTGAAAGGTAGAGTTAGAGGATTGGGGATGGGAGGAGGAACAGAGAAACACAGAGAGCTTCCATCTATTGGCTTGCTTTCCAAATGTTGTTGGAGCCAGGCCAGGAGCCAGGAGCCTCTTCCAGGTCTCCCAGTAGTCAGACCATTTTCTGCTGCTTTCTCGGGTTCACAATTAGCCAGGGGAGTTGCTTCAGAAGTGGAGTAGTTGAGACTCGAATCAGCATCCATGAGATGGCAGCACCATAGGAGGCTTATTGTACAATGCCACAGTGCCAGCTCCTGTGGTTTACGTGTTAAACCCCCAAGGACTCAGAGGCCTCCTACTATTTCTGGAGGATGGACTCATTCAACAAGTGGAGAGATCAGGCTTGAAATCATGGGCCAAGTGCTTGGGCCCCTGCACCACATGGGAGACCTGGGAGAAGCTCTGGGCTCCTGGCTTTGGACCGGCCCAGCCCCAGTCACTGTAGCCCCCTGGGGGATGAACTGACAGATGGAAAACTGTCTTCCTCTCTCTCTTTCTGTCTCTCTCTTCCTCCCCTCCTGTCTTTCACATAAATAAATCTTTTTTTAAAAAAAATAAAAATAATAACCACCACCAAAACAAAAAACCCTGTACATCCCCAAGCAGGCACATCAAATGGCAGCCTCTTCAGGAGCAGCAAGAGGATGTGAAACTGTCAAGTGGTTTCCTCCCACGCTGAAACAGTTCACCTCCCTCCCTCTCTTCTAGATTTGCCTACAGAAGGAAAAGCCGGCTGGGCCCTGGGGAAGGTGCCAGCCTCCCACAAGCTAAGGCTGCAGCACCTGGCTCAGGAGAACCCACGTTCTCGCAGCGATGCAGCTTGTAGCAAGCCTGCCATGCAGACTACCTCCTTTTTTAAAAGTTGCTGGACTTTTCTAAGGACTCAGAGACTTACCTGAGTGGTCCAGGCTGCCAGCTGCCCATGTAAACACACACACACTCCTTGGCGGCATGAGACTATCCTTAGAAATGGGTCTCTGTCTTGCTAGCCAGTCGAGCTATCATTCAGTGCAGACAGGGCACCCAATGCTTGGAACCGCTGAGGGCCAGGGGCAGCAACGACAGGAGGGTAAAGAGGCTAGCCCAGCAGGGATGACTGCAGGCCCTAAGGAGGAGCACCACTGCAAAGTACTCCAGACTGTTCCGTGACCTCTGGCAAGTTCTTGATCTCTCCAAACCTCCAGAGAACATGAGAAATACCTCTATAATGAAAATGAATTTATTTCCTTCAAGCATACATAAAATAATCACCTTGTATCTTAGCATGTCAGAGATGAGAATGTCATTTAAGGCTGTGGAGTGCAACCTCTTAGTTGTATAAACAAAATTACTGAGACTACACACCTGGCGGGCTGAAGAATCCAAAGTGCAGCCACATCTTGCATGTGGCTTCCTCACGTTTAATCTCAAATTCACTCAAAGGAAATCAACAGCCACACTTAACAAGTGGCTACTCTAATAGGGCAGGTGTAGAACTTTCCATCTTCCCAGGGCAGACCTGGACTGGAAGTGAGAGGTCAGAACTGCAGGCACTGAGCCCATGTCCATCCATTGTCTCAGACAAGACTGTGTGGCAAGTGGCAGGCCTGGCTTCCCATGCTCCGGTCTGACTCTCTCCCTACACAACACTTAGAATTCTCATGAAAGTTGACCCAACACTTCTGAAATGATTCATGAAGCCAGTACTTCTGCTAACAAGAGCCCAGAGGACTCTTTCTGCTTTGCAATGAGGAAACAGAATGTTTTAGGTTCTTTGTGTGGCAGCTCTACACACACGGTTTACTTTTATTTAAATGATTCAAGCACAGGATGTTTCATGAAGCAGACAACTTCAAACACACTCCCACTCCTTACACGATGTGTACGGCCTGTGCAATGGCTGGGATGTTATGAATGCTGAAAGTCTTTCAAAAGCCCAGGTAGTAAATACTTGATCCCCAAAGAATTATGCTAATGGCATGAAGAGGATAGGAACTTAATCCAGGAACAGTGTCTAGTGGCAGACCTTCGGGAAGCAAGGAGGTTGAATTACATGGCTAGCATGGATCAAGTCTCAGGGATGAAACCCTGGTGGTTTCATGGGAGAGCACACTGACATGAACAGACATGCGCGCCCTCTCACCACATCATGATCTGTGCCACCTCAGGGCTCTGCCTTCACCAATGGTGGAGCCCATGGTGCCACCTGATGGCCCCACTGCAGTATCCATAACTGCACGCTCTACAACAGTGGGCTTTAAGTCACCGAGCAGCGATTGGCCATACTTAGACACACTGGTCTGCAAGAATCCACCACAACAGGACTTACCAGAGACAGTGAGAGAAAAAGAGCAGAGACACAGGCCACCACGGACCCCAGGAGACCAAGGCCTGCAGCAGCACTCTCTGAGAGTCACTGCTCAGCAGCTCCAGGTAGAAAGGAGGTGAGCCCAGCCCACTCAAGCCCCGCCCAGGCCTTCAGGGCCAGCTATCCCCTTCAAAACATTAAGCATGCACCTTCACAAACCCTCAGCAGACCCTCAGTGAGGATGGCTTTGGGGAGCATCTGAGGTCATGGACAAGAATGAGGCGCTGGGCCCAGCGGCGTGGCCTAGCGGCTAAAGTCCTCGCCTTGAACGCCCCGGCATCCCATATGCGCGCCGGTTCTAATCCCGGCAGCTCCACTTCCCATCCAGCTTCATGCCTGTGGCCTGGGAAAGCAGTTGAGGACGGCCCAATGCATTGGGACACTGCACCCGGGTGGGAGACCAGGAAGAGGTTCCAGGTTCCTGGCTTTGGATTGGCGCGCACCGGCCTGTTGCGGCTCACTTGGGAAGTGAATCATCGGACGGAAGATCTTACTCTCTGTCTCTCCTCCTCTCTGTATATCTGACTTTGTAGTAAAATAAATAAATCTTTAAAAAAAAAAAAAAAGAATGAAGCGCTGCTTAGCCTCCCACCCTGTCAGAAGTGTGCTCCATCTGGGTGTGTCTTCCTCACTGCGGCTTTGGCAGATGCCAAGCGACCTCACCCTGCTGAAACACCACAGGAAGTCACAGTAGTGCTCACTAAGGACAAGGGGCAGAGGAGACTCCTCAGTCTCTCCCACAAGTCATCTTTGAAAGCAACAAATCGGACCCAGCACAGTGGCTTCATTGGCTAACCCGCCCTCCCTCAAGTGCCAGGACCCCATCCAGTCACCAGTTCATGTTCCCACTGCTCCACTTCCCATCCAGCTCCCTGCTAGTGGCCTGGGAAAGTAGTAGGGGATGGCCCAAAGCCTTGGGACCCTGCACCCGCGTGGGAGACCTGGAGGAAGCTTCTGGCTCCTGGCTTCAGATTAGCTGAGCTCCAGGCATTGCGGTCACTTGGGGAGTGTGCCAGCAAACAAAGGATCTCTCTTTCCCTCCCTCCCTCTGTAAAATCGGTCTTTCCAATAAAAATAAGTAAATCCAAAAGGAAGGAAGGATGGAAGGATGGAAGGAAGGAAGGAAGGAAGGAGAGAGGAAAGGAGAAAGGGATGGTGGGAGGGAGAAAATCAAGTCCCAAGATCAGGTGATGGCTGGGTAATTTGTCCTCTTTTCCTCTTGGGATATGAGGAGCAGGGGGAAGCTGTGTGTGTGTGTGTGTGTGTGTGTGTGTGTGTGTGTGTGTGTAGATATGTATATATGTGTATATGGTAGTGCATGCAAACAACGACACACAGACATGTGTGTCCTGGGGAACTGAGCTGTTTTGCCCACACACAGATGACCACTTCTATGCTCTGACACATTCATTCTTCATCATGAGTCTGAGCAGTGGTTTCCACATAGAACACTTCCCTGTCCCCCGACTGAACATGAAGGGGCTCAAATGAGTACGGTGGTGGGAGGCGGGATGGAGGAAGAGAAGCAAGATAAATTTACCCAGAACACATGACAGTCATGTGAACACAGAGGAAATGGCTTACGCTTGGATTCCAAGCAGTAACAATGGCTCCCTCCCGAAAGAAAACCTTCCCAGGCCACCACGTCCTAACACCTCCTGCACTCTGGACCTCAAGGAGAGCCCTGACGCTTTCCTGTAGCCCCTAAAGCAGTCCTTCTACTCAAATCCATTCCGCTGCTTTGATTTGTAACCACAGAACTTCTGTGACCTTGGGGCTGGGGAGGTCTTCGGTTTCTGTGATAATCATCTCACACTCAAAGGCCACTTTCCACTGATGCCCAGAGATAAATGCTCTCTTCCATATCCCTCGGCCCAGATTCCCCAGGACTCTTAGAACCTAGCAGCTTGCCTAAAGTCTCTTTATCTCTGCAAAGCTCTCAACTTGAGCAGGATAGTACAGACCTGCCCATCTGAGGCCTTCCAGGAATGTGAGTAAGAAGGTGACCATAACCTTGTGACCCAAGCTCCTGAGTCCCAAAGAGAGGACCCATTGCTGGTTAAAAACTGAACTGCATGGGCAGGCAGTTGGCATGGCAGTTAAGACACTACTTCCAGGGCACCCACATTCTATTTGAGTGCTTGGGTTCAAGTCTGTTCTCTGTTCCCAACCCCAGATTCCTGCTAATACACACACCGGGAGGCAGCAGGTCTCACGGAGCGGCTCATGGAGCTAGATCTCTGTCATCCAGGTGGGCACCCGGGCAAGGTGCCAGCCTCCAGCTTGGCCTGGCCCAGTCCTTGCTTTGTGAGCATTTAGAGAATGAACCAGTAGATGGAAGACTTCTAATATCTGTCTCTAATTCATTCTCTCTCTTTCTCTTCCCCCCTCTCACCTCTCTCCTGCCTTTCAAATTAAATGGAGTGGGGCAGATATTGGAGCAAAGTACCCCATATCACAGTATGGGCTGCAGTTTCACCTACATTTCCAATCCATGCCTACTATGGGACGCAGTAGGTGATAGCTCAATTACTTAGGCGCCTGTCACCCAAGTGGGAGACCCAGATAAACTTCTTGGCTCCTAAATTTGTTCTGGCCCAACTCTAGCTCTTACAGACATTTGAAGAATGAACCATCAGATGTATGTGTGTGTCCCTCTGCCTTTCAAATAAATAATAATTAAACCTTAAAAATTAAACAAGGGCCCAACACGGTAGACTAGCAGCTAAAGTCCTCTCCTTGAAAGCCCCGGGATCCCATATGGGTGCTGGTTCTAATCCCAGCAGCCCCACTTCCCATCCAGCTTCCTGCTTGTGGCCTGGGAAAGCAGTTGAGGGTGGCCCAAAGCCTTGGGACGCTGCACCCATGTGGGAGACCTGGGAGAGGCTCCTGGCTCCTAGCTTAGGATCGGCGCAGCACTGACCATTGCGGCCACATGGGGAGTGAATCAGAGGACAGAAGATCTTCCTCTATGTCCCTCCTCCTCTCTGTATATCTGATTTTTAATAAATACATAAATCTTTAAAAAACTAAACAAATGTAGCTTTGGGCAATGGCAGTATCATAGCCAATGAAGTTCATCAAGGCACAATTATTTCTAATTGAAAAACTGAGCAACCGTTCTGAGTATGCTGCATATACAGTACACAGGGCATGTGGGGGCATCCTCCAAGGCTGGGTCATCTCGGGTGAACCATTTTAAGCTGGTGCCTGCATAATGCCAAATTCAAAGTGACCCCAGTTCCCATGGGGCAAACTCGCGGATGCTCTGACGCCTTCAATGCTGCCAAGAACTGCTTTACTGGGTTCAGATTTCAGCTCTGGGAAAGGGAATCACGTACAGTTACAGCTGTGAGTGAGTGCTTTCCGAAGGCTCGCCCTTTGCCCGGCTCTAACTAAGCCAAGTGGTAGAATGCTACACTTGTTTGCGCCACACCCTTCCTGGCCCAGCAGGGAGTGTGGAGACAGTTGGAGCAGATGATCACGGCCAAGTTTAGTCAGGCCAGGAAAGACAACCATGCAGGCATGATGCTCACAGTTCCAGAGCACATGAAGTTGCCTCTGCAGCTTAGGAGACCACAAACACATCTCTCAAGCCTAACAAGGAAACCACAACCCCATCTCCCCAAGAGCCCCAGCAGACTGCTTCCATCACGAGTCAAGCACCTCTCCCATGGGAGTCTCATGACCCAAAGTGGAGCAAAAGAAACTGTCGGCCTCAAGAAACAAGTGTCATGGCCTTGGCAGAGTCACACAGTGGACAGGGACACACTCTAGACAAGTAGCCCCATCTGCCAACCCCTGACCTGGGCTTATCCCCAGGCACCACTGCTTCCCCAGATACAGACTGGATTGACACAGGAACAGTACCCACACGGTAGACACTTCTGCCCCAGGCACCTTGGTGTTTTGTTCTCACATCTAGCCCCTGGAGAAGCTCCAGCCCCACATCACCCACGGGGCAAATAACACCCTAAGAGGTTAAGGGACTTGCTTATGACCATTTCAGAACAGAGATTCAGAACGCCACCCCCGCTCCGCACCCCCACAAAGCTTTGTGGCCCAAACACAGAGAAGAAGGACAGTGCTCTGGTCTCCTGAAAACAAATGCCCCCCTCCTCCACTCCCAAGCACAAGTGAGAGCTACCTCATCGCCACATTGCTGCCATCAATCACGATGGGACGCAGGGAACTGGCTGGGTCTGCACAGTCCTCTTCTGGAGCTGCCCCCAAGCCCCATGGAGCAGAATCTGGGAGCCCAGTGGAGCCCCGGGGAACAAGTTGGGGCACAGTCTGGGGCTCCCGGGTCCCAGGGCGGCTGCCCGTCCGGATCAGCTCCTGAAGCACGTCGTTGACCAGAGCACTGTCACCCAGCTTGCCCAGAACCCTGGCCACATCCTCCTGGCTGTAGCCCAGCTTCTGGAAGAACTCCATCTTGCTCGAACGGTCCATGCTGGCTCAGTTGCCACCTGGAGAGGGTCCTGCCCCCAGTCTCCTCCTTGCAGTGCCCCCACAGACATGCACTAAAGAGAAAAAGCATCTGTCAGGTATGTTCTGGACACGGGTTCCTGAGAGCCGTGACGTACGCGCTCCCTCCCTCCCGCTAGTATCTGTCAGGAAATCATGTCGGTCTGGGCCCCCTGGGGATTTTCAGTCCCCGTGTGGGTGGGGAGCTGCAGGTGCAGCCACACTGCTTTTGCATTCACGGGGCCTTTTTCTTTCACCCCACACAACACCCACACAGGGAACACGCGCCAGACACCAACGTGGCTGGGACCGTGCCGGGCACCCCTTACCATAGACCACAGAACCTCTGCAAAGAGCCAACGATGGTTACTTGAAGCCCCAACCCCAGTTCCTTACAGTGTGACTGACTGGGAGACAGGGTATTCCACAGGAGGCCGGAAGGATGGGAGTCCTGGTAGGAAGAAGGCATTTGGGTACAGACACACAGGATGATCTCGAGAAGATGCAGCGCGAAGAGCAGCCGTCTGCAAGCCCAGGAGCGAGGTCTCAGAAGAAACCAACCTCTGTCTTGACCTTGACTCCAGCCTCTGGAAGTGTGTGACCATGAATTCCCGGGCTGAGGCTGTGATCCGTGCACTTGCCTGTGGCAGCTCAGGTATGTGAACCTAGGCCGCTTGGGTTACACAGGGGAATTCCCCCTGACCTGTTCTGCTCCCTTGCATTGGCAAAGCCTGCCCTACCAATGATCACCCTGACCCTGGAAAACAAGAGGTCCTGACCCAAATCTGACCTTTCCCAGCCAGGCATCACTGCCTAGCTGCCAACTGCGGGGTGGCAGGGAAGGGGGTTACAGCCTATGGGGTATTTTCTTTTTGTGTGTGTGTGAAGATTTACTTATTTTTATTACAAAGTCAGACATACAGAGAGGAGCAGAGACAGAGAGGAAGATCTTCTGTCCGATGATTCACTCCCCAAGTGAGCGCAATGGCCAGTACTGTGCTGATCCGAAGCCGGGAGCCAGGAACCTCTTCCAGGTCTCCCACATGGGTGCAGAGTCCCAGGGCCTTGGGCCGTCCTCCACTGCCTTCCCAGGCCACAAGCAGGGAGCTGGATGGGAAGTGGAGCTGCCGGGATTAGAACCGGCGCGCATATGGGATCCTGGCGCGTTCAAGGTGAGGACTTTAGCCACTAGGCCACACTGCCAGGCCCCTATGGGGTATTTTCAAGAGAAGACGACAAAGCTAACAGGAATTCTCAGGAAACACCCGGTCCCTCTGTTTTCCAAAGATCCACACCTTTGAAAAACATTTAAAACTCATAATCATGAAAACATTACTATGAACAATTTAAACAATGCCAAAGTATAAAGAATAAAAAGTCTTTCATGCATCCCTAGCTCTGTTTGTCCCCTGCCCCTGCTGTTTCCCCTGCCCTTCTAGTACTTTCCCTATGACTTGCTGGCATACCTAATAGATCACACAAATATGGTTTTAGGATTGTCTTGCTTTATATAGATAGTGGCATGCTTCCCATTTTGCTATTGAAAATGCCTTGTCGGGAGAGGTACTTGGCCTGGTGGGGAAGGCATTGCTGGGGGGACTGCAGCCAAAAGCGTACCTGGTTTGAGTCCAGCTCCAGGCTCCAGTTCAACCTTTTGCTAATGTGCACCCTGGGAGGTAGCAGATAGAGCGTGGTTTCTGCCATCCATGTCGGAGCCCTGGGTTGAGTTTCCAGTTCCCTCCTTCAGCCTGGCCAGCCCTATTGCGTGCTTTTGGGGGAGTGAACCAGAACATGGTACCTCTCTTGTTCAGTCACTCGCACCTTGGAAATTTCACATAACACTTTACCTACTGTATCCTACGAAGTTAGTACAAAGCCTAATGCAGTTGAATCAGTCAGACTTGTGGGTGGATCGATGGACAGGTGGATGGAGCTCTCTGGCCTTTAAACACACAGCTACAGGACAGAATTTAGATAGCGTTCCCCTTCCTGGTGTTAGAAAGCCTGTGGGGTGTATATCCTTGCACATCTCTTTCCCCGCAGTCTTTTCTCAGGGTCACAGCTTCATCCACTTCAACTCCTACTCTATGGGAGCCTCTCTCAGGCTGCTGCCTCCCTGCTAGCTTCCTTACTTGGTTCCACTTTCTCTCACAACCTTCCCTGACAGCGCAGGAGCCGGCCAGCACTCCGCCCCCAGCAAGGCAGATGCTCAGGTCCCCCTTTCCCATAGCTCAGCAGGAGGAGCCACCACTAAACCCTTGACACCGTCCACTGCCACCAAGTCATCTGCCCTTTTAAATGCCTTAGTTGAACGGCATCTCTACATCCTCACATGAACATACAGCTCCCTACCACTTTTCCTTTCCTTGTTTCTTTGTTTGTTTTTTTCCGAGAACAAAACATTTCCTATCCTAATGGATTCTTTTTTTAAATTTGAGACACACTTGTCACAGGGGTGGGGAGAGAGAAGAGAAAGAGTTTGCATCTTCCAGTTCACTCCCTAAATGCCCGCAACGACAGAGGCTGGGCCAAGATAAAGCCAGAAGCTGGGAGCTCAGTGCTGGTCTCTCATATTGGTGGCAAGAACCCAGCTGTTTGAGCCATCACCTTCCGCCTCCCAGGGTCAGGGGACACAACTGAAAATCGCCCTTAAGTACTCTGATGTGTGATGCAGGTGCCTGAACACCTGCTCCAAGGCTACCCCCTCAAATTGTGTTGCTCTGTCTGCTTCCCTTCCAATGCTTTAACAGCTCTTGCCTCTGCTTATTTCTTCAACATCAGGGTCCTGCTCAGGGTATCTATGCACCGAGCTGCCCATGGGGCGCCCACAGAGCACTAACTAGGCACACAAGTTATAAATGCAGGACAAGCATGCCATGCAAGCTTTGTACCCAAAGTCCTACAGGTTTGCAGAACACTGTCACTGAACATTTGCTAAATATCTACCTCCAGGGTTCTTAAAATGGGGTCCAGAGAAACCTAGACATTTGGAGGTAAATATTATTTTCTTAATAATAGTAAGATTCAGTTTGCCTATGTCACTCCCATGCATGGACAAGTATGTAAGAGAATATTCTATAAATTCCATATGATGTCATTTCGACAGTTCAAATGCAGATATAAGAAATGCAGAAACAGATATAAGAATCCAGCTATCTTCTATTAATATTACGTAGTTGATAACACTCTGAATCAGCACTAGTCTTCTTAGTAATTCTTTTTGCTTTGGCAAATAAAGTTGATTTTCATAAAGATATCATTTATGTTCATGTAATTGTTTTATTATTTAATAAGAAATGAATTTTTAAGTTTATAGTAAAGCATCTATCAATAGATATAAGCCATATAAACAAAAACTCTTGGAGGCTCTTAATCATTTTTTGCAAGTGTGCATTGGTCCTAAAACCAAAAAGTTTCTTTGTGAAACACAGAGCTGCCCCAACAATTACTTTTACACAGATGGTCTTATAGACTTATGGCCCTTCCCCCAGGGCCCACAGAGCAAGCCCAATGACTCCCCCACTGCCTAGTTAGGCCCTTTCAGGTCCACCTTCTATCACTCCCTTGGCCACCAGAGCCACAGTCCTGCCTCTTCATCCTTCCCCAGTTCAATGCAACAGCCTCTGTGGTGGGCTGGTGCCGCTGGCATCAGGTCTCTCCAGCTCGGAGCTGGCACTATATTTCTAGAACAAGTCAAACCACATCACCCCCTGCTTAGAAATGCTCTCAAGTGGAGCTGGCACTGTGACATGCCAGGCTCAGCTTGCGGCACCAGCATCCTATTATGGGCGCCAGTTTGTGTCCCAGCAGCTCCACTTCCAACCCAGCTCCCAGCTCTCTGGTAACGGCCTGGGAAGATAACAGAAGAGGGTTCAAGTCCTTGGGCCTCTGCATCCACATGGGATATTCTGAAGAAACTCCAGTTTCTTGGCTTTGAACGGGCCCAACTCAGTCATGGCAGTCATTCCGAGAGTGAACCAGTGGATGAAAGTTCTGTCTCTCCTTCTCTCTCTGTGACTTGTCTCTCAAATAAAAGTAAAATAAACCTTCAACAATTAAAAAAACAATAATAAATAATCACTCCCCGCTCCACTGTGGACTACAAAAAGACCCCATTTCCTGAGCGACTCACAGTCACCTGAGGATGCAGCTCTGAGCCCGCCCACCTCACTCCCCTGACTGACCACCTGACCCTCCCTGCTCCCAAGGCATTCCAGCACCTTCTCCTCGCTGTGCTTCTGCATTCACAGGAAGGCTCTTTCTGGCTTGGTCAGCTTCCAGACTCAGCCCATACATGACTCAGGGCGGTCATTCCTGCCACTGCTGGAGAATGCACGGCCTGGGCACACCCTCTCTTGAGGACACATCAGATCCTCGTCCATCAATTCTTCACAAAACACTGTGAGTCACCTGGGTATACTGGTCAATCTCACAGCCATGAGCAATGCATCGCAGGAGTTTAATACGTTTTTATTTAATAAATGTCTGGTAATGGAGCTATCCTCCTGCCTTGGATATTTTGTCCTTGGGTTCCCAATGACATGGAAGGGCAGCAGCCCCCTGAGGCCCAAGGAAGAAATGTCGTGGTCATCTCGACTCCTCTTCCGCTCACTTCTGCACACCTTGGACTTGGAGCCTGTTTCCTGACACCTCCCAGAACCGTGGTCCCGAGTTCTCACACCCCACTGCTCTAGTCCATCCAGTCCTTTATGGGAAAAAACCCTTGAACAACATCTATTTAGACCAGCACTGGTGTGGCTGCCCAGGGTAAAAGAGCAAAATGACACCCCATCCAGTTTTAACTCATGCAACCATCTGTTCAGGAAAACAGCAAGTGTAAACAACAAGCTGTAAAGCACAAACATAAACACAAGACTTCCTGCGAGAAAACAGTGCTTCCCCAATCCAGGAGAGGAATTACGGAATCTGCCTTTGAAGGCAAGGAAAGGCCGGAGAGGCCCTCACAGAACTGGGCAATGAAGGACCGCTAAGACTTGCTCCAGGCCAGAAAAGCACATCACCCATGGCTAAAAGGGAGGTCTCCCTTGAGCATCACAGCACCCACCTCCAGTATAGCTGCCGCATATACCCCCAAGGACGTTAACTGTGTCAGTCTACCAGTCCAAGCCTCCCATGTCTTCCCTTCCCAAGCACCCACGTACACAGGACATTTTCTGTCCTTGACACAGAAAATGTCAGATCTCACCAGCAGGAGCATGAAGACTTACTGAGTTCAGCTGCTCTCCAGCCTGCGGCCCCATAGCCCTGGTCCAACCTCACAGCCCTCTGCCCAGTCCCCTCCCAATCATCATCTCTGGGGTCTGGGATCTAGCTGTGCTCCAACACCATGGAGGAAGAGGATCCTCACCCTAGCTGGGGTACAGTCCCACACTTCAGTCAGGCTCTTGGCTCCATCCACCAGGCCAGCCCTTCAAGCCATACCTTCAAGCTGGCTCCTGTCACGCCCTCCATGACGCTGTCTCAGTCCCAGTAGTCCCACTCCATTCTGGTGGCAAAAATACCAACATTTCTCAAAGGAAAAGCCTTGCAGCTTCCATCTGGCCTGGAAGCAAGGCATGCGGACCCAGGCAACACCCCCAACCAGAGCCCACGAAGTGGTGGCCGGGTCTCCAGCCTTCTCTGAGGAGGCTTCTGGAAGCCACCACGGCAGGAGATTTCTTTTCAGACCTGACACACGGGAAGAATTTACCCAGGGTGGAGATATGTTTGTCCCTTGGACTTCAAAATCAACTAAATTTCCTTTAAAAGCTTTATGACGGAGGGGCGGGGAATGGGATGGGGTGGGAATGGGTCCTGGTCGCCTCCCAGGGGCCTTCACGTCACAGCCCTCCCCTCAGAGACCTAGCAGGGCTCTGTCGCGCCGGCAGCTGCTGCTTTTTCCTTTCTATTTTTAAGACTTGAAAGTGCAGACAACCTCATCTCATTTTCTTCCTCAGCCTTGACTGGAAGTCACTAGCGGCACAGAAGATTAGTAATCTGTGGAAATCCTCAGAGCCGTCCCATGAGCACCTGCGGTGGCCGCGGTCACGTGAGCAGACTTGTTGTTGTTAAATCCCTAACAGACTTTTCCCCTCAACATTTCTTTTTGCTCCAAACTCCACGAATCTTTTCATCCCATTTCCTGTCGCCGTCGTTGTCATCAAGGTCACCACCAGGTGGGATTGAGGAGTGAGAGGTGGCCAAGGTGGGCTGGGGCGAGGGGGATGGACCACCAGATCAGCTCCACTTCTTCTAGAATTAGACCATGCTAGAAGGTCTGCCTGCTGAGGAAAAGAAAACAAAAGGCTGTCCCAGGTTGCCAGGAGCTTAACCTCACCGTCCCAGAGAGGTGGAATGTGTTACCTCATTCCTCACGTTGTAGATGAGGAAATCGAGGAAAAGCGGGGCTTGGGGGACCCCCCCCCCAGCACCGCAGTGGGAGACCACACGCACTCCCACGGCGGCCATCACGTTGTCCCCCAGTGGTCACGCACTGCCCCCGACAGGCGCCTCCCAGCCCGGCCCCAAATTCAAGGTCCTTCCAGCTCCCAGACGCCGCCCCTTGGTGAGAAGATGGCTGTCCTTTCCAGACTCCCTGAGAAGACCAACCAAGCAGAAGCTTCGTTCTGGTTCCGCTGCCCCTGGAGGCTGTCAGCGGTGATTTCAGTTCGATTTTGACGAAGGCACGAACAGCCCGACTTCAGCCCACAGAACTTGCATAGAGGGTGGGGAGATGGCATTTTTTTTAAGGAACTTAGTAATTTGTTTTTAATTGTGGACAAATACATATAATAGAAGTTACCACTTTAGCCCATTGTAAATGACAGTTCAGTAGCGTGAACACATTCATATTGTTAGGCAATGACCAATGGCGTCATCACGCACCTTCAGAGTTCTCTTCATCTGCAAACTCTGCCTATCAAACACTAACTCCCTGTGCCCATGCCCCTCCCCTAGCAGCCAGCAGCACCATACTCCTTTTTCTTTCTTTCTTTTTTTTTTTTTTTTTTTGCCTCTGAATTTGATTATCTGATGTGCCTCCTAGTGAAATTGCTGTCCTGTCCTTCCAGTTCACTCCTGCTTGCAGGAGGCTGCGCAGTATTTGGCAGCATGCGGAGGTCCCATTGGGCTGGGCCTGTCCTGCAAACATGAGCTCTTGGGGGTGGGACCTCCTTCCACTGTTGGCCCCAAACATCCATGCCACTGTGGACACTGACATAGTGGCCATGGTTTCCCCCAAAAAACACCTGTACCCTGCTTTTTAGTTCAGCTGTAGGTGGTCCAGGGGTGGGGGTACCAAAGTGCTGACTGCCCTACCTCATATCCCAGAGCAAGTCTGGGCCATATCCCGACCTGGTCACACCAGGCACTCTGGGCATCTTGGGAACCAAGCTGAGGTGTCTAACAGCTCAGGGAAGTCCCCTAAGTGGGCTCTGCTGCCATCCGATGAGCACCGAGTCCTCTTCACTGTAAGGCTGCTCCTGAATTTCCTGGCCCGCATACTCAGCCAGGAAACTGGAGGTGCACAAAGCAACATCTGGCCCAGAAAACGCTTCCTTGCAGACAGAGGGCTGTTCCACTCCGGCTCATTCCCCCACATCTGCAAGTACCACCGCACAAGTTTCACTTACACCCAAGCACTTCCTCCACTTCATCTTTCCCTCACATTGACCGCCTGGAGATACAATACACTTTGCTAAGAGCAAGCAAGGGTTACACCTAAAGGAAACTAAAGATGCTCTCGCCTTATCTTTCTTTCTTCTTCCTCTTTTTTTTTTAAACCTTGTACAAAATTGTGCATTTGAAGTAGTTGCAGGTGTGATTGGTCACAGGGTTGAGGATGCTACCGGCCCGCTCTCCCTCTCTCCCACCCCTTCTTAGATACCCCTTTCACCCCCCACCTCCAACCCTGCACAGTCTGTGCCACAGCTGGCCAGGGGACAGACACTCACCGGCAGGGTTTGTCCCTCGGTCTTCACAGTGGACACTGGCCCAGCTGCCCACAGCCTTCACCGTGACATGATCCTGCTGGCAAGAGGCCAGGCCAGTACGATGGCCCTGGCTGGAGTTCAGGGGCAGGCAGCGGGCCCCAGCCCCAGCCAGGCTGCAGCTAGAAGCTCCATGCCAGTGCTGCACTTCCTGCACGCCAGCCAGCAGCACCTTCAGCTGCAAAGGTGGCTGTGCTTCAGGTTTGAAATTAAAAGGAAAGGAAGAGGAGAGAGACTCGAAGCGTGCGCCTGAGTATGAGTCATCGACTCCAAGCTCAACAACCTCATGCAAAGTGAACTTGGCAGGAGCAGGGCGTGAGGTAGCCACAGGAAAAGCAAGAGCAAAAAGGCATAAATTTCTGTTTCCAAGTTCCTGTTCCTGCTTCCAGCTCCCAGGTGCCACTAAAGAGAGGCAAGCACCACTCACTCCCTGACAGAGATGCAGCATGCAGGAGGGAAGAACAGCAGGTGAGAGAGAGTGCCAGGGTGCCAGGTAAGGGTCCCCAGGGCTATGGGCATGGAAGGCTCTGTACCCTCCTCCTGGGCTGGAGGCCCTGGCACAGGAACACCGTGTAGTATTACTGGTGTAGTGTATTAAGCCTCCATCTGACTCTGGGGCTCCACTCCCTCCTGCTTTGCAGGATGTGCACAGCTGCTTCAGACCAGAGCCTGTGGCAGCCTGTCTCACTGCCAGCCTCAGCAGGGACAAGCAGCAGAGTCAGACTCTATGTTCATTTCCTGAACTTGGGGCTGTCCCAGACTAAGAGGAAAGAGCACCCCAAAACACAGAGCCGTCCTCCTCCCAGCTAACGACGCCTTCACGGGCACTCGCCCAGGGACTCCCAGGCAGCCAGGTGGGCAGGCTGCATCTGTTAGTGCTGATGAAGGGAAAAGGACATCTGTTAGCTGGGATTGTGCTTCATCTAATTTATTTGCCTTTCCAGAGACGATCTGGGGGACAATCTAGACGATTAAACCATATGAACAGAGTAGGGCATTGGGGCAGAGTGGCTTAGGCCAGCGCTTGAGATGCCCACATCCCATATGAGAGCTGTTCAAATCCTGGCTCCTCCACTTCTGATTCAACTTCCTGCTAGTGCACCTGGGAAGGCAGCAGGTGATGACTCAAGGTGGGTTCTTGTCACCTACCTAGATGGAGCTCCTGGTTCCTGGCCTCAGGCTGGCCCCGCCTGGCTGTTACAGCTCTCTCTCTCTCTCTCTCTCTCTCTCTTTCTCTCCCTCTCCCTCTCCCTCTCAAATAAATAAGTAGGTCTTTTTAGAAACACATACAGAATAGAACAACTGAAAAGTTTGGGATGTGGGGAAGGCATGTCCACTTGTGATGCCATATCCCACCTCAGAGTACATGGTTCAAGTCCCAGCTTTTCCTGGCAGTCAGCAGGTGACAGCTCCAGCAGCTGAGTTTCTGCCTGCCAGCTTTGGATTGGCTCAGCTCCAGCTGGTGTGAGCATTCGGATAGTGATTCAGGGAATGGGAGTTTTTTCTCTTGGTCATGCACTCTCTCCTTTTCAAATAAATAATAAAGAAAGTCACTTTTTAAAAATCAAAAATGCCAACAAATCATTAGATGCGAAAAGAACATTGTATCAGAAAGCCAATTTACATGAACCAGTGCGCTGGAGCCCTGCTTGCTGTTTGAAGTTTCTGGCACAAAAGGTTTTCTGATAACAACTACTATTTGTAGCCTCTACAAAATAGATAGTACTTCATATTAAAGTCTCAAGAACCACCACCACCCCCCCCCCAGCTCAACAACATAGGAATAATCACCCCATTGGGGGATGAAGTCAATAGGGTTGAGAAATGGTGCCTGGGGCCAAGTTCCAACTCTGTTCCAGAGTCTAACTTCCTATTATGGCAGCCAGTGATGGCCCAGAGCATCTGAATCCCTGCTCCCCACGGGGAGGGGGGAGCGCAGGGAACCTCTGAGTTCCTTCTCAGCTTTTGGCCCAATCCTAGCTGTTCTAGGCATCTGGTGGGAGAACCTGTGGACAGAAGATTTCTCTGTCTCCCTCCCCTTTCAAATAATTAAAAGTAAATAGTTAAAAAAAACAAAAAAGCACACACACACATATAAAACATTGGAATCTGCTCAAGTTCCAGATAACTCTCTAGTGGAAACATCCAAAATGCTGTGTCTTAAAACCTGAGAACCAAAACCTTGCTGCAGTAGGTTAAGCCTCCACCTTCAGTGCCAGCAGCCTGTATGGACGGCAGTTTGAGACTTCTCTGCTCCACTTCCAATCCAGCTTCCTGCTAATGTGCCTAGAAAAGCAGCAGCAGAAGAACCTAGCCCTTGGACCCCTCACCCATGTGGAACGCCTGAAAAAAGCCCTGATTTCAGCCCAGCCCAGCTCCAGCCACTGGGGTCTGTTGGGGAGTGAACCGCTGGATGGAAGATCTTTCACTTTCCCTCTATACCCTTAAATAATACATAAATAATTTCTAAAGATTTATTTATTTTTATTGGCAAGTCAGATTTTACAGAGTGAAGAAAAGATAGAAATATCCTCCATCTGCTGGTTCACTCCCCAAGTGAGCCGCAATAGTCGGTACAGAGCCAGTCCAAAGCCAGGAGCAAGAATCTTCTTCCGGGTCTCCCATGCAGGTACAGGGTCCCAAGGCGTTGGGCCGTCCTCTACTGCTTTCCCAGGCCACAAGCAGGGAGCTGGAAGGGAAGCGGAGCAACCAGGATACGAACTGGTGCCCATATGGGATCCCAGGCGTTCAAGGCAAGGACTTTTAGCCACCAGGCTACTGTGCCAGGGTCCTAAATAATGCATAAGTAACTTTTTAAAACTGAAAATATTAGACAAAAAAAAAATAGGTTCATTGTCACCATTTAAAAAAAATAAAATCCACAAGTCCTTTTATAGAATCTGAGGTAGAGAAATCTTTTCTTTTTTTTTTTTTTAAAGATTTATTTATTTTATTACAGCCAGATATATATATACAGAGGAGGAAAGACAGAGAGGAAGATCTTCCATCCGATGATTCACTCCCCAAGTGAACCGCAACGGGCCGATGCGCGCCGATCCGAAGCCGGGAACCTGGAACCTCTTCCAGGTCTCCCACGCGGGTGCAATGTCCCAGTGCATTGGGCCGTCCTCAACTGCTTTCCCAGGCCACAAGCAGGGAGCTGGATAGGAAGTGGAGCTGCCGGGATTAGAACCGGCGCCCATATGGGATCCCGGGGCTTTCAAGGCGAGGACTCTAGCCGCTAAGCCACGCCGCCGGGCCCAGAGAAATCTTTTCTTGATTTGTCCCAGCTAAAATGACTTAGCTGCCATAATTCTAAGAGGCAAAAAGAGGTCAATGACTGTTCTGGTCAACTACTGCCCACTTGGACAAAAACCAAAGGCACTGGAACTCAGCCCAGCTGGAGATCACAGACCCAAAGCGAGGCTCTGCCTAACAGACATGACAAGATGGCAGCCTCGCTCGGGGAGTTGGACACCTGCCCATGCATCTCCCAGAACTGTCGGAGTCCTGAGAAAAGATCACACAGCAAGCCTGATCATTGCCCCCTTCCACTCTGCTGGCCCACAGCGTTGTTCCCACCCACTCAGGCCCTTGTGGTAAGATGGGGGTCTGCACTTTAGGAACTCAAACAGTAAGGAGCACATGGACCCAGAGCAAGACACAGAGAGAAAACTTGGTCATGACAGCAAGGAAGTCCCCCAGAATAAGCCACAGTGTGGAGGGCTGACAGATGCAAAAGCTCCACCTAGAGGTGGGCACTGGGTCTAGCAGTTAATTTGCCTGCCTGTCTGTCCATCAGAGTGCCTGGCTTTCCTCACCAGCTCCAGCTCCTGACTCCAGCTTCCTGCACACGTGGGCCCTGGCAGGCAGTGGTCATGCTGCAAGTGCCTGCGTTCCCATAGTCCTCTGGGATTGAGTTAATGGTTTCCTGGATTGGCTCAGCCCTGGCCATGACAGGCATTTAGGGAGTGTACCCATTTTTGTATGCCTTCTCTGTCGATGTTTTTAAATGTCCTTTATTTGTGTTGGAAATGCAGATTTACAGAGAGAAGGAGAGACAGAAAAATCTTGTTTCACTGCCCGAGTGGTCACAATGGCCAGAGCTGAACCGATCCAAAGCCAGGAGCCAGGGCTTCTTCCAGGTCTCCCACGCAAGTATAGGGTCTCAAGGCTTTGGGCCGTCCTTGACTGCTTTCCCAGGCCACAAGCAGGGAGCTGGATGGGAAACTAGCAGCTGGGACATGAACCTGTGTCCATATGGGATCGCGGTGCATGTTAGGCGAGGACCTTTAGCCAGTAGGCTATCATGCCGGGCCCAAAAAACAATCTTAAAAAAAAAAAAAAAAAAAACGCTTTTCTTAAAAAACATTTTCATCTTCTAGATAAAATGATCCTGTCATTTACTACATTCTCTAACGTGCAGGTGTTTTGTGAAGGAATCAAAACAGACTTTTTTGCCTTTGTAGGCCATCGCAGAGCTGTCAGTGGCAAAAGTGAGACTCTGCCCTTTGGAAAGGGCCTGGTTGGGGACAACCTCGGGCCTTTCAGCCAGGATGAAGAAAAGCAGTGACCTTCCCAGGCACTAGTGACCATACCCATTCTCCCTCCTACCGTGGCGACTCATGTCACTGTTCGGTTGTTTCAGGTCTGGCTCACCCAGGGCTCTGCACCTGCCCGCTACTCACTCCTAACACCTGGAGCATTCTCTACCTAAGATGATGAGCTTGGGTCTCTTCAACCTGCACAGCTGCATGCTGAGAAATCTCCCATGAGCTGCCGCCACACAGGGCCCTTAGGGACTGCATTTGACTGTGAGGTTGCTAGTGCTCTAGGCCCTAATGCTCGCTCCCAGGGAACCCCCTGGGACGTATAGGAAGGGACACACTGAACTCACCCTGGTGCTAGGAAGAGAAGGACATGAAGACCATGGGAAACAGGGAGGGGAATCCGGGGCTAGGGACGAGCTGAAGCGTGTCCCTGCTGTCGGCCCGTGGCCAGGCCTGGGTCCGTGATCCCCTGGGTACACAGGCAATGCCTTCAGCAACCAGGGCTCTGAGGTCTCTTCACTCTGTTGCCTGCTCAGCATCTTTCTGGTTTTTGATCAGAGCATTGCAGAAGCTTCTCTTGGGCTAATATACTTTGTCCCTATCACGGTTGAATTGAGCTCTCCCAAAGAAATGCTCAAGTCTCAGCCTCCAACACCTGTGCGTGTGGCCGTCTTGGGAAACAGTCTTTGCAGTGGTTATGGTGAATTAGGGTGGGCCCTGCACCCAGACCAGTGCTTTCCTGGGAGGAAGACAAGGGAAGCTGCGAGAGGAAGCAGGTCAGGAAGAGGAGGAAATGCAGCCCTGGGGACAGCTGGCTTCAGCCTTCTAGCCATAGATGGCAGAGACAGCCTCATTCTCCTATGAACAGGCAGCATCTGCCCCCAGAGCACTTTCCCTGCAGCTCCATAGCTCACAACTCAGCACAGCCCCACTGGACAGCAGGAAGACAGGGAGAAGAGCTATGGAGGAAAGCCTCCTGCCCGAAGTGCTGCCCGGCAGGCCAGCAGACACCTGTCTGAACGGGATGCAGGGGCCACATGGGATGCGGTGGAAGGGATCTCAAAGACCTAAAACCGAAGTGGTTTCATAATGATGAAGCCTGTCGTGTCGTTTCCCATAAGCACCAGAGAAGGGGGAAAGGCCCAGATGTGTATTTTGGCTCCATTCTCGTGACAGTGAGAAGAAATGATCAGTGTGAGAAGAAAAGCTCAGCTCAGATGAGGAACGCATGCCACCCCCTGCTCCAGCCCCCCAACAGTGTGAAGCCAGGGTGCCGCTGCAGTGAGCAGGCCCAGGTATACACAGGGCGCCACATGGTGGCTGTGACTGTCCCCCAGACAATTCCAGGCCAACCCCCACCCCAGCACAGACCATTGGTCCACGGACTCTATTCCATGGGCCCTGCTTGCAGCACATGCAGCTTTCCGGATGGGGGTGTGTGTGTGGCTTTCCAGAGATTGTCTTGTTAGTCACACAGGCTAGGCTGGAGCACTGCATGCGGGAGCCTTTGAGGTGAATCTGTATTTGGGGGTCCTGTGTGGAACAGATGGTGAATTCTCCAGACTCCCCACAATCTGGGGGGACTCTGGGAGGCCTGGTGGAGACTTTGCATCCGGCTCCCAGAGGAACTTGTTCAACTGCCTGGTGCCACTTCCTGCCTTAGGAAGATGTAAGTCTCTGGTCTCACAAATCTTGGCTAACCGAGACCTGGCCTCTTCGCAAGCCGTGCAGCCAGAGCAGGGGGCTGCTCCCAGTCTCTCTTCCTTGGACAGCTGTGCTAGAACTTCCCTGGTAAACAACTCTAGAAAGCTAAAGGTAACACCATCCTGTTTCTCAGCCACATGTAACAAATTTGCTTCCAGCCCAGGTGCTAGCACATGTGTGCATGTATGTTTCCACCCATCTGTCCATGGCCTGAGGCACAGTTTCCAGCCCTGGGAATGGACTGGGACCTGACTTGGAGAGTCCAGAGAGATAGACATGCCTACTAAGCAGTCACAATGTCCTTGTTGGGTGGGAGTCAGACCTGCCCTTCTGCCTGCCCCTTTTCCTACTCTATATAAGCTTGTAACTTCTCCAAATAAAGGAACATCCTTCACCAGTTTGTCTCCAGTGGCTCTGCTACCAAAGCACACCACTGTTGCCTCACCCCTCAGTGGTCTTGGGGCCTGATGGACAGAGTGAGATCTTGACTCAAATCCACTCACTTTGATGTGGGATGCGGGTGCCCCAAGCAGCAGTTAACCCTGCACTGCAGTACTTGGCTCACTCCTTCCTCACCATTCTTCACAGGGCCCTGCCTCACCCAGACCCTAGGCCCTGTACCAGGCTTGTTCTCACCTTGCAGCCTTCACTCTGGACTCAAACCTTCTGACCCGGAACCCCAAGCTCTCTCCACCACACCACAGAAACAAAGTGAAATTGTTTTGTTTTCAGGAACCAGAGATCATTGTAGTCTTGTTCTGGAATCATAGCAACAAAGCAGCCCCCCGCTTTTTTTTTCTATTTTTTTAGTTTGTTTTTAATATTGTTTACATAGTTGAGAGGTATACCCACTCATGTGGGCCTCCAATTAGGTTGGGGAGGGCCAGGTATTGAGGAAGGTGGGTGGGATAAATGTTTCAGCTGTTTATTTTTTCCTCCTGTGTCCACAGGGGAGGAGGCTGCCCCTTGCTGTCAAAGTACATCAGCACCCAGGGATGGGGGTCAGTCATATGATGATACCTTTGAGACCCCAATGTGGGGAAAAATGTCCTAAGGGTATTACTTGAGTGGCGTTGACAGTTCTGAGGAGTTGTTGGTTTCATTGTTCTAGGGTTGAGAAAATCTTTCCAAGGTCTTTTGGCTGACAAAGTTCAAATTAGTGCATCCACAGATCCAGGAACATGCTGCAAAGCTTGACCATGTCAATTGTCCAATCTGTTCTTTACCCATTCTCTGACGAGGTAGTCCATGTTGCCTAACAGCCTGAGCTGGTTATCAGGTCCCTCATGTGCTTCTAGAACTGCTGTCCACCCACAGGTATCAGCAACTGAGGAGGCCCAGTTCACATACATATACTCCAAGGTCAGACCACATAATATTTTGATTTTCCCTGTGGCCAGGGTCTGAGTCCAGCAGTTGGGGAGTCCTCCAAGAAACCCTGCCTGGGGTGACCTCAGTCTTGACTCTTGTGTGCACCAGCCAGTGCAGGGTCCAGGTGCAGTCTGTCACCTGCACCAGCCAACACACACACCAAGGGATGCAGTTTGGTCAGTTCCACCCCAGCCCCATCTCTCAAGCAAACCAACAGGTGCTGCAGCCCATCTCAGCCAGTCTGCTACGAATCAGTCCTCACACATACCATGATTGTCATAGCCTAGTTGTGGCAATGCCCAATAACCGCCCCCCAGGCCCACCCCAAGGCCCAGGTTGTGTGTATGCCAGCCTCAAAGCAGCCGTTTTCCAACTTCTGTTAAACGCAAACTCTCTTGTTGCTGTTATCACCTTTTACGTGGTGAATTTTCTAAAGTTAGAGGCTAAATAAATGACAGCAGTACAGTGCCCTAGCTGCACATCAAACATCACTCAGAACACTTGTGTATCTACCTATTCAGTCAACAAGGGAGAGGAGAGGAGGTGAAACACAAGATTATTACCTTTTAGCAGCATCCCTACCACCACTAATTAAGCCCAAATAATAGTCCTCTGTGAGAAAAGCGATGTGGAAGCAATGTTCCACTAGCAAGCATCACTGAGATTCATCCCTTGAGAAATACGCAGTCTTCAAAATTAAGGGGATCTCCACATTCTCATATTTAACAACAGGAAACACGGCTGCTCTAAAATTTCCCATGAAAACATGGTTTCCTAGCAACAGCCACTGAAAGGTAAAGCTTCTGTAATTTCGATTTTACTGTCTACCATGCTTTTTTTGTGACTTAGATGGGTGACAAACTTGAGTTGAATTTTCTTCTGAGTGGAAAAAAAGATGAGATACATCTTTTCAGTAACTAAATAGCAACCAATTTATTAAGAGCTGAGGAAAGTGTGATTGTGGAGCCCATTTAAACTCTCTAGCCCTTTCTAGTTCTGATCAAAATATCTGAAAATTCAAAAAGTAAGAAAGATTAAGCTAAACTTTTACAGCAAAGTTATAATGGAGAATTTTAATCTTAAAATAATGTTTCTTTTTTTAATTAAAAAAAATCTGACTATCAATAACTTGCTTTTTTTCAGTTTTACCAGAAGTCAATAGTAACTATGGCTGGAATCTGACTTAAAGAGTTTACCTGGGGGGCCTGGCACGATAGCATCTTGGTTAAAGTACTCGCCTTGAAAGCGCCAGGATCCCATATGGCACTGGTTCTAATCCCAGCGGCCCAACTTCCATCCAGCTCCCTGCCTGTGGCCTGGGAATGCAGCAGAGGATGGCCCAAGGCTTTGGGACCCTGCACCCGGGTGAGAGACCTGGAAGAAGCTCCTGGCTTTGGATTGGCTCAGCTCTGGCCGTTGCAGCCATTTGGGGAGTGAACCATCGGATGGAAGATCTTCCTCTCTGTCTCTCCTCCTCTCTATATATCTGCCTTTCCAATAAAAATAAATAAATCTTGAAAAAGAAAAAAGAGTTTCCCTGGGGTGGGGGTGGGGGTAGAGGAGAGTTTACCCAGGAGCCAGCACTGTTAAATTATCTCCTATGAGCACAGATTCAAGTCCCAGCTGTTCTGTTTCCATCCAGCTCCTTGCCACTGTACCTGAGAAAACAGCAGAGGATGCCCTAAGTGCTTGGTCCCTGCCCCCACAAGGAAGACCTGCACAGAGTCCCAGGCTCCCAGGTGCAGCCTGGCCCTGCACAAGTTATGGAGCTCATCTGGGGAGTGAGCCAACAGATGACAGATCTCCGTCTCTCCCTAATTCACTAACCCTGCTTTTTGGATAATAAAGTCATCTTTTTAAAAAAAAGTTTAGTTAAAACCTAGAGAAGCAAAACTAAACAGAAAACATGGTTCCTTTACCCAAAGTATCATCAGTGGTAGGGACAGAGAGCTGGGCCAATCCGTACCTCGGCAAGGACGGTTAGAAGCTGTCATAGTCTTCTGACCAGTACAACTGCTTATATGCAAATATCTGTTAAAAACCAGCTTCTCAGACCTAAAAGGACAGCATCCACAGCTAAGGGCAGTTTTTTCTTGAAACAGTTTTCCGAAGTGTTCACTCCTTCCCAAGTTCCCCCGGGTCCCCTGAGGTTTCTGTGGTAGGCGGTCACTTCTTGCACTGTTCCAGCCTTGAGCAGCTGGCATTGCTATCTTTCTCCTTCATTCTTTCAGGCCATACTGCAGCACCTTCTGTGAAGATAGCAGTCTCCTATACTCAGAGTGGTATTTATTATGTAATTAAAATATTTTTCTGGTTTTTTTTTAAGGTTTTGAAAGAGTTACAGATGTGGAAGGAGACAGATTAAGAGCCAGATGTTGCATCTGCTGCTTCACTCCCAGATGTCTGCCAGCGGCCAGGACTGGGCCGGTCCAAACCCGAGAGCCAGGGGCTCACTCAGGGGAGCAGAGACTCCAGCACTTCTGCCCTTTCTACTGCTTTTCACAGGCCAATAGCAGGGAACTGGATCAGAGGTGGAGCAACTGGGGCATGAACCAGCGCCCCTGTGGGATGCTGCTGTCACAAGTGATGGTTTAACTCACCAAGCCACAAGGCCAACCCCACAAGATTTTTCTTCTGATAGTCAAACACGATGTACAAAAGTGGGGAAACACCTGCTCTTATTGTAAGCACATCTACCTACCTCTGCTATAAAATACACACAAGACAAAAAATAAAAAACACAGAGCATCAACCAAGCCTAGGGTGTAAACAAGTCAAAAGACCAGGCTCTGAAGCTAGAACTTCTGTCTTTATGTCAGGCTCAGCATCAAAGGCCGGGTGAGAGAGACACTGCATACAGGCCTTTCCCCAGCTTGGGGAAGGTGTGGCTGTGGGTGGGAGGTGGCAGGGCCCTGGCTTTGGTCTCTGTGTGAAAAGTTACCCCAGGAGGTCAGGGAATGTGGAGCATGCCAGGCAAACGTAAATCTGCCTGGAGCAGAGCACCCTCAACCCAGGGACATTACAAGTCCCCAAGACTGTGCTCCAAATTTAAGGGGAAAACAATGAAAAGCACCCAAGGAAAGGAGCCACCACTAGCCACCAGAGTCAGCCAGGGGAGAATGAACTTAATTCTCAAAAAAGTAAGGCATTGGAATGAACAAAAAGCAATTTACAGTAACCACTATATAAGACAGAGTGGACATACACAAGCAAGGAAGAGCAGAAAATCCAAAATAACTAGAAAGATTAAAAGACAAAGTAGCAAAAAGAATTTCTATGAGTCACTAAAATTAAAACATGACTTCAATAGCAGATTGGAATTATTTGAAAATGGATACATGAACTACAAACCCAAAGAAATTACTCAGAATGTTCCTTCCAGAACACCCGAGAGTTACAAAGCACAGAAGGAGGAAGCAAACATAGAACTGATTGGAATAGGGGCTGGTGTTGCAGGGCAGAGGTCAAGCTGTCTCTTGCAATGCTGGCAAGTTCCTTGCGGCCTCACTTCCAATTCAGCTTTCTGCTGAGAAGCCTGGGAAAGCGAAGGATGGCCTAAGTACGTGGGTTCCTATTACCCATATGAGCGAGCAGGACGGAGTTCACGGCTTTGGCTTGGCCTGGCCGAGCCCAGACGGGGTTGTCGAGGTCATTTGGGGAGTAAACCAGAAAAAGAAATATTTTCTCTCCCCACCCCTCTCGTTTTTCACTCTGCCTTCCAAATAAATAAATCTTCGACATATCAAAAGTTAAAGAAAACCCATATCCAGACATATTACAACAAAATGCTGAAGTACCAAAGACAAAAAACTTAGAAGGACCACAGGCCTATCAACAAGCAGTACTAAGCAGAGGTCTAAGAGATATAAAGGAAAGAAAAAATTAACTCAAAATGGCATACAGACTTCACATTTACCAGTGCACATTAAGGAATGCCAAGGTGAGATGAGTCGTACCAGATGTGGTTGCAGCACCCAAACAGCACATGTGACAATCAAGAGGAGGAGGCAAAGCCGACAGGGGAATGTGGGCTCCCCTGCTGGACAACTACTTCCATTGGAAAGCGTGAGTTGGGATGGGGGTTGATCAGACTAGTTAGGGCTCTAACACCTGTGGGCCTCATGTGAGCTAAATCAGAGAAAAGACAGGCTGGGCTGATTGATCTTACAGGTGCAAACTACGATTAGAGAGGGTGAGGGTTGTTTGGGCTTAGCCGCAGCATCAGCTGGCAGAGGCTGGCACTGGGAGCTAATTCTGTCAAGTCAAATGCCAGAACCACCTGGAGAGTGCATAATCTGGGAATGGGAGTGGCCTAGAAGGGAGATAGTGGGCAACTCTCCACTCTCACTGGAGAGCATGAAAACCAGGTCAGGAGCAGGGGTGGCCAGACAGAAAGGCACCTGCCAGTAAATGTGTGGGCTGGATAGTAGGTTGGTTGGGTAGCACTAGGCTTCAAAGCCCATTGACAAGTACCAGAGCTAAATAGGATGTGGGACAGACTGGACAAGCCTGCAGTACATACTGGCAAGCATGGGAACCAGGGTAGGGGGCAGGCCTGGTGGGGGTTATGGGGAGTCGCCCCAGCTAGGCTGCAGCTCCCATTGGTTTGCATGAGGACCAAGTATGAAGTGGGTAGGATCGAGCTGGATTACAACACCCGTTGGTTCTTGTGGAAGACAGGGCTGGAAACAGAACTGACCCAGCAATTGCAACCACCAGCATGTGCATAAGCTGATTGGGGCAAGGGACGGTGTTGGGCCCTGTACTGGCAAACTCAGGCAAGAATCAGGTCTGGGATCACTTCAGATGAAGTTTCTTTGGGGATCCCTCCAACTGAACTGCTGATCTCAGAACCCCAACCATGAAGAGAATATGTCAACCAGTAGACGCTGAATAGATTTCATCGCAATTGGAACTGAGAGATTGGCAGCAATCCAGAACTGTTGAACTATCAAAACTGCTTGAGCAGGAGCCTCGGAGCATGCCTCACGTTGGAAATCTGGGATGGGTGGGAGGCTGGGTGGGGTTTTTCCCTTTGTTTCTTCCCTGACCCCAGATACAGGGAAAAATTGATAATATCAGTGTGGAAACAATGGTATTACCCACTTTCAAAAAAAAAACAAACAAAAAAATGGCATACAGACTTTAATGTATGGGCCCGGTGGCATGGCCTAGCAGCTAAAGTCCTCACCTTGAACGCACCAGAATCCCATATGGGTGCCGGTTCTAATCCCGGCAGCTCCACTTCCCATCCAGCTCCCTGCTTGTGGCCTGAGAAAGCAGTTGAGGACGGCCCAAAGGCTTGGAACCCTACACCCGGGTGGGAGACCCAGAAGAGGTTCCTGGTTCCTGGCTTCGGATCGGCGCAGTACCAGCCGTGGTAGTCACTTGGGAAGTGAATCATCGGACGGAAGATCTTCCTCTCTGTCTCTGCTTTCTATGTATATCTGACTTTGCAATAGAAATAAATAAATCTTGAAAAAATTATAACCATTTTAGAGAAAAAAAGGAAAAACCAGAAGCTCAACTAGCCCAAGCCTTTTTTTTTTTTTTAACACACTGAGAAAAAAATCTTTGCAAATGTTCCTGGCATGGAAACAAGGATCTAGACTGTATCAACAACTCTCCAAAGTCAAAAGTTGAAGGAGCCAGTGTTTGGCACAGTGGCTAAGACGCCACCTGGAGTGCCAACATATTGAAGTGCTAGGTCCAACTCTCGGCTCTTCTTCTCATCTCTTCCCTCTCACATTTATTTTACTTGAAAGACGAAATTACAGAGAGGGAGAGAACTCTTCCACCAGCTGGTTTTCTGTCCAGATGGCTGCAACACCAAGGAGGGGCCTGGCAGAAGTTGGGAGCCAGGAGCTCATCCAGGTCTCCCATGTGGGAGCAGGGGCCCAGGGACGTGGGCCATCTGTTGCTTTCCTAGGCACATTAGCGGGGAGCTGGATGAGAAGTGGAGTAACTGGGACATGAACCAGTGCACATAGGGGATGTCATAATCACAGACTACGGTTTCATCCACTGCAACACAGTACCAATCCCTCAATCCAATTTCCACAAATCTGCAGCCTGGAAGCCAACGGATGACTCATGTACTTGGGTCCTGGTCACGTGAGCTTCCAGACTCTGTGTGTGTGTACATGCACATGTGTAAGCCTTTCAAGTAAATATTTCTAAAATGAAATATATATATATATATATATATATATATATATATTTTTTTTTTTTTTTTTTTTTTTTTTTTTTTTTTTAATATGAAGTGACATTTCCCTGAATGGTGTTAGCTTTTTTCACAAACCCAAGACCCTGGACGCAGCAAGTGAGCCACATGAGAGGCCTTTATTTCAGCGAAGGTGGTAGCATGGAGTTAGGAAGAAGGTGAGAACAGAACAGAGACAGACACTGTCGGATGAGAGCGGAGCTCAGAATGAGGAGGGAGCAGAGAGACAGAGAGCAGAGACAGCACAAGGAGAAAGTGAAGAAGGTAAGAAGAGAACAATAGGGAGGAACATCTTTTATGGCCTCGGGGTAGGGAGCTAGGGAATGTGGGGGTCAGGGATTAGCAGATGTGGCTACAGGTGGACACCAGGAATATACGCCTCAAGGGATTGGTGGAGTGCACAGTTTAAACCTGAAGGTCACTTAAGCTTTCCTGGGCAAGTGGACTTTAAGGTGGAGTGAGAATTAGGAGGTTTACGGTAGTGCTGGGTAACAGGCATTCCAGGGGACTGAGACTTAGGGGACTTGAGGCAGCACTGGGTTAGCAGGCATTCAAGGTGGCACTGAGTCCAGGATGGTGGGGTCAGTCCTCAGAGTCCCTGCTTACAAATGGGATATGCAGAAAGCAAAATGAGTATATGAAAAGATGTTCAACATCTTCGGCAATTATGGAAATGGGAATTGTAAGCGAAATGAGATGTCACTAAGTACCTCTGCAAACAGCTACAATAAAGCATAGTAAACCCTAGCTTTAGGGGCTGCCTAGGGAGCCTTGTACTCAGGCAAACGTCACACTGCTAGGAGAAAAGTGGCCGTAGCTGGTGTGGCATTCTGGGCATGGTTAATGACTAATTTGTGTTAACTGTACCAATGTGCCAGCATAGTTGCCTACTTTATTCTAATTTTTATTTAAAGATATGCAGGGGAACATGGGGAATGCTGGGCTGGGGGGATATGCTACCCTGCCCCCCAGAAGGAGGGCATTGCAGATTGCCTAAGGAAGAGGGTCTGAGGAAGTCGGGGCACTTGAGACAGAGGAATGACTTCTGGGAGTTTCCACAGAGCCAGCCACTGCACTCATAGGTAGGCGAGGGAGCTGAGTGGTTGGGTGGGAAACTGGAGTGCATGCCTTGGTCAGGCCAAGGCACCTGCCCATGTGGGAAACCTGTGCTGGGCTGAATAGCGTCATCCGCTGCCCACTGGTGTACACAAAAGCTGGTGCTGGGGAGCCTTCCTAGCTGGACTAGACCACAGTAACTGTTCAAAAGTGTTGGAGCAAGAGGGGGGCAGGCTGGGCTTCAGTACCTACCAGGATGTGAGAGACCCAGATCTGGGGGCAGATTCTTTAAGGGACTTGTAGGCTCACCTCTGTGGGACTGCAGCACCTGCTGGTTTTCATGGAGAGCTGGGTGTGATGACAGGCCAAGCCAGGCTGGACTGTGTAGCTCACTTGACAGGAACCCACCTGATACAGGAACCAGGGCTGGAAAGAGGCCAGGCAGGGTCAGGCTAGGCCTGGCAGCACATGCAAAGGCCAGGACTGAGGGCAGACCATACCAAACAGAACCATGGCACCCACCAGCACACGTGAGATCCTGGGCCTGACAGGGGAACTTGGGGAACTTCCCTGCTAGGCCACAGCTCCTGCTGGGGAGCACAATAGCTAGGGCTGGGGGCAGGCCAGGCAAGGCTACTGTACTCATCAGCATTTGTGTAGGCCAGGTCTGGGAATAGGCCAGGCTGGGCCAGGCCTCAGCATATGCTGGCATACCTGAGAGCCAGGAGAGGGTGTGGGCTGTTCCTGACTGGGCTAGGCTACAACACCTGCCAGTGAGAGCTGAGACTGCGGGCAGGCAATGCCATGCTGGGTCAAAGCACCTGACGGCACATGCTAGGCTCTGGGCCGGGAACAGGCCTAATAGGAATTTGGGAACCCCCTTGCTAGGCTGCAGCTCCCACGGGGAGTGTGAGAGCCAGAGCTGGTTGTGGACTGGCTGGGTAAGGTGAAAGCACCCATCAGCATGTGTGTGGGCTGAGTCTGGGACCAGGTTGGGCTGAATTAAACTGCAACACCCATGGGTGTGCAAGAGCCAGATGGGATGTAGGACTGATCAGGCTAGACCATAGCACATGTAAGTACATGCAAAAACCAGGGTTTGGGACAACCTGGAGAGGTTACTGGGAGTTATCAGTTATCCAGTTATCCTGGAACAGACTAGACTAAACTGTAGCACAAGCTGACAAACACAAAAACCAAGGCTAGGGCAGGACTGGTTGGGACTATTGGGGTTGCCCCAACTAGGCAATAGCACACTGTTGAGTGTGAAGACTGGGCCTGTGGTAGGCTGGGCTAGGCTAAGCCAGGCCACAGCACCTGTTGGTTCATGTGAGAGATGGGGCCGGGCACCACACTGACCAGGCAGCTGCGAGAGGCAGTATGTGCACTGACTGGTGCAGGTGATAGGCCAAACCCGATCCTGCACTGGCTGGCATGCACAGGAGTCCAGTCTGGGGTGATTCCAACTGAGGTTTCTTGAGGAACTCCCCAACTAGATGGCTGGACTCAAACCCCAGTCACAAGGAAAATCACAAGCTATGTGGCTCAACCTTGGAGTGCACATATTGAGTCTGGGCCTCCTCAGTTCCTGTTGTCCATGCAGTGGAAAAACATGCAAAGATCCATCCACACAGAGGGCGTGGCAGCCAGCTCATCTGGACCAGCAGTGGATACCGAGTGCCTCATCAGAGGAAGAAAGGAGCAGGACACACTGCTCTCGTGGCCAGGCTCTGCAGCAAGCGTCAGCATCTGTGGAGGCACCAAGGCAGATGCTGGCACCCAGTGGACCTCTAAGGGCTTTTCTCAACCCTGCAGCAACTAAACTGACGTCTCTGAACTATCAGATCCATTCAGAACACTTCCCCACATGGGGGTTTCTAAGGTATCATCAAACAGCTGCTTCCCATCCCCAGGTGCTAATGTAGTTGGACAGCAAGGGCCAACCCTCTCGCCTCTCTACCCCCACCCCCCACACTTACAGAAGAAAAAGAAAAAAATGGAAATATTTGTCCCAGCCAACTTCCTCCCTGCTTCAATCCTCCCTACCCTAGTCTCAGGCCCACATGGATGTCCATCCCTCAACTATGTATACAGTATTAAAAACTAGAATAAAAAATTTTAAAATAATTACATACACAGAAAAAGATCAACTTTAAAAAATGAATGAACTAAAAACAATGTTTACAAACGAAACTCCTGAGTTTATGCTCAACAGATTGTGCAGAACCACAATTAAGACAGGCCAGAGATCTGAGCAACGAGCAAAAATGGACAAAGCAGCCAGCTTACACAGGGGCAAGTTTAAAACATGTTATCTGTAGAAAAACTAACAATCATAGGGTCTAATTTTAATTCAAAAATTTCATGCTAAACAATGGAATGATTGTGCACCCAAGTTAAAAGAGAGATGACTCAGCAACTTCCAGGTATCTGTCAGAAGCCAGCTCTGCACTCTGAAGTATGGATGACAAAATTGATCAGCACTTCCCTGAAAAGACCTGAATAGAAAAAACACAGAATATGTACTTCATAAATATTCAATGTTATAGAGTTTTTCTTTTTCCTGAAAACAGTCATCTACTGTTTCAATGAAAATGAAATTAAAATCTCAACAGAATTCTTCAGGAAACTTGACAAACAGATTCCAGCACTGCAAAGAACAGAGCCAAGGAATTCCTGGTGAAGAAAACATGTACAAGGACTTGATTAAACACAGAGACTTTTTGTAAAGCCAAAGTAGTATGCATATTTGGTATTGGTTCTGGAATAGACAAAATCCAGAATAGAGCCTATAGAAGAAAAAAAAAAAAAACACCATATATAAACATATGGCAGGGGAAGAGGGGAGACAGAAAAACATGACAGAGGTTTGGAACTGTGACCAATAGAGGATAAATGAACAATTCAACAGTGGGTTTTGGAGTACTGCTATTTTATTTGAAAGGTGGAATTACAGAGAAACAGAGTCTTCATCTGTTTGGTTCATTCCCCAAATGGCTAATAGCCAGGGATGGACTAGGCTAAAGCCAGGAGCGGGGAGTCTCCTCTGGGCCTCCCAGGTGGGTGCTGGGGTCCCTACTGCTTTTCCAGGCACATAGCAGGAAGTCGGACTGGGATGCTTACCCGTGGTGGCTTAACTCACTGCCATAGAGATAGCCCTTAGACTACAGTTTACATTCGTCGTAAAATGACTCACAAAACCCAAAAAACTATTTTGGATCCCTATAACACACATACACACAATCCCATATGGATTAAAGATATAAATGTGAAAAAAACAAAGCTTTATAACGTTTAGAATATAAAATACCTTTATTAGTTCAGGATAGGTAAGGATTTCTTAAAATACAAAAAACATAACATACAAAAGAAAAGTCTCATACGTTTATCATTAACCTTAGAATTTTCTACCCAAAATGTATAACCTAATTGTAATCAAACAACTAGAACTTCCAGTTCATAGGAAATTTAACCGGTGGACATCATGACGATACCACCAATAATTAACTTTATCAGCTTAAACAACTAAAAACCTATACAAAATTATATACAACAAAATTTTCAGACATTTGGACAACAACCAGTGCAGGACAATAACACTTCTTTTAAAAAAATAGCCAATTTGCGAGGCAGAGAGACAAATAGTGAGCTTCCATACACTGGTTCAGTCTCAAAGGCCTGCAATGGCTAAGGCTGGGCGGAGCCAGAGCTGGGGATGCAATCCAGCTGCCCTAGCGCACAGCCAGGACCTAATCCCTGGAGCTATCAGGGTCGCCTCCTCCGGGGTACCTCGGCAGGAAGCCCCAAACAGGAGCTCTGGCAGGGACTTGAACCCAGGGTCTCCACTAGAACAGCGGCATCTTACCTACATGCCCACCCCAGGCAGCAACTCTTCACAAAGAAAATCAACAAGGTACAGCCCATCACATGGAATCTGCAAGCTGCAGCACAAGGTTGGGGAAGTAAATCCAAAAGAAGCCTGGGAATCTCCCCAGGCAGAGAATTCAGGGGAGCTGCGGTCAAATCTGTCAGGCAAAGCACAGGGGAGAGAGCCCAGGCCTTCCATGGACCTTCAGCTGAACCCCACACTGACCACACATGAGGAAACTGCCCATGGCTAGGAAAAATATGCAAAAGGAACAGGAGGTAAAATTGGAGAGCTCATCTAGAACTCAGCACAACTCATGTTCCCAACAGCCAGGGCAGACAGAGTTAACAGGGAAGACTGTTCAGAACGGTATCACCCCAGAAGTGGGCCAAGTCACCCCCAGATTAAAGGCTGTTCTGGTCCTATCTCAGCTAAGCCTAGAAAAACCAAACTTTGGAAGGACAAAACTCTTTCAAGTAACTTATAATCATGTCCTGGGACAAAATTTAAGATGTTTTAAAAAATACTAAAACTCCAGCACTATGTATAAAACAAAAATTACAGGTATGCAAGAAAAAAACTCACAATGCAGTTTGAGGTTAAGATCAGGGGCTAGATGGCAACCGATGGACATGCACATACCACAATGATACAGATGACGGAATGAGCCAACAGCTATAGACACACAGAATACCCCAGAAGTCCAAAAGAGAGAAGAAAGATTAAAGTACTAGGCAAAAAATGCATTGGGTAATAAAAAAAAAAAAAAAAAGGAGAGGAGATACTTCAGAAAAGAACCAGAAAATTAACGAACTTGAGGATACAGCAATGAAAACAGACATGTAAAGGCTTAACAGAATTGAGCAGAGTATCAGTATGCTGTGAGATGTCATGCAGTCTAACACACAAGTGATCAGAGCCCCGGAGGAGGATTGAGAGGAAAGGGACAGAAAAACATAACTAAAGAAATACTGCTGTTTTTTCCAATTTGATGAAAACCATAAACTCAGGTGGTTTAAAAACAGCTATAGAAGAAACATGAGAGGAAAAATACACTGAGCGCATCATAATCCAACTGTTTAAAACCACTGACAGGAGAAAAAGCAACCAGAAAAAAAAGTGATATGTATAAAACAAAGATAGTCATATTCTTGCTGGAAATCATAACAAAATGCTACTTTAATAGCGATTAAATCGCAAAATTTTAAGTCTTAAGTTAACACATACTAAAGCTGATGGTAAAGAAAGGGAACCTGGGGGCCTGGCGTGGTAGCCTAGCTGCTGAAGTTCTCACCTGGCACATGCCACGATCCCATGTGGATGTCAGTTCATTTCCTGGCCGCCCCGCTTCCCATCCAGCTCTCTGCTTATGGCCTGGGAAAGCAGTCGAAGACAGCCCAAGGCCTTGGGACCCTGCGACCGCGTGGGAGACCCAAAAGCAGCTCCTGGTTCCCAATCGGCTTAGCTCCAGCCATCACAGCCACTTGGGGAGTGAATCAGCAGATGTAACCTCTTTGTTTCTGTATATCTGACTTTTCAATTAAAAAACAATAATAGTAATAATAATAAAGGGAACCTGTACATGCTAGTAGGGGTAAACCAGATAACCATCTTAACACAGAATCTGGCACTATCTGGTGCAGATGAACAGTCAATACATTCCGAGACAACATTCACAGCAGCATGGTTTCTGAGAGCAAAAACACAAATGCAGCAAACCCAAATTCCATCAACAGAATGGATAAGTTGTGGTATGTGCATACTGTGCAGCAAAAATGAGTGATTCTCTAAAAATACTAAATGTCAAAAAGGAATGCCAAAGGGAGTAAATATACATTATACCATTTATATAAAATCCAAAATTGTACAAAATTAACATTGCATTTAGGGATACACATACATATTGTGGAAATATGACACGTAGCAAAAAAACTAACAAAGTTCAGAACACAGTAACTGGAAGATCACACAGAGGAGCTGGAAGATGCAGATGGTGGTGTATTCCTTCAGCTAGCTGACGGATGCACAGCTATGTACACTGATTATTCTTCACACTCTACATACATGGCTACATATTTCTGTAGTACGAGAGACTTAACTTTAAAAATGTGAAAGACTTTAAATAATGAAGAGGACGATTTAGGTATTGCAATACAATTAAATTAATGTTAAAAAAAAAGGAATTGTCCAATTCCTCGCCTTTCATTGCCCTAAGTAAATCGGTCTTCATCTAAGAGAGCTGTAACAACCAGCGGAGTCTTCACCTGCTTTGACACACAATCCGCACATCTGCTTTCACGGTACTTTTTCTACATTCATTTCTGATCCTTCATCTTTCACCTGTACTTGGACTTTTCTTTAGATTTCTTGGGACTTCTGCTTCGGTCTCTCTTCTTGCTCCTTTCTCTCTCGCAGGAATCAGTCTGGTACCTGGGCTTGTGCCTGTTTCCGTAGTGGCCATCACGCTCTCGCGATCGGCTCCGACTGCGGTGCTGAGCCCGGTCTCTCTTATCACACTTCGGCTTCTCCCAACAGCTTCCTTCTTCTTCATAGTGACCAAATCCCATCTCCCTGTAGATGTCCTGTCAAAGAAACGGAAAGAACATGTAAGTTCATCTGTAGCCATTTGTGGGGACTGCCAACTAAATAAAGCCTAGGAACTCCACCACAGCTGTTTCAGCAGCTCGAACATAACCACTAATGCCAAAAATGTCATGAATGTGAAAACACCTTCACCCATTCAAGCCTCGGCCTAGGCCTCACACTGGGTATTTAGTTTAGATCTGTGGGCCTGTGGATCAATAAATGCCTCAGCAGTGAAAAAAAAAAGTTCTGAAAGCAAAAGTAACTCAGAAAAAAAACTCACTATCCTTTTAACCAATCTCACCACTTTCTATCTGCTATGGAGGCTGAGCCAGAAAGATAAGATCAAAAAGGAACTAAAACTAAAGTAGCCGAGCAGAAATCAGAACAAGTCTTTCTCGCCTCATCGCAACTCTACAAGTTATGACAACAGGCGCATCTGCACAGCCCCATGCTGCCAGCCAAGGATGACTTTTTTAAAACTTTTAATAATAGCACCCAGCGAAGTGGTCTAGCGGCTAAAGTCCTTACCTTGAACGCGCCAGGATCCCATATGGGAACTGGTTGTAATCCCAGTGGCCCCACTTCCCATCCAGTTCTCTGTTTATGGCCTGGGAAAGCAGTCAACAATGGCCCAAGGCTTTGGGACCCTGCATCCACATGGGAGACCCGGAAGAGGCTCCAGGTTCCTGGCTTTGGATCAGCTCAACTCTGGCCGTTGTGGCCATATGGGGAGTGAATCATCAGACAGAAGATTTCCTCTCTCTCTCCTCCTCTCTGTATATCTGACTTTCCAATAAAAATACAATAAATCTTTAAGAAAAAAAATTAATAGCTCCTCTCAAGATCCTCAAATAAATTTCTCATGGTTAGACTAGCTTAGAAAATACATTTCTGTAAAAATTATTGACCAATTTCTTAAAAAGTAAGCAATTCACAAATAATCCATTGTTCAAAGACAATAAAATGGACACATCTCTTCTTAATAACAAAATGTATCAGTATTTTTCCAATATAGAAGAATACCAGTTAACAATTCTACTTCTGTTTATGTCTGAAACCTAAAAGAGAACAGACGCAATGCTCTTACCACAAGATAATTTGTTGGGCCAGAATTGTGGCATATGCATTAAGCCACCTGCAATGCCAGCACCCCACATTTATGCTGATTCAAATCTCAGCTCATCTACTCTTTTTTTTTTTAAGATTTATTTATTTTATTACAAAGTCAGATATACAGAGAGGAGGAGAGACAGAGAGGAAGATCTTCCGTCTGATGATTCACTCCCAAAGTGAGCTGCAACAGGCCGGTGCACGCCGATCCGAAGCCGGGAACCAGGAACTTATTTCAGGTCTCCCATGCGGGTGCAGGGTCCCAATGCTTTGGGCCGTCCCAGGCCACAAGCAGGGAGCTGGATGGGAAGTGGAGCTGCCAGGATTAGAACCGGCGCCCATATGGGATCCCGGGGCGTTCAAGGCGAGGACTTTAGCCGCTAGGCCATGGCGCCGGGCCCAGCTGATTTACTCTTGATCTAGTTCCCTAACGCCCTGGGAAGGCAGCAGAAGGCAGCCCACGTGCTTGGGGCCCCTGCACACATATGGAAGACAGTGAAGAAGTTCCAGACTCCTGGCTTCAGCCTGGCCTACCCTGTCCAATGTAGTCATTTGGGGAGTGAACCAAGGGATGGCAGTCTTCTTTTTTTCTTTCTCTTTCTCTCGGCCCCCAAATTCCTAAAACTCTTTCAAATAAATTCTTTAAATTAATTAATTTTAAAAATTTTTATCTCTAGAATTAAGGCATGAGTTGGAAAATTAAAAAGACTTTCATGTTGAATAGTAAGGCTGTTACGCAACAAAAAACAAAAGTTTGAAGAAATAAACTGAAATGTTCTTTTTTTTTTTTTTTTTTTTTAAGATTTATTTTATTTTTATTACAAAGTCAGATACACTGAGAGGAGAAGAGACAGAGAGGAAGTGGAGCTGCCGGGATTAGAACCAGCAGCCATATGGGATCAAGGCGAGGACCTTAGCCACTAGGCCACGCTGCCGAGCCCCAAACTGAAATGTTCTTAAGAAGCCAAACTTACCAGACTTATACCTGAAATTTAATATAGAAAATTCCCTTTAGTGATCATATTTTTGAGACTGAAATCAAAAGGAAAATAAATAAAAAACATGACCCCCTAATATCTTAAATTTGAAGCTCAGTTTTATTGAAAAGAGAAAATATTGTTCTGTTGTTAAATCAAAATATTCAAAGGCACATTATTTCAAAGAGAAAAATAAAATAGTAAAAATTATTTTTCAAAACAATGTTGTAATTGACAGTTGCTTTAAAATACTTTCTGTCAGATACAAAGGGTAACACACTCTATGAGTCTGTTTAGGTGACATTGTGGAAAGGTGTCATCAGAGGGCCTGGAAACTGTATAGAGAGAGCAGAGGCTGCCAGTGCTTGGTGATGGAGCATGAGGGGTTGATCACAGAGGGGCTGAATGAACTTTTTGGGTAATGGAATTGATTTTTCAATTATGCTAGTGATAATACACTTGTATATGTTTGCCCAAATACTTCAAAACTGTATGCCCAAAAAGACTGAATTTCATGGTGTAAATTACACCTCAGAAAACCTGAATTTAAAAATAAAAGAGAGAGGTATTTTTATAAAAATAAATAAATAAATAAAATAAAATAAAATACTTTCTAAAAAAACTCGGGGTTGTGGCTGGCATTGTGACACAGTGGGCAAAGCTGCCACCTGCAGCACCAGCTTCCTCTACGGACTCCAGTTCATGTCCCAGCTTCTCCACTTCCAATTCAGCTCCATGATGCCTGAGGAAGAGGGCCTCCAAATGTTTAGGTCCCTGACATCCACCTGGGAGACCTAGGTGAAGCTCTTGGCTGCTGGCTTCAGCCTCACTCAGCCAAAAACTACACGAACCAGCAGGCGGAAGATCTCTCTCTCTTGAATTCTGCCTTTCAGATAAATTAAATCTTTAAAAACAAAAATGAATAAAAGCATGAAACAGGATAGAGCTTTGGGACAGCAGTTAAGACACCACTTAGGACAAGCATATCCCATTTAGGGTTAAGCCCCAGCTCTGCTTGATTCCAGCCTGCTGCTCACGTGGCCTCGGAGAAGCAGCAGAGGGTGGCACGGTAGCAGGGGACTGAATAGGAAGAGCAGCAGCAGGCACTCAAACCAGCACTCATATGCACTGCGAGAGCCACAGCTGGCAGCTTAACTCGCTGAGACACAAGACCCATTCTTACCTTCCTGAGTCCCCTCCTAGTTCCCCCAGCCTAGTGACAGCCCTCTCACTCACAAGGGTCCAGGAGGTCAAAGCCAAGCAACAGGCTCAGAGGGAATTCACTTCTCACGTAACCGCGAGTCTACATGCAGGAGGGGAATGACTTCTCTTTGGTGTACCATCACCATGGTCCAAAGAGCTTTCAGACCATCAAGTGAGTGACCATCGCTCCTGCCTTTCTTACACACAGTAAGGAACGGCCTCGGTGGCTTACAGAGCGGAAAGCCTCAAGGGCTGTATGGCGACAGTGTCAGCTGATGAGAACTTCTCCAGCATAACCACAGTGGGTTTTGGTGGGCAGAATCGAATGCCCACAGGTATGGAAGGCATCCCTGCTTCCTGATGTGGCAGTGGAAGATACACCAGGTTACTTGACAGGCAATTTTCCATAACTTACAATTTCTTAAAAATTAAAGCCCTTCACCCCAGTACAGCCATCTTACCTTCTGAAGGCAGGCACACACCTGTCCCGGGCTGGCCATCCCTGACCCTCTACACCACATCACCAGCATGCACCTAACGGCGGGATTACACGCTCGTGTCTCCACACCCAGGACTGGCCTGCAGCTACCTGGTTAGTGTTTCTGACTGACATGTAGTCGTCGTCGTCCTTTTCTTCTGAGCAGTGCCGAGTTTTCTTCTTGTGTTTCTTACTTGTGTGCGAATGACTGGACTTTGGGTCTTCGGCCTCCTCCTCTAGTATGAGGTCATATTTTGCACTGTGGCAGTCAGTTAAGGACAAACAGAAGTGACATTGTAAGGCACCTCCACCTACAACTCTGCTCAACAATGGAAATCAAAAGGCAAAAGTAACTTGTTAAAGCAGAGAGTACATGTCTAAAATCAAAGTAACGCATATTTTTTTCATTACACAGCTAGGAAAAAGTGCAAAAGAAAACTAATCCCTTTTTGAAGATTAATCTGTCTTGGAAAGACAGATTTACAGAAAAGGAAAGACAGAGACGAAGATCTCCTATCCATTGATTCACTTTCCAACTGGCCACCAACAGCTGAGGCTGAGCCAATCTGAAGCCAGGAACCTCTTCCGGGTCTCCCACACGGGTGCAGCTAGCAAGGCTTTGAGCTGTCCTCGACTGCTTTCCCAGGCCACAATCATGGAGCTGGAAGGGGAGCGGAGCAGCCAGGATATAAACTGCACCCCTATGGAATCCTGGTACATGCAAGCAAGGATTTAGCCACTAGGCTACCGTGCCAGGCCCCGAGAATACAATTTTGTAAGTCAAACGCAAATGCAAGTATGTTTATTACCGAACAAACACACTTGCTGTATCTCTTCCTTCCTAGCTTACCTATTGACCACTACAACCAAGACTTTTAGATGTCAAGTTCCTCAAAATCCTTTACATAAAATACAAGCATCTCTTCTTTCCCCCAATTTCCTTCCCTAGATCTAGTTTGCCAGTTAAACTTCCTTCTCCTGCTTCTACTTTGACCCCTAATATCTGCATTTGTGGTAAGTTCTCTTTCTCTCATGACACACAAGGCACCCCCACCACACCTTCTTAAATTGACTTCAGGCAATGTTTCTGCATTTGGATTAGTCTCTGAACTACCTTCCTTTGCAGTATATAACAGACACAATAAATAAAATGAACATGAATCTTACATGTGTTCTAGCCCTCTACCACTGATCCAAAACTATAAATACCTCACTAAAATGAGATCTATGTTACTAAAATGATATCAAGTTAGACTTACTGCGTCACCTGCATGAACTTTTTAAATATTCTGTTAATCATTTAAGAACAATTAACAATAGTTTTGCACTAAAATACTCTTCTACATCAACTCCAAAAGTCTAGAAGCAGCCCTGTTTAATATTAGGCATATGTAGTTGCTTTGCTGAAATAATGCTTTAAATTCAATTCCTCAGCCCATTCATAGGCTTAGTAGTCACACATGGGGTGGGTATTTGGTTAAGCTCGTTGGAACACCTGCAGCCTACATCCGAGTGCTGGAGTTCAAGTCCCAGCTCCACTCCTGGTTCTGCCTTCCTGCTAACGCACAGTGTGAGAGGCAGTGAAGGATGCTCAGCTGCTCAGGTCCCTGCCACCCACACGGGAGACACACTAAGTTCCCAGGTCCTGGCTTCTGCCTGGCCTAGTCCTAGCCAGCTCTTATGGGCATCTGGAAAGAGAATCAGTGAATGAGAGATTTCTAGTTCTTTCAAATAAAAGGCACATTTTAAAGTTTTTAATTGTATGTTTTTTAAAAACAGCCATCTGTGCTTAGTAGTTATGTAGTCTCAGGGGTCTTCTGTCCAGCAGGCCCCAAGACCACCAGGGGACGGAGGGAAACTGGGTGGGATAACGTGTGAGGTGACAGAGCTCTTCTGCAGCAGAGACACTGTGGACAAACTGGTGGTGAGAGAAGTCACGAGCTTATATAGGCAGTACTTCCACCCAACGACATTGTGACTGGCTAACAGCTATGGCTATGAAGTTAAAGGTCAAGAAGCACAGGAAGCTGTGTCTCATGGCAAATTTGTTGCCTGCTAAAAAGCAGGATGAATGTAGTACCTGACTTCTAGAGTTGTTTACAAAGGAAGTCCTAGCACAGTTCATGAAAGGGGCAGAGAAAGGCAGACTAGAGTACAGCCCATCGCTCTTGCTGCCTGCCCAGTGACCAGCCACATGGAGGTCTCAGCCAGCCGAGACTCCTGTCAGGGGTTCCCTTTGGGGACAGAGTGTACCATGTCCCTATGACCTCCCACACAGGCCAGGCAGGCAGAGATCCAGAGGCGAGCTCTTGCAATGTAGGACAGTGGAGATGTAGTATACTTCCATCCTTGAAGAAAGTTCTAGCGCAGCCTACTGTGCTGGAGATTTATTCTCAAACATGCCTGCTTTCCTCAACTCTTAGTAATCTATAAACTCTTCGTAATCTATAACCTTGAATTTATAATCTTGAAACCTAGGAACACTTTCTACTGCATATTCCTTCTTTTTGACTGAATTACTGCTACAGGAAAAAGTACTTTTTTGTCTGTGCTCTTCAACTGCCCAGTGTTTTAGTTATCCTACACGCTTCCCTTCTTGCAGACACAATTATGAGCGGCTAAGCTAAGTGTAACTCCAAGATTTGGTAAATAAACCTCCAGTGTACTCTCTCCATCCATTTCATGATTCTGAGTCACCTGCCCTCTTGCGTCAGTCGCCTGATCCTTTCTCGGCCTCAGAGTGGCCTGCCCAGGCGTGAAGGCCTCTCCTGGTGCGGCTGCTGGCAGTCCCGCAGACTTTTCAAGCTCGAACACCTCAAGGTACTCCAGACGTTACAGCGAGTCAACACATTCTAACACATTTAATAGGCCAAACTGATACTCATCTTCCCCTGATGAATACTTGAAGGAAAAATGTCTACCGAGCATGGGAAACAGACTTCTGAAGCGTCAACAGAAATTAGGAGACAAAGACACCATTTACCAGAAAGAATCACAAAAGAAATAACCTTTGCCATGTGAGGAGTGATTGATTTATAATGGAGAAAATCAGTGAACAAATTAAAATGACATAATATGAGCAGCATGCTTCATTGCTTTTTTTACTTGTCTCAACTTAAAACTTGGAAGAAATGAAATTAAACAGTCAAATCAATGCATTTCTTTTAAATCCTACAAAAGTCAACTCATAGGAGCCTAATAAATACATGCTGCCAAAATGACAACTACTATATACCATACAGAAAAATGTAACCTAACCTTGTAACAAAAACTACAGTAAACTACAGTATTCTGTTATCTAGATAAGGAAGTTAAAGGTAAGAGTGGGAAGCACTAATAATTTAGCTCAAGTTACAATAAATTTCTGATTACAAGGATAACACTCCACTGATACATGGAAAATGTAAATCGTACCTTTAGATCTTCTGAGAATACGCAGGAAAGCACTATAAGAGTAAGAAGGCAGAGGAATTTAATATTTCCCTCAACCTTAACTTTCTCCATACGGCAGAATACAATGGAAGAGCAAAGCAAACGTAAGATACTGAAAGAAATGACAAGCCAAGTCACTTGGTCACAACCTGGATCGGCACCTTGCCCCTTGGCCCACTACCCAGCACTCCACACGCAGTGACGCTCAATGAACACTGCCTGGCAGATTCCTGGGAAGGATACTCCTGTTTGGGCTTTACTTTATCTTTCAGCACCAAGTTGGAGGATTTATCCTGTTCCTTTTCATACTCCTTGAAGTCACTCTTAGTGTATTTCCCACCTAATAAGAAAAGAAAAAGCGCTTAGTAAGAACAGTAACTATTTTGTAAAAGACAAACTACTTTATAAATTGCATGTAACAGGAGACAGAAATGGAGAACAAAACAATCATAGTAATCCAAACTCTACAATTTTGCTGGGCAGCCATATACTGCCATCTAATGATAAATGTGAATATTACAATGGCAAACTTAAATACATTAGATGCAGTAATTCAGTGTGGGCACAGCCATTGCGTCCAAGGTAACATGAAGTTCAATGGATATGGGACAACCAATAGCCACTGCCAAAAACTGGCCATGGATTGCAATGCTAGAAAGGCTTCATGGGAGAAAGTAACAGCACGGGGAACCTCTATCCAGTGCAGCGTCTCCTTCCAAAAACCACACTCCTGATGTGCCTTCGGAGTCCGTCAGCTCCAGTCTCTGATTATTTTTCTCTAAACGTCTGTACAGCAACAATTCAACACTCCACTACCAAGCAATGTTCTCTACTATCTTCTTAGAAATGGGGGAGCACAGCAACGAGGATGCCAGTAGAGACACCACAGCCACACTGGAGGGCCTGGGCTGGACTCCAGCTCTGCTTCCAACGTCGGCGTCCTGCGAACGCACGCTGGGAGGTAGCAGGCTCAAGGATTCAGGTTCCTCCACTCATATCTGAGAGACCCAGACCAAGTGCAAGGTGCTCAGCCTCGACCTGGCCAGCCCAGCTAGTATGGGAGCTGGGAGAGCTGCCTGCAGATCTAAAGCCCTTCTTTTCCTCTCTTTTACTCTTTCTGTCTCCCTCACTCTGTTTTAAAATGAACAAAGATACAGAAACAAAATCTTTACCATTTAGTTTATATGAAAATCAAGGAAAATAAAGGAAAATTCTATATAGGAAAAAGTAATCATAAAATCTTAAAAAACAATGCATTAAACATTTAACTTAAGTTTGGCATGTCACTACCAGGAATTTGATATTCATGTACGCATTTGTAGGAAATGTCACTCATGCAGGCAAAGTATACAGGACTATGTACTCAGAACACAAAGAGTAAGAGATTAAACACACCTGAGTGTCCATTAATAGAACTGGTTCAACAAATAATCATGTAAACGTTCATCAGAATGCTGAGAAGCCACGGAAAAGGTATTTTATGTGCTGACATGAACCTAATGTTCAGATATATCTGCGAAAATTACAAAGTTTAGAAGCTGTCTACACAGCCCGTATCAACGGCAGCCATCAGGCGAATGCAGAAGCTCTCTGGGAGGAACAGGTGAGCATGGTGAACAGCATGGACAGGCTCCCCAGGAGAATGGAAGGCAACAAGCATTTTCCTTTTCTTCTTCTTTTTTTTAAGATTTTATTTATTTTTATTTGAGAGGCAAATTTACAGAGACAGAGAGCAGTAACTTCCATCCATGGCTGACTCCCCAAATAGTCACAATGGCCAGAACTGAGCCGGGCGCCTCCTCTGTGTCTCCCATGTGAGTGCTCCAAGGACTCGCTGCAATCCCAGGCTGTAGGAAGGGAACTGGATTGGAAGTGGAGCAGCTGGAACTCGAACAGACACCCATACGGGATGCCAGCACCACATGCAGAGGATTGCCTTGCTACACTGTGCTAGCCCCTGCATTTTCCTTTTCGTAATAAGGGAGAAAAAAATACATACAGATGTACTTTCAAAAGTTTGTGGAAAATGGAATTACGTAAAGCTATTTTGGTGCAAAAAAAATTCACATATAGGTTTTTCCTCATATGCATTTCCTGTGCACTTGGTGAAGGCTGTGAACACACACGCACTCAGAGTGCGCATGCAGAGCAACGACGAGGGGCGATGCAAGAGACGGTTATCTACTATCATACAACAAAGAAAAGAAAAAATTCTATGAAAGCCTCTAAAATATCATGATACCGTAAAGTCACAGTAATTACTTTGGAAACACCATTTCTATAGTGAGATTTTTTTTTTAACACAAACACAAGAAAGCTAGGCATTTTTCATGTTTAAAATACACAACATGCACATTCTCTTCATCTTAAGACTTCAGTTTTCGGGCCCGGCGGCGTGGCCTAGCAGCTAAAGTCCTCGCCTTGAACGCCCCGGAATCCCATATGGGCGCTGGTTCTAATCCCAGCAGCTCCACTTCCCATCCAGCTCCCTGCTTGTGGCCTGGGAAAGCAGGAGAGGACGGCCCAAAGCTTTGGGACCCTGCTCCCGCGTGGGAGACCCGGAAGAGGTTCCTGGTCCCGGCTTTGGATTGGCGCGTACCGGCCCGTTGCGGCTCACTTGGGGAGTGAATCATCGGACGGAAGATCTTTCTCTCTGTCTCTCCTCCTCTCTGTATATCTGGCTTTCCAATAACAATAAAATCTTTAAAAAAAGACTTCAGTTTTGTAAACTCATCAACAGCAGAAGTTAGATCAATTAAGATTTCTCCTAATTAAAGGCACCAAGTGCAAGGCTACATACACAAACACCAAAACAGAACGGATAAAGGAGTACAAACCCACATACCCTTTCCTTTCCACTTCACCTTCGCAACCGACTGGCTGAAATCCACATGTATTCTTCTGTCATCTATAAGCACATTGTCCATTTTGAAGAAAGCTTTCTCACAATCTTCTTCCTGTAGCAACGATAAAAACTCATGCACGAATCTTTAAGAAAAGCATTTCTATAGCTAGAACAAATACAGAAAATACAGAAAGCTTTACTGTCACTAAAGTGAATACTTCATACCAGATGCTGCAAAATGTTCTGCATCTATTATTTCAACGTTGGTAACAATCCTGTGATGTACTACTTATTATTTCAGTTTCTCAATTGGAAAATCAGAGTTATAGAAGCTGCTGAGGCCCCCCCAGCTGACAATAGTCAGAGTCAGGGTTCTGAACCAAGGCAGGCTGTTGGTATTTGACCTACATACTTCCGGACTGTATGGTTGAATCCAGTCTTTCTACTCAGAACCTAAATATATGCTGAAGCACGAAAGCCGCTTTTATAAATCTGGTGTCTAAATTATACTGAAATTACACACCGGAGCTAATGGGAAGCTATTGCCTTCCCCAACCTCACTTTGTTTGAATATTCATTCATTTCACTGCAGAACTATTTTTAATGACTGACTCTAGGAAGCTGACCCAGGAGCTGCATTACACAGAATGCAGATATAATGTGTAGATACATACAGAAATCTATCTACAAAATATCATCTTTCTAAACTCTGAAAAATCCCAGGGGTCAGTGTTAGGTACAGCACTTGCAAAACCTGTAATTCATACCAGAGTGACAGTCCAGCTGCTCTGCTTCCAGTCCAGCTCCCTGGGGAAAGAGAAGATGGTCCAAATACTTGGACCCCTGGCATCCAAGGGAGAACCTGGATGGAGGCCAGGCTCTGGAGTGCCCCCTCCCTAGCCAATGCTCACTCTGCCTTTCAAATAAGCAAATAAACATTTTGTAAAAATCTTTGGTAAAGATTTCCTTTATACTGGTACTACGGTATCTTGTATGTATCATTTGTGGTACATCTGACACTTTCTAGACATAATGTGTTACGTGTTTATAGTCCTTAATCCTTCAATACGAAACTTTCATTCCTAGAACTTACCACACTGACTGAAACTCAGAAGGCATTCAATAAATGCTCTGAACAATTAAACCTCAGCATAACTACTACTGGACACATCATCAGCATAAAGCTGAGGAAAAGTAAGTAAATAAATAAATAAATAAATAAATAAATAAATAAGAGTATTGAACAATAGTTAAGCTCAACAGAGTCACTTGTCTATATGTGGGCAGGTACTTGGCCCATGTTCTGCTGTTTTTGTCCCAGCTGTGACATTTACTAGGTACATGATCTTAAACAAGTATGTTATCCACAATCTGTCTCGGTTTACCAATTTGGAAAAGGAGGATGCTACATATCTTACAGAATTGTGAGGATTACAATGGATGAATTCGATCAAGCATCTGGGTAACATAAGTTATCATCTGGATCTAGAAGGGACATCCAAACCAACACTCAAGTTTCATCTATAAAGTAAAACCTACAAAGAAGGATTAAATCAACCGCCCAGTATCACATAGCAGCTGGGCAGTGAGGCAGCCCAACTGATCCCAGGTCTGAACAAAGCCCACTTCTCTTTCTTGTTACTCAACCACAGCTCCACACACATAATACAGAAATCCAAACAGCCTGTGAAAACTGCTAGCTAAAACCTGAACATGTAAAGTTCTGAAGACATATTCATGAAGACTATATACACAAATGTAAGGTAACATACATGTATTCACTCTGGGGATGCTGAATTTATCTCTTACTTGGCCATAATAAAAATGTTCTTGATTGTTTAAACAAAGGGTCACTACCCACTGAAATGTATGAGAGCCGAATGGGACGTGGGACAGACTGGACTAGTCTGCTACACATACTGGCAAACCAGGACAGGGGGTGGGCCTGGTGGGGGTTACTGTGGGTTGCTCAGACTAGGCTGCAGCTCCCACTGGTTTATGTGAGGGCTGAGTGTGTGCTGGGCAGAACCAGGCTGGACTACAAGGCCCATTGGTTCCAGTGAAAGTCAGGGCTGAAAACAGAACCAACCCAGCAATTGCAACCACCAGCTGATCGGGGCGATGGACAGTGCCGGGCCCTGTGCTTGCTGGTACATGCAAGAATCTGGTCTGGGAATACCTCAGACAAAGTTTCTTTGGCGATTCCCCCCAATCGAACTGCCGGACTCAAAACCCTAACCATGAAAAGACAGAAGACAGAACAAGTCAATCAACCACCTCAGCTATATGTTGGCAATGAAAAACTGGGCAAACAGAGACTCTATGATGGACTGTCAATCAGTGGATTCTGCAGCGACCTCATCGTGCTCGGAATAGCAAGACTGATAGCAATTCATAACTGGTGAACTATCACAACCACTTGAGCAAGACCCTCACAGCATGCCCCACATCCGGGACCTGGGGTGGGTGGGAGACAGGGCTTCTCCCTTAAAATCTCCCTTTACCTCAGATACATGCAGGAAACAATATGGAACTAATAGTCTTACCCATTTTCCTGTAGCCCTTGAACCTATTTACCCTAATTAACTATGTAAAGATTGTCAAAAATATAATTAAAAAATGGAAAAAAAATAAAGGGTCACTCTAGAAACCAGAAATAATATTCTATAATTGTACTCATTTCAATATCACATAAAAACAAACTGAACACTAGCAGTATATCACAACATACCTTTTCAAATTCAATAAACGCATAACAGAGGGACTCTCCTGTCTTCCAATCCCGGATAACTTCACAACTGAAGGGAAATTTTAAGAAGTGACTTAAACAGCAAGAAAAAAGTCACTCCCACTTTTCCAAAGTGAAGAGCAAAGAAAATCAATTATAAAAGACAGAGCTAGACTAAAAGAGCTGTATTTTTTAAAATTACTTCAATAAACGGTTCAAAGCTGGCACGATGGCTCAAATGACTAATCCTCTGCCTACAAGTACTGGGATCCAATGGGCACCAATTCAAGTCCCAGCTGCTCCACTTCCTATCTGGCTCCCCTGCTTGTGACCTGGGAAAGCAGTGGAGAATGGTCCAAGCCCTTGGGACTCTGCATCCATGAGGGAGACCCATAACAAGCTCCTAGCTCCTGACTTTTACCTTTGGATCAGCTCAGCTCAGGTCCTGAAGATGTGACCATTCAAAAAGTCAATCTGAAGATACAAAATTTTTCTGTCTTTTTCTCTATAGATTTGCCTTTCCAACAAGATAAATCCTAAAAATAAATAAATGGTTCTGGCCCAGTGCAGTGGCCTAGTGGCTAAAGTCCTCGCCTTGAATGTGCCGGGATCCCACATGGGCACCGGTTCTAATCCCGGCAGCTCCACTTCCATCCAGCTCCCTGCTTGTGGCCTGGCATTCAGGATGGCTCGAAGTCTTGGAACCCTGCACCCATGTGGGAGACCTGCAGGAGTTTCCTGGCTCATGGCTTAGGACTGGCACAGCTCCGACCATTGCCGTCACTTGGGGAGTGAATTATCAGACGGAAGAGCTTCCTCTCTGTCTCTCCTCCTCTTTATATATCTGACTTTCCAATAAAAATAAATAAATAAATAAATAAATAAATAAATAAATGGTTCATGAGGCAAGCATCCAGCACAGCAGTCAAGGCTTCAGGGGTGTTCTGGGTTCTTGGCTCTGCCTGGGCTTAGTCCCAACTCCAGTGGTCGCTGAAGGAGGGAGTCAACAGGTGGAACTCCTGTCTCTGCCTTCCAAATAAAATGAAAACTAATATTTACAAGTAGCTCACAAATCTAGAAATGAAAGTATTCAAACTGGACTCTCAGTGCACTATCTAGGTTTACAGTCCTAAATTCCTTCAGCACTGAAGGAAGACTAAAATTTTTTAAATTAATTTTCCTTTGGTAAAAGTATACTGCTTATACAATTTTTATGAATGACAATGCACTTCCAGTCCAAATAAAGATAATAAAGTAGCTATTGTTACTGTACAATAATGTCGCACATTCAATACATATATAGCCTGCTCAGGAAGTTCACGCTTTGGAATTTTAATTTTTAGCATCAACTAAGCTCAAATTTAACTCTTAAGAACAGCTGCCGCACAGAACAAATCCACCATGTAATAATTCCGTGGAAGGGCCAATCCACTGGAGTTCAAGGTCCCTGACTTGGGGGCCCAACAAAGTCCTAAACATTTGGAGTTTCTTTTTGTTTGTTTGAAGATTTTTTAGTTGTTTGTTTGAAGATTCTTTAGTTATTTAAATGGCAGAGTTACATACAGCAAGAGAGAGATAAGAAAGAGCTCTTCCATCCTCTGGATAAATCCTCCAGAGGCTGCAAGGGCCAGGACTGCACCAGACTGATGCCAGGAACCAGGGGCTTCTTCCAAATCTCCCCCATAAGCTCTAAGGTTCAACAACTTGGGCCATATTCAGCTGCTTTCCCAGGAACATCAGCGGGAAGCTGGACTGGAAGTGGAGGAGCTAGGACTCAAACTGGAGCCCATTTGCAATATTGGCACTGTATGTGGTGGCTTAAAAACTATGCCACAAAACCAGTCTCCAAAACCTTTTACTTTTTAACCACAAAAATCTCAATAATATATTATTCTGTAGGATTTTAGATTAATAATGCAGCAAATATTAACCAACATTAAAGTTGTAGAAAATTTAAATGCATTCTGACATAGAAGGAGTTAACTTAGATGAATATCTTAGATATTTGAAAAGTTCGTCAAAATTATTATGGAATTAAACTATCCATTTCCTCGTTCAAACTGAAAATGTACTTGGAACAGAACTAATGATTCAATTAATGATTTGATTAATTGGGAGTGGAATAAGCGGAACTGACTCGATTAACAGTTGCTTTTGATTGTTTGAATGATCCAATTAGCTAACATGGTTTTCTTTCCCACAGTCCAAAGACAAATCAACCAAAACTAAAGCAATATGGAACAGCACAGCTGCAACTCTGGCATCAACTCCAACCCAACTCCCTGCTAATCCGCCTGGGAAAGCAGAAGATGCTCTAAATCCTTGGGCAGCTACATGGTAGGTCTGGATAAAGCTGTAGGCCACTGCCTTTGGACCAGTTCACCTCTAGCCATTGCACACATTCAGGGAATGAACCAGCAGATGGAGTACCTCTTTTTGCCTCTCTCTCTCTGTAACTCTGCCTTTCAAATAAATAAATCTTTAAAATAAAATTTAAGCAGTAAAAAAAAACTGACCTAGAGTTCACAGACTCAACAATAACTATCATTAGAAATCCACTGGGCCCGCTGCAGTAGCCTAATGGCTAAAGGTCCTCGCCTTGCATGCACCAGGACCTCATATGGAAGCTGGTTCATATCCCAGCAGCCCTGCTTCCCATCCAGCTCCATATCTGTGGCCTGAGAAAGCAGCTGAGGACAGCCCAAAACCTTGGGACCCTGCATCCGCATAGGAGACCCGGAAGAAGCTCCTGGCTCCTGGCCATCGTGGCCACTTGGGGAGTGAATCAGCAGATGAAAGATCTTTCTCTGTCTCTCCTACTCTCTGTATATTTGACTTTCCAATAAAAAAAATAATATTTAAAACAAAAAAGAAAATGATCAATTACTATACAGTCTTTCTAAGCTTCTCCTTCACAATTTCTTGGGATTACCTTCTTATTGGCCCAAATCTTGAGAATATTATTTCCAGATCCTCATCTGTGGTCACTGGATTCAATTTACAAACAAACAGCACATTTTCTGGAGGTTTAATATCTGCATCAGGTAGGTCTCCCACCTAAATTACGAAGAACATAAATTAGTTTTTTAATTTTCACTCTAAATATCCTACCCAAGTCCCCAACACTGATTTCCTTTAAACATTTCAATTTCTATCAATATTTTCAGACTCAGGAAAGCCAGCGTAAATCAGGCTGTATCTCTTGCAGGCTATTTTGGTTGTGGGTACATAACCTGAATCTAAGAATACCTAAGTGGGAGAATACAAAATACATTATCTGTATATTATTCAAAATTATGTCATGAAAAATACACATAATTAAGAAATTGAAGCATGATAATAATCTAACGTCTTTCCCTTGTAAGTTATTTATCCCTTTTCCCCAGTAGTTTTCTTAGAAGTTTCGTGTTTTTTTCTGGGTCAGTATTCTGACACACAGTGTGTTCATTAAACTGTGCACTTTTTTTTCTCCGTAAAGTTCTCTTGAATTACAGCCTTTTATATTTGATTCATCCAGACAGGTGATCTTAATACAAACCTTAAAACAGACCACAAATTTGAATTATATTTAATACAAATATGTATAAAAATGAAATATATGTATACATTATATATACACATTATATATGCACAATATATACACAATAAAATAATTACATCTACTCATTCAAATATTTATTTATCTAGTATATGAAAAATATACTTATTCCATAGTAATAAGAAATGGAAAAAAATTCCTAGTAAACCACTAAATCATCTACTGAATATCTGTTCTACGAATTACTTCATACTATTAGTAATTTAGAAGTACACTTTACAATGCTAAATTTCCACCAAGATTTAAATCTTCAAATACTACTGTACTACCTTTTCTGAGTGTAACAAAAATTATCCTTTAATATACATAAAATTTAATGTAATAAATTCTTTAAAAATGAGATGAACAGTAATCCACTGAAGTCTAATCTAAACTGTATCTTCTTCCCACTTTCTTCCAAAGCACTTGGTACTATACTAACAGTAGAAACAGCTTTATTTTCATAATTCCATGCCATTTAAAATGTAATCTAAAAAACTTCCTTTTAACTAAATGTTTAATATTTTAAATGATCATAGATTCATAAAAAAAAATTCCACAATGATGTATTAAATATATTGCAAGAGGCCAGAGTTATGTCACAGTGTGTTAAAGACGTAGCCTAGGATGCTCCCAACCGCACATAAGCACCAGTTCAAGTCCAGCTGTTTCACTAATCCAGCTCTCTGCTAATGGGAAAAGGGCCCAAGAACTTGGACCCATGTTACCCATGTAGGAGATCCAGAAAGAATTCCAGGCTCCTGGCTTTACCCTGACCCAGCCCGGGCTGTTTGCAGTCACTGGAAGATGTCCCTCTCAGCCTCCCCTCCTCTCTGTAACTCTGCCCTTCAAATAAAAAAATATTTAAAAGAAATTTTAAAAAATAAATATACTGAAAAGATATTTGAATGAAGCTTAAAATCTTACCATCTCTAGAAGAATCGCTTGAGTTTTGGCCTCTTTTTCTGCCTTTATTTCTTCAACTTCTTCAGCTGATCTTCCTTTAAAATCATCAATTTCCTCATCCGCTCCTATTCGACCACTCTGTAGGGCAGAAGTTACTTGATACATAAACTTAAACTAAAAAAATCTGAGGAACACAGAAGACATCAGGCTCTATTTTAGTTCCATCAAAAGTGTTTAAAAAGCAGCTAAGACAAACTTCAACCCACCAAAAACAACTTTAAATTAACTCTAAAACATTAGATCTTCAGATCGACAAGAAAATCAAAACAAGCATTGGTAGAGTGAACTATCTGCCATTCGTTGAATGGAGAAGAAAAAATCTGGGAATGAAGCACCAATCACAACCAAAAACACCAACTCGGCTTTGGGAGAATCTGTACTGTTCTGCAGAAATCCCTGGAGCTGGCCTGGCTCCAGAGCATTCCCAGGGGAGAAGTTCCCTCTTAAGATGATGATGTGGCTTGTCCTTGAAGTTATTCTCCTTACTAGACAGAGATGCTAAGGGAAGCATTTTCCATCCAATCTTCCAGAGCTAATGCTGTTTTGTAGAACAGCAGAATGCCAGTCTTGTGGTGTAGCAGGTAGAGCCATAGCCACAATGCCAGCACTGACTCCAGCTGCTCCACTTCTGATCCAGCTCCCTGCTAATGCACCTGAGAAAGTACCTGAGCCCCGGCACCAACATGAGACCTGGAAGTTCTGGCTCTGCACTGGCCCCGCTCCAGCCATTGTGGACATTTAGAGAGTGAACCAGGGAGTAGAAAATCTGTCTCTCTCCCTCTCTTGTAACTTTTAACTTTCAAAGAAATGAATCTTAAAAAAAAATTTAAAAACTAGTAAAATGAAAACATGGTTACAGGGCCTGGCATGACAGTGTAACAGCTAAAGTCCTCGCCTTGAACATGCCAGGATCCCATTTGGGCGCCAGTTCTAATCCTGGCAGCTCCTCTTCCCATCCAGCTCCCTGCTTGTGGCCTGGGAAGGCAGTACAGGATGGCCCAAAACCTTGAGACTCGGCACCCACATGGAAGACCCAGAAGGAGCGCCTGGCTCCTGGCTTCGGATCAGCTCAGCTCCGGCCATTGCGGCCGCTTGGGGAGTGAACCATTGGATGGAAGATCTTCCTCTCTATCTCTCCTGCTCTCTGTAAATCTGCCTTTCCAATAAAATTAAAATAAATTAAAAAAAAAAAAGTTAGAAAAATTATCCTCTGTGAACAGAAAAAGAACTCTAAACTTGTTTTAGAGCAACTGATCAAGCAAAACAATCATTACATGTAAGTTTTAACAGACTTACAGCTAAATACAAGAAAATCATGAAAATGCATAAACATTTAGTCACAGCAACGCTCTACTTACATCTAATTGTTCTCTTGTGGGTTCTGGGGATCGGTCAGGAATTAATAAATCAGGAGGGTCATCAAATGGGTCATCTAAAATCACTGTGTGATTTATCCTTAAAAACAAGTTCAAGTGAAATATTTCATTTATGAACATGAGAATCTATATTTTGTGTTTTTATTTTTATTTAGATTTATTTATTTTTATTACAAAGTCAGATATACAGAGAGCTGGAGAGAGAGAGAGAGGAAGATCTTCCGTCCGATGATTCACTCCCCAAGTGAGCCGCAACAGCCGGTGCTGTGCCAATCTGAAGCAAGGAGCCAGGAGCTTCCTCCAGGTCTCCCACACGGGTGCAGAGTCCCAAGGTTTTGGGCTGTCCTCAACTGCTTTCCTAGGCCACAAGCATGAAGCTGGATGGGAAGTGGAGCTGCCGGGACTAGAACCGGCGACCATATGGGATCCCGGCATGTTCAAGGCAAGGACTTTAGCTGCTAGGCCACGCCACCAGGCCCTATATTTTATTTTTAAATATGACAGAAAACTTGAGAATCTCAACAAACAAAAAAAAAATCTATATTGCACAAGGACATGTTACTAGCCCATAGTATACACTGACAATGCACGTTACTGGTTTTCATTGTTTGATATCATTCACTGGATCAGCACGAAAGCATAGTGGCTAAAGTCCTCACCTTGAACACGCCAGGATCCCATAGAGGCGCCAGTTCTAATCCCGGCATCCCTGATTCCCATCCAGCTCGCTGCTTTTGGCCTAGGAAAGCAGTCGAGGATGGCCCCAAAGCCTTGGGATTCTGCACCCATGTGGGAGACCCGGAAAGAAGTTCCTGGATCCTGGCTTCAGATTGGCGCAGCTCCAACTGTTGCGGCCACTTGGGGAGTAAATCATTGGATGGAACATCTTCCTCCTCTCTGTCTCTCCTCCTCTCTATATATCTGCCTTTCCAATAAAAATAAATAAATTTTTTAAAAAACAAGACATCTTATGCTGGAGCTTTTAATTGATTGGGATGATACTCTGCCGGCTTCACCTTCAGACCAGTGATGGTCTCACCAAGAAACCATTGATCTTACAGGACAATAAGATGCTGGACTTTATGCTTGGTAAATACCTCCAATGAAAAATCTCAACTGAATTTGAACTATGGTAATGTAACAAGGTGGAGCAATCCACCATGGGGGGGAGGGTTGGGGAGGGGTGGGGGGTATCCCAGTGCATATAAAAATGTGTCACATAATGCAATGTAATTAATAAAAAAAAAACAAGATATCATTCATTACTGTACATTATTGTGAAATCTAACATGTAAATGTTGGTACTTTTCCCTATTTCTCAATGTGCATTTAAAAAGATTAAAGTATTTCCTCTCAACAAAGCAACTGCAAATAATTAGCACAAGTTAAAAAAAAATTTTTTTTCATTGTTAAGACTTTCACCATTTGTTACTAAATTCTATTCTGGCATTTTTCAGAAACTGGCTCATGCTTATCAGCTCTATTCCTTCCACCCATGCCAAACATCACAATATTAAAGTATTCTAGTACAGTCAGGAAATCAATTGTAACCACACCTGATATCCTGATATGGCACAAAGTCCTTGTCGACAAAGGTCTCATTAATTTTCTTAACTATGTCCATGCCTTCGGTCACCTCGCCAAACACTGTGTGCACACCATCCAGATAATCCAGATTCTCTCCTGTAGTAATAAGAAACTATACAGAAAGGTACATAATGAAAAAATATACAAACCACACAGTTTAGTATATACAAGGTTTCAGTCTGTAACCGAACAGACTGACAAAAACCATACAAGACTACATTCATCGTGCAAATTTTCACACATTACAAGTAAAAAGTTATGAAGTTTATATATAAAATATAATAAGCTGCACAAAATATCCATATGTACACCGATGTTCCCTCGGTTGTCTAAAATAAGTTGACAAACGACGACTGATTTTTCTCACATAATCAACGGCAAACAAAAGCACAAACCCTAATGGGACTGCTGTGAGGATTAAACAAGACAGAAAAAGAACAATACTCAATAAAGTAAGCACCGAAGACCAAGAGGAAATGCCACAAATGTCAAAACGTTATTTTCTTCTTTGTATGTTTCTGTATATTCTAAATTTCTCACAAATGGGCATGACTTACAATTTTTCAAAAGAAAAATGTATCTTAATAGAAAAAACTATAATAATGTAATATTTTTCTAAAGAACAACTCTGACTGAAATTCTTTCTGGCTACACAATGTAGGATAAGCACGTAGACTCCTTCCAGCCCTCATCCCTAAGCACAGCTCCGCTTCCCACCCATTTTCTAACCTGGGATCCATGCTGATCACTGCCATTGTTCACCATGGACACCGTGCCTTTCTTCTTGTGTTTAATTCTTGGGACTTTCTCTGCTTCAAAAAAGCTTGCTTGATCACCATACAGCTGACTGAAAATAAACACAATCAGGTTATAAACTACCAGCACTCTCAAACAAAATGTACCTAGAACTGTTAACAATAATACTATGACTCAAACCATTTCTATTTTTTTGCTATATTAAGGCAAGTTACGAGGAAAACATAGCTATACTTGAACCACATTTAAGCACGCAAGGATGGTATGATGGCTATATGGCCTAAGGGTTAAAATACTGATCAGAGGCCTAACTCCTGTATCAGGAATGCTTGGGTTCAACACCTGCTTCCAGTTCCCACATTAGCTTCTTGCTACTGGGTGGCAGCAAGAAGGCTCAAATAATCGGTTTGCCATATACATGGGAGACCTGGGCTGAGTTCCTGACCCGCAGATTATGAGCCTGGCCCAGCCTGTCACTGTGGCATTTGAACTAGAAAACAGAGATTCCCTCTCTCTCTCTCTCCTTCTGAATAAGTTAAAGCTATAAAAACTTTACCAAGGAAAAAAAAGTGAGGGGCAGGCATGTGGTCTAGCAGCTAAGACCCGGTCAAGATGCCCACCCTCCACATCTGAGTGTCTGGGTTCAAGCCCAGCTTCCTGCCTGCCCAGGCCCTGAGAAGCAGTGGTGACGGCACAAGGAACCGGGCCCCTGCCACCCACGCAGGAGACCTGGAGAGTTCTGGGCTCCTGACTGAGGCTTGGCCCCGGTCCTGGCTAACACAGGCATTTGGGGAATGAACTAGTACACGGAAGATCTTTATCCATCTTCCTGTCTTCAAAACAAATAAAAATTAAAGTTAAATATAATTACAATAAAAGAACTTACCCAAAAATAGACTCTCCTCCACGACCAGTGCCCGTAGGATCACCAGTTTGTATGATAAAATCCCTCTGTAAAATACAAGCTCTTTGTTAAGTCAGTTTGTTAAACAGTTCCAATACCAAAGGACATAACTACCATACCCCAACTCACCTGCACATTGTGAATAAGGCAGTAATTATAATATTTTATTTTGCACAACTTCAGGAAATTCAAGCAAGCTGAAAGAAAATAAATATTAAATTATCACAGTAATCCACAGACATTTAAACAGATAAGAGCAGTTACTATAATTTCTAAATTACTAAAAAAGAAAAAGAAACCATCAAATGTTCAAAGCCATAAAAAAAAGAAGTAAAGCCCAGAAAAAGGCAACATATTGTACATTATTGTTTTCTTTTTCTCAGGATGTTTTGGGCATCTGAGTAATACAGGAAATTGACATTTATCTAGGATAAATAATCATTTACTGATGAATTAGACCTACTATGAGGCAATTACAGAAAACACATTGGAAAAGGATACAGAACAAAGCAGTACAGATTCTATAAATCAGACAAATCTTTAGAGACTTCTAAAAAATTATTAAAAAGTACTTCACAAAAAACCCATATACTTAGCATAAAACAAGATTTCTCATAGAAATTCACTCACTTTTTCCAGCATTTACTGTCTACATTCTGAATTCTTATCACTGCCAGTTCATGTGCCATTTAACCCCTCTTGCTGACTTCAACAAGTCCATCGTAGCCAAGTTGTGTGGAGAGAGACCTGCTAATAAGACACTAACTAGAAACCAGACACAGAACACACGGGAGGCAGTCCTGCCCTAACGCAGCTGCTGGAAAAGGAGAGCCTCACTCCAACAAGTACAGTCCTGGGCGTGCCGAGGTTACCATCTGTGCTACCTAAACAGCAACATGCACAAAGAGCTTTAGCAAGAGCTAGACTTTCTGGCTGGGGAAATTAGAAGACCTAGTGAAAGCTAAATGTAAGAATTAAAACAGGGTTATAGAAAAATATCACGACATCCCACAAATATCACTAATTTTTACATGTAAATATTGGCAGAGACTAAAAGGTAAAAATTACAGACTGAAAGACATGAAATTCAAGCCCGTAAGTGGGAATTTAAATTGGGTGGATGGGGGAAAGTGACACTACAAAAGACTAGCTTAAGTTTTATAATATCCTGGTATTACAGAGTAACAGAAGGTAAAAACACAGGAAAAAGAAAAGCTTGCTGTAGAATGTTGAATATTAGATTCTCAGTTGTGTTTATTGCAAGTGTTTCTGGGCTTACTGTTAAACAGATAGTAATTCTTTTATTAAAAAACAAAATAAGGGCTTGCACTGTGGCATAGTAGGCAAAGCCTATGCAGTTTATATCCTGGATGCCCCACTTCTGATCCAGCTTCCTGCTTGTAGCTCATATCCTTGGGCAACACCCACATGGGAGATCCAGAGGAGGCTCCTGGCTCCTGATCAGCTCAGCTCCAACCACTGTAGGCACCTGGGGAGTGAACCAGTAGATGGAAGAGCTATCTCCCCTTCTCTCTGTAAATCTGCTTTTCCAAGAAAAATAATTAAGATGTTGCTTTAAAAATCTATTTACTTACTTGAAAGGCAGGCAACAGAGAAAGTGTGTAAGACTGGTTCTTCTCTCTACTGTTCACTTCCCAAACGGTCAGGGCTGAGCCAGCCTCAAGCCAGGAGCACAGACTCCATCCAGGTCTCCCACCGTGGTGGCAGGAATCTGAGTACTGGGGCCACCCTCTGCTGCTCTCTCAGTAAGCTAGCAGGAAGCTGGGTCAAAGGGGAGAGCAGCTGGGACTCAAGCCAGCACTCTGACGTGGGATGCGACATCTCAACCAGTGGCTTAACCCTCCCCACCACAATATCAGTCCCACTGAGTCCTTATTTTTAAAGTCACTACACTGTAAGTAATTCCAATGCAGGCAGACAATACTATAACTAAGATGGGTTAGGTGTGGACAACTGTTAAACGAAGCTGAACATGGGTCCATAAGGAGTCACTGACAGGACTCTACTTCTGTTTCACCTTTTCTACAAAAATGAAAAGGAAGAGAGGTGGTAGGCCTGTATAAACCTGCTATAGATTGATAAATAGGTATGTGTGCTTGCTAAGTAGATATCTAGTCACACGCTCTAATATGCAATGAGTAGACTTGTTTCTGGTAGCTTCTCTTTGCAGAACCACTGACTGATAAAATTCCCCATAACATTCTTTGAATCCCTGGTTCAGCCCCAGCTTATCTTGTAACATGAGGCAATCAATGTTGTGTTTTTTGTGCCAACTGAGCAGGTTCCCACAAACCACACAGTCCCACAAACAGAACATGCTGATGTGCACCAACCAACGAAAGGAACCTCTAGTGCATGCCCTCCAAGTGGCAGGCCTGGCACTAGCCACTCCAGATAGAGATAGTGAAGGTACAGTCCCTTCTGTGCCTGGAGTCTCTGCTCTTGAGACAAGGAAAGACTTGCAAGTAAATCAAGATAACAAGCAAAAGTTAAGGTAAAACACAGGCCATGTGGGCTACAAAAAGACCTGAGACACCGCAGAAAAATCTAACAGCAGAGGGACAAGGGAGAGCAGCACATACGAGAGGTACCATTACAGTATGTACAAAGGCACACAACAGTTGAGACCACAACAAGGCCTATGGAAGAGTCTGCTGCGTCCTGGGCAAGGTGAGGATGTGGAGGGGATGGCTGCGCACGGGAGCAACATGCGGTGCAGCGCCCTCACAGCTCCTCTTCTCTCCCATCGACTCTGCATTCCACCAGGGCAGAACCCTGACCGCAACTAACTACTTGTCCACTCTCTCTGCCTACTCAAGTCCTTGCTATATCCACCTTGTGGCACACTATCCAAACCATGCTTCAACCGTCGGACCAAACTCACAGATTGTCACTACACCTCACTTAACATTTCTTGCAACCTTACTGAACCACTGGCGGTTTCCAGAAAATTCCAAGCAAACGGTTAAGGCAAAAACCCCACTCCCACTTCTCTTGGAAAGCACTGGCGCAAATGTCCTGCAGCCCACCAGCTCCATTTCTTACTACCCTGACCCCCAACCCTCAAAATCCACCAGGGCAAAAAAAAACAAACATGCCGGTTTTCATGGCAACTACACACTCGACCACAACACTTAACCAAGTTAAAAAATGGGCTCCCGCTTTGATTTCCCCTAATGGAAAAAAATCAGAAAACGCCTGCCCATCCCTGGGAGTCAGCCCAGCGCCCTGCAGGCTCTGTCCACACCTCCCAGCCACCTCCGTCTAGGCACAATGCCCACACTCGCTTAGCGCATCACCTCCCACCCGCTTCACTGAGATTCACTGATTATCTACCGAGCACTCGCTATGGTGGCTCCTCTCGTGAGTAAAAAAAAGCCACAGAAGCCATGGCATTGCACGAGACAGCCGGCATCCCACGCCCCTCCATCCAACCGTCGGCCCAATCAAGACAGCCAGTTCAAGCCAAGTCTCCTCACAAAAATAAATGAATAAATAAATAAATAAATAAATAACAATAAAACTTTTCTAACCAAAAACCCCCTCGCTCCCTTCTAAGAAATCAGCCCGGCCGCGGGCACCAGCCCCGACGTGGGAGTCGACTCGGGCCCGGCACTGCTGAAGAGACAGGAAAGCAAGGAGCCGAGCAGGCTCGGGGGTCCCGGAGGCAGCAGAGAGGGACATGGGCCTCACCGCGCGGCCGCTCCTCCGTGTACAGGTCGATGACGACGTCGCCCAGAGTGGTCTCCAGCAGAACCGCCATGGCGCCGACTCCGCCTCGGCTACCAGCGGGGAAGCCGCTGACAGGCGCAGCCCGTTGCCGTCCACGCCACGCGTCACCCGGGCGCGACGCTCGCTGGCAGGGCCACGCCCCTTTCGGGGCGTCTCCTTCCGGCCGCCGGCGCGCGTCCCTCACGGATCCACCCATTTGGAAAAAGCCGGCCGGCTGACACGAGGCCACGCGTGGAGAGGCCTGCTGCCCAGGGGGACGCTCCCTGGGGTCGGAGCCCTTCTGACCCGCTGCAGGACTGCGCGGCTCTCCCGCTGGCCGCCTTCTTGGCCAGAGGGCGACCCGACATTACTATGGCAACACATCATGATGAGGTTTTGTGGTCCAGACTTTGACTTGATGGGCTAGGAAGCCCCGAATCTGCCGCCGGCGGCATCGGTGCTCCACCCTAGAGGGCCTATACCGAGGATTGCAGGTGTTAAAAATTTAAATTCTACGCAGAGTCTATTCCCCAAACACCCCTGACAAAGCCTGTTATTTAATATGACTTTACACTTAGTTATAACCGTCAACCTCATATCCCAAGTTCTTTATCCCCATCACCCAACTCCCCAAGCCATTTGGGCCTCTTTGCTAATCTCCCTGGGCACCGCCACAGGGTCTTTTCTCTACTGTTCCCTCCGGTTCAAACTTATTCCTAATTGCAGGTCTTGGGTGAAGCCTTCCCTGACCACCATAATTAAAATCAGCCCCACACGTGCACTCCTATTTATCTTAATACAACTTCGTCTCCATTTACTGAGCCTTCATGCAAACCAATGGGAGCTGCAGCCTAGTCAGAGCGACTCCCCATAACCCCCACCAGGCCTGCCCCCTACCCTGGTTCCCACGCTTGCCAGTATGTACCACAGACTTGTTCAGTCTGTCCCACATCCTATTCAGCTCTCCTACATGTCAATGGGCATTGAAGCCTAGTGCTACCCAACCTGCCCTATTATCCAGCCCACAGACTTACTGGTGGGTGCTGTTCTGTCTAGCCACCCTTACCCCAATCCTGGTTTTCATGCTCTCCAGTGGGAGTAGTAGCCCAAGAAGGAGGTGCCCACTTTTTCCCTACTGAGCCACTCGCACATCTTGCAGTTTAACTTGACAGAATTAGCCCCCCAGTGCCAGCCTCTGCCAGCTGATGCTGCGGCAAAGCCCAACCAACCCTCACCCACTCTGATTTATGCTTGCATCAATAGGAACAGTCAGCCCAGCTCGTCTTTCCCCTGATCTAGCTCACAGGAGGCTCACAGGTGTTGTAGCCCTGCCCGGTGTGGTCTGCCCCCATCCGAGCTCACGCTCTCCAGTGGGAGTGGTGGTCCAACAGGGGAGCAGGAGCTTTTTCAGGATCTTTCCCACGGCTGCAGGGTCCCAAAGCATTAGAACATTCTACTACCTTCTCTGGCCACAGGCAGGAAGCTGGATGGGAAGTGGAGCAGCTGGGACATGAACCAGTGCCCATATAAGATCCCTGTGTGTGCAAGGTGAGAATTTAGCCACTGAGGCATCACATCCACCCATGAAAAAAAATACATTAAAAGGGGGGGGCAGCATGGTGGCATAGCGGCTAAAACCCTTGCTTTGAACTCACCGGGATCCCATGGGGTGCTAGTTCTAATCCCGGCAGCTCTCCTTCCCACCCAGCTCCCTGCTTGTGGCTTGGGAAAGCAGTGGAGGATGACCCAAAGCCTTGGGACCCTGCACCTGCATGGGAGACCTGGTAGGAGCTCCTGGCTTCAGATGGGCTCAGCTCCAACCATTGTGGCCACTTGGGGAATGAACCATCAGATGGAACATCTTTCTCTCTATCTCTCCTCCTCTCTGTATATCTGCCTTTCCAAGAAAAATAAATAAATCTTTTTAAAAAAAGTGTGTCTGGTGCAGTAACATAGCAGCACTCTCTCCCAGAAACTAAAAACTTACAGGACATAGCCTGTATTTCTGTCAAGTCTGCCTTGAACTGTGGGAAAAGATGAGCCCAGATTTTGATTGTGAGAATGAAGAACCTAAGTGTTTTTTCTGCTTTTGTGATTTCTGCCTTGCTTGCTTGGCTGGGGATGTGTGAACTCCAGACCTGGCAGTCTGTGACACCTGGTGGGTCACATAGGCAGACCACTCCTCAGGAAGGAGACCCCTGGTGTGCGTTTTAGATAAGACTTGTTCACTACCCTATAGCCCACCAGTTTGTACTATTTGAAAGTTGCTTGCTCCAAACCCACCAATAGGAGCCTGTCAACCTGCTCTTTTCAAAAGTTTACAGTTAAACTGACCAATCATGACTATGGAATTGTGTGGAATTAGTCTAAAATGTATAAAAACCCTGTGCTGTCCAACATCGACCCTTCTGCTGCTTCTGCCACCCCTTCTTGTGCTCCTTCTGCTTCTGCTGCTGTTGCTGCTACCACTGCTGGGTGGGCGATGCCTGAATAAACTGCCCTTATGCGTTTGCATCGACTTCAGACTCTTGGTGATTCTTAATGATCTCAAGATCTGGTACAACAAAACTAAGGAAGATGACAAAGAAGGAAGGAAGTCAAGGTTTGGGATCCAAGTGCATCATTGGAGGAGAGAATAGAGATCTATTTTTTTGTGTCCCACATACTTTATTTTCTACAGTATTAAGAATTTTCTCTTTCCTCAGTGTTAAGAATTTTTAAAGGATGTCTGCTATGTAGAAGATTGTATTAAAAGGGTTAAAAGATCTAATGAGCACAAAATGGCCATCAGTTGCTTTGTTAGGCCAATGGAAGTCATTTCAATGAGTTTTGTGATCAAAGAAACCAAGTTGACATGAGCTGACTTGAAACAACATCAAAGGACGTACTGTATTGACACTGATGGCTTTTTTCCGTCATATAAGCAACCGTTCAGCCAGCTCTGTTTGTTCTCCAGATGAGTGTGAACTCAGCTGCACCAAGCAGAGTCATCTAATGGATGACAAGTGAGTGGAACCCTGAACTGAAGCTCCTTCGAATTTTGTCTATAACCTATCTGAGCTATGGTGTGGGGTTTTTTTGTTTTGTTTTGTTTTGAACCAATTTAACATGAAATTCCAAGATGTTCATATGCATATAGTAAAAACAATGGCTTAAAGAGAAGCATGTCAGACAAAATTGTAAACTTGCAGCTAATTAGCCATTATTCATTCCATAGGCCTGTGTTAAGGGTCCGTCCCAGCAGGATGAGTTCCTCGAGGTTTGGCCGCCCTCTTCAAGGGGCTGAGGCAAGAGCGAAAGTGCAGATGGTCACCCCATTGGAAGGGCTGGGGGGAATACATTCGGCTTCACCTGGATCAACCTTTTCAAATACACGCATTTGGAAACCTTACAGATATATTTGTTTTATTAAAAAAAAAAGATTTAATTTATGTTTGGACCTGTGACACAGCAGGCTGATCCTCCACCTGCAGCACCAGTGTTCCATACGGGTACTGGTACGTGCCCTACTAGCTCCACTTTCCATCCAGCTCCTGCTTGTGATCTAACAAAGCAGCAGAGGATGGCTCAAGGCCTTGGGCCCCTGCATGCATAAGGAAGACACAGAAGAAGCTCTTGGCTCCTGGCTTCAGATCGGTTTAGCTCTGGCCATTGCAGCTACTGCCTTTCAAATAAATAAACAAATAAATATTATTTTTTAAAAAAGGAGAGAAATTGGGCCCAGTGTGATAGCCTAGTGGCTAAATCCTCAACTTGCAAATGCCAAGATCCCATATGGGTGCTGGTTCTATTCTGGCTGCTTCGTTTCACATCCAGTTCCCTGTTGTGGCCTGGGAAAGCAGTAAAAAGAAAATGGTTTATGACCTTGGAACCCTGCACCCATGTGGGAAACTCAAAAGAAGTTCCTAGTTCCTGGCTTCAGATTGGCTCAGTTTGGCCTTTGTGGCCCTAGGGAGTGAGCCTGCAGTTGGAAGATCTTTCTCCCTGCCTGCCTCCTCTCTGTATATCTGTCTTTTCAAAAAGAGAGAGAGAGAGAGAATCAGGTTGAAAATAAAAGAGATTTGTTTTTCTTTTTCATCTGAAATTTTTATTTCAAAGAAAGACTAAAAATATTTCTTATTGTCAGGATGACCAGCTGTTCTCATTTAGTATGCAATTCTATTCACCAAAATGCCTGGACTTCTTGGTGTTCTTTGTTCTAAAGGATTTGAAAAATTTAAAAACAAACAGCAACAGCAAAGAAGCAGCATCAAATTCATTTACAGGCAACTAGTCCGAAACCTAAGGAGATGACTTCTGGCTCACAGCAGTGTCTTCATGCCCTCCAGGTATGTGCTGAACATGAAAGATTTAATGCCTCATTGATTCTTAGCCATGATGCAGAATTAAGTCACAGCAGGAAGTCCAGGACTGCTGGCGCCCTAACTCGGGAGAAATCTGTGGTCCTGGGAAGACACTTCAGTATTTTCTACAGCTGCCTAGATGATTCTCACATGCAACCAAAGGCAAAAACTACAAATTTTAAAGAATGTTCTCTAAATATCTTTAGTGTTTAACATCTAATAGTATTGTAAAATATTACTAGTGTTTTTACTTTACATGTGCCACTCATATGTGCATCTAATAATTGACAAATATTTAGCAATCCAAGGTACATGAGACAATTAAGATTTAGGCAAAATTTCACATCTCAGAGGAAGGGTTGTGCCTCAACAGGGTTTGGAGGACAGAGTTGCGTGAGCGCCAGCTAAGAACCATGTCTTGCAGGTCTTGCGGCTGCCTGCATCAGCTGGGCAGGAAACTGTACCAGCCAAAGTGGTGTTTTCATGGTTGCAGTACAGGTAAAGCAGGAGGTTTTGTTCTGAGGAAGTTTCCAAGACAGCCAGTATGAGAAGCTCCTATAAAGCAAAAATACCTTAGTTGGATGTACACACTAGTTTGAACCAAAGAAGTCCTTTATTCCTTCCTGTCGTTGTTTGGTGAATGTGCCTATGAATAGGGTGAAGATCAGTCTTCTATAACTATTTCCTGCTGCGCAGGGTCACGGAACTGTCCTAAGAGAGTGGGGCAGAACTGCTTGGTAGGGGATGGGATACTTGGGAGCATCATTTTTTGCTTTCATTTTTGCCTATGTAAAGTTTGCCTCAGAAAGGAAGTCAGACATGAGGAGACAGGGACCCAAGAAAAATAGCAGGAGGAAAGCTGTTATTGGAACTCAAAAAGGAGAACCATGACTAAAAGTTGGCCTTGAAATTCTAGCAGAGTCCCACCATAACTCAGCTTATAGAATTAATTGGCTCTTGATAATATTTTTAGATTGATGTGTAGCTTGCCAGACTGACAAAGAAAACAAAACAAACACCAAAATTATTCTCCTAGCATGGCACAAGTTCCCTCTTTTCTTTTTTAAAAATTAATTTATTCTTCTTTGAAAGGTAAATTTTACAGAGAAAAAGAGAGAGAGAGAGATGTCTTCCATCCGCTGATTCACATCCACATGCTTGCAACAGCTAGAGCTAATCCAATCCAAAGCCATCAGCCAAGAGCTTCTTCCAGGTCCACCTGGACAGGGGCCCAAGTATTTGAGCCGTTCTCCACTACTTCCCAGCTCATAAGCAGGGAACTGGGTTGAAAGTGGAGCAGTCAGGACTCAAACTGGTGCCCATATGGGATGTCATCATTGCAGGTGGCAGCTTTATCTGTTACACCACAATGCCAATCTCCATGTTCCCTCCTGAATACAGTCTATATTAACCAACACTCGTTTAATAAAATAACTCCCATTTACACATCCAGAGCTAGGGTCTAATCCCGGGATGTTTACTTTCTCCCGACGGGCTCGGCACCTGGCAGCCGCTCTTCCCCGGCCGTCCCCTGCACCTTGAGGCCGGCCCAGTGCGGCTCCCGGAAGGTCGGCCTGGGCCTCCCGCCGGCTCCGCCCTCACCTCTCGGCCGCCCGCCTCTCGTCTCGTCCAAGATGGAGGGCGCTCGGCCGGCGCCGCTGGCCCTCCGGCTGTTCCTGCTCGCCGCGCTGCCGGCCTCCGGCTGGTGGGCGACGGGCGCCCCGGAGTCGCCGCAGCCGCCATCCCGAGCCCCTCAGGTAGAGGCAGGGCGGGCGCGGCCAGGAGGCGTCGCTTGGACCCTCCGGGAGGCCGGGAGGCACGGGCGACGGCGGCTCCGCGCTCAGGCTCCCCCAAGGAGGAGTTGGGGAGACGCACACGGAAGTGAGGGGCGGGCAGCCTGACACGGGCAAGCGGGAGAGCGGAGGACGGGAGGCGCCCAAGGCGGGGGTTGTGGGGTGTCCCTAGATAAGCCAGGGCCGCAGCACTTGGAGGTTCTTGGGGCGGTCCCCGCTCGGCGCTGGCCAAAGGGGCGGCACCGTCGAAGTGCCCGCTCGCCTTGACCTGGGGCGTTGGTCATGGCGCCAGGCTAGGGGCAGAGCCAGGCACCGGGCAGGCGGTGGCTATGTGTCCAGGCCATCTGTGTCGACTGGGGGCTCCCCGGGACTTGGGTTGGTGATGGGGAAAGTTTGGGTACGTGGTTTCTGGAGCACGAGGGAGACTCCACAGACCCCACGCTCTCCCTGTTTCGGGTCTGCCAGGGCGGCCCAGGAAGCCGCTGTTGGGAACCATATGTGTGATCATGCAAGCGGGCCCTGTTACATCTGGCTCCAATCACCAAGTCACCAAATAAAAATGAACTAATTCTGATGTTCCAGAGACCTGGACATTGTTTTGCTCCTTTACCAACTTTGAAAGTGTGTTTGGGTCTGACCGTAGAATTGTGTAGATACTACACTTGATCTTAGCCAAAAGGCGGAGAAGCAGAATTGTGTAGCAACGGAGCTGCTACCCCCAGGACCTTTAATGCAGGCTTTCTGAGGCCCCAGCGTCTGCCCTCGGCTTGCAGTTTCTTTATCTTATTCCCCTTGATAGTGACAAGTCAGCTCCTTCCCAAAGATTAAAGCACAGAGTTAAGGGCGCAGGAAAGAATAGGACCAGCTGAATGCCCCAGAATCCACTGAACCCTTCTGGACATAACACTGCCAGACTTCACCCTGAGAGCTTGAGGCAAACCTGAAGGAATGACCCATCTGCCTATATAGACCCTGGATACACTCGAGACCACTTTACCACTACAAGAGAAATCTACTGGCCTGCTTTCCCTGACCAGAGGAAGGCCAGGGTCACTGTTGAGTCATCAGGGAATTCCCCCACACTCACCCTATAAGTTAATCACACACTGTTTGAGATCCACTTTACAAACTCACTGCCATCCCGCACCCAATGGAGCTCAAGAATTAAACAGTAGCTGCCCGACTCCTTGCTCTGCACTTGGCAAAAATTAGACTCTTCCTTTTGTTGAGGACCCCAGTGTCATTGTGGGCCTTGCTGTGTGTTAGGTGAGCTGACCCAGGCTTTTGTGTGTGTTGTAAGATTTGTTTTATGTGGAAGGCAGGGTGACATAGATACCTTCTGTCTGGCCAGTTCACTCTCACCATGGCCAGGACAGCCAAAAACTCCATCCTGGTGGTCTCTGTGATCATGGACTATTCTCTGTGCTTCCCCAGGCTCTTTGGCAGGGAGCTGGGTCCGAAATGGAGTGACTAGGACACAAACCCACAGCCTGATAATGTGTTGCTGGTGATCTCACTTGCTGGGCTGCCACACCATAACCTGGTGTTGGTATTTTGGAACAGTCTGAGGATAGGTTGTTTTTGTTTTTTTTGAAAGGCAGAGCTTATATAGAGAGAACTAGAGACAGAGTGATCTTTCTTCCGCTGGTTCACTTCCCCAAAGGCCTGCATTGGATGGAGCTGCGGCTGCCCAAAGCCTGGAACTTCTTCCAGGGGTACAAGGGCCCAAGACCTCAGGCCATTAGCAGGGAGCTGGATCAGAAGTGGAGCGGCCTGGATGCAAACTGTCACCCATATGGGATGCCAATTACACAGGCAGAGTGTTAACATACTATACGCCAGTGCTGGCTGGCCCCAGAAGGATGGATGATTCCATTGTTTTAGGTCCCTGTAAGTCTTAATTTCACTTTTGATAAGTTTAAACTCATCATTGAGCATGTGCTGAGTAGCAAGAAGGAGAGATGTATATATAGAAAGCTAAAGCCATTTAAACTAAGTGTTCCCCCAATGTTTTATCATGATGAATTTGGAAGTTTACAGTGGGCCTCTGTATCCATTTCAGTAGCACCATGGACAGTGGTGGTACCATCCCTGCTGTTTCCATTACGGTAGGCACTAAGTGACTGGGGGCTGAGCGCTTGACGTGCTGCGAATGTGAGCAGGGAGTGTTTTTTTTTATTTAATTTCAACTAAGTTTAGCTGCATGTGGTTAGTTGCTGTCATGGTTGAACATTGTAGACCTTGACGGTCATGAACATCTAATTCTACATGCTTTTATCATCTATCTTTTCAGCTGGCCCCGGGTTGTAAATTGTTTAGAAAAAAGAAAATTGAAGTCCAGAAATTTCTTTCCCTCTCATCTGTGCAATGGCTTAAATTATTTTGAATTGTACACATTTTAACACATACGTTAGATTGCAAATCTCCTATTGGAGTGCCAGTTCAGGTCCCAGCCACATTTGCCTGCTGATGCTTCTGAGAAGGCCACGAGAAATGGCCCAAGTCTTTGGGTTCCTGCCTCTCATGTGGGAGACCACAGTGGAGTGCCCTGCTCCTGGCTTTGAGCTGGTTGCCATTTAGGAAATGAATCAGTAGATGGAAGATCTCTTTCTGTCTCTTTTTGTTATTCTGCCTTTTAAATAAATAAAATTTTTTTAAAAGTTTATTTTCATTTTGTTGAAAGCAGAGAGCTAGCTCTTCTGTCTGCTAGTTCACTCTCCAGATGTCTGTCATAGCCAGGACTGGCCCAATCCAAGCCAGGGGATTGGATCTCTGTAATGTCAAGAGCCAGTAAGGACTGGAAGGCCCTCCAACAAAGATCATTCAGAAGGCCACAACAGAATTTAGTTAAACTTGGCTCAATGGAACATACAGTTGTCTTCTGAAAGGCCTGTATTTTACTAGTCAAGTATGTAAGTGCACTAAATCATGAGCAATATATTATATGTTCCCTGATGAGAGACAAAAACTTTTTTTTAAAAAAATCTTAGAACAATAGCGTTGGGTACTTTTTCTGTACTGTTGGAACAGTAACCTACATGAAACACATTCTCTGATTTGGAAAGAGGAACTTTGGGCAGGATTGAGACACAGGACGATACTGCTGCAACCTGCTGGCTGATTGAGGTTGACTTGCTTTGGAGGTACTGTTGGTTCTCACTTAAACTTCCCCTAGATAGGGTGGGCCTGGAGGATGCTGAGCCTGTTCTGAGAAGTAACTAGATGAGAAGCTTCTAGATTCCTGAGGGGGGTGCTGGGGAAATGGTCTAGAATCAGCTCCCATGTGTCACATGGGCCTGACACAGTATGGCTCCTATTCCCCAAGTTATCCCTGGCTTCAGCTCAACCTCATGAAAGCTTGTCAGTCTCATTCTGCAGTGGGAAAATGGAAGTGACGTAATCATGCGTGATGTAAGGACAGGGAGGTGTTTGGAGACATGCACCCTGAGGTAGTTTCATTGTTGTCCTGTGCTCCTCAGAGAGGGTACTCAGACGGACTGGCTCTGTGCCTTCACAAGGCCGTTGGATGTGGTGGGACCGCTGCAGGAGTGGGGTCCATCATCAGCAAAGTGCCGTTGGATGTCTTTGCGTAAGGTGTCAGGGTTACTCACAATGCCAAGAAATATACTGGCATATTATTTTTGATGCTTATGATTAATTTTCCTATTTTAAAAGTTAATACAGCTGCAGGGGAAAAAGAAGTATTTAAAAGGAATTTTGTAATTGTAGCTTAACAATGTGAAAAACCGAGGGAAGAATTGGCTTACACATGACAAATTGCGGTTCCTGTGATGAATACTTAAAATAGTGCCATCTTCTGTAGAGAAAGCATGTCCTCAGTAAACTGAAATCTTCGGGCAGACTGCTTTTAATCTACCTGGAGACAGTAGAACCGCCCTGCAGCTACTTACCCCTGAGACACACGCAGAGGGGTAGAGTAGTTCTATTTATGAAAGCAAAATATTGGGAAAAAGTCCTCTGCTCATGAGTGGTGCCATGATGAAGTCAACTGGTGATCGTAAGATGGGTGTTACACAGCATCATCAAACAAGGGGCTACAGCTACACGTATGAACAAGTGCAGGGAGAGAAGTTCCAGAAGAATGCCTAACATGCTATTTGCACAAAGCTCAGAAACCAGTAAAACTAAGCAGTGCGTTGTCTACAGAGAGACGCAGAGGTAGTCAAGGTATAAAGGAGAACAGGAAGTGATTAACATGGAAGTCACTAAGGATTCCTTCCAGGGGGAGGCGGCGGGAGAACGTGCTAATGTGTGATGATGGGACTCCTGGCTGAGAGATACATGATGACTCATCTTTTAAGCACTATATTTGCATATATTATATGCTCACATATATATAGAAATGGAAAAAGCATATGAATTACAAAAGTTTGGAATTGTGACTAGGACTTAGTAAAAATCACAACAATGAAACTGATGGTCTTCAACATCTTCCTTCCAGTACGAGGTCATTGGCAGAAAAGAGGACTGCACCAGTCTCACTTCATGCAATGCATACCTGTCCAATTTATATGCTGTTTGTTTTGCAGGACAGTATCAGAGTTAATGTAACTACCTTGAAAGATGATGGCGAGGTATCTAACGCACAGGTTCGTCTCCTTTGGATTATGCCTTTAGGATATCACTTGGGTGTGTTCTAAAACTCGTTTTGTGCTTCTTGGGTCTCTGTGACTGAGAGGCCTGAAGCAGATTAGTTTATAAGGAACCATTTAGGTAGCTCACCGTTCTGCAGCTTCCAGGGCACGGTATTGGCGTCAGCCCTGTTTTGATGAAGGCCTCCTGGCAGGAGGCATGCTGGCAGAAGGGCAGAGGCTGGCTGTCACAGAGCCAGAGGGAGAGACAGAGACGTCCCACAGTTCCTTCTAAGGATAATCCCTCAGTGACTTAGGGAGGTTTTGCCTCTTAAGAGCCCCTGCACCTGTCACCACCATGTGAGATCCAGGTCTTCCTAACGCCTGACACCAAACTCCGTAGGGACAAGCCACGTCCATGCCATAGCACCTGCATGTTGGATGTGGGTATATAATGTGTTTTTGACATGAAATTTGTCATTTGTGAATCATTGAAATTAATGTGTATGCTACTTTATTTTAAGGTTGTTCTTAACATAACCTATGAGGCTGGACAGGTATATGTAAATGACTTACCTGTAAATAGTGGTGTAACCCGAATAAGCTGTCAGACTTTGATAGGTGAGTACGCTAAATTATTTCCAATAGTTCTGTTTATAATAATACTAAATTAGTAAGACACTTTCTAGGTGTTATGAATGCATAAATATCATTACTATAGTTCATAATGCTAACATGTTTAAAATTCTATACTTTATATTAGCAATTGATGGAGTATTTACTGTTTTTCTGTCATGAAATTGGTATTGTTGGCAGGTTGCTATCAATATAAAATAGCGTGTAAAAGTGGGAGGGAGAGAGCCAAGATTGTGGAGGAGAACTTACCTCAAAAGCAGAAAAAAACGAGAAAATGAATTGCCTGTGATTCTACATTTTTTAGCTTCTTCTACTCTTATGTTAGTAAAACTTTTTTAGCCTTTTAAAATTTTGAGTTGCTGTGGCAGGCACTCTTTGGGCTGCCTTTCTGTTGTACTGGAAGGCCTGGGTTCCAGTCCCACCTTGGTTGGTCACTTCCAGCTTTGTTCGGACCCACAGCTGGCTGGGATGATTGGGTCTCTGGCACCCACACAGAAGGCCTGGATTGACTTCTGGTCACCTGGTTTCTGCCTGGCTCAGCCTGTGCTGTTACAGATGTTTGGGGAGTGAACCAGTGGGTGAAAGATCTTGCTATTTTTCTGTCTGCTCTTCTCTCTGCCTTTCAAATACAAATGAGAATAAATAAAAATTTTAAAATTATTTTTGAGTTGTTTGAAGAGAAGCAGATATGTTACTTTGTAACAGTCCATATTATTTGAGTCAAAAAACCAAAATGTGAAATAGAATAGGATTCTTTTTGTTGTTACTATGTGCATTTAAGGGAATAAATTTTTCCGTAAGAACTTCTGTGCTTGATTTGTTCTGTATTCCAACTTCTGTTGAGTTCAAATGTTTCCTACTCATTTGCTTTGCTGTTTCTTTGTCCGATGGGTACTTTAGAAGTACTCTGCTGCTTTCCCAAATGTTTGTTATTGATAGGCCTGTATTCTGTATAATTTCAGTCCTTTGAATTTAAACTTGACTTATGGCTTAGTGTGGCAATTTAAAGTATACTTAGAAACTAAATTATGTTATTTTGATATTATGTTATATGGATGCCAGATGAAATTTTTAATCACGTCCAATTAGAAGTTTTAATTACTGTGTTAATTACAAACTGGTATGTTAACATCCGTGCAATTGTCCTTTCTCCTTTTAGTTTTGGGATTTTTGTTTGTGTCTCGTGTTTTGACACAGTGTTACTAAAATGCACACATATTCACTATTGGGTCTTCCTGGCAGATTGGCCGCTTGTCATTATGATATGTCACTCTAATCTCTACTGATGTTCTTACCTTAAAATTGATCTTACCTGTATCATTTCAGCTTTGGTGGGGCAGGAAGGGACGTGGATTGGTGTGAGGGTGTCTATTTTCATTTTCTTTCAGATTTTCTACAGCCTTGTCCTTAAGATAAACCTGTCTTAAGCAGTTACACATTGTGTGTGTGTGTGTGTGTGTGTGTGTTTTAAGATTCATTCATGTGTTTATTTGAAAGGCAAGATTACTGAGAGAAAGAAGGAAAGAGAGACATCTTTCATCTACTGGTTCTCTCCCCAAATGACCGGAACAGCCAGGGTTGGGTCAGGCCAAAACCAGGAGCCTCATCTGGGCCTCTCACATGGCTACAGCGGCCAAAGCACTTGAGTTATCCTTCACTGCCTTGTCAGGTGCATCAGAAGGGAGCTGGATCAGAAGTGGAGCAGGGCCAGGCATGATAGCATAGCAGTTAGTCCTCGCCTTGAACACGCTGGGATCCCATATGGGCGCCGTTTTTTTTTTTCTTTTAAGGTTTATTTTTATTACAAAGTCAGATATACAGAGAAGGAGAGACAGAGACGAAGACCTTCCGTCCGATGATTCACTCCCCAAGTGAGCCGCAACGGGCTGGTGCGTGCTGATCAAAAGCCGGGAACCAGGAACCTCTTCCCGGGTCTCCCATGCGGGTGCAGTGGCCCAATGCATTGGGCCGTCCTCAACTGCTTTCCCAGGCCGCAAGCAGGGAGCTGGATGGAAGTGGAGCTGCTGGGATTAGAACCGGCATCCATATGGGATCCCGGGGCATTCAAGGTGAGGACTTTAGCCGCTAGGCCACGCGGCTGGGCCCGGGCGCCGGTTTTAATCCCAGTGGCCCCACTTCCAATCCAGCTCCCTGCTTGTGGCCTGAGAAAGCAGTTGGAGACCGCCCAAGGCCTTGGGACCCTGCACCCGTGTGGGAGACCTGGAGGAGGATCTGGGCTCCTGGTTTTGGATTGGTTCATTTCCAGCCATTGTGATCACTTGGGGAGTGAATCATCAGAGGGAAGATATTTCTCTCTGTCTCTCCTCCTCTTTGTATATGTCTGATTTTGCAATGAAAATAAATAAATCTTTAAAAAAACATGCAATGTCACAGTGACAGCCCTATTACTTTTTTTTTCTTCTTTTTTTTTGTTTCTTTTTTATTTTTTTATTTTTTTTTTAAAGATTTATTCATTTTATTACAGCCAGATATACACAGTGGAGGAGAGACAGAGAGGAAGATCTTCCGTCCGATGTTTCACTCCCCAAGTGAGCCGCAACGGGCCCGATGCTGTGCCGAGCAAAAGCCGGGAACCTGGAACCTCTTCCGGGTCTCCCACGCGGGTGCAGTGTTCCAATGCATTGGGCCGTCCTCAGCTGCTTTCCCAGGCCACAAGCAGGGAGCTGGATGGGAAGTGGAGCTGCCGGGATTAGAACTGGCACCCATATGGGATCCCGGGGCTTTCAAGGCAAGGACTCCAGCCGCTAGGCCACACCGCCGGGCCCCCTATTACTTTTTAATTCAGTGTTTAATTTAGTGATTTTCAACTTGGATTTTATTTGTTTACTTTAATGTAATTAGTGATATATTTGAATGTAAGCTCCCTGTCTTCATTATTTTCTGTTTGTCCCGCATATTCTGTGTTTTTTCCCACCCCATTTTTTGCTACTTTCTGGGTTATTTTTTGTTTTGTAGCTCCCCTGGTCTTCTTAGTTTTATATTTTTGTACTGTCCTTTTAGTGTTTACCCTTAATATCAGTAAATGAGTGGGTTTTGTTTGTTTGCTTTGTTCTGTTTTTAGTGATTGGTTTATTGGAGAGGCAGAATGACGTAGGGAGAGGATAGAGAGAGAGGTGTTCCTTCTGTGGTTCAGTTTCCCACATGCTTACGGTAGCCAGGTCTGGGCAGTCCTGAAGCCAAAAGCAGAGAATTCCATGCAGGTCTCCCACATGGTTGGCCAGGGCCCTGGTACTTGAAAGTCGTGCTGCACTCCCAAGAGAATCAGCAGGAAGCCAGATCAAAAGAGGAGTCCCAGGACTTGTTCTGGCTCTCTCTCATGTGGAATGCAGGCATCCCAAGCAGCATTTTAACCCTCTGTACCCTAACACCTGCCCCAAATTAGAACCTTTAACACTTTCCAAACGTCCCAAGAACCTTAGGGCAATTATAGTTCATTTATTCTGCTTCTCCCTTGTATTATTTTTTTTCATGCATTCTTGAGCCTGTGGAATGTAATTGTCCTTAATGTTTTGCGGAGTCCAATATTTCTTTGTTCACTTTCATGTTACTCTTTCCAATGCTCTTCTTTCCCCCCTGATTGTCTCTGTTCCCCTCTGGGACCATTATACTTTACCTATGGAATTCTCTTTAATATTTAAACTGTTCTTTTTTTTTTTAGTACTTTGAGTCTAAATATGCTATAAGTAAATTATGTGAACTCTTGTTTGAAAGCATGTTTACCTTCATTTTAGAAGGATATTTTTACTGGACATAGGTTAGCACTTTTATAAGTATTTTGTGGGAACCAGTGATGTGGCATAGTGGGTTCTTTGGCTAAGAATCCTGTCTGAGCGCCAGTTTCTATCCACTTCCCTGTTAATGTTCCCAGGAAAGCCATGGAAAATGGCCCGTGTTCTGTAGTCTACATGGGAGATGTGGATGGAGTTCCAGGCTCCTGGCATTGACCTGGTCCAGCCCTGGCCACTGTGGCCATGTGGGGAGTAAATCAAACAGTGAAAGAGTTCTCTGTCTCTCTTTGCCTTTCAAATGATTTTTTTTTTTTTAATTTTAAGTAGGTTCTTGTTATGAGGGACAGACATGCTTCCTTTTGCTGGCTCCCTGCCCAGGTGCCCGTAATGGCCCAGGCTGCAGCTGGAAGCCAAGAACGTAATCCAGGTCTCCCATGTGAGTGACAGGAGCCGGTGCTGCTCCCTGGATGTGCATCGGCAGGAAGTTGGAGTTGGGAGCTGGAGGCGAGGGCTGAACCTGGGCACTCTGTGGTGGGATGTGTGGGTCTTGAGCAGCAGACCAAATGCCGTCATCCCTGGGTTAGTAATGGAACTTATTTTAGCCTCAGCCGGTGTAAGACTGCAGGTACTTTGTTTAGTTTTGCTGCCTCCTAATCATTTCTTTCCGTTCTGGCTTTCAGTTTCCCTAGTTATTCAGCTTGAGAATTGACAAATGGTTTGCAGGGGAAGAGTGGCATAGACTAGTTTTTGGAAAGTTTTATTTTTGTTTTTGTCTATTTGAAAGTCCCAGTGATGGAGAAGGTGAGATCCAGGAGCCTGGAACTCCATCTGGGTTTCCCAAGGGCGGCAGGGTCCACATATTTGGGCCATCTTCTGCTGATGTGCCAGGTGTGTTCGCAGGGAGATGGGTTCGAAGCAGAGCAGCCAGAGCTTGAACCAGTGCTCTGATGTGGGACTTACATTTCAAGTGGTGACTTAGCCTATTGCTTCCCAGTGCCAGGCTCCAGCTTTTGCTGCTGTATTCACCTCAATAAGCTGCTTTTCTTGTCCTCCAGATACTGGCTGGATTTTTAGCTCTCTGCTGTGTCCACACAGAAGTGAACATTTCTTTTATTTTAAATTTTGAATTTTATGGTACATTTCTGTAGACTCTGGGATTTCCCCCTCCCCTGCCACCCTCAGCTTATTTTCCCCTTATTGTTACAATAGCATAGTCCTTCATGAGAAGTTTTTTTTAAAAGATTTATTTATTTATATTACAAAGTCAGACATACAGAGAGGAGAGACAGAGAGGAAGATCTTCCATCCAATGATTCACTCCCCAAGTGACCACAACGGCTGGTGCTGTGCCGATCCGAAGCTGGGAACCTGGAATCTGGAATCTCTTCCGGGTCTCCCATGCTGGTGCAGGGTCCCAAAGCCTTGGGTCGTCCTCAACTGCTTTCCCAGGCCACAAGCAGGGAGCTGGATTGGAAGTGGAGCTGCCGGGATTAGAACTGGTGCCCATATGGGATCCCGGCATGTTCAAGGCAAGTACTTTAGCCACTAGGCCATGCCGCCAGGCACCATGAGGAGTTTTAATTTCATCAGTTTGTTATTTAAGTGTGCCCCTACATTGCTGGTACTGTGTCAGACAGTCTCTCATCCCATTGCTTAGATATGCAACAGCTTCATTGGGTGTCCGTCTTCGGTTTGGAAGTAGGGATGCCTGTTGCATTGTGTCTTCACATCTGGATACGGTAGTCTCTATTACTCCATCACTATACATTCCAATTTGCATGATGGTTTCCTTATATTGGAGAGAAATATGGGATTTCTCTTTTGCAGACTGACTTATTTCACTGAGCATTGTGGTCTCTAGTTGGGACCATCTAGTTGCAAATGGTATAATTTCATTCTTTTTAATGGCTAGTAATATTCCCTGGAGTAGACATACCAGTTTCTTTAACCACTCCTCTTTGGATGGGCATCTAGATTGTTTCCTTGTCTTTGCTATTGTAGATTGTGTTGCTGTAAATATAACCATTACAGATCCCCTTCTCATATGCGGTTTTCATTTTCTTTGGGTATATTCCTAGGAGCGGGATAGCTGGGTCATATGGCAGGTTTATTTGCAAATTTCTAAGCACTTTTCATACTGATTTCCATAGTGGTTTTACTCCCACCAGCAGTGAAGGAGGGTACCTTTCTCCTCACATCTGTGCCAGCAGGTGTTATTAGTAGAGTTCTGAATGTAGGCTGAAGTGAACATTTCTTTTTACATGAATTTTATGTATTTTGGGCCAGTGCTTTGGTGCAGTGGGTAAAGCCGCCAGCTACTGCACCAGGATCCCACATGGGTGCTAATTAGAGTCCCAGATGCTCCACTTCTGATCCACCTCCCTGCTAATGTACCTGGGAAAGCAGAGGCAGATGGCCAGGTCATTCAGCAGTGGGTGAACCCAGTGAACACAATGCTGACCCCCTTTCACATCTTTTGTACCGTTTTTCAGTGTAAGGGTTGGTACTCAATAGGCTAATTGTGACAACCAGGGAAAGCAGTGCTAGAAATGATTAAAACAATGATGTCTTTGATGTTGTAGTCTCTAGGTATTTGCTATGGAATGTAATCCAGCCAGTTTATTTATCATAGCTTTTCATCCTGTTGCTGCCTTGAATTTCTGTGATAGCTGAAATCAGTGTTCATCTTCTCCAATTCCAAGAAGAATCTCTGGAGCATTAAATACAATACCAAAGACAACATGTCTTCAAATCTTTTTTTTTTTAAGATTTATTTTATTTTTATTGGAAAGGCAGATATAAAGAGGAGAGGAAAGAGAGAAAGGAAGATCTTTCGTCCAATGATTCAATCCCCAAGTGGCTGCGACTACCGGAGCTGAGCCAGTCTGAACCCAGGAGTCTGGAGCCTCCTCTGAGTCTCCCATGTGGGTGCAGGGTCCCAAGGCTTTTGGCCGTCCTGACTGCTTTCCCAGGCCACAAGCAGGGAGCTAGATGGGAAGCGCGGCTGCCAGGATTAGAACTGGTGTCCTTATGGGATTCGGGCACGTGTGAGGACTTAAGCCACTAGACTACTGTGCCAGGCCCTTCAAATCTCTTTTAAAATTTCTTTTTTGGTTGACATATGGCTGCTGCTAACAATTTAAACCAATATTCAGTGGCCCAAGATAATATTGAGTATTTCACAATTTTGTAGGTCAAAAACCTGACTTGGATGTTACGGTGCACCCTGTTACATGCTGCTGCTTGGGCTATACATCAGAGTGGAAGCCCTGGCTACTTCACTAGTGAGCCCGCCAGTGTGCCTGGAAGGGAGGCAGCAGATCATAGCCCGAGTATTTGGTTTTTGTCCTACCCACCCTGAGACCGTGCTGGAGTTCCTGACTCCTGGCTTCAGCTTGGCCTAGTTCTGGCTGTTGTGGGCATCTGGGGAGTGGCCCAAGAGGTGGGAGATCTCTCTCTCTGCCACTCTGCCTTAAATGGTAATAAATACAGATAGAAATCTTTGAGAACTGAGCTGGGGCCTTGATCTCTCACAGGCTGTTGCCTCAGGACTCAGCTGGACAATGCCCCCGCCTCTTTCCCATGGTTGTGGGCAGCAGTGGGGTCCTGGTGGAAGGCGTGTGCAGGCCTCTCTCGGTGCTTGCCACACAGAGCTCTCTGGCCGCTGGAGCGCCTGGCAGCCTGACGGCCGACTTCCTCAGAGAAAGCACGAGTGAGGGCAGAGTCAGTCCTGTGCCATCTCCTCATGGAGGTGCCATCACCTCAGCCTGCTTGGAAACAGCTCTGCAGGTGCAGCCTACACTGGGTGGGGCGAGGGACTCGCCCAAGGCTGCCGGGGCCCTGAAGGCAGCAATTTCTGACTACTGCATTCATGGATGTGAGAAAGTTTATTTTAGTTTAGCATCAGCTCTCCAGTGGGGGCGCTAGGTTGCCAGGGTGAAGAGTGAGCCCTTGGATGTTTGCATGGTGGCTCTTCTCCACCGAAGCTGTGCTGAAGCTGTGCTGTGCCCGGGGTGACTGGAGTCTGTTGTGCTGGGAGGGAGTGCAGCTGGACCTCCTTCACAGTCAGGAGCTCCGGGCGTGGAGGGGTGGGCATCCTACAGAGAGGAGCCGGAAGCCCAGGTGAGGGCCCTCCCTAGAGCAGGGCTTCCCTCACACCGGCAGAGTCCTGGGGAGACCACTGCAGGTGTTAGAGGTGGGAAGGAACCCAGTGCGGTTAATCGGACCTTGTTGTGTGAATGACCTGAAGCTAACTGTTGCGTTAACATGTGGTAAATGAACTAGCTGCTGGGGTGGTTCAGACAGAAGGAATAGCCCTGGGAAGGCGCCTAGTCCCGCTAGAGAGCTCGGGTCTGGTTCGGACATACATCTGCTTCCGTTTGGGCAGCTAATACTCATTATTTGAGGGTCAGAAACTCAGCACCCTTTTTATGGCAGTTTTATTGGTGTCTGTTGCCTTGGTTTTTTGTTTGTTTGTTTGTTTGTTTGTTTGTTTTTGTTTTCCTGTTGCCCTTTAACTAGACTAACCGTTGGCTCTGTAAAGAGCTGTGACTACTCCACCCTAGCTCTGTTGGGGTGGGCGTGGAGGTTTGCCTCCCGGAGAGAACCATGCCCATGGCTAGTCCTCCTGTCCCATTACCCACACCCAGGGAGTAAAAGCAGCCTTCTCTCACCCTCTGCCCCATTCCTGACCTTCCCAACAGTAACAAATCACACACAGGGAAAAAAGCTCAGTGTCTTTATTGCTTGGGCCCTTGCATCCCCGGATGTTATGGGCGGATGACTGTACTTAACTGCTAAACACTGACTTGGTTTTGAGGCAGCAGAGGTTGGGGATGGAGAAAGGGGAATATTGTCTTGTTCCATGTAAGTGTTATCAAGAGAAATCGAATTTACTGTCAGATTTAGTAAGTTTTTGTTCAGAGCTTTTACTACTTTTTCTTTTAAAACAGTGAAAAACGGAAGTCTGGGAAATTTGGAAGAGAAAGAGTATTCTGGAATTGTCACTGTGAGGATTTTAGTCCATGAGTGGCCAAAGGCATCTGGCTCCGATTTGCGACTACTCATCATCCAAGAAGAGGTGGTAGAGCTTGATGGGAGGCAGGTAGGATACCATGCTTGCTAACTGGGGCCTGGAAGGATTTAAGCAGGTGCTAGGTACTATGTTCAGTGATATTATGTGATGGATATTATATGTTTGGTGATTTGATTTATTTCTGACTTGGCTAATAAAAATTGCCCATATGTTGCCTATATCTAAACACTTAGACTTTTTCTTCACTTACATTTACATTTGAAGTAGGTGCTGCCAGTTCCTCCAAGTCTCTGTGCACAAATGAAGTGAGGCAGGGTAAACGTGAGCAAGTAAGCGCCAGAGCAGATCTGAGTGAAGCCCCAAACTGGTTCGGGGGGGCCAGTTAGAGGGGAAAAATCAACCTGTAAAATCCTACAGGGCTGCTGTTATCTGAAGAATAATGAACTTTACCTTTTCCAGGCTCAGCAGAAGGACGTGACCGAAGTTGATATCTTAGTGAGGGACCAGAGGATGCTGAGACAGGCCCGCTCCAGCCTCCGCTTGGAGGAGAGCATGCTGCATGCTCTCTCTCGGGACAGCGACACGCTGTTCACCCTCCCCGGCCTCTCCAGAAAGGGCAAGTAACGACCACTACAGATTTAAGGGAATTCAATTTTCAGTTGGTAGCTGTACATAGTCCTTAACTTCATAATTTATGTAATCTTGGTAAAAGTGGCCTTATCTTCCTCATTGCAGCAAGTATTTTTGGAAATAAGCTTCTTTTGAAAATGCCTGATGTGTCTGTTTCAGGACTCTAGAAATCCATTCTGAGCCCTGGTAGAATGTGCAATGATGTCCAGTCACGATCCCTTCCTACTCTATGCGCTCAGCACAGAATATGTAATGAGAATATTGTAGAGGAAGGACTGTCCACATTCCCACTGTTCAGTAGGACCTTTTATTGATACAGACTTCTTTTTCCATAAGACTTTTTAAACTGTTCACAGTTGATGTGACAAAATTCACAACTGTTGTATCCCCTCCTAACTAGTTTCGTTGATGCCTTCTGGCATTTAAACCAGTGAATAATTTAACTACGTTAATTGTTTTTCTCCCATGGTAAAGAATACGCGCTTAGGATCCCAAGTGTTGCTGGTTGTGCAGTCCTAGGGCTGGGGAGGGACACCAGCAGGACCCTTGCATTTGGGTGGCTTTGCTCTTCTTCCGCAGGAGAAGGTGTTAGTCTGCTGCAGACCACCAGCCAGTACCTCACTGGGAACGTGGAGACCACCGTAGAAGGAGAGGCCCTACCTGGCAAACTACCCGAAACGCCCCTCCGGGCAGAGCCTCCATCTTCCTATAAGGTGAACCAAGTATTTAGTGCTAATTCTTGTTGTTTTAAGGTTTACTTATTTTTATTGATTTTAAAAGCAGAGCAACAGAAAGAGATCACACACACACACACACACACACACACACACACACACACACACACACATCTACCACCTGCTGGTTCATTCCCTAAATGCCTCTTATGGCCATGGCTGGATTAGACTAAAGTGGGGCACCTGGAACTCCCTCCGAAGCTCCCACATGGGTGGCATAAGCTACTGATGTTTGAATTTTCTCACGTCCTTCCAGCTACTACAAACAGAGAAACAGTTGATGTGGATCCATCTGGGTTAAAGCAGACAGACCTAAGTCTCCTCATGTATTAGCAGTTACCTTCACATGATTGTAGTTAGACAATGGTATGAACAGTCCTAACGGATGCTAGCATTTCTAGGCTTGTATTGTTGGAACCCAGGTTTTAGAATAAGATACAGCCCATCTTGAAAAACGTGGGTAGCCATGCAAACACTACAACTTGTTAGTCCCGAAGAGGCAAGGATTCTTTTTGGTGCTTGGTGGCACGTGTGTGTTTAGCCTGGACTCTGCAGGTGATGTGTCAGTGGATGGAAGACTTCCGGAGAGTGCTGTGCAATTTCTGGAGCAGCGTGCTCCCACTGTTCTTTATGCTTCTCAACGTCATGCTGGTTGGAGTTATTGGAGCGGCCGTGGTGATAACCATCCTAAAGGTGCTTTGCCCCGTGTTTGATTACAAGTAAGTGTCTCTCCTGTTTCCAAAATGGCAATGTTTTCAAGCATTAGAAAGTGGGTGGTTTGTACTGTATTGAAATTTGGGCAGTGAACTAATAGATTTCTCTCCCCTACCCCTCTTTTTTTTTTCTTTTCACTCTTTTCTCTGTCTTTCAAATAAGTAAGTCCTCAACAGGATTTGCAGTGTACTTTACCGGCGGTTGTCATACTGCGGATGCTTTTTTTATAATGAAGATAAAGTCAGTACAGAGCTAGAAATTGCAGTCAGGTGAAAGTATTTCTTATGCTCTCACTTCTTAGTTTCCATCATTTGACACTAAAAGCTGCTGGACATCTTTTCTCTCACATCTACATGTTGATCTCAGTGTGTGCTAGGTAACTGCAATTATTTATCAACCTAGACTTTTTTTTAAAAAACTACATTTATTTCATTTTATGACACAGTTTCATAGGCTCCGGGATTCCCCCAACCCCTCCCCAAACGGCTCCGGGATTCCCCCAACCCCTCCCCAAACCCTCCCCCACATTGAATTCCTCCACATTGTTACAGTAGTACAGATCATAACCAGTCATGATTAACCTGGACTCTTTTTAAAGATAGTTTAAAAGGCAGAGTGACAGAGACACTTGGAGAGGGATCTTCCACAAGTTCCTTCAAATGCCTACAGCAGTCATGGCCAAGCCAGGGGGAAGCCAGGAGCCCAGAGCACTACGCTGGGGCTCCCATATGGTGTGGGGGGGTGCCCAAACACTTGAACACCATTTGCTCCTCCCAGGATGCATTCACAGGAGGCTAGATCTGAAGCAGAACACTCAGAGGGGTCCCATGAGATGAGATGGGGGAATACCAGCTGGGGGCTGAGCCAGCTGTGCCACCTCACTGCGCTTCCACAAGCCTCCTCACAGTCCTGCAGTTTGTTTTCACTTAAGACAGACATACCCAAGCTTGCTTTCTTTGTTTTGTGGGTTTTTTTTAAGATATATTTGTTTTTATTGGAAAGTCAGATATACAGAAAGAAGGAGAGACAGAGAAGACCATCCACCTGCTGGTTCACTCCCCAAGTGGGCACAACAGCTAGAGATGAGCCAGTCCGAAGCCAGGAGCCCAGCGCCAGGAGCCTCTTCCCAGGTCTCCCACACAGGTGCAGGGTCCCAAACCTTTGGGCCGTCCTCGACTGCTTTCCCAGGCCACAAGCAGGGAGCTGGATGGGAAGCGGGGCCACTGGGACACAAACCACAGTTTTGCCAGTATCTACTGGGAGCTAACATCAGATCGCATGCCTCAGGCCTGTGCTGCTGCATAACTGGCTATAAATTGGGGTTCCCAGAGACCCTCTTGTAGTTTGATTTGCTAGGACAGCTCACAGAACTTAAGAAATGATTTACTGTTCATTAGAAAGGATAATATTATTATTGTAAGGCATATTAAAGATGAGCAGCTGGACAGGAAAGATGGGCAGGGTGAGGTATGGTGTGTCGGAGGGCCAGCAACTTCAGGCCCTTCCTCTTAGCCCCATAACCTCCCCCTCACCCCGTAAGCCCTCTGCATGGGCCTGGCTGAGCAGGTCACTGCCCTCCTCCGATGATGAGCTCAGCATTCAGCCTCCCCTGTGCCCTCTCTACCCCTCCTGGAAAGTGGGGTGGGGAGGCTGTGCATCCTGGAGCTCTCATCAGAGCAGATTCCCTGGCAGCCCACCTCTTTTCCTGCGCCTGTCCAGGAGCCCTGAGCCAGTTGTTGGCTTAACGCTATGCAAATGCAAGGATCCTAGGAGCTGTGTGCTGAAAGTCATCGTACAGATCACAGTTCAGTCCTGTTGCATGGGATGCAGATAGCATAATGTCATCATTCCTGTATAGACATTAGGTAATTTCCTGTTTTGTTTCTCATAAGGCCCAAGTGTGCATGCTTGTCTGTATGTCCCTTGACACATGTGGGTGTGTAGGTATATTACTACAGGCAGAATGACTGGGTCAAGGGTTTGTGCATTCTGCCCCTCAAACCTGGTGACAATATTTCCTGTTTCTGCTGCTGCTGTATACAAAAATATAATCTTATTTTGTATTCTATCTTATCTTTGCCAGTTTAAGTCTACTAGGGTTTGTGGTAACTGGCTGTGCATTTTCTCTTTGGATTTATAGATGTATTGCTTTTGTGCATTTTCTGATTCTGTTGCCTTTTTTAAAAACTTACTTTTATTGGAAAGCCAAATTTACAGAAAGGAGAAACAGAGAGAAGGATCTTCCATCTGCTGGTTCACTCCCCAAGTGGCCACAATGGCTGGAGCTGAGCCGATCCAGGAGCCTCCTCCTGACCTCCCACATGGGTACAGGGTCCCAAGGCCTTGGGCCATCCTTGACTGCTTTCCCAGGCCACAAGCTGGGAGCTGGATTGGAAGCGGGGCCGCCAGGATTAGAGCTAGCACCCATATGGGATCCCGGCACATTCAAGGTGAGGACCTTAGCTGCTAGGCTATTGTGCCGGGCCTTGTAGATATGTTTTATCCCACACTAACATTTTGTTCTTTGCTTTTGATTATGGTATTATGTTTCCTACAAAAGATTCACATTTGGGTTGTTTTTTTTTTTAAATATTTATTTATTTTTTTATTACAAAGTCAGATATACAGAAAGAAGGAGAGAGAGAGGAAGATCTTCCATCCGATGATTCACTCCCCAAGTGAGCACAACGGCCGGTGCTGCGCTGATCCGAAGCCAGAAACCTGGAACCTCTTCTGGGTCTCCCACACGGGTGCAGTGTCCCAATGCATTGGGCCGTCCTTGACTGCTTTCCCAGGCCACAAGCAGGGAGCTGGATGGGAAGTGGAGCTGCCGGGATTAGAACCGGCACCCCTATGGGATTCCGGCACATTCAAAGCGAGGACTTTAGCTGCTAGGCCACCTCGCTGGGCCCTAATGAGACATTTGATAGCTGGTTAAAACAGTCTTCTCTTCTGTCTCCCCATTATTCTTTTTTTCTTTAAAAAAAAGAAGTGACAGTCTGCAGTTTTTCTCCTGTAAATTTTATGATCAAGTTGTTTTGGTATGTAAACTACTTGAGCTGATGTCCTGACAGGGATAATACTATTTTAAAAATGTGTCTTGGGTGCAGTTCAGGCCTTATCAGGTGTATTTCCTTTTTTTTCCCCCTTTCTTTCAATATTTACTTATTTCAAAGACAGAGTCAGGTCTTCCATCTTCTGGTTCACTGCTCATTGCCTGCAACATCCAGAGCTGGGTCAGGACAAAGCCAGGAGTCTGCACTCAGTCTGGGTCTCCCTTGTATGTGTTGGGGTGCAGCTACCTTGAAAAAGCTATATTGTGCTTTTCCAAGCACATCAGCAAGGAGCAGCCAGGACTCAAACCAATACCTAAGATGCTGTAGTTGCAGTTAGTGCCTTACATCACTGGACCGCACTTGCCCCTCCAATCAGATTTTCACTGACAAAAAAAAAAAAAAAAGTTATGCTGTCTAAAGATCTAAGATCGTGTTGCAGTCAGAGTTTTTGGAAGTAAGCTGGGCTGTTGCCCCACCTGCAGAGATGCAGCGACCTCACTCTGTCTTGGAGATCTGTGCTCACTCCATTCCTATAGTACCAACTGAATACACTTCCTCTATGGGTTTCTAGTCCCTCTGATTCAAGTAAACTTGGGGTTTCGTTTGTACAAATGAAGGGAAACACCCAACCTTAGGTGTATATTTAATTCTGACCTTAAGGTAGCCCTAGCTTTCTGCCAAGCTATTAAGTGGAAGAAATACTTAATTTTTATAGGAAATAATAATTTTATCTTTCAGAGGAATTCTTCAGTTGGATCAAGTGGATATTATACCTGTGACAGTTGTCAGCTTATATCCAGATGGACCTGAGAAAAAAGCAGAAGACCTTGAAGACAAAGCATGTCCTGAAGCCATCATTGCAAATCATGGACTTTGAATTAGTCTGTTGACTCAAACATTTCCACTTGAGTCTAACTTTCATTAAAATATTAAGAATCAGTTCATACATAGAGAACTTGCTAAACTCCTGACCTCTTTAATGGTGCCACGCTAAAATTTCACCTGATTTTATGAAAGGATAGTGATTTAGCTGCATTGTTGAGAAAATCTGAACAAAGTGGAAGACAACACATGTGAGGACACTTTGAAATGACAAAAAGAAAAAGCCGAGACAGAATGCCAGTGATGTGCCAAGTGCCTTTGCTCACCAGACGACCTTACTTGTGTAGTGTAATGTATGAGTTTATGAAAAGCACTTTACCAAATTCTAATTTAAAAGCTCAAAAACTTAACCTTTTTTTAAATTCAATATTATGTGCCTTTGTATTCATTGCACTCTAAAAATCACCGAACTATGTCATGCCATGGTTGTATCCTGTACCCAGAATACTTACCTCCACAGCACCAGGATTTGAAAGGAATGACACGTTCTCACTCTATAAAATAAACTTTTTTGTGGGGCGGGGGGGGGAGGAGGAAGTACAGCTATGTTGGTCCAAATTTACATAGAAACTAATGAGAGTTACCCATGAGAATTGCTTTCACACAGGGGCGAGGATAGCCCTGCGGTACGCAAGCCTGAAACCCAGGCTGTGATCAGTCAGAGGCCATCAGTATCATGCAGGATGCATCTTTGTAGTTAAGGTTCAATGGGTACTTTATCTGGTGGCCTAGGACATTCACCTTTATTTCTTCTGACATATTATTTCATTACAAATGTTTTGATTGCAGGCCCTGGCATAGTAGCCTAGTGGCTAAAGTCCTCACTTTGCACACACCAGGATCCCATATGGGCACTGATTCTATCCCAGCCGCCCAACTTGCCTTCCAGCTCCCTGCTTGTGGCCTGGGAAAGCAGTGGAGGATGGCCCTAAGCCTTGGGACCCGGCACCTGCGTGGGAGACCCAGATGAAGTTCCTGGCTTCAGATCTGTTCAGCTCTGGCTGTTGTGGCCACTGGAGGAATGAGCCAGCAAACGGAGGATCTTTTTCTCTGTATCTCCTTCTCTCTGTATATCCACCTTTCGGTTAAAAAAAAAAAAAACTTCAAAAAAAATTTTTTTTTGCAAACATTGCCCCAGAAAGTAATTGCTGCTTTTGTTTTTAAAGATTTATTTTTATTGGAAAGGCAGACACAGAGAGCAAGAAAGACAGACAGAAAGATTATCCATTTGCTAGTTCACTCCCCAAGTGGCCACAATGACCAAAGCTGAGCTGAGCCAAACCCAAGAGCCAGGAGCCTCCTCTGGGTCTCCCATGTGGGGCAGGGTCCCAAAGACTTGGGCTGTCCACTGCTTGCCCAGGCCACAATAAGGGAATTGAATTGGAAATGAGCAGAACTGGCGCCCATATGGGATCCTGCCACTTGCAAAGGGAGGATTAACCAATTGAGCAGGGCCCAGCAATGACTAGTTACATACACTACTTTTAAAACAACAAAAAGCTTTTTTCACAGGGAGATAAAGACAGGGTAATGCTCTTATCTGCTGCCCCCCTGGGTCCTCATCAGCAGGAAACAAATGGAGAACAGAGCTGGGACTCAACTTCAGGCACTCTGATCCAGGCTGAAAGTGTGTTTTAACTGCCAGGTCAAATACCTGCCCTTAATGATTTATTCTGCTGGAGTCCAGCTCTAGCCAAGTTTGGAGCTCGAGAAGGGTGTGTGGCGTCGGCCGTAAGAAAAGACACAGTCACTGTCACTTGGCGCCCTCTTGTAACAGCTCAAGAAGCAGCTGTCCTTTTTATTTACTCAGACACATTACACCCCTCTGCACAATCATTTGATTGTTCTATTTTTACTTCAGAACTAAGTGGGTATGCACAGATGTTTGATTATTTTATTCTTTACTTCATGGTCAACCAGGTGCTCTTCAAGATAATTCTGTAAGTTACCATGGTAATTTTCTTCAAACCAAGCCATTATTCATTCTTCGGTAGTAGCCTTTGGGCAACAGCCAGGACTCCAAGGCCAAGGCACATGCCTTGGCACCTCCTACCACATTTCTGTTTCCCCAACTTGCCCATCTTTTAATGGGATAAATATGTTACAAGGGAAAAAACATAAAAATCCAAGACAAAAGTTTCAAATATTAAATCCCCCTACAATTACATGCTGTATAACCCCGTAAACAATCAAACAATAATCAAAAGCGTATCTCTATAATATTAATAAAATCACTCTATAATTCCTCTAGTTAAATTATAAAAGCAGCTAAAGCAGCTACATTTTCTATGCTCTAAAGAGCTGCAGGGACAGGCTAACCTTTTAGGATCACAGTAGCTATATTTTTTGCCATAGCAGGTTCAGTTCATACTCCCATCCCCTTCAATAGTTTGTAAGATTCTTATCAAGCCATTTCCCATAAGGCATGCTACCTGTCTGGGCCAGATTACAGGGCAATGAGTAGGCACACAATAAGGTGTCCAGAAACGGCATGGGCTTAATTGTACTCCTGCTCGCAGTTAAAGGCCCACTCACCAGGACATTATCAATAACATTAACTCCCAAGCTCACACCAGTTACAAAAGCCATCTCACAGGGGCAAACAACAATGCCTCAAGAGATTACAGAATTCTTAGTGGGGTGCTTGAGTGCCCATGCAAAAAGGGGGTGAAACCACATCAAGGTGGTCAGAGAGACATCCGCCGGGCCCTGCCAAACAGCGGGAAGCTCCCCTGGGCCCTGCCAAGCGGAGGAGCTGTTCTCTTCACACCTTCGTGTCATCCACACCTACTGCACGGACCCCAGCATTATTCTGTTTTAATTATTACACTTTACATAGCTGCTATTTCTATCTCCATATTGTTAGAACATATGCCTGCAGTGTACAATTTGATCCTGAAATCACCAGCCACTGAAATCATCAGCACTTTCTTTCTTCATTGCATGAGTTTTAGCACCAACTCCAGGGCCGGCTGGCATTGTGGGGTGGAAAGTAGGGCAGCTCCCTATGATGCCAGCATTCCACATGGGCCCCAGTTCTCACTTCTCATCCGGCTTCCTGCTGATGTGCCTGGGAAGCAGGCTTACAGTCATTGGGCCCTGCTCCCACATGGGAAACCTGAAAGAGGCTCCTGGCTGCATTCCAGCCCAGCTCCAGCCATTGCAGCCATTTGGGAAGTGAACCAGTGGATGGAAGATCTCTCTCCAGTCCCTCTCATCTTTATCATTCAAATAAATAAATTGTTTTTAAAGATTTATTTATTTTTATTGGAAGGGCAGATATACAGAGAGGAGGAAAGAGAGGAAGATCTTCCATCTGCTGGTTCACTCCCCAAGTGACCGCAGTGGCTGGAACTGAGGCAATCTGAAGGCAGGAGCCTGGAGCTTCTTCTGGATATCCCACGCAGGTGCAGGGTCCCAAGGCCTTGGGCCGTCCTCAACTGCATTCCCAGTCACAAGCAGGGGGCTGTGATAGTACCTTGACTTAAAAAGTATGATTAGAGTACAAGGAGCAGCATGGGCTTAGAAACACCTCCCTGTGGCACTGCCATTTATGTGGAAAGAACAAGATGGCATGGTCCTCCTCTCCACATCCCCCTTCCGCTTTAAAATGCACAGTAAACGAAGTGTACTCCCCCAGGAAGAGGAAGGAGCTGTGGTGAAGGCAGGTGGGAAAGGGCACATAGTGGGCATGGATTAAGCCTTGCTTTAATTCACTACTTCCGTAAAAATATTCAGGAATTTCCAGCTACGCACTGGCTTATGTAAGAAGCTAGTTAGGGCCAGGCACGCGAACTGGAACCTCCACTCCATCTGCCGCTTTTGGCTGATGAGGGTGGGGGTGCTCAGCCTGGCCCGACTGCTTAAAAAGCTGCTGGCTTCATCATAACCCGGGAGGCCAGTGTGCCTATCGGTGCCTGGCTCCGCCTGCTGGCCACCCACCAAGGAGCTCTGGGGACTTGGGGTTGAGGAATTAATGCCTAGGGACATCCATGGATAAGGCCACTGTACATGCAGGTGAGGAATGAATCCTGAGAGACAGCCTATGATAGGGCCACTGTACTTGCAGATAAGTGAGGAGACACCTGGTGGTTTGGAGGTGAGAGACTAGAATATTTGTATGGGTGAGAATGATTTACCAGCCCACAAGGGAGTCCTGAGGTGGGTTTGTTAGCGTAGAACATTGCTGACCACCGCATACCAGCCTACATGAAAGCTAGGGCTGGGGGTCTGTCCAGCAGATTTAGATCCCAGTACATTACTGCATATCAGAACAGGGGATGGGTCACATTAGGCAGGGTCAGGACACCAGCCAGCACGCGAGAGAACCAGGTCCAGGGGTAGATTCTTTGGGGGAAGTGTGGGCCCAACCCTGTGGAAATATAAGTCCCTCTGGTTAGCTCAAGAGTTTGGGATGGTGATGGGCTGAACTAGGTGTGAACATGGAACCTGCCAACACTCACAGGTACTGGGGCCGAGATTAGGCTGGGCAGGTCCAGGTTGTAGCACCTGCATGTGCATCCTAAAACAGGGTTTGGGGCAGGCCATCCTGTAACATCCTCTAGCTCATGCAAAGGCCAAGATAGAGGGGCAGGCTATGCCAGGCAAGGGCCTAGCACCTGCTGGTGCATGAGAGATCTGGGTCTGGGAATGGGCTGAGTGGGGGAACCTGGGAAACTCCCCTTTGGGGTCATAGCTCCCACTGGTGAATACATGGTCCAGAACTAGGGGTCGGGCAAGCTGGGTAAAGTAGATGCATTGGTTGGCATGTGTGTGGGTTGGTTATGGAAGGAGGCGGACTGGGCAGGACCAAGGAAACCTTAGCACACTGGTGAGTGCAGAAACCAGGCTGGAGTGCAGGTCATGCCAGGCCAGGGTATCACACTTACTGGCTCACATGAGCCAGGAATGGGAGCAGACTGAGAAGGGCCAGGTTGCAGCACCCACCAGCAACAGTTGGGATTGGGAGCTGGCTGTGTCACGCCAGGCTGCAGCATCTGAAGGCAAAGGCCAAGACAGGTGAGGGGCTATGCCAGGCCAGGTCAGAGTAACTACTGGCATGTGCGAGATCTGTAGATGGAAACAGGCCTGGTTGGGGAGCTAAGGGGACACCCTGGTCAGGGAATGATTCCCATTGGTGAGTGTGAGGGCCAGCGTGGGGGCAGGGGTCTGGTCTGGACATGGCTGCAGGATCCCTCAGCATGTCTGTGGGCTGGGTATGGGATGCTCCAGGCCAGGCTAGACTCCAGCACCTCTGGTGCTTGTGAAAACCAGGGAGGGTATAGAAGGGCTAGGCTAGTTCTCTGCCCCCACTGAGCCATGTGTGAGCTGTCTCTGGGTATGGGCCAGGCTTGGCTTGGCTGTAGCACCCAATAGTAAAACCCGGAGAGGGTGAGGGCTGGTCAGGAAAGGCCACTGTTCCTGCTAGGACAGGAGGTGGACTAAGCAGGGCTGGCTCATAGACCCACTGGTGTGTGCAGGATCTGGCATTCATTGGGAGAGGTTCTGATGGAGGAGCCTGGGCAATTCCTCTGGCAAGACACAGTTTCTGCAGGTGAGTGCAAGAACCACAACAGGGAGCAGCCCAGACCAGGCCAGGTTATGGTACCCATCGGCATACATTTGGCGCAGGATGGGGGCAGGCTGAACCAGTTCATATCACCCACTGGAGAATCTGAGCACCAGAATGGAGTGTGTGTCAGGCTGGCTTGGGCCACAACACAAACCAGTTCACATGAGGGCCAGGATTGGGGACCAGCTGGGTTGGGCTAGGCTAAGCAGTAGCCCCCACCAGTGAGAGCTGGAATTGGGGGTTGGCTGGGCCCAGCCACGCTATAGCATCCACTGGCAAATGCCAAGGTGAGGTGGGTCGTACCAAACTGGGCTGCAGCACCCAACCAGCACATGTGAAAACCAGAGAGGGGGGGGTAGGGATTGACCCAATGGGGGGTTGAGGGGTCCCCCTATTGGACCACTACTCCCATTGTTGAGCATGAGAGCTGGGATGGGGGCAGACCAAGCTGGGCAGGGTCACAACATCTGATGACCTACATGTGAGCTAGATCAGGGAAAGGCTGACTGCACTTCCTGGTACATAGATAAGTCAGAGTGTGTGTGGGTTCTTTGAGCTTTGCCGCAGCACCAGCTGGCAGATGCTGGCATGGGGGCAAATTCTGTCAGGTGCAGGCATGGATAGAGATGGTGGTACCTACTGGCACCGTTGTGGACTGGATAGTGGGACTGGTTGGGATGAACTGGGCTTCAATGTTCATTGATGTGTATGAGAGCCAAATGGGATATGGGACAGATGGGACTAGCCAGCTGTACATACTGGCAAACATGGGAATCAGGGTAGGGGGCGGGCCTGGTGGGGTTTATTATGGGTCGCTCCGACGAGGCTGCAGCTCCCACTGGTTTGCGTGAAGGCCAAGTATGTGGTGGGCAGGATTGGGCTGGAATTCAGCACCATTTGGTTTGCGTAAAACACGGGACTGGAGACAGAACTGACCCAGCAATTGCAACTACCGGTGTGTGCATAGCCTGATTTGAGTGATGTACTGTGCTGGACCCTGTATGGACAAACACACACAAGAATCAGGTCTAGGACCTTGGTGATTTCCTAGCAACTGAACTGCTGGACTTAGAACCCCAGTCATGGAGAGAATTGCAGGTTGCATGGTCTGAGTGTGGAGTGTATGTGTCAGAGCTGGGCCTCCTCAGTGGCTCAGATGGAACAGTGGATGGCATTCCCAACGGCACGTGGAGGATATGGCAGTACACTGGAGCCTCTAGTTCACTTGGTACCCATGGCAGAGGACAGAGGACAGAACAAACTGACCAACTACTCCAACCAAGTGTTGACAGTGAATTATCAGGGCAGATGGAAACTGTAAGTTGGACCATAGCAGTCAGTGGATTCTGGAGAGATCTGATTGCGAATGGAGTGGTGGGATCAACAAAAATTCAGGACTGTTGAACAGTCAAAATCTCTTGAAAACTTCATGGCACTATAAATTTCTATTTTTCTTCCTGATGTTGATTTTGTATTGTAGTTTTTCATTTAAGAGGAGGTACGGTAACTGTAATGGACACTATCATATCCAGATGTGAGGATGCAATGCACTATGCATCTCTACCTCCAGATCAAAGATGGACTCCCAATGAAACTTTTAACTATATCTTGACGAGATGCTGGACTCTGCCATTGTCCATGCACGCAGTGATGGACATATGACTGTTTATCAAGAATTATGCTATAGTAATAATATAGGGAAACTCAGTGGAGGAGAGGGGAACTTAACTCACAAGGTCATGCCGAGCTAGCCTCTTACACCTACTGGTCTGCATGAGCCAGGGATACTAGGCCACAGCACTAAAAGCAAAAGCCAAGACAAGTGATGGGCTATACCAAGCTGGTTCAGAGCAACCACTGCAAGTGCACGATCTATGGCTGGGAACAGGCCCGGTTGGGGAGCTAAGAAATTGGGATTCTCACTGGTGAGTGTGGGGGCTGGAGTTGGAGCTGTGTTCTGGTCTGGACATGGCTGCAGTCTCCCTTGGCACAAGTGTGGACTGGGACTGGGAACACCAGGCCGGACTAGACTCCAGCACCATCTGGTGCTCTGTAGGACCAGGGTAGAGATAGTATGGACAAGGCTAGGTCTCTGCCCCTACTGAGCCATGTGTGAGCTGTCTCTGGGTATGGATGAGCCTTGGTTGGACTGAAACATCCAACAGTAAGAACCGGAATTGGTTGAAGGCCAGTCAGGAAAGGCCACTGTTCCTGCTAGGACAGGAGGTGGACTAAGCAGGGCTGGCTCATAGACCCACTGGTGTGTGCAGGATCTGGCATTCATTGGGAGAGGTTCTGATGGAGGAGCCTGGGCAATTCCTCTGGCAAGACACAGTTTCTGCAGGTGAGTGCAAGAACCACAACAGGGAGCAGCCCAGACCAGGCCAGGTTATGGTACCCATCGGCATACATTTGGCGCAGGATGGGGGCAGACCAGGCTGAACCAGTTCATATCACCCACTGGCGAATTTGAGCACCAGAACAGAGTGTGTTTCGGGTCAGGTATGGTTGCAACACATAGCAGTGCACATTACGGCTTGGATTGGATGCCTGTTGGGCTGGGCTAGGCTATAACCCTCACCATCGTCAGCTGGAATTGGAGGTGGGCCGGGCCAGGCCAGGCTACAATACCCACTGGCAAATGCCAGGTGAGGTGGGTCGTACCAGATGTGGCCGAAGTGCCCAACCAGCACATGTGAAAACCAGAGAGGGAGGGGGCAAAGCTGGTAGGGAGAATGTGGACGGCTCCCCTGCTGGACAGCCACTCCCACTGGAGAGAGTGAGCTGGGATGGGGGCAGATCACATTGGACAGGGCTACAGCACCTGTGGGTCTCATGTGAGCTAGATCAGGGAAAAGCCAGGTTGGGCTGATAGTTCCTATTGATGCAAGCATAAATTAGAATGGGTTAGGGTTGTCTGGGCTTTACCGCAGCATCAGCTGGCAGAGGCTGGCACTGGGGGGCTAATTCTATCAATTTAAACTGCAGAACCACCTGGAGGGTGCATAATCCCAGAGTGGGAGTGACCTAGGAGGGAAATAGTGGGCACCTCCCTCTTGGGCTACCACTCCCACTGGAGAGCATGAAAACCAGGATTGGGGTAAGGGTGGCTAGACAGAACAGCACCCACCAGTAAGTCTGTGGGCTGGATAATAGGGCAGGTTGGGTAGCACTAGGCTTCAATGCCCATTGACAAGTACGAGAGCTGAATGGGATGTGGGACAGACTGAACAAGTCTGTGGTACACATTGGCAAGCGTGGGAACCAGGGTACGGGGCAGGCCTGGTGGGGGTTATGGGGAGTCGCTCTGACTAGGCTGCAGCTCCCACTGGTTTGCATGAGGGCTCAGTAAATGAAGTGGGCAGGACCAGGCTGGACTGCAACACTCGTTGGTTCATGTGGAAGACAGGGCTGGAAAGAGAACTGACCCAGCAATTGCAACCACCAGCACATGCATAAGCTGAATGGGGCGACAGACTGTGCGGGACCCTGTACTGGCAAGCACACACAAGATTCAGGTCTGGGAGCACCTCAGATAAGTTTCTTTGGAGATCCCTACAACTGAACTGCTGATCTCAGAACCCCAACAATGAGGAGACTATGTCAGCCAGTGGATTTTGAAGAGATTTCATCGTGCTTGGAGTGGCAAGACTGGCAGCAATTCGGAACTGTTGAACTATCGAAACTGCTTGAGCAGGACCCTCGGAGCATACCCCACGTCGGGGACCTGGGCTGGGTGGGAGGCTGGGTGGGGCTTTTCCCTTTCTCTCTTCCCTTTCCCTGGATACAGAAAAATAAGATAATATTAATGTGGAAACAATGGTCTTACCCACTTTCCTGTAGCCCTTGACCCTCTGTGCCCTAATCAACTATGTAAAGATTATCAAAATAAAAGAATTAAAAAAAAAAAAGAAAAATCCCAGGGCCTATGGAAATGTATCATAAAATGATAATAATAATAAGTAAAACAGTTCACAAGCTAATTAACAGTACGTGTGCTATAACAGTTGTACCACTGAAACAGAAATGAGGTAATGCTAAATTAAAACAAAGTTTCAGCTTAAAAAATTGCCTTTATTTAGAATCATGTTGTTTTTTTACATCTTACCATTAAGAACATTAAAAAAATACAGCACTTAGTGAAATACATTTACTTATTTTTCAAAGACTTAAGGCAAATTTCTTACAATTTACATGTGAGAATTTAACATGATCCAAATTCAAATATCCACTTTTCGTATCTCTCAATGTCTGCAGCAGATACCGACTTGGAAACCTTCTTTAAAGCCATCTCAAAATCTTCCATCGTTGTAGGCATGTGCATTTCTTCTCTGGAAAGATTTCGGATTTCTTCGGGGGTCAGACCTTCAATCCGCCTTCTCATTGCCATCAAGGATGCATCCCTAGATTTTAGGTTTAAAAAAAAGTCACAAATGATTATTCTGACTAAATGTAAAACTCTCTAATTATGACCTTATTACAGGAGGGACACTGAGCAGCTAAGCTGCCCACACCTCCACTGGAATACACTGGTTACATTTCCCTCTGCCATCTCTAGGTTCCTACTGATGCAGGGAAGCTGGCAGGGCAGCAGGAAGGGCTTGGTTGGTTCTCACTCCCTGGAGGGAGACCTGGGCTGAGTTCCTGACTCCTGGCTCCAGCTCGGCCCAACCACAGCCACAGTGAGCATTGAAGAGTCAATCTGTCAAGTAAAATTTAATAGTCTTACATTTACGTATGTGTACTGCTCAGGACCGTGCCCTGGAATACAGATCTGTTCTGAGTTGTGCTGTAGCAAGGGAAAAAGGCACACTGAAAATAAGTAACAACTGACTAAGCTAGATAATCAAGGGAAGTGTTTACTCCTTTCCTGTTCTGGTGGAGAAACTTCAGCTTCTAGGACAAAGGCACTTCAGAAAGTTCATGGAGAAATGAAATTCAAAGGCAATTTTCATGCAACAACTTTGTAGTTTAGTTTATCAAAGAAACAGCTCCCATCTGCTCTCAGATGCCCACAATGACCAATGCTGACCTCGGGCAAAGGTGGGAGCCAGGAATGTACTTCAGGTACGGCAGAGGGTAGCAGGAGCCCACTGCTGGTCAGCAGTGCTACCTCCAAGGGCCTCTGCCTTAGCAGGAGACTGCCTTCAGGAGCTGGACAGAGCTGGTTTTCAAGCCCAAGTCCTCTGTTGGGGGATGTGGGCATCTTAACTGCCAGGTTGACAGAAGAAACTTTAAAATCAACATGGTTTTCTTAAGAATATGCACTTCTCATAAACTTTTTGAAGACCCTTTGTATGCATGAATTTTAACATTACTTTGGTACCAAATTAATTAAACATTTGAGATACAGACAGCTGGAGAGCTCCCACCTACTGGTTCACTCCCCAACGCATGCAAGCAAGGCCCAGAGAAGGAACTCAACTCAGGCCATCTCTACCCAGCAACAGGCACGTAAGCCAACATCCCAGGAAGATCAAGTCAGGAGCTGGGAAACAAACTTAGGTACTTCACTATGAGAATGTGGGTGTCTTAATGGCTAGTCCAAACACTTGCCTCAAGTTTATTTTTTTCACCATCTTCCACAAACATTTGGAGTCCCCCTATACAGATATTGTATGTATGTATACATCTGTCCTGCCCAAGCTCGGTAACCCTGTGCAGTAAGCTTTCTAGGGACAGACACTAACGTAGTCAAGCCTCTTGCTGACAAGCATCCAAGCTAGTATTTAAGGTCAGGTCGAAGCTTACTAAATCACTTATTACTGCTGTTCCTATCATATTTAGGATACGTGCACTGAAAATGAGACCCGCTCTAGATAGGCCAAAACCAGTTTACTTACTATAGTCATTTTCTATGTTACAATATGGAATGCACTGGTAAGTTTTAAAATCTAAGACAATAACTGATTTACTACATTTCACAAATTGCTGTAACCTTACATTCTTCAACTTGTAGCTTTTAAATATACTACAGATTCTTCATTGACATGAAAGATACCCAAATATCATTCTAACACCCGCTCGCACTTAACTTGCAGAGTGTGGCTCTGACCACAGACTGAAAGGCAGGTCTTTACTCTGATCTATCTTACAAAAACATAATAGAAATATATATATGCCCACAAAAACCTCTCCTTTCAGTCACACATACCTGCACACGTTGGTGATGTCCGCCCCTGAGTAGCCCTCCATGTTTTCCGCGATGCTTGCGAGGTCCACATCTTCGGCCAGCTCCAACTCACGCAGACTGATCCGCAACAGCTCCTCCCGGCCCTTGGCTGGGGGCACAAGCAGTTGAAAACGTGAGCCTCAGCACAAGCAGAGTGCACTTTTTCTCAAGTTTACTTCCTGCGAGTTGTTTTCCAGTTCTTACAGCTTATCCACTTGGAATTTCATGAACTATTCCTCCGTTGAGTTTTTGATCTCTTTGTATCAAGGTGTGCAGGTTCCAGATAGAGCCAAAGTGGTAATATGAGGATAGCTTCTATTTCTTATCTCGTTAAGACAGCCACTTTAAACCAAATCTTAATCAAAACTAGTTAAGGGTTAATACCTTTCCTGACAAGACACGAATGAAGATACCTGATGGTAATGGAATATAGATGCGCTTCTCAAGACGTCGCCGTAAAGCCTCATCTATATCCCAGGGAAAGTTAGTGGCTGCCAAAACCATTACCATTTTGGAAGGATCATCATTTTCAGAAGCACCTCCAACACCTGAAAGAAGAGTAAAGAGACAGTAAAAAAAACATTAAGTGCACTGCACAAAACAAAGCTTAGGGTTTAAAGATTAGCAAATATTTAGCACACTACAAGATAGTACAGTTCACAGCCCTTGAGGATTTAGAAAGCTGGGGGCTGGCATGGTAGCAGAGTATCCTAAACCTCTGCAGGTGGATCTGGCAACCCATATGGGTACTGGTTCAAGTCTCAGCTGCTGCACTTCCAATCTAGCTCCCAACTTATGCCTTGGGAAAGCAGCAGAGGCTGGCCCAAGTGCCTGGGCCTCCAAACCCACGTCAGAGGCTTGCAGAAGCTCCTCTTGGCTACCAGTTTTGGAATGAACCAGCTCTGGCCTTTTGGGGAATGAACGAACAAATGGAAGATCTAGCTGTGTCTCTCCTCTCTGTATAACTGTCTTTCCAATAAAAGAATAAAGCTTGAAAAACAAATTCAGAAAGTTAACCGGTACATGTTGAATAGAGGGGGCACACTTGCAGTGGTAGTCAAGTGGCTGGCTTCCTGCCACCCACTTGCACTGCGAGCTCTTTCTCAGCCTTTCAAATACATACGTACATACATAGCTTCTAAATGTTCATAGAATATGACATTAAAAGAAAACCTGAATAAATTTTCCGTGAGATTCCGAAACCTACTTATTTTTTTTTCTAAAGATTTAGTCATTTTATTACAGCCAGATATACACAGAGGAAGAGAGACAGAGAGGAAGATCTTCCATCCGATGATTCACTCCCCAAGTGAGCTGCAATGGGCCGATGCGCGCCAATCCGAAGCCGGGAACCTGGAACTTCTTCCGGGTCTCCCACGCGGGTGCAGGGTCCCAAAGCATTGGGCCGTTCTCAACTGCTTTCCCAGGCCACAAGCAGGGAGCTGGATGGGAAGTGGAGCTGCCGGGATTAGAACCGGCGCCCATATGGGATCCCGGGGCTTTCAAGGTGAGGACTTTAGCCGCTAGGCCACGCCACCGGGCCCGAAACCTACTTATAAGTGAATTTATAATCTAAGAAAAATGAGTTTTCTGTGAAGTGCAAAAATTGACTCATAATAGATGTCATCAAGAGTAGCTCAGGGCCTGGCGGCGTGGCCTAGCGGCTTAAGTCCTCGCCTTGAACGCCCTGGGATCCCATTTGGGCGCTGGTTCTAATCCCGGCAGCTCCACTTCCCATCCAGCTCCCTGCTTGTGGCCTGGCAAAGCAGTTGAGGACGGCCCAAACCTTTGGGACCCTGCACCCGTGTGGGAGACCTGGGAAGAGGTTCCTGGTTCCCGGCTTTTGATCAGCGCGCACCAGCTGTTGCAGCTCACTTGGGGAGTGAATCATTGGACAGAAGATCTTCCTCTCTGTCTCCCTCCTCTGTGTATATCTGACTTTGTAACAAAATAAATAAATCTTTAAAAAAAAAAAAGAGTAGCTCAGCTTGGGGTCAGTGTTGTAGCATAGCATCTTTAACTGCTACCTGCAGCACCAGCATCCCATTTTACAGATTTCATGTCCCCACTTCCCATCCAGCTCCCTGCTAATGGCCCGGGGAAAAGTGCAGAAGATGGCCCAAGTGTTTGGGTCCCTGTAAGCACATGGATGATTGGGAAGAAGCTCCTGGCTTTCCGCCTGGCTCAGTCCTGGCTGTTGTGATCTCTTGGGCAGCGAGCCAGTAGATGGAAGATTTTTTAGCTTTTTAAAATAAATAACAAGATAAACAGTTCAATCTTTTAAGTAGCTGAACTATATCATATAATACTTTTCAAAACATACATAACCACTTAAGGCTACTTTATTTTGCATTTATTTCTATTTCAAAATGGCTACCAATAAATGAGATCACTAATATGCCAAAGGGCTCCCGTAGATGGCCGCTGGGAGAGTTGTACCTTGCCAGCTTCCTTTGATGCTCTGGGGCTATCAACAACCCTTAAAGGCTTTGTGGAGAGAGCGCAGGGAGAAGACGGACGGGGAGGGAAGAAAGGGGGAATAGAGGAAGAAGTCCTATACCTACAAAAATGTAGTATATAATGGAAAACAGTAATTTTTTTTTTTTTAAAAGGAAGTTCCTGGTCAGGCCTGATAAAGACCATTATCTTTTTTTTTTTTTCAAAGATTTATTCATTTTTTATTACAGCCAGATATATAGAGAGGAGGAGAGACAGAGAGGAAGATCTTCCGTCCGATGATTTACTCCCCAAGTGAGCCACAACGGGCCGGTGCGTGCAGATCCAAAGCCGGGAACCTGGAACCTCTTCCGGGTCTCCCATACGGGTGCAGGGTCCCAAAGCATTGGGCCGTTCTCAACTGCTTTCCCAGGCCACAAGCAGGGAGCTGGATGGGAAGTGGAGCTGCCGGGATTAGAACCGGCGCCCATATGGGATCCCGGGGCTTTCAAGGCGAGGACTCCAGCCGCTAGGCCATGCCGCCGGGCCTGAAAACAGTAATTTTTTTACAAAATGTAATAATAAAAAGCTGTGCAGTTAGCTCTCTGGGGAGAGCCAGCTGCCCTCCCGCCAGGGCAGCCCAGGCATACCTACCATCCATCTGCACCAGAAGCTCTGCCTTCACCCTTCTGCTGGCTTCGTGCTCTTCAGAAGTCCCCCTGCGACTACAAATGGAATCTATCTCGTCAATAAATATGGTGGCTGGAGAATAAAACCGAGCCTAAAAGAAGAAACCACACAACACAGAATTTTTGTTTCATTTACAAATAATCCACAAGTTAGCAATGAGAAAGCAGGTCAGTACATCACTCCCTCTGGCCCTAATACTGGAGAGAGAGGATAGTCTAGCAGCAAACATAGCTCCTAATGCACACTTACTTGTTTGAATATATTGGTATTTTTTTCCACTCAACAATGCAAGTGAATATATACTTATTTATTTTTTTTTTTTTTAAAGATTTATTCATTTTATTACAGCCAGATATATACAGAGGAGAGACAGAGAGGAAGATCTTCCGTCCGATGATTCACTCCCCAAGTGAGCCTCAACGGGCCGATGCGCGCCAATCCGAAGCCGGGAACCTGGAACCTCTTCCGGGTCTCCCACGCGGGTGCAGTGTCCCAATGCATTGGGCCGTCCTCAACTGCTTTCCCAGGCCACAAGCAGGGAGCTGGATGGGAAGTGGAGCTGCCGGGATTAGAACCGGGGCTTTCAAGGCGAGGACTTTAGCCGCTAGGCCACGCCGCCGGGCCCGAATATATACTTATCTGACACATACCCAAGATTATTCTGGTATACTATAACAATGTGGGTAACTGTGGTGGGGGAACGTTTATAGATACTAATACTAGCAAGTATTTTAAAGGTTTCAAAAAATGGTTTACAGAACCATCACCTTACATAAAATCATAGAGACTGCCTCCGAGACTCCTTTTATTCACTGCATTGAAATGTATGTTTTTTACACATACAAGTCCAGAACGGGAACTATTACAGCTTTGAATGCTCAACCACACTGTCTATCAGTTCTCTGCTCTGTGAGGTTATGATCTAGTATAACCGAAGAGGCGAGTTAACTGTATTGAAAGTACTATGTTCTCAAAGTACAAATTTAGTCTGTTTATTTTGAAAATCCAAACATCTAAATCCTACTTAAAGTTCAAAATCTGAATTCTAAGTCATGTAATTCCCTCCAAAGTTCCTGACAATATAACAAAAATTACACATTTGAGTTTTTGTTAATGTTATGTGAAAAGTTCTAGACACATTTTTATCAAATTTAGGTCATTGTAAAATATAGGTCCGAAGACATACTCAACATTAACTTTAAGGAATTCTGGGAGAGGAAGGACATATTCTGCGAGTCTGAATTGAGAAGTGGGGGACGGGTTAAGCCGGCCGCCTGAGACCCTGGCGCCCACGGGCGGATGTGGGAGAGTGCCTGTCCCACTCCTGCAGCCTCCTGCTGGTGCATACCCAGAGGAGGACGAGCACCAGGTCCTGCTGCCCTGGGGGGGCTCCTGCCTTCAGCCTGGCACATCCTTGAAAGCTGTGAGCATTTAGGAATGAACCAGCACATAAAAGAGCTTTGTATTTCTCTCTCTGCCTTTCAAAAAAAACCTCCCAATTGTAAGAAGCAGTACAACTGCACTCTTCAAGAAATAAAAACTACGTGTGATGAACAGAAAGAAAAAAAAAATGGATTCAGATCGAGCCCTAACCTTAGACCACAAGAGCAGAAGCACCAAGCTGCAGTGGTAGCTGCCAATCAGGCCGCAGACTCCAAGCAAGCAGGAGTTACCGATACTTAAGATCCTCTCAAGGCAATCAAGTTCCCGGGCCCGGCGGCGTGGCCTAGCGGCTTAAGTCCTCGCCTTGAACGCCCCGGGATCCCATATGGCCGCCGGTTCTAATCCCGGCAGCTCCACTTCCCATCCAGCTCCCTGCTTGTGGCCTGGGAAAGCAGGAGAGGACGGCCCAAAGCTTTGGGACCCTGCACCCGCGTGGGAGACCCGGAAGAGGTTCCTGGTTCCCGGCATCGGATCGGCGCGTACCAGCCTGTTGCGGCTCACTTGGGGAGTGAATCATCGGACGGAAGATCTTCCTCTCTGTCTCTCCTCTCTGTAAATCCGGCTTTCCAATAATAATAAAAATCTTAAAAAAAAAAAATGGTTCCCAATATGCCTTTATACACATGAACGATAATGATGCAAGTTGGCACTTAGTAAGAGTTCTCCCACAGCAGAAAATAATACTCTTAAATATAAAATTCTACTTTAGGGGCCTAGCACTACAGCCTAGAGGCTAAATCCTTGACTTGCATCCATCAGGATCCCACATGGGCACTGGTTCATGTCCTGGCAGCTCCACTTCCCATCCAGCTCCCTGCTTGTGGCCTGGGAAAGCAGTTGAGGACGGCCCAAACCTTTGGGACCCTGCACCCGCATGGGAGACCTGGAAAGAAGTTCCTGGCTCCTGTCTTCGGATGGGTTCAGCCCTGGCTGTTGTGGCCATTTTGTAGCTACTTAGGGGTTGAATCAGCAGACAGAAGATCTTTTTCTCTGTATCTCCTCCTCTCTGTATATCTGCCTTTCTATCAAAAAATTAAAATAAATCTTTGAAGAGTAAAAATAAAATTAAATTCTACTTTAGAACATTTACCAACAGCTTTGTATCAAGCCATGCACACACACTTGCTTGTTCAGCCTCTGCACACGCCAGCAGGTCTTGCAGACAAAGTATCTGAGGATGGGGAGAAGAAGCAAGCTGCCTCTAGGTAACCAGTCAGCAAAGTAACTCAGAAGGGATTTGATCAGGTCACTTGACTAACAAATGCACATTTAACTATTCACTCTCTTTGGCTATTTTTTTAAAAGGACATCATTTTGGAATATTAGTAATATAATTTTATTTAAGCAATGGACAAAATATCTTCTCAAAGGAATCTAACAGATGGACTATTAAGAAGATATTGGGCCCGGTGCAATAGCATAGTGGCTCAAGTCCTTGCCTTCAATGCGCTGGGATCCCATATGGGTGCTGGTTCTAATCCTAGCGGCTCTACTCCCCTTCCAGCTCCCTGCTTGTGGCCTGGAAGGCTGTCGAGGACAGTCCAAAGCCTTGGGACCCTGCACCCACATGGCAAACTGGAAGAGGTTCCTGGCTCCTGGCTTTGGATTGGCTCAACTCCAGCTGTTGCGGCCGCTTGAGGAGTGAACCATTGGACTGAAGATCTTCCTCTCTGTCTCTCCTCCTCTCTGTATATCTGCCTTTCCAATAAAAATAAATAAATCTCTCTCAAAAAAAAAAAGCAAGAAAAAAAGCTACGAAGAAACTTAAAATTCGCATTGTGGCTAAGAATTGCAGAATTCAAAAGAAAATGGGAATTAAACAGGAAGAACTTTTTCAAAAACTGAATAATCTGAAATTCTGAAAGTTAGTTGTTTTTAAAGATTTATTTATTTTTATTGGAAAGGAAGATATACAGAGAGAAGGAGACAGAGGACGATCTTGCGTCTGTTGATTTATTCCCCAAGCGGCCGCAATGACTGGTGCTGCCAGTCAAAATTTTGGTGCTCCAAAATCAGGAGCCAGGAACTTCCGCTAGGTCTCCCACATGGGTGCAGGGTCCCAAGGCTTTTGGCCGTCCTTGACTGCTTTCTCAGACCGCAAGCAGGAGCTGGATGGGAAGTGGGGGCACTGGGACTAGAGCTGGCGCCCACATGGGATCCCAGTGTGTGCAAGGCGAGGACTTTAGCCACCATGCTACTATACTGGGTCCACGTCATCTAAGTATAGTTTGCTATTGTTAAGAATGCACAACTTGGTCAGTATCTGTGTAATAGTATAACTCTGCCCTAGTACACGTAACTGTAAGTTTTCGTAGATTTTCACAGATAGTTTTTCCATCTGCTGGTTCCCTCTCCAACAGCCACAGTGAGCAGAGCTCAGCTGAGCGGTCTTCCACATAGGTGCAGGGTCCAAGGCCTTAGGCTACCCCTCCACTGCTTTCCCAGGACACACACAGCGGGCTGCGTGGGAAGAGGAGCAGCTGGGAAGCTGGTATACAAACAAGAACCCTTATGGGATCCTGGCACTTGTAAACGGAAGATTAGCTTGCTATCGTACCATGCCAGCCCTACGACTACTCTATTTCTTAGAAGGAAGATTTTATAATTGCTGAAGTACAACAGAATGTATTGAATTAATTTTTTAAAATATTTTTACTAAAAGTTGAGGAATTAGAAAAAAGTAAAGAACTTAATCTAATGACTGGATCACTAAATTTTTGGTATAGTTAATAGATCAGAGGTGTTTCAACTCCAACAAGTCCTCATGACCCACATTTTGGCAGCATTGTTAAAATACTTGCCACAATGTAGCAAATAAGCCTGGTGATTTTAAAACTTGACAATTTCATAATTATTATGAACATAAGGAAACAAAAATAATTCGATAAATCAGCAGGTATCCATGTACTTATTGAGCAAAGGAGAAAGAAACTTGAGTCACTCGTGCCTGTCAGGAGGCAGGCAGGCAGGCTGCCTTGAGGACCGAGAGCCACCTCTGCCACTCACCATTTCAAACAGCAGACGGACAAGCTTCTCTGACTCGCCTCGGTATTTGGACGTCAGAGTTGATGAAGAGACATTGAAGAACGTTGTCTTGCATTCTGTAGCTACTGCTTTAGCAAGGAGGGTCTTCCCTGTGCCAGGCGGCCCAACCATCAGTACTCCCTATTGGGAACACAATACCGTAAGGAAATGATTCATTATACAGTATTAACATAAATAAAGGACAAACAGGTAAGTAGAAAAGTATTTTAACTCAAATTCATTTTTTCCATTACAAAAGGAAGACAACCACGTTGTTAAAAATTTGGGAATCAGAGATGAGAAAAAGTAGTTAATAATACTGATGCTCTAAGACAGGCACCACCGGCATCTGCAAAACTTTCTGCTCAAATTAGCTATTTATCTGAAATAGTTTACACAAAGTATGTCTAATTACATATCGTTTAGCCTTTAAAGTATTTTTAAAATATCAGTTTGTGCAGGATTACCCATTAGCACATTTTTTAAACCCAAGAAACATTTTTTCTTTTTTAAAGATTTATTTTTATAGGAAAGGCAGACATAAATAGAGAGAAGCAGAGACAGCAAGAAAGATCTTCCGTCTGCTGGTTCACTCCCCAAGTGACTGCAATGGCCGGAGCCGAGCCGATCCAGAGCCAGGAGCCTCTTCCCGGTTTCCCACGCAGGCGTGTGGTCCCAAGGCACTGGGCCATCCCCGACTGTTCTCCCAGGTCATAAGCAGGGAGCTGGACAGGAAGTGGAGCAGCTTTGGGACACAAACCAGCATCCATATGGGATCCTGGGAGTGCAAGGTGAGGACTTCAGCCACTAGGCTACCATGCCGGGCCACCAAGAAACATTTTTGAGTCTCCTTCAGATCAGCCCATGACTTTAAAAAGTACTCAATAGGGCCCGGTGGATTCAACTGATATTCTTTGGAAAATTAATACAATACAAATGATGAGAATAACATCAAAGACCCTAGGTCATCTTTCATCAACAGAGTTTCACATTCAATTTTCACTTTTATCTGTTAAAGTCCTTGCCTTGCACGTGCCGGGATCCCATATGAGCGCCAGTTCTAATCCTGGCGGCCCTGCTTCCCATCCAGCTCCCTGCATGTGGCTTGGGAAAGCAGTTGAGGACGGCCAAAAGCCTTGGGACCCTGCACCTGTGTGGGAGACCTGGAAGAGTTCCTGGCTCCTGGCTTCGGATTGGCTCAGCTTCACCCATTGTGGTCACTTGGGGAGTGAACCATCAGATGGAAGATCTTATTCTCTGTCTCCCCTCCTCTCTGTACATCTGCCTTGCCAATAAAAGTAAATAAATCTTTATAAAAAAAGTACTCATTAAATGTATACACTTTGCATAAATTTCTTAAGATGGTAAGTCATGTGACAGGCTGCATAAAATGGAGTATTTTTGCATTAGATGAGGAGGCCTATCTACAAATGCATGATTATTCAAATCTGTTATGTAGTCCACCTCCTGAGATCAGACTGCATCTTTTTCTTCTTCTGGGAAACTTGCAATAGTTTTTACTTACCTTTTAATTGAAAAGTTTAACTGCTCCATTTTTTTCCCTACACTTTCCCCAACACAGGTTAATATGGGGTCTATCAATGTGGTGCAATCTGCTCTGATGACGCAGCCATTGTAAACTTACCTTCCATGGTCTCCTAATGCCTTTAAAAAACTCTGGCATCCACATTGGTAACACCACAGCTTCCTTCAGCAACTTCTTAGCTTCTACTAAGTCAGCAATATCATCCCTGAAAGAGAGGACCCTTGATGAGCAATCCCTTTGGTTCTATATTTAACTACACAGAGCCTTGGAGAACCACTGAGACACAGTGCTCGGCCGCTCTCCAGGCACTGCTGCCAAGCACAGTGGAAAGGCCTCCCTGTCAACCAGTGCATCTAGAGTACAATCTACAACTTCAGCGTGGGGCAGTATCAGCTTTTCAGCTTGGCTCATGAGAATACAGATCTGTAGGCCCGCCATCAAGTGTTAGCATGCCATCTCGGTTGAAATGACTGCTCTTGTGGTTCTCACTCCATAAAATCCCTAACTTCGAAACAATCAGCTTTTTTAAAAACAAATAAATAAAGCATACAGCAGAGACAGACAGTAACATTGCTGCTCTGCCCTGACTCTATTGGGCAGCAGAGAGCGAGGCTGAACAGGAGCCTAGCGACTGCACTGAGGTCATTCATAAGCACCAGAACTCCTCGACTGCTGCTCCCTGGGGCGAATGCAAAGGTTTTTCATGGTTTAAATATCACATACCAAAAATCAAAAACAATCAAGTATTACCCAAAACTATGCCTAATTCTCACTAAGGTTCATATAAAAAACATGTTAATAGAACATATGTAACAATGTGGAAAAGTTACTGTGATAATCCAAAAATCTTTTGTCCCCTAAATCAATGTCTCCTACTGCATGATTAAAGTACACATCTGTGATTAGAAATATTAATAAAAAACCAGCTGCTCTAATAGAAAATAAAAATATCTTGAGGCTACTACCAATAACATGGAACAGCCATGCATTAAAATCATTGCCTCACCACTGTAAGCATATCTCAAAAATATCAAAAACAATGAAATCTCCAAAATCTTCATCTCTTTTTGTGGATAATTTATATACTAAAAAAAAAAAAATCAAGACAAAGGAATTGGTGCCGGTAGAAGCAAATGCACTTTCTGGCTTTCTGTCCTGCTCTGCTGCGTCCACTCTCAGCCTGCAGAGAGCCCAGGGAAGGCTGACATCCGCTCTGCGTTCAGTCCCCAAGGGCACCGTCGGCACTGCCTGCTGCAACGCGACTTACCATCGGACATTGGGATTCTGAGAAATGATGTCTCGTTCCAGAGCTTCCACTAAGTCCTTGTCGTATCCGGTACTATCAAATCTACTTGTCTCTGGCTCTGTAACTGCTGCAGGTGATTTGTTCTATATAGGAAAAAAAAATTAGGACTGACTCAAAATTATATTTTTTGCCTGTAAGAGGGAAGCAAAAATTGGATTCAACTGATATTCTTTGGAAAATTAATACAATACAAATGATGAGAATAATATCAAAGACCCTAGATCATCTTCCATCAACAGAGTTTCACATTCAATTTTCACTTTTATCAAAATATGGTAGCCTGCCGGCTAGAGTCCTCACCTCGTATGCCGGGATTCCATGTGGACACCGGCTCTAGTCCCAGCGACCCTGTTTCCCATCCAGCTCCCTGCTTGTGGCCTGGGAAAGTAGTCAAGGACAGCCTGAAGCCTTGGGACCCTGCACCCGCATGGGAGACCCAGAAGAGGCTCCAGGTTCCCGGCTTCGGATTGGCTCAGTACTGGCCACTGCAGTCGCTTGGGGAGTGAACCATCGGACGGAAGATCTTTCTGTCTCTTCTCCTCTATATATCTGATTTTCTAGTGAAAATACAATAAATATTTAAAAATATATATATGATTACTGCATTAAAGGAAAGTAACAAAAATAACCATGCATATGAACTGGCTGGCATCACAAAATTTATATTGAGACAGTGAATGCTACTAACATCAGTCCTTTAATTGTTCATCTAATCCTCCTGAAGAGACAGCTTAGGCCTGAGGTGGGACTCCTCTCAGGTTGCATGATGAGGGTCACTGGGGCCAGATTCCACACTTTACTGAAGTACCCAGGGCATCATGGCAAATTCACAAGGCACTGTGGGAAAGTTCAATTTTTTGAGAGAAACATAGCCTCAAGCCGTTGAGCACTGTGTAAGCAAGTTATCTGCTAGAAATAATTCATAGCTCCTAAATTAAGACTATTATCAGAACCGTGTGGTAGCCTAGCGGCTAAAGTCCTTGCCGTGAATGTGCCAGGATCTTATATGGGCGCCAGTTTGTATCCCAGGTGCTGCACTTCCCTTCCAGCTCCCTTTCTTGTGGCCTGGGAAAGCAGTTGATGGTGGCCTGAAGCCTTGGGACCCTGCACCTGCATAGGAAAACCAGAGGAATCTCCTGGCTTCTGATTAGCTCAGGGCTCAGCTCCAGCTGTTGCAGCTACTTGGGAGTGAGCCAGTGTATGTAAAATCTTCCTCTCTGTCTCTCCTTCTCTCTGCAAATTTCCTTTTCCAAAATAAATAAATAAATAAATAAATAAATAAATACATAAATAAATACCACTATCTAAGGAAGTGGGGGTTGGGGGAAAGACTACTATTTCCTTTCAGTAATGGCCAACTGTTGTGAATCTGGGCATTTGTCAGTTTCTGCAATGACAGATATGGTAATGGGGCGGCCATTATGGCATAGCAGCCAATGACGCTACCCCATGTGGGTGCCACTTTGAGTTCTGGCTGCTCCACTTCTCATTCAACTTCCTGCAGTGTGCCTGGGAAAGCAGTGGAGGACGGACTCTACATTCATATGAATGACCTGGAAGCAGTTCCTGACTTCAGGCCAACCCAGCGCCACACTTACAGTCATCTGGGGAGTGGGCCAGCAGAGGATTTCTATGTCTCCACCCTACTCCCCACAACTCTGCCTTAAAAAAAAAAAAACAGAGGTTTGGCTGGCAAGGTGGTGCAGCAACTAATTCTCGTGCTGTAACACCAGTGTCCCATGAGCTTTAGTCAGCATCCCAAGTGCTCTAATCCCATCCAGCTCCCTGCGTATGGCTTGGGAAAGTAACTGAGGATGGCCTAAAGCCTTGGGACCCTGCATCCAAGTGGGAGACTCAGATAAGGTTCCTGGCTTCAGATCAGCTCAGCTTTGACCATTGTGACCAAATGGAGAGTGAACTAGCGAATGGAAGACCTCTCTCTAACCCTGTCTTTCAGATAAATAAAAACGGGTGGAGGTCTGTGCATGCAGAAGTTTAGATTCTTTTTAGCTATTCTTTTTTTCTACATACATGTGTCCTAAAAGTACATTATACTCATTGAGCTAATTCAATAGAATCCTATTAAAGCAATCAATATTTGAAATTTCACAGCTTTGACCGTTCACAGCAAAATGGCTTAGGCTTATTTTGCTTTGCCCACATTTCCTTAACACTGTGTTCTAAGGGAGAAAAAGAAAGAGAACTCCAAGTGCCTTCTGCTGTGTCCTCCTTGGCTTATACTGTACATTGCTGACCATCAGAGGCAGCCTTGTCTCTGTTCCTCATTGCTGCCAGCACACAGCAGGGGCTGTCAGTTCTCCACCAACCACACCTAAGCTCCCTTCTCTGCTTCAAAATAAAGCTGCAGATGGGCTAATGAACAAGAGGATAAATCACTGTGCTTAATCATAAACATAAAATTCACTTCCTCAAAAGAGAAAATTAAAAACACTAGCTAGGCTTTCACTTGCAGGAAAACGGAGTAGCTGCACTTTTCACTATTCCTTCCATGGAAATAGAACTAAATGCCTGACCAATAAGTATAAAAGAAACAGGAAAAGATTCCAAAAGGTGTAGAGAAGGCAGCAGAGCCACCAGGGAACTCAGCCATGGTGCATATTCCCAGGGTATTCTTTTTCTTTCACATATAGAGGCTTGGGTAGAAGAAGCGACAACGTGGAAACACCAATACGGGCAAAGAAAAAAAGCACCCATTCAAACTAGCTTGTGTTCTACAGCCAAAGGGCCGGGTGAAACAAAGGAAGCCCAGCAAGAGAGAACCTTCAGACAGTAACACTTTACTCCGGTCAAGCACCACAAAGCAGCTGTGGCCTTTGTTGGAAGGGCAAAGTAGGGAATCTGCACTTGCACCTTTGTGAACTGGTAATGAAAGACATCAGTCCCCAAAGTGGTTGTGCTGCAGACCAAGCAGAGAGCTCGAACTTAAAATTCTTCCATACCACCAGGCAGGAGAAACCGCTGAGGGAACCTGGACTTCCACCTGTACACAAACCCCGACCCAGGAGTCACTGAGGCACGGTAAGGTGTCAGAGACCTGAAGAAAATCGGAAGAGATCACCCCACCAGACTGGAGACATAGGGAGAACTTCCACCAAGCCTGGCAGCAAAGACTTGTCCCTACCCAGATGTCAAAACCTAGATTTCTCCCTCCACCTGCCAATAGCAATGCCCCTACTTTCCCTGTCAAAGAAGTGCTACAAGTTTGCTAAACAGAACATCAGAGTCTCAAAGTGTGAAAACATCTAGGTTGCAATAGAAAAGCACAAACTCTAAACTAAGACCCCAAAGTAAATGAAAAAAAGACTAAGAAGATGTCGAAGGGGTGGTGCTGTGGTAGAGCAGGCTTATCGTGTGCCGACAGCCGCGGCATCCCATATGGGTGCTGGTCTGTGTCATGGTTGCTCCACTTCCCTTCCAGCTCCCTGCGTACAACCTAGTAGGGAAAGCAGCAGGGGATGTCTCAAGTTCCTGGACCCCTGTACCCATGTGGGAAGAAACTCCTGGCTCCTGGCTTTGAATAGGCTCAGCTCTGGCCCTTGCAGCCATTTGGGGAGTCTGTCTCTCCTTTTCTCTGCAAATCAAACATTCAAATAAAAATAAATAAAAATTAATATTAAAAAACCATTTTAATGTCAAGACCAAGAAGACAGAGATTGTGGAGTTTTCACAGTTTTGAGGCTTTAAATGCTTCAATAAGTGATGATGAATATTCTTGAGGTAAATGAAAGCAGAAAGCTTCAGAACCAAAAAGGAGATGGCAAAACATTATACTTAAGCCTCTGAAGAGCAAAGACAAAGGCAGCTATGGAAAACCAATGTCTCACTTATAGAGAAAAACAATTCCAATGAAAGCAGACTTCTTAAAAATCAAGGGGACAGGGCCCAGCGCTGTGCCTAGCAGCTAAAGTCCCCACCCTGAATGCACCCGGGTCTCGTATGGGTGCCGGTTCTAATCCCGCAGCCACGCTTCCCAACTAGTGACCACAGCGGCCGGGGTTTCTCATATTTTAAGCTCTTAATCTTAATTTATTCCTTAGGTGGTATGCCTTCTTACATTTCTTTTTATGCCTCTCAGTACTTTATCAAACTACATAAAGCTTTTTTTTTTTAACCTCAAAAAACCCACTAACTGGGACCAGCACGGTAACCTAGTAGCTAAAGTCCTTGCATTGCCTGTGTCGGGATCACAAATGAGTGCCAGTTCTAATCCCGGCAGCTCCACTTCCCATCCAGCTCCCTGCTTGTGATCTGGGAAAGCAGCAGAGGACAGCCCAAAGCCTTGGGATCCTGTACCCACGTGGGAGACCCGGAAGAACTCCTGGCTCCTGACTTCAAATCGGCGCAGCACCAGCGGTTGCAGTCACTTGGGGAGTGAAACATTGGATGGAAGATCTTCCTCTCTGTCTCTCCTCCTCTCTGTATATCTAAGTTAGCGATAAAAATAAATCTTTTAAAAAAAATCAATGAGGCTAAGAGAATACATGTAAACAATGTTAAAAAGAAAATTAAAAAAAATAGCAGACCAGAAAAGACAAATGCTGAGGAAATGTTCACATTTAAACTAGCCTAAAGGTATATGACAAATGAATGTAAGCTGTCCTTCTATAAGGTTCATGGGTGATAATAGGGAGACCTGCAAATGACAGCAACAATTGACAAAACTTCATTAATCCGAGGATTAGTTAACAATTATACATCAACTTGAAATTCCTACTTTTGAGAACTTTGTGTTTATATGAAAGAATGTCCCAATACTTAGGATGTATACAGTGAAATACTGACAGGTAAAGGAGAATTTCATGTACAACTAACTCAATTTAGAAAAAGAATGGGAGGGGTTTGGGCCTTGGGTTTGGGGGCAAGTGCCGCTCCTCACAGTGTGGCAGCTGTGGGGGGTGCCCCTGCTGGGTCGGACCCAATGCTGGGGGCTCACGCCAAAGACACTGCCACAAGGCAGTGAACGAGTCCTCAGCCTCCCCCAGGGCGGCCAGTGCACCATGTGGTGCCAGGCTTTGCCTGCTGGCTGCCCGGTGGCAAACTCTGTGGTTTTTTAAGATATGTTTGCTGCCTGGGGACACCCATGACTAAGTCCAATTTTAGTATAGGTGAGTAATGAATCTTGGGTGATTCCCAGTGACAGGGTCATGGAAGTTTTAGGCATGCGTGGGGACTGAAACCTGGTGGTTTTGAGGGAAGTACCCAGGAGACAATTTCGGTTAGACAGATACACCGGCCCAATTAGGAATACAGAAATGGCCTGTTAGCCTAGAACATCACTTATCGTCACACACCAGCCCACACCAATGCTATGGATGGGGGCCTCTTTGGCAGTGATGGGTACCATTACCCAACTGTTTGGTGGAGTGGTGGAGTAGTCACATTTGGCAGGGTCAAGACTCTATCCAGCACGCGAGAGAACCTGGTCTGGGGGTAGACTCTATGGGGTTGTGTGGGCCCAACCCTGTGGAAATACAAGTTCCCCTGGTTAGCTCGCAAGTTGGGGTTGGGATGGACTAAGCTAGATGTGACCATGCCACCTGCCATCACACACGGGTGCAGGAACCCAAAACAGGGCAGGTCAAGGCAGCAGCACCTGAAAGTGCATCCTTTAACAGGATGTGGGGTGGGCCGTGCTGCCACTGGAAGGGGACAGAATGGGCAGGGCTGAGCTAACCTTAACTCACAAGAAACAACAGAAATCAGGTTGGAGCACAGGTCATGCCAAGTAGGTCCTTGCATCTACTGATCTGTGTAAGATGGGGATGCAAACCCACAGCATCTAAGGGGACAGGACAAGTGAGGGGCTCTATCAAGTTAAATCAGAGCAACCACTGGCCTTCACAAGATCTAAGGCTGGGAATAGGCCCGGTTGGGCAGCTAAGGGGATATTCTAGCTGGGTTGAGTTTCCCACCAGTGAGCACATGGGCTGTAAATGGGGCTGCATTCCGATCAGGATACGAGTGTAATCCCACTTGGCACAAGTGTGGACTGAGAATGGAAGCACCAAGCCGGGCCAGACTCCAACACCATCTGGTGCTCTGCAGGACCAGGGGAAATGTATGACAGACTAGGCTAGGTCTCAGCTCTTACTGAACCATGTGTAAGCTGTATGGGGGTAAGGAAGAGCCATGGCTGGGTTGAAACATCCAACAATAAGAACCAGATTGGGTTGAAGAACAGTCAGGAAACACAACTGTTCCTGCTAGGACAGGAAGTGAACTGAACAGAGCTGGCTCGTGGACCCACTGGTATGCGCAAAACCTGGCAATGGGAGAGTTTCTGATGGAGGAGCCTGGGCAACTCCTCTAGCAGGACACAGTCCCTGCAGGTAAGCGCAAGAAGCACAATAGGAAACAGCCCAGAACAGGCTATGGAAATTATCCCACTGGCATACACATGGCATGGATTGGGGGCAGACCAGGCTAAACCTGTTCACATCACCCACTGGTGAGTCCAAGCGCCAGAACAGAGTGTGGGTCGACCGAGGTTCGGTTGCGACACATACTAGTACACAATAAGGAATGCCAAGGTGAGATAAGCCATACCAGATGTGGTTGCAGCACCCAACCAGCACATGTGACAATCACGGGGAGGAGGCAAAGCTGACACGGGAACCTGGGCTCCCCTGCTGGACAACTACTTCCATTGGAAAGTGTGAGTCGGGATGGGGGCAGATCAGAATAGGCAGGGCTGTTATACCTGCGGGCCGCATGTGGGCTAGATAAGGGAAGGGCCACGGTGGGCTGACTGTTCCAACTGGTGCAAGCAAAAACTAGAGTGGGTGAGGGTTGGTTGGGCTAGCCACAGTACTAGCTGGCAGAGGCTGGCACTGGGAGCTAATTTTGTCAAGTCAAATGCCAGAACTACCTGGAGAGTGCATAATCTGGGAGTGAGTGTGGCCTAGAAGGGAAATAGTGGGCACCTCCCTCGGGGCTACCACTCTCATTGGACAGCATGAACACCAGGACAGGGGCAGGGGTGGCTGTACAGAAGGGCACCTGCCAGTAGGTGTGTGGGCTGGATAGTAGGTTGGTTGGGTTGAGCTGGGCTTCAATGCCCATCGACATGTGCGAGAGCTAAACGGGATGTGGGACAGACTTGACAAGCCTGCGGTGATACTGGCAAGCATGGGAACCAGGGTAGTGGGCAGAACTGGTGGGGGTTATGGGGAGTTGCCCCAACTAGGCTGCAGCTCCCACTGGTTTGCGTGAGGACCGAGCATGAAGCGGGCAGGATCGAACTGGACTACAACACCCGCTGGTTCACGAGGAAGACAGGGCTGGAAACAGAACGAACCCAGCAATCCCAACCACCAGCATGTGCATAAGCTGATTGGTGTGACAGATGGTGTCAGACTCTATACTAGCAAACTCGCGCAAGAATCAGGCCTGGGATCATCTCAGATGAAGTTTCTTTGGAGATCCCTCCAACTGAACTGCCGATCTTAGAACCCCAACCATGAAGAGACTGTCAGCCAGTGGATTCTGAATAAGGTTCATTGCGAGTGGAACTGAGAGATTGGCAGCAATCCAGAACTGATGAACTATCAAAACTGTATGAGCAGGACCCTCAGAGCGCGCCTCCCGTTGGGGATCTGGGATGAGTGGGAGGTTGGGTGGGGCTTTTCCCTTTGTTTTTTTCCCTCACCCCAGATACAGGGAAAAACGACATTGGTGTGGAAACAATGGTATTACCCACTTTCACCCTGTAGCCCTTGACCCTTTGTTCCCTAATTAACTAAGTAAGATTATTAAAAAATAATTTAAAAAAAAAAGAAAAAGAATGGTATTATAAAAAGTGTAATGAAATATACACAGTTGAAATGAAAGGGGGGAGTACAAGGGATTAAAAACCACTAGGGGGGCTGGCGCGGTGGCCTAGGGCCTAAAGTCCCTGCCTTGCATGCACTGGGATCCCATAAGGGTGTCCGTTTATATCCTGGTGGCCCTGCTTCCCATCCAGCTCCCTGCTTGTGGCCTGGGAAAGCAGTTGGGGACAGCCCAAACCCTTGGGACCCTGCTCCTGCATGGGAGACTGGAAGAGGTTCCTGCCTTCTGGTTTCGGATCAGCTCAGCTCCAGCTTTGTGGCCTCTTGGGGAGTGAATCCATGGACAGAAGCTCTTCCTCTCTGTCTCTCCTCTTCTCTATGCATCTGACTTTTCAATCAAAATAAATAAATCTTTAAAAAAACAGTAGAACTAGGCAAAGAATATATGCAAATTCCTGATCCCATTCCTGTGACTTATCTGCCAATCTGAAATTACATCACAATATAGAGTTACAAACAATACCCAAAAATATCTGTTGAATTATAAGTGGGAAAAATCCCACCCTAAGTGTACTACAGCGAAGGTTTTGTGACAACACTTGCAAACTGATGGAAAAATATGTGCAGCCTACATTATCGTTGTTTATAAAGACCTCACTTATGAAAACCAGTAACATTTATGTCACCTTTTCCTCTCTTGCTTTGTTCTGTTCTTTCTTTTCACGACTACGCACAGCTTTCCCTTTGTCACTGTGCAGATTCTGTGCAGATGGACGGTGGATTCTGACAGCTGTACTTGGCCGGTTACCATGTGGTTTGGGCTCGCTGTACTGAGGAGACTGGCGTTTCCTGGGTCCTGGCGACGGTCTATGCAAACACAACATATTAAAGTCATAAGCTACTCCGGATGCTGGTCTAAATATGACTAAACACACGCGGTGTTTACGTTAGCCTCTGAACAAAAGATGTCAAGGCAGCAACTGAATGAGATTAGACTGAACAGACTGCAGGAAATTGAGACTGAGAATCTAAAATTTGATTCTGATATATCAGCTCTGGGGATTTAATGATAAGAATACCTGACAATTATATTACAGAAACAGTAAGAGGAAAATAATGATTACCACTGCTTAGAAATGAAATTGTTACTATCTACCAAAGATAAATGAAAAATGAAGGCTTGCTAGAAATTGAAAAGGGAACAATCACAATTGACACTAAATTTACACTTATCCACTGGCATGTGATCAATCTGATACTGTTTTATTTAGACATTATTATAATTCTAGTTTTAATGAATAAATTCTATGCATTTTCCAATCTAGGATGTATGGATGGTGACTCTATTTTGTACCAGTGGATAAAAGATCTCTTCTTGTCTCTCCCTCTTACAAGTAACATAAAATTTAAAGCACTGATCCTCCTAAAACTGTTTTAGTAGACTCAGCTATCTGCTGGTTCACCCGTCAGCTGAAGCTGGGAGCAAGAACTCAAAATAGGTCTCCCACATGGAAGGCAGGAATCCAGTTACCCACGCCATCACTGCTGCTCTCAGGATCTGCATCAGCAGGAAACTGGAGGTGGAGCTAGAGCTGCCAATCAAACCCAGGTACTCTGAGGTGGCGCACAGGCATCTTAACCATAGGCTAAAAGTTCCCTCCCACCAGCCAACACTTTAAAGATGCTTTTAAAAATTCATAGCTAGTCACACTAAACTATTTCTAACTTAATTTCTGGATCTCCCTGCAGTCACAACTGTGAAAAGAGAAATAATCAGTTGAAATCTTTTTTTAAAAATTATTTATTTTTAAGATGGGTGGCGGGGAGGGGAGAGGAAACAGAGATGTTCCATCTGCTAGTTTGCTCCCCAAATGGCTGCAAGGGTCAGGCGGAAGCCAGGAGCCAGGAGCTATGTGCAGGTCTCCCACATGGGGGTCAGAGGTCCAAATACTTGGGCTCCCTTTTGCTCCTTTCCTAGGTGAATTAGCAGAGAGCAGCTGGGATATGAACTGGTGTTCATACGATGTAAGTGTCACAGTTGGTAGCTTAACCTGATACACCACCCACAATGCTGGACGCTGAACCTATTCTTTTTTTTTTTTTAAAGATTTTATTATTATTGGAAAGCCGGATATACAGAGAGGAGGAGAGACAGAGAGGAAGATCTTCCATCCGATGATTCACTCCCCAAGTGAGCCGCAACGGGCCGGGCCGGTGCGCGCCAATCCGAAGCCGGAAACCAGGAACCTCTTCCAGGTCTCCCAAGCGGGTGCAGGGTCCCAAAGCTTTGGGCCGTCCTCTCCTGCTTTCCCAGGCCACAAGCAGGGAGCTGGATGGGAAGTGGAGCTGCCAGGATTAGAACCGGCGCCCATATGGGATCCCGGGGCTTTCAAGGCGAGGACTTTAGCCGCTAGGCCACGGCGCCGGGCCCTCTGAACCTATTCTTTTTTTTTTTTTTTCCAGATTCTTTTTTTTTTTTTTTTTTAATTATTTATTATTTAACTTCAGTAATTACATTGTATTATGTGACACAGTTACATAGATACTTGGGTTCTCCCCACCCCTCCCCAAACCCTCCCACCATGGTGGATTCCTCCACCTTGTTGCATAACCACAGCTCAAGTTCAGTTGAGATTTCCCCATTGCAAGCGTATACCAAACATAGAGTCCAGCATCTTATTGTTGAACCTATTCTTTAAAGGGACTATCTTTTAGGTGATTAACAGTGAGAATCACCAACACAGCTGAAGTACAAATGAGGACAAACAGAAAAATAATAGTTTTGAAAGATAGGCCGTTAGAGAAGCAAGTTAAATATAAGCAGCAGCAGAAATATGCAAAAATTAGAGCCAAAGATAAAAACTTGACAGTAATTAAGAGTATTTAAAATTTGGGATAGGAAAAAAGATCAAAGAAATCAAGAAATGGGGTCAACATGGTGGCACATGATGCCAGCACCACACATTGCAGTTCCCAGCCTTCTGGGAACACACGTGGGAAAGTGGAGGACGATAGCCCAAGTCCTCAAGTCCATGCTACTCATGTGGGAGACTCAGACGCAAAACATGGCTCCTGACTCTGGCCTGGCTTACTTCTAGCTGTTGTAGACATTTTGGAAATGAACTAATAGATGGAAGATTTCTGTGTCACTCTTTTTAAAAGATACATATATTTATTTTTTTAAAAAGCATACATCTTACAGGACCCTAGGATGACATCAAGTAGTCATTTCCAGTCTCTGGGTTTTGATGTGGTTACACTGCAGGGAGCAGCCCTCTCCCCTTCTCCTCCCTCTTCCCAAAGATACAGGAAGCAAAAAATAAATAAATAAATTAATTAAATAATTTAAAAAATTTTGAAGTAATTGTTCCATCCACTTTCCTCCATTCTTTGACCTTTCCAACCTTTATCAGTGGTCCACATAAGCATACATCCTTCTTAACTATGTAAATATCATCAAAAATAAAACAATTTATCATTTAAAAAAAACCATAGAAAAAAGAAAGAAGAAGATAGCTGGACATCATGGCATTGCAAATTAAATCACTGTCTGCAATGCCAGTGCCCAGGCAAGCAGGGAGGCCAGTCCAGGACGCGCCACTTCTGATTCAGCAGAAGATGGTTCAGGTATTTGAATCCTCATCACTTACACGGAAGAGGTGGACGAAGCTCTTAGCTCTCTATTTGGCTGGGGAGTAATTTATACAATGAAAGATCTTTCCATCTCTCTGTAACTGACTTTCCAATGTAGAAATGGTTGTATTAGATGTTCTGTATCATTTAATAATATACTTGTGGACTAAAAGATATAAGTGCTGTATAAAATCAGCCAATTATGTTAAACTAGCATACCTGCCTTTATTGTGTTTGTTATTAGCCTAAATAGAAAGGCCTTTAAAACTGATTTTTTTAAGGAAAGGATTTGAATGCATTTTGTTTGGTATTGTATTTATTCAATAAAGTATTTAATTAGCACTAAAAAAAAAAAAGAAAAAAAAAGAAAGGAAAGGGAAAGGGGAAGGGAAGGGAAGGGAAGAAAGAGAAAGACAAGAAAGAAAAGAGAAAGAGAAGGAAAGAAAGAAAAGTAGGAAAGAAGGAAGAGCAAGCAATGTGATGGCTCTACTAACACTCCAAGTGCTGGCACCCATACGGACACCAGTTTGTATCTGAGCTGCTCCATTTCCCTTTCAGCTCCCTGCCTGTGGCCTGAGAAAAAAGTAGTGGAGGAGACCCAAAGCCTTGGGACCTTGTACCTGCATGGGAGATCCAGGAGAAGCTCCTGGCTCCTGGCTTTGGATTGGCTCAACTCTTGCTGTTGTGGATACTTGGGGAGTGAACCAGCAGATGGAAGATCTTTGTCTCCTTTTCTGTAAAATCTGCCTATCTAATAAAAATGAATGAAGATTAAAATATTAAAAAAAAAAGGGAAGAAGGAAGGAAGGAAGAACAAAAAGGAAGAAAGAAGTTAAGAAGCAAAAAAGAAGTGGCTTAAATTCCCACTTCCCCCAGAGAATCCTACTGCCACTGCCTGTGAAGCTGAGGTGACCAAATAAATCATTAACTTCAAAATCAATGGATTTTTTATACATGGGCACATGTATTCATTGAAAAGATGTTACCAGTAGGACCCAGTGCCGTGGCCTAGCAGCTAAAGTCCTTGCCTTGAACGCGCCGGCATCCCATATGGGCGCCGGTTCTAATCCTAGCAGCCCTGCTTCCCATCCAGCTCCCTGCTTGTGGCCTGGGAAGCAGTCAAGGTTGGCTTGAAGCCTTGGGACCCTGCACCCACTTGGAAGACCCGGAAGAGCTCCTGGTTCTCGGCTTCGGATTGGCACAGCATTGCTGTTGTGGTCACTTGGGGAGTGAATCATCGGACGGAAGATCTTCCTCTCTGTCTCTCCTCTCTGTGTATGTGACTTTGCCATAAAAATAAATAAATCTTTAAAAAAAAAGATGTTAACAATACATGAAAGAGAAATTACAGAGCTGGTACTAACTGTGCACTGACAGACTTCGTTATGGTGAAAACCTCAACCTCCATATGGCTACTTGAACGAAGTCAATAAACCAAAATGAAATACAGGTTGGCCCTGCCCTGCCAGGTGAGTGTCCTTACACATGACATCACAGAGCGCACTCCCTCTCTGCCCCATGAGAAGGCAGAGAAGGCAGCCCTGTGCTCAGGAGGAGGGGCCTCAGCCTGATGCTCCAGAACTGGAGGCCAAGGGCTGCTGTTTCATCCCGTCTAGGACCTTGGCCATGACGGCCCTGCAGCTTGATAAGGCAAGGACTGAGGGCTGATGGCCAAGAGAAGGAAGAGGAAGCAATATGACAGAAATGTCTTAATAGGCAAGAGGAAACAAAAGCAAAACTCCAAAACAGATTTTCTGAAATTAAAAACAAAGGTAATGTAAATCTGGAAGAAGTTTTATTTGCAAATATGCACTACCATTTTACTTATAATAAGCAAAGGGAAGGGCTGGTACTGTGGCTCCATGGATTTATCTTCTACCTGCAAGCATCGGGATGCCACTTGGGAGCTGGTTTATGTCCTGACTGCTCCACTTGCTATCCAGCTCTCTGCTTATGGCCTGGGAAAAGTAACAGAGGATGGCTTATGTCCTTGGGACTCTGCACCAATGTGGGAGACCCTGAAAAAGTTCCTGATTCCTGGCTTCAGTTCAGCTCAGCTCTGGCTGTTGTGGCCACTGGGGAGTGAGCCAGTGAATGAAAGATCTTTGTCTCTCCTCCTTATAAATCTGATATGCCTTTTCAAATAAATAAATAAATCTAAAAAAAAAAAAAAACTACAGAGGTCACATTCCACTCAGAAGAGCCAACAATGCTTAAAAAAGCCACAGAGGGAAAAGTTTCATATTGCTTTCAAATCATTAACATTAAAATAACAATATCAAATTATTTCTCTCAGCTTAAGTTTTCCTCATCAGAAGCTGAGGCTGAAAAACATTTTTGCAGCTACCTTCCATGATTACTTGGAGAATTAAAACAGTGCATTTAAGGCAGCTTGCCACAGTGCCTAGCACTATGTAAGGATGCGTTGCTCATTTCCTATGTATTAGAATGCTCACGGTTGAGTTGTCTGGCCCTAGTGCTTAAAATGAGGACTAAGATACCAGTTTCCCTCGTTGGGGCGCCTGGGTTGATGCTGGCTGTGGATCCCGACACCAGCTTCCTGGCAGAGCACACCCCATGAGACAATGCTGATGGCCCAGAGGACAGGTTTCACCTCTGGGGAAATGTAGATGAGTTCTGGTATGCAGCTCTGTTCCCAGCTCAGGGGCGTGTGGGCATCTGAGGAGTGCTCAGCATACAGAAGCTGTTTTTTCTAACTCTGAAATCAATTTTTAAAAAAATTTTAAGATTGGGTGCACTTACTATTAATTCTTGTACCTTTCTTCCCATTTACTTTATTTTTAATTTCATGATACAATTCCACAGGCTCTGGGATTTCCTTTACCCTCTCTCTAAATTTCCTCCTCCCAACTGATTTCCCCCATATTATTACAATAGTATAGCCCTTCAGAAGCAGTGCTAAGTCCATCATTCTGCTATTTAAGGTACACTTCCTTTTTTAAGATTTATTAATTTTGGCTATTTATTGGAAAGGCAGATATACAGAGAGAAATATCTTCTGTCTGCTAGTTCACTTCCTAAGTGTCTGCAATGTCTGGAACTGAGCTGATCCGAGTTGAACTGAGCGAAACTGAGCCGAGCTGAACTGAGCAGAACCAAACCAAGCTGAGCCAAGTCCAGGAGCCAAGAGCTTCTTCTGGGTCTCCCACAACGGTGCAGGGTCTTGAGACCCTAGACCATCCTCTACTGCTTTCCCAGGCCATAAGCAGGGAGCTGGATGGAAAGTGGAGCAGCCTGGATAAGAACTGGTACTCATATGGGATCTCGGTGGATGCAAGGTGAGGACTTCAACCACTAGGCTATTGTGCTAGTAGCGAAAAAAAAAAAAAAGGTGTCTATAACGGATACAGTACAGCTATAACCACAAAAGCTAAGCAATGCATAAAACACCAGAAGAAAATAAACCAATTTCCCTACTAGTTCTATGCATTTTCCTAGCTTTCATTAATTAGCCTACAATCCTTGATTTAGTGAATAAAGACAGAAAACAAAATATTATCCGTATGAAAGTATTAATGAATGACATAAAAGTTGAGCAACAAATCAACAGATACCAAGAATCAACAAGACAACATTAGTACTTTTATCTGGAGCTTAAGAAAATTTACAAGGGCTATGAAGCAACCCATTCTCACCTACTCGTCTAAAATGTCAGAAACAATGTCACGATGAGCACTGGTGGATCCCAGCACGGCACCTACTGCTATACCAGACCCAGGCAGTGATGCCTAATGCCCCAATGTACTTATTTTTATTTATTTGAAAGGCAGAGAACAAAGGACAGACACAGAGATCTGCTGTCTGCCGATTCACTCCCCTCAAGGCCTACAACAACCACAGCAGAGCCAGGCTGAGGCCGGAGCCAGAAACTCAATCTGGGTGTCCCTTGGGGCCACGGGGGTCACAGGAGCCCAACTACCTGAAGCCAGCCCACTGCCTCCAGGTTGTAGAAACCTGGAAACAGAAGTGGAGCCACTCTGCTACAGGCTGTAGGCACCCAAAGTGTCATCTCTACTGTCATGCCCAATGCCAGCCCTAAAGCTCACTTTTTTATTAGTGTCCTAAGAGAATGTTCTGAATATCTGCAATATTTGAGAAGGACCGTTACAGCAGAGTGCCAACTGGGACTGTTATTATAAAATATGAAGTATCTGAGTTCAAATTCCAGTTACAGAGTTACTAACTTAGTGATACTGAAGGAAAGTCACCTACACCCAGCTCTTTCCTCTCATTCGTAAGGATAAACATGGCTTAAATAAAAGGCTCATTGTGAAAAATAAATGAACACATGTAGCCTAAAACAGTGCTCATAACACTTTGGGTGCTAAGTATTCAGCTCCTATTATTATAAAATAAAATCCAAAGTTAACAGTTACAGTGACAGAATGTTAAACTGGAAAATCTCTGAGCAACATCTCTTACTCATTAGAAAGCAAAACACCCTGCTGCACTCATGGGCCTGGCACGACAACTGAGTGGCTAAATCCTCGCCCTGCACGCTCTGGGATCCCATACAGATGCTGGGTTCGTGTCCCGGATGCTCCACTTCCTGTTCAGCTCCCTGCTTGTAGCCTGGGAAAGCAGTCGAGGACAGCCCAAAGCATTGGGACCCTGCACCCATGTGGGAGACTCAGTAGAAGCTCCTGACTTCTGATTGGCTCAGTTCCAGCCATTGCAGCCACTTGGCAAGTGAACCAGATAGAAGATCTTTCTGTCTCTCCTTCTCTCTTTAAATCTGCCTAATGAAAAATCAATCAATATTAAAGAAAAAGAGAAAACCTGCATTCACAGCCTGCATTTCAAGACCCGTAAGTCATGTGCAGCCACAGTACTCAGAAATCTATTACGTGAAAAACAGGAATCTAACTGCTACTTGTTAAAAAAAAAAAAACAGTGAAACTAAGTATGATTGGCTATTTTACAGAATTTTAACAAATATAATTTTCACTAACTGCTCATTTGCAGGTTCTCAGTAGGAAGAAGCAGGGGACAGGTATCAGAAAAATCTGAAAATTTAGAATACCTTATCCTATATATATTTTTTTAAGATTTATTTTATTTTTATTACAAAGTCAGATATACTGAGAGGAGGAGAGATAGAGAGGAAGTGGAGCTGCTGGGATTAGAACCAGCGGCCATATGGGATCAAGGCAAGGACCCTAACCACTAGGCCACGCTGCCAAGCCCTATCCTATATTTCTGTGAGTTGAAAAAGCCATATTTCAATTTTAGCAGCTGTATTGTTTAAAGGTAGTATTCTGGAACACCTTGTTTGAAAACCAGTTGGTCCAACTACCTCATAAGAAAAATCTGAAGCCCAGAAAAGTTACAATATTTCTGAAAAGCTACATAGAGAAGCAAACACAGAAACAAAGCCCAGATACCTGTTCCCAGACCCATTCTCCTTCAAAAAGAGAATGTCTTGACTACTTCCAGTTTATTCATGAAAGAATATTTTAAAATTATTTCCATCTAGATTTTATTTATCCAAATACGTCACAGAATCACTTGATATAAAACTCCAGGGTCGGCCCGGCGGTGTGGCCTAGTGGTTAAAGTACTCGCCTTGAACGCACTGGGGTCCCATATGGGCGCAAGTTCTAATCCCGGCAGCTCCACTTCCCATCCAGCTCCCTGCTTGTGGCCTGGGAAAGCAGTCGAGGACAGCCCAAAAACCCTGGGACCCTGCACCTGGTGGAAGACCTGGAGGAACTTCCTGATTTCTGGCTTCGGATCGGCATGGCACGGGCCATTGTGGTCACTTGGGGAGTGAATCATTGGATGGAAGATCTTCCTCTCTGTCTCTCCTCCTCTCCGTATATCTGACTTCCCAATAAAAATAAATCTTTTTTAAACAATAACTCCAGGGTCATAAACAGATATTCATAAAAAAAATTCTCCTTCCTGATTCTCAGTCACACAGTCTCCATCTAGACGTAACCACTGCTGACTTCCTGAATGAACTGGTTTCTTAAAGGCCCCGCTCACCTTCGTTCGACAGGTACTGGTAAGGACCAGACTTCTCCCTCGGACGCTGGAAGCTCATGCTGCGCTGCTTTCAAGGGTGTGCTGTCCAGTTTAAAACTCTCTAGGGTTTTCATGATATCCTTCACATGCTTTGCCTCCACATTAATTTCCTGCCACACCTGTATTCAAAGAAGAGTAAGCACTTTAAATTTCTACAACTTACAAATCACTAAATCACTACTCAGATTCTACTATGGCATTCATTAGAGATGTCAAAAGCCCCGAATTTGATACTCGGTGTTGAATAAACCACACCAGCATATTTTGTCAAATTTCCACAGTGTTTTTTTTCTTTTCTTCAGTTGCAAAATCATTCCGATAAAATGAATTTAATACCTTGGATAATTAAAACATATGCGACTTATGATCCTCATTCAAACAGCTAACACAATTAAAAGGTAGCTGTAACTTTAAAATTTGACAAACACAAAATTTTCAGAGGTTGTACTTAATTGGTTTCTGTGCCACTTAAGTAGTTTTTTTTTTTATAAAGATTTATTTATTTTTATTATAGAAAGTCAGATATACAGAGGAAGAGCGACAGAGAGGAAGATCTTCTGTATGATGATTCGGTCCTCAAGTGACCACTATGGCCGGTGCTGCGCCGATCCGAAGCCGGGAACCAGGAACCTCTTCTGGGTCTCCCACATGGGTGCATGGTCCCAAAACATTGGGCCGTCCTCCACTGCTTTCCCAGGCCACAAGCAGGGAGCTGGATGGGAAGCAGGGCTGCTAGGATTAGAACCGGCGCCCATATGGAATCCCGGCGCATTCAAGGCAAGGACCTTAGCCACTAGGCCACGGCACTGGGCCCATACTTTAGTTTTTAAAATGCTGTTTAGAATCCACTAATATCACAGCACACTAATGAATCCCAACCTTCAAGAGCAAAGGTCTCAATTCATACACAAGCAATAATAATAATAATTATAAGCATTCATTTCAAAGCTGGAATTAGAGAGGGACAGAGATCTTCCATCTGTTGGCTTATTCCCCAAATGGCCACAACAGCTAGGACCGTGCCTGGTGGAAGCCAGGAGCTTCTTCTAGGTTTCTGGGTGGGTGAGGGGCCCAAGGACTGGACTGTGCCCTGCTGCTTTCTCAGACACACTAGCAGGGAGCTGGAGGGAAGCAAAGCAATCAGGACACAAACTGGGCCCACACGCAGCGCTGGTGTCATAGCAAGTGGCCTTAACTTGATACACCACAACACTGGCCCCAACCAAGACTGGTTTTTTTTTCTTTCAATTACTTTTATTTACTTCAGAAACAGAGATACAAAGAGAGGAGGAAAGAGAGCACATATTCGCATCAGTTACTTCAGTCCTCACGCGCCTGCAACAGTCTCCTGCAGGAGCCACACTGTGGGCCTGGGCTGTCCTAACCAGTGTCTTCACTAGGGGATAGACCCACGCCAAGCCATTTCCCTGAAAGCTGTCATGGCTCAATTTGAAAACTGAGGCAGACATACACATGCATCTAGGGCAGATGCATAGCCAGCAGTGAGATGCTGGTTATAACACTCAAGTCCCACATCACAACAGCTGAACTTAACAACTGTCACTCCCGGCTCAACGTTCTGTTCCTGCGAACCTTAGGAGGCAGACGATGGCTCAAGGAACCGGGTGTCTGCCACCTATGGAATAGACCCAGATGAAACTCTAGACTCCTGGTAACAAGCTGGCTCAGCCCTGGCATTTGCATATTTCTGGGAGCACACAACCAAATTTACTCTCCCTAATAAATAAAAATATATGTATATATAAAATGGTTGTACATCACAAATGTACTCAGCACTACTAAAGTGTACACTCATACTTCATGTTATATATTTTACCACAATAGAAAAACTGGAAAAGGGCCAGGGTGATAGCTTAGCAGTTAAAGTTCTAGCCTTGAAAGTACCAGTACCCATATGGCTGCCGGTTCTAATCCAGGCAGCCACGCTTCCCATCCAGCTCTCTGCCTGTGGCCTGGGAAAGCAGTCAAGGGCATCCAAAAGCTTTGGGACCCTGCACCCGCGTGGGAGACCCAGAAGAAGATCCTGGCTCCTGGATTCAGATTACTTCAGCTCCAGCCGTGGCCGCCGCTTAGGAAGTGAACCATGGGACAGAAGATATTCCTCTCTGTATATCTGACTTTGCAAAATATATAAATAAATTTAAAAAAAAAAAGAAAAAAGTCAAACTGGAAAAGAAGCTATATGTGTATACTGAAATGCAGTTTAAGTTGGTAATGCTGTGCTTTAAAAGTCAAATGAGAGGACCTGGTGCGGTGGCCTAGCAGCTAAATTCCTCGCCTTGAATGTGCCGGGATCCCATATGGGTGCCAGTTCTAATCCCGGCAGCTCCACTTCCCATCCCGCTCCCTGCTTGTGGCCTGGGAAAGCAGTCGAGGATGGCCCAAAGCCTTGGGACCCTGAACCCATGTGGGAGACCTGGAGGAGGTTCCTGGCTTCTAGCTTCAGATTTGCACAGCACCAGCTGTTGTGGTCATTTGCGGAGTAAATCATTGGATGGAACATCTTTCCTCTCTGTTTCTCCTCCTCTCCGTATATCTGACTTTGCAATAAAAATAAATAAATCTTAAAAACATGCTGTGGCAGGGTTAGAGAAAGAGGTCACGTTCAAAGACATAGGGTTATTTTTTTCTCTTTAAAGGACAAATACAGAATAACATAAAGAAGGCATTTCAACAGAATTGGAGGCATTAATGGTCCAATTAAAAAATATAGTTTTCTTTTTAAATATTTTTTTATTTTATTGGAAAGATTTACAGAGAGAAAGAGAGACAGAAAGATCTTGCATCCCGTGGTTCACTCCCCAAGTGGCCATAACGGCCGGAGCTGAGCCGATCCAAAGCCAGAAACTTTTTTTTTTAAAGATTTATTTATTTCTATTACAAAGTCAGATATACAGAGAGGAGCAGAGACAGAGAGGAAGATCTTCCAAAGCCAGGAACCAGGAACCTCTTCCAGGTCTCCCACGCGGGTACAGGGTCCCAAAGCTTTGGGCCATCCTCCACTGCTTTCCCAGGCCACAAGCAGGGAGCTGGATGGGAAGTGGAGCTGCCGGGATTAGAACCGGCGCCCATATGGGATCCTAGTGCTTTCAAGGCGAGGACTTTAGCCGCTAGGCCACGCCGCCGGGCCCCAAAGCCAGAAACTTCTTTTAGGTCTCCTATGCAGGTGATACAAAGATGGGGTGTGTTCAGTTGTTTTAAGACTATGGTCTTAAAAATACAAGTGTGCTTCCAAAATAGAAGGCTTGGTTTAAACAAAGAAGAAAATCATCACAGAAATAAACTTCGCGTTTTTAAAAATTTAAATAATTGATAAGGAAGACATCCTAAGAAGTTTAATTCTCATGTGCTGTTTAATGTGTGCATAATTCTAATCAAAACTTCCTGAATTCTTAATGATTTCAAAAATTATTACATCATTGATACAGACTAAATACATACAAGCTAAGACATGTCAAAATAAGTGTATTTTGATTCAGAAATTAAAATAAGTATAGAAATGGAAACATACATAAACCTCACTGGTGAAAGTCATATATAAGCATGGATGTCTATAAAAGAAGATACCATAATTATAGTACATTATTTATTTTTAGCCCTAATACAATAAATAAAAAATAATATGCTAATTAATATATAATATAAAAATAAGCGAATTCTGACTACAGAAACTAAAAATATGGCAGAGTTGGGAGTGCTAAAAGTTTTGTTTTTTTAAGATTTATTCTTTTTGTGGGAAAGACAGATTGACAGAGAGGAAAGACCGTGAGAAAAACCTTCCATGCACTAGTTCACTACCTAAATGTTCATAAAAGCTGGAAGCTGAACTGATCTGAAATCAGCAGCCAAGAGCTTCTTCCAGGTCTCCCACATGGGTGCAGGATCCCAAGGCTTTGGGCCATCCTCGACTGCTTTCCCAGGCCACAAGCTGAGAGCTGGATGGGAAGTGGAGCATCTAGGATACAAACTGGCATTCATATGGGATCCCAGTGTGTACAAGGCGAGGACTTTAGCTACTATGCTACCGTATCGAGCCTAAAAATCAGTTTTTAAGACAATTAAGGAGCTAGAATTGTTCACAGTGAATTAAGCTGCCACTTACAGTGTGTACCTCATTTGGGTGCTGGTTCATATTCTGTCTATTCCAGCTCCCTACTGAAGAGCCTGGCAAAGCCGCAGAAGATGGCCCAAGTGTTTGGACCCCCAGACTCACATGGGAGACTTGAGGAAGCTGCTGGCTCTGATCAGCTCAGCCCTAGCTATCACAGCCATTTGGATAACAAATTAGTGGGTGGAAGATCTCTCATTCTCTTTTTTTCTCTGTAGCCATACTTTTTCCAGGAAAAAGATCTTTTTCCAGAAAAAAAATAACATAACATAACATAACATAACATAACATAACATAACATAACATAACATAACATAACATAACACAAAGCAGGCCAGCGTCTTACCTGCTGCCATTTCTGCTGTAGGTAAGCATCTTTAACTGAGTACAGATACTTGTTCATTTGGTCAAGAACTCCCTGATAATAGACCATGGCAGAGTCATAGTTTCCCAGCAACGCATATTCACGAGCCAGTTTTACATTCTCACTAATCATAAGAAGACTCATGCTCAACTGTAGGCTAAATAAGAAAAAAAGAAGATGCATTTTCATATCGTGTGTCTCTTAAAAGCTTTCAAAAGCATACCTCCTGGGGCTCCAGCAAGACACTCCCAACCTCCCACCTCTCCAAGTTAGCTCTTGTATTTCCACTCCTTCAGAATGGATCCTCCGCTGTCTGATCCCAAAATACCCAAGCATCAAGGCCCAGCTCACACCGCGGTGCTTCCAGTACAGTTCCTTAAACACTGCAATCCAGTGACTCTCTTGAGTCATGATGACTGACAACATGCCATGCTCATAAAAGCTTCATGATCAGGAACCATGTCTGTCACTTACTGATGTGTCCTCACTTACAACTATGCCTGTGCACACAGAACACAACAGATCTCGACGAATCTTTCAATGAAGCAACACTGCCATGTTTTTGTCCTAACTACCAAGTGTTCTTACCTTTGTCCAGTTCTTGAGCCTCAGCACCATCACATTCACGAGTCCCTGCTCATCCGAGCGAGCCAGCATTTCCGCCTGATCCTGTGGTGGCTTCTGCCCATGCCTTCACGGTAACACTCTGCCAAACGTCAGCCGAACACAACTGCAGCTGGCTGCTGGAAGCACTGGGCTCATCTGGCTGAGCATGAGTACCAAGCCTCTTTTTCTTACCCCTTGCTTCCTCAATGGATCGCTACCATATTCTTCTTTCTCCCACTTCACAAAAATCTTCATTAGTTGTTACTTATACACAGGTTGGCATCTCTCTTATTTTTTCAAGCTCATGGTTCAATGTACCCAACCTCATAGGAATTATTCCAGACCTTCTACTTTTTTTTAAGATTTATTTTTTATTGGAAAGTCAGAATTACAGAGAAACAGAAAGATCTTCCATCTGCTGGTTCACTCCCCAAGTGGCCAAAATGGCCAGAGCTGAGCCGATCCAAAGCCAGGAGCCTCCTCCAGGTCTCCCATGTGGATGCAGAATCCCAGAACTTTGGTCCATTCTCGACTGCTTTCCCAGGCCACAAGCAGGGAGCTCAATGGTAAGCGGGGCCAGGATTAAAACTGGTGCCCATATGGGATCCCAGCACATGTAAGGTGAGGGCTTTAGCCACTAAGCTATCATACCAGGCCCAATTCCTGCTGTTTCTATAATATTCTTTAAGGCAAAAACATCGTTCTTCTTCAATGTCAGCACTACATATTTATAATATTCTCCAGTGTTCAAGAATATGTCCTATCATTGCTAAAATTACAGTGAAGGACAAGAACTGAGTTTACCTACTATCATTTCTAGAAATACTTGAACAAATACCTATGGGGGGGCGTTGGGGAAGCCAACAGGTGACAGCCAGAATTCCATAACAGAGCTCTGGTTTGAGTCTGGCTACTCAGTTTCCAATCCAGCGCCCTGCCAATGTGCCCAGGAACATAGTGGAAGATTGTGCAAACACTTCACTTGGAAGACTCAGATGGAGTTCCGGGTTCCTAGCTATAGCCCAGCCCAGCCCAGCCATTGTAGTCATTTGAGGAATGAATCAGCAGATGGAAGATGCCTTTCTGCTTCTCCCTTGCTCTGTGTCACTCTTTCAAATAAACAAAATACAACTTTAAGAAGTCAGTAGACCAACTTTATAGCAAGTATGAACTATAAACCTTACCTATTGGTTCAAGATTAACTCGTAATGACCCATATATCTATACACAGGAAATTCATAAAACCTTAAACTGAGCAACAAATATACCACTTGAAATACATTAATGTTTTAAAAATTCTGTTCTTTTGGGACTTTGCCTTCCTCGGAGTCCCTCTGGCCGCTACAGCAGGAACTCTTAGATGTCCTCTGGTCTTTGCTTCCTAGAAGCCTGCTCCTGGGCCATGGCAGGAGAGCTCTTTCTTTCTCTCTTAGGTTTCCTTGGGTCTTTCCTCCCTTCAAACCCCCTCCTGTCCTTTCTCCCTTTCCTAATTAAACTGTGCTTTAGAAGCAGGCAAACAAACCAGCATAAATAAATAAATCTAGTCTGCCTCTCTATAATTCTGACTTTCAGATAAACAAAACAAACTGAAAGAGAGACAGAGAAAGAAAGAAGCATTTGTCAAAGCATTTTTTGCAACTAGGTTGTCATTTTATTTCTGGGGATTGCTGTATTTCAGATTATCAATGTTTGAAAATAGCTGTCCTACAATTGGGACTCTGGGAAGATGTAAACAGCACAGTAACACGTAGCAAGCCACACAGCTCGTGACCAACTCCAATGTGTTACTGCTTGTGGCTATGCTGTGTACTGAGCAGTGTGGCAGTGCTACAAATGCCTGCAGTGGTAGAGATTCCATAGTCACATTTTTGTGAATACCCATTCACAAATTCACTGCTTATAACTTGGTAGTACAGCTTGAAAATACTAGATTCCAAGCTACAGGGACCCACAGGGGAAAATAAACCAAGTTCCTTCTGAAACTGACAAGAGGGTAGTATGATTAAAGACTTAAAATGAAAATCTTGTAAAATTGCTAGATAATAAATGTGTCATTGCTGGAATGAATTACAATGCACTGCAATTACTCGGCAAAGCTCAACTACAGGAGCAGGGCCAATGGTGCTTCAACCAAAGTAACTGGGAATTGATAACAATTTCAATAGTGGAGCAGATTTACACGACTGGTTGGTTTCCAAATATCACACTTCTACTACAAAGTACAAAATGTTACTGGCTTTTGTTTAAATAATTGATATGTATATCATACATAGATTATTCACAAATTTGTGAACAAAGAAAGATGTCATGAAATTGTTGGATTTCAAAAGAGACATCAACTAAGCATATCTGAAATGATGCAATGAAAAACCGTCAGGCGGATTGAAGCCCAACACTCATGAATCTATTAATGACGTCAGGCGGATTGAAGCCCAACACTCATGAATCTATTAATGACGTCAGCTAGCACATCAGAAGGCATGGTACGCAAACACAAGAACGACAATGTCAAACCAGCCGTGTCGTGTGACACCAATAACACTGTCAAAAATGTGACAAAGCCTTTTATTTGCTCCTTTCCACCAAAAATAACTGAACAGGCCATGAAAGTCATTTCTTTGTACACTGCATAATGTTTTAAAGGATATCATATTTGCTCAATGTCCTATTTATAGGCCAGCTTATCATGCAAAGGATACTACATTGTTCAACCGCCCTATTATCGGACAATCTATATGCTCATCTTTTTTTTCTTTTTAAATTATTTATTTGAAGTCATAGTTCAAGAGAGCTCTTCCATCCACTGGTTCACTCCCCAGATGGCCACCACAGCTGGGGCTGGGCCAGGCGAAGCCAGGAGCCAGGAGCTTTCTCCACCTCCCCCATGGGTAGCAGAGGCCCACACACTCAGACTGTCTTCTGATACTTTTCCCAGCTCATAAGCAGGAAGCTGGGACATGAACTGGTGCTGTTATGGGATCCCAGCATTATCTGCAGCAGCTTTCCAAACCACTAGGCCACACTGCAAGCCCCTATATTTTCATTTTTTTTTTTTAATTATTTATTATTTAACTTCAGTAATTACATTGTATTATGTGACACAGTTACATAGATACTTGGGTTCTCCCCACCCCTCCCCAAACCCTCCCACCATGGTGGATTCCTCCACCTTATTGCATAACCACAGCTCAAGTTCAGTTGAGATTTCCCCATTGCAAGCGTATTTTCATTTTCATTCATTTTCATATTTTCATTTTTAATAATAAAGAACTTATTTTATTGCACCAGTGTCAACTCTGTTGAAATATTTACAGAACTGGCATAGTAGGTTAACAGAACATTTACCAAAACGAGAATGCCTTCAATTCAGAACTTTGGTTATACATAGTGGAGGAAAAAATTACTAGATTGGGGTCCGGCACAGTGACCTAGCGGCTAAAGTCCTCGACTTGAACGCGCTGGGATCCCATATGGGCACCGGTTCTAATCCCGGCAGCACCACTTCCTATCCAGCTCCCTGCTTGTGGCCTGGGAAAGCAGTCAAGGACGGCCTAAAGCCTTAGGACCCTGCACCCACATGGGAGACCTGATGGAAGTTCCTGGTTCCTGGCTTAAGATCGGCACAGCACCAGCTGTTGCGGTCACTTGGGGAGTGAATCATTGGATGGAAGATCTTCTCTGTCTCTCCTTCTCTCCATACATCTAACTTTGCAATAAAAAATAAATAAATCTTAAAAAAAAAAAAAAACTAGGGGCCCGGCGGCGTGGCCTAGCGGCTAAGGTCCTCGCCTTGAAAGCACTGGGATCCCATATGAGCGCCGGTTCTAATCCCGGCAGCTCCACTTCCCATCCAGCTCCCTGCTTGTGGCCTGGGAAAGCAGGAGAGGACGGCCCAAAGCTTTGGGACCCTGCACCCGCATGGGAGACCCGGAAGAGGTTCCTGGTCCCGGCATCGGATTGGCGCGCATCGGCCCATTGCGGCTCACTTGGGGAGTGAAACATCGGATGGAAGATCTTCCTCTCTCTCTCCTCCTCTCTGTATATCCGGCTTTCCAATAATAATAAAACCTTAAAAAAAAAAAAAAAAACTAGACTGCCTGCTCTATCTCACAGCCAGCTTCTCCTCTACATTTTTCTTACAGAACCACCCCTCTTACAGAGCTTGAGTATTTATGACTTTACAACTGCATTAGTTTTTTTAAGCAGATCAAGTTGCAATATAAAGTTTTAACTCAATAACGTTTCAAAATTAAATACTAAAAATTCAACTTTCTAGCAGTCTCAGTATGCGACACAATACAGAGCCTCCACGGAGAGACCTGCAGATGGTTTTTCTCCTCTAAGCTTGTGTCCTCTAAGAAAGTGATCAATGAGAACAAGCAACAGATGAAAGTGACTGTAAAAGAGCCGGCAATGGATCCAAATATTTCAATTCCAGGATTCCTATTTTCTCCCTAAGTAACACACTAGAGTCCCTCCTTACTCCATATGTAGGAAGGCTACTGTACCCATTTAATTTGGTCAGAAATCTGCAAACCTTGCCATTTCTACTATAACATACATAGGTCATTCACCCAGGAAATATTTAGGAACACCCATCGTGTTGCAAGTAATAGAATGAAAAAAAAAAACAAAAACAGAATCAGACCTGGAAATTTCTGAAGTTTGTGGATAGGGAATAGCTTTATTCTAGACAGATTTTTCTTCCTTACTTAGTAAAAGGAGAAAAACAAGGACTTATTAAATTAGCATCAGTGTTGGAAGCGTGTAGGTATTTAAACAGTATTTATTTGCAAAACTGATTTTCTAAAACAAAAAGCAGATCGTGAAACCCAATCTCGCGTTTCCTGAAGGGATTTCAGTGAATAAACTGTGTGTGACTTTGCACAGGGCAATACACTGGCAAACAATTTTCACAACATCCATCTCCGGGCTACAGCGGCAATCCCATGCAAACCTGGCCAGTCATTAATGATCATAATCAACCACACAGCTGACCATGACCCCCTAGAGTACAGCAGACAGTTCTCTCACCTTTATACTCATCACGTCAGAAACACTCAGGCATAAAAAATTGTCGGTATTTTATATATTAAAAAAATGTGCTCAGAAAGAAAAAAGTCTCCCAAATATCTGATTTTAAACCTTCTTTCAGTTTACCTGAACAAATCAATAAGTATAATTAAAATGTAATTAAAAAGCCACTACTCGCGACCCTAGTGGCTAAACCCTTGCTTTGTATGTGCTGGGATCCCATATGTGCACCGGCTCTAATCCGGCCTGCTGCTACCCTTCCAGTTCCCTGCCTGTGGCCAGCGAACACAGCAGAGGATGTTTGCCCAAAGCCTTGAGATCCTGCACCCACGTGGAGGACCTGGAAGAAGCTCCCGGCTCTGAATCTGCTCAGCTCTGGCCACTGTGGTCACTTCAGCAGATGGGAGATCTTTCTTTCCTTCTCTCTATATCTGCCTTTCTAACAAAAATCAAATCTTTTTTTTTAAAGGGTAGCACTCAAAGTCCTAACAATCAATACCACAAACAACATTTACTTTTAGTGTTATCACCAGGAACCATACTCTTTGATATGTTATCTTTTTTAGACAGTCAAATAGTTTAAAAACAAACCAACCAACCCTAAAGCACTTGTTAGAAACAAAAATTCAACAGTGTTAATAAAATGGACTCTGCAAGATTGTCTAATTCTCACACTGGTCTAACTGGAATTCCAGTTTCAGAACAAGAAGCCGGATCCCTTGTAGACTGTGTGTCATGCTAACGCACTGTAGAAGCGAACAACCAACGCCAACAAGTAGCTCATGCGGCTTTTCCATCTAGGATTATAGGAAAAGTGGATCAACAGGGTCTTCTTCCAAACACAACAGAACCCACAAGCTGTTAACGCTAACACAACACAAAGAGTTTTGTTCCAATTTCTTGACATAAGAGTTCACTGATGATAAAACACACACACACACACACACACACACACACACGAAGGAGTGGAATACAGCGTAGCCACACACCGAGGTATGCACTCCCTGTTAAGAATCTTCTTTAATCCCCTCTAAGGTGATTACAATCCGACTGTGCAAACACCTATCTGAAATGTTTTAAGTAGTGACTCAACTCTCACTTCAAAGAAGACAAAAATAAGCGCTTTCAAGAGGGAAGGGTGTATCACTGCATCCTTAGTAGGTAACTGATATCGAAGTGGCCCGTGGCAGTTACAGGAGGACACCATTTTGGATTAAATATGGGCTTGTGATCGTGCTACGCTCTCCAGGACCCGCAGCGAACAGGTATCACAGGAAACAGATGTTTCAAGGCATACAAGTTCTAAAACGGACCACTCACCACTTGAACAACAAAGGGCCAGTAAATCTTCCCCGGGCTCTAGGTTAAACCCCAAACTATCATCCGCAACACCTTCACACCCACTTAACTGAAGGGGGCTATCGGCGGTGAGCGCGGGGAGTGGACACAGTCGGGGGATGAAACACGCAAGTCAGCCGGTGACTCCTCCAGCGACCCCCGCCTGAGGAAGGAGCAGGAAGGACAGCAGCCCCCGACCAGCACTGTCCAGGTGCGGGAAGTGTCACCGAGCCCCAAGGCTCCAGGACCCAGGACCGAGGACCGCGGCGAGGCTCGGGGCGACCCTCACCTGCGCCCCCGCGGAGCCGGGAGTCCTTCCACAGCACTCGCACCTGCAGCGGCCCAGGCGCCTCGGGAAGCCGCCCACGGTCCGACGGAGCGAAGGTACACGCCGGGTTCCAGGCAGGGCAAGCGGGCGGATCCGGAGCAGCCCCGACACCCGGCTCTCAGCTCCCGGCAGCCACTCGGGACAGCTCAACCGTCCCCACCGCCCCCTAACGCCGTTTCTGCTCGCAGAGAATTTGAAGGCAAACCCGCCAGGGTCACTTCCGGTGCCGGAGGCGGCTGGGCGACTCGGACGCACGCGGGCGACGCCCCGGGAGCGAGGACGTCGGGGGCGTGCGCGCCGCCGGGCGGGACCCAGGAGCAGGGGGTGTGGCCGCTGCAAGCGCGCCTGCGCAGTCCCGCGCCGCTGGCCCTCCGCCAGAGAGGAGGTGCTGGCGGGAACACTGGTTAAGCTTACCTCGTGTGCCTCACTATCTTTTTCAAGCGCTTGCTCATTTTCCCTCCCATTTGATTTTTCACCACACGCCTTGGAGGCTAGGAAGATTGACTGTCCGGTTTAAAAGTGAGTGTCCAGGGTCTAGCGACTCGTTTATGACAAACTGACAAACCCTGGTTTAGAACTTAGAACTCAGAATTTCTTAACTGGGGCCTTTGCCAGAACATACCAGGGAAACAAACAGGGAAGGGTAGTCAGGTCGCAGAGGAACTTTGTTTCCTTGATATGTCTGAGGCACCGTTTAAACACAGCCAGACATCAGGTAAGATGATGAGGTTAGCGGTTCGCAGGGACTCCAGGGGCCTCGGTACCAGTGGTCCCTCCGGGCGCCGGCTCCATCCTCGGCTTCCCCCTGCAGTGGAGCAAGGGCAATGAGGATGCACTGTACAGTTCTAACCTTAACGCTGGCCAGTGAATGAAGAGGTGAAATTCACGGGAAATCCATCTATTCAGCCAACAGGTGTTCCTGGAGCGACAACTACCTTGTGCCAGAATGTGCAGTGGTTTGCAAGATGCAATGTTTCAAGGGGGTTGAAGTCTTCAGCAGAAAATCATAGGATCGGGCTCAGCACAATAGCCTAGTGGCTAATCCTTGCCTTGCATGCTCTGGGATCCCATATGGGTGCCAGTTCATATCCCAGCTACCCTACTTCCCATCCAGCTCCCTGCTTATGGCCTGGGAAAGCAGTCGAAGATGGCCCAAAACCTTGGGACCCTGCACCCACATGGGAGACTCAGAGTTTCTGGCTTTGGATCAGCTCAGCTCTGGCTGTTGTGGCCATTTGGGGAGAGTCAGCAGACAGATCTTTGTCTGTCTCTTCTTCTCTCTGTAAATCTGACTTTCTGAAATAAATAAGTCTTTTAAAAAATCACAGGATTGGGCCCGGCAGCGTGGCCTAGCGGCTAAAGTCCTTGCCTTGAAAGCCCCGGGATCCCATATGAGCGCCGGTTCTAATCCTGGCAGCTCCACTTCCCATCCAGCTCCCTGCTTGTGGCCTGGGAAAGCAGGAGAGGACGGCCCAAAGCTTTGGGACCCTGCATCCGCTTGGGAGACCTGGAAGAGGTTCCTGGTTCCCGGCATTGGATTGGCATGTACCGGCCCGTTGCGGCTCACTTGGGGAGTGAAACATCGGATGGAAGATCTTCCTCTCTGTCTCTCCTCCTCTCTGTATATCCGGCTTTCCAATAACAATAAAATCTTAAAAAAAAAAATCACAGGATTACCGTGGTGGACCTGAGCTCCATTTTAATGAGGCATGGGACCATCAATCAGTACATAATATTTAGTACCAAAACCAGTTCAGAGAGAAACTTTAATCATGTAATTCAACCATCATCCTTAAGTGAGTGCAAAGGTATGCTATTTCCTAAAGTTGTTATAATTTTTAAATCTCTGTGGCCTGGACACTAGCTTTTTCTCCAAGGTCCCACATAGGAGGGCTTCAGTCCTGAGTCTTACATGAAGGGGTCAAGATGGGGAGTCGGCTCACACTTGGTGCGTGAAGGTGGGTCTTTGCAAGGTCCTGGATTGGGCTACGGCTTGTAGGTGGATCCCAGCATGGATTCCAGTCGTGTGCAAAGGAGAGTGTACCTCCAGAGTGGATGATGAGCTGGCTGGCTTGGCTCTTGCTGGGCCTGCCTCTGTCCTCAAGTCTCATCACATGCTAGACTCATGGGGCTCACCAGCCTTGTACTATGAACCTAACAAAACATGAGCCAAAGTAAGTCATCCACCTTCCCAAGAAGCTTCTCAGGCAGTATAGCGGCACACACGTGACTGATATAAGCTACAAAAATCAACGTGTCCTGTGTGCACAAATATAAAGTTCCAAAAGAGCCAAAACTAATCAAGGAGGGTTATGGACCTGTTCACATTACTACTTTACAATTTTTTTTAAAAATTGAATTTATTTTGAAATGTTTTTAAAAATGTAAAATCTTCAGGCAGAATTACACAGAGAGGAAGATACAGATACAGAGATCTTTCATCCCCTGGCTCACTCCCCAGATGAGAATAAGGCCAGGGCTGGGCCAAGCCGAAGCCAGGAGCTTCATCTGGGTCTCCCATAAGGGAGCAAGACCCAAGACGTGGCCCATCCTCCACTGCTTTCCCAAGAGCATCAGCAGGGAGCTTAGTCAGCAGTAAAGCAGCTGAGTCTCAAACCAGTGTCCTGAATGGGATATTAGTGCCTTAGCAGCAGCACCAGCCCCTAGGGAGCAGGGGATGGGCTGGAGCTGACCCTGAGCCAACTGGCATACATGGGAGCCAGGTCTGAGGACTTCCCAGGCAAGGTTGCTTGGGGGCTCCCCAACTGGACTGCTGCACTGAACCCCAGCTGCAGGGAAAATCACAAGAATATACGTTCTCAACCTGGGGCCCATGTTGCAGGATGGGGCCATCTTGGTTGAGCACAGCCAGATGAACACAAAAGGTCAGAGAGCCAGCTCACTTAAGTCAACAGAGTACTTCAAGTACCTTATCAAAAGATACAAGGCAGGACAGGTTGAACAACACTCCTGGCCAAGCTTTGCACATAGGTCTGTGGATACATTGAACTAGACATGACCGGCCAACAGACATTAGAACTTTTCACCTCTAGTGTTCAATGAAGCCGACAACCTCTTAGGATAATCAACACTACTCAAGTAACACCCTCAGAACAGTCTTCCCCATACTGGGGTCTCCAAGGCAACATCCAAAGACTTAATTAGTTCTTGAGTGCTGATGTAGTCTGACAGCAAGGATGATGCACTCTCCCAAGTCCCTGGTCAGACACAGGAAAAAAGACTGGAACATTTATCTTACCCACCTTCCCTCCACATCCCAAACCTCTCCACCTTAATTGGATGCTCACATGGGACTGCGATCCCCTTGCCCATTTAATCAATATTAAATTTTTTTAAATTTAAAAATAGTTAATTGCCTGAAGCTAGATCTAGGAAGTGGAAGAGAAGAAACTGACTACAAAAAGACAGGAGGAGACAAGTGTTTTTTGGGGGTAGTGGTTACATAATTGTGTGAATTTACTAAAACTCACTGAATTATACATATAAAATGGATGCATTTTGTTACATAAATCATACCTGTGCAGATATTTTAAGCAAAAAAATCTCAAAGTGTGATATACACTTACTACTTTCTTTTTTTTTTTTAGTTACTTATTATTGGGGTTGGCACAGAGGCTTGTCATACTAATCTTATGCCTGCTAGCACCGGTATTCCATATAGGCACTGCTCCAAGTCCCTGCTGCACCACTTCCCATCCAGCTCCCTGCTGTTAGCCTGAGAAACCAATGGAGGATGGCCCAAGACCTTGGGTCCCTGCACCCATGTGAGAGACACCAAGGAAGTTCCTGGCTCCCAGCTTCGATCAGTTCCACTCTGACCACTGTGTCTTTTGTATCTTTTGGGACATGAACCAGCAGATGCAAGAGCTCCTGGTCTTTCATTCTCTCTCTGTAATGTCTGCCTTTCCAATAAAAATAAGTAATTCTTTTTAAAAAAAGATCTTCCATCCTTTTATTCACTCACTATCAGGGTTTGCTACAGAAGTAACAGAGGCCCAAGCCCACAAGCTACCTTCTGCTATTTTCCCCAGGCCATCAACAGGAAGCTGAATTAGAAGTAAAGCAGCCAGGACACAAATCTGCACCTAAATGGGATTCTGGCATCACAGGTAGCAGCTTTACCTGCTCTACCACAATGCCAGCCCAATGACCACCTTTTGACATCATATATTTGCTTATTGCCGAAGTAGGTGAACTTACTGGAGTCAGACATATTGTCCATTGGACTGACAGGAGAGTGGATTGTCTGACCTGTTAGCTGAATATAAAGGCCATGAAATCCTTTGGTCTGGCCCAGCTAAGGCAATCACAGGCAGGACTCAAATGCTTAAATCTAGAGCAGGCTAATTTTTAAGCTGGTAATTTTATGTGGCCCATAATTCATGTTATAAATATCCAGTGGCCCTTGAGAGATTCTCCAGCCTTAGAATAGAACAAGGCCTCGCATATTGTACGCATGACCTAGATATTTGCAGAATAAATGAGAGACCTTTGTATGTCATCAGGGAAATCCTACAGGATCCCTTAGGACTCCCTTTATTATTTTCACTCACTTGATTGACCAATCTGATATTCTTTTTGAGTCATATCTTAGCATAAAAGAATATACGGACTACTGAAACTCCAAACCACAAGTCAGCTTTGCTGAATTTTTAATTGTACCACACAGTAGTTACAGTAACAAACTGAGCTCCCATCACCAGTGTTTTAAAATTTTTGCTTATTTGTTCTGTTTTAGAAGTTTCTAGCAACATATCCTCAAGCTCACTGATTGTTTTCTTGGCCCTGCCCAGTCTACTGATGAGCTCATTGGAGACATCTCTTTCTGTTCCTGTTTTTGCCTGCTTTCTTTGCTTTCTTGTTGGATTCTTAGTTTCCATATCTGTGTTTACATAATCTAGCCATTCTTTCGTGTCCACTTTTTCCCATCTAGCCTTTGGAAAACGTGTAACTGGGCACTTCTTACCAGGCATTTTTGTGTGCAGAAAAATTTTCTGTGCTTTTTTCCCCCTTTGACAAACTTGCCCCTTCATTTCTAATGTCACCCATGTTAAAAGTCACTTGCTTTCATTTTCCGACTCCCTCATCCAGTATTGCAGCTAAATCCTATCAGTTCTCCCTCTAGCTTTTCACACCTCTCTTCCTTACCTAGGTCATTTCAGTAGGCTCTCAGCTTCACTGTTCCTCTCATTGCACATGATTTTATCCAGAATATTAGATTCATCTTTTCCTCCCTTTTCTCCTGTATTTAGGTAGGGCATGGGGAGGGAGCCACCCCTAGCTGCCAAATTAGATCAGTCTGGGGACGGGGGATGTTTACTTGGGGTTATTTTAGAAACCCCAATGTGGAGAATGCTCCAAGGGTATCGCGTGAGTAGTCTACATGGTTCTGAGATGCCATTGGCTTCATGGCTCCAAGGTTGAGAAAATCCTAATCCTGGCTGTTATGCACATTTAAGGAATGAATCAGAGGATGAATGAGATCTTTGTCATCTTGCCTTTCAAATTAAATATTTTTTAAAAGATTTATTTTATTTTTATTGGAAAATCAGATACATATAGCAGAGAGACAAAGATTTTCTGTCCTTTGATTCATCCTCAAGTGGCTACAACTGTCGGAGCTGAGCTGATTTGGAGCCAGGAGCCTGGAGCTTCTTCCGTGTCTCCTATGCAGGTGCAGAGTCCCAAGGCTTTGGGTCATCCTCAACTGTTTTCACAGACCACAAGCAGGGAGCTAGATGGGAAGCGAGGCCCATGACTTCAACCAGCACCCATATGGGATCCTGGTGCATGCAATGCGAAGAGTTTAGCTGCTAGGCTACTGCACTGGGATCAAATAAATATTTTTTGATAATCATATTCCCCAGAATTCTTTACTACTGGGAATCCAAGTATTTCTTTAGCCTAAAGGATCAGTTTTTTTTTTTTTTTAGTTTTTTGTAATGAAGGTCTTCTGCTGTTTCATCTGAAATTACCTTATTTCACTTCCAATCTAAATTTTGAGTTTATTTTTTCCCATCTTAATTTTTTTCACTCAGCTTTTAAAAAATAAGCTTTGATTTATTTAAAGGGCAGCACAGCAGAGGGAAAGAGAAAAATGTTGTATGTGGCAGCAGCAGCCAGGACTGTTCTGTGCAGAATCCAGGAGATCCATCTGAGTCTCCCACATTGCTGGTAGGGGCCCAGGTACCTAGACCATGCTCAGCTGTTTGCCCAAGCAGAGTATTAGAGAACCGGACCAGAAATGGAATAGCTGGGACTCGAACCGGGGTCCATTTGGGATGCCATCATTGCTGGCAGCAACTTAACCTACTGGGCCACAATGTCACTGCCCCTTAGGATTTTAAAGATATAGTTGTTCTATGGTCTCCTTGTTTTAATTTATTGTTTTTTAAAGTTATGTCAGTGCATATTCAGATGTATTACCTTTTCTCTTTTAAAGTTTTCTTGTTAATTTTAGTTTCCAGCAATGTGTCTGTTAGGTGGTATGATAGTTTAAGTCCTCCAAGAAGCATACATACACAAACAAAAATTAGACTTGTAAGAGCGTTTTAAAAGACATCTGTGTAGGAGAATATATGGGTGGTAGGAGGAAGGAAGAGACAACTATAGCAATAATGTAGGTTTAAACTCTGTGAAGGAGAGGAGAGAGGTTGTGTGGGAAAGATCTCAGCTTGTAATTCTGTTCTAAGAACATTTTGACAGGGCCAATGACAAAATCCCAACTCAAGGCAATGCATCAGAGGAATCACACTTCTTGCAGGAAAGAAGCTGCTGCAGCACGCCTGCTGGATCAGTCACCGCTACAGTCACTGGATGCCCTGGCGCAGATCTCAGGCAATAGATTCAGATCTCAGGCAATAGATTCAGATCACAGCAGCTGAAGTTATTAGTTAACTATTTGCTCTCAAGAGAGTATGAGACATTCATGTTCATGATTGCCAAGTGTCTGGCTCCTGTGGGTTTTAGTTTCTTCTTTGAAAGAGTTATTTAGAAGGAGAGACAGAGAGATGAGATCCTGAATCCATTGGTTCACTCCGCAGATGGTTGCCATAGCCAGCACTGGATCAGGCAGAGGCCAGGTACCAGGCGCTTCATCTGGGTCTCCCAGGTGGTGCAGGGACCTAGACAAGTGGGCCATTTTTGACTGCTTTCCCGGAGCTTAATCAGGGAGCTGGATGGGAAGTGGAGCAGTTGGGACACAATCCGGTACCCATTTGGGATGCTGGCACTTGCCATGTGGCAGTTTTTTTTTTCCTTTACAGATTTATTTTTACTTGAAAGTCAGATACACAGAGGAGGAGAGACAGGGGGAGATTTTCTGTCTGCTGATTCACTCCCCAAATGGGCTGCAACAGTTGGAACTGAGCTGAATTGAAGCCAGGAGCCTCTCCCAGGTCTCCCATGTGGGTGCAGGGTTCCAAGGCTTTGGGCTGCCCTCTACTGCTTTCCCAAGCCACAAGCAGGGAGCTGGAGGGAAAACAGGGCCGTCGGGACATGAACTGGCACTCATGGGATCTTGGTGGCTGTGCAAGGTGAGGACTTCAGCCGCTCTGCTCCCGATCTGGGCCAGCAGGTGTCAGTTTCATACACCACACCGCAGTGCTGGCCATTTCTTTTTCTTTTTTTTTCCTTCCTTTTTTTTAAAATCCATTTCTCCCTTCTTTTCTTTCTTTCCTTCTTCCTTCCCTCCCTCCTTCTTAACACTTACATACTTTAAAACCAGTTAGAGAGAAAGAGGGACAAAGAAAGGTCTTCCATCTACTGGTTCACTCCCCTAATGGCTGCAACACCTGGAGTTGGGTTGATCTGGAATAATAAGGACAAGGATGATGAGCTGGAGAAATACCTCAGGGGTAAAATAACTAAATTTCATGGTTGGATGGGGTGTGGTACACGTACCAACTGACTTCTTTAAATTGTTCTGCAAATGGCACATGTTACCTAGGATGTAATAAGCTCAGGAACAGTAATGACTGGACAGACAGCCCTGCTTCACACAATCCCTCAGGTTACCAGATTCTGTTTGTTGATCCATCATCACTTCAGTACTTCCCTAGTTTTCATGGTTGATACAAGTCATCAATATGTTCTGTCCTGCGGGCAGGGGCAAGAACAAGTGGAGGCCGAACAAGGTAAGGGCATGTAGGATTTGCTCGTGTCATGTCTGCTCTTATCCTAATGGCCAACACCTGGTCGTGTGACCACAACTAATTACAAGGGAGAATGAGAACCATGAACTGCACTGTGTGGCAGTCATGAACTTGGAAACATGGGGGCTCTGACAGTGAAAGGAAACATTGGAAGAATGAATACTAATGAGCAAGAGCAGCCTTGGTCACTAGTCCCCCAGGGAGCTGGATACTTGTGAGACTTTCTCTTGCCCAAGAACAAACCTAATTCCTGTCTAGGGGAAACAACGCCAAGTTTTCCTAGCTTTGGATCTAGTGGGTAACATGAAGGGAGGGACTGGATTCTGGGATACTCAGATGTCTATGCTTCAAGTATATATTTGGCAACTTCCCTTCCCCTCCACAAATGTCATAAACAGAAATGTGGGAGGACAGGAAGGGATTTGGCACAGCAAAGTCATACTTCTAAGCATGCTAAACGTGGGTCTATAATGTAGTAAAAATTAATCATGGAAACAATGTGTTTTGTGTAAGCTACACTACAGCATTGTATAGCCCAAAGACAGATTTCAAAGGAGGTGCAAACAAGAGGATGAAGGAAGACCTAACGGGCAGGATTTAGCCTAGCAGTTAATGCAAATTAAGTCACCTACACCCAGGATCAGGGTATCTGGGTTCAATACTTAACTTTCACTTCTGAGTCCAGCTTTTTCCCAGCTAGATCCAGGGAGGCAAAGACTCAAGTAACTTGTTTCCTGCCATCCACATGGGAAACCTATGTTTAGTTCCTGGTTTGGCCTGGCCTGGTTGCAGCTGTTGTGGGTATTCAGTGATTGAAGCAGCAGAGGCAGCATTCTCTTTCCCTGCTGCTCACGCAAATAACTTTCAAGAGACATTACAACAAAAAATTTCATATTTGATCATCTGCATAAAGTTGATTTAAGATACCACAGCATGGGCCTGGCTTTGAACGCAACGGGATCCCATATGGGCGCTAGTTCTAATCCCGGCGGCTCCACTTCCCATCCAGCTCCCTGCTTGTGGCCTGGCAAAGCAGTAGAGGATGGCCTAAGCCTTGGGACCCTGCACCTGCGTGGGAGACCCGGAAGAGGCTCCTGGCTTCGGATTGGCTCAGCTCCAGCTATTGCGGTCGCTTGGGAGTGAATCATCAGACGAAAGATCTTCCTTTCTGTCTATCCTCTTTGTTTATCTGCCTTTCAATAAAAATCAATAAATCTTAAAAAAAAAAAAAAAGATACCACAGCATTAATAGTCTATCAAGCATTTCATGTGATAAAGGATTGTAAATAAAGAAAATCATTAATCAACAACTTCCCGTAATAACCAGTATCCAAATGGTACTAAATACAAGTTCAAGACCTGTACTCTAAAGGAAGCCTTCAACACAAAATATGTGTATACTTCACCAGACAAAATGAAAACATTTTGCTGGCATACACTACATCGCTACCCTTAATATGACTAGGTACCATCCTCCAAGTTACACAAATGCTAAATGCCAAAGCATCAAATTCTTAGTCATACATTTTTTGAGAATAAAAAGATGAAAGATTTCAATAAATCTTTGAAAAGGGACCAGCACGATGACTTAGTTGAGTAATTCTCCTACTGCAAGTATCAGGATCCCATACAGACACAAGTTTGAGTCCCAACTGTCTCGCTTCCCATTCAGCTTCCTGCCTGTAGCCTGGGAAAGCAGTGGAGGACAGCCGAAAGCCTTGGAACTCTGCACCTACGTGGGAGACCCAGAAGCCGCCTTCAGATCTGCTCAGCTGGCTATTTGGGGAGTGAAACAGCTCCCCAGGTGAAAGATCTTTCTGTTTCTCTTTCTGTCTCAAATCTGCCTTTCAACAAAAATACATTTTAAAAAAATCTTTGTATAAAAAAGTTAACATATATAAGACAGAAAAAAATCAACTTCCTTGGACTTACCGCATCACATAGAGCCACTGCCTTTGATGCTGACATTTCACATAAACACTGGCTTGAGTCCTGGCTGCTGCGCTTCCAATCCAACTTCCATCTAATGCACTTGGGAAAGCAGTGGAGGATGGCCCAAGCGCTTGGGCCCCTGCATCTATGTGGGAGACTTGGAAGAAGCTTCTGGTTTTAAATTGGCCCAGCTTCAGCCACTGGGACCGTTTGGGGAATGAACCAGCCGATGGAGACTTCCTTTCTGTTTCTCTAACTCTGCCTTTCAAGTAAATAAATCTTATTATTTTTTTAAAAGTCAACTTCCCACACATGATTGAAAGACTTGAATTTTGTTTTTTATTATCCCAGCAAATGTTACACTAGAGAAAATGATTGGGAAAATACAAATAGGTTCATTTAAAACACAAGGTGATTATTCGAATCTATTATATGCAGAAGTATGCATAACAATTAGTTATACTGCAGAGCTCTAATTCCATTTCTAACAAAGCATTGTTTCATAAAACTGTAGTGTTGTCATTGATTCAATTTTAATACAAAATACTTATATACACAATATAATACAAAAGTAAACTGCAGTGCCTTTTACAAAAGGATATATTAAGGCACTTTACAAATATACCAGTATGTTGATCCAAATTAGTTTTTGCTTTAGATTAAGACGAACAGGCTAAATGCTTCACTTTAAATAGCAAAGGGATTTTTTTTATTAAAGAAAAATTTCTAAAGTACCTTGGGTAACAGCAGCAGCAATGTCTAAAAATCCTCCCACTGTATTCTCTAATTTCTAACATATTAAGTCAGAATGAAAACATATCCACTCACAGTTTTGCACTTCGCAACAGCAGAGGGTAGTTAACTTTTTAGAAAAGTCAGTCTCAAAGTGACTTCTTAGTCATACATTCTCTAGTTTAAACTACAAATAAGGTAGAAAAGATACAGCATTAGGTCCTGCCTTGGGATTTCACTGGACAATACATAACAGTATAATTACATCATTTATAGGACAGAGTTTATAAATACTATATGCATAAAACGGGTTACGTATAAGAAAGACAGCAAATTTTTTAATGAATCAGAATGTTACTTTCAAAAAGAAACAAGTAGAAACAGTGCTTTCACTCCATTTCAGTCAAGAACATCTGGATTTTTTTTTTTTATATGTTGTCACCCTTTTTGTCAGGAAGCACCATCCTATATATCAGTTAACTAGATGTAGTTTGGGAATAAGATAGTCAAAGTATTAAAACTGCAGGTACCAAAGACTTGTCAAGCTTATGCTGTCAGCAGAAATTTTAGACTATAAAATGTGTAGTGTCTATTACAATTGAGGAATAGAGGCAATTTTGTGGGGAGGTGGAGGCAGGGAAACAGCACCTTAGTTTTCCTACGTGGTAGTTGGTTTCTACTGTATTGCACCATAGTCCAGAAGTAAAATAACTGAAAAAGCCCAAAGAACAAGAGGCATGTCTTCTAGATGCGAGTACCAAGTATGAGCTGTTTTGCATAGAATTTTACAGGACTGATTAAATGTTTCATGAGGTGAAGACTGCCAACTCATTAGTGCATTTTCTTAAAATTCTTTTGAGGAATTCTTCTTTACTATATCTGTATCAAGCCTGTCACGAGTCAGTGTCTTCGAACTGGTGTCTAAACTATCTGAGAGTTGTAGCACCAAGAGGGAGGTATTCCCAGGGTCCTCTTAGCATGTGCTACAGACCTCTTCCACCCAAATGGACTTTATAGATGAGCTACTCTGAGACCTCAGCAGTAAATTAAAAGAACTCTTACAGGAAGAGGTACCTAAAGTAGTGTCTCTGATAAGTTTAAGAATGTCCTGAACCTCCTGAAACTGCATGCCACATTTATAATTTATGTTGATCTCCATTTTTTTTTCTGGGACAAGCATTCCATGGCTTTCATCAGATCCGCCAAAGAACTAGTGACCCAGAAGACCCCCAGAATAGAGGGCAGCTTCTCCCACTGAGCTCAGGGCCACCTTGAGGAGGGTGGGAAAGGTAAGCTAGCAAACATTCTGTGTCTTCCCCATGATTCAAGGGGGACAGCTGTCCTTTAATGACGATACTTGGATGTTTGTTTTGCATTACCTTTTATATGAGAAAAGCTAAAAGTTTGAAAATGACTAACATTATGCTTCTGACTCACAGATATTGAATTTTAATGAAACAATTCTGTATCATTGGAGCTTAAGAAAATGAAATGCAAACTGTACTAAGGCTGGAATAGAGCTTGTTTTCTCTTCCTAAAAGGTAAGATATACATATTTTGGTATGATATCACAAGTCTTAGAACCTAAGCATTGTATAAATAGGCATAAATAAATTAAGACAATGTGAATTTTCTACTAAGACCACCCACCCTTTTCTTAAGTACTAATGACCAAAGTGAGAACTGGTAATAATTGCTTTCTCACCAATTTATCTGGTCTTTGATAAAACACTGCCAATTAGCCAGATCATCCACTGCCAATTACAATCTGTTCACACAGCACTGTAACACTGAAATACAATTTAAACTGATCCCTATTTGAAAAAAAAATACTTTTCTACTGAATACCCACAAATAATCTCTAGTTTTGTATAAAACTGAAAATAATTTTCCTGCTTAGGATGATAGGATTTTCTTTTCAAAGTAAAAAGAAAAAAATGATCTTAGTTTTTAGTGTTTGAAGCTTTTGACTTACAGCAACTTTATTCCCTTTTAAAGCCAGAGGCAGTGCTAACACCAAGACAGAAAGAAAACGAGCAGTGCTTTGACTTCTTGTAAAGCCAATGAGGATGAAGAAGCAAATGCTGAGATTAAACACGCCAGAGGGGGAAAAGTGGTTGTGAGTTTTCCTTCTGTTGGATACCTTACTATTGTTTCAACCCTGTCTCTCTCTCAGGATGTAAATTACACAGATTATCATTAGTCTGGGAATGTATACCAAAACGATGGCTTAATTTCTCTAGCTTATTTTATACCAAAAAGAAGGTAATTGTGAAAAAAAAAAAAAAGAAGAGCTCTGTAAGTATAGAGTATATTTCATATTTGGTTAAAGCAAGATAAAACTGTCTTTCAAAAAAATTTCAAAAACTCTTATCTTTAAAATTATTTAGCATATATACAAATAGATACCAGGTTTTTCCTTTTAAACAAAGCACTACTTTTTTTTATTTTAAGTACTTTAAGTACCAAGAACTGACTATAATTTCAGCTCATAATTTACTTTCTTATAACAATTTTTCTAAATTAATGATTAAAGGCTGGAATAAATTAACATTTTAAAAGGATTTTCCATAATTTAGGAAAATAAAATATTGTACAGAGCACCATACACAGAAAGCTCTGACACATTTGCATAATTTTACTGAGAACCTCAAAAATTCCTGCATTTCAGGTCTTTTTGCCAATACTCATTTCAATTAACTCCTCGTGTGCTAAACATACACCAGATCCCGATTTTGGATTTCTGAGCCTGTGTGCTGCTCATCTTCATCCGTCCGCTGCTCTGAGCTTTGTGAATTCATGTATTCATATTCAATAGGCTTTGGATAATTGTATGGGTAGCCGTTGTCATCAAAAAACCTCCGAAAGGTGAATTCATAGAAGGCGTGTTCAGGGTGTTTTCCATTCTTATACCAGCCATTCAAAGTGTCACCAACATTTTCTTCTTCATTATCATCACTCCATAACTTGTCAGGGTCAACAGGGTCAAAATTGGATGTATCTGTTGGGTGTGTGATTTTAGGAATGTATGAAGCAGATTGCTGTCTCAAGTCACTGGAGAAATCAATCGTCTTAAAAAATGGATGAGCTTTTATTTCATCAGCACCGTTCTTGCCCAAGCGATCTTCTGGTCCTCGGCAAAGCTTAATAATGAGATCAGAGGCTTCAGGACTCAGTTTAGCTTGTGGTGGAATGTGAAGAGATGTTTGCCAGTTGATAACCTTTAAAGAAGATTTTCAATAATTAGGAAGGAAAAAATAAAGCAGCAAAACAAGTGTGAATCAAGAGTCTTACTGGACTACTTGTGCTGCTTCGGTGAAGTCCACGGTGCTTCACCTCCACGCCTTTAGCGCTAACTGCAGGATACAGCTTGCCTTACCTCTCCACGCAGCTTATACACACACTTCACAGAATGCTATAAGTTCTTTTCTTTCCTGATAAGCTCTTCTACAATTGGTAGAAAGGACTCTTCCCACTACCTCTACGTTGCCCCCTCTGTATCATACGTGTATTTCTATCATAATATTTTCAGACCTTTTGGCACCTATTTATATGTATGTCCAACTACAGTATAAAATTTTCTATGGCTAAGGACCATGTATTAAATTATTTTTGTATTCCCAGAGCTTGGTAAATTGCCTAGTACATAATTAATAAATGTTCGATAAATCTTTGTTTTCTAAGATTCTGAAAGCCAGCGTTACAGAGTTAGCAAAGAAAATAGAGTGGGGGGAAGAGGTGGCTGGATGTGGTAATAGAACAATCAGGACACATGGTACCCATACGGAATGCTGGTGTCACAAGTGGTGGTTTTACCCACTTAGGCTACAACACAATACCTTGCTGTGGTTTTTGATAAAATGGAACAAAGGAGGAAGAAAAGAAAGCCAACTAAAGCCAGACTACACAGTCTCTCTCCCTAAACTTTTGGAGGTATTAGAAGTGGTATAAAACTGGCATCATGGTATAGTAGTCTCCACCTGTGGTACCAGCATTCCAGATGGGAAATGGCTTGCGCCCTGGCTGCTCCACTTCTGAATCAGTTTCCTGCTTATAGCCTGGGAAATCAGCAGAGAATGGCTCAAGTCCTTGGGCACCTGCACCCACATGAAGCTCCTAGCTTTAGATTAGCTAAGCTCCAGCCATTGCGGCCACTAGGAGAGTGACCAGAGGCTGGAAGATCTGTCTCTCTTTCTCTTTATAAATCTGCCTCTCCAGTGAAAATAAATGAATCTTAAAAAAAAAATTCCTGATCTAAAATACTTCCTTGAAGAAGTTTATTTATTTGAGAGGCAAAAAGACAAAGGAGAGGGAATGAAGGAACAAGCACGCATGCTCCCATCTGCTGGCTCACTCTCCAAATGCCTGTGCTGACATAGCCCAGGCTGATGCTGGGAGGTGGGATTTTAACTCAGTTTCCCAATGAGGTGGCAGGAATTCAACTACTTGACTCCACTATCTCATAGGGTATGCATTAGCTGGATGGGAAGAAAGGCAGGACTCAAACCCAGGCACTCCAATATGGAAAGTAACTATTCAAAGCAATGGCTCGACTTTTATGCCACAATGCCTGCCCTAAGCTGTAGGCATCCTAACTAGCTTTTCTTTTTTTAATGGTTATTTGTTTTTATTGGAAAGATTTGCAGAGAGAAGGAGAGACAGGGAAAAGATCTTCCCAAATTGCCACAATGGCTACAGCTTAGACTAGTGCCTGCAACACCGGGATCCCACATGGGCACTGGTTAGAAACCCAGTTACACCAATTCTGATCCAGTTTCCTGCTAATGTGCCCATATGGGTGCCGGTTCTAATCCCGGTGGCCCTGCTTCCCATTCAGCTCCCTGCTTGCGGCCTGGAAAAGCAGTCCAGGACGGCCCAAAGCCATGCAACCCTGCATCTGCGTGGGAGACCCAGAAGAGGTTTCAGGCTCCTGGCTTCAGACTGGCCCAGCTCCAGCTTTTGCAGTCACTTGGGGAGTGAATCATTGGACGGAAGATCTTCCTCTCTGTCTCTCCTCTTCTCTGTATATATGACCTTCATTAAAAATAAAATAAATCTTAAAAAAAAAAAAATAGATTGTGATTGGAAAGGCAGAAGATGGCCCAAATGCTTGGGCCCCTGCACTCATGTGGGAGATTCGGAAGAACCTCTGGTTTCCTGGCTTTGGCATAGCTTCAGCCACTGTGAACTTCTGGGGAGTGCAAAAGCAGATGGAAGAGATCTCTCTCTCTCTTTAATTCTCCCTCTCTGTAACTGACTTTCAAATAAATAAAAATAAATCTTAATAAATAAATGACTAGTCATGTAAGTTCTTTAAAGTACGTTGACAGTTTAAAGAAAAAATTGTTCCTCTGTTGGATGAGTTTTTTTTTTTAAAGACTTATTTATTTTATTACAAAGTCAGATACACAGAGAGGAGGAGAGACAGAGAGGAAGATTTTCCATCTGATGTTTCACTCCCCAAGTGAGCGCAATGGCTGGAGCTGGGCCAATCTGAAGCCAGGAGCCAGGAACCTCTTCCAGGTCTTTCACGCGGGTGCAGAGTCCCAAGGCATTGGGCCGTCCTGGACTGCTTTTCCAGGCCACAAGCAGGGAGCTGGATGGGAAGTAGAGCTGCCGGGATTAGAACCGGTGCCCATATGGGATCCCGGGGCAATCAAGGTGAGGACTTTAGCCGCTAGGCCACGCCGCTGGGCCCTGGAAGAGTTTTTTAAAAGACAGAATTCCCTTCTCCTTTTTGTTTATTTTTTATTTGAACACCAGAATTACAGACCGAGAAGGTGACGGAGATCTTCCATTCACTGGTTCACTTCCCAAATGACCACTATGGCCCACAGCTGGATCAGTCCAAAGCTGGAAGTCTGAAGCTTCTTCTGGTTCTCCCACAAGGGTGCAGGGAAAGAACGATTTGGCGGCCATCCTCCACTGCTTTCCCAGACCACAAGTAGGGAACTGGATTGGAAGTATAGCAACTCCCATGTGTTTAGGTCCCAGGTAGGTGGGGTTGGGGTGGGGTTAGGGCGCCAGGTTGGCATGCTGGCATGGTGTGCTTGTGGACTGGACTCGTGGACTCATTAACATGCTTCATCCTGACTGGGCAGAGGGGTGGGGTGCTAGGCTGGCAGGTGTGCTGCAGGACTAGTTCTGGGGTCCTGGGTGGCAGGCAGGACTCCAGGCTAGCATGTTGCTCCACCAGAAGACTGGGCTGGGGAACCCATGCCCTCATGGGCGCAAGGGCTATGGATTCTTCAGGGAAAAGGGTATGGGATAAGTAGGAGCAGGGACTGTTGCGGGAGTACATTGCAGGTGAGGAATAACTTCTGGCGACAAGGTCACTGTACTTTCAGGTGAAGGAGGGCCTGAGGCGGAGGGATTTGGAGGACGGAACCTGGAGGACCTTTCTGCGTCAGACCGATACATCTGTCCACATGGGAGATCTGAGCTGGGCTAGTTAGCACTAGGTGACCACTAACCACTGGCGCACACTAAAGTTAGGGCTGGGAGCCTACCTGTCAGCTTGACCACAGTACCTGCCATTGAGTGTCAAAATAGGGGATGGGTCACATGAGGCTGAATTATAACACTAACCAGCACACAAAAGAACCAGTTTTGGGGGCAGATTTTGTGGGGAATATGTGGTTCATCCCTGTGGGTCAACAGTATCTGCTGGTTTGCTCAAAAGCTGGGGTGGTGACAGGCAAAGCCAGGCATGACCATGGAAACCCCCCGCCACCGACACTCACGAGTATTGGGGTTGGGAACAGGTCAGGCTGGTCCAGGATATAGCACCTGTAGGCACACCCAGAAATAAGACAATTGCTCCTGCTGGTAAACGTGAGAATTGGAACCAGAGACAAAAACAGGCTAGGCAGGGCTATAATACCTACTGGCCTGCAAATGAGCTAGGTTAGGGTAAGAGCTAAGGTGGGCTAATCAATTATATCCACTGGTACATGCATGAGCCAGAGTAAGTACAGGTTGGTTGGGCTTTGCCACAGCCTCAGCTACAAGTGCTGGGGGTGAGGGAAGTCTTGTCAAGCTAGACTGCAGAACCACCTGGATAGTGCAAAATCCAGGGCTGAGAGTGGGCCTAGTAGGGAAAACTGTGGCACCTCTCTGATGAGTTATAGCCCCCTCCAGTTAGTATGAGAACCAGAGATTGGGTGAACCTGGCTGGACAGGCGGTAGCACCTGCCAGTATAAGTGGATAGTGGGGTCAGTTGGACTGAGCTAGGCTATAGCACCCACTGTTTGTGTACATAAGCTGAATAGAATGTGGGACAGACCAGTCTGGAAACAGGGCTTGCAGCAGGCCTGGTGGGGGTTACTGGAAGTTGCCCCGACTGGGCAGCAGTTGCCACTGGTGTACATGAGGGTCAAGTGGTGAGCAAGGTTGGGCATGGTCGCAGCGTTTGTTGGCTTGTGTAAAAGATGGGGTTGGAGACAGAACTGACCCAGCAACTGCAACTATCAGTGTATGTATAGGCTGGTGTGGGTGATAGACTGAGTCGGACCCTGCACTGGATGACACACACAGGAGTCAGGTCTGGGGTCACCTCAGACAAGGTTTCTCTGAAGATCCCCCAATGAACCGCTGGACTCAGAAATCCAACCATGGCTGAAAATCTCATGAGCTGTCGTCTGACCATGGAGTGCATGTGTCAGAACTGGGCCTCAGTTGTTGAAGGCAGTGCAAAGGATGGTATGCCCAGATGCACATGAGGGATATGGCTGTCTATTGGGACCTTCAGAGTACACCTAGTACCATAGCAGGGGATGAGGGCAGAACAAATTGGGTGACTCCCAGCCAAATGTTGACAGCATGTATCTGGGTAGATGAGGACTGTAAGGTGGACTATGTCATCCAATGGACCTTGGAAGGATTTCCTAACCCTTACATCAATGAAATCACCATTTCAGAACTATTAAAACCACTTGAGCAGTACTCTTGGAGCATGCTCCACATTGGGAACCCTGGGATGACACTGGGTGGCTGTCCCCCTACCCCTGGTTAGGATGTTGGTTGTGGCTTCTCCCCTTCCCCAAGACAAAGGAAGAAAAAAAAAGTGAAAACAAAATTCTCAAAAAAACAAAAGAAAATTTCACAACCAATACAACATGACAGATGGAGTCAAAATGCAGGAACACTAAAAACAAAATGGAATAAAGTATAAAAATTTATCTTTAGGCTATGTATATGAGGTATATATTAAACAGAAATTAATTTTTAGAGTTGGGTCCTAACTCCAAGATTTCATTATATACAGTATATACATATTCCTAAATCTGAAATGCATTCAAAATCCAAAACCACTTCTAGCCCAAGCCTTCCAGATAAGGGATACTCAGTCTGCTTTAGCAATAAAGGTCTATGGCAGAGATTGGGCAATTCTTTCGATGCAGATGATACATTACCTTCATTTGTGTTTCTAATGGCGTTTGTGCCAGGAAAGGAGGTTGTCCCACTAACATTTCAAAAAGAATAACCCCAACGCTCCACCAATCACATAACTGTGTATATCCTAAAACAAAATACCAAAGTTAGTTATCCACAAGCACAGCACCCCTCCCAAACCTGCTCAGAACTAATGTAATCAACACTAAATCACTAGTTTATGCTATAAAGATAATAATTTTATTATAAACTTGAAAGTTAAGATATATGCTAGGGTAAGTTTTAGCTGGCCTAAGGACTTAGGAGATTTTTACTAAAGGACTAAGAGCTTTACCTGTTCGTAACAACACTTCAGGTGCGATATAATTGGGAGTCCCAACCAAAGAGTGTGCCAGACACCGCTGGTGTTGGCGTGCAGCTCTCCGCTCCAGTGGCTTTAGTCTATCTCCGCATCGACAGTTTGAGGGGTCACCCCACTCATTACTGAAATCCATGCTATCTTGCCGTGGATGGTCACCTGTACAGTAAAATAAATGATTAAGTAAAAGCAACAATAAGCCTTAAGTTCATTTACGCTTTTGATATCATGGATTAGAGTTAACAACAATCTCCCTTGTGACAAATTAAGAATACTTAAAACATCACCCATGACTAATCACTGAGGGTGCTTATTACCAACAAGGGTCGGCTCTCTGAGATGGTAACAGGAAAGGCTTTACGAGAACAACAATCATCCTAAGACTGAGCAATTTACTCAATATTAAATAATAATAACATTAAATCATATGAAGGTATGATGAGAATCTGGCTGCTCCCTCTGACTACTTTGGACAAACTTTCAACAAATTCATTCAACCAACGACAATAAGAAAGATGACACTGTTTCAGGTAGGGAAGAAACATAATGATGCACTTTCCACTGAGAATTAATGCAGGGTTATATGACAAATGTGACAGGACAGCTGTCTTACAGATCAGGTGGTAGCTGAGATGACTAGGAAATTCTATTGCCAAGATATAAAAACAGGAGGCACTCAACCATCTGAAAATCAGGGCAAAGGTGTTCCACAAGGGAACAGTCACAGAGAGGAATCCAGTGCAGCTAATAAAGAGGAACACAGAAAGTAGCCAGTGGGCCTGGCGTGGTAGCCTAAATCCCCACCTTCCAAGCACAGGGATCCCGCATGTGTGCCGGTTCGTGTCCCAGCTGCTCCACTTCCCTTTCAGCTCCCTGCTTATGGCCTGGGAAAACAGTATAGGATGCCCCAAGGCCTTGGGATCCTACACCCATGTGGAAGACCCAGAAGGTGTCTGACTCCTGGCTTTGGATTGGTTCAGCTTAGCTCTGGCCCACTACTGTGGCTACTTGGGGAGTGAACCAACAGATGGAAGACCTTTCTGTCTCTCCTCTCTGTATATCTGCCTTTCCAATTAAAAAAAATATTTTTAAAGTTTTTTTTTTTAAAGACATTTATTTGAAAGGCAGAATTACAGAAAGAAAGAGGAGAGACAGCAATCTTCCATCTGCTTGTTCACTCCCAATAGATACAAATGGCTGAAGCTGGGCCAGGGATAGTTATATGCCTCTCCAGGCACATTAGCAGGGAGCTGCAATGAACTGCAACAGCTGGGACTGGAATCGACACCCATATGGAATGCTAGGACTGGAGGTGGCAGTTTAATGTGCAGCACCACAACACAGGCACTAAGTAAGGACTTTTTACTGGCAATGTCATTTACAAAAGTCCCATCTTCCCGCAGCTATAGGCAACTGCCTATGTTGCCCTGTACACAGGCAGGTGTTACACTGCTGGGAAAATGGCAGTCAACAGCTGGCTGGCATTCTGTACCAGGTTAATACCAAATCTGCTAACTGCATCAGTTAATCAGCACAGATGCCTATTCTATATCTTTTTTTTTTTTTAAAGATCTGGTGGGATGGGCATGGCATGTTCACTGTGCTACCACAGGTTTATGCTGGCTGGGGCCACCCCAACATTATCGCTGCCACCAAGCACATGGTGGTGGGAGAGCATGCATTTCTAGGGGTCAGGGGAATGGGGCCGAGTTGGAATGGAGACCACTGAAGGCTTGTTTGAAGTGTATAAACTAGTTGGCGGGGGGGCTTCTATGGACCAGGCCACTGTACCTGCAGTGGGAACCGAGACCAGGTTGACTCAGAATGGGAAATCCAGAGGGCCTGCCTGGGTCAGGGCAAAGCTTCCGTCCATGAGCACAAGGACTCGGGCTGGGGATGGGCTGGGCTAGCCTGCAGCACCCAACGGAAAGTGTTGGGGCTGGAGGCAGGCCATGAGAGCTCCCTGCTACTGGGCCTAGGAAAGCAGAAGATGGTACTTGGGATTCTTCCACCTACAGGGGAAACCTGGATGGAGTTTCAAACTTGGACAGATCTTGGTGAGGCAACCTGACCCTGCAAAAACAACATGGGCCCTGTATCAGACAATTGTGGTTTAAAGCATCCCCCTTGCAAGGTTTAATTTTTGCCTGCCTTTGGGCAAGGTACTTCATCCAACCACATTTCAGTTATTTTATCCTGCCCCACAAAGTTGCTATGAGGATTAAATGGAATTCTGTAAATAAACTGTTTAGGATTAACTAAGCTGCGTCATAGTCACACAATGGAATTTTAAATAACAGTGAAAATGAATGTCACATCTGTTAACATGGAGGAACTTTACATTTACAAGACATCAACAGCAGAACACATACAGAGTGATTACACTTAAGTATGCAAACGAAAATGCTCTGTTTCAGGAGATAACACACATGCAGTCAACAATCACAGATTGTGAGGTTCCCTCAGTAACCCTGATCCTTGGAAGGAATGACTGATCACTTCTCAAGCTGAAAGGTCCCTATGGAGCCTAATTTAGAAATTATCTTAAAAATGTTAATGGCCACATTAAAAACTGAATTATAAAGTAACTCAGAAATGTCAGGAATATTTAGACATCATCAAATCTAATATTCTTTAATTTTATAATACACATGTCTATATGATACACACAAACACACACATATATGTCTAAGTTCCTAAGAATTCACCCATGTTCACCCAACAAAGGCAAGATTAGACCTAAGCCTTCTGGTTCCCATTCAGTGACAGCTTTCTTTCTTTTTCTTTCTTTCTTTCTTGCTTTCTTTCTCTCTCTCTTTCTTTCTTTCTTTCCTTTGTTGTGTCAGTTAGTCACATTCAGATTTTAAAAATTTGGGGCTGGCACAATAGCTTAGCTGCTTAATCCTCCACCTCTAGGTGCACATTCCATATGGGCACTGGTTCCCATCCCGGATGTTCCACTTCCCATCCAGCTCCCTGCTTGTGGCCTGGGAAAACAGTGGAGGATGGCCCAAAGCCTTGGTGCCTCTGCACCTGTGTGGGAGACCCGGAAGAAGCTCATGGCTTCAGATTGGGTCAGCTCCAGCTGTTGCAGCCACTTGGGGAGTGAATCAGCGGAAAGATCTTTCTGTGTCTCCTTCTCTCTATAAATTTGCCTTACCAATAAAAATAAATACTAATTTTTTTGAAATTTATTTTTGAGAGTCAGATACAGACAGAGCTCCTGTGTGCTGGCTCATTCTCCAGATGTGTTATGGCAGGCTGGACCATTCAGTCCCTCTCATGACGGTAACAGTGACCTAACAACTTGAGCCATCACCAGCTGCCTCCCAGGGTACACTACACATCAGTTGGCAGCTGAAATTGGGAACACAGCCAGGGCGTGAACCCAGGCCCTCTAGAGGGATGCATGCGTCCCAACTGTGACTAACCCTATGCTGACCATTCACCCCAATAAATTCATTCCAGTACTATGGAAAAAATGATGTTTTCTCAGTTTACTCACCACTCTGATAGTACTTAGAGTCATGTGTCCATCTGAAGCCAGTGCAGAGGCCGAAGTCAGTCAATTTAATATGACCATCACGATCAATCAAAATGTTATCAGGTTTAATATCTCTATGAATAAAACCCATTTTATGAACGCTTTCAACTGCACAAGTAAGTTCTGCTATATAGAATCGTGCCAGATTTTCTGGAAAGATGCCCATTCTAATTAATAGGCTCATCATGTCACCCCCAGGAATGTAGTCCATTACAAAATATAAATTGTCTTTATCTTGGAATGAATAATATAAACGAACGACCCACTCATTGTCAGCTTCGGCCAGAATATCTCTCTCAGCTTTAACATGAGCCACTTGATTTCGAAGCAGAACATCTTTCTTTCGAAGAGTTTTTGTTGCATACAAAGCCTTAGTATCTACTTTTCTTGCTAGACAGACTTCACCAAATGCTCCTATTCCTAGTGTCTTAATCTTCACAAACATAGACTTGTCCATTTTAGCCCTTTTAAGCCGGATGTAATTAGATTCTTTCTGGCAAAGCATTTTTCTCATTTGGTCCTGGGCATCTTGAGATAATCCAACCTAGGCAAATAAATCGGATGTTAAATGAGGAAGTTTCTTCTTTAGTATTTAACAATAAATAGCTCAGAAAAAAACTCAAGCATATATTTAAAGGTTAAATGCATAATAATTTTTAACAAAGCATGTTAGAAATTTGTAATATATTTCAGAGAAAATTAATGATGAAAAGTGCAATTTATGAGACAGTTAACAAAGATATAAAAAGGGAGTATGCATATGCAAATTCAGCTGTGGAAATTCAGAAAAGGATACCAACAGTTAGCTTTCTAATCTTGTCTAATACACTAAGAAAATACAATCTGTTAACATGCATTCCCATCTCTCTCCATGCATTCATTCCAAGTTACAGGATTAGCTTGCCTTCATCAAATGCTACTTTTCACATAATACCTGGCCCTCAAACAGTCTTGCCTTCACAAAAGAAAGAAAGAAAGAAAATCTTCTATTCCAGGATCATTTGTTCTTAAATCAAAAAGCAAAACAAAACAAATATTAACAACAAAAGAATGTTTTCTCTAGTCTACCAGCCTCTTCCCACTTTCAGAAAACACACGACAGTCATTTAGTCTTCAAGGTCGCTCAGAAGGGGATGGGACTCAGTCCATGACATAGGCAAAAACCAGAGTCCCTGTTACCTTATCTAAGACGGACAAGCTACGTGCTTACAGGACATCGTTCGGCATTCATTTTTTAAAAAAATATACTTATTTATTTATTTGAAAGGCAGTTACAAAGAGAGGGTAAGACAATGATCTTTCATCCACCAGTTTACTCCCCAAATGGCCGCAATGGCCGGATCTGCACTGGTCCAAAGCCAGGAGATTCATCTGGGTTACCAATGTGGCAGCAAGGACCCAACCACTTGTGCCATCCTCTCCTGCTTGCCAAGGTAGTTGGTTGGAAGTGGAGCAGCTGGGACTCCAGCTGGCACCCACATGGCTTGTTAACACAGGCAGATCTACCTGCTCTGCTTTAGTGTTGGCACTTATTATTTGGAATATTTCAAAGACAGTTTGACTTAGGAAGCTATCAAAACAAAAGCCATCTTCAAAACAGATACAGAATACCTGGATTTAGAAGTGAGGAAGTTTCTTTTGGCAGACTAAGAACTAATTAAAGAGTTTAAATACAAAAGGAGTTCAATTCCAAGAGTCAGGTCTAATTCTTAAAATGCAAAACTAATTAAAAAACTGTAACCTCATGCTTTTGTTAGGATGCGCACTTGCATGCAAAATCTTCTCAGAAGGACGACATGCCAGGCTTAGTATAGAACTGTTGCTCTTAAAATCTTACTTGTCTACACAGTAATGGAGGCTACAGAGGTCAGCAAAGCTTCCAACACCATAAAAGTTTAAATCAGCTATTAGTGAAAGTGAAGAGGAAAAAGGAAAAATAAACTAAGAAAATACATACAGGAAGACTTTAGTAAGAAATTCTAAGAGCTAAAATATGAAAAAGTCTTTGAGATTATCATGATGTATCTCATCAACAAAATTCAATTTATAGCAGGAATAGCAGTATTGTATTGTGAAATCAATTTGGAAAATAATTTTAAAACAACAGCTCTCTCCAATATCCAAAGAAGTTTCCTCACAAATTTAAGCTTCTGGGATTTTTGAGTGACAGATGTGAGATCAGCTCTGAGCATACCATGAAAACAATAATGTCATGATAATTCAGTGAAGAGAACCACTGGAGTCATACAGCACAGGTTTATTTGAATGCTCTCAGAGTCCAATTTCCTTTAGGTATCCTTTGACTTAATAATCTTAGCGCATTTTCTCTACTTCACTGAAAAATGAAATTGCAAGAAATAATTGCAGGGAATTGTTTCTGACAGTTTCTAGTGAGGTTTATGTGATAAACCTGCAAACTCAAAAACTCAGAAGTAAAAGGCATGTTTCATAAGGGTATCAAGAGATGATGCAGGGTGCAGGCATTTAGCCTAGTGGTTGAGACAGTAGTTAGACGCCTGGGTTCCACTCTGGAGGGTAAGGGGTTATTCCCAGCTCTATCACCTTGCCGGTGTGCACCTTGGAGGAGAGTCATCACGCCGACTCAAGGAACTGGCTTCCCCATCCATGTGGGAGAATGGGATGAGGCCTTGGCTTCCAGCTTCAGCAATGGCACAGCCCAGCTGTTGCAGACATCTGGGCAGTGAACCCAGCAGAGAGGAGCTCTGCAATCTCTCTCTGAACAAAACAAACACAACAACTCTTGTCTGAATTCCCCTATAAAGGGATTAGAATGTAAATCTCTTACATTTTTCTTAATTTACACGGAACTTTCATCACAGGAAAGTAAGTTAGAATAAACCTAGAATCAAAATTACTTTAAAGTTCATTTTTTAAAAATTATTTTTTATTTAAGAGCGAGAACATTCACATCTACTGGTTTACTCTTCAAATGCATATCAAGGGCAGGCAGGGGCGGGATGAAGCTGGACTTCAATCTAGCACCCAGGCTTCCTACACGGCTGGTGAGAAACCAACTGCCAGAACCATCACCACTGCCTCCAACGCCAACATTAGCGGGAAGCTGGAATCAGAAGCCAGAGCCAAGGTCACATCCGGGCACTCCTTTGGGACATGGGCATCCTCGCAAGGATCCAACTCAGTAAGCCAAATACCTGTCCCAGTTTATTCATTTCCAAATAATTGATAATATATTTTTCATAACTGTTTTAAAGGAAAATCCTGCGGTACAACAAAAGAATGCAGATGATCAGGTATAAAAAATAGTATTTTAAAAGGTTTTACCCGCATCATTTCATTCTCTAACTGCTTTTTACGATGTAGACGTTGCTGATGAGATTTGAGCACATTTTCTACATGTTGCTCCATAAAGAATTTGAAGGCCTGGGGAGAGTAACTTTGAATCCGAGATTCCCTTCGCTCTTCATCTTTCTTGTTTTTCCTAACAGTGATAGGTGAAGTTGTAATCTGCTTCTTTTCTTTATCCCCATTATCAACACTTTCGTAACTTTTTTCGCCTTCGTCTTCCTTGGGCACGGCAGGCTGATCCTCCTTGCTACACTTGTTGGTCGGTTCATACGGGGGAACAGACGGGCTCTGGTGCAGCAGATGTTTTGGGTAAGGTGGTGGTGGACCTTGATAGCTTGGAGCTTCAGCAACAGGTGCCATAACTGTCATACCTGAAGCGGTAGCCTCAGCAAAAGGACTGGTTTGAGTAGTCTGAATTGGTTGGGGTATCCAAGAAGGGTGGGTAGGCGCTAAAGCAGTCTGTAATTCCGGCTTCAATACACGCATGCTTTTCACGGGCTGCTGAATAGGAGCTGGTGTAATTGCAGTGACGGTTGTGGCTGATGGCTGAGAATTAGCAGAGTGAGTTGCTCTGTTTCCTAGCGGGTTATTAAAAGAATTTGACCTCACGGGTATGTTAGGTTGCCAGCTAGGGATTTCATGACCGCTGCTTGGGGATGACTGGGTCGGTGCAGAAGATGACTGAGGCCAGGTTGTTTGTAGTCCAGGTACATTAATATTGTAAAGTTCCATGTTATGACTATTCCTATTTGGCACCATCATAGACTGAGGAATACTTCCATTTGTGTATGATGAAGGAGCAGCAGACCCCCCTGTTTGTAAAGCAGAAGGGCTTTGTCCATTTGTTGGGGTCAGAGGATATGGAGGGGGTGGCTGCCGAGTCACAGCACCAGGAGCGACATTTTGGTGAATCATGAAATCAGTCTGACCACTACCATTCTGAATTCCAGGCCTCCCCTGGGGAAAGCTGAATTTGTTAGAGCTCTGCATGATGATTGGCTGTCTGCCCACAGGAACAGAACTCACTGCTCTCTGCCCCTGACCAGGAGGACTCATGGAGGACGTGTTAAGAGGTGGTGGAGGATAGCCCTCTTGCCAGGCCCCAGGCGGAACAGGAGAGATGCGAGAGATTACAAATTCCATGTTCCCAGAGTAGCGCTTTGTTTGAGAGCTTGGTTCCCATGATGGGGGTGGTGGGGTTGTACCTCTTGGAGGTGGTGGAGGAGTGACACTCCTCACTTGAGGGGGTGGCAGGGGGTTCACTCTCTGTCCATTGCTAGGGTGAGTTGGAGCAAATGCTGGTAAGCCAGAGCCAGACAAAGGCCTTCCCACATCTGTCTGTGAGCTGGGACTTTCGGAACGGTAGGTCACACCTTCTCCAAGTGGTGGGCCATGTCTCTGAGGAGCTAAGGACTCCTTGGAGCCTTTCCAGCTCTGCTTGCGGTTAACTGGCTGTTGCACACTCCCTGTGGTCGTAACAGAGAGAGAAGGAAAACACAGGTTTAACCTTTTACTGCAGAAGACTTCAGATCGGAATTTTGATATTACTAAATGATACTCAATTCTCTTGCAAGAATTAAAAATGTAAGTTCAAGAGATATGTTGTACAACACGGTGATCCTAGTTTACTTTTTGTATTCTTGATAACTGCTTAGAGAGATTTTAACTGTTCTCATAACAAAAAAAGTTAAGTAATACATAATTTGCTTATTTAACAAAAAAATTATAAAAACTTCCGTAAGTTATTCATCTTTTAGAATTTTGTTTCTGCCTAGATAATAAATTTTCATGCCTAAAAATTCACTAGGCACAAAATGATGAACATTTCTGTCATTAATCCCTCAGCTTCCTTCCCTGAAGTTACCCGTATCATCAGTAAGTTACCTGAGAGATACATAAATGTGGAATCTGCTTCTATCTGCCTCCTTTTTTCATTTTTAAAAAGGATTTATTTATTTTTATTGAAAAGGTAGATTTACAGAGAGAAACAGAGAAAGATTTTTCATGTGCCGGTTCACTCCCCAAGCGGCCAGAGCTGAGCTGATCTAAAGCCAGGAGGCAGGAGCTTTTTCTGGGTCTGCGACATGGGTGCATGGCCCCAAATCTTTGGGCCGTTCTTGTCTGCCTTCCCAGGCCACAAGCAGGGAGCTGGGTGGGAAGCAGGACTGCTGGAATTAGAACTAGCATCCATATGGTATCCCAGTGTATGCAAGGTGAGGACTTCAGCCACTAGGCTATCACACTGGGCCCAAGTTTTTAACATCAATAAGTCAGATTTAAAAAACTTAAAAAAGAAAGTACCATCAGCTATGTGCCTTCCTTTCACAAATTCAAGGTTGATATTCTTCCGAGATGTGACTTTTGTTTACTCCAGCCACAAAGTTCTTCAACAAAGTTCTTTTTGGGGGAATATTTTATTTAATTTAGCCTGTGGCATGCCACTTCTTCCTGCTGTACTCTTTTTCTCCTCTTCTTTAGTTTTTAAAATATTTGTTGAACATCTACTCTGGGTCAGTCCTTTTCCTCAGTAATCGAAGTTAACTGCTGAACAAGAGGTCAGCCCTGTTGAAGCTATCTTCTTGGGGAAGAGACAGACAAGTGAATATATAAGCAAGGTATGGGACTGGTATTGTGGTGCAGTACTTTGGGCTGCCATCTACAACCTTGGTTCTCACACGAGTGCTGGTTCAAGTCCTGGCTGCTGTACTTCTGGTTCAGTTCCCTGCTAATGCACATGGGAAAGCAGCAGCAGACGGCTAAGCACCTGGGCCCCTGCGCCTACACGGGAAACCTGGTTCCCGACTCTGGCCTGATCCAGTCCAGCCGTTACAGCCAGTTTGGAGGTTAACCAGCAGATGGAAGATTTATCACTCTCTCTCATATACTACCTTTCAAATAAATAAGGTTCTGAGATGAGAGCTCAGCATCTTCCAAGAATCGATCAAAACAAAACAAACAAGAAACCCACAAGAGCTCAAATAGTGGAGTCCGTATGTGAGGGAAAGAGTGGCACTCCATGAAATCATAGAGACAGCCAGGGCATAGAGAGGCATGAGTTGGAAACCGGGCTGAAGGCAGTACTTCCCAGCTGTTGCCTTGTATCTAGGCAAGTGCTACGCTGCTGGGAGAAAAGCAGCTAGCAGCTGGTGGGCATTCTGGGCCTGGTTAATGCAAAATTTGTGTTGATTACACCAGTTCACCAGCATAGTTGCTTATTCTTTCTTTTCTGTCTTTTTAAACTTAAGTGGGGAAGGCAGCCTCCAGGTGGGGGTGCAGCAGATTGCCTGAGGAAGGGGTTCTGGGGACAAACTGGAGTGGGAGCAGCTGAGGGCATGTTTAAAAGGGCAGGAATGACTTCTGAGGTCTTCCATGGATGTAGGTAGATAAGAGAGTGGAGACTGAGTGGTTTAGAGAGAGCAAACCAGAATACATGTCTGGCCAAGTCACCTGCTCATGTAGGAGACCTGGGCTGGCATTGCCTACCACCCACAGGTCACATCTCCTGCTGGGGAGCACAAGATCAGGTCTGGGCATGGGCAGGCCAGGCAAGTCTGTAGCACTCACAATGTCTGTATCGGCCAGGTCTGGGGACAGGTTAGGCAGGGCCCATTTGGGACTGCAGCCGATGGCTTAACCAGGTCCTACACAACACGAGTCCCAAAAGCTCTCAATCTTGACTGCTGCTTATCATAATTACAGAGTTTTAAAAGTAAGAGCATTACTCTCAAATCCATTTTGCAACATTATTATCTTCAGACTTTCAACAACTTTCAAGGCCAACAATGTTTTGCATGTTAGTATTTTAAAGCTATAAAAGAGGCTAGAAAAAGGCTTTTGACGAATTACCTGGTTTCAAACCGGCATTAACAGGTCTGGCAGCTGCTGCAGCCATCTGCTCCCGCCGAGGATCCTGGTAACTCAACTTGCTAATGAATTCAATCGCTGCTTCTATACTTCTGTTATTAGTTTTCTGAAGAGCTTGAATAACCATATCCTTAAACAAAGATTAAAGACAAAACACAAAATTTAAATTTCATAAGAGGAAAACAACACTATGAATTCTATTAGAGAAATTCACAATTATGAGGGTTGTTGGGGCTTATCCACAGCATCAGCTGGCAGAAGCTGGCACTGGGGGCTAGTTCTGTCAAGTTAAAACACAGAACCACTTGGAGAGTGCATAATCTGGGAGTGGGAGTGGCCTGGGAGGGAAATAGTGGGCTTCTTCCTCTTGGGTTGCCACCCCCCACAGGAGGGCACGAGAACTAGGACAGAGGCTGGGGTGGCTAGAGAGACACCCAACAACATCCGTGAAGGCTGGACAGTTGAGCTGGTTACATGGAACAAGGTTTAATATCCATTGACATGTATGAGAGCAGAAGGGGATGTGGGACAGACTGGACTACTCTGCCACACATACTGGCAAACCAGGACAGGGGGCAGACCTGGTGGGGGTTATTGTGGGTCGCTCTGACTAGGCTGCAGCTCCCACTGGTTTATGTGAGGGCCGAGTATGTGCTGGGCAGAACCAGGCTGGACTACAACTCCCACTGGTTCCAGTGAAAGTCAGGGATGGAAACAGAACCAACCCAGCACTTGCAACTACCAGCTGATGGGGTAATGGACTGTGCCAGGCCCTGTACTTGCTAGTACATACAAGAATCTGGTCTGGGAGCACCTCAGACAAAGTTTCTTTGGGGATTCCCCCAATCGAGCTTCCGGACTCAGAACCCTAACCATCAAAAGACAGAGGACAGAACAAGTCAATCAACCACCTCAGCTATATGTTGGCAATGAAAATACTGGGCAAACGGAGACTCTATGATGGACTATATCAATCAGTGGATTCTCCAATGATCTCATAGTGCTTGGAGTGGTGAGAGTGGCAGCAATTCGTAACTGGTGAACTATCAAAACCACTTGAGCAAGAACCTCGGAGCATGCCCCACATCTGGGACCTGGGGTGGGTGGGAGACTGGGTGGGGCTTCTCCCTTAAAATCCCCTTTTACATCAGATATATTAAGGAAACAATATGGAACTAATTGTCTTGCCCATCTTCCTGTATTGCTTGAACCTTTTTACCCTAATTATGTCAAAACTGTCAATAAATAAATAAATAAATTTTTTTAAAAAGGAGAAATTCACAATTATGAGTAAGGCCTCAAACAATAATGCTAATGTTCAGAAAATGCCATACAACTTCAATATACTAAATAAAACAGGCCCTCATATCTTCCAAATATTTCCTTGATGTTTTCACCTTTATATAAAATATTACCATTTCCTTTTAGGATTAACTTTAGAAGTCAATCCTGCTAATGTAATTCTCATCATTTCTCATAATTGTTTTGTTACATAAACAGAAAAGCCACCACAGTTTTAAAAGATATCAGTCAGAACACTGGAAATAACTTTCTGCTATCATGAACGCATGTTACTGAACACTCTGCCAATATGTGCACTAGTAAAGGAACTACACAGTTTTGGTTCTTAACCTGTTACATTTCCGGGAACTATATTTTCAGGGACATGAAACAGGACAAAAAGTAGAAGAAAACATGTGATAAGAATTTCAGAAAAAAAAAAAAAAAAGAATTTCAGGTAAGACAATGCAGAAATATATATTTGGAGTCCCAGCGTGGTAGTCTAATGGCTAAAGTTCTTGCCCTGCATGTGCCAGGATCCCGTATGGGCGCCGATTCGTGCCCTGGCTGTTTCACTTATCATCCAGTTCCTTGCTTGTGGCCTAGGAAAGCAGTGGAAGACAGTAAAAGGTTGGAGACCCCACACCGAAATGGGTGATCTGGAAGAAGCTCCTGATTCCTGGCTTTGGATTGGCTCAGCTCCAGCCGTTGCGGCCACTTGGGGAGTGAACCAGCAGAAGGAATATCTTTCTTTCTGTATCTCCTTCTCTCTGTATATCTGACTTTCTAATAAAAATCAATCTTTAAAAAAAAAAAAAGACGATTTGGAGTTGTAAAAGCTCCCTTTACAACTGTCTCAACTCGGGGCCGGGTGGTGTGGCCTAGTAGCTAAAGTCCTCGCCTTAAACACACTGGGATCCCATATGGGCACCGATTCTAATCCCAGCAGCTCCACTTTCCATCCAGTTCCCTGCTTGTGCCCTGGGAAAGCAGTTGAGGACGGCCCAATGCTTTGGGATCCTGCACCTGAGTGGGAGATCTGGAGGAAGATCCTGGCTTTGGATTGGCGCGTGCCGGCCCATTGTGCTCACTTGGGGAGTGAATCATCGTACAGAAGATTTTCCTCTCTCTCTCTCCTCCTCTGTGTATATCTTTGTAATAAAAATAAAATAAATCTTAAAAAAAAAACTGTCTCAACTCTGGGGAGTTAACATTTCTTCAACTGAAATAAACTAACAGTGTTGGTCTGGAACAGTAGCCTAGTGGCTAAAGTCCTCGCCTTGCATATGCCAGGATCCCATATGGGTGCTAGTTCTAATCCCAATGGCCCTGCTTCCCATCCAGCTCCCTGCTTGTGGCCTGGGAAGGCAGGCAAGGACGGCCCAAAGCCTTGGGGCCATGCACCCATGTTGCAGACCCAGAAAAAGCTCCTGGCTCCTGTCTTTAGATCAGCTCAGCTCTGGCCACAGCTGCTTGCGGAGTGAACCGGCACATGGAAAATCTGTCTCTCTTTCTGCATAGTCTGGAGCCTGGAGCCTCGAGTCTGGAATTTCCCCCGGGTCTCCTACGTGGGTGAAGCGGCCCTAGGCTTTCGGCTGTCCCTGATTGCTTTCCCAGGCCACAAACAGGGAGCTGGATGGGAAGTGGAGCTGCCGGGATTAGAACCGGTGCCCATATGGGATCCCGGGGTGTTCAAGGCGAGGACTTTAGCCACTAGGTCACGCCACCAGGTCCAAGATCTACTTTTTTTTTTTAAAGATTTATTTATTTTTATTATAGAGTCAGATATACAGAGGAGGAAAGACAGAGAGGAAGATCTTCCGTTGATGATTCACTCCCCAAATGGCCGCAACAGCGGGTGCTGCGCCGATCTGAAGCTGGGAACCAGGAACCTCTTCCGGGTCTCCTATGTGGGTACAGAGTTCCAAAGCTTTGGGCCGTCCTCAACTGCTTTCCCAGGCCACAAGCAGGAAGCTGGATGGGAAGTGGAGCTGCCAGGATTAGAACCGGCATCCACATGGGATCCCGGGGCATTATGGCGAGGACCTTAGGCGCTAGGCCACACTGCTGGACCCTTAAGATTTATTTTTATGATTAAAGTCCTTGCCTTGTACTCACCGGGATCCCATATGGGTGCTGGTTCTGGTCCCAGCGGCTCCACTTCCCATCCAGCTCCCTAGAAAGCAGTTGAGGATGGCCCAAAGCCTTGGGACCCTGCACCCGCGTGGGAGACCCGGAAGAGCTCCTGGCTCCTGGCTTTGGGCTGGCTCAACTCCAGCCATTGCGTTCACTTGGGGAGTGAACCATTGGACGGAAGATCTTCCTGTCTCTCCTCCTCTCTATATATCCATCTTTCCAATAAAAATATTAAATAAATCTTTTAAAAAATTAAAAGATTTATTTTTATGAAGAAATAAATACTGAAATATCTGATCTCTTAAAGATTTCTATATTTGAAATCCATGGGTACAGATAGGAGAGGGAGAGATGAGGGAGAGAGACTTTCATCCACTAGTTTACTCTCCAACTGGCTGGCAATGGCTGGAGCTGGGCCAGGAGCTTCATCAGGGTTCCCCCTGTGGGTGAGGGGTCCAAACACTTGGGCCATCCTCCGCTTCTTTGCCATGCTCATTGGCAGGGAGCTGGATGGGATGTGGAGCAGCTGGGTCTCAGACCAGTAATCACAGGGGATGTCAGTGTTGCAGGTGGCGGCTTAAACTACTAACGGACAACACCGGCTCTTTGGCCTTTTGATTATATGGAGTGACAAGAACCAATCTTCCCTGAAAAAAATTTTTTTTTACTTTAAACTTGGCAATCCTAATAAAATGAATGATGTGAGAACCAGATGAGGGTTTTGAAGAATGTAAATTCTACAGAATAACAGGAAGGTTACTAGAATGAGTGCTTCACGAATGCAGAAGCAGATTTCCACATTTATATCACCACCTTCACTATTTGGATGAATGAGGAATAACGAAAGCTAAAAAACAATGTTTCAGTGAAGCAGCCTTCCTTACTGGGCTATTAATGTCACAAAGTGCCCACTTGAAGTGTGACTACAATAAAGCTAACATATCTCTGCAATACAGTGATTACAGTTACTACTGCCAATAAACAAGAGAGCAATGACCCATGCTTCAGACTTCTTCAAACTGTCTACACATAGAATGCTGACATTCCTTTACGGTATGAGCCCCATCTGGCATGACTCACGATCCTGCCTGATGGTTCACACATCTGCTGGAGGACTTAGCTGCCACACCACCATCACAGGAGGGGCTTCATAAACTCTTTCCTGAACAACACACAAAAGGAAAGGAAAAGACCAACGACTTTGTCCTTTGCCTGCCACCTATAGGAATATTAGGAAATGTGTTTTGGAGAATCTCCACTGAAGTTACTTCCTTAATACTCTAGAGAAACATTATCCAGCTCCTGTCCTCCTTCCCTTGGTTCTATTTTCTAGTGAAAATCCAGTATTTTAAGAATATTTGAGGGGCTGGTACTCAGTGTAGCTGATACACCGACCACCATCTACAGTGCTAGCATTCCATTCCAGCTGCTCCATTTCTGATCCAGCTCCCTGCTACTGTTGCTCGGAAAGCAGAGGAAGATGGAGCAAGTACTTGGGCTCCTGTGCCCATGTGGTAGACCTGGAAGAAACTCTTGACTTCAGATTGGCACAGCTCTGGTCATTGTGGTCATTTGGGGAGTGAACCAGCAGATACAAGATCTCTCTGTAACTGTGCTTTTCAAATAAATAAATCAGATTTTTAAAAATGAACATCCTAAGTGTAAAAATGATAGGAAATATTAATTAAATAAGAAAACAGAATGAGCCAGAAATAATGACCTTTTGTCCCTTCTACTTCAGTTTAGTTTCAAATCTTTCATTTCAAAGCCTTTAATGAAATCCAGCCTTGGTTTCTCATTTTAAAAAACACAGTTCTGTATGTGTTGCATACTTTTTGGTCAAGAAAAGACCAGACATCCATGATGGTGGTCACACACACGCACAGGTGTATGATAGGCTACACAAGCTCAGTTTGCGTAAGTACATCCTGTGATGTGGTTACAACAGAATCACCTAACTCTGTCAGTGTAATTGATCTCCATTGTAAAGTGATGCAGAACTATACAGATCCTATCTAGAAATGTCAGCAACAGCAAGGCTACCCTTTTAAGCAGTTACCCTTGCAGAGTTGAACCAAAGGTATTTTTCAGTCCCTTCTTCATAATTTATATTTTAAGAGATTATGTTTTATAATCAGAAAAAAAAAGCTGAACAAATCCTTTTAATTATTCAAATATATTTACATTTTCCATGGCCAATTAAAAAAAAAGATGTACTTGATAGACATACAGAAATCTTTCACCTGCTGGTAAACTCCCTAACCAGAACAGCTGGCGCTGACCAGGCCGAAGCTAAGAGCCGTGTGCTTCCTCTTGGTCTCCCACGTGAGCAGAGCAGCTCAAGATCTTGGGCCGTCCTCTGCTTCTTTCCCAGGCTCTCTAGCAGAGAGCATGACTGCGAGCAGAGCAACCTGGTTTCAAACCGCTGCCCACATAAGATGACACGCCGTAGGCGGTAGCTTAGCCTACTGTGGAATAATCCTAGCCTCCTCCATGACCAATTTTTTAAAAAACAAATTTATTTATGATGACATTTCCATAATTGAGAAGGATGCATGCCCACCTGGACCACTACTCAGAGTCGGGTAGAGGAATGGAGGAAAGCGGATGAGACAATTGCTTCCAATTTCTCTTTTCTTCCTGTATCTGGGGGAAGGAGAACAGAAGCGGAGACGACTCCCCCCAGTCCAATCGCATCAGTACCCAGGATGGCCAATTTTTATTTATGATTTTTTAAAAAAAGATTTATTCATTTTATTACAGCCAGATATACACAGAGGAGGAGAGACAGAGGAAGATCTTCCGTCCGATGATTCACTCCCCAAGTGAGCCGCAACGGGCCGATGCGCGCCAATCTGATGCCGGGAACCTGGAACCTCCTCCGGGTCTCCCACGCGGGTGCAGTGTCCCAAAGCATTGGGCCGTCCTCGACTGCTTTCCCAGGCCACAAGCAGGGAGCTGGACAGGATGTGGAGCTGCCGGGATTAGAACCGGCGCCCATATGGGATCCCGGGGCTTTCAAGGCGAGGACTTTAGCCACTAGGCCACGCCGCTGGGCCAAATTTATGATTTTTTTTTAAGATTTATTTTTATTCCAAAGTCAGATATATACACAGAGAGGAGGAGAGACAGACAGAAATATCTTCCATCCGATGATTCACTCCCCAAGTGACCACAATGGCCGGTGCTGTGCCTATCTGAAGCCAGGACCCCAGATCCTCTCCCGTGTCTCCCACAGGGGTGCTGGGTCCCAAGGCTTTGGGCCATCCTTGACTGCCTTCCCAGGGCACAAGCAGGGAGCTGGATGGGAAGTGGGGCTGCTGGGATTAGAACTGGCGCCCGTATGGGATCCTGGCGCCCGTATGGGATCCTGGCGCATGCAAGGCAAGAACTTTAGCCGCTAGGCCACAGCGCCGGGCCTATTTATGATTTCTGCCACCTAAAATACTTCCATGTATGTTACAGCAAACAAATTTTTAAAGATAGATTTATTTATTTTAAAGTCCAAGTTACAGAGACAGAGGGAGGGACAAAGAGTAAGAACGAGAGATCTTCATTCCTGATTCATCCCTCAAATAGACACAACAGCCAGGTCTGGGCCAAGCTGAAGTCAGAAGACGCTTCCACGGTCTCCTACAGGTGACAGGGCCCAAATACTTGGGTCATTCTCTGCTGCTTTCCCAGGGACACAATCAGGAAGCTGGGTCAGAAGTACAGCAGCTGGGACCTCAATCAGTGCCCATATAGGATGTCAGTGTTGTAGGCGGCAGCTTAACCAGTCATGCCACAGCACTGGTCCTGAAAACAAATTTTATTAATAACCAAAACATTATGCAAGTAATTATGCTATTAAAAAAAGGTGAAAATGAATTCTGAAGATAAATCCTAAGATGACTAGGTACAGTTAGCCTAAAGTGAAATTTTATTAGTTCTTGTAAATTTCACATTTGAACCACAGTCAACTGCTGGGTCAACTCCATGACTATAACTCTTTCTCCTCACTGCCAGCTCCCTCTCCTTGGAGGTTCTATTTCTTCATCGGCTGCTCAGCTTCCCCGGCTCCCGTTTCACACAGATGTCTCTCCATTACCCTCCCCTGTGGCCCTCTTAACTGCATTTCCACTGTAACTTCAAAACTTGGCTTTTAAGTTTTAGAAACTCTAGAATTCCATGATTAGGTATCACAGAAGAAACCAAAGAAATAACAGTTGTTTTATTAGAAAAAGTAATGGACTTGTAAACACAACATTCTTTTTGACAAACAGTATGTATACATAAATTCTTTCAAAAGAAACACTGCAACGTGAGAGCACACACAAAGTGTTGTGCAGCATAAGGTGAGACTCCTGCGCCTTTACAAATTCTTACCTCATCAAATCCAGCAGCCTGCAAGTCTTGAAACATTTGGGGATTAACTTCGGAGGTACTGCGGGAGGAAGAACTGGTTTCATTGGCAAATGGTAGTAGGGAGTTTCGAATTTCCTGCAAGGCTTTGTGATATGTCCCGAATTTGGGTGGGTTTCTGCCTTGTCGAGGATCTTCAGGCGGCATTTTGTTCATGTTATGCTCAGCCTTAGCAGCATCGGATGGCTTGGATAAATTCCTAAGAGATTCCCGAATTTCTTGCAACATCTGCCGACTGCTGCCAGTGTAGTTACTGGCAGGAAAGGTCTTAGGCCTCATTTGCCTGTAACCTTCTGGCTTGTCGCTCCTCTTCATGAAAACATCTATATTTGTAACCCACACAAAAGATTTCTTTCAGTGTTTCTTGATAGATTCCAAACTTCCTTGTCAGTAAAAATGATAACGATCTTTTGATAATTTTCCAGGAATGTTCAAATTCTTTATTTTCTAAATAATTAACCCTGTGAAAGACAAATAAATAAATAAAAAACTGTGCAGTGATTATAACACAGTACCAGGTAGCAGAGGAATAGCTCATTGATACAGACAAGACCTGCAGCATAGTTCTGGCTACACTACGGATTTCCATAAGGTCAGGACAAGCGCCTATTTCCTGCTATATTAAATGATGTACCTTATTTACCTCAAGTAATAGATATGATGGTAATTTTTCTTTAAAGAGTTATTTATTTTTGTTGGGCAGGCAGAGTTACAGAGAAAGAAAGAGAGAGAGAGATCTTTCATCCGTTGATACATTCCCCAAACGGCTTGGAATAGCCAAAATTGGGCTAGTCCAAAGCCAGGAGTCAGGAACCTCTTCCTACTCTCCCACATGGGGAGACTCTGCTGCTTCTCTAGGTCATTAACAAGGAACTAGATCAAAAGTGGAGAGGCTGGGATTTGAACTGGTGCCCATGTGGGAAGCTGGTACTGCAGGCTGAGGCTTAGTATGCAACGCCACTGCAATGGCACCATACGACGCTCATTTTTAAAAGTGTCTTGATGAGCACATAAAGCATATACAAACGCAAGGGACTACTAAATGAGCCAAGAGGGAAGACTTCAGTATGCTTTGACTGTTGGCATGGGGAAGCTGAAGATGGGCTACATAGAAGCACACTGCCCTAGGTGATTGTTTTGGGAAGCATATGGCTGAAATGACAAATGGTGGTCTTACTGGGTTATGCTATTTGCTACGCTATACTTTTTACCGTTATTTTAGACTGTGATCCCTCTACTTATTAAAGAAAGAAAAAGAGGTGTAATATAAAACAGTATACTGGGTTACCTGGACAGCACTCTTGTGTGTCTCTCATCCCACATTGGAATGCCAACTCAAGTCCTATCTGCTCCACTTCTAATCCAGCTCCCTGCTAATGCTCCTGGGAAAGCAGCACCTGCCTCCCACATGGAAAACTGAGATGCTGTTTCAGGCTTCTGGTTCAGCCTGGCTCAGCCCTGGCTGCTGCAGAGGTCTGGAAAGTGTGCCAAATCTCTTTATCTCTCCACCACTCACTCTTCCCCTGTCATTCTGCCTTTCAAGTAAACAAATCAATACATTAAGATTTCCAGCTCCAAGGCAGAGAAGTTCTAGCATAGGAGACACTTCACATGTCCAACTTAACCATAAAAAAGGTAAATCCACAACTGCATTATTTTCATTACCAGCACCATGACTCTCAAAATGATTAGGAAAGATTCCACTATCATACAGAACTGCAATTAAATGCATAAATGTCAAATTTAGGCAAGATCACAAAAGCTTTAAAGATCAGACAGACTATAATTTTTTGAGTTAACTTCAGAGGGAGTTGTTCAATCTCCAGTGATAAATAATTCAAGTACAGAAAAAAATACAAAACCAGCAAGAAGGGAAAGGGGCGGCATGGTGGTACAGCAGGCTAATCCTCCAGCCAGCTTCTCATGAGCGTGGGAAAGAAGGGCACTGAGGGAATATTCAATTAGTGCACAAGAAAAAAAAAAAAAAAAAAGAGAACATCTGTTTCCAAAGAACAAAACAATGACCAAAATCGTGGCTTCTGAGTAATAGCAGTGAGTGAGCGCTTTGGCGTCTTCTAATGACAACACTGAACAGAACCAAGAAACTGAGAATAAATAACAGTAACCCTTGACAGAAAATACTAATCAGTGTAGGTCAAGCGAGATAAAAGTATTTCATGTGCCAAGTAACTTCCAATCACTGCTAACCTACACAGAGTGCGACGTCTTGGTGCTTGCGGAGATCCAAGCATCAAAGCCCAGTTCCCATCAGCTTGCTGCTAATTCCGCCAGGGAAGCTGTGGGTAACGGCCCACGAGCCTGGATTCCTGCCACCACAGGGGAGACCTGGACAGAGGGCTCGGCATCTGCCTTCTGCTCCAGCACTGGCTTCTGCAGCAGTCTGGAGAGTGAACCAGCAGACAGATCTCTTTGCCTCTCAAATAAATAAACCTTTTTTTTTTTTTCCAAATCATAGGACAGTAACAATAATGTGCAAAATTTCCCAGAAATATAGCCTTGTTTAGACAGTACTAGCCAACAATCTCTGAGCAACAATTTCTTCCATTCACTAAGAATTAATAATCTGAGAGTTCAATTTAGTGTGGGTAGCCTAATGGCTAAAGTCCTCGCCTCACCTTGCATGTGCTGGGATCCTATATGGACACTAGTTCTAATCCTGGTGGCCCTGCTTCCCATCCAGCTCCCTGCTTGTGGCCTGGGAAAGCAGTCGAGGACAGGCCAAAGCCTTGGGACCCTGCACCCGCATGGGAGACCCGGAAGAAGCTCCCGACTCCTGGCTTTGGATTGGCTCAGCTCCGGCTGTTGCGGCTACCTGGGGGGTGAATCCATGGACAGAAGCTCTTCCTCTCTGTGTCTCCTCCTCTCTGTGTATCTTTCCAATAAGAATAAATAAATCTTAAAAAAAAAAATAGAATGATCTGAATAAAAATGAAACCATTATAATTTTTTCTCCATGTTTACGAATGATAACCATTTTTACCTGATCCATATGTTGCTTAAGGACAGTCATTTGGCCTATCAGTTAAAGCTGCTTGGGATGCACAAATTTAATACACTGTATTTTAACTGTAATAAATGCATTTTCTTTTCCCTTTTCACATTCTAATTTTAAAAAGCTAACTGCTAATCTTGGCACTAATGAGAATGTTTGTTCAGTTACACAAATGAATAATGCTTGCTTAGGAATTCCAGGACATGGCTAGAAAAGCAGACCGCAGATAAAGCGGAAATTTGCAACCAAGTTTAGTTTTAACTGACCTCTCAGCCTGATGAATTCATAACCAGTGGCATCAAGTTGATTAACAGAAGTGACCCTTGGAACCTGCCTGATGATCATTCAACAGAACCCTTTATCAACTTCCCTTTCTCCTTTTAAGTCTTTCTGTTGACTGGCAAATTGGGAAAAGCACTTTTGAGACTGAAGATACCTGCTTTCCTCCTAACACTGCTCGTCTCTTGAATAAGTCTGTTTCTTTGCGTCACCTTCCTTTTTTTTTTTTTTTAAGATATATTTTTTATTGAAAGGCAGATTTACAGAGAGAAGTCGAGACAGAGAAGGTTTTCTATCTGCTGGCTTACTCTCCAAATGGCCATAAGGGCCAGAGCTGAGCTGATCCACAGCAAGGAGCCTCTTCCGGGTCTCCCAAGTGGGTGCGGCATCCCAAGGTTTTGGACCATCCTCGACTGCTTTCCCAGGCCACAAGCAGGAAGCAGGATGGGAAGTGGAGGATTTGTTGAACCACCAAGCCATAACCCTGCATAATTTTTAAATTGTTTAAATTTTATTTGAAATGCAGGTTGCAAAGAGAGAGTGACAAAGAGGTTTTCCATCCACGGGTTCACTTTCCAAATGGCTGTGATCGCCAGAGCTGAACCGATCAGAGCAGATCTGAAGCATGGAGTCGGGAGCTTCTCCCGGGTCTCCCACTAGGGTCCAGGTTCCCAAGACTTCAGGCCATCCTCTGATGTTTCTCTAGGATATAATAAGAAAGCAAGCTCAAAAGTGTAGTAGCCGGAACTTGAACCGGTGCCCATATGGGATGCCAGTGCCAAAAGTGAAAGCTTTGCCTAGTAAGTCACAGGACTGGCCCCTGGCCTAACTTTAACGGCATCAAGAGGCAAGCCAGCCAAGGTAGGGAGTGCACTCCCCATGTGCTCTAATTTTCTTACAGTAGTGGAGAAATTAACAACTGCTTGTGTGTCCTAGCTGCTCATGGCAAGCCAGCCCAGGTCCTGGGATTTCAGGGCATCTAGCAGGTGCCAAGAGTCCTTCTGCTCAGAGACTACCTTTTCTCCCCGATGTGGTATCAGTTGCCTGTAAGTATTTTTACGGTGACAAGAAAACAGTATTTTGGCGAGTCAGGGAGCCCAAAGTTTAACTGGGTACGCACTGGAAATCCTCCATCTCTGCCATTTGGGCTTTATGCCACCTATGTCCTACTTTGGGTTGTTTGCTTCTGATACTGATTCATGGAAGATGAAATTCTAAGACTGTTGCCCCTAGGCACTGTGGCACTATGTGTGTTAAGCCTGAGATGTTGGCATCCCATTCAGTCTGAGTTGCAGCGGCTCCATTTCAGTCCAGCTACCTGCTAAAGCACCTCGGAAAGGAGCGAGACAGCCTAATCTCCCTCCTTCCCCCAGATACAGGCTCAAGAAAGGGAAAATTTGGAAACAATGTTCTCACCCACTGTCTCCTAGTCCTCCACCCTTCCCACCCTGGCCAGTCAACTATGTAAACATCATCAAAAATTAGAAAAAAAAAATTCAGTCCTGCCACCCACTGGGAGATCTGGAAGGAACCCTGGCTGTTGTAGCCACTTGAGGGCAAACTATAGGACAGGACTCTGTAATTCTGCCTTATACATAAATTAAAAAAAAAAAAAAGGCTTGTTTCAATCCCTTTACAAGAAAGATTTGGTCTGAAAGAGTACTTTGTGTGAATATTTCATTCTCTATGGTATAATATGAATAATTCATTTTCAGTTCCATCCTGTTTCCTGTTTGGTTCTTAACCTAGCTGATTAGACCAGCCTACAGCTATGATCTATGACTAGAAGCTTTAATAAATGGCATCAGTCACAGACTGCATACATCAGATACTCAAGAATGAGATCACCCAAGGGGTCCCCTTCATCTCCTGAGGCCGGCTGTTAACTTTCAAAAAGTCGTTGGTACAACTGAAGGCATCGACTAAGATGCACAAGAATTTAACAAAAGCTTTTGTGTAACTACTGGAGTGCCAACTGAAGGCTCTGACATGAACATATCATTTTCATTTTTTAAAAGATGTTTTATTCTTTTAATTGGAAAGGTAGATATACGGAGAGGAAGAGAGACAGAGAAGATCTTCCGTCCAATGGCTCACTGGCCAATTGGTCGCAACAGCCGGAACTGAGCCAATCCAAAGCCAGGAGCCAGGAGCCTCTCCCGGGTCTCCCACATGGATGCTGGGTACCAAGGCTTTGGGCTGTCCTCTACTGCTTCCCAGGCCACAAGCAGGGAGCTGGTGGGAAGCAGGGCCGCCAGGATTAGAAATGGCACCCATATGAGATTCTGGCACATTCAAGACAAGAACTTTAGCTGCTCGGCCATTGTGCCAGGCCCCACATCATTTTCTTTACAAGCAAAAATGCCCAGCTCCTCACAAAATGGTTGCTCTAGGAAGCAGCTGGTACCAAATTGCTTAGGTTTCTGCCATGGGAGACTGGACTGAGCTTACGGCACTGGGTTCAACCTGGCTTATCTTGCACTGTTGTGGGCATCTGAGGAATGAACCAGTACAATGAGTATCTATCATTTTGCTTTTCAAATGAATCAATACTCTTTTTTAAAGAAAAGGTTGTAGACAGTTTATGGATGATGAATCTTTTGTAAGATCAGGTTACCTGAGATTGGAAGAGAACAATGTATATGGTTTATGAAAACTAAGCATTAATAGCAAAGACACAGGGGCTAGGGGAACCCCAGAGCCTATGAAACTGTGTCATAAAATGGTATAAAATTTAAAAAAATAACAAAGATACACTGACATAGAACTATAACTTGATCTCCTGTGTAAAAGCAACAAGGTTTAGAGCCAGCACTGTGGCACAGTGGGCAAAGCCACACACAGCCTGCAGTGCCAGCATTCCACATGGGCGCTAGCCTGGTAAAGCACCAGAAGACGGCCCAAGTGCCTGGGGCTCCTGCACTAATCGGGGAGACCTGGAAGAAGCTCTAGACTCCTAGCTTCCTTCTGGGCCAGCTCCGGCCACTGCAGCCATTTGGGGAACGAACCAGTGAATGGCAAATCTCTCTCTCTCTCTTTTTTTTAAAAAAGATTTATTTAGTTTTATTGGACAGACAGAGAGGAGAGACAGAGAGACAGATCTTCCGTCCGTTCACACCCCAGGTAGCCGCAACAGCCAGAGCTGAGCCGAACTGAAACCAGGAGCCAGGAGCGTCTCCTGGGTCTCCCACACTGGTGCAGGGTCCCAAGGCTTTGGGTCATCCTCAACTGCTTTCCCGGGTCACGAGCAGGGAGCTGGATGGAAAGCAGGGCAGCCAGGATACAAAACTCATGCCCACATGGGAGCCCAGTGCATGCAAGGCAAAGACTTTAGCCACTAGGTTACCGTGCTGGACCCCATTTTTAATTCTTAAAACCATCTCTTGAACTATAGCTTTTCTTATATTGTTTTTTTCTCAATATTCTAGGTAGTCACATAAAAAGCCCTTTTGTCCTCCCTAGTCTGACTCTATTACGAGCTGTCATTGAAAACATTTACCTCAGAAGCCCAGGATGACAGGATAACTGGACTGTTAATCGCTGGCTTTTACTGATGTATTAAATTGGTCCACGTGATCCATTTTTACTTGCTTGTACCAATCCCTAGAGGAGTCTTCTGGTCAAAGTTATCTTGTTTACATTCTTGTGGACACACACTACTTGACTCAATCAGAGCGCCTTCCCATCAGATCTGACATCCAAGTGCCCTGCGTGAACTTCCTACATGGAGAAACAAATACACTACAAGAGGTGTGCTTTACCTTTGAATAAGTGACATTCTGTGTTTTGTCAGAATTATCTGTTGCTTTCTCTACTGTCTTTCTTGGGATTTGAGTGCTTAAAAATGAAGTCTGAGGAGTTCAGATATTTAATTTCTTTGAAAAACATTTAATTTCTGGTCTGTAGTTCTGGTTAAAATACTTAAAGCTTCTGATATCTTGGACAGTTTCTCAGAATTGGTTTCAAATTAACTATTTTTCACCTTGAAAGTTCCAAAACTAAATCTCCTTCTATGCCATCCAAATTTTAACCACCGTGATTTTTTTAAAAAGATTTATTTTGTTTTCCTTGGAAAGTCAGATTTACAGAGTGAAGGAGTAAAGGAGAGAAAGCTCTTCCACGCACTGGTTCACTCCTCAAATGGCCGCAACAGCAGAGATGAGCCGATCTGAAGCCAGAAACCAGGAGCGTCTTCTGGGTCTCCCACAGAGGTGCAGGGTCCTGAGGCTTTGGACCATCCTCTACTGCTTTCCCAGGTCACAAGCAGCTGGATGGGAGCTGGATGGGAAGTGGAGAAGCTGGGATACGAACCTGTGTCCATAATGGGTTCCTGGGATTGCAAGGTGAGGACTTTAGCTACTAGGCTACCGCACTGGGCCCAATCAAGATGATTTTTAAGTCTTTTGTCATCATAGCTGTTGTTCTTCCCTGGAAACATTTACATTTACCCGGCATGGCAGCCCAGCTGGAAGTCACATGCCACCATGTGTAGTTCTAAGCTACTTGTCAACCAAAATGTCCCTTCTCGCAGTTCGAATCTGTTTCATCCTGTACCTGGGGAAAGGTGCCATGAAAATATGGCTATCAAGCTCTATGGGGAACTGGCGGAGGTGCCATATAACCCTCAGGCAGCTCCCCCCCTGCAGAGGTGCTGCTCCGAGCTCCTGAAGGAGATCACCAACTGGCAGGAGGCCTCCTTTCACCACAGAATATGGCTGCACAGATGCCAAGCGCCCTCCTGGCCTCTTTTGCCACCCTTGCTTTTGGGCAAATCTGGCCCACCATCCACTCAGTGACAAATATTTTCCCTCTGTGGGACAACCCATGCTCGCGTGTGCATGTGTGGGTGCGTGCATGTGTGTGTGTGTGCACACACTTGCACATTCACTTTTTTAAAAATTTATTTATTTTTATTGGAAAGGCAGATATACAGAGAGGAGGAGAGAAAGAGAGGAAGATCTTCCATCCGATGATTTACTCCTCAATGACTGCAATGGCTGGAGCTGCGCAGATCCGAAGCCAGGAGCCAGGAGCTTCTTCCAGGTCTCCCATGCATGTGCAGGGTCCCAAGGCACTGGGCCATCTTCGACTGCTTTCCCAGGCCACAAGTAGGGAGCTGGATGGGAAGCGGGGCTGCCAGGATTAGAACCAGTGCCCATATGGGATCTTGGCGTGTGTGAGGTGAGGGCTTTAACCACTACACTATCACGCTGGGCCCCACATTCACCTTTTGAATAAAATTTACCTTGTGCAAGTTACCAGACAGAATTCCTGTCTTTCTGCATGACAAGAGCCTGGAATAAACAAACTAATGGCCTCTTACCTGCAATAGTAAAGTTTCTTGATTGTGAGAGTTTTCTAAATCTGGGATTACTTCATAGTGATGCTACTTGTCCTGTTGTACTTAAGTATAACGCACAGCAAGAATGTGCTGGCTGGGCACTTTGAGATGATGCTTCTTGCCACAGAACAGGGAAGGTTCCGTTCAACAGTTTAACAGAGGATTCCAGGGCAACTTAGCCTAAAAACCACTCACTCCTTCTACAACCTCAAATCTGCGGCTAAAAGGTTTTTAAAACTGCTACCTGGTTGTTAAGTCACTCTCTCTCCTCAACATAGGATCAAGCCAGACCAGCAACCAGGAGAGGTCTAGGCTGGCAGTGAGGCACAGCCTGTCTAAAGGGTGACTGATCAGAGGTGTTTTCAGGAATACAAGGTAAGACGGGGTATAGCTACATCAACATGGGATAAAACCTCAATGAAAATACATAGACAAGAAGTTATGAAGGAAGGCTTTGACACGTGACTGTAACTATCACATATGACTGTCGCAGCCACAACCTCTTTGCAGAGCCACCTTTTCAAACACAGACACCCTTCCAATGCTACG